>NC_064632.1:604303123-605667799 GCF_023864275.1 Schistocerca cancellata | reverse complement strand
TAGTATGGAAGTGTCCCTTCCATCATGAATTGTTCTTTTAGGTAGGCACTGCATATCTATCAAGTGCATGGTCAACTATTCTTTAAACTGGAGCCTCAGTTTTTCTACGTACTCATGTCCAGAACTGTTTGCTTTAAATTACTCATTGAGATATGACTCTACTGGCTCTTTATCGAGTTTGAGAATACACAAATCTTCCAAGCTATTTTAGTTATCCCTGTACTGCAGTAATAATTGTTCCTGTAACTGCCTCATGGCTACTGATACCAGTGCAAAGACCGCAAGAATGGATGTTTTAACATAGATTGCACAAATAAATTAATCTCAATATTCACTCAAGAAGTTTCCATAACTGGCATTGGCCTGTTGACTTCTGTCTCAGGTTCTTCGGCTGATGCTTGTTTGATGATTTTTTCTGACCTTTTGCCAGCACGTTTGGCTGGCATTGTCAAAGCTTCAGCTTCCAACAATTTGATTATTTAATCTTCAGCCACAAGCTCAACTCCAGTCCACTGCCAATAATGGAGGGTGAAGCTTTGACAATGCTAGGCCCCTGTGCTGGTGAAGTATCAGAAAAATCATACGGTCTAAGATGGATAGGTCGAGCACAGCCACTACCTTGGTCTGCGAGGTCAGCTGAGATGAATCATCTGTACGGTTGTGTGTGGACTTGCCTCAGAAGTGAAGTGTACAGCACTCCTGTTGCTATGGTTGAAGAATTGGAACAGAAACTTCTATGTCTTGTCAGGATTTAGCAGATGGCCAGGGAGGTGGAATTTGAAGGAATTGGCATTCCACTGCAGAGTCTAGTGCAGTATTGTCTCAAAATATAACAACATGTGGATCGTATCCTTTGACTGGTAAGGGTCTACAGTAAATTGAGAACATCTCCTTTTACTGGTAGGATGTACAGTAAATTGACATTGGACATTGAACAGCTGAAGTAGTATTGTATTTCTTACAGAAGTAGGCCTTAGCTAAAATTTCAAAATCATTTGTGCTCATTAGGACAGTTCTGCATACAGATGTTAGTGGCAGTTTGTAACCACAAATTTGCAATTATTAGGTTGGTGTATAAGTTTTTAACATTATTGTGCAAGTTTAATAAACACAACAATAGACATAACAGAGACTTTAAAGCAATAATATAGTCTCCTTCACTATTTACAATAGTCTGTCAGTGCTCGAGTGACTTTTCGATTCCGTGGCTGTAACATGATTTTTAGACGAAGAACTCATTGAGCTATGTTGGGAGCGCATTTTTACCCAGTAAGGAAGTTCCTGGAAGGGTGTCTGACAGATAGCGGAAAAGGTGAAAATCTGAGCCTGAAAGATAGATGGAAAAGGTGGGTGTAGAAAACTTCCGAATCCAGTTCCTGTATTGATTTTTTTGTTAGTCTAGCTGGCGTTATTGTGGAATAGCATCCTTTCATACAGCCTTCCTGGTCATTGATCTTGGATTGCGTCTGCAAGACGTCTCAGCTGTTGACAGTAAATGTCAGCAGTGATGGTTACACCTCAGGGAAGCAATTTGTGGTACACCACACCATACTATTCCACCAGATACATAACATTATGTTTTGTGAATGCACACAGATTATTGTACAGGTAGTTGCTACTTTGTTTGGGCTCAACCATTCCTCCTGGTCTTGGAGCATGCAGTACTCATACAGCCGATTTTTGAACCTTCCCATTGCACACAATTGTTACATGATGATCGAATGATCACAAATTAATCACATTTGCCAGTTCTTGAGTACATTAACTTGAATCATTGTGGATTAATGTGTTTAAGCAATCTCTATTGAAATCTGAACATGGAGAGCCACTAATGTCAAAACGATCCTCCTTAAAGTGAGAGATCCATTTTCTTGGCATGCTCTATTCAATAGCATTATCCCCATACACAGCACAAATGTTTCTTAGTGCCTCCGCTGCTGTGACCCCTCTTTTGAACTCAAACAGAAGAATATGTCAGAAATGTTCCGGTTTCTCCACTTGGCACTCTATTATTCCAGTGTCCACAGCTCCACTCACTATCTCCAAATAACAAAATGACATTATGTAAACTCACATAGCAACAATGAACTATAAATAAAAAAAATATGTTCAGTAAATAAACCCATATCAAAGGAAATACCAGCATGCAAAACAAAAATGCTTCGAACTTATCCACCAACATAATATTTCACAAACTGCTTGTTTGCAGATCCAAATTTACAAGAACATTTTTGCTTCTCTCATCTTAACATTCGCTCATGTCAGGTTTAGCTTCTAATTACAATACAACCTGTGTACAGATATTGCACTCAGGTGCCCCAGGTTGGGGCATAAATGAGCCCTGGCTATAA
Source organism: Schistocerca cancellata (assembly GCF_023864275.1). NCBI lineage: Eukaryota > Metazoa > Arthropoda > Insecta > Orthoptera > Acrididae > Schistocerca > Schistocerca cancellata. Next base: position 605,665,448 of record NC_064632.1, on the reverse strand, counting down.
CCATTGAACAGGCCTACTTTTGTACTAGGAAAAGAGAACTGAGAGTGAAAGCATATTTACCAATTAAGTTTAAGGTACTGCATGACATTTCAAATATGTACGATGTTGGACTGAAGGGGAGTGTTGCTATGACAGACATCCTGTGACTGAAATGGTCATATCGTATAAAGCAGCTCATAGCAGTTTACATACATATATTATGTTACTGGTTGTTATTTCTCCTAGGTTACTATATTTTATTGTATACCCCATACAGGCTTAAGAAAGTCATTCTTTCATCTTACTGTACAGGTTTTAACATGTCACGAAACCACAAGGAAAAGTATGAAGGCACCAATTCACGGAGGGCACACACAATCATGTCTCCAGAGGACGCAGCTTCTGGAAAGAGATCTGATTGGACGGAGTTGGAGATAACAGGTATACATCATTGGACTGCATTGTAATTTATTTTGCAAGATACCTCTGTGTTTCTAATGTTGACAAAAATGCTCGCTCTAATCATATATTAAATAGCAGTGTCAGCATAGTAATTCTAGAAACAGCAACCAGTCAGAGATAGGTTGAGACTAAGTAATTCACTCACGTAGCAAGTTGGTGACCAATGTCATACAAGAACCATTTTAATGTTGTTAATCTTCCTAACATCTTAGGCAAAAACAATTGGCAGCTGATTCATAGTAATTAATTTAGAAACAGTGTGATTTCTTGGCCTTGTGTATTAATTGTGAAAGTCTTAAAAATATGCTCACAAAATCGAAGCCTTTATTATTTGTCATAAGTCAGAACTCTGTTTATAATCTTTCCCTTTTAGAGTCGTTGAAACATTAGTTTTTAAAACTGTTTCATTTACCAAAAATACATCAAATTATTTCTACTCTTTTGGTTATTTCCTTTATTGTGCATCTAGTGGCACTTAACTGCCTTAAATATGAATGCATACATACCACCCATAACATCGTATTTGTGGAGACGAGAGACTGTGAAAATGATTTTGACAAGTCATAAGTTAGGCGATATGAAGTTTTCCTGGTGTATTTACAATTTGAACAGTTCTCGGGTATCCGACCAGGTAGCACCGTAATTTCTGCGCAATATTTCGGCAGACGTACACGCTGCCATCTTCGGGCACCTGAAGATGGCAGCGTGTACGTCTGCCAAAATATTGTGGAGAAATTACAACGCTACTCGGACGGATACCCGAGAACTGTTCAAATAAGTCATAAGTTGCCTGAATTGGTGTTTCTTTTTTTCTCACCCAAGAAAAGAAGTCCACAAGCCTTTAGTAACTCAGTTTTCTTTGAAGATTTTGGAGGAAATCTGTAGAAATATATGCTTTTAACTTCACCTGACTTGGAATTATTCTTCCTGCTGGACTGTATATCAATTTGTTTGACTCAATCTCTGCCAGTTACTACGATATTTATCTTCGATGTGCTAGTGTACTATGTGTGGTGTTCTAAGTACTTTGTGTTGCCCACTGGGCACTCTTTCTTAGAAATAAATCATTAAGATTTTGTTCTTGCAAAGTCAGCTCCTTTTTTCTGAAAGCTCTAATGATTCATTTGATACTTGATGGTGCATTGTCTTTAATGGGCTATTAATTGGCTAAACTTTTATCCTTTGTAAATTATAAGAGACAGTCATATGAAAAATAGGTAGATGGGAAAAAAGTAAGTAAACTGTTTATTATTTCAAAAGTAAGTGCCCTGACTGTTAATAAATTTATGCAACTGTGAGACAAGCAGTCAGTGCCTTGCCTCACGGAAAAATGTTTGCAGTTGCCTATGGAACCATGTACAGTAAAAAAAGGCAGTGGTTGTGGTTTTCCAGTGTTAGAAACCCAAGTAATGATGTGCTGCAGTTGCTGCGTGCACTTGGTACATTTCGCCATGTCAGATCTGTCACTCAAATGTATGTTATTTTTTATTATGCATGCCTATATGAACTGTTCTGGTGGTCTCGCTACTCTGTCCCACCACCTTGTAAAAACTTTCCCTTCTTCTTGACTTCGATCCTTCGGAGTGTGGTGCTGAAATATGAGATCACAACAACTAATTCAAGCTACAAAATAAACTTTGAACTCTTAAATTGCACTTCTGTATTATTTTAATTCTTCCTCTCTCACAATTACAACTTGCAATAGTCTAAACCTTCAGCATAATATTGAACATGTGATCCATAGGCCTTACATCAAAGTTACATCTTTTTACATCAGAAAGTGTTTCATTTGTTTTGGGTCCCTGTTGACATTGTCAGTGGCCCTCTTACTCCAAGCCTTCCATGATGCTACCAACTTAAGTGTCAAAGCATTTCTATATCCTTGTGCAGCAAGTGAGTGCACTCATCCTCTGATGACTCCCTGCTCCCCTCATTATTATTGCTCATGCACACACTATACAAACACGGGCAAGGGCACATACTATCTACTCTTTTTTCTACACTACTTAACATTTACCCGCTACCACGGTCATCTTTAGCTGGTACAAATGCTAAAAGTGGAACAGAGTATTTGATAATCTGCCCTGTTGCACTACACATGATTGTATACAGCCATGCATGTCTTATTCCAAAGCAAATAGACGGCCACAAGTATCTTCTTTCAAGGTCTCGAAAATATGGACACTGTATTGGGAGAGATCGGGACAGCATGTGTGTGCATTTGTAGCTTACAGGCACTCAACAGCGAGGTTATCAGTGTTCTGAAGGGACTGTATGGAGGATATTCAAGGTCTTCACTAAGGAATTTCTGCAGTGTACTTGAAACAACTATGGCAACATGTTGGCGGGCATTATCCTGCAACAGAATGGTGCCCTCTGTCAACATTCCTGGGCATTTGGTCTTGATGACACACTCAATTTCTGCAAACTGTCCATGTACCACTGTGCATGGATTGCGACCCTGTGTTCCAGGAAGTCAATGAACAGTGGGCTGTTACAGTTAAAGGATAAGGTTATCACAACCTTCCTGTAGCTGACGTGCTCCAGAAGTTTTTCTGGGGAGCCCGTACACATCCTCGATACAGTTCCTATCTCTCCCCATGGGATTTCCTATTTTAGGAGCCCTGAAGAAATCAATTTGTGGCCATCGATTTGCTTCAGAGGAGGAGGTGTATACCTGGGTAGTTCTGCTTCTGTAGGCCAGTGCCAACATTTTTTCATGAAAGCATTGACCATCTTGTCTCACAGTAGGATAAATGAATTAACATTTATGGTGAGTTCTTTTGAAATACTAAATGTTTTGCAAACTTTTTTTCTAACTGTCTAGTTTTTATTTCAGTGATCCTTACAAATTTTATCCTGTTCAGACACTAGTACCATTTACATGGTGCAAATTATGGAAAATAGTCACTAAAATGTACTTTATTGGTAAAAACAAATTGTGCAAAATCCAGGTAACAAATAGTTTTGGAAGTCTAAGTAGCTCCTAATGCAAATGGGCTGCCACTTCATTTCTTTTTGATAACTTGGCAGTATAATGCTGCACATACAGTAAGGAAGCGTTATTTTAATAGAAACTAAAAACCAAGGCAATTCTGCAGTGTGCGAGACACTCAGGTCTGTGTGTATCTAAAAGGCAATCTCTTTATATGAGGTACAAATCAGTGAGCATTGTGTTTACATAATCCAGAAGATGCAATGCAGACTAGATGAATTGTGCGGATCACATAATAGCTGCGACAAAAAGGCCTGTTTACGTGCACATAGCACAGTCTGCGGGCACACAGTTTTGATCACACCTCTATAGTCATAATCTGTGTGTTTGTGATTTTAAAGAACAACTTAATTGTGCATATCAGGGAGCTGATGCAGTGCTGCAAGGAGAGCCAAATGTTGGGCATACACATTCACTGTCTGGTAGTGCATATGAGATTTGTTCAGTACAGTAACTACAGTTTTCGTCATCTAGCAATTTCTGGTGTTAATAATTCATCCATTCAAATCACTATCCACCCCATTCCTTTTTTCCTAGCTTTCTGCATAGGTTTTCTTGATGGTTCTAATTACATTTATGAGACTGTTAAATCAGCCTAAGGTGCAATTAACTTATTCAGGAGGACAACACTTCAAATCAAAATCTGGCCCTTCAGATTAAATTTTTCCATCATTTTCCTAAGTTTCTGAAGGCAAAAGGCCTCTGCTGATTTTCTTTTCTACCCTTTCACAATCAGAGCTGCTTCTCCATGTCCAATGACCTCACTGTTGGTGTGACACCCGAATCTTTTTTCCATTAAGGAATAGCTCTATTCTGCTTATAAACATATCACATGTTATTGGTTGTAGACACAATCCTGTTTTACTATGAGAATACATTTCTAGGTCTTTTCCCCCCTCCTTCTCTTCCTCCCCCCCCTCCTCCTCCTCTTCCCCCTCCTCCTCCTCTTCCTCTCCCCTCCTTCTCCTCTTCCTCTCCCCTCCTTCTCCTCTTCCTCCTCCCTCCTTCTCCTCTTCCTCCTCCCTCCTTCTCCTCTTCCTCCCCCTCCTTCTCCTCTTCCTCCCCCTCCTTCTCCTCTTCCTCCCCCCTCCTTCTCCTCTTCCTCCCCCCTCCTCTTCCTCCTCCCCCCTCCTCTTCCTCCCCCCTCCTCCTCTTCCTCCCCCTCCTCCTCCTCCTCTTCCTCCCCCTCCTCCTTCTCCTCTTCCTCCCCCTCCTCCTTCTCCTTCTCCTCTTCCTCCCCCTCCTCCTTCTCCTCTTCCTCCCCCTCCTCCTCCTCCTCTTCCTCCCCCCTCCTCCTCCTCCTCTTCCTCCCCCCTCCTCCTCCTCCTCCTTCTCCTCCTCCTCCCCCATTATTGCCTGTTTCCACTTTTTGGGTCAGGTTGTGAATCAAGGACCTACACCGTTGCCTATCTTTTCCTAGCTCCTTTTTTAAGCATGTCTTCTAGTTTTCAACCGCTCTTCTCATGGACTGCTCATTACACCATCCCATCTCCTGGGTATTCTTTGTGATCTCTTTCCACTTAGCATTTCAGAAAATACTTTTTATGGCACTCTCTCCTCTTCCACTCTCATCATGTGTCCATACCACATCAGCTTCGTTGCTGATTTTTGAGATTCCGATCATTTTGCCGATCTCTTCATTTTTGATTGTATCCTTCTTGTCGTGACTCAGATTCCTCTGGAACAGTATTCTGCACTGTCACTTCTTTGTTGTAGTCCACATTCCAGCTGTATATCCTAGGACGTCTCTTTTCCATAGAATATCTGTTACACTCTGGTAGAAGGTATTTGTTTGTTGTATTTTCCCAATTTCCTCAGAAATTTTGTCGTCGTTTGTGATCACACTTTCTGAGTAACTGAAACTTTTGATCACTTCGAAAATTTTTACATTCAGCTTTATCTCTCTTCCCTTCTTCCTTCCTTTTGCCATCACTACTATTTTAGTCCTCTCTGTTGTTTCTATCATCCCAAATTTTCCTTTCTCTTTTTTCCACACATCTACTTGCCTTTGCTCTTCCATTTAATTGTCACCTCATATCATATTGCTGTTTGCAAGCAACATGGCTTTTGTTGCATCTCTTCCTAATTTGTTTTAATATTCTTCCATGACTGTCATGACTAATATGGAGCACAGTACTATTCACTTTTATAGACCCATTTCAATTATAAACCATTTTACTTTGCTTTCATAGCTGTCTTCACTTTAATAACACAATTTTTGTGTATAGTTTTTACCATTTGCTCTTTCACATTTCTTGGCATACAATAAAAACAGTGTTATTGCTCAGATGTAAACAATTCCATAATGTGTTTGAGAAACCTTGGTGATGAGTGACCCTGCAATGTCCGTGATCTAAGTTTGCACCCGTATTGCGCGAACCACTGTGAAATTCATGAAACGGGGTACTTTCTTTATTATGGCCTCCTCCTGTTCCGTCCATGTATGGAGACTGGGGTGAATGATAGATTAAAGTCCTCTCTGTGCACTGTAACAAGCCTAATTTTGTTTTAGTGATCCCTAAGAGAGCAATAAATAGGGGTTGTAGTGGATAACCGGACTCGTCACTTAATACTGGTTTTTGAAACTTTTATAAGTAGTAATTTGTGTTTATCTCCAAGAACCTGCCAGTTTAATTTTTTCAACGTCTTCTTGACACTCTTCCATGGCTCAAATGAACCAGTGATGTGCTGCCGTTCTCTTTATACATTCTGTATGCTGTTAGTCTTATTTGGTGCTGGTCCCACACACTTCAGCAATATTCTAGAATGGATCACACATCTGCAATGGATCACACAAGAGTTTTGTAAGCAGTTGCGTTTCTAGCCTGATTGCATTTTCCTAGAGTCATGCTAAACTCTGCCAATTTGATTTACCTGTGACTGAGCCTATGTGATCACTATGCTCTGAAATAGTGTCATTGATGAGTTTCAATCATTTTTTAGTTACTCTCTATTTTTTTTCCACATACCGTATGACTATGTGAACCAAAACTACTTGGTCATGGAACAAATTAGTGCATAGTTCATAAAATGCTGATTAGAAGATTTATAAACAAAAGAATTAAAGAATTTATAAAACATGAAAAAACATTGAAGCAATGTATTAGTAAATAACACATGTTGAGAGAAGCTCTCAACTACTGGGAGGAAGTCTTGTACAGAATAGGAATGTACCACAAGGAAACCTTTCATCTCTGATTTGAACACTCGGCCTGGCTACTATACGAAGTCATGAAGGAGGTATGTGACATTGTAAAGTATGTGAGCTGCAAAATGCTGAATGGAAAAAGTCATTGAATGGATGCTAACTGATTCCATTATTCCAGTATTAATTTCTTCAGATATTGCCATCACAAGACATTGGGGAACATCATGTTGCACATAGATAAAATAGTTACATGTTGTAGTAGTAATGTATATGTGCAACATGATGTTTCAATGTCCAATTTTGGCAACGTCTGAAACATGTAATATTGGAATAATATAGTCAGCTTGCATCCAGGTAATGATTTTTACCCTCAGTGACCTATATGGCATTTAGCAGAGTGCACATATTGAAAACTTGGGATTTATTGCTAACTTTTTTCCGGCTATGTTTGAAACCGATTGAAAATGAAATTTTCTGAGTAGTGCATCTCTCTCTTTACAATGCTTAACAGATGTTAGCCAAGCACATATCTTTCTCTCTAGAGTTCACTGAATGAATGTTGCTGTTTCTTATGAATAAGTCAGTATTGTCAACCAAACACATCGTAATGGAATATGTCTACAAGGATGGCAGAATTAGAAATCTGAGACTCATGAACAATAGCCAAACTGATATGGCAAATCAGTCTGACCTCCCTTCTTTTAGCTAATAATGTTCTCTGTGAATTCACAGAGTTGCCCCAAAATGAAACACCATAGGAGATAATAAAAGGGAAGCCAGGAAGGCTTTGTATTTCAGTGTGAGACAGTGGACATAATTCTAATAATGACGATACCAACATTGAAATTCTGCATGAGATCTTGAACATGGCACTTCCAAAAATCACTGCCATCCGCCCCATTCATAAGAATATAAAATGGTTGACTTCACTGACTGATCATCTTTGAAGAATACAGTTTCACTTTTACAACAAGAGTTCTGTGTCAGAATTTTGTTGCAGTTAAGCATTAATATCATAGTTTTGTGAATCTAATGTGCACTGTTTTACCATATGCAGTATTCAAAATTGGGATGTGCATGGTATTCAGTAGTGCATTACATTAGAGTACAACAACATGAATGCATCATTCACCAGGAATGTTGGTGGAATTGAGGTATTGATCCTTACATCACATTGCATTGTTATATTCTCAACTTCTTTACATTATTGTTGGCCTATTTCTGCGCATTGTGTTTGTAGTTACAAAATGGAAGGTAAGCAGAGAATGACATTCTATGATGCTGCTTTCGATCATAAAGTAATTCTTGATGCTCAAAAATATGGTAACAGTGGGGCAAGAAGAGAGTTCGATATAGCAGCAGGTAATGTTTCTTATGGATGAAACAGAAATTGGCATTATTTGCAACTACCGCTACTAGAAAGAAGTACACTGGCCCTCAAAAAGAGAGATGCCCTGACGTTCAAGTAGAAGTTTCTTAATTCATCTGTGAAAGGAGGAAAAATGGGCAATCACTGACTGTTGTTGTTGTTGTTGTTGTTGTTGTGGTCTTCAGTCCTGAGACTGGTTTGATGCAGCTCTCCATGCTACTCTATCCTGTGCAAGCCTCTTAATCTCCCAGCACCTGCTGCAGCCTACATCCTTCTGAATCTGTTTAGTGTATTCATCTCTTGGTCTCCCTCTACGATTTTTGCCCTCCACGCTGCCCTCCAATACTAAATTGGTGATCCCTTGATGCCTCAGAACATGTCCTACCAACCGATCCCTTCTTCCAGTCAAGTTGTGCCACAAACTCCTCTTCTCCCCAATTCTATTCAATATCTCCTCATTAGTTATGTGATCTACCCATCTAATCTTCAGCATTCTTCTGTAGCACCACATTTCGAAAGCTTCCATTCTCTTTTTGTCTAACTATTTATTGTCCACGTTTCACTTCCATACATGGCTACACTCCATACAAATACTTTCAGAAACGACTTCCTGACACTTAAATCTATGCTCAATTTTAACAAATTTCTCTTCTTCAGAAACGCTTTCCTTTGCCATTGCCAGTCTAAATTTTATATCCTCTCTACTTCGACCATCATCAGTTATTTTGCTCCCCAAATAGCAAAACTCCTTTACTGCTTTAAGTGTATCACTGACTAGTGACACAATAAGAAACAAAGCCAAAAGAGGTGGCGGCAGCTCTTAATGTACTGAGGCAGGAGTTTAAAGATAGCAGTCGATGAGTTGACTGCTTTATGAAATGGTCGGGCTTATCTCTACGATACTGTACAACATTACACCAGAAGCTACCATAGGAGTTTGAGAAAAAACTTAAAGAACTGCTGCAGTATGTCATCACACTACAAAAAAGAATTTTATGACGGGTCATATGAGGTGTCTATTTGGTTTAATATTCCATCTTATCACACGATTGATGAGATGGGGACAAAATAAGTTACTATCAAAACATCAGGGTGTGAGAAACACTGCTTAACTATAATGCTAGCAATCACAGCAGACGGGCGCAAATTTCCTTCTTTCGTAACCTCTGAGCAGAAAACAAGCCCTGAGACCCCTAAACATGCAAAACTGTTTCGTGATGATGCTATTGTTAAAAATCAAGGGATGGGATGCATGACTGAAACTTCAATGCTCTATTGGTTCCAAAACACATGAGAAGTTTATCCAGGTGGACTTTCCAAACTACCATCAATGCTTTGTCTTGATACATTTCGTGGTCATCTCACTGACGACGTAAAAAAGAAGATCCACAGCCTAGCCAGTGACCATGTTATTATTCCAGGAAGAATGACTTCTGTGTTACAACCCCAGGACATTAGTATAAATAAATCTTTCAAAGATTACGTTCACATTATGAAAAATGGTTTTGTGAACTGAGCCGTGAACTGACTAAAAGTAAAATTAAGCGTGCTGCACCCCACATTATTGCACACTTGGTTTCAGCCACCTGGAAATGCATTAAAGCACCAACGATCATAAAATCATTTGAAACATACTTTGTTTAATATACTCCAGACAGCAATGAAGATAGTGCGAGGATGGTAGGTAAAGAGGAAATATATATATTTCTGATCTCGAATCCTCTGAGGATACCAGTAATGATGAAATTAGTGAATAATGATGGGTAGTGCTTGTAATTCATGGTATATTTGTTTGCGTGTCATGTGCAAGGTCTGTTCAAAAAATTCCAGAACATTTGTAATTTTGCACCATGTGGCTGGCATCCCTGAACATGCCTATGTTTAGTGTGTAACTGGCAGAAGTTTAATTGTTATATGTCTGTCATTTATTGTTCAGTGCTGTCCTGAGTAGAACAGTGTGTTGCACAGTCCGCGAATTTCAAGATGGCAGAGTTAGAGGATCAACACATCTGCATTAAATTTTGTGTGAAACTTAAGAGAACTTTTACAGAGACACACCAAATGATACAGAAAGCCTACAGTGATGAGTGCTTAAGCCATACTTGGTAATATGAATGGTTCACACAGTTTAAAAATGGCCAGATGGAGCGGAAGGTAACCCTCGTTCAGAATGCCCTTCGACATCTACGCACAACACTCATGTCAGGAATGCCAATGAAATTGTGCGTGCCAATCGAAGACTGACTGTCCAAGAGATCACAGAAGACAGTAACATTTCAGTTGGATCATGTCATGAAATCCTGACAAAGCATCTTGGAATACATCATGTTGCTGCGAAGTTTTTCTCACGGGCTCATGAGTCAAAGCCAGAAAGAACTGTGCCTCACAATCTGCGAAGAGCTTTCAGATCACACAAATGAAAGCGAGATATTCGTTACGAGAATCATAGCTGGTGATGAGATGTGGGTCTATGGTGATGGTGTTGAGACCAAGGTTCATTCTTCACAATGGGTTGGGAAAGGTTCTACAAGATAAAAAAAGGCTCTTCAGGTCAGGTCAGATTTCAAAGCCATGCTGATGGTTTTCTGTGACCTTCGTCATGAATTTGTGCCACAGGGACAAGCTGTTAATTGATGTTAGTATCGGGATGTGTTGCAACGCCTGCAAGAAAATATGTGAAGGAAATGGCCTGAAATGTGGTGAGACAGTTCACGGCTCTTGCATCACGCTAATGCACCTGCACATTCATCCTGTTGGAGCATGACTATTGCTCAAAAAACCAAATCACTGTGCTGCCTCATTCTCCATACTCTCCAGACCTGACCCCTGCAGACATATTTTTTTATTTCCAAAGTTGAAAACTCCATTGAAAAGATGAAAATTTGCAGCAATAGATGAGCTGAAAGAAAATTCACAGATAGCACTTTGCACGATTCAGCTGAAACATACCAAAACTGCTTCCAAAAGTGGAAACGGCATTGGCAGCAGTGTATCAATTGTGGAGGAGAGTATTTCGAAGGAGACCATGCACAATAAGTAAAAGGTAAGTGTAGAAAAATTTTGTGGACAAAGTTCTGGAAGATTTTGAACAGACCTCGTAGTTAATAAAGTGAGACATTCTTTTTTAATAATGACTGTGTCACATAACAGTGGATCTCTTAAAAATTGTTGTTCTGTTAGGTCGTGTATACACCCATTGTTGAGGAAATAAATTTAGCATATCAATGATACGTCAACAAATTCTTTATTTGTGATTTTAATTTTTAAGATTGGGGTGCACATTACAGTCTGTGGCATATTAGATTTGCACAAGTACAGTAAATCCTCTGTCAGCCATGTGCTGATTTTTGTTGGCTCCCATATTGACTATATGATATATATGACATTTCACAGTAGCATGTGTCAACTGCAAAGAGAGAAAAATATTTGAGGCGTCTGTCATGTTCAGTGGCAAATCATTGATGTATGGGGTGACTCCATGACAAAGGATGAAACTTTCAGGGATGATAGAAGAGGGTAAATGTATCTATTTGAGGTAAGGAACCATGGTCTAGAAATGATTGATCAACAATTAGAAGTGAAAATGGTTCTGATACTACTGAGAGTGGAGTAAATGTACCGATACTATTGTTGCTAAAATTATGGGGTAGACGGCTTTCAGAGGTTGTAGTATGGATCAAAACAATGTAAAGTAAATACGTGATGTAAAATGCATACCTTAAGAGCTACGAGCACTTGTTCATCTTTGCTGCTGTGGAACTTATCTCTTATACGGAGTAGGTGTCCTTAGCTCTTAAGGTACGCATTTTAGAGCCAATACTTACTGGGCTTTTTTCCTTGTTTTTCTCCATACTGCCTCCTCGAAAAATGTGTAATCAAAGAGCTTGCAATAAAAAAGATGTTTCACACTACTGAAGCTGAAAAAGTGCTCATGGCTCATAAGAGCCCATGTTTATCAGACTTATTTTTCTCCATATCACCACCTCTGAAAGTTGACTACCTAACAGTCTTTGCAACAACAGTCCTTTACATTTATTTCACTGTCAGAAATGCCAGAACGATTTTCCCTTATAAGTTTTAACTTTGTTGTTTCCAGACCAGGGTCCCTCAACTCAAATAGATTCATTTATCCTTCTCCATCACCTCAAAAGTTTGTTATATCATCACGGAATCATGTCATATGTCAAGAAAAGCGTTGGACTGATAACAGAACTCTGTGGCACTCTACATGGTCCCAATCAGATTCAAACTTTAACCTGGTGGTTCACATTGAAGGATAGCCCCCTGATTCCTGCTTTGTAGATATGAAGGGAACCATTATTGAGCTTTTCCCCTAATTCCATAAAGTTCCAACTTCGTAATAGTATTGTGTGCTCCACACAGACAAATGCTTTTGTTAAATCAAATAAAATATCCCCTGCTCAGAATCTTGTGCTTTGCACATAAAAGAATAAATCGCATTTTCTGTGGATACTCCTCCTTTCTGGATGACAAACTGTGACAAAAAATTATGTGTACTGTGATGTTCCACTACTCTCCTATATATTGCAGTCTCAAAACTTTTGAAAACACTGGTGGCAAACAAATTAGCCGATAATTATATACATTATCTCTTTTATTTTTCTATAAAGTGTTTCCGCAGACAAGTATTTCACTCTCTCAAGAAAATGATCACACGTGAAAGATGCACTGCATAGGTGATGGTGAACAGAACTAATATATGGTGCACTGATGTTCATAATCCTACTTGAAATTTCATCATACTTGAGGGATTCTTCACTGTTACTGGGCTCTCACTGCACTTCATATTACAGTACAATATCTGTTTCCTCCTATGTGATGTTATGGTGCCATTAGCTATTCATATTAGTTGCTTATTAGTACTGCATATCTACCTGCAGTTTTTTAGTTGTTCGTGTTACTCATATTGTAAACTTCTTGTCAGGTTTAGCATAAAGCCTGGAATGAACACAACTGTACTGGTATCAGGGAATGAGAAGCCTCTCTGGTGTAAATGGTAGGTGAGTGTGAACAAACACCATTCAGTTGTGACTGGTTCACATTCATAGTTGTTTGCTGGAGCTCCACTGGTTGTCGGTATTTCAGCATACCTCCAAAGGAAGTTCGCAACTTCTATTCATTGGTGCTAGCAGTGAAGAGAGTATTCATCTGCTCTTTTGCGAATGAAACAAGCTATACAGGTGATGGAATGATCTGAAGAGAATGTAATGTTTGTGATACAGCAGAATATAGATGTTGTATGTGCTTGTGAGATTAAAATCACAAATGTCGTACCAAAAGAAAAGTGATTGATAGAAAGTTTGCAGAGCATTCAAAGGTCCAAGTGAGGACAGGAAAAAAATTGTTTAAATGCTTTCAAACAGAGTGAATACTTGCAAGATTTTCTTCTTTATCTGTATTAAAATGTAACAGTACAATAAATTCCCTTGGGCAAACAAGTGTGTGTGTGTGTGTGTGTGTGTGTGTGTGTGTGTGTGTGTGTGTGTACCTAAAAACAAAGAAGATGTGACTTACCGAATGAAAGTGCTATATATATATATATATATATATATATATATATATATATATATATATATATATATATATAATAGAAGGAAACATTCCATGAAGGAAAAATATACCTAAAAACAAAGATGATGTGACTTACCAAATGAAAGTGCTGGCAGGTCGACAGACACACAAACGAACACAAACATACACACAAAATTCAAGCTTTCGCAACAAACTGTTGCCTCATCAGGAAAGAGGGAAGGAGAGGGAAAGACGAAAGGATGTGGGTTTTAAGGGAGAGGGTAAGGAGTCATTCCAGTCCCGGGAGCGGAAAGACTTACCTTAGGGGGAAAAAAGGACGGGTATACACTCGCACACACACACATATCCATCCACACATATACAGACACAAGCAGACAACAAACAAGCAGGCAACAAACTGTTGCCTCATCAGGAAAGAGGGAAGGAGAGGGAAAGACGAAAGGATGTGGGTTTTAAGGGAGAGGGTAAGGAGTCATTCCAATCCCGGGAGCGGAAAGACTTACCTTAGGGGGAAAAAAGGACAGGTATACACTCGCACACACACACACACATATCCATCCACACATACACAAACACAAGCAGACATTTGTAAAGGCAAAGAGTTTGGGCAGAGATGTCAGTCGGGACGGAAGTACAGAGGCAAAGATGATGTTGAAAGACAGGTGAGGTATGAGCGGCGGCAGATTGAAATTAGAAATTAGCGGAGATTGAGGCCTGGCGGATAGCGAGAAGAGAGGATATGCTGAAGGGCAAGTTCCCATCTCCGGAGTTCTGACAGGTTGGTGTTAGTGGGAAGTATCCAGATAACCCGGACGGTGTAACACTGTGCCAAGATGTGCTGGCCGTGCACCAAGGCATGTTTAGCCACAGGGTGATCCTCATTACCAACAAACACTGTCTGCCTGTGTCCATTCATGCGAATGGACAGTTTGTTGCTGGTCATTCCCACATAGAACGCTTCACAGTGTAGGCAGGTCAGTTGGTAAATCACGTGGGTGCTTTCACACGTGGCTCTGCCTTTGATCGTGTACACCTTCCGGGTTACAGGACTGGAATAGGTGGTGGTGGGAGGGTGCATGGGACAGGTTTTACACCGGGGGCGATTACAGGGGTAGGAGCCAGAGGGTAGGGAAGGTGGTTTGGGGATTTCATAGGGATGAACTAAGAGGTTACGAAGGTTAGGTGGACGGCGGAAAGACACTCTTGGTGGAGTGGGGAGGATTTCATGAAGGATGGATCTCATTTCAGGGCAGGATTTGAGGAAGTCGTATCCCTGCTGGAGAGCCACATTCAGAATCTGATCCAGTCCCGGAAAGTATCCTGTCACAAGTGGGGCACTTTTGGGGTTCTTCTGTGGAAGGTTCCGGGTTTGAGGAGATGAGGAAGTGGCTCTGGTTATTTGCTTCTGTACCAGGTCGGGAGGGTAGTTACACCAGAGGTGTATATGAGGATGGATATGTGTGTGTGTGTGAGTGTATACCTGTCCTTTTTTCCCCCTAAGGTAAGTCTATCCGCTCCCGGGATTGGAATGACTCCTTACCCTCTCCCTTAAAACCCAAATCCTTTTGTCTTTCCCTCTCCTTCCCTCTTTCCTGACGAGGCAACCATTGGTTGCGAAAGCTAGATTTTGTGTGTATGTTTGTGTGTCTATCGACCTGCCAGCGCTTTTGTTTGGTAAGTCTCATCATGTTTCTTTTTAAATATATTTTTCCCACGTGGAACGTTTCCCTCTATTATATTCATATATATATAGGTTTATATAGGTTTAGGTCTTTAAATATGTCTGCTTGTGTTTGTTTATGTGTGGATGGATGTGTGTGTGTGTGTGTGTGTGTGTGTGTGTGTGTGTGTGTGTGTGTGCGCGAGTGTATACCCGTCCCTTTTTCCCCCTAAGGTAAGTCTTTCCGCTCCCGGGACTGGAATGACTCCTTACCCTCTCCCTTAAAACCCACATCCTTTCGTCTTTCCCTCTCCTTCCCTCTTTCCTGATGAGGCAACAGTTTGTTGCGAAAGCTTGAATTTTGTGTGTATGTTGTGTTCGTTTGTGTGTCTGTCGACCTGCCAGCACTTTCATTTGGTAAGTCACATCTACTTTGTTTTTAGGTATATTTTTCCTACGTGGAATGTTTCCTTCTATTATATATATATATATATATATTTAAGATGATGAGACTTACCCAACAAAAGCGCTGGCAGGTCGATAGACACACAAATAAACACAAACATACACACAAAACTCTAGCTTTCGCAACCAACGGTTGCCTGGTCAGGAAAGAGGGAAGGAGAAGGAAAGACGAAAGGATTGGGTTTTAAGGGAGAGGGTAAGGAGTCATTCCAATCCCGGGAGCGGAAAGACTTACCTTAGGGGGAAAAAAGGACAGGTTTACACTCGCGCACACACACACATATCCATCCACACATACACAGACACAAGCAGACATTTGTAAAGGCAAAGAGGTTACGAAGGTTAGGTGGACGGCGGAAAGACACTCTTGGTGGAGTGGGGAGGATTTCATGAAGGATGGATCTCATTTCAGGGCAGGATTTGAGGAAGTCGTATCCCTGCTGGAGAGCCACATTCAGAATCTGATCCAGTCCCGGAAAGTATCCTGTCACAAGTGGGGCACTTTTGGGGTTCTTCTGTGGAAGGTTTCCCACGTGGAATGTTTCCCTCTATATATATATATATATATATATATATATATATATATATTTACCGTAATCCACTATACAATTTTACCCCGCCCATATATACTCAATAATACGTAACCCACTTCCAAACCATAACCAAAAAAATTTTTTTTTCCACTTTCAACACTACCGCTGCTATAAAATCCACCGTTTCTAGTTCACAAACAGTTCCTTTCAGCTATTAAACAACCTTTTCGGCTAGTTTTAATAACTTTTGCTTTATTTCCATTTCCATTTTTCTCACATCACCGATCATTTTTAGCCGCTTCCCACAGGTTTTAACGTCATTATTTATTCATCAGACAATTGTTAGCCTCATTTCCATAATCTGCCACCACCAAACCACTCCTTTTAATACATCCTCACGTAGTTTTTTCGAAATTTTCCCGAATTTCTTCACCCTTTAACGTGTTTTGGCGGCAACACAACCACCTAACCTTTATGCACATCGTTGTCTACCTACACAAGTTCACCACAGGATCAACATAGCCCAGCTCTAACCAACACTTTTTCGCCTTTTTTCACACCAGATCTCCATTTGCTTTCTAGTTCACCTTTATCTCTCCCCATATATTTTTATATTTATTTTCATTTTCATTTCAGCCTCATGTTACACTTTCCAGCTCCTAGTACCATGTCACCCTCACAACACGTCCACAATGACCCCATTAAGTTTTATTTACATTCCCTCCGCAAACATGCCTTCGCCCTAGCCAGATTACACTCCCATATTTTATTTTCTCAGGCTTGTCTGACATTTGGCATTACCCCCAAAGGCCTCACACTTAAAGTTCCCATCTCTGGCTGCAACCCTTCTTTCCATCAGTCCCTATACCAGTTCCAAACTGAACAATCCATTGCCCTCACCCACCTAATCCTTCACCTGTACATCGACTCAGCCAATGAACACACCCGTCAACTTCTATCCCTAATCAAAGTCCTCAGTCTTTCCTCTCCCACATTCACACCAGCTGTTCAGAGCATCCTCCTACAGGCCAACCACAAATTAGAACAGCATGCCACCCTCCACCTCAAAAAACTATCCAATCTCCTGGTTTCCCACCTCCGGAAAGGCAACTCACTCACCCTCCACAACCTTTCCAACAAACCTCAACTTCCTCTCATTGCACACAGACCCAGTCTCTCCCATCTACTCAATCTCCCACTTCCAGCTCCACTCCCCCCAACACCTCAAAATTCTAGCCAACACAATCTGGAACCACAACACCCCAATTCAGTAGTTAACCTTTCCTCCAAACCCCTCTCCCAATCCGAAACCTCTGTCCTATCCAAAGGCCTCACCTCCAGCCCCACTCCCAGATTCAACCAAACTGCCCTTGTCAAAGATTTACTGTCCTACACTCGTAGTCTCTGCTGGAAATATCACTTTGCCACGAAGAAAAATAATCCTGATCCCACTCCTAATGATCCAACTCCCCAAGACACTATCCAAATTGAACCCTGCCTGGAACAGTTCCGTCCTCCATCACAGCGGGACCCACCTCCTCTTCCTCAAAATCACCCTCTCCAAACCTTCCAGGAATTCCTCACTTCCAGCCTTGCCTCTCAATCTTTCTTGAAAAACCTTAATCCTACTCCCAACATCACCACAGCCGAAGCCCAGGCTATCCGTGATCTGAAGGCTGACCAATCCATCGTCATTCTTCCGGCGGACAAGGGTTCCACGACTGTGGTACTTGATCGTTGGGAGTATGTGGCTGAGGGACTGCGTCAGCTTTCAGACAACACTACTTACAAAGTTTGCCATGGTAATCCCATTCCTGATGTCCAGGCGGAGCTTCAAGGAATCCTCAGAACCTTAGGCCCCCTACAGAACCTTTCACCTGACTCCATCAACCTCCTGACCTCACCGACACCTCGCACTCCTACCTTCTACCTACTTCCTAAAATTCACAAACCCAAACATCCCGGCCGCCCCATTGTAGCTGGTTACCAACCCCTCACAGAACGTATCTCTGCCTACGTAGATCAACACCTTCAACCCATTGCATGCAGTCTCCCATCCTTCATCAAAGACACCAACCACTTTCTCAAACGCCTGGAATCCTTACCCAGTCTGTTACTCCCGGAAACCATCCTTGTAACCATTGATGCCACTTCCCTATACACAAATATCCCGCGCGTCCAGGGCCTCGCTGCAATGGAGCACTTACTTTCACGCCAATCACCTGCCATCCTACCTAAAACCTCTTTCCTCATCACCTTAGCCAGCTTCATCCTGACTCACAGCTTCTTCACTTTTGAAGGCCAGACATACAAACAATTAAAGGGAACAGCCATGGGTACCAGGATGGCCCCCTCGTATGCCAACCTATTTATGGGTCGCTTAGAGGAAGCCTTGTTGGTTACCCAAGCCTGCCAACCCAAAGTTTGGTACAGATTTATTGATGACATCTTCATGATCTGGACTCACAGTGAAGAACAACTCCAGAATTTCCTCTCCAACCTCAACTCCTTTGGTTCCATCAGATTCACCTGGTCCTACTCTAAATCCCATGCCACTTTCATTGACATTGACCTCCATCTGTCCAATGGCCAGCTTCACACATGTGTCCACATCAAACCCACCAACAAGCAACAGTACCTCCATTATGACAGCTGCCACCCATTCCATATCGAACGGTCCCTTCCCTACAGCCTAGGCCCTCGTGGCAAACGAATCTGCTCCAGTCCTGAATCCCTGAACCATTACACCAACAACCTGAAAACAGCTTTCGCATCCCGTAACTACCCTCCCGACCTGGTACAGAAGCAAATAACCAGAGCCACTTCCTCATCCCCTCAAACCCAGAACCTCTCACAGAAGAACCCCAAAAGTGCCCCACTTGTGACAGGATACTTCCCGGGACTGGATCAGACTCTGAATGTGACTCTCCAGCAGGGATAAGACTTCCTCAAATCCTGCCCTGAAATGAGATCCATCCTTCATGAAATCCTCCCCACTCCACCTAGAGTGTCTTTCCGCCGTCCACCTAACCTTCGTAACCTCTTAGTTCATCCCTATGAAATCCCCAAACCACCTTCCCTACCCTCTGGCTCCTACCCTTGTAACCGTCCCCGGTGTAAAACCTGTCCCATGCACCCTCCCACCACCACCTACTCCAGTCCTGTAACCTGGAAGGTGTACACGATCAAAGGCAGGGCCACGTGTGAAAGCACCCACGTGATTTACCAACTGACCTGCCTACACTGTGACGCTTTCTATGTGGGAATGACCAGCAACAAACTGTCCATTTGCATGAATGGACACAGGCAGACAGTGTTTGTTGGTAATGAGGATCACCCTGTGGCTAAACATGCCTTGGTGCACGGCCAGCACATCTTGGCACAGTGTTACACCGTCCGGGTTATCTGGATACTTCCCACTAACACCAATCTATCCGAACTCCGGAGATGGGAACTTGCCCTTCAATATATCCTCTCTTCCCGTTATCCACCAGGCCTCAATCTCCGCTAATTTCAAGTTGCCGCCACTCATACCTCACCTGTCATTCAACAACATCTTTGCCTCTTCACTTCCACCTCGACTGACATCTCTGCCCAAACTCTTTGCCTTTAAATTTGTCTGCTTGTGTCTGTATATGTGTGGATGGATATATGTGTGTGTGCGAGTGTATACCCGTCCTTTTTTCTCCCTAAGGTAAGTCTTTCCGCTCCCGGGATTGGAATGACTCCTTACCCTCTCCCTTAAAACCCAAATCCTTTCGTCTTTCCCTCTCCTTCCCTCTTTCCTGACGAGGCAACCGTTGGTTGTGAAAGCTAGAATTTTATGGGTATGTTTGTGTTTGTTTGTGTGTCTATCGACGTGCCAGAGCTTTCGTTCGGTAAGTCACATCTTTGTTTTTAGATATATTTTTTCCCACGTGGAATGTTTCCCATATAAAAACAAAAATGATGTGACTTACCAAACGAAAGTGCTGGCACGTCGATAGACACACAAACATACACACAAAATTCTAGCTTTCACAACCAATGGTTGCTTCGTCAGGAAAGAGGGAAGGAGAGGGAAAGACGAAAGGATGTGGGTTTTAAGAGAGAGAGTAAGGAGTCATTCCAATCCCGGGAGTGGAAAGACTTACCTTACGGGGGAAAAAGGACGGGTATACATTCGCGCGCGCGCGCACACACACACACACATATCCATCCACACATATACAGACACAAGCAGACGTATACAGAGGCAAAGAAACATCTCTGAACCATCAGTGTACTGAGCACTCCTAACGAGGGGCCTCCACAGCCGATAACCCTTGCATGTGCCAGTGTTAACACCACAATATCAGCAACTACAACTGAAACGGGCACATAACCATTGGCACTGGACATTGGCGCAGTGGCAGTGTGTTGCATTGTCTGATGAATTCTGTTACCTTCTTCTTTGTGCTGATGGGAGGGTGTCACTCTGTCATCTACCAGGAGAACAGCTCCTTGACACCTGTACTACAGGAAGGAAACACTCTGGTGGTGGCTCCATTTGTGCTCTGTGGAACATTCACATGGCATCCACGGATCCAGTGAAGCTCGTGCAAAGCACCAAGATGACCAAGGAGTATTGTACACTGGTTGCAAACCACGTTCACATCTTCATGATGATCATGTTTCTTGATGGCAGTTGCATTTTTCAGCAAGATAACGCACCATTTCACAAGCCCAGGAGAGTGATCTAGTGATTTGAGGAACACAGTGGCATCTTCCAATTGCTGTGCTGCCCCCCCCCCCCCCCCCCCAACCACCCTCCCAGCCCATCTTAATTTGGCAGACCTGAACCCACTCGAACACATCTGAGATGTGATTGAACATGGCATCAGAGCTCATGCCTCCCCTCCCCTGAATTTATGGGAGTTAGGTGACTTGTTTGTGAAGAAGTGGTGCCAACTCCCTCCAACGACCTACCAAGGCCTCATTGCTTCAAGCAGTGATGCATTGCTGCTGTTATCTGTGCCAAAGTAGGCATACTGGCGTAGGTAGGTGATCATAATGTTCTGACTGATCAGTGTACATTCTTCTTTTTCTGACACAATTTAGTTAGCTATGTAAAAATGAATGCTTTCACCATACAAATTAATTCTGTCTGAATATCGCGGTTTTTGATAGTGGCCAGAACTAGTGTTTTATTGACTGAAACCTGTGTGAAGATTATTAGCACCAAAAAACAGCACACACAATGCTCCTATATTGCCGCGCTATGCTCATTCTCTCTTTTCCATTTCCTCCAATGTTTACACTTTTTCATGGGTACAGGCAGATGGTACTGAATATTTGTTTGCTTGTGTTCGCTCTGGTGTAAAGGACTTGCTTTAAATATCTATGTTGCAAGTGGACTTGTATATTAGAATCTGTTCACTAGTTTGGGGTATCATTCTGCCTTGCTTCCTTTCAGTATTACTATGTATCTTGATCTCATGAGACATTACAAATTTTTCTTTTTCTGTGCTCATCAACTAGAGAACAGTGTATGTTGATTTTGTTTCCAATAACTGTTGTTGCAAAGTATACTCTCTGTGCCAGGAAGTACAATTCAAGTAAAATTAACATTCTTTTCTCTGGAGAATCAGACGAAGTTTAGATTGAAATCACCACACAAAATCAACTTCATATTGTTCTTAAGAACTGAGTCTAGCTTAGCATCAGGTGTAGAGATGAAAACCCTAAACTGAGTGTACTTTTTCAGTGGGATTTCTGCAAAGAGTGCACACAGTTAAAAATAATAATAGTGCAAAATATGGAGGGACAGTGATGTCATATGCCTAAACGTGTGGATAGACCAAAGCCTGTAATTACATTGTGTCACATACTAGACTGTCAAATGAAATTGTTACTGTTATTTATTTAGGTTTGTGCAAACGCCATTCAATAAGCAGTGCCTCAGTTTTTTTATGCCCAATAGGTATCAGATCTGATATTCCTTGTGCATCTTTGCAAACTTTTGAACAATTCCGACAGATGGCAGAGCTGTGGTGAACTGTTAAAATGGGCTCTACACAAGACACTTGTTACAAGGGACATCCTGTAACTGAATTCTAGATTGCAAAAAAGAAGAAAGGAAAGAAAGAAAGAAAAACTAACTGTGGGGAACGTACACAACTGTTTGTGCGCAGTGTTTGGTAATGAAACCATTAGTAAAAGTCCTGTTAGACGTTAAAGAATTTTAATGCATCAGGAATTGCAAAAACTGAGTTCTGTGATCAACCATATTAGGGACATCCTGTCCCTGCCACTGCTGGTGAAGTGAAGTACAGCAGTGAGTGAGCATCAGGGGCACATGTGCAATGATCGAGACTCTTGGATATTCTACATCTACATCTACATCTACATCCATACTCCGCAAGCCACCTGACTGTGTGTGGTGGAGGGTACCTTGAGTACCTCTATCGGTTCTCCCTTCTATTCCAGTCTCGTATTGTTCGTGGAAAGAAGGATTGTCGGTATGCCTCTGTGTGGGCTCTAATCTCTCTGATTTTATCCTCATGGTCTCTTCGCGAGATATACGTAGGAGGGAGCAATATACTGCTTGACTCTTCGGTGAAGGTATGTTCTCCAAACTTTGACAAAAGCCCGTACCGAGCTACTGATCGTCTCTCCTGCAGAGTCTTCCACTGGAGTTTATCATCTCCGTAATGCTTTCGCGATTACTAAATGATCCTGTAACGAAGCGCGCTGCTCTCCGTTGGATCTTCTCTATATCTTCTATCAACCCTATCTGGTACGGATCCCACACTGCTGAGCAGTATTCAAGCAGTGGGCGAACAAGCGTACTGTAACCTACTTCCTTTGTTTTCGGATTGCATTTCCTTAGGATTCTTCCAATGAATCTCAGTCTGGCATCTGCTTTACCGACAATCAACATTATATGATCATTCCATTTTAAATCACTCCTAATGCGTACTCCCAGATAATTTATGGTATTAACTGCTTCCAGTTGCTGACCTGCTATTTTGTAGCTAAATGATAAAGGATCTATCTTTCTGTGTATTCGCAGCACATTACACTTGTCTACATTGAGATTCAATTGCCATTCTCTGCACCATGCATAAATTCGCTGCAGATCCTCCTGCATTTCAGTACAATTTTCCATTGTTACAACCTCTCGATACACCACAGCATCATCTACAAAAAGCCTCAGTGAACTTCCGATGTCATCCACCAGGTCATTTATGTATATTGTGAATAGCAGAGGTATGTTCAAGAAGGGTTGCACAAATGCTCACAGTGGACCACAAGATTGAAAGCAAAGCCATTTCATCTGAACAGCTGGGGCAATTTGAAGCAAATGGAGAGGCTTATCTGTCATGGATCCTTACAGGTGATGAAACCTGGTTGCATTACTTTGAGCCACAGACAAAGAGACAGTGTCTGAAATGGAATAGCCCACAATCACCAAAAAATAAGAAAGTCAAGGCAGCTACCTCTGCTGGCAGAGCTTTTATGACAGTCTGATAGTGATGATGTCATTCTCGTGGATGTGTTGTCAAAAGGATTGACCAATAATTCAGAGGTATATGTGGAGACTCTTAACAAACCCGACAGTGATTGCCGATGTGTTCGGTCTGACAACCAAAAGAAATCTTCCTCCAACACGACAGTGCACAGACACACGCAAGCCTCAGGACCAAGAAACACATTACCAAATTGGGTTGCCTTGTGTAGCCTTTAACCCAGACCCGGTGCCCTCAGACTTCAATCTGTCACTTCAGGTTACTCTTGCGGGATGCACTTCGAAGATGACAGCATAATTCATGCCGTGAAAACATGGCTTCAAGCACTTGGCAAGTGCTTCTACAATGCTGGCATAAGGCCATAGAGCATGCCCACGACTGTAAACAAAAATAGCACATTTAATTAAAATACTGTCCTAAAGTCAATTTCTTGTAAGGGCAATGAGAATAAAATACACTAACAGTCATTTAAAGGAACAGTTGAGATGTTTAAGATCATGTGTTATAAAAAGAAAAATTTCTTGTATAGCCCTTCTCAGTATTACTCCTACCTTTCAGTCTCCCCTTTTTCCCTGAGAACTGACTTGTATCTGAACTCTACCTACTGATAAAGGAGCTTCTCTTTTCTCCGAAGGCCTCTTCAGTCTTCCATTAGATGACATCTGTATTTACCATAGTAATAAGTGCTTCAACAGCACTTCATTTCTCCTCTAACCACCCCGAATTGCCATTTCATACTTAGTCAGTCTTGTGTTTTAGATCTCTGTATTCCCTTTCACCTGCTTCAGTAACTGCATTTTTAGATTTTCTCCTTTAATCAATTGAATTCAACATCTTGTTTGCTATCAGGGATATCTATCGCACTTTGTCTTTTAGAATATTTGATCGCCTTTCTGCTTTCACTATTTCATCTCGTGTAGCTACCCATTTGCTGTCTATGGTATTGTATTCCCATGTTTGTCAGTCATTACTTAATGCTTGTATTGAGACTTTCAACATCATTTGGTTCTTTCTATTTATCCAAGCTCCACCTCCTTAATTTACACCTTTCTGCAAATTATTCAGTTTTGCTACCACTGTCATTTCTCAAAGCTGTCCATGGATCTTCTGTTGCATCCACTTACTGTTTTTTTTTTTTTTAAAGAAAAAGTCATTATTCCATCTTCTCAATATCTTACCTTTCTGCAATTAATAACCAATAAATTATGCTCAGTCCATAGCTGCCCCTGGATATATTTTAATATAAATGGATAGATTAAAAATCTACTCACCAAGCAGCAGCAGGGGAACCCACACACAAAAGGATTTAAATTTTTGCAAGCTTTTGGAGCCAGTGGCTTTGCTTCTGCCAGAATAGTTGAAGGAGAAGGAAGAGGAGTGAAGAAAGGGATTGGAAAGTCAATATTCTCCTACTATTTCTCCTTCTCTTCCTTCCTCTCTTCTTTTTATCTCACCATCCTTCCTTTCATTATCTTCATCATCTGCAGAGTTAGCAGGGCTATAAACTTGCACTACTGAAGTGCATGTCGGC
The DNA here is from genome assembly GCF_023864275.1 of Schistocerca cancellata. Lineage (NCBI taxonomy): Eukaryota > Metazoa > Arthropoda > Insecta > Orthoptera > Acrididae > Schistocerca > Schistocerca cancellata. Next base: position 605,640,263 of record NC_064632.1, on the reverse strand, counting down.
TTCATGTCTGTCTTGGTTTTGATAACGTTTTCACTGTGTGTATGTTCACCAACTTACCCGTATCCCTATTTTATTATTCATTATTAGATCCATTCCTGCAGTAACCCTTTATAATTTTGTGTTGTTCACTGGTATAGGCTGTACCACTCTGGAAAGGTATGTAATAAACACCAGCCTTTTGCAGCAGTAAATTGTGATTTAAGATCTCAAAATGTTTGTGTTCTTAGATATTGGGTGAACAATTACTTTTAACCTGAAATTTCTGGAGGATTCTAGCTATCTTCTACAAACTACTGCACAAATGCGGACAGAAGCTGTGGATTTTGCTGGCTTACTGTTCCCTGTATCAGTTGGCTGCCATTTAGTTTTGACTGATAGTGCCCTGTTCATGTGCTAGAGGGAATACTAATCTTTCTCTTAATATAGGTGTTTTTTTTTTTTTTTTTAACTGTCTGCTTTGGAAACGGTGTGTACTCTGTACACGAATGTTTTGACCATGCCCTTGGTTAGTGACAGATGATGATAACTTGGAGAAATACAAATTGGTGTGAATAGGCTTAATGATAATCAGATGTCTAATGGAAACATTCAGGAATTTAAAAAAAAATTCATATGTTCCTGTTTCTATGGTGAACTGTATTTTGTGGGGGTTTCTCTAAATCAGCTGCCCATAAACTAATGGTAATTGACCATACTCTCATAATCTTGCCCATAGAAAAGAAAAATTAATGGAATTCTTATAGCACCTTAACTCTATCGCTAACAATGTGGTTTTTGTGGAGATAGATGTGGGAAACCTTCTTGACAGCTGCTGTGGCTGTCATTTTGATAGTGCATGGAATTGTGTTATTTCCACTACCTTCTCTCATTGTGTTAGAAATAAGGCTGTGGCAAGCAGCAATTCATTGGGCAGCCAGGTTTCACACTGCCACCATTGATGACAATGCCTGCATCACTAGTAGTGTGGATAGTCGCAATATCACATTTTTGAGATATGTAAAACTCGTACAGGATGCTAATAAGAAAGGCTCTGGAAGCCGAGGACAGCCTTTGCTGACTTCCCTGGAAGTGACTGGCAAATGGCCAGTTGAAATATGCTCAGAAGTAAATGAAGACTGGCTGCCGCCCCTATAATGCACAAAGTACCCTTTGTGATTTGAAAGAAAAAAAAAATAGTGCGTTCCTCAAAGTGGTGTGGTCTCACGTTGTCCTCCTGCAGTATGCCATGTGGAGTTGCCTGAAGGATGAGCACTGTCTCAGGCATGAAGACCTCCCCACTCTAATATTTGCTGTTTGTATTGCTGCAGTACATAGGAGTTGATGTCTCTGTGTCGTGTCCAGAGGGACACAGACCAACATACTTGGCATTTCTTCACTACATCGCAACCCTCTTCTGTTCACTACTTCCACAACTACACCTCTGCCATAGTGGTACACAATGTACAAATTGAAGTGCTGCAGTATGACAAACTCATCGCCTGAAGATATTATTTACTAACTAGCTTACATGCCAACATTCTACCTTTTTGTGTCGATGTGATTGGTTCTTCTTTTTGTTGTTGCAGCCTGTTTGGCAGCTCTCATTGATCACTCTTAAAATGTAAAGCTGCATGTAAATTGGCACTAGAAACAAGTTTTCATTGCTTACTGTTACGCTTTTATTTTTAGCAATAGAAATTCATTTGTTGCTTGCATTTTAATTTCTCAATTTGAAGCAAACAATATTTCAAATAGAAGCTGATGTCTGTAGAACTCTTGTTGAAGGCCTGAAGTGTTATGTGAAGTTAAAGTTAACTGAATGAAATAAGTTTTGTTGAAATGCATGCTCTTTTGAATTTTTGTTTGAAATTTATCACATATATTGGTTCACAAACTGTGCCTGCACCTCTGCCCAGTCTCTCATTCACTTCTGCCTTCCATTTCTCTTGTACGTACCACATTTTTTTCTTGACACAGTTGAACACAACAACAATTTCCCAACCAAATCCTGTTCTTTATTATTGTTGTTGTGTTTATTTCACATGGTGTTCCACAGGAACTCCTCTAACAAGTGCAAAGTTATTACCTCTCAACAATTTGTTGCCTGGTCCACTCATATTTCATACTAGAAACTGTCTCAGTGAAATCAGAACTTGAAACCTAAATATAAGTTGATGGTGATACAATATTAACTATCCATCCATTTCAATCTGTTCACAGCCATGTAATAAACTATGCCACAGCCATTCAATGCTCAAATTGAAATCTGAGTTAGGCACTATACCTTTTATTGTGTACTCAAATCAACAATAACTTCTATGCATAGATTTCTTATAATACACTTGCCATGACCAACAAATACTTTGTCTTTAAAATTCCACACTGAATCTCTGTTCCTGACTTGTGAGAACCCTTACTTACAATCTTCAGCTTGCTATTTGTTCTGCAATGAGATGCCAGAAGGCCCTGAAACCCTCTTTTGTTCAACACCAGTGTCTTACCATAAGACTGACATTTACCGAGATTTAATACAACTCGGAGGTTGCCCACCCAACTATCAAAATTTACCTACAAGCACAACATAGCTTTACGGCTACATTGTTTCTTACACAGTAGCCCCTGAACACAGATGTCCAAACATTGAATGAGCCATTAAGCTGATCTGATACGTTTTGCTATTGCCACCTAACAGTTAACCTTTGGATACTACATGAGAACCCCATCTCTGGCCAGGTAACAAAGGACAGTCGCCCAAATGGGAACTCTGATGGAATTAATACTATGTTTGCCCAATTCTGGGCTGTACAAGGACTACCAGTGCCCACTGCTGTAATCGTAACTCCAAATGTTGTCTGACAAACTCAAAATCTTCCTGTGTGAAAACACTGCAGACTATCCAGACAACCAATGATCAGTAATTATTTGCTCACTTTCTGGCCCGCCAGGGGGCTCACCATTCTTTGGTAAGTTGTGCTTGACTGCCACAGGGCCCCAGCCTTTGCAGCATTGCTTCCTCTTTCTGTGCTGCCAACCTACACTTCGTCTACCTCTTACCTCCTATGACTTTGTCAGTTGGTTCTTTTGGTGCAGATCATGCTTGGACTTGGTTCACGAGTTTGGTCTTCATTTCTAGTTTCACTCCCAGCACTAACTTCACCTTCCATTAACAATTATATGGCCCCCATTATTGGGTTTGACCTGCCATTTTTTCTAAATTCTGCAAAAGTGAATGTCATACAGGGAAGTTCACTCATTACAGAGTATGTACAGCCTCTGTGCTCTTCTACCCTGGCACCCATCTTTCCTGTTGTTGTAGTATGCACAAAATCCAGTATGATAGCCATCCTGTTGTGATGGTGGTGGTGGTGGTGGTGGTGGTGGTGGGGGGGGGGTGTCATCATGTACCTGCACAATGGTAGCCCTTTGACCATGCAGGGATCGCCTGCATTGCACATTGTATACCATGGAGTATGTGCCCATCATGACTGGGGCAAGGGGACTCTGGCAAAGGATTACTGGCTAGGTAGCTCTTGCTGTGGCTGGGTGGTGCTCATGAGAGAGCCCCCATTCAGAGTGGGTGGCACCACGGCGAATAGATGGCACATAAAGCGACTTAAACTTTCTCCTGCTGGTGGTAACATGGCCCCTGCAGTCTCTTCAACTGGAAAGGCCTTGCACAATGCAATAAAGTATGGTTTCAACACATTCTCTTTCCTTCGCTTGCCACACCATGGGAGGAAAGCAAGACTAGACGACAAGTAGCAAAATCCTCCCACCAATACCTGATCTGTACCAGGACCGATGGAGATACTTTTTTGGCCACAAAGCCTTTATTTTTTGTTGAAAACATTGAAGACAAATATGGGGAAGCTCCAGCCATCTCTAAGATGAAGAGCGGTTCCCCTCTCATCAAAATGTCATCTCCTACTCAGTCACAGCTACTGCTGTCTTGTGAAAAGTTGGGTGACACCCCCATGACTGTCACTCATCACAAGTGTCTCAATATGGTCCACGGTGTCATCTTTCACTGTGATCTCATTATGCAATCTGACGATGGAGCTGTGGGACAACTTAGAGTGTTGGGGTGTGCACTCCATCTGTTACATCCATAGGGGATGAAGGGGAAACAGAGTTGCTTTAGAGAGTGATAAACTGCTTGAGAAGGTCAAGGTGATGGCCTACCTGCGTGACGTGAAACTTTGCGTTCCTCTTCCTGTGAGATGTTTCAGGTGTATGAAATTCAGACATGTCTTCCCATTGCACTGCTGCTCCACTCTGCAGGGGTTGTGGCCATCCGCTTCACGCAAGTGTTCCTTGTGCTCCTCCCCCATCTGTGTAAACTGCGGCATACTTCGCTCTTTCAGCTCACCAAATTGTCCTGTCCTTAAGCATGAGAAGAAAATCCAGGAGTATAAGATCCTGGAGAAGCTCACATATCAAGAGGCAAGAAGCAAGTAGGAGCATCCTAATGCCATACAAGTGACACAATCGTACATCGACTTCTCTGTTGATGGTGCCTTCCTCTGTTGCACCTGTTGCCATCAGGTGGTTGGAGGCACTTCTGGTGCTTCCACCTTACCAATTTCAGGAACATTGGCTCCCCACCTGCTGGGGACACCCGTCCCCATCTGCCAGCTGGAGGCACCTCATCCTCCTCCAGCTTCTCTAGCTAGGTCCCTCGGGACTTTTCCTTCCACAGTTCCTGCTAGTCCACGGCCAGATGCCAGCCAGTGGCTGAACAAACCACTGGCTGCTGGTCATCTGACTTCTTGTTCTTCCTCTGTCCCTAAAACCAATTCAGAGAAACCTTCTCAGTCCTTGTCTTCTAAGGGGAAGGAGGACAAGAAGTAGTCTTCTGAGATGAGGAAAACTCCGGTGGCCCCACAACCACTGGGCTCTGCATGTACTTCTTCTGTGCCCAAGGTGGAGATTACGATGGCCCCTGGGCACCAGATCTCCCCAGACAATGTGCTGCAGAAGGCAGTACATGACCTGCCCGTACTGGTCATTTCATGCCCCCACAATATTCAGACAGTCTGACTCTCCAGTGGAATTGTAACAGATTTTTCCACCGCCTGGCTGAGCTACAGCAGCTTTTGAGCACATACCATACATTCTGTATTGTCATCCAGAGACATTGTTCCCACCAACTCTGACCCCTGCCCTTAGTGGCTACTGAGCTTATTTTAAGAATTGTACCAACTTTGAGAGGGTATCAGGTAGAGTTTGCACATATGTGCTGGACTCTTTATATTGTGACCTTGTGCCTCCTGATACATCATTGGAGGCTGCCGCTGTTCACGTACAGGCATATCAGAATTTTACCATCTGTAATGTTTATCTCACTCCCGATGCTGTCGTGTCCCAGTATATAATGTCTGCATTACTCTGTCAACTCCCCCCACCTTTCCTAGTCTTGTGCGACTTCTATGACCTTAACCTTTTGTGAGGCGGAACAATGATCACTGGGTATAGTAAAGACACTGAAGCTTTACCGGCAGAGCTCAATCTTTGCCTCTTGAACTCTGCTGCCCCCACTCACTTCAGTGTGGCATATGGAGCTTATTTGACCATTGATCTCTCTTTTTGTAGTCCTGGTCTTCTACCATCTATCCACTGGAGGGTCCCTGATGACCTGTGTGGTTGTGACCACTTCCTGATCTTCCTGTCCCTCCCTCAGCATTGCTCCCCTGGATGCCCACCCATATGGATTCCCCATAATGCTGGCTGGGTTGGGTTCACCTCTACTGTCATCCTTAGTTTCCCATCGCAAGCCAGTATCAATGCGGCTGTACAGCATACAACAGCAGCCATTCTTTTAGCAGCCAACCAAGCCATCCCTTCTTCCTCGGGGACCTCCCATCAGAAGACAGTATACAGTATCCTGGTGGACCCCAAAGATTGCTGCAGCCATTAAAGATTGTAGCCAGGCTCTCAAACACATAAGCAGCACCCTTCTCTGGAGCACCTCATTGCCTTTAAATGACTCTGTGCCTGTGTTCACTACCTCATAAAAGATGAAAACAAGAATCGTGGAAATGGTAGGTTTCTACCATTGGATCGTGTACCTCTCTATCACAGGTATGGGCAAAGATCAAATGATTCTACAGCTTCCAGTCCCCTGCAGGTGTGCCAAGTATTTCCTTAGGTGGTGCCTTTTATACTGATACATATGCTGTTGCTAAACATTTTGCTGAGCATTACGCTCATGCATCTGTATCTAAGGACTACCATTTCGCCTTTTGGCTTGTAAAACAGTGGGTGGAGTGCATGTATTTATCTTGTACTACCCACCACCTGGAGCCATATAATGCCTGATTCAGTGAATGGGAACTCTCCAGTGCCCTAGCCCAGTGCCCTAGCCCCAGGGCCGGGCTGCATCCACAACCAAATGCTGAAACATCTTTCAGTGGATTGTCAGTGTCACATCCTTGCCCTATTTAATCGGATCTGGAATGAGGGTGTGTTGCCATAGAAAGTGCAATAGTTCAGTTACTAAAACCGGGTAAGAACCCTATAGAGATTGACAGTTATTACCCAATCAGCCTTACTGACACGCCTCGAGTCTCGGGGCCTTTTGGCTGCATCTCAAGGCGCTTTTTGCGAAGGCCACTCCACTGCAGATAATTTGGTTCATATGGAGTCCACCATCTGGACCGCCTTTGCATGTCATCAGCACCTCATTGCTGTCTTCTTTCAATTTACAGAAGTCGTATGACATGACATGATCACATTCTTCTTATGATGTATGAGTGGGGTCTCCGTGGTCCACTCCTGAGTTTTGTCAAGAACTTCCTGTCGCACTGTATGTTCCGGGTTCAAGTGGGTGCTTCATTCAGCACTCCCCCCCTCCCCCTCCCCCCCCCAAAACTCATAAACAGGATCCCAAGGGCTCTGGACTGAGCATACCCCTTTTTCTGGTGGTCATCAATGGTCTAGCGATGGCTGTGGGGTCTGCGGTATTGCTCTCCTTATTGTTCTTATTATTGCTTCTGTAGTACGGTTGTTTCTGAGTGTCGCCTGAAGGGCACCATACAAAAGGCACAGTCATGGGCACTCACTCATGGCTTTCGGTTTTCAGCTGCCAAGACTCATGTCACACACTTTTGTCACCGCCGTTCTGCCTGCCCTCACCCAGAGCTTTACCCAGACAGTCAATTACTTGTAGTTGAGATGCACCGCTTTCGGGACTAGACTTCGTTTCCCAGCTGACATAGCTTCCCACCTTTGCCAACTGAAGCAAAACTGCTAGCAGCAACTCGATACACGGGTGTCTCGCATATGGTTCTGCATCACCCTCAGCATTGCGGACACTGGACCTCATTCATTACCGTGGGGTCCAACTCGCGACAGGAGACTCCCGAACTAGCCCTGTGAACAGCCTACTAGTCCAGGCTGATGAAGTCCCTCCGTTACCTATCAGATGCCAACAACAGCTGCTGAACTATGCTACACACATTTGTAGCTTCCCTGAACATCTCAACTACTGTGTCCTTTTCCCTGGAAGGGAGCTCCACCTCCCACATTGCAACACAGAACTGGGATTACAATTGCTGCATGCCTACAGTGTCTCTGTTCAGAACTGCAACTTCCACCACTGTCATATCGGGTCCGGGAGACGTTGCACCTGTCCCCCATGGCTTGTGCCCCAACTGTGTGTTTGTCTCAAAGTCTCCTGTGGGCCAAAAGATTTGTTGACCCCATGATTTTTTACTGCCTGTTCTTGGCTGTCCTTGAGAAGTATCCAAGTTCAGAAGTCGTATTTACTGATGGCTCAACAGTCTAGGGACGAACAGGCTTTGCATACACACGTGCACGGTGCAGGCACTCCACACTCTGCCCAGTGGCTGCATTGTCTTCACTGCTGAAGTGATGACCATTAAATTAGCTCTTAGCCATATTTGTTCTTGCATTGGCAAGAGTATCCTAATCTGTAGTGATTCTTTTGGTAGCCTTCAGGCTGTAAACAACTGATGCTGTCCTCACCCACTGGATCTTGCCTCTGACCTCCATCAATCTGGATGACTAATCATTTTCATGTGCTCTTGTGGTAGCTTTCTCGCTTCGCATACACGGGGTCCTGGGTTCGATTCCCGGTGGGGTCAGGGATTTTCCCTGCCTCAAGATGACTGGGTGTTGTTGTGTCACAATCATCATCATCATCATCATCATCGTTCATCCCCATTATGGTCGGAGGAAGGCAATGGCAAACCACCTCCGCTAGGACCTTGCCTAGTCGGCGGTGCGGGTTTCCCGCATCGTTTCCTACGCTCCTCAGAGTATGGGACCTCATCGTCTCATCAGTCATGTTGGGATTTCAAGAAATGAATGAGCTAATAGGTTGGCCAAGGATGCTGATTTTGGAAAGGGGATCCCAGAACTGGACCTTTGGTCTTTTAGACGCCATAGATTGCAGGAAGTCTGGAACTCAGAATGGTCGGCCCTGATACCTCCAGACAAATGGAGGACAATGAAGGAGACCGTGATTGCATGGCGGCCTTCTCTGCTTGCTTCTTGCCGGGGATCCACCGTCCTCTGTAGACTCTGAACGGGCCACACTTGCCTGAGCCGTGGGCACACTCTCACACATGAGGATTCCTTTCACTGCTGATGTGGAGCTCTCCTGACAGTGGCCCACTTGCTCATAGACTGTCCTAATTTGGCTACTTTGAGGTGGCATCTTAATCTTCTTAGCACGCTACCTCTTGTGCTAGCAGATGATGTCAACTCAGCTGATCTGGTGTTACATTTTGCTTGAGAAGGTGGTTTCTTTTCGTCCCTTTAAGGTAGAGCTTTTTGGCCTCATAGACAACTTGAGGGGTTGGTGAGGCTTACCCTTTCCACCTTTTTATTCTCTCCATTCTTTATCATTTCTTGGTTTTAAAGCCTTCTCTTGACTGATTTTTTTTAGTGACTTGTCTGTGCTGTCTTTTTTCTGGACTTTTATCTGCTTTTTATTGTGTTAGTTACTCTTAGGCTTTCCAGGATTTACCGTTCACATCCTTCCTTTGATGACTACTCCTGGTTTGCCACTTAACGGATGAAGGGGCTGATGACCTCACAGTTCCGTCTCTTTCACTCCAAAACAACCAAGCAACCGACTGACCAACCTTCACTTTTTGGCAGAATATTTTCATATTTAAGAAAAAGAATACATACTGTCTGTTTTCTCATCATTAAATTTCTCATAGTTAAGGATTCCATAAAACTAATACAGGATCTACCACTACAATAAACATGTTAATAAGCTGTGTTGTAACACATTTTCTTAGTTTGTGAGGAACAGCTGATTCTAGATGGCTTGACATCACCTTCACCTTACAGTGGTTTGAAAGATTAAAACTGTATGTCATATCTGACTCAAATGTGAAATCTTGGTTTTTGCTATTAGCACCTTACTTCTTTCTAAATTGTACTTTGTATCTGCTGCATGAGTGACCTGGGGCGAAAGAATATGATTGAAAATAGCCTAGTCATAGCCTTTGGGTGGTTCCTATACTGAATCTGTCATTTGCTCTATAGTAAAATATTTGGTATGTTGCACACACACATGAAAGTTTAAAGCACAGTTAAGTTTTCTGAGGAAACTATTTAATATTATTGTAAAACATTAATGCATTCACCTTCATTGAAGAATTCAGCTAAATAACCTATTCTGGGTGTCCATAGTTTTCTTGGTCATCCTGAGTCTCTCCAACTAATAGGTCTGTATCTCGAAGTTCTCTAAGGAACGTGGCTTGCAGACATTCGGGTTAGACAATCACTCTGTTTTCTGTACTCAGTTTATCCACAACACTGTATATATTAAAGTCTTTCTGTATGTCTTATTTCCATAAGTTACATTCAGAAAATCATGCCTCCAACAACATGAAGAAATCACATTTTAGTGGATTGCATTATTAGAGATTCTTTTTCTACGTCAAGCTTCCTTATAGCAAAGTTGCGAAGGGCATTGTTTTGTAGAACATTATCATCATTTTTTCATTGTTTTGCCCTTGAAAAATGTTTTACTGTTTCACGTATCTTTCTGAAGTCATCGGTTTTGGTCATCATATAGGTATATCTGTTGTGTATTGCATTGTAGTATTTGTGGTGTGACAGTAGTTTGAGAGTATTATCAGATAATACTGTTTTGGAACATATTGGCTCTGAAATGCCATTACTCTCATTTTATCTTATTTTGCAAAGTTTGATCTAGTCCTTACAAATATAATATCAGAACTGTAAATCTTGGAAATCATTTTAGAACTCAGGGTACCGTCAAATGTGGTGAATTCGGAAGGTTTTGTGTTATTTTCACCGTAACTTGCATAGCTTTTGTTACATTGCATTGTTTATTACAGAAGTGGTGGTGTAATAGCCTAAAAACGGAAATTCTGTGTGTACCTATATTTGTCTGAGACAAACAAATAAAGTGTCTGAAATCACCTCGTGGATCAGTGTGATTTTGGACATGAGGTTTTTAATTTTCTGTCCAACGTTTCAAAGTATTTGGGGGAATTTGGACAAGAATTGACTTATTTTTAAATTCTACATTCTTCCTGTTCAATTTTCATGACTATTTACACATTTTTAGGTTGTCTATTACGAATAAGTGATAAGGATTGAGATAGTGAATTTTATGTATTGAAGGTCAATTTTTAATATGATACCTTACATCAACATTTTTTTTTCTTCCTCATTTAGTATTGTCATCCCATTCATCCCGTTCTTCTCCCAGTAGATAGATGGAAAATTTCTTCTCTTTTTGGTCAGAATTGTCAAGGTAGCCTTTCACTAAGTATCTAAGATACAGTTTAGTGAAAGAAAATCCTTGGTGCGCAGCCCTCAAGATACCTTGCTTCAACAATTTTCCTTCTCATTTAGTACTTGTTGTCCTTCCAATTTTTTTAGACATATTTCCCACACTTTCTTTTTTAGGGTTGATCTAGGTATACAATACAATATGTATGGTTTTCTGTACAATAATTTGCTATACTGAATATCATGAACAGCTTTAACTAAAAGATTCGAATCATAATTCCACCATACTTCAGCACCTTTTCTGCTTTTAAATGTGTTTGACATTGTAGAAGTCACCCCACACAGTACACAATTTTGCAAAAACCATCGTTATTTCATAACTTTACATGAAAAGCTTGACAACTTGTACAAGAATTGTCTCAAAGCCGTAGGCTGCTGAACTCATTGAAAATTGCAGTTACAATACTTTTCTGCCAGTCGCAATAATAGAAAGTTTCTACTTGACGATACTGCACGAACTTTCAACAATGAGACTGTTCATCACATATTTAGCTAGGTAAACAATCAACCCAAAATAAAAGTCACGGAATGTGATAACTATTACGTTTCGCTTAAAGTAACTGGCGTGTGGAAGTGAAAATAAGCAGCAAATTGTTGCTACACAGTGGGAAAGAGCAAATAAATCACAATGTCTGAAATCCCACCCGGTGTCCAAAATCACTGTTTGATGGTAGGTCATCAGTTTGCATGTTCTGACTTTCATTTAGCTAATAAGTTGCTCTAATGTGGTATTCATTGTTATATAAGATTTGTAGTTGTGCTGGAAATTTGAAAGTGTGTGCCCAGCTCAAGATAGAAATATGTTAAGGCATTCTCCTTATAACATAAAAAATAATATTGTCAATGTTTTTAACTTAATGGGATAATTGTGGTACTGTGTTCAGTTCTATTGTATTGTAAAAGTTGAAATGAGCAGGATATTGCCATTTGACTTGATTCATGTTAATCTTATTTTATTGATTGCATCTGTTGTGGTAAAACTTAAGTTCAGATATTCCCAATAAACATTAAACTTTATTCTCATTGCTAGTGACACTAATGTGGAGTTGTTGTTTTTGCAGGGACTATTCGCAACCTGAGTCCAAATTTATGGACATTCACACACCTTACAGCATTGTACCTGAATGATAATTGCCTTTCTCGAATTCCTCCAGACATTTCAAAACTAGTGAATCTTCGTACACTTGATCTTTCGAGCAACAAATTACGCAGCCTGCCAGCTGAATTAGGAGACCTAATTTATCTCAGGTAATTTACTGAATGATGTTTTTCTAGAATATTAACGTATTCTTTAGATATGTAATGTTTCTTACCAGCATTTTTAGTCAATTGCTCACTTCACAAAAGTGCTGCTAAAAAGCAGAATCAAGATAAACAGTATTGCTAGCAGCTGAGTTAAAACGAGTGATAAGTTTAACAGTATCCAACTACTGTAAGAGTCCCCTGAGTGGGTGAAGAGTGCCCTGCATGTCAGATGATGCTACCCAGATAACTTGATTACATGGGGTGTGCTCATTCCTCCTCCCCATATCTCTCTCTCTCCCTCTCTCTCTCTCTCTCTCTCTCTCTCTCTCTCTCTCTCTCTGTCCTGTAAAGTTACATTGTGATAGCTGAATACACAATGCAGGGACTGTAGTTCTGGAGGTGACTGGGTTAAAGGGTTGTATTGGACAGATTGGGAGAGGGAAGATAAAAGGTGGGAATCAGAGAAGGGGGCTGACAGCTCGGAGGGAGGCAATAGGTGCACAGGTCAGGAATGCGATGCATGGGCACCAGTACTGGTGAGTTCATGCATTGTATGTGCCTTTCTTGGGAGGGGGTGACAAAATGGAGGAAGGGGATGAGGTTTAGGGGTGTAGGATGAGTGAAGTTAGGTCCTTGGGCAAGTTGCAGATCGGTGACGAGTGTGGGGCAGGAGGCTACCAGAGATTGAACCCAGGACAATTATGGGAACAAAAGATGTGCTGCCAGAATAACTCTCATATAGGTAGTTCAGAAATGCTGGTGCCAGTGATACCCATTGTTTGTCCAGTGGCAACAAAGAGAATGAAATGAATGAGAGAACCACAGAGCAGACATAAATATTATTTCAAGGCCCTTTCAACATTATTAAATCATCTATATGTAAATCTACTTCATGACTCTGCAGTTCATAGTTAAGGTCTCAGCAGAAAATTCATTGAATCACTTTGACACTATCTTTCTGACTTGTTACTCTCGAATAGTATGTGGGGAAAATGAACACCTAACTCTGTGGAGCTCTGGTTTCTTCCTGTGTAGGAGGAAGTTGACAAAATATATTTGCTTTTGGAGGGGAAAGTCAGTGATCGAACTTTGGCAAAAAGATCTCGCTGCAGTGAAAAATGCATTTGTTTCAATGATTGCCACCGCAATTCACATATCATGTTCATGACACTCTGTCCCGTGTTTCCGATAATACAAAACAAACTGTCCTTTTTTTAACTTTTTCAATCCTATTCCACACAACAATAATCCAGAAGAGGGCAGAAAAACCTAGTGTAGTCAGACTCTAGAGTTTATTTGTTGCATATGGTAAATGTTCTGCCGATAAAATGCAGTCTTTGGTTCACCTTCCTCACAACATTTTCTGTGCAACCATTCCTATTTAAGTTAGTCATAATTGTAACCCCTAGGTATTTAGTTGAATCAATAACCTTTAAATTTATGTGATTCACTGTCTAAATGAAATTTAACAGGTTTCTTTTTGCACTTGTGTGTGTGGTTTCACAGTTCTAATTATTTAAGAGTCAATTGCCACTTTTTGCACCATACAGATATCTTGTCTAAATCATTATGCAATTGTTTCTAATCTTCTGGTGATTTTTGTGTGGTCTTACCCACTCATATCGTTTAGGGTGCCTCAAGGATGCTGCAATTTTCGGAATGCTATACAACAATTCAAATAAATAACATCAGTAGTTTTATTCCAGTAAAGCAGATTGACAGTATTTAACTTTGAAATAATAATGATGTCGCAAGCGATGGGCGACACGCAAACAGTAATGTTTATCTCTATAGACTATGTCCAAACAAGCAATGGATGTTGTTGTTGTTGTTGTTGTTGTTGTGGTCTTAGTCCAGAGACTAGTTTGATGCAGCTCTCCATGCTACTCTATCCTGTGCAAGCTTCTTCATCTCCAAGTACCTACTGCAACCTACACCCTTCTGAGTCTGCTAAGTGCATTTATCTCTTGGTCTTTCTTTACGATTTTTACCCTCCATGCTTCCCTCCAATACTAAATTGGTGATCCCTTGATGCCTCAGAACATGTCCTACCAATCGACTCCTTCTTCTAGTCAAGTTGTGCCACAAATTTCTTTTTTCTCCAATTCTATTCAATACCTCCTCATTAGTTGTGTGATCTCATCTTCAGCATTCTTCTGTAGCACCACATTTCAAAAGCTTCTACTGTCTTCTTGTCTAAACTATGTATCGTCCCTGTTTCACTTCCATACATGGCTACACTCCATACAAATACTTTCAGAAAGGACTTCCTGACACTTAAATCTATACTCGGTGTTAACAAATTTCTCTTCTTCAGAAACGCTTTCCTTGGCATTGCCAGTCTACATTTTATATCCTCTGTACTTCGACCATCATCAGCAATAGATATGGATCATTAATAGTTGATATTGTAGCACTCTCTCCTAGGATGTGCTAATGCTGTTCACTAATGTCCGGCTGAGGCTGGCGGGAGCAGTGCTTATATTCACTTGCAGCGGTCACTCCTGCTGTGGGTCCTTGTCAGTGTTCTTCCTCTTCATTCCTATCCCCCAAAGTGATGGACCGTCATCGTTTGAGTGCGACCGTGGTGGGGGATGCAGGAGTGTGGGTGCAACATTGGGCCAGAAGCTGTGGCTGCAGGGGATGTCAAACTTCTGCCTGGACCCCACCATCCGCCTGCGCTCTGGCGGAAATGTCCCCTGGAAAACGACCAGAAGGGTACGCGTCCAGCTCCTGCTGCCACGAACCAGATGAAGAAGGCAGTGACTACTGCAGTGTGGCCGGGTCCAGCTCCGTCGGTAGGATAAGAGTAGGCTGAGAAGGCAAAGGCTCTGTCTCCGTGGGGTCGTCCCGTGGTGTTGTGATGACACACTCTGGCAGCTGCTGCAGCCGCCCTGTCCTCTGGATCCGTGAATCTGGAGGAAGACAGACTGCAAGATCATTGTGTACATGACAGAGGCGAAGTTATTTGATGGCGGCAGTGCAAGACATCCAGACCTGAAATAAGATACATGCATGCGTCAAGTTGACGGACAATCTCGCCTTGCACTTCACTGTCTGTTGCTGCTAAAAATCCTGTAAAAGACAATATCGTGTGACGTGAAGCGATACTTGCGGCCTTCTTTTGTTCAAGTCGGGATCCGCTTCTGTGGCCTGTGCAATTTGCTTGCAGTTCAGCGGAAGAGACTGAAGCAATTTAGAATCCCGAGCATCGATGTGACAACATGATGCAGCAGAAGCATGAAAGTGCGTATCAGGGCCAAGATTTGAAAGTGTGTCCCCATTACTGTGTTTATCTGTCTAACGATACACAATCTCGTACTGGTATTGAGACAAGAACAAAGCCCATCTTTGCAATTTTTGGGCAGTTCATACAGGAACTGGCTTCATCGGATGAAATGTGGGCTGCAAAGGCTTGTGATCCATTACTAAGCTGAATTTTCTGCCATACAAATAGTGGTGGAATTTGGTGAAACCGTACACAATAGCCATAGCCTCATTGTCGATTTGTGAATAGTTACACTCAGCTTTGGACAACACTCTTGAAGCAAAAGTAATAGGTCTGTCTTTATCATCAAGTCTGTGAAAGCACTGCACCAATTCTCTAAGAGGAAGCATCCACTTGCAAAACAACTTGTTTGTCAGGATCAAAGTAAACTAAGCATTGATCACTGAGCAAAGCATCTTTAAGTGTTTGAAATGCTACTTGGCACTCATCTGCCCAAACAAAGGGGACATTCTTGCGACGCAAGCGAAGCAATGGAGCTGTGATGCGTGCAGCATTTGGTATGAAGCGAATATAATAGTTAATTTTCCCTAAAACTGACTGCAATTCTGTGATACTGCGAGGAACTCGCAAGTCTCGTATGTCTAACAAATGCAACTGAAGAGGATGTACACCTCGACTGTTTATTACATGACCAAGATACTGCAACTCTGGTTTTTAAAAAATCACACTTGTCCAGTGTACACTTTAGTCTTGCATCCAATAACACACAAAACAGAGCACGTAAATTTGCAGTATGTTCTTCAGGCGTACGGCCTGCTATGACTATCTCGTCCATATAGTTTGAACAGTTAGGGACTTGCACAGTCATCTGTTCCGAATACTGTCGGAAAATGGTGGGTGCGGAAGGACTGCCAAAAGGCAAACACAAATATTTAAACGAACCCAAATGAGTATTTACTACACACACTTCTTGCGATTCTTCATCAAGCAGTATTTGAAGATACACGTTGCGCAAATCAATTTTTGAAAAGTAACATCCAGCACCTAATCTGCACATGAGATCCTCTGGGCATGGCGATGGATAAGTATCAATGGCAGTTTGTGAGTTGACTGTAGACTTAGTCAACACAGAGGCAAATGCGACCTGAAGGTTTGGGGAGCAAAACCAGTGGACTCGCCCACTGACTAGCTGATATGGACATAATAACTCCGTTATCCTGCAGTTCTTTAAGTTTGGCAACGACTTTGTCCTGTAATGCAATGGGAAAAGTTATGGCCCGGCAAAATTTCTTGTGATCATTGTCCTTCAGAGGAATGTTTGCAACGAAATTGTTGGCTTTGACTAAATCTTCAGAAAAGAGTTCCGGGAATTCTTTTAGCAGGCTAGCTACACTGTCTTTTGCATTGAATGCAGGCACTGACAACACATTGCCTGAATGAGCCAAACAACTCAAAAGGGTCAAGAGCAAATACGTTCTCACACTCACATGATTGTAGCACTGTAAAAGTCACTGCTCACGTATGCGAGCGATACATTGCAGCCAAAGTACATGTTCTGAGAACAGGAATGTCTTGTCTATTATAAGCCATCAGTTGCATGCTGATTTTAGACAGGCATGGGGAGCCTAATAGTTTATATGTGTGTTGACTGAGCAATGTGACAGAGGCACCTGTGTCCAACCGAAATTTCATACTTTTCCCACAAATAAGTAAATGAACAAAAAGTTAGTTTGATTGGCATATCAGTGAAGAAACTACATGCTTGCTAGTTTTGCTAATGTCTGTTGAGGTTTGGAATATACTGCATTAATAACATGGGCCTTGTGACGAGATTTTTGTGAGTGGGCCGAATTCGTATGTTTGTTCTGTTGGAAACATACGGATTGTACATGTCCTTTCCTACTGCAAGCGTAACACTGAGCTTGTTGGGAGGGGCAGTCTTGGTGTTTGTGCCATAAATAACACCTAGTGTAAGACTTAATTCTGTTTGCCTGTATAGTGAGCTGCTTCCGTGGAGTGGAAGGTTGTTTACTTGGCGTTGCTAGCACACACTGCCGGTGCGGAATGGGGCAATCACAAGCGAGGGACTCAACCTGACAAATAGCTGGCTGCCCAAATGTATGAGCTGACAAGGCACCGGAATCGTACTGACCTAGTATTTGCGCTACCTGCTGAAATGATGGATTGGTTTGTTTCAGAATCTGTTCTTTGAGTTTGGCATCAGGTACATTGTACACGATCACATCATGCAACATAACATCTGAATATAAAGCACCACAAGCACATTTGAATTTGCATTTCCTTTTCATACCTTGCAAATCTGTTATCCACTCATGATAAGTTTGTTCTGACCAGTTTTTGCGATTAAAGAATAGATACCTAGCTGCTACTACATTCACTTGTTCGTCATAATAGTACGTTAGCAAGCTGATAACACTGTCGTGCGCAACTTCACTAGGAGTGATATTAGGAAAGAGTTTTTGAATTATTCTGAACACTGCACTTTTTGCTGTGGTTAATAGATAAGGAAGTTTCACAGTACCTGGTACGTTGTGAGCTAGTAAATGTGCCTCGAATTGGTGTAACCCCTCGAGCCATTCCTCTGCTTGTTCCCGAAACTGTCAAAAAGGTGGTATAGCAGCTGTAGTAAATGGTGCTTGTTCTGTTGGGTGCACAGTGTTGGCCAGTAGCTGCTGCATCGTGTGGAGTAGTGCAGCAATCAGCTGTGTCTGGAACCGCAACATCTATTTAGCTGCGTGGCATCTAATGTGCTTGTGGCTGCAGTGCCTGAGTAGGGGGCTGGCCAGGGTGGAAGGGGGGGGGGGGGAGACATGTTGGAAGACAGAAATGCAACACACAGACAAAAAAAGCATAGAAAATTTCTCCAACACCTACCTGAAAACACTGATTAGCAAAAACAAGAAACTGGTAAAGTAATGAGCACCCCTGCAAAGTAAAGACAAGAGAGAATTAAGGCACCAGCACAATATACAAGAAAGTCTGTGGCCATCAGGCAACGGAGTTCATCGGATCCTCCGTGTCAGTTGTGGAGTCTTGTCCACTCGTTACCGAGCGAGGTGGCGCAGTGGCTAGCACACTGGACTCGTATTCGGGAGGACGACGGTTCGATCACGTCTCCGGCCATCCCGATTTAGGTTTTCCGTGCTTTCCCTAAATCGCTTCAGGCGAATGCCGGGATGGTTCCTCTGAAAGGGCACGGCCAATTCCCTTCCCCATCCTTTCCTCACCCGAGCTTGCGCTCTGTCTCTAATGATCTCGTTGTCGACGGGACGTTAAACACTAATCTCCTCCTCCCATCTCTTGCCCACTCGTCTCATATAGGGTGCCTAAGGGATGCTGAGTTCCCGGAATGCTATACAACAATTCGAGCAAATATTAGTAGTTTTATTTCAATGACTTTGAAATAACAATGATGTTGCAAACAATGGGTAACACGTAAACAGTAATGTTCTCTGTGGACAATGTCCAAACAAGCAATGGATTTGGATCACTTATAACTGGTACTTTAGTACTCCTTGCTAGGCTGTGCTAATACTGTCCACTAATGCCCAGCCGAGGCTGGCAGGAGCGGTGCTTATATTCACTGCTTGCAGAGTTGTGGTTCTTATCAGCAGGCTATTGGCTGACATTGCCTCATCACCTTCTCTGGTCTTACTTTCTTCCTTTTCGTTCTGACACTTGCAATTACATCATAATAATTTTACTAGACAGCAAATGACAGCATCATCTGCAAATAATCAAAGAAGGCTGATCAGATTGTCTCCTAAATTGTTTATTTAGAGGGTCTGTTACACTTCCTTGTGGAATGGCAGCCATTACTTTTTCACTCAATGACTTTCTCTCAGTTGCCATGAACTGTAGCCTACGTGATAGGAAATCATAAATCAAATTGCACAACTGTGAAAATTGCCTGTAGGCATGCAATTTGGTTATAAGCTCTTTCAAAGAATGCTGTCAAAAGTCTTCTGGACATCTAAAAATGTGGAGTCATCTCGAGATTCCCCTATTGATAGCACTTGTTACTTTGTGTGAATATAGAGCCAGTCGTGTTTCGTAAGAACAATATTTTTATGAATCTGCACTGATGATGTGTCAAAAGATAAGTTTCTTGGACGTACTTTGTAATGCTGTAATTAATGATAAGCATAAGACCCAGTATATGCACAGAATATTGTCAATCTGTGAATAAACTGTCTTACAAGATTTGACCTCTGTGTAGTCTATGGAACTTTACATAAAGTGTATGGTAACAAGTGAAACATTGAGAGGGTTTTTGGCCCCCCCTTCTACTTCTACTATTTATTTATAGGGATCAGAAATCACCCATTGCTTTATAGCCATAACAGCTATTAATCCTGTTCTGGTAGTGGGAAATCTTGGAAATAATGTTGAAAGTCATTAAGAGGGCAACCAATGGATTCCAGATGTGTTAAAGCTCTTACTGGACGCTGCCTTATTTGGATATAAATTTGTCCCTTTACTATTACAACTGTTAAGTGAGTCAAAAAGACTTTCCTGTATGCATTTATATGTAGCAACGTGACCTCCCATTTTGCCCTTCAAATCAGCACTCTGACAAAATAGGTGTTTAAATTGTATGAGTCATATTTAAGTGAAACATACATACTGGGCAGAAACAACTCTTGGATTTCTGTGCCAGTATGGGCTTAGTAATCACAAACTCCTTTTTTAAACATAAGAACATTCACTGGTATACTTGGGAAGGCAGGGTAACTGCTATATAATAACAGATCAGGAATTCAGGAAGGCTGTGAGGGTCACACGTGTATTCAGGGGATTCTTTGATGACACTGATCACTATTTAATCTGCAGTGAAATTGGTATTGTGAGGCCGAAAGTGCAGGAGGTCAGGTCCATATGTAGGAGGATAAGGAAATCAGGCACAAGTACGTAACAGTGATCTCAGAAAGGTACCAGTTAATTGAATGTAGTCTTTTACAGTCATTGGAAAAGGAATGGACAAGGTACAGGGACACAGTACTAGAAGTGGCTAAAGAGTGTCTTGGAACAGTAGTGTGTAAAAGTAGGATGAAGCAAACAGCTTGGTGGAATGACACAGTCAAGGCAGCCTGTAAAAGGAAAAAGAAGGCGTATCAAAAATGGCTACATACTAGAACTCAGGTAGACAGAGAAAGTTATGTTGAAGAAAGAAACAAAGCCAAACAGATAATTGCAGCATCCAAGAACAAATCTTGGAAAGACTTTAGAAACAGGTTGGAGACTTTGGGTCAAGCTGCTGGGAAACCATTCTGGAGTGTAATTAGCAGTCTTTGAAAGGGAGGTAAGAAGGAAATTACAAGTATTTTGGACAGGTCAGTGAATCCTGTTGATGCCTTGGGCAGATGGAGGGAATATTTTGAAGAGTTGTTCAATGTAGGTGAAAATATGATCAGTAATGTTTCAGATTTCGATGTACAATGGGATAGGAATGATAATGGAAATAGGATCACATTTGAGGAAGTGGAGAAAATGGTCAATAGATTGCAGTGCAATAAAGCAGCTGGGGTGGATGAAATTAAGTCGGAACTCATCAAATACAGTGGAATGTCAGGTCTTAAATGGCTACACAGGATAATTGAAATGGCATGGGAGTCGGGATAGGTTCCATCAGACTGGACAAAAGCAGTAATCACACCAATCTTTAAACATGGAAACATAAAAGATTGTAACAACTACAGAGGTATCTCTTTAATCAGCATTGTGGGTTAAATCTTCTCAGGTATTGTTGAAAGGAAAGTGCGAGTATTAGTTGAGGACAAACTGGATGAAAATCAGTGTGGGTTTACGCCTCTTAGAGGTTGTCAGGACCAGATCTTTAGCTTACGGCAAATAATGGAGCAGTGTTAAGAGTGGAACAGGGAATTGTATCTATGCTTTATAGATCTAGAAAAGGCATATGACCGGGTTCCTAGGAGGAAGTTATTGTCTGTTCTATGTGATTATGGAATAGGAGGCAAACTTTTGCAAGCAGTTAAAGGTCTTTACATAGATAGTCAGGCAGCAGTTAGAGTTGACAGTAAATTGAGTTCATGGTTCAGAGTAGTTTCAGGGGTAAGACAAGGCTGCAACATGTCTCCACTGTTGTTCATATTATTTATGGATCGTAAGTTGAAAACAATAAACTGGCTGGGTGAGATTAAGATATGTGAACACAAAATAAGCAGTCTTGCATATGCGGATGACTTAGTTGTGATGGCAGATTCGATTGAAAGTTTGCAAAGTAATATTTCAGACCTAGATCAGAAATGTAAGGACTATGGTATGAAGATTAGCATCTCCAAAACGAAAGTAATGTCAGTGGGAAAGAGAGATAAACGGATTGAATGCCAAATAGGAGGAACAAAGTTAGAACAGGTGGACAGTTTCAAGTACTTAGGATGCATATTCTCACAGGATGGCAACATAGTGAAAGAACTGGAAGCGAGGTGTAGCAAAGCTAATGCAGTGAGCGCTCAGCTAGGATCTACTCTCTTCTGCAAGAAGGAAGTCAGTACCAGAACTCTGACATTCAAAACTCACTGCAAGAACACCAAAATGAAAATCTCCGCTTGAAACAACCTAATTCGCAAACTAGCGGGGACACAGTGGGGATCACATCCACAAACTATTCGCAGTTCTGCAATGGCACTGTGCTTTTCTACTGCTGAATATGCTTCTCCAGTCTGGTACAGGTCATCTCATGCCAGACAAGTAGACATTGCTCTCAACAAAACCTGCAGGTTGATCACAGGTTGCTTAAGACCTACCCCAACTGATAAGCTCTACTGCATGGCTGGAATAGCACCACCATGGATACGCAGAACAGTGGCTGCCAACAAGGAGAGACTGAAAGTGGAACAGGACAGTGCCCATCCACTGCATGGACATAATCCACCACAGCAATGGCTGCGATCGCGAAAGAGCTTCCTGAGAACATCCGAGAAGCTCACCATTTAGCCAGAGAAGGCGAGGCTGGAGTTATGGAAGAAGTTGATGCCTCACTTGCAGACGCCAGAAGCTGAAGAACTACCACCTGGACACAACGAGAGCTGGCTGGTGTGGAAATCTTTAAACAGATTATGATCAGGAGTTGGACGATCCAGAGACAACCTGAAGAGATGGGGCTTCATAACAGAAGATACGTCCTGTGATTGTGGACGAGAACAAACCACAAGCCACATGCTCCAGTGCCTTTTGTGCCCTACATCCTGCACGAAGATTGATCTCCTGGAATCCACTCCAAGTGCTTTGGAGGTTGCAATGTACTGGGCACATGTAATATAAATACAATTTGTGTGTATACATTTATTGATGTGTATGGCAACTGTAAATTTGTATGCTTGTTTGCTTAAGGAGATATTTTGTGACTTTGTTGAAGGATCTGTTGTTAATATTAGATGAAGTTAGTGTATGGTTCTGATAGCATTTCTTATAAATATATGATATGCTGTTAACTGTTCACTATCAATCTATTTATCTTCGCCTTTCAACAAAGGTTGCAACAATCCACCATACGTTAAACGTTTCTCTTAAAACAAACATTACCACCATAATAGCAGGTTTGCATTTCATATAGCCACAAAGAATGATGAGGTTAAACCTGCTTAAAACAAACACAGCAGATTTTCATGTCCATATTATAAGTCGCTATTTCATTTTAGGGTGGGAATATGTTATCTATTCTACCAGCCATTGCAAAAAGTCTTTCAGTTTACTCCTAACTTAACATAGCATTATTTCAATATCGAGACTATACTCAGTTTATGAGATTTTTTTTTATTATTTTTGCTTTCTGCAGGGAACTTCTGCTGAACAACAACTATCTACGGGTTCTCCCATACGAGTTGGGGAAACTCTTCCAGCTGCATATTTTAGGACTCCAGGGTAATCCTCTGACAAAGGAGATCCTAGCCATGTATGGGGAACCTAATGGAACTCATCGGCTGCTGACCTACATGCTGGACAACTTACAAGGTAGGCCATGACTCTTCAATTTCATGTTGTTTAAAGTGACTGACACCTTTGATGTTCGGTGAAATCACCCAAATTATGGCTGCTTAGTGGTTGCTAATGTCTGCTGCTGCAATTTGTTGTTAACCCTGTTGATTCATTTTTTGTGGGCTCACAGTCTGGCTCCAGCTGCTAGAGACTGTGGTCGTGTGTGTGTGTGTTTGGGTTTGGGTTTTTATTTTTTTTATTTTTGACAAAGGCTTTGTTGGCTGGAAGCTAACTTTCCGATAGTCTTTTTGTTGCACCTTTCTACGACTCAGCATCTCCACTATAGGGCGAGTAGCAATTATCCTTTTTATTATATTGTTAGAAGCCTTTTTTCTAGACATTCTGTTTTGTAACTACACTGCCTGAAATCGTGCAACAGAATTATTGCCTGTCCTGCTACAGAATCTGTATCTAATGGTTGCCAAATGCACACTGGTGTGAGCAGTAACGAAGTGAAATAGTAGTGAAGTTGTCACTAAAAGAGATTGATGTTAAGCCCATAAGTTGACGTTGATGTGGAGCAAAGAATTCATGTGTCATGTTTATTTACCAAAGCTGATTCAGATAAATATTTCATTTAAAGTGTTATTTGTCAGCAATTATCGATCTCACGCTGAAAGCATATATCATGACAGTATTGTCTTCATCTTCCTTTTCCTCTTTCTTAATGTTTGTAATGCATGCTGGTGTCGTTCACTGGTTTGGTTCTGTGTTGCCATTTTAGCTGATATTGTGCTTGATCAGAGTGCAGGCCAGAGATCATTATCTTCATGCAAAGTTTCAAGCAATTACTGCCTGGATTGTTCTACTGGCCATTTACCATTTACTAGCGAACTAAAAACAGTTTTCGCTACAGTTGGTAAGTTTGCTCTAAGAACATGTCTGTACCATTGTATCTACTACACTTATGACATTTTTAAGTGGCAAACACAATTGCCAGTGGCTTCTTTTTGCTCTCTGAGTAGGTGCCCTGTGCAGGCATCAACATCTCGCATGAGTATGCAACTGACTGTTTGGAGCTTCCTCATTACCGTGTGTCAGAATGCCCTGATGCCATAGGTGGGTGTGTAAGGCACCACATCCACCTGATTTTCCGGAAATAAAGGTGGGAGACAGGGGTTGGATTTCAGCGTAGTTTTTTATTGAGTAAAAGCTAGGTAACAGGCAAGGGTCCAGTTGTAGGGCACTCTATTTTTATGCAGGTGATTGTGGGGTTGTGCAATGTGGGCTGCTTGGGGTAGGAACTTGGGTAATAGTTGACTTTGCTGAAAAACACCTGCAGTTGGTAAGTTCCTCGGTTGGGGAAACGAATCAATGGTGGTGGCATTTCAGTCAGTAGTCTCGATTCCATCTTTGGTGAGCCAGTACCCTAAATACTCCACTTTCAGCTGGAAAAATCGCCACTTGTCCAAATGACAATACAGACCTATTTCCTGCAGGGTTGCAGAGGTTTTGCAAGTGCTCCTGGTGAAAGGGTCCTGTAACAGTGAGATAATCCAGATTCACACAACCCAAAATGTGTGTGTCAATTGTTCCAGATACCTTTGGAAAATTGTGGGGGCTGAAGCAGTGCCAAATGGGAGTCACTTGCACTTATACAAACCAAAAGGCATGTTGACGACAACAATGTTCTGAGAGTCATCATCTAAGGACAACTGAAGTTAAACTTTGGCAAAGTCAGTCTTTGAGTGGTATTGCCCACCAGAAAGTTTGGTAAGGAGGTCTTCCATTTTGAGAATAGGATAAGATTTAATGAGTGATAGAGCATTGATGGTAGCCTCGAAATCTCCATATAATTGAGGAGAACAATTGGGCTTCCTGTTTATGAGGAGTGGTGTGGCTCATGCTCTAGTTCTCACAGGCTCAATAGCTCCAGCAGCCGGGAGATGATAAAGTTCCAGCTTCACTGCAGTTTGCAAGGCTACTGGAATGGGTCTCGCATGGTGAAAATGAGGTGTGGCATCTGGCTGAAGGGTGTTGTGCGCCTGAAAATCCTAGGTGCATCCGAGATATGTATTAAATAGTTTGTGGAAAGGGACTTCAGTGGATACAACCACGATTTTGTCAGAGATAGAAAATCCGAACAGTTTAAAAGGCATCGGCCAGAAGTGTTTAGTAGCCAATGTGTGGTGGACAACAAATAATGTAATGAGCCACGTAATGTGTTCATAGGCTTCTGTGACCAAGAACTGCCCAGAAAGGGAATAGAACTGTCCCCATAAGCCACAAAATGCTGCGAGGCCAGAAAAAACTCGGTGGAGCCCAGTCGGGCATACTTTGCCACATTGATCAGACAGTGGCTCCTTTGTCCATCTGAAAATGGACATCCTTATTATAAATGTGGAGCATCTGCACGAAAGGGTCCATCAGAGCTACTGACTGCAGTGCACGAACAATGTCCCGATGCCCACGTGGTACAGGACGGGGGCAGGTTGTGTGGCTGCAACACACCAATCGAAGATGCTCCTCTTTGCTACTGAGCACACAGGTTCTCCAGCAGTCTGGACAGTCCGCCCACGAGTGAGTGGAGAAACACCGGTGGCACGAACGAAGCGGTCCCCGTGGTCTGCAGTGAGGTGCGACCAGAGCCTCAGATGCCGTAGAAATGGCACACACAGACATCACGAGGGTGCTGCCTGCAGGTTGTCTTACACTTGCAGTGCAGCTGTGGGGTGTGTGGACCGCTGCAACTTGTGGCCTCGCCACCAGTCATTCGTTAGCCTCCTGTGCGATTTACAAAACCACAATGTGGACCTTCAGGTCTGATGCAAGGTGGACCACCACATCACAGTTTGCATATGAAGTCGTGCTGCCTTGTCTGGTGCAAGCTAAATCTTATTTGCCCTGAGATCTTGCAAGCCAGTCAGTCACCCAAAAACGGTACGATTTCCCAGCAGTTTGTGGTATTAATGGAACTCTAGCCTGGAGGCAACCACATAGTACCTCTGGGAATAGTAATTGATCAACAGAATGCATAGAGTGCAAAGGATCTGACAGAGGAGCGAACTTTCATAGCACGGTTTCGTGCTGACCACGACCTGTGCCTTCTTAATGATGGTGCCCCAACTCATTTTAGTGCCACATATGTCACTATCTCTACTGTTGCTCTTTCACTCACATCCCCTCCCCTCCTTACCTCTTTACATTGGTCACCACATGATGACCTCTGTGTTAGTGACCACTCCCTGTTGATTCCCACTTTCCCTTCCCACCTCCTAATGACCTGGTTATGCTGCTGGGCTTTCCATTATGCTGATAAGCCTCTATATACCTCCCAGTTCATGTTCATACTATTTTTGTCATATTGCATTGATGATGCCAAACATGATCTGTCCGATAAGATAATCCACGCAGCTGGCATTGCCATTCCTTACGCGACAGGCCCTGTTCGCCATCGACCAATTCTGTGGTCGAGCATAACTATTGCCATCACCATCTGTGATCATTCCGGTACCTCCCGCCGTGGAAGTCGAACACGCGCCAGAGCAAATGGACGTGGCCAGCCCGTAGAGGGCTCCACGTCCGCGGCAGCTCTTTGGCACAGCGGCTCTCGCACAGCAAGGGCGCCACCGCTACACCGCGTGCGGACCGTGGCCGATAGCCGCTCCCTCCGGTTTTGTATATAGGGACCCGCTCTGCCCTAGCCCAGTCAGTCTGGTACTCGCTCTGGATTCTGTCCCTATCTCTGGGGTACTGCGTTCTGGTCGTTGCTCGTTGTTGACATTTGCCTGGCTCTCGTTCAGAGTGGATTTACTGTTGGTGTTTGGTGTTGTGGTTTCTACAAGCCTCTGTTGTTTATCTCTTCCTTGTTGTGTCTGTCATAGTCGGTCATTGTTGGTTGTTGTCAATTGTAGTTGGTCTGTCGTCCGACTCGTCCTTGTGTTTACCCGGTGGTGCGTGCCCCACCGCTGGCGGCTTCCCTGCCTGGCGGATCCGATCCGTAGCCCGAGGCGCTCCCGCGGTTGGTTTTGGTTACTACAATCATCGTTGCACCTTGCAACATTTTAAGCAGCACCTGTCCTCTGCCAGTCTTATTACCTTTTGTTGGAAATGCTTTGTCTCCTTACTAAGTTCTTCTGTCCGTTCGTCACAGGTGTGGGCTATACTCCACACTCTCCGATGTTGTCAGTGACAGTTTTCCATTTTGGACCTTGCTCTTTCAGGTGACATTTGTATGGACCATCAGTTCTCACTGAACACCTTGCGACTCATTTTGCAATGGCGTGGACGTCAGCCTCCTATCCAGCCGCCTTACTCCTCTGGAAATCCATTTATGTTTCATCCCTTGTCGGGCGGACTCCTACAATGAACCTTTTACTGAATAGGAGGTTCTTCTGGCGCTCTCTTCTTCCCACTATTCAGCTCCTGGTCCTGATTCCATCCATACATAACCCACTGCCTCTACACCTCAGTCCTCCACAACGGCAGTATCTCCTCCAGGTGTTCAAATGTATTTGGGTCCAAGGCATTTTCCCCTCTCAATGGATAGACAGTATTTTGGTTCCTGTCCTTAAGCCCATCAAGGACCCATCGTCCCTTGTTAGTTACAGGCCAGTCAGCCAGACCAATATCACCTGCAAGTTATTAGGACAGATGGCAGCTTGTTGGCTCAGTTGGGTCCTTGAATCTCAGCACCTTTTATCTGTTTACCAGTACAGCTTTTGGGAGGGATGGTCTCTGATCGGTCATCTGCTTCGACTGGAAACTGCAGTTGGCAGGTTTTTTTCTCAGCACCACTATCTTGAGTTTTCTTCAATCTTCGTAAGGCCTATGACACACTGTGATGCCATCACATCCTCTTTATGCTCCATGAGTAGGGTCTTTGGGTACTACTCCGGATTTTTACTCACCAGTTCCTGTCCCATCGGTCTTTCAGAGTCCAGGTTGGTTCTGTTCTCAGCTCTCTGCGGACTCAGGAGAATGGCATTCCACAGGGCTCCATATTAAGTGTCCTCCTTTTTCTCATCGCTATTCTGTATGTGGATGATATCTGTATTTTGGCTAGCTCCCACACAGTTGTCTCCATGGAATGACAGCTCCAAAGTGCCATCTGGCATGCCTCGATGTGGACTCTCTTGTACGGTTTTCAGTTCTGTCCCCGTAAGCCGAGGGTGGTGCAATTCTGTTGCCATACTATGATCCATCCTGATCAGAAGATCTGACTCGACATCCAACACCTGACCGTGGTCCCCCAGTTCCGTTCATTGGGTGTTCTTTTTGACAACAAGCTTACTTGATTTCCCCATATCCATCATCTGAATGTTGGCTGTTTTCATAAACTCGGTATCCTTCGCCTTGTTGCCCACACCTCTTTCAACCCTTCTTCACCTTTATCAGGCATTAGCTCTGTCACATCTGGACTATGGTTGTAAAGTTTATGGATCAGCTGCCATTCCATGCTGCTCCTCTTGGATCCAATTCACAATCATGGTATCTATTTAGCCTTGGGTGCCTTTCACACTAGTCCTGTAAATAGTATTCTGGTTGATGCTGGGATCCCTCCCCTTTTGGTTGACAGGTCCCAGCTATTGGTTTCTTTTGCCATCGCTATCTGCTCTTGCCTGCCCGTCACTCCTATTCCATTCTTTTCATGAGTTTGAGCTGTCACCTACCAACTGCTTCCCCTTGGGTGGGTATAACAGTTGAGCTCCACCTTGATTCTCTCCGCCAGGACTTGGCTTCCATCTCCCCTCCTTGTCCTCTTCCCCACATTCTGTCCTGACCATTTCCTCCTCCCCCCTCTCCGTGTTATTTCCTCCGCCCTTGATTCAGATGGATCTCTTCTGGCATCCATAATCCACCATTTTTCCAGTGGGGTTCTGTTGTTTCTTCCAAGAGCTCTTACTGGAGTTTCAGGATGCCACTATTGTTCACATCGATGGCTCTAAATCCACTGATCGTGTGGGATATGCCTTCACTATTTCTGTTAGCATAGCACATCATCTCTTGCATGCCATGTGTGGGGTGTTTACAGCAGATTTGACAGCCATGTGTTGGGACCTCTGCTTTCTTTAAATGGTCCTCAGTCACCCAAGTTCTGTTGTGCATAAACGCAATGAGTGGCCTTCAGGCTACTGCTCAGATTTTTTTCCGGCCACTCCTTGATCTCTGCCGTCCGTGACCTTCTCACTGATCTTGGTGATCCTTCTTGTTCGGTTGATTTCCTTTGGATACCCAGTCACGTGGGTATCCTGGGAAACTGGGAAATGAACTTGCTGATCGGAGGGGAGGAGGGGGGAGGTGGTCCCCATCTAACAAACTTCGCACAATCAAGGATATTCCTACCATATGGTGTTCTCCCATATGCCTCTCCAGGCCGGAATCTACTATTCTCTGCTGTCTTTGCGCCGGCTGTACTAGGTTGAGTGATGGTTTCTTACTCCAGAATGAGTGCCCCCCTCCTTTTTAGTTCAACCTCAGGGTGATCCATATTTTGCTGTACTGCCCCCACTTTCTGTTCCTTCACATTAAATATGCCCTCCCACCTTCCTTGTGTCAGTGGTTAGCGGATAACCATCGGATGGTTGCATCTGAACCCGGTATTCTTTGCAAAAATGGTTTGTCTCCTCAGGTGTAAGTACTTGAATTCTTCTCTGGAATTCGAGTCCCTCAGTTAGCGTATGCGATGGCTATGGGGGCCGTGGCCTTGCCTCCACACTGGCCAGGTTCTCCCTGCCTATTTCCCTACATTTTGTCTGGTATGTTGTGCAGTTTTGTTTCTCCTTTTCTTGTGTCTTCTTCCTTTGCTATTGTCCTGATTGCATTGTGATTACGGTATGGTGTGGGTCTCGAGACGGGTTGGTGGCAGTGGTGGTTGCCCACCACGTGTAGCATTTTTGGGGCACCCCTGCTCTTCATGTTTCCGCCCTTTCCTATTCTTTCCTCTTCCTGCTGCCCTGACATTCCTGTTCCCTCCCTCTTTGCTTGCCCGTTATCCCTTCCCCTTCACTGGACTGTGCTGTTTGTGTTGTTCCTCCCCTGATTCCTGCCATCTTAGATCATGGGACTGATGACCTCGCTGTTTGGTCCCCCATCTCCCAGTCAAGCTAACCAATCATCCATCTAAGTCACATGATGCTCAGGTGGTTACGGATTTCTGTAGACAGCAGCAGTTGTCAAGCCCTAGTACTTAAAAGTCCTTGTTGTTTGGAGGTCATCATGATTGATTCTGATGGAATCTGAGTAATTTAGATCTGTGATGAGACATTATTTTTTCTTTATATTGAGTCATACACTGAATTCTGTGAGGTGGTCGTCTCAGGCTTGGACTTCACATTCCAAGTTAGTCTTATCTTCAGAGACTGATAGCACATCATTAGCATATGGTCATGTGCAGGTTGTTGTTTTTTGCATATACCTTCTGACTGTATAAATGACTAAGATGAGAGGAGATGTGAAAGAGCAGGTCCCTGGTATACTCCTACAGAAACAATATAACAACTTAATAGTATAATGTTATATTATTGTGAAAGTAATAATCCACAAAATGATGTT
This sequence comes from Schistocerca cancellata, assembly GCF_023864275.1. Taxonomy (NCBI): domain Eukaryota; kingdom Metazoa; phylum Arthropoda; class Insecta; order Orthoptera; family Acrididae; genus Schistocerca; species Schistocerca cancellata. Next base: position 605,609,494 of record NC_064632.1, on the reverse strand, counting down.
GACAGTTTTCCTGAGGAAATGAATACTTGATGTCTTGGAATTGCAGTCAGTTATCATATACTTCTAAGGAAAATTGCCATCTGTGTTAGTCATCTTTAGGCGAGGTGACGTGCGTCCCATGTGGCTCTATTTACTAACATGCTGTATGGAATTCACATATTTGTCATGAACATAACAAGAAGACTATACACATAGTGAGAGTCAGCACCATCATTTGTGGAAATACACTTTTATTACAACTGTCTGCTGCAAAGTGGAAGATTCTGCAGTCTCATTTATCACTGGGTACGAGATTCTTTTGCTGTAGAACTATATGCAATATGTATGTGTGTGGATACACCAGAACCTCTAAAATATAGATATGAATTGTGCTCAATTGATCATACGGAAATAAAAATGCAGTTTTCATAGTGTCAGCATTAAAACTACGAACTTCCTGGTCAGTGTTGTACCAAATCGTTCAGTTACAGAGAAATTCTCTAAAAAATGTAATGAATTTTATATCGAGATTTTACTTGTATTGTACAGTGTGCACTTCCAGTGTCTTTGGCACCGTAGCTCCTTAGGCAATCTGGACAACTTTAGTCAAATAACGTAGCTGCACCATTAACTGCCATTTTTCACAGTCAAACAACACTGCAGTGCCATTTTCAGCCATTTCATTCTTAATTTCCAATTCGTGTGAAAACTGATATTTATAGTTTAGCAGTTTATACCATTGTATGAATTTAATACTTTAAAAACCAATTTTAACTTCATACAAAATATTGAAGAGTGATGCTTATTGATGGAGAAAAGATGGAGCTTCTTACTACAGCTACTTACGTATGAAATTTCTTTAAAGTAGAAATTTCCCTGTGTGAGCCTGTTCTTTCATTTGAAATAAACACTTTATTTCATCTGCAGTTAGTTAATTTTGTACCATTGGACATATTCATTTAACATCACACAAAAGTCAGGTTATACGCATCCATTTGTTGTGATGTGATCCACACACCTTTGTGGAAAGGTCAGTATGTAATATTTCCCGTATTCCTATCAAATAATGTAATATTATACAATGAGAGATATAGATTTCTGTATGTAGGACTAAAAAAGTTAAATTCCTGCTCTGGTTTAGTCATATACCACCAGACACTGTGTATGAAAAAATAAGTCAATGTATAAGTACAGTTGACTACACCATGTGTGCATTGTCTGATGACCTACGAGACACTGACCTAATGTTTTTAATATGTTGTTTTTTCTGGTATGTTGGTTGGCTAAATAGGCATACGTGTTGCAGTTTTTTAGTTCTTTGCACAGTAACTCAGAACTGCAAATACAGTTAAATGGAAATATAGGCTCCATTACTTATTGATCCTTCCACAGTCTCATCCTGACAAATGAAAGCGTGCTACCTAACTTTTGTGTGATGTTGCATAATTACGCTCAAGATGGTGCAGTTAGCTATTCACCAGTGAAATAGTGTTCATTTCAAATAAGAACAGCACTGCAAAGGAAGAAAATCCTTTGGATAAATTCAGTGCGTCTGCAAATCTGAGCACAAAAGAAGGTAAGTCTACTGACAGATACTGTACACAGGAGAAACCATATGTCAGTATCACTCTCCAGCATGGTACCAAATAGTTATAGTTAGAGGGCACACCTACTGAGGACCATATTATGCATGTCACAAAGATAGCTCGATCCAGCTGCCATAGTTAAGCTCTGGCATCACAGAATACATACCTAACAGGGACTAAATCCTGCATAATGGTAGGCAAACAGTTAGCAAATGAATATTCATCTACCGACCATTAATTTAAGTGTACGCACTGTTTTGCTCCTCGAGTTGTTGTCAGTTGCCAGTTGTCATTTACCAGTTACAGCCGCACATTTATTGACTGTCGAGTGGCACAGTGTGCATTATTAACAGACACAGAACTCAGATACTGTCACCGACAGCAGAGCCGTGCTGGAACTGCTATTAGATTAGGTAGTCATCATTCACTGAGATAAATGTATACCAGTGTTCAGAACTTTAACATAGTACCACGCCTTCACATCATCATTGTCGTCATCACTGTCACACTGAAGTGAAGTATTTGTATATACGTGTTTTTAATAAATGATTGTAGATTGTTATTTATTGTGTTGCCAACATTGTTTTTTGATAGTCTAGTTTTGCCCCGGGACAAGACTATCTGCAGTGTACAAGCACACCACCTCAAATACAGCAACTGCCTTTTGTGTTGGGGGTCCACTTCCTGCTACCTTTATGTTGGGTGCTAAACTTGTTTGGTGAATATAGCAAAGACTTTTCGTGAAACAGGACTTTAATTTTTTTTTTTTTTTTTTTTTTTTTTTTTTTTCTCCAAGTGTTTCCTTCCGAAGGTAATCAGGAAAATGTTGCACAGTGTACTTGTATTTTATGTCCAACTGATGTTGGTGTTCGTGATGTTTTGTGTTGTCTAAGTCGGTGGGCAGTCTGACTGGTTAAAGACCCATTAAGATCACTGCAGCAAGATCTCATTCCTTATGTTGGAACTTGAGGTTTTGAAAATAAGGATTTTGAACTGATCAGTTTTTTTCCTCTTCCAGAAGTTGAATTTACAGCCTTCAGTCATTATGGATTTATCCTTTGAAATGGATAAGCTGATGGTGCGAAGAATTGATTTTTGTGTAGAATTTGAAGGTCTGTGTGAGTGATTGTGTTTGCTAGATTATGGAGTGCAGTCATAGAAATTTATTTTGTAACTTTAACCTTTTTATATTTGATATTAGCCACCAATGACCAAATCTCAGAGCGAAAAGTGAGCATAGATAGAAGAGAAACTTTGAAGAATTTTGGATAAATTCAGTGTGTGAATTTAGAATGAATGAAGATGCCTACATATTTGATAAATTTTTTCTGTAGTAGGATGATTCCATTTGTAATAATTGAACATCTTGGGTTATTTATTTGTTGGTAAGCCAAATAGCTGGAGTTTTGTTGACAGTAATAATAATTTTTTAAAGAAGAGCACAGTTCTGAGTTTCTTAAAGATGTTTTTGTAGTTTGCTGTCAGTGAACTTCAGGTTTGAAGTGCTTCTGTAAATAGCTATATCATTCACACACAATAGGAGTAGTATCCCCCCACCCCCATCCCCCCTCTTCTCCAGGGTTGGACGCATTTTAAAATACTGTGATAAATGTTCGACTAAATGACGTGGGCAGTTGAGTTGAAGTGATTTATAGAAAAGTCCTAAATGCCACTCTTCATCAGACGGTTTTTCGATGTTGAGGAAAACAGGTTTTGTGCTGTGATTAATTTGCCAAGCTAAGCAAGTGTGCTCAAAAAGTCTCGTTGCTTGCCAGATATTGCTGTCGTTTTCACAGAAACCAATTGGCCGTGTGATGACGATTTTGTGTAGAGTCGTGTGTGGTAAATTGTAGTTAGCACGAGCCCACAACGGCCTGCACTTGTCGAGCGCCGTTCTGTCCGTAGAGAGGTTCGGTTGTAGGTGCATTATTATATATTATTTTGTGCCAAAAGTATTTGAGGATCTGTTCTGATTCACAATCTAATTTTTACCACTGCAGACTTCTGTGTTGTAGTAAATAATTTAAGAATAAAGACAACTGATCGAGTAGTACAGGCATCGAATTACGGACAGGCATGTAAATGAGACTGAAAACAAACACTAGGAGAGTGACTACCTGAACAGCTAGCACAGTGATGATAGTGGGGAGTGGATTGGAAGTGGGTGACAGAACAGAGGAAGGAGAGACTGTGGGGTCTAGCAGGATGAGTAAGAATCAGGTTCTGGGGTAGGATGGGGCAGGCACAGGGCAGGGTGCTACCTGAGACTGAGACCAGGTGGATTACGGGAACAAAGAATGTGTAGCAAGGACGACTTCCTCCTATGTAATTCAGTATAGCTGGGACTCGTACCACTGAATGCAATCAAATATTGCTCAGAACTTTGTCTCCGTTCCAATTTTGTCGCCAGATGCATAGGGATTATTTGTACTTTCTGCTAAAGAAAGAGATATGTTTCTTATTTGTAAAAGATGTTTTGTTTGAATTTTGCAGCACTTTCTCCTCCTTTTGATTGCACGTTTTGTGCTTTGCGCATTTTACCCTTATCTAATAATATTGTTACATTCCGACCTGTATTTTCCATTGTTTGATTTTATCCCTTTTTATTTTTCCGTCTGTGGTACCGTGTATTTGACCGGAAGACTGTTCGAACACTTAATTTTCTGCCATTGTATCAGCCTCGTGAGCAATGTTTAACATTTCGAGAGTGTACACGCATTTTTCCTAACACACGTACAACTTCACGGCCGTGCACTTTTCACGAGGATCGGCCCTTTAAAAAATTAAAAAACTACCGGTAAACAAATGAAAGCTTCATTAGCAATGTCGCTCGGCTTACTAACTCGGATACGTTGGAGAGCTTCTGTACAAGGTCTCTAGAGAATCGTAGCCCAGAATGCGGTACTACAAAAGCTTTGCCCTCTGCTACATCAGTTTGGCTCCCGTTGGGTAACCCTTTGTTTCAGAAAGAGTCAGTCAGTGTTGTTTAATATTGAGACACAGTGTAATAAAGGCACGAAGTCGATCATTTAAAGTAGATGCAAAACGATAACTCGTCTTACCTCTGTGTGGAAAACGTGTGCTAAACCGTTAGAAGAATCACGCCAGCCGACAGTAACTGCGCAGATGGAAACGTCTTCTTCCCCCGCACCCCATTTTTGAGCGTAGGACGAGTGGACTGGACCGTTGTACAGTTGGCGGCTGTGTGGTGTGGGTCAGGTCGGGGGGGCTGCGGATGGCCACTAGGAGTAGGCAGGGCTGACAGTTACCAGGCGTAGGCGAGAGCCGGCTGGCGTCTCGCGTGTGTAACGGTGCGGCCGCGTGCCGCGCCCGCCCGCTGCTGCTCCACTCTAACTCTGGCCCGCCTGTAAGCGTTCTCGTACTGTTCGCCACGACACGCTCTTCAATGTTCCACAGAAGAAAAGTCGCAATTTTTTCTCCCATATCCTCGCCCTGCTTTATTAAGTTCGTCTGTGCTCTTACGAACACGGACAACTCGATGTAGCAACTGGGGAATGGACGTAGAGGACTTTATGCGTCCTGTTACACGGTCGCAGAGCGACGATCTTTCGGGCACCGTATATGGTCGAGAGAGCGACATACGGCAATGATTGAATTATCGGCTAGATGGGTGAATCTGTTGTTCTCTGTGGAACATCGTGAGTAATTTCCAGCCATCTTTGGAGGTGTTCAGGTGTAATTCGTATGCGGTTTCGAGGTGCTTCTTTGCCGTTAGAGAGACAAACCCGACCTGGGAAAAAGCAATATTCCGAGGGGCCGAGTTCGCCTGAGACCGTACTTCGAGAAAAGTAAAAGACTTCCTGTGAACCATCGCAACTAGCACGTGTCGATTCCTTCTGAAGAGAAATAAACTGTCGTCAAAAGTGCCCTCTGTACTGGATAAATCCAACGGAAATGTATAGACATAGGGCCCCTTCTGAGAGTAATAAAATTCCCTTCTCAGTAGGGCAGTGGTTCGCACGTGCCGTGGCCAAAACGGCCAACATCATTCAGTTTATACATGACAGTGGGGTATTGCCACTTCTCTCTCTTCGTAGACTCGAAAGAAATCGCCCGGAAAATAACATCGAGTGAAAGAAAAAAAAATGCTCCTGTACAGGGCATCTCGAGAAACTTTGCTCTTATCATCTTCGTTAACAAAATCGGACTCCTTTTTTTGCCATCGATGAAACGTTTCTCAAATTCGTTTTTGTAAAGTTTGTCTGTAGCCAGCCCAAACATTGTTCGTGGTGTGTTTCGCGTGTCTCCGGCTGTCAGCGTAAAGTGTTTTGCTTATGATTTCTCCCGCGTAAACGACAGCGACCTCCAATTAGTTTGCTATAGCCGTGTCAAGAAATTTGAGAGCGACGGCACCAAGCACGGGCAGTTGGGTGAAGACAGCGTGCCGAGCCGCGCTTATCGGGAGACCCTGCTGCCTGCTGCCTGCTGCCTGCTGCCTAGCGTTACTCGCACGTGAGGCGTAAGCTGCTGTTAAGACTGCTCTCGTCTTTTCCGAAAACTTACCAAGTACTCAAACAAGATTCTGATGTACAGAGGAAGAGCAAGCGACTGTCCATATTACAAGATTAACAAGTATACTTCATTAGCTATTTTTATATTGAAATGTCGGTTGTCGGCGTTCTAAATCTAGGACGAAGTCATTGTTATCAGACACAATTTTTAAAAAAAAGAAAATCTAAGAATATTGTGTAGGTGACAAAGATTACAATTCCTAATTATTATATCGGGATAAGCGCTTACCAATCAATTCATACTCTGATATGATACAGGGTGTTTCAAAAATGACCGGTATATTTGAAACGGCAATAAAAACTAAACGAGCAGCGATAGAAATACACCGTTTGTTGCAATATGCCTGGGACAACAGTACATTTTGAGGCAGACAAACTTTCGAAATTACAGCAGTTACAATTTTCAACAACAGATGGCGCTGCGGTCTGGGAAACTCTATAGTACGATATTTTCCACATATCCACCATGCGTAGCAATAATATGGCGTAGTCTCTGAATGAAATTACCCGAAACCTTTGACAACGTGTCTGGCGGAATGGCTTCACATGCAGATGAGATGTACTGCTTCAGCTGTTCAATTGTTTCTGGATTCTGGCGGTACACCTGGTCTTTCAAGTGTCCCCACAGAAAGAAGTCACAGGGGTTCATGTCTGGCGAATAGGGAGGCCAATCCACGCCGCCTCCTGTATGTTTCGGATAGCCCAAAGCAGTCACACGATCATCGAAATATTCATTCAGGAAATTAAAGACGTCGGCCGTGCGATGTGGCCGGGCACCATCTTGCATAAACCACGAGGTGTTCGCAGTGTCGTCTAAGGCAGTTTGTACTGCCACAAATTCACGAAGAATGTCCAGATAGCGTGATGCAGTAATCGTTTCGGATCTGAAAAATGGGCCAATGATTCCTTTGGAAGAAATGGCGGCCCAGACCAGTACTTTTTGAGGATGCAGGGACGATGGGACTGCAACATGGGGCTTTTCGGTTCCCCATATGCGCCAGTTCTGTTTATTGACGAAGCCGTCCAGGTAAAAATAAGCTTCGTCAGTAAACCAAATGCTGCCCACATGCATATCGCCGTCATCAATCCTGTGCACTATATCGTTAGCGAATGTCTCTCGTGCAGCAATGGTAGCGCCGCTGAGGGGTTGCCGCGTTTGAATTTTGTACAGGTAGAGGTGTAAACTCTGGCGCATGAGACGATACGTGGACGTTGGCGTCATTTGGACCGCAGCTGCAACACGGCGAACGGAAACCCGAGGCCGCTGTCGGATCACCTGCTGCACTAGCTGCGCGTTGCCCTCTGTGGTTGCCGTACACGGTCGCCCTACCTTTCCAGCACGTTCGTCCGTCACGTTCCCAGTCCGTTGAAATTTTTCAAACAGATCCTTTATTGTATCGCTTTTCGGTCCTTTGGTTACATTAAACCTCCTTGTTGCAACAACACTGTGTTCTAGGCGGTGGAATTCCAACACCAGAAAAATGCTCTGTTCTAAGGAATAAACCATGTTGTCTACAGCACACTTGCACGTTGTGAACAGCACACGCTTACAGCAGAAATACGACGTACAGAATGGCGCACCCACAGACTGCGTTGTCTTCTATATCTTTCACATCACTTGCAGCGCCATCTGTTGTTGAAAATTGTAACTACTGTAATTTCGAAAGTTTGTCCGCCTGAAAATGTACTGTTGTCCCAAGCATATTGCAACAAACGGTGTATTTCTATCGCTGCTCGTTTAGTTTTTATTGCCGTTTCAAATATACCGGTCATTTTTCAAACACCCTGTAGATACCTCATTAGCTCCAGTAAAGTGTGGTAAGGACACAGTCCTTGCCAGGGTAGCCAGTTGTCAGTATGTGATGCTAGGGATCAGCTGTGCACAACCGTGTGACGGTTTGTACAGCAACTGTGATTCAGATGTTACGTTGGCAACATATGAGATAGCAATAATAGAAAAATTCGTGTAGCAAGATATTCAATAGTGAACGTTGATCAATTTAAAAAAAATGAGTAACATCTAAAGTGCTCTTTCATACTAAATCTCGACGCATCTGAACTATCCTAACAGACATGAATGTGGTGCCTTATCTCTTGGACAACTTTAAATGAAAATTGAGGAACATCAAAGAGAAGGCTTACCGTGGCTGAATTTTGTGGTCGAGATAGATGTACCGAATGGCTTGACTCGGGATAGTAGGAGACGAGAGTCGTTGGCCAGTACTTGCCCACATCGTGCTCGTGAGTGAGTTACTACTAACTGAAAGCAGTTCAGTATGGGTGATACAAAGTATTGATTATTTTGTCCAATTGTCTCACACGTCGTGGGCAACAACGTGTGCTACTGAGAAAAGTTACCTGATGCTTCCCGGCGTCTTTTTATTGCATTCCGCGGTCTCGGGTCGACCGAACTATACTCCATTCACCGAAACAAGAGACGTACTGTAAACACGGCAAGGCGCATGACCACAGCGCTGCCGTCGAGGGGTGTACAAGGCAGGGGCATCAGAAATTAAAAAATGAATGTCGTGTTTTTTATAATTTGGCACCTGAACATGATAAAGAGATCCGAGAACCACCTTCCGACACCTTTATTTACATTACATTAAAATTTATTGTCACACAAAAAGAGAAATATTTAAGCTTTAAGGAAAAGTTGTTTTTTCGCGTTACTCTATATTTATCACGCTATATCTCCAAAACTGTGTGTCACACAGCAAAATAATTTTATAATTGCCTTCAATACTATATGTTGATGACGTCTGCAAATTTTCTGCTCAATAGAGTCAGTAATAGTGAAGCAATTAATTAAAATCTCACGTCTGATATAGAACTGTTTACCAAATCATCGTCCGAAATATAATAAGCGACAAACTTTTTCCCTTTACATTCTTTTGTGGGGGTGTAAGCAAGAAAAGTTTCAGAAAGGTTTGAATTTAATTTTGTAGTTTGTTCGAATGCGATGGGTGCAACCGTTTGTCCTTTATGAGCGATACATTGTGCGGTTCGCAGGCGCGGTGCTCAGTAAGTGTGGCCGTCTCAGTTGCAGGTATGAGCTCGTCAGTGGGTGTTGTACAGCGGCGATTTCAGAATATCTTAAGTTCATCTGTAAAGACGCTTGAAAGACTCGTTGTTGATTATTAGAGTAAGTATATGTGTTTGTAGTCACGCTGAGCATTCACTATTTATGTGCGCATCCAATAGCATCGCATGGTTTCTTATTTTATATATTCACTTATTTCATTAGCGTCACATACGGCTGTCCTCATTATGTCATCCACGGATTCAGCGAGCGAGGTCGACGTGTCAGTTCTAAGTCCACCAAAGAAGCGAGCAAAGAAGAAATCATTAAGCTCTTCTGAGAAGCACATGGTGCTTAATGTGTATAAAACGGAACTTTTACATCCAGAGCAGTCGATGAGTGACATTGTTTCGAAAACAGCTGCAGCTACAGGTGTTGGACGTTCTTCAGTGCATCGTGTGATAAGTGAGTACAACGCCACACACTCTTTGAAGTCTCCCAAGAAAGGAAAATTACGACAAACTTTCTGAAAATGTTGATGACTTCGATAGAAATGCGATACGAAGGAATCTCTTTTTTCGTAACGAATTGCCATCAATTGACAAAAGTGCTTAGAGTCGTGAACGAAGATGCAGATCTGGGCAATTTTTGGAGAACTACATTTTATAAGTTATTGAGAGAAATGAATTTCAAATATGTCCGGCGTGGGCGCGATAGCATGCTAATAGACAGGGATGACATCTTTTTATGGAGGCGGCGTTATCTTCGAACCATTAAACGGTTGAGAGATGAAGGCAGACCCATTTACTATTTGGACGAGACGTGGATGAACGCAGGGCATACCCGAAGTTACGTCTCGGTAGATGACACTATAAATTCCTCAAAACAAGCGTTTCTGTCCGGGTTATCCACCGGAAGCAAGGGCCCATCAGGTAAAGGGAAACGTCTGATTATCGCACACATTGGCAGCAAAGCAGGGTTCGTTGAAGGATGTTTGTGGACTTTCGAACCCAAGAAAAGTGGAGATTATCATGAGGTGATGTGCGCCGAAACCTTCGAGAAGTGGTTTCAATATGTTCTTTCTCGGCTTCAGGAAAATGCAGTTACTGTTCTTGATAACGCGCCGTACCATTCTCGGTGAAAAGAGAAAGTTCCCAATGCGAATTCCAATAAGCACGAAATATCAGAGTGGCTAAAATCTAAAAACATCGATTTCGAAGACGGTATGTTGAAGAAAGAACTTTTAGATATAGTTAAAAATCACAGAACAGCGCACAACGAATACGCAATAGATGAAATGGCGAAGAATGCAGGGAAAACTGTTCTCAGAATTGCTCCGTACCACTGTGAATTAAACGCCATCGAGTTAGTGTGGGCCAGAATCAAAGGCTATGTTGCAGTGAAAAACAAAACATACAAAATGCCGGAAGTTAAAGTACTGCTAGAAGAAGCAGTAAGAACAGTGACTGCAGAGGATTGGAACAAGTGCGTCCTCCATGTCGTAGACAAAGTGGAAACTCAAATGTGGAAATTAGATTGCATTATAGAGGAGAGAGAGGAGCGGTTTATTATAAACCTCAATGAAAACAGTTCAAGTTCGACAGAGTAAACCTTGTTTCGTCATTTCTCATTATTATTACTGGTATTGTTATTAAAATTAACAATTAATTGTGTTTTAATGGAGCGTTTTGTTAGAAACCTGAATGAAAATAAATCTGCTTCGACAGAATGAACTCAGTTTAACATTATTTTAACATTGTTGTTAAATTTATTTGGTAGATTGTTGCCCAGGTTTCTCACAGTCCGCTGTGACAGCTCGGCAGCCAGCCGAACGCCGCCAGCTGCAAAGCGTGCGCCAAGGGTTTTCCACACCCCTACGTATCACGTGAACACCGAATGCTTTCTCTGGAAACGAGCGTAGTCGCTCACGTGACACTGTTTATGTTTCGTCCCAGCTCTCGGTGAATAGACTTTAGCAGGCTCTGCTAATCAGGTGAGCTGAATATGCTTTCTACTGGTACGTTTCCCTATATATTGATAGTGGTTTTCAACAAGAAAACCTTAAGAATGTTTCTAAGCGGAAGAAGACATTTTAGAAGCTAATCAGCAACTCTGCGTTGGCCCCCTTTCAAGCGGAGCATAGGCCTAAATTATAGGCATCACACATTGCGTACGCCGGCCGAAGTGGCCGTGCGGTTAAAGGCGCTGCAGTCTGGAACCGCAAGACCGCTACGGTCGCAGGTTCGAATCCGGCCTCGGGCATGGATGTTTGTGATGTCCTTAGGTTAGTTAGGTTTAACTAGTTCTAAGTTCTAGGGGACTAATGACCTCAGCAGTTGAGCCCCATAGTGCTCAGAGCCATTTGAACCATTTTTGAACACATTGCGTACACGCGCTACAGAGTGCATGTACCCTGCCGCCTGCGAAGGGCATAATCAATAATTAAAGATGCCGGAAAGCGTCATTGAATATTTTGTCCCGGTCATAATTTGTTCCCCATGACGTGATCTCATACCTACACGTTTGACACAAACATGTTGGAACACTCTGTACAGACGGCAAAGACGAACCGAAACGGTGGTCTTGATGAAAGCGAAAAGACTCCACACGATTGTCATCGGTCAGGACATCCGACACAAAGTTACAGCGGACCTCCTGTTGCGAGGCGTCCGGCACGGGCTGGCTCGTCAGTGGGATGTGTCCGGTGTGTAGTGGGAGGAGGTCTGCGGCCTACCTGCGGCAGTCCCAGGGCCGCGGTCGGCTGCATCGTTCTTATGTTTTTACCTGGCAGCCAGAGGCCGCTTTCCTTCCGCTGTGCACGAGGCCCTCAACTCGTCCTCGGCAGACGCCTTGTCCAAGTCCCACGCGAGACCGCACTGTTAGCGACTTAGTGGCGTGCAGCACAGTGGATTAGAAAAGCTGAATTCGGATCTATTCTCGGCACTGCTGTGCCGTTTAACAAGTTATCACCTGTCAGGCAGCTACTCCAAACACCACTGATAATTGCCCTACAGCAATGCAATTGCTTCCAGACGATTTAAAGGCCCGACTAACGTGCAGCACTAACTGTCAGTATTTCGCCTCCAATTTGGTCCTTGTAACGTTCGCAGAAATCTCCACAAAGGCAAAACGGAGAACAGTTGAGAGCTCCGCGATCTAGTGTCTCAACAAAATAAAAGCGTGCTTCAAGTTTCTAAAGGAATCGGCGCTGTTTATTCAGGGCCGATTTGAGAACATATTCCGTCACAAGCACTTTGACATTCGTCACCCCCCCCCCCCCCGGTTCCTCCACCCCTCCCTCCTCCGTCCCCGTCCCCGTTCTCCGCACTTTTCCCTCTTACCCATTCTCCCGAGTCAGTTTTCGCTACTAATTTTAGTACACACTGTAGAGAAATCTTGCACTTCGTGAGCCTGGCGCCCCAGGCGAACTGCAACTAAATGTGACACGTCGCTCGTAGGAATGTTACGTACCCCTCTCAGCTGGGCGTCGCTAAGGCCTTAAACCGGCCCCTCGTTTATTAGCGATCTAATAAGAGACAGTCGGCTTCCAATCACTTGAGAAATTACTAAACTGCAATACTCTCCACCAAAAATCGGAAAAACACTTGCCAGAATTGGACGCCGACTTACATAATAGGAGTTGCAAATTCTTATAAGCTTTTCGTATTGCCATAATAAATGTAACGTGGTGATACCGGAAACATATGGAAGTGCGTTCTGCTCCAGAGGCCCTGCGCGGCTGCCGGCCGGCTCCTAGATTTTGCTCGTAGCCTCTTAGCTACATCCGTCACTTAGAGGAGCTCTCTGTGAAGCGGCGCCTCCTCGCAGGACTTCCCAACTTAGATGCTGCTGGAGCGGCAGCCGTCGTTATGGGGAAGTTTGTAACCGCGGACGACGACGTTCAGTGTGTATCGTTTATCTGGCCTGCGGCTCCCTTTAATCAGCCGACCAGATCTTGGTGCCAAGGCCGAGCCACCAGCACACACACCTCGCGGAAGGTCCCCTAACAGCTGAGACAACAGAGGGAAATAAAATCCCACTCGTTTCTCCGAGCGCGTGCCTCCACAGATTCGCAATTATTTTTGTGAGAGTAAGTGATGTTGCGTTAGTATTAATTAATACTTGGTATATAGATGTAGACGCTTGGTCAGGGGACCGCCCGTAGGAGGACCGGTAACTAGACCTACCGTGTGGCGGAGTGTAATTTTGTTGTATTGTACGCTGCTGCCACTGGCGAGAAGTCTTAATGTGTGGTTCAGCCGCTTTTGGTCACTAAGTGAGGGACTTACATGCATGTAAGAAATAAAACGACAGATCATAACTCAGACCTTTTTTATGTTGGAGAAATATCGGCTTATAGACAGTGGCGCATCGCATAAGGTATCTTACGGTGCCAGGGGAAGACTTTAACAGAGTCCACTGAAAAAGGGGGTTGATATTTCTATCGAGGTCTGTTCAGTCGTCTCAATTCTGCTGCGAAACGCTTACAGTAAGTAGTAATATTGAGATATCAAATTAATAAGGACCGTGGTTTGTATGTGAAAGTACTTCTTATTCGATGAGTAAGCGTTTACTGAGACCTGGGGTTGCCGCTGTGTGGGCCTGAGGCAGCTTTCGTGTCGCTACCCAGCAGGGCGCCTGTGCAGCCTCCGCGCTTCTCCCTCCCTCCATTCCCCCCCCCCCCTCTATCTCCCCCTTTGATTCTCCGTTCTTCCCAGTCCTCTCTCCCCTCCCGTGTCCCTGAATTTGCCGATTATTATTTTTTTTAACCGTCTCTAATGACCTCAGTATCGACAGGTCATGAAATCCAAAACTTCCTCCCTTCTGTCTGTCAAAACAGAAAAATCGAAACTCCTTAGGAACGGAGATGCAATGCGATTATTTACAACTTGTGGTACTGCTATCACAGATACAGGAAAGGGAAAAGTTGAAAACTGTACATTTTGTGCGTTAGTTAACGTAGACGTAGAAACATCTATAAGTAGAATTTTTTGGCATCAGCCGTTTTTCGGAAAAGCAATTAAGTAGAATGTCGCAAGCTTTTGATATAGTCCATGTGCAGTAAAGTCTCATATTCATTTATTCTTCTACTTCCAAATACGGAATGTACATTCTACTAAATGTAGGATGTTAACAATTAATTGCTTGCATAAGTGTGGCCTATAGTAAAAGCATAGTGAGTGTAATCGGTAGTCGCCTAGGGACAAATATTAAATATTTTGAGTTTACTGGAGGTGGACGATTAAAATAACACTAGAGACCGACATTAGGCTTGCTTTATTTCTCACCAGATAGTTTTTCTATCCCGCAGTGTTTGACAGCACGGTAAACATTTGCGAACTCCGTAGGCTCGCAATCGTGGTATCGGCGCCACACACGACCCGTAATTACTTGTGGACGGAGACAGATCTTAGTGAAAACTGCCGTTTCAAAAACTGTGTTTTACTTTTAGCTACAACTCAATCGCCATAATGTGTGGTCAAACTTTTTCACTAGAAGATTTGTAAATCAAACGCACAAGTGTGACATATATCATCATTTGTTACGAATTATGAAAATATTAATGGTTCGTTAAGAAGGTAAGATGCTGCACTACCCAGTGTACTAAAATCAGATTTCTTAACCGCGTACTTTTTTCAAAATTGAATTAGAAACGTTGCAGAACTAAAAAGTCACCAGAAACGAAAAGTACACGTTTTCTTTTTGAACGAAGAAAGAATAGCTTTTGAGGAAAATGGAGTCGACGAAGCGATATGCTGAGTCTTTCAATGGCGAGTTTTTACAATGTGAAAATCGGAGAAGTGGATTTTCGTCCTTTCCGCCGTACCGGCCCAGCGTGTACACAGGACGGTGGCTTGTGCCGCCTGCTGTGAATTTTTTTTTTTTTTTTTTAATGGACTTGTAGTCCGGGGTGATATGTTACAATACAGCATCACCGGTCTATTGCGGTCTAACTGTGTTGGTGAGGCAGTAAATTTCCACAGGGCAGTGACTACGTCACTGCAATTCACTTTGGAAGTGTGGCGGTGGGACTTGTAGTCCCGTACCACCCTCTGACGGTGATAGTACTACATGAGTCAGGCAGAAAATTTTGCCTAACATGGGCAGGTGAAGGTGTGGCGGTGGGACTTGTAGTCCCGTACCGTGCGTTGGTTGCAGAAATCTCGAAATGTTCTTGAGCAGTTTTCTGTCAAAACCGACTGTGAGAAAGAAACTGGTTTGCTTTGCTCTGCTGTGAAAATGTGCGGTTTTGTTTCCTTTCTCGCAATCAATTTGCTTACGAGAGTAGGGCATTGAAGCCATTAGAAAATTGTTTCTCCCGTACTTTTTTTTTCATTATGTATATTGTTTAATCAGAAATTGTATACACGACATTGTACTGTTTTGTATTTTTCCTCGGAGTCCGTTTTCACAGAAAACACCAGTAAGAAAGCAGCTCTGAAAAAGCCTCGTTAGATATACCAGAATAGACAGGGTGATCCAGCTGCCCTACCTGTGGGTTTTATGCAGCCCGCAACAACTTCAAATACCACGCGCATGATTTACATATTCTATCACTCTCTACACGCAAACTTAGTCCTACGGAAAAAAATGTACACGATCTTTTTTTTTAGTGTAGTTACATTTTGTACTGGGATACATTTTCGCTGGAGGCCACGGTCTTAGAGTTCTTCAAGAAAAACGCGTTTGAAGAAAGTTTCGTACGTTTTCTTGAATAATTCGAAAGTTACAATCTCTAGCGAAAACAGATCCTAGTACAAAATTTATCTGTCTTGAGATTCGTACAAAAGAGTGCTGTTTATTTTTCTTTAGGACTAATAGTTTGTGCGAAGCGAGTGCGAGAATACGAAAATCTTGGCTTTGCCGGTTGTGTAAAGCCCAGAGAAAGGGGTAGGGGAATCGCCTTGTACGGTGCGATTCCGTGATGATGATACAAACTTTCAGGGATGACGAAGTGCAAACGTTCCGGTATGGGGTATTGGACCGTAGTCTTGAAGCGCCAGAGTCAACAGTTATAAGCGAAAATCGTTCTGATATCTCTGACAATGGATCTATTCTAGTGCAAGTTCCTTCTTTCCATGTCTTGGGAGGAGGTAGTAAAGAGCAAAACAAGAAAAAAATGGGTAGTAAACGTGGGATCTGAAATGCATACCTTCAGAGTTACAAGCACTAGATCGTTAAAAAAGATGTATTTCATTGTAGCAAAGATGAAAAATTGCTCATAGCTTTCCATATGTACATTTTTCGGGCCCACGTTTACTGGACCCTTTTTCTTGTTTTAGTACATGCTACCTTCTCCCAAGATATTGAAAGCAGCTTGCACTAAAAGAGATCCACTGTCAGAGGTATCAGAACGATTTTCTCTTTTAACTTTCGACTCTGTCTTTTCGGGACAAGGGTCCTTTATTTCAGATTGATTCATTTACCCTAGTCCACGATCCTTAAAAATTTGTATCATCACAGAGTCATCCTGTGTATATGGAGCAGCTCAAAATTTAGCCGATAATTGTAATTGATGCCCTCGGATAAAAAACAGCACAACTTAGGTAATGGTGTGTCCAATCGTTTCTGAGTAGAGGCAGTTAGCATTTGGGCATGTTGTTCTCTGGGAATCACGGAAAGTGTATAAAACAATATTTTGTTCCAAAATAATGGGGAGAATGAGTTCTCCCTATTGCCTTGGGCACCCACAGTTGTTGGATCACCACGCACAGAACTGCGCACGCCGGGCAGCGGAAGAGCTCAGCAGGAGGATGCCCCCTCCCCTCCCCTCCCCTCCCCTCCCCGACCGCGCCTTCTCAGCTGGCAGACAAGCAGCAATATGTTTTCGGGCAAAGGCACTCCCTGCTTCCATGAGGCAAACAGCCAAAACCACCGAAACTAAATTTTTCCTTGCGATGTATTTTTCCAGCCAAAGACACTTATTAGGAAGAATCATTTTGATGAAGTAAAGCATTTGAAGACCGACGCCGTGTTACTGGCAGAAGACATTGTTCTGAGTGTATATATTTCCAAAAGAAATTTAATCTCTCGTCTTAGGTTCCTGTCTAACCACATCCTCGGAAATCGCGACATACTGGGGAATAAATAGCCAAGTGTTTGTGGCAAGAGAGGAATACCTGCCGAGGCATACCCAGGAAATCACGACACTTTCAGAAATAGCCAAATACAGGGTGGGCGGGGAGTAACTAGGTATTCAAATTGACGCATATCTTTTATCTTCGTAGAGTGATTTATTTGAAATTAATACAGTATGCACACTGTTACATTGGAATACGATTGCACACGTTAAAAATTCATTAAATTTTGATGTAGGCACCTGTGTCCCGGACCAATCTGCTCCAACGATTTAGAATGGAATCCACAGCTGTCTGGAGAAAGTTGTGTGGGATGTCGGTAAGAACTTCCGGAGTCCTTGCTTCCAATTCGTCCAATGTGCTAGGTCTCGTCCGGTACACCACCTGATTTGCCCAGCCTCATAAAAAAAGGTCACACGGTGTCAGGTTTGGACTTTTTACAGGTCATTTGTGAGATCCACGTTCCCCCAGCCAACGTCCTGGAAACTTCTCATCTAACCAGTTCCGCACGACATTTGCAACGTGAGGCGGTGCGCCGTCTTGCATGAAGATAACGTCGTCCGTATTTTCCCATCCAGATACCGTGGGCCAAACGTAATCCTGGAGTATTTGAAGGAAGCGTTCCCCGTTCATTGTCTCAAGCAGGAGATACGAGCCGACGACATTTGTAGCTGTTAACCCATACCACACAACTTTTGCACGAGAATCCATCTGCTCCACAGTAACTCTGGGATCCTGTGCCACCCAGCAATGGCAGTTGCGCCGATTGACAAATTCTCTCACAAGGAATAAGGTCTTGTCACTCCAGAGGGAGTTGTGAAAGAATTGAGGTCAATCTTGGTGCCATCCCAACACAACTATCTATACTCCTTTCTGCGATCAGTCTTCTGGTGGCAGTTGCTGCTCAGTTCGTTATGCAACAGCTGACGCACAGTGTGCCTTGTGCGAGTCCACTCTCACGAGCTGCGTGGTATGCTGGTTTCCCCATTCTGCGCAATCCTCGCATTCTCAGGACACCGAGGCGTGTGTGGACGACCTGTTTTTCCTGCATCCTTTACCGAACCTGTCGTCATCAGCTTCCTCTGACAATTATTTATTGTTTCCTGGTGAATTATGGCACTTCTTCCCTCCAACATACGCACCGTCTTTGCACAAAAACGATCGAATTCCACACCTCATAGCTTGGAGCAATCTGTGAACGTTCTCTGACTGTAAGGCGGCGACCATTTTTGTCGGGAGTGTACCGCCTCTCGCGGCCACCGTCGGTACTGCACGGCATGAAAAATCCCCGTCCTATTTAATGTTCTGTGTGTATGCGCTATTTTCAGTATTATTTCACCAAATTAAAAAACTTAGCAGCCATTTATTGATACCTAGTTACTTCCCTCTCATCCTGTATTTGGGACATGCAAGAATAAGAATGTCATTGCAGGTCGTTTCACCCGCAGCAATTTCATCGTTCGTTTTCTAATTAGACACAGGTCACAAAATCGAAAATATTCATTCCTCACAGTGAGCGCGTATGATATGTAAATAACATAGAATTTTGCAAAATCCTCTTCCATTGCACGAATAATTAAGTCCCAGAATCTGCTACAGACGCTAAGATGAAAGAAGAAAGCGTAAAGTAGGCTGCTAACCTTCTTGCTGCCACTGCGTTGTCCACTTTCTAAAACACTATGCCACGGTGAGGATTTTCAGTTTGTGACATCAATATTGTCAGTCTTAGTGTCTTCGTGTTTTTCCGCTGATGCGTCATTAATGAAATTGAATTTTAAGAAATCGAAGCCAGGGTGACGTTTTTGTGATAAATGTTCTGTGTACCCATACTGCAAGTTATAATACCAAAGCTGCGAAACAGGACATACGAGTATGGCGTCTGTCGCTTGGACACACGCAGTAGCAAGTCATTTTGACACGATGTTGCAGTGCCTTTGTTACTCTGATTACGAACCAGAGCCGAGCATTAGCTGTGGACTTGAATGACGACATTGAAAATTTGTGTCGGGCCGGGACTCGAACCCAGATTTCCCGCTTATCGCAAGCGGTCGCCTTACCATTTCGTTGTCCCTGCACGACTCACGGCCAGACCCAAACTTCCATATGTCGTCAGTCGTGCATCTGCGACCTGAACTCGTACATCCATTATGACATCACTTTCTAGTAAGCCGAGCCGAGCGTGTCGCCAGCGTCTGCCGCTACGGAAGCTCCTGCTACATAAACTCTGTGACTGAGAAGTCGCTTATTGGTGGGAAAGAATTTCCCACTCAGAATATAAGAACCCCTGCGTACGACACCGCGGCACAAGGCGAGTTGGCGCAGTGATCGGCACACTGGACTCCCTTTCTGGAGGACGATGGTTAAAATCCCCGACCGGCCATCCAAACAGGTTTTCCGTGCTTTCCCTAAACGCCGAGATGGTTCCTCTGAATGGTCACGGACCATTTTCTTTCCCACCCTTCAGTGATCCGAGTGTGTGCTCGAACTCTTAATGACCAAGCTGTCGACGGGACCTCGAACACTAATGTTCGTTCCTCGACACCGCGACGTTACGATGGCTCTTGCAAGGGAGATGATCCTCTCTCTGCTCTGCAACGTCGCACTACCATTGAAGGTGTACGGAGACTGCCACTGGAGATCACAGCCCCCTGTGTGTTCGCAGGCTGTAGAGCCAGTTGGTGACTCTGTCGTTACCGCTGAGTGGATCAGTACGTAATTCCAAACCGCGTTGTGCTAACCGGCCAGTGTGTGTTGGGCCGCTGCTGCTCATCCCGCGCCCTCGCCCGCGGCACGCTCCGGCAAGGCGGTCGCACTCGCTCTCTCCTTTCTCCAGCGTTTTCTCTGCGCTTTCCGTTAGCGGCACCGGCTCCACTTTCACTGCCGTCCAAATTTCATTGTGCGAATAAGAATCCCGCCTAGACTCGCGAGACTCGATTGCTTTGCCTCGGCTACTCTACTACTCCGTCGCCTGTCGCGGTCTTCAGGACAGCAGAAAGTCTCGTCAGTGTCGTTAGCAGAACTCTGCTTCCCGTTTCGGCCTCCGTCTTACGGAGATCTGCCTCTGTAAGTGTTCAACCTATTTGGTTAATAGACATCAGAGTCTCTACAGGTGCTGGTTCTACATCAGCCAAATGCGATATAAATCGTAAACACGGTTTACCACTCACTCTACGTACTTAAATCACCAATCGCTTTGCACCGCAGCTCTAACCTTGCAATAATAATAATAATAATAATAATAATAATAATAATAATAATAATAATAAAAAGCCGGCAACGCCATAGGGACCTCGCCGCGAAAACTTCACTGTACCTGATGTCGCGCCTACGCCTCCAAATTCCACAGTATTTGCCGAGAACTGGGTCAGTTGCTATGTCGTGTAGAATGAGGTGTCTATTTCATTTTTTAAAAATTACTTTCCTTGTAATAGGTATTTTGCCTTCTTTTTTAGCAGAACCGATTTCGTAATTCAAATTTAATTTTGACTTCCCAGTGTGACTCGCCTACATGGCGTTAATGTCTATATTGTAAATAAATGCATACAAAGCAAACGCGGTGGGAAATTTCCACACGCGATGGTATTTGTGGGGGAACTATTTGAGCGGCAAGACGAAACTCGATCGTTACTGAGACCTTCAAATAAGCAAAAATGTTGATTGTGTGAGAATAGTGAACGTGATTAATTATAGTGTATCTTCAGGTCCAGATTTCTGCATCTACATCAACATGGCCGGCCCGAGTGGCCGAGCGGTTCAAGGCGCTACGGTCTCGAACCGCGCGACCGTTATACAGTCCCAGGTCCGAATCCTGCCTCGGGCATGGATGTGTGTGATGTCCTGATGGCCTCAGAAGTTAAGTCCCATAGTGCTCAGAGCCAGTTGAACCATACGTCAACATGGGTAATCTGCAAATCGCATTTAAGTGTCAGGCAGAGGGTTCATCGAACCACCTTCACAATTCTCTATTATTCCAATCTCGTATAGCATGCGGAAAGAACGAATGCCTCTATCTTTCCGTATGAGCTCTGATTTCACTTATTTTATCATTGTGATCGTTCTGACCTATGTAGATCGGCGTCAACAAAATAGTTTCACATTCGTAGGAGAAAGTTGGTGATTGGAATTTCGTGAGAAGATTGCTCCGCAACGAAAAGCGCCTTTGTTTTAATGATGTCCATCCCAAATGCTGTATCAGTTCACAGACACACTCCCCCCTATTTCGTGATAATACAGAACTAGCTGCCGTTGTACGAACTTCTTCGATGTACTCCGTCAATCCTATCTGGGAAGGATCCCACGCTGCGCAGTAGTATTCTAAAAGAGAACGGACAAACATAGTAGAGCCACTCTCTGTAGTAGATCTATTACATTTTCTGTGGGTTCTGCCAATAAAACGCAATCTTTGGTTAGCTTTCCCCACAACATTTTGTACGTGTTATTTCCAAATTAAGCTGTTGGTAATTGTAGTTCCTAGGTATTTAGTTGAATTTACGGCTCTTAGATTTGGCTGATTTATCGTGTAACAGAAGCTTAACGGATTCCTTTTTTGCACTGATGAGGAGGACGTCACACTTTTCGTTATTTAGGGTCAACTGCCAATTTTCACACCATACAGATATCTTCTCTAAATTGTTTTGGAATTTGTTTTGATCTTCTGATGATTTTATTAGTCGATAAACGACAGCGTCATCTGTAAGCAACCTAAAACGGCTGCTCACATTGTCTCCCAAATCGTTTTTATAGAAAAGGAACAGCAAAGGGCCTATAACACTACCTTGGGGAACGCCAGAAATCACTTCTGTTTTATTCGATGAGTTGCCGTCAATTACTTCGAACTGTGACCTCCCTGACAGGAAATCACCAATCTAGTCACATAACTGAGACGATATTCCATAAGCGCACAATTTCGCTACAAGCTGCTTCTGTGGTACAGTATAGTGTCAAAAGCTTTCCGGAAATCCAGAAATACGGAATCGATCTGAAATCTCTTATCAGTAGCACTTCAAGTAAAGTTTGTGTATGAATGCAGTAAGCGTGGATCGTGAGAAAGCCTGATCTTACGTGTACCGTTTACAGCATATAGGAAACGGAAGATTCCTATGCCCACTCATTCGCTCTGCTTTGTGCTACCTCATGGCAGGACCTTTATTCTAACATAATTTGCCGATACTCTTCGATACTGTCGGGAGATAGTCACTCTCACATCAAGTACAGCCAACTACATGTTGCTGCAACCGGATTGGAGAGAAGAAATTATTTTGTACACGCGCCACGAGTTGTGATGCTAGAAATCGTGGCAGTGGTGTCTTACCTTTTTTCCGGAGAGCTGAGAGCGCTCGCAGGCAGCGAGAGATAGACCTGCGCTCGCGCAGCATTCGCCTCCCCCCCGTGGTGGGCACTCGGCACGCCTGCCGTCGAAGAGGTCGTGAACCTCTGCCGCCGGCTGTGTGGATTTTCATTGGGATTCTGCGTCGCGCGACGGCGTAGGCTGACGCGGGCTCCCAGTGTCTCCGACAAGTCCGATCCTTCCTTCAGAATCTGCCGCCCAACACGTCCCAAAGGTAACACCGAATTTGAAAACGCAGTCAGAGTTTACGTTGTGGCGCAGATTTCTAAAGTAGCTGATTTCATGGATTTACCGTACTAGTCACACCGAGAATTAACCGCAAGAAAGAGCGTTGAACAAAGCGCAGTGACCCAGAAAGGGACTAGGAATGTTGATATTTTCACAGTCAGCATCCCCGATAACGGAAGCTGTGCCGAGCACTTCTCCATCGCAGGAACTGACGATGTCTGCTTGTATACGAAGAAAGAATCGCATTTTCGTGCAGTAGTATGCCCTTAAGTTACACGCCGTAAGGTCTGCCCTGAGAAATATTACTACAAAGAATCTCTACAACGGATATGAGGGAACCTCCATTTTTTACTAATCACATTTTACAGCAGAGTATTGTACTCACACTTGGTTTCGCACGTCCCTTGTGCTTTGGTCCACATGTTTCGGGGGGTTTCAAATTAAATACTACTCCTGTCCTCGTAAGATGTTTTATAGTGGCAAAAATCGTTTTCTCTCTCTCTCTCTCTCTCTCTCTCTCTCTCTCTTTCTTTCTCTTTCACTTTTTCGAGACTGTCAGGATGTTACACTTTCGAGCAGCATACGCTTGACGGTAGAGGATGTAGCTGTTTTCAGACAGTTCTGCGGCCAAGTTCGGAATTAAAAAATTTGAATGACGAAACAGAGTATTCAGCGATCATAAAGCGGTTACTGCATCGATGATTTCAGCCGTAAATAGAAATATTAAAAAAGGTAGGAAGATTTTTCTGTTTAGCAAAAGTGATAAAAAGCAGATTACAGAGTACCTGACGGCTCAACGCAAAAGTTTTGTCTCAAGTACAGATAGTCTTGAGGATCAGTGGACAAGGCTCAAAACCATCGTACAATAGGCGTTAGATGAGTATGTGCGAAGCAAGATCGTAAGAGATGGAAAAGAGCCACCGTGGTACAACAACAGAGTTAGAAAATTGCTGCGGAAGCAAAGGGAACTTCACAGCAAACACAAACATAGCCAACGCCTTGCAGACAAACAAAAATTACGCGGAGCGAAATGTAATGTGAGGAGGGCTATGCGAGAGGCGTTCAATGAATTCGAAAGTAAAGTTCTATGTACTGACTTGGCAGAAAATCCTAAGAAATTTTGGTATTATGTCAAAGCGGTAGGTGGATCAAAACAAAATGTCCATACACTCTGTGACCAAAATGGTACTGAAACAGAGAATGACAGACTAAAGGCCGAAATACTAAATGTCTTTTTCCAAAGCTGTTTCACAGAGGAAGACTGCACTGTAGTTCATTCTCTAGATTGTCGCACAGATGACAAAATGGTAGATATCGAAATAGACGACAGAGGGATAGAGAAACAATTAAAATCGCTCAAAAGAGGAAAGGCCCCTGGACCTGATGGAATATGTTCTATTTTACACAGAGTACGCGAAGGAATTTGCCCCCCTTCTTGCAGCGGTGTACCGTAGGTCTCTAGAAGAGCGTAGCGTTCCAAAGGATTGGAAAAGGGCACAGGTCATGCCCGTTTTCAAGAAGGGACGCCGAACAGATGTGCAGAACTATACACCTATATCTTTAACGTCGATCAGTTGTAGAATTTTGGAACACGTATTATGTTAGAGTATAATGACTTTTCTGGAGACTAGAAATCTACTCTGTAGGAATCAGCATGGGTTTCGAAAAAGACGATCGTGTGAAACCCAGCTCGCGCTATTCTTCCACGAGACTCAGGGGGCCATAGACACGGGTTCCCAGGTAGATGCCGTATTTCTTGACTTCCGCAAGGCGTTCGATACAGTTCCCCACAGTCGTTTAATGAACAGAGTAAGAGCATATGGACTATCAGACCAATTGTGTGATTGGATTGAAGAGTTCCTAGATAACAGAACGCAGCATGTCATTCTCACTGGAGAGAAGTCTTCCGAAGTAAGAGTGATTTCAGGTGTTCTGCAGGGGAGTGTCGTAGGACCGTTGCTATGCACAATATACATAAATGACCTTGTGGATGACATCGGAAGTTCATTGAGGTTTTTTGCGGATGATGCTGTGGTGTATCGAGAGGTTGTAACAATGGAAAATTGTACTGAAATGCAGGAGGATCTGCAGCGAGTTGACGCATGGTGCAGGGAATGGCAATTGAATCTCAATGAAGACAAGTGTAATGTGCTGCCAATACATAGAAAGAAAGATCCTTTATCATTTAGCTACAATATAGCAGGTCAGCAACTGGAAGCAGTTAATTCCATAAGTTATCTGGGAGTAGGCATTAGGAGTGATTTAAAATGGAATGATCATATAAAGTCGATCGTCGGTAAAGCAGATGCCAAACTGAGATTCATTGGAAGAATTCTAAGGAAATGCAATCCGAAAACAAAGGAAGTAGGTTACAGTACGCTTGTTCGCCCACTGCGTGAATACTGCTCAGCAGTGTGGGATCCGTACCAGACAGGGTTGATAGAAGAGATAGAGAAGATCCAACGGAGAGCAGCGCGCTTCATTACAGGATCATTTAGTAATCACGAAAGCGTTAAGGAGATGACAGATAACCTCCAGTGAAAGACTTTGCAGGAGAGGCTCAGTAGCTCGGTACGGGCTTTTGCTGAAGTTTCGAGAACATTCCTTCACCGAGGAGTCAAGCAGTATATTGCTTCCTCCTACGTATATCTCGCGAAGAGACCATGAGGATAAAATCAGAGAAATTAGAGCCCACACAGAGGCATACCGACAACCCTTCTTTCCACGAACAATACGAGACTGGAATAGAAGGGAGAACCGATAGAGGTACTCAAGGTACCCTCCGCCACACACCGTGAGCTGGCTTGCGGAGTATGGATGTAGATGTAGAAATATTCAAATCATGGACTGCGTCTGTGAATAGTTCACTTAAGTCTCGAACAATTTCATTACACCGAGCGAGGTTGTTGGACTCGCACTCGGCAGAACGACGGTTCAACCCCGCGTCCGGCCATCCTGATTTAGATTTTCCGCGATTTCCCTAAATCGTTTCAGGCAAATGCCGGGATGGTTCCTTTGAAAGGGCACGGCCGATTTCCTTCCCCATCCTTCCCTAATCCGATGAGACCGATGACCTCGCACTTTGGTCTCCTCCCCACAAATCACCCTACCCTCTAAAGATCCATCCAATTTCATTACACTGCAAGGACGTGAATTGTTGCGTGATTTTTCTCGATGAAAACTACTCTCCACACTCCTTACTATTATCTACTGCATGCGCCTCATGTTTTTCATTTAAAATTTTTCAAGTATTGTCATAGCAGTGACAAAAATCACAAGAATCAATTTTCAAGGACTCTGTGTACGGGGTTAGGAATCTGTATTGGACTAGGGTAAACTCATTTATATTTTGAGTCCATTTTAAAGTGTGTTATATTTAAAAATTTATTTAAATAATTATTTTGTGCTTTTTAGTCACGCGTGTGTGAATCTTGTATATCGTTTTCAAACCAGAGACACGCGGTAAATCTGAGGTTCATTTCAGTTTCTCTTCGCCTGAGTCAATAAATGTATTGCTTCCTCCTACGTATGTATCGCGAAATGAAAGTTCTAGGTCAAACGGAGGCTTACCAGCACTCGCGAAACTTTCGCCATCGGAGCAGGAAGAGGGGGAAGTGACACCCTTTCCCAAAGACCAGACAAAAACGCCAGTTAATATTGCATTGCCACCGAGCTGAGAGCTGTGTTCAAAGTTTCAAGTCTCTAGCTCATCCGAAAGTTATGTTAAAATCAATCGCAAAATTTGTACCAGACAGACAAGAAAGGTGTTTTCTTTGAACACTTTCGTTTTTAAAATGTCGAAAGATAAATATTTAGTTTCTGTAGATGCTATGTAAAACTACGAACTAATGAGACATTGAGACAGTTGGTACTGCATATTTCTTACAGCAGTTTTTTACGGAATGCTGAAGCATTACGAGTGGTACCTGCAACTCCTCCTCAGACTTCAGTATTACAGCCTTAAGAAATAGAGATAATACAAATGAGCTTTTGAAAAGAATTTAGTTTAGTTAGCGAAACACAGTGAAACCCTTTTGTTTTTTCCACAAGGTCGGGAACCATTGGCTAGAAGGCGTGGCAGGTCCTCTGCTGTTTTATAACGCTGTTCAGGTGATCCGGAACAGAAAGATTGCAACAATTTGCAGATGGAGTGCTGATCAGATTTTCCCAAGTGTTGTTGCCAATGACGCGGCTTCGGTTGTTCCCACGTCATTGGTCGACATTGACCTCGTCTTGTATTAGTGTGTCTGAAACAATTAACTGTACGGCGCAAGTGTTGACAAAAGAGACGGCTTTGGCGATGTTTGCGTAAAGAGGCTAATGTGCTGCGTCCGGCGTGTCAACGAATTTTGAAACCAGTAGAAGACATGGGCAGAAATCCAATGTGAGCTTATTTTGTTTGTTAGACGTCGGTGTGGACTGAATCGCGTAACGGTTTTGGAAGTTTAGAGACGTAGAATCGACCAGGTTACCTTTGTCTCTAAAACATTAAACATGTCGTTTGTTAAGGCTGCTCATTGGGTTTCGCATGATGGATGTTTTGGTAAACCGTGTTGGTTTCTAAAGAAGAAGAAGAAGAAGAAGCAGCAGCAGCTGTGCGAATTGAATGTGAAGTGTGAGGCAGTAGGTACTTTGTATATTAAGGTTTCTTTAACCTGCATTCACGGATGAAGCGTTGGAAGGACGATTGCTTGTACGCTTCTCACCAGTGCCACATTCCGACAAATACTCATGGTTGATGTGAAGAGGCCGTACGTGGATGGCTTAGGAGTATCCATAGACCTTTCGTCCGTAGTCTATTTCAAGAATTAACTATTACAGCTCAAGGTGCCAATACAAAGTCTACTGGTCTCAAGGCAGAAGCTGAGACCTTCTGACAGCTACCGTGAATTTTACTGTGCGTTGAAAGACCGAAATTGTTTCG
Organism: Schistocerca cancellata; assembly: GCF_023864275.1. NCBI lineage: Eukaryota > Metazoa > Arthropoda > Insecta > Orthoptera > Acrididae > Schistocerca > Schistocerca cancellata. Next base: position 605,581,798 of record NC_064632.1, on the reverse strand, counting down.
TGGTTGGCACTCCTTGCGAAACAAGAAGTCTCATTCGCACCGATCAGTTCCCAGGTTGCTCAAAAGCAAATAAGCGTATTCCTCCACTTTAAGAAGGTTTGCTATCCAGCAACTGTCGATGAAACCGCACTCTGAAAAGTGAGGGCTATGACTTGGCATTCCTACCCTAGACAACTAATTTTCTGCTCTCACACAATGGAAATAAACACACCGGCTCGCAAAGTTAACTTGCGAAAATAGGGGGAATAGGCTCACATACCCACTTCCGACGGAAATATAAAACACATTTCCCATATCTCTTCTACTATTTTCCGCGTCCAGTATTCACGTTTGCCGTTCTTCAGTCCAATACTGAACAGATCATTGGTATATCTATTTGGTTCCCACGTACATTCAACGGTAAACTGGAACGGACAAGCAAGGCACTCCGGCATATGACTCGTGTCTCGGAGCTGAGCGCTATGCCAGATAACGTTCTCCTCATCCTTGAAGTTACATCTTGTTAGGTCGGTCTTCAGCGGCTCCCCACCAGAACTGGTCATCGCATTGCTGGAGAAGTAGTTTGTGCTGCGTTGTACAACATCGTGGACCCGAACTTACTAGGTTCAACCACAAGAGAAGACAGGCGCAGCAACGCCTTTGATATACATAAACCACAGCAAAGAATACGATAGCAAATGCAAGCTCAGCCACGTACAGTTCCAAACAAATTGTAATCAGATAATGCTAAATGGGCTCCATAAGATGCCCTAATTAACTTTTGTTTGCCGAGAAGAACTAACCAGTAACCAGACAACAATAAAAATGGTACGAGAAAACGATAGTACGGAAACTTAACGCAAAAGGAGAGATACGAAAGATGAAACAACAAACCAAAACACCAGCACATTCATGCAGACACACTGGAAACTGATATATAAATAATAATAAAAAATTAATGAAAGCGGCACAAGCATAAGAAAGAGCCATCAAATGATTTACAACAAGACACACATATTCAAAATGATAATACACTGGAAAAAGCGGGGTAGAAACATTGCGTACGAAACGAATAATTGTATACAAAAACGCGTCCCAGAACTAGAACTGAAACCCAAACCAGAGAGAAACTAGCAGTTTTGTAGCTGCCGCCTCAATTGCAGCGATTGTGACAAAACTTGCATCGGGATGGCGCAACATATTTGACATGAAGGTATAAACGAACACACCGTATTATGGACATTTGCAGACTACCTTCAACAGGAAAGACGTAGGCCAAACATTATAGAAAAAGAAATGAGCATCATAAAAATCAGTGTAAACAGACATCGCCACTCTTTCTAAGAGAACTACCACATACACGAAGCATTAACACAGAATATACAGCTGTTCAATGATAGGATAAATGTTGGAATCTAAACACTATTCAAAATCTTCGAACACATGACGCGGAAAAAACCTCCCTGCGTCCGTCCCAGCTTCCCTCCGTGTCACGCCTCCATCCATTTCTGCACCTCAATCCCTCCACTATGTTCAACACCCGTAAGCATTTGTTACGCTAACGCTGGCGTCGTCAGACCTCACGCGAGACGGCACCGCCGGCTCACGGAACGAGCTGGTCAGCGTGGTTTGCGTTGTCAGCGCTCTCCAGCTGCCGTTGTCGGCTTTATTTGGCTGGCGAACCACGCAGTTTCTTTACGAAAATGGACGCACGTGAAATAACTGCCTTAACTGTGTCAGCGATTTTCGAAGAAGAATGGAGAAAACCGCGAAGAAAATCTGGACTAGTCGATGGCTTGAGCAGCGTATCACCGGTACGTAACGCTGTACAACAATCTGCGATACGTGCTTGTAGAAGTTACTCGGCAACTCAACTGACTTGCTATCCTCTTTTCGGTTTTAAGTTGAATGTAGTTAAGGTATAGTATCTAACGTCAGTCAACGCATGCATAATATCCATCTCGAAGTTGCATCGGCTGCCGACACTCTGAAACAACATACTTCATCACATAGATTTCAAAGTCGTGTTTCGTTTCGTAATTTCATTCCAATGGAAGAGGAGATTTTTTTAAAGTTTCTCACAGTCTTTGTAAAAGATATTTACCAGCAAGGTTCAAATATGAGCCATTGCTTAAACCCAGGCATGGGTATATACATTTTACAGAAAGTTTCATAATATCAAAAATTTACATTGTGTAACTTGTGTTTATTTTCAGACATAGACTGTCAGTCACGTTAAGATTCCTGGCACTGTGGAAACATTCCGGTCCAGTCGTTGGTCTTTGCAAGAAGAATTGCGGCAAATACATTATTTATAATAAACAACGTCGACTTTTGAGATAATGCTTCCATTAAGCAAGAAAGACCCGGAATGTTTTAGGAAACAAAAGGTGAAAAAAATTTTATTTGCGTGGAATTGGACGCGAACTGGCTACCTTCCCTTTCCCTACGTTACCGCTCACGACGCTGTTAACCATCTACATCTTCAACTTGGCGATTCGGCGTCCCTATATGGATGACATACGCTGTATAAAGGGTATCTACAAATGTCTTTATGTATTTAATATGCTAGTTGTACCAAAAAAGAGACGATTTTGATAGATCGTCATTGCGCCATAGCACCGGAACGGTATATAAGCAGTGGGGCGTGGAATTGCACGCTGTCACACCAACTACTGCCCGTCTACGTGCGTTTTCACATAGCGTGACGGGCGGCTCTACGCTCATCTTTGTCGCCGCCACCTCCCCCTCCCCCTCCCTCTTCTCTCCATTTCAGTATTCAGCTTCGACACTACTCCTGCGTATTACTTATATATATATATATATATATATATATATATATATATATATATATATATATAATTGAAACAATGATGTAATACAGAGTTGACAAAATACATATTTAAATTGACAACCAGAAGTAACAGTTACGTTGGCAACACTACATACACGAGCGAGAGCGAGAGAGACGCCTAGCTACGAGTATGGAAAAAGAATCTATGGTGGTGTATTCTGTCCTGTTTCACTTGAAGCGATATGTAACGCTGCAAACAGGCGCGAGAATGCAATAAAATATCAGTGCCAAGTGAAGGAGTACCTCGACAATATAAGCGAAAATCGGACGTGATATTCTGGAAGGAAAAAGTCACATCCCACTCTCTTGTAACAAACTTTTTATAAATCTAGAAAACAAAGTACAATTGTAAATATGTCATTGCAGTCCAGTGACGACTTTTGTACTTCTAAAACTATACCCATGTGGTATATGGATCCACATTTTTTTTGGAAGTTGTATAGACGGAATAGTTTAGACAAGAAGAGAATAGAAGCTTTCGAAATGTGGTGCTACAGAAGAATGCTGAGGATTAGATGGGTAGATCACAGAACTAATGAGGAGGTATTGAATAGAATTGGGGAGAAGTTTGTGGCACAACTTGACAAGAAGAAGGGATCGGTTGGTAGGGCATGTTCTGAGGCATCGAGGGATCACCAATTTAGTATTGGAGGGCACCGTGGAGGGTAAAAATCGTAGGGGGAGACCAAGAGATGAATACACCAAGCAGATTCAGAAGGATGTAGGTTGCAGTAGGTAGTGGGAGATGAAGAAGCTTGCACAGGATAGAGTAGCATGGAGAGCTGCATCAAACCAGTCTCAGGACTGAAGACCACAACAACAACAACAACAACAACATAGACGGAATTTAAATACTTTTAATAAAAATTGTGAAAATGGTAGTGGAGGGAAGGGTTGCGTGTTAGTGAGTGGTCTGGAGGAAAAGGGACAGGGGGGTTATAAGTTGTAGAGGAGACCACGACCTGACGAGTGTGAGCGATATCGAATAAACTGGAGCTGGAATAGTCAGGACCTATACACCTTTGAATAGACTTGCTCAGGACAGATTGGCGGTGAGTGCTCCATCAAACTAGTCGTCGGACTGGAGACGACAGGCAATATTTACAGTTGTCTGTATTTGATTGGCCGTGCGTCTTAAGTTAGCAGTAGGTATATTGGAGATACGTTTTTCTTTCGTGTCTCGAGTGTTTCGACAGCGGAAGTGAACAGTGACAGAACCGCGGAAACTGTAATTTAAAGTCACAGGTCAATAAGACAGACGCGGTAGCCCGTGTTGTCGTGAACTGCACGGCAGAGGGAGCAGGTGCCAAGTGGGTGGCTGCCTGCCGCGCCCGCAATTCGAAAGGCATTTCCTGTAGGCGCGCGCCGCGCCGGCATACCGAGCTGTGGGGGCGCGCAGCGCGCGAGCTGGCGGCGGCCGACGCGCCGCTTCCTGCCGGTGACGTCACTGGCCCCAGAGTACACTACAGTCGCTGTGATCAGCCGCCAGCCGCCGCAGCATTCGGAACAAAGCGTCGTAGTCTGAAGCAGAGCACCTCTCACATTATACACCGAAAGGATGGTTTAATGTGAAATGGAGTTAATGTATTTATTTTTGTGCACAAGAAATTAAAATCTACTGAGATAGAAATTGAAGCAGCATGCGACACTGTTTGGGCAAAACTTAGCATCGAGGGTGGGCGTAAACGTGTTACTGGAGTTTTCTATGGACCACCAGACTCACTCCCAGGACGTAACAGAAAACTTATTAGGTAACCTAAGTGCGCTTGTACGCAAGTACTCCAGCCATCAGAACAACTTTAAACATTCAATAATCCCTTGTAATAATTACAGTTTTGTTAGTGGTGGTCTGAGCAATACGTTATGTCTAACATTACTAATCGCCTTTTCCGAAAAGATGTAAAACATGTAGTTCAGAACGCCACTCGTGATGAAAATATGCTAGACTTAATGACAGGAAACATAGCTGACCCCTTTGAGGACATCCGTATTGAAACTGATATTGGTAATCATGAGGCACTTGTAGCGAGGACAACTAAAAAAAGTACATAAAGAGGCTATAGTATCTCAGTAAGGGTCTTAACACTTTTAGCTCCAGAGAGGAGCATGTAGAGAAACTACAGCTGACATTTAAAAGAGTAATTGACCATGCACTGCATAAATTTGTACCTAGTTGAAGTGTATGATGGGATGGACGCTGCTTTGTATACAACCACTGTAAAGAAACTTCTAAAAAAAGACACTGCTACATAATGAGGGTAAATCAAAGCATAGAACTGTAGGTCGTGAGACGTGCTGAGTGAGCAGCGTTTAGAAGTCAAGAAAGCAGTGATTGGAGACCTCAACGAATACTGTAGCAGAATAATATAAAAAAAGTCTGTAAAACCTAAAAAAATTCTGGTCGTATGCAGAAGGGTTAGTACCTCCGAAGATCATAATGTACTATAGATTCCTCGAACAAAACACCATGCCCAGTGGTTGGAAGAATGGACGTGTCACAGACATCTAAATGAAGGATAGCATAAGTAATCACCAAAACGTTAGGAAATATATCAAAATCAGTATGTATTATAACCTGTAACCTGTTCTGTTTTATTTTGCAACAAGAGAAAAAGTTAAAACAATATTGTTTCCGATGTTTCTGACTGACCGAGAGACTAAATTTACGAGATGAAATAAACTGTTACGATATTGTAACGAACTCAGTTTTAATAGATTTATCGATGGTCTGTAAAACTACCAGAGTCAATGGCTCTCACGATTACGACGGATGACACAGTAACGCCGTCCGTGGCAAGTGTATTTTTATAAAACCGGCGGGAGATCAAATGTCAGTCGTCACCAAGCAAGATGGAGTCAGCAGTTCCATTAGTTTCAAGACCTTTTTGTTGGAAGAAAGTGGAAATAGTGGTCATATCTGTTTGAGAGATGGGTTGCAGCAACGCTGGTATGGTAAACAGTAAGAGGAATGCAGACACAACATCATAGATAGCGAGCAGCTAGTCTGCGGAAAAAATATCACTTTTTAGAAACTCGCAACGTTTCTCTATAATGGTGCAGAAGCGCCCCCCTCTCCCTGTAACGTCTGTCGCGCCCCGGCGCAGGCTCCGTACCCCTGCGTGACGCAGTCACGGCGCTAACCACATTGTGAGTTTAGTTTGGTTTGTTATCAACCTTTATAGCGTAGATTAGAGGAAGGAAATCTCCTTGGTTGTAGGGGGTTAGGTTACAGAAGATTGATAACTTCCGTCGAGTCAGCAGGAATGGTTTGCCGAAGTAGCAAGTTATTACTCTTTCGTTAATCAGTTTATTGTTCTGACAAACACCTTTATTTAGTGAGGTGCCGGACGAAAACACCTTATCAGAATTTCAGATTATTAGAAAGGACCTCTGTCAGACACAACTCCTTAATTGTCACGTGGCCTCCTAACTACCATCTACTTGGCCAAGCTAATAAATTAGCACCACTGTGAACTACTTCACTAGTACTCGCAGGTCGTTTTGCCTACTGTAAAAGAGACAAGTACCAAACAGTAACTTCTTCCTACTATTCACTGAAATTCCGCTATTCTAACGCTTTGAGACAGACAGTGAGTCTCAGTTCGGCAGTATTCCACTGACTGTTGTAAACACTACTTGGCTTGCAGTTACTGTGTGTCCACTAGAGTCTGCCACCGTCTTCTGGAAGTTGCAGTGCTTATCGCTCCGTCAGCTGCTGCTGCGAACACCATTGCCCTGTGGGTGCTCGGTAGTGAAACTGAACCCGGTCCTACTCACTACTAGATAACTCTTTAATATCGCTCTGCGGACTCTGTTTGCTCATGACTTCCTTCAAACGCCCCTTTGGAGCCTTCAAACGACATTAATGTTTGATTATCTCTATAGCGTACTGGGGATTTTTCCATTTCGCAGTTCCTATTATTCTGTTGACCTCGACCCTAGGCACCTATGGCGAGGTGTCAAATGCTGTCATCTTCGACCAGCCTCGAAGACGCAAATAGTGTCCAGCTGCTTTGGGAAGCATTATCTGCTCTCGATATCCTATTTGGTATTGCTCCATCACGCACCTGGGGCGTCATGCATACAAAATACGGCTCACTCCTCTCCTTATGATCTGACATACATTTAATACACCTTCGGGCCCGGCAACACTTAAAACTGCGAGGTGTCGACACATGCGGAAAAAAGGCATCCACTCAGAAGTTCATGTGAGGTGTAATGTGGGTTAGCGATGTCATATTGGAACCGAGAGCCACCAAAATTCTGCCCAACGCCTTAGTGGGCATATCTTACCGTGGGAAGGTCGTCGCATCCCGTGTTACATTTCAACCCTTTTTTGATGCATCTGTGTTGGAGATGAGAACCGCGACACCCATCGTTGGAAGCAGGAAGTTTCCTTAGGGGCGGCCGAGGATAGCATTGCAAACAGAATCGACACGAAAAGCCCTCAGTAGGTGACATAAAGAGCCTCAACGAAACCTCCCGCCGCCTTGGGGTGCTTGTTCTCACATATTTCGCAGTCGCAATTGATGTTTTGCAGTGCGACGAGTAAAAGGACGACGTTCTTGCCAATGTTTGATACTCACAGACTATTCAACCCTACTCTAAGGGCATAGTGGTGCTGCAACACTCATTGATAATGATACGATTCCTTCGGAGTGTAGCACACCAGCATCTTTCGCTCCAGTATACAGGGTCTAGGCTCTGGTGACTTCAAAACCATTCGACAAAATTTCAACGTGGTCCAAAGCAGCACTGGATATTTATGCTTTTTTCAACCCTCCTGTTCGACGTGATCACAGAGAGGCGCAACACTGACACGTGCGTGAATAAAACGCAAAGGGTCAGCTGAGGTCTGCCAGTCCGGCCGCACACTCGGTGCTTCCTCACACCTTTATTGTGCACATTAAAAATGTACTGTCAGAAACCTGGGCAGGCATTCAGCTGATTGGTGCCTCGCGACTGTTGTTTCGCCTGAGGGCAGTCAGCCCCACCTACCTGTAAGCTACGTAGAAAAACTCATAAAGTTTTGTTCGGCTGAAGCCGCACTTCAGGTTTCTGACGCCAGAGCGCTCGAGAGCGCAGTGAGACAAAATTGCGACAGGAGCTGAGAAAGCGTATGTCGTGCTTGAAATGCACTCACATCAGTCAGTCATAACAGTGCAACGACACGAAGTTCAACAAAGATCCACCAACTGCTAACTCCATTCGGCGATGGTATGCGCAGTTTAAAGCTTCTGGATGCCTCTGTAAGGGGAAATCAACGGGTCGGCCTGCAGTGAGCGAAGAAACGGTTGAACGCGTGCGGGCAAGTTTCACGCGTAGCCCGCGGAAGTCGACGAATAAAGCAAGCAGGGAGCTAAACGTACCACAGCCGACGGTTTGGAAAATCTTACGGAAAAGGCTAAAGCAGAAGCCTTACCGTTTACAATTGCTACAAGCCCTGACACCCGATGACAAAGTCAAACGCTTTGAATTTTCGGCGCGGTTGCAGCAGCTCATGGAAGAGGATGCGTTCAGTGCGAAACTTGTTTTCAGTGATGAAGCAACATTTTTTCTTAATGGCGAAGTGAACAGACACAATGTGCGAATCTGGGCGGTAGAGAATCCTCACGCATTCGTGCAGCAAATTCGCAATTCACCAAAAGTTAACGTGTTTTGTGCAATCTCACGGTTCAAAGTTTACGGCCCCTTTTTCTTCTGCGAAAAAAAACGTTACAGGACACGTGTATCTGGACATGCTGGAAAATTGGCTCATGCCACAACTGGAGACCGACAACGCCGACTTCATCTTTCAACAGGATGGTGCTCCACCGCACTTCCATCATGATGTTCGGCATTTCTTAAACAGGAGATTGGAAAACCGATGGATCGGTCGTGGTGGAGATCATGATCAGCAATTCTTGTCATGGCCTCCACGCTCTCCCGACGTAACCCCATGCGATTTCTTTCTGTGGGGTTATGTGAAAGATTCAGTGTTTAAACCTCCTCTACCAAGAAACGTGCCAGAACTGCGAGCTCGCATCAATGATGCTTTCGAACTCATCATGCTGCGCCGAGTGTGGGAGGAACTTGATTATCGGCTCGATGTCTGCCGAATCACTAAAGGGGCACATATTGAACATTTGTGAATGCCTAAAAAACTTTTTGAGTTTTTGTATGTGTGTGCAAAGCATTGTGAAAATATCTCAAATAATAAAGTTATTGTAGAGCAGTGAAATCGCTTCAATCATTTGTAATAACCATGTACATTTCTAACGTACATGACAGAGGCGTGAGGGTGGCACCAAGGGTGTTGCCGAGCTTGGGGGGGGGGGGGGGGGGGCGCTTAGAGCAGGGTTTCCCAGACTGTGTTCCTCGGAACACTGGTGTTCTGCGGGAGGAGAACAGTTCTCCGCGAAAAACTTAACAACATGTCAGTTTTTTCGACACGCTGACGATACTACTTTAACGGATGTAAGTTTCTTACCTGACCGCTGCTGGCGCCACAAAAGACATGTGTGCGTGATAACCAATAACATTAAGCATTTCTTCCAGTTTATATCCTTTATGCTTATGGGCTACCGTGCTGCCGCCATTGACGTGGTCCTTTCCTTTTACTGATAATGGTCGGTAGAAAGTTATAAGTCGTCCAATGACTGCTAACCTATGCGATCTAATAGTGTGGTTACACACTGCCTGCCTGCATGGTAAGTAGACGTTCAAAAGTCAACACACTTCTGTGCATTGTGTAACTTAGTTACAAGAGTCTCCGTATTAGTCATTTAATATCACCACTACAAAGTAGCACCACTTTTCAACAACATATCTGTAATGGATTTTTACAAAACCCAGCTGATCTGCACTATGTGTATCCGGACACCTGCCTTAAAATGACTTAAAAGTTCGTGGCGCCCTCCATCGGCAATTCAATATAGTGTTGGCTCACCATTAGCTTTTATGGCAGCTTCCACTCTCGCAGGCATACGTTCATTCACGTGAAGGAAGGTTTCTTGGGGAATGGCAGCCCATTCTTCGCGGAGTGCTGCAGTGAGGAGAGGTATCGATGTCGGTCGGTAAGGCCCGGCACGAAGTTGGCGTTCCAAAACATCCCAAAGGTGTTCTATAGGATTCAGATCAGGACTCAGTGCAGGCCAGTCCATTACAGGGAGGTTATAGTCGTGTAACCATTCCGCCACTGGCCGTGCATTATGGACAGGCGCTCGATCGTGTTGATAGATGCAGTCCCCATCCCCGAATTGCTCTTGAACAGTGGGAAGCAAGAAGGTGCTTAAATATCAATGTAGGCCTGTGCTGTGACAGTGCCATGCAATACAACAAGGGGTGCTAGCCCCCTCCACGAAAAACACGACCACGCCATAACACCACCGCCTCCGAATTTTACTGTTGGCACTACACACGCTGGAAGATGACGTTCACCGGGCATTCGCCATACCCACACCCTGCCATCGGATCGCCACATTGTGTACCGTCATTCATCACTCTATACAACGTTTTTCCACTGTTCAATCGCCCAATGTTTACGCTCTTTACACCAAGCGAGGCGTCGTTTGCCACTTACCGCCTCGATGTGCGGCGTATGAGCAGCCGTTCGACCATGAAATCCAAGTTTTCTCACCTCCCGCCTAACTGTGATAGTCCTTGCAGTGGATCCGGATGCAGTTTGGAACTCCTGTGTGATGGTCTTGATAGATGTCTGCCTATTACACATTACGACCCTCTTCAACTGTCGGCGGTCTGTGCCAATGAACGGGTGAGGTCGGCCTGTACGCTTTTGTGCTGTACGTGTCCCCCTCACGTTTCCACGTCACTATCACATCGGAAACAGTGGACCTAGGGATGTTTAGGAGTGTGGAAATCTCGCGTACAGACATATGATACAAGTGACACCTATCACCTGACCACATTCGAAGTCCGTGAGTTCCGCTGAGCGTCCCATTCTGCCCTCTAACGATGTCTAATGACTACTGAGGTCGCTGATATGGGGTACCTGGCAGTAGGTGGCAGCACAATGCACCTGATATGAAAAACGTATGCTTTTGGGGGCGTCCGGATACTTTTGATCACATAGTGTTTATGGAGGGATTGTGTTGTGGGTACAGAATGAAAATGGAAAGTCGTTTCGTGCTACTATCCACTCAACAGCTGCGATCGCTTTCGTTCTGTTTCCTCTGCTGCCAGCATTCTGCGCAGCGGGAGTCTAGTCACCGTTGCTGCACAATAGTGTTGAGAGTACTACTGATACATTCTTCATAAATTTGATTGAAATACCTCAGTGAAATGCTTGTTACGTGTTTAACTTATGGGCGCCCAAATTCAAGAGGAAAAAAGTCTGCGAGAAGAATACATAATTCAGAAGCAATTGGGCGTTGTTTGATCGATTACAATTAATGAAATCCCTGTATTCGCATTGCTAAATTGAGCGTCGATGCCATTCTTGCGGTCGGTACACGTGAAAAGTTTGGGCTGATTAACTTACGGGAACTGAAATAAATTAAGGTTAGGGCGGCAGTAATAATTTTTCTTTAGTTTTTTATCTCTGTTTCGTACATGGCGTAGGATGAGCAGCACAGGTGTATGTTCGCTATATACTTTTGCTATATACTGCAAGGACTGTGAGAGTTAGGCAGTAGGTGAGATTTTATGGTCGAGCGGCTGCTCATGCGCCACAGATCACGCCCGTAAATGGCAAACGACGCCTAGCTTGGCGTAAGGAGCGTAACCATTGGACGATTTAAAAGTGGAAAAACTTTGTGTGAAGTAACGAATTAAAAAAAATGGTTCAAATGGCTCTGAACACTATGCGACTTAACTTCTGAGGTCATGAGTCGCCTAGAACTTACAACTAATTAAATCTAACTAACCTAAGGACATCACACACATCCATGCCCGAGGCAGGATTCGAACCTGCGACCGTAGCGCTCGCTCGGTTCCAGACTCAAGCGCCTAGAACCGCTCGGCCACTCCGGTCGGCGAAGTAACGAATCGCGGCACACAATGTTGCCGTCCGATGACAGTGTGGGTATGGCGAATGCCCGGTGAACGTCATCTGCCAGCGTGTGTAGTGCCAATAGTAAAATTCGGAGGCGGTGGTGTTATGGTGTGGTCGTGTTTTTCGTAGAAGGGGCTTGCACCTCTTGTTGTTTTACGTAGCACTATCACAGCAGACAGCTACATTGATGTTTTAAGTACCTTCTTGCTTCCCACTGTTGAAGAGCAATTCGGGGATGGCAATTGCATCTTTCAACACGATCGAGCACCTGCTCATAATGCACGGCCTGTGGCGGAGTGGTTACACGACAATAATGTCCCTGTAGTGGACTGGCCTGCATACATTCCTGACCTGAATCATATGGAACACATTTGGGATGTTTTGGAACGGGAACTTCGTGCCAGGCCTGACCGACCAACACCGACACCTCTCCTCAGTGCAGCACTCCGTGAAGAATGGGCTGCCATTCCCCAAGAAACCTTCCAGCACCTGATTGAACTTACGTCTGTGAAAGTGGGAACTGTCATGATGGCTAAGGGTGGGCCAACACCGTACTGAGTTCCAGAATCACCGATGGAGGGCGCCACGAACTTGTAAGCCATTTTCAGCAAGGTGTCGGGATACTTTTGATCACATAGTGTATTTTACCGCAGACGCTGTCTGCAGGTGTTTGTCACGAATAGTGTAGCTATACAGTAGTGGATTTCTTTGCCTATGTATGGGCAATATGTTACATTTATTTACGTAAAGGGTCAACTGCAAGAGCGCGTACCGTTTATCAATTCTCTGCATGTCGGTCTACGAATTGTTATTATCTTCAGGCGTCGCTGTTTCGGTATAGACAACTGCAATATGCGCCGCAGTGCGAAACAATTACGTGTTGGAAGAAGTAATGGTCTTTGTTGGTGGTGTAACTACAGGGTTTGATTTGTTCTCCCGGCTTGACCACGGCGCCGAGAAGAGTGGTAGACGATGAATATGAGTGGAGCCTCCTGGGTGAGGGGTGGAAGGGCGTTGCCGCGGCCGGCTTCCAGGGGCGTCTGCACGGCGGTCGATACAGGACAGGTCCCGGGCTGGGCTGGGCAGGGCAGGGCAGGGCAGGGCGTGGCTGGGCAGTATCGACCCCCGGCCGGCCGGGGGCTGCGGTCCGGGGCTCAGGGCTGAGGAGGGCGCAGCGCAGCGCAGGCGGCAGACCGCGACCAGGCGGCGGCGCGGCCACACGCGCCGGGGGCGGCTGCTGCCGACACGTAAGTGCCCTGCGGCTCGCTCACACTGCCTGCTTGCTCTGCACTTGCTAAACGTACTCTGCAGCTTCTGCGTCAGTCTACTCGCGAATTACTTGAGGGGGGTTTCGTATTTGCAGGAGTTACACTTAATTAGATTCTTCCGATACACCCGAGTGCCATGAAGCAGCTGTTACCATACGGGATTGACTTTCCAGAGGAACAGTGTCCAAGTCTGCATGCACTGATCCACATTTATGGCTGATTGCTCAGCAAACATCTTAAATGTATTGGCACACACACACACACACACACACACACACACACGGAAATGAGTATCTCTTCCATGCAGGGACGTTTGGATAACCACCAAAATGCCGATAACTACTGAGATGAGTGGTAATCTAGTCGTCCTGCGATACTAATACGAGTGCTCCAAAAGTATCGATATCTACAAGTACAGACAATTTCTGAAGTTTTTCATGCAAATGAATTAATCGTGATTGTATATGATATTTTAGTTGATTGTTTATTTTATGTTGTCTGATAAGAAAAATTACGTTTTTCTTTAATAATGAGTCATCTTTTCGAAAGTGTCCCGAAAATGGTATTGGTGTAAATACTTAGGACATAACTTTTTTCGACACTGCTGTAGAAATGGAAATATTGAAGCAACTTGCCGCTTTATTGAAGGATTTTGAATATGTGACAAGAGAAGCGTCTAGACAAAACTGTGTAGCAATATCCAGCATTATAGCAATGATTGAGTGTCAACAGAACTTAAGAGGATCACACGAGTCTCGTCATTTCAAAGACTGGAACGGCGGTTTATTGAGAGAGCTGAGAAAAGGTATGCGTTAATGGAATTACACGGTCACGCATCTGTCGCGTCTCTACTGGATTGGAGCTTTTAGAACTTGCATTTCGAAACCTAAAATTGCGCAGAAGTGGAATACAAATACTCGTAAGTGTGATTTGTGGGCAACAAGATATCCCAAGTGAATCGGAGGAAGACTGAGCTTCGTTTACCGTAACACAGGACTATCACTTCAGGAAACGTCATAAATAGGTAGGGCACGGGCGCAAAAAGGAACACACCAAAGTGACGACATATTTGTGTGTCAAACCCTGTGATGTCTTCAAAAAGTAACCCGTGTGCATAATGAAAAGCCGTGAGAGTGATTTTCCCGTTTTTGTACAAATACGCTGAACAATACCTTACGTCGTTGCAACATCTGTGCCTAGTGAGCATTTATTTTCAAAAACTGGCACTACTGTAACGAGGAATGAATTCTATTCTCTACATATTTTTTTTTTCGACACCGTGTAACTATCTAAAGAATGATTCAGTTGTAAAAGTTCTCGGTGTCGAAACAAATGTATCGAATACTCTTATTGGAACGTCCGTAATTACGTGAACAGGATTGACAAATTTTCAGCGTCTGAGAGAGCCGGCCTGCTTTTATAATTCGCCTCAGCGGATCTTATCAGTCAGTTCAGCGTTCCTTCTTGGAGAGGCTAATGTGCACGAGATGTTTCGGAAAGAATCGAGCAAAGATACATACGGATACTTGGCACGATTACGACGACGGCAAAACGACTGATATGTGAACGACGCGTTTCGTGGACTGGTTCTTTGGGATACCCTCGTCGTGGCAGCTACTGCTCGGGTCAGTGTCGGCTGCTGAGGCGCTGCGTGTCCGGGCTGGCCGCACCGAGGGAGGCACCGGCGCACCATCGATCGCAGGGAGGGGCGGGCGCTGGGCGCGGCCGCTGCCGCTGCTGGGCCCTGGCCGCTGGGGCCCGCGACAGTTGTTGGGCTTCTCCAGAACCTGCGTACCGGAATTCCGCCACTGTTATTTCCAAAAGCCGATGGCCGCCTGCCTCCTTCTCACTCTTGTACATCTCTCGCTTACCCTTAGTACGCGCATACGATGTCCTCCGCCGTGCTCAGGCGAACATGTACTAATGACACGTCCGGCCCCCACCGTGCTCGCTCTTCTCAGCCTGTACTCGTAGACTGCAGAAGCTCGTCTCGTTACGAGCACGGCGCTACAGTGACAGCTCCGTAGTTCCGTGCTTTCAGGAAGGTGGCGATGCGTAGTTCCTCCCTCTCAGCCATTCTGCCACCTTGCACCCATTCCTCACACATTTAACACATCACAACTTCCAGAAGTGTAGTGTTTTTCATGTTCTTTCCTCCTCCTTAAGTACATCCTCGTCCACAAGATACTCAATCGTAACTTCCACTACTCCTGACGAAAGCATGGCACTGCGTGCGGATCTACCCACTCGTCGAAGCGACGACGACGAATGCGATTTTAATTCATACAGACAGTGTTCTTGCACAATTTGTCCTACGGCACACAAATTATTTTCAGTACGTGACATCTGGAAAAATGGCAGCTACAGTGGTAAAAAACTGCAGAAAAAAGTCTTCTTTTATTGCGATGTCGAGCCATTTTATAGCCGGGCAGTTCGTTCCCCATTTAACCAATTCGAATTAGTTCGACGGATCGTTCGACTCTACCAGTCCTTCAGTTTTCGTGTTAAAATCCCTAACTCCTAGTTACTGCTACATCGCCTCTGCACTTTCGACGACCCCACGGAAATAGTTAAGAACGCTTGACTCTTCAGGAACAAGAGCAGATTCGGAAGTACAAAGAGTACTAGCGGAATTTCCAACTACACGGTGACAGTTATTTAACTGTATGAAAAAAAAAACCAGACAAGTTGGTCACAAACTACTGCGCGCGCACACTTCATTCGACATATAAACGCCACTGCACATATCCGGGTTTAGGTTACGATATGTTCGATATGCCTGCCGTCATTGGCGATGATGTGGCACAGACGGATAGCGAAATTCTGCGTGACGTGCTGAAGTGTCGGAGCATCGATGCTGTCGATGACCTCTTCAGTGGCTGTTTTCAGCTCAGCAATTGTTTTCGGGATTGTTGCTATACGCCTTGTCTTTAGCATAGCCCCGCGAAAAGGGCTCGTCTCAGTTCAGATCAGGAGAGTATGGCGGTCCATCGAGACCTAATCCAGTAGCATCTGGCTACCCCAGATCCAGAATGCGGTCCCCACTGCTCCTTCAGGACATCAAACACTCTCCTGCTTCTATGGACTCGAGCTCCGTCTCGCATGATCCACATCTCTTCGAAATCGGGGTCACTTTGGATAATAGCGATGCAATCATTTTCCGAAAGCTTCACGTACCGTTCGTTACCCATCCTACCATCGAGGAATATCACACCGATTATTCCGCGACTGGACGTTGCACACGAGACAGTCACCTGTTGAGGGTGAAGAGACTTCTCGATCGCGAAATGCGAAATTTTGCTTATTGACGAATCCATCCAAATGAAAGTCAGCTTCGCCACTAAACCAAACCATATTCACATCAAAGTCCTGTTCGTGAATTCTGTGGACAACAGTGTTGGCGAAGCACAGCCTCTGTTCCCTGGCCCTGGGGCTTAGTGGCTGATCAGTTTGTATTTTGTGTGCAGGTCTTCAACAGTTAGTCGCAGTGTCTCCCAGCTGAATCACACCTGTTGCGCAGCTCGTCTGATCGATTTTCTGGGGCCGGTTTGAAAAACAGCGCGCGTCTTCTCGATGTTTTCAAGCGTTTACACCCTTTTTGGACAACCGATATTACTAACACTGTCATCGCCGACACTATCCGTTCTTTCAAACTTGCGAATCAAATTCTTCGTTGTTGGGACACTTGGCATCTTCCCCTACGCTCCTCGGAGTATGGAACCTCATCATCATCATCTCAGCACACTTGGACCGGTTCTGTTCAGCTTGTACTCGGTTGCAAACTTCCTTTGAGCCGCAATTAGGCTGTTACTGCCCGCATAATAGCCCTTCACAAGCGCTATACCCTGACATTTTCACGTGCAAATTGCCGACAACAAGAAGAGGCATGCGCGTACTAATTCCCATTATGCCCTGCGGCGAACCGTGCAGTTTCAAAGACCCAACGCAAACCGTTCAAAAGTTACGACGATTTTATTTCGTATAGTTGAATAATTGTCACGCTGTTTCTCTATTTGTCAGACCCTGTAATATCCTTACCACTCGTTTAGTACTAAGTCTCTGAATGGTGCGAAAGCCAGCCTCTAGCTTCCTTACAGCGGGAACGCGCAGCAGTCATTTGTACAGGAAGTAGGCCGTGTAGCAGGCTGGAGTAATGTGGGCGTGGGCCCGGCCTGCTGGCCGCTGCTCCTCGCACTCGGCCCAGGGCACGGCGCGCGCCGCCGGCCGCTCGGCTGCCCCTTTGTTGGAGAACTTCGCCTGGCCCAGCCCTCCACGTCCACCTGCACTTTCCTCTCCCTCTTCCAGCTGCCAACGGACACTTCCACCCATCAAGCCTACCATATTCGCACTGTCGTGGATTTCATCCAGTTCACGATCCGGTAATCTCTTGTACAGCACATAACATTTGTCTTAAGACAGAATACTAGGAGAAAAAAAAGAGTCTCGAAGTGTCGCACCGATGCAGTATGATCCTCGGGATCCTTGTCCTGTACATCAGATGCTTTCCTTTCCTCCGCAGAGTAAGTCCCCTACATTGTTGACTGAGAATAGCCATCGCATCGTCATATTGATGGCTGTTTGGAATTACGCGTCTCTGTCAAAATTGCTCTCAGCCTCCCGAAGTCTCTGTTCCTTCTCGCTATCAGTCCACGAAGTGGACCTGTTGCCTGGCTTGCCTGCTGCAGATGGAGGCGATATTTCGTATTTGATTCGCTTGCGAGACTTCTGCAGTCCGTGTCCATTCGTGGCAGTTTCTTCTCGGATCTCGGTAATATGACTACGTCGTCAGTATATTGCAGAGGAAAGATAGTTGTACCTCCGACTTTTGTCGATCTTCTTCTCGAAAGTCTCTCCCATTATCTCCTGAAAGACCGAACCACGCTGGTGAAAAACATGTTTAAACCTCAGTCCCGCAATTACGTTCAAGCTCTCCGTGATATTGTTCGCGTGTTTCACCGTGCACATTGTGTTACTTGAGCACACACCGACCGAGCGAGGTGGCGCAGTGGTTAGCACACTGGACTCGCATTCGGGAGGACGACGGTTCAATCCCGCGTTCGGCCGTCCTGATTTAGGTTTTCCGTGATTTCCCTAAATCGCTCCAGGCAAATGCCGGGATGGTTCCTTTGAAAGGGCGAGGCCGACTTTTTTTCCCTAAACCGATGAGACCGATGAACTCGCTATCTGGTCTCCTTCCCGAAACAACCCCAGCACACGCCGAATGGAGTAAAGAGTTATTTTTGCGTATTCTCAACACGATCAGTCTCCGAATCAGATTTTCTAGTGAACAGTCGTACATCACTCTGGAGTTCGCAAAGAATCGTACAAATTTCCATTTTACCGCAGCTTTTCCATTAGTCTCTCGATTCGCCGTCCACCTCGTGGCAGTTACTTGGTTCCCTGCCACTGGAATAAGTCATTAATGATTTTATTCTCGCTTGTGCATTTCTTCTTCAACTCCGTCATTTGCCTGGACACTCTGCAGCGTTCGCGGGAGGTACAGTGCCGTGGTGAGACCGACAGCCACGGCTGGAGCGCTGCCCTTCGGTGCGTGCGGGGCCGGTGTGGATCGCAGCCAGACGCCGGCGTGCTGCGCGGTTTGCGCTCCACTGCCACCGCCGGACTCGTTCTGTTGCCCTGGGCGAGTCGTGACTCTGAGATTAACCTTTGTTCCCGCCCATTTCGTGGTCTCCGGGTTTTCTGCTCTCCGGTAATGGCGAAACTGCAGCGCTCGGGCTCGGAATCTCTGTCTCGAACTTGTTCCGTATCTAAAGTGCAAGGACGGGCAGGCTCTCGCCAGCGGCGCTCGGCGTTCGGCCGAGCGCCAATTCGACACGGGAAGGACAGTGTGCCACTGTACGCCTCAGGGGAGCTCCGTCTTGCAGCATTCACAAACTGCCGGCGACTCGGCACTTGAGCTGTGCCCCGTAGCCTCTCGCCTCTGGCAGAGCGCATTCTCCAGCAGACGTCACACACGCGCCGCAGAACAGTGCAGAGGAAGATTTCCAACACGTACATCATATAAATATGAAATTCATCAAACGGATGCTGAAACGTATCCAATTCCCATTTTTTATGAAAAATGCCGGTCTCCTCATATGTTACATATTGCTCACAAAAATCCAGTTTCAACTAGAAATTAAAACTCGTAATTAGCGATCTTATATGAAAGACTGTTTGAATAAAAACACTTTATAAATTACATTTTTAATCTCTCTGAATTTTGGGCTTCACGGAAATACTCATAGGAGACGAGTCTTTCTTTGGAAATTTCCGTCGTCTGGAAATCGAAGCTGAATCCCCTAGTGTTAGGCGAGAACTCTGCAGCAGAGTCGCAAGTCCTGTTGGAAAAAGTGTCTTCGGTATTTAACTGTTAAAAAGGTTTGGAATACTGCAAAGTCCATTTCCTCGCGAATTTTTGAAAGTTACACATTTCAGATTGGGAACATTGATACACTGAACAGCCAAAGAAACTGGTACACCTGCCTAATATCGTGTAGGGCCACCGTGAGCACGCAGAAGTGCCGCAACACGACGTGGCGTGAACTCGATTAACGTCTGGAGTAGTGCTGCAGGGCATTGACACAATGAATTCTGCAGGGCTGTCCATAAATCCGTAAGAGTACGGCGGGGTGGAGATCTCTTCTGAACAGCACGGTGCAAGGCATGTTCATGTCTGGGCAGTTTGGTGCCAGCGGAAGTGTTTAAACTGAGAGGGCTGTTCCTGGAGTCACTCTGCAAATGGAATTGACCAAGCCCGTCGGAATGGACTGTGGACGTGAATGGATGCAGATGATCATACAGGATGCTTACGTACGTGTCACCTGTCGCAGTCGTATCTACACGTATCATTGGTCCCATACCACTCCAGCTGCAAACGCCTCACACTATTACAGAGCCTCCACCAGCTTGAACAGTCTTGAAATCTGCAGCAATTTGCGGAAGGGTTGCACTTCTGTCACGTTGAACGATTCTCTTCAGTCGTCGTTGATCCCGTTCTTGCAGAATCGTTTTCCGCTCGCAGCGATGTCGGAGATTTGATGTTTTACCGGATTCCTGATATTCACGGTACACTCCTGAAATGGTCGTACGGGAATTTCCCCACTTCGTCGTTACCTCGGAAATGTTGTGTCGCATCGCTCGTGCGCCGACAATAACACCAGGTTCAAACTCATTTAAATCTTAGTATCCTACCAATGTAGCAGTAGTAACCGAGCTAACAACTGCGCCAGACACTTGTATTACACAGGCTTTGCCGACTGCAGCGCCGTATTATGCCTGTTTACATATCTATGTATTTCAATACGCCTGCCTATACCAGTTACTTTGACACTTCAATGTATTTGCGTTCTGAACTATATGAAACCGTAAATAAAAAAACAATACAAACATCTGCTGGCGGTGTGGTTTGCTCATTACTGTATGGACGCAGCTGAAGAATCGATTGAAATCTCCAGTCTGGCAGTTCCCCTCTCACTCTTCAGAGGAGAGAACGCGGGCTCCGAAAGAGCCAGTCACCGCCGTTTCCTTTGTCGGCAGACAGCTTCACTGGGGTCCGAAAGAGTAGCGAAAGCGGAGCTACATTGACTGTTCTGGATAGCCAAAATATCCTGCCGGTAACTTCCGCTTAGAATTCGAGCAGTTTATTCGTCTCATAACTAATTTGCTGTTGGGCGCTAATTGGGGTAGATGGTCACTCCATTTAATTTGTTACCCTGGCTTTCGTGCCTAGTCTGTTTACAGTATGGTATCTCCAAAATATACTGCTGGCCATTAAAATTTAAAAACCGAGAAGACACTTTCCAGAAAACGTGAAATTGCCACGAAATGTACCACATGCTGGGATATACAAATAATTAGCATCTCAACAGAAAGTGGGTACGCTGAATGCCAACTACGTTCTGTATATAACAAAAGTCTACGCAGCTGGTGCCCTTTCAAAACTCCTTATTGATTATTGGTTGATTGCTTGTTCGTGAGATCGTGTTATGACAGTGTGTAAAGGGGAAACGCCTATTAGCATGTGCTGAAATCAAAAGCGGCCTAAGCTCGGTTTATCGTTGATCGCGCTGGTCTCGATGCAAGCTGCTAGCACCGGGTGAAGAGGCGTAAGACAGGGCGGCGACGTCAGCCGGACCGTGGCACCACGTCGGCTGTACGTGCGAGTCTCCGTCTCGTCTTGCAGCATCACAGTGGGCGAGCCCGTGTGGGAGGGCTCCGACGCGGTGGCGTAGCGTATACAACACGATCATCCCTCGTTCACGGTGCTGTGATAGGGCCGCCAGCTTTGGCCTGTCACTGGGTGCTGCGTCACGTTGTATTTCAACAGGAGGACGCAAGACCTCGTGTTGCCGGGTGCCGCCCTGGCGGACTTAGAGTCGGAAGAAGTTGGCTGTCGCGCTGGCCAGCACGCTATGCGGACATTCTGCAGCAATACGTGGTGTCTGTGAGAGGATAGTCCCCTACCGCAACACGTTACTGCAAATACGTACGCTAACTGCCAAGTTGTTCACTAATTGAAGTTGCGTGTGGAGGGGTACATTGGATAATCTACGAGAGTGTATCCCGACAATCTGCACTTGGTGATTCACTGTCGGAAGACTGCTCTGCTTACGTCGAGTCTTCTAGCGATGTCTCGTTATCGCTTGGGAATTCCTCTCCGTAGGTTGCAGCGTCTGTCGTGGCTATTTTGAACAGTGAAAATGAGTGTGGATATGATGATAGATACCGTCGTCACTAAAATAACATTCACTGTTGTTTGATTTAAAAGAAAAACGGACGCTACCTTTATTTGTTCATTTTGAAAGAAAACCGCTTCTGTTCGGACATTTGGTGAAGCCAGTGCCGTGACTGCCAGTAAAAATCCTACAGTTAATACTACGATTCCCATTTCTAACCACAGTGTCGAGCACCGCATGTAAAGCACCACTGTCTTCTCGTATTGAAGTCAATTGGCGTCACATCAATCACCGCATGATGCACTTTTAATACTTTTGAAAACAAAATCATAACTTATTCGTGCGATAACAATCGTTCCACACGTACCGTTTAGCGTAGCTAGGTAGTTTGGCACATCGGGCGAAGATTTATCTTCACCTGCTCCCCCCCCCCCCCCCCCCCTGATTGGTACACACAGCAACCACATACAGTCAAATCATTTTTGAGGGAGCAGGGAGAAGCAGTTCTTTTATGCAAATGCTTAAGTAATGGCAGGTAAGTGCGAGAACTAGCGCACGATCAGCATAAAAGAGCATGCACCCAAGCCGCTGACAAAGATAATACACAGGAAAATTGAAAAGAAGACTGTGGATCTGTTATGTGACGATCAGTTTGGCTCTAGATAAGGTAAAGGAACGAGAGACGCAGGTCTGAATTTGCTCTTAATAATGGAAACAAGGTCGAAGAGAAATCGATATACTTACACGCTCACAGGATTTGTCGACCTACAAAAAGCGTTCGACAATGTAAAATGGTGCAACAGTTTGTTCGCAAGCAGGTCGCATTTTCTGACGAACTGCAGAATACCATTGACAGTGATAACACTTCCGCACAACGGATCACCCTAAGTGATCGAATTTGGGGCCAACAGAACCCACGTGCACATACTGAACATATACGAGATTCAGCCAAAGCCAATGCGTTTTGTGCAATATAGCACTGAGCTCTTTACGGCCCATTCTTCTTTGATGGAAACAAAGGTAAACGGTCAGCCGTACCTCTCTGTGCTACAAAACAGGTTGTTTGCGACGCCGAAAGAGGACAACTTCATTTTTGAGCAGGACGGGTCACTGGAGTCGTCAGGTGCGTGAATATCTGAAAGAAACTCTGCCGAGCCGCGGGCTCGGTCATCGAACAGCCGGTGACTTAGCACTACCGAGCCGGCCCCCGTCTATCACCGGATTTGGCGCCGTGTGGCTTCTTGCTGTGGGCTGCCATCGAGGACAGCGTTTATGCGCCGACACTGCCACAGAAACCAGAGGAGCTGAAGAACCGGATCCATATCGCCATAACACCAGTGACAGTGGACATGCTTACCCCAATATGGGAGAATTCCGAGTATCTACGTGATATTGTCCGTGTCGCTGGTGGAGGACATCTGTAATTTAAACTTCAGGTATATGTGTCCAAAGTTTTACAGATGTATGTCGTACACTTTAATAAATATATGCTATCGAAATACTTATACTAAAGTGGTAACCACTTGACAATAGCCGAAAAGTACCCGGCCGAAAGCTCGTGAATATTATCCCACTTAACGCGGTATTTGTAGCACGCAGTATTGCTGTTCACACCGCCGTGCACTGTACGGCGGCATTTAGAGTACATAAAATACATAGATATAATTACGTATATAATTACGTTGTTTCGGCATCGCGTCCGCCGCACATGTTGGGTGATTCACAGCTGAATGTTACTTGTGGCTGTCACCGTGGTCTAGCGGCGGCGTCTAACATTACTAGTCAGAACGTGCTGGGTCAACTGTTTAGACTTTCAATAAAAATCGTCAGCAATAGCGGAAGAGATTCGCTTGCCCTTGTGATGTAAAAGAAAGCCTGGAAGGTGCAAAGAATCCGTTACGACGAGGCAGAAGGCAATGGAAACAGTGCATTAAAGATAAATAATGTGTATTCACAGGGCACGTGGCCTGCAATTGAAAAAGTGTCATCCTCCTTTGCAGAAATATTTCGGATTAGTTCCTCATACCGATTTCCAGGAGGGGACTGATTTCCGAGACGGGACAGCGAAGGGGAGATGGCCATCGGAAATAAAACTAGCTCTTTATATACCCGCGGCCGCGCTCCTGTTACAGTGGATCATGCTGAGCAGTAGGGTCGTAACTTGTAAATATCCGGGTATACAGTGGGCGCACATCAGCACCGCACACAGAGTTGTCCATGAGAAAAACACACCGGCAACTTTGAGTGTGTGCCCTTGGATTTTTTTGTAAAAGCAGTTTGTATTGCGAATTGCAATCTTTCAAATTGAAAACGCGCATCTGTCGGTATAATTGAGATTTGTGGAATTGAAAAGAGCCACAAATTATTTTAGCCCTAACAATATTTTGGTCCAGGTGGGTAAGGGTTGTAACCATACACACCTACACTTCCTGCTCGCATCAAGATTTCCCATTAATATGAATGGGACACTAACCTATAACTTCATTTTCTGAGAAGACACTCTTGTCAATTCCAAAGAGTTAAGAGACGCCACGGGATAAGAGGTGATTTGTTCAGATTCTCTAATATTATCGACACAGAGAAACTCTACAGTGTCTCCTCCCGCATGCGATGTAAGTTTGTCATTCAGCTGTACCACGAAATCCTTGCTCAGCGCCATACTTGCCCTTTCACAGATTCATCCGTTAGTTCACATATTTGGCTGTAGTTCATGACAAAACTTTGCTCACCAACACTTATATAGTGTTAACAATATTACATAATTCACGATGCAATATAACCGTGCGCTTAGCATATGTATGAGTACGATCTTCGCCGATTTTCAGAAGAGCATCCCGCATATTGTGCAGGTCGTGTGTCACCGTGCAGTTGCACGCGCACATTTGTTGTTAAAAGTTTGTAATATGTTGCCTTTCAACATGCATTTACTTCATCTGCCGGTGTGCCTTTAGTTATTACGGGCAGAGTGTGTCAATACATTGTTCGTTCGTCCCAATCCAACTGCGTACGTTGCTGCAACATCTGTCCACGATCGCTATTTTTATTGCTGTTACAGATATGTATATCTGCGTGAGCTAAGTTCAACAGCAGCGTTAAATACTGAATGCTTCGTTTGACGCCCATTGAACAGCGTGGCAGCTATTGAGATGAGGCCACTCCAGCAGCAGAATTTGGGCTAAGAGCAAACTGAAAAGAAGTTCCTCCCTGGCGCTTGGTCCAAGTCTTCGTACTTCACACCACTTCGGCTGCTTGCGCATCGATAATGATAAAAGTAATTATGTGGACATCACACATAACGCACTCATTCGCAAGCGAAAAAAAATCCGACCTCTACAGGATTCGAACTAGATACTCCACGATTAAGAGTTAACAACACTTTGCACATGAGCACGACCTATTTATACTATTTAATTATGATCGCTTCTTCGGAGTTACAACAGCAACAAGACGCTGAGGGGTTAAAATGCGACGGGTTCGTCACTGATATTAGTATGGGAGTACGGATTAAACAGGAAGAGGCTTGAAAGCGTTGTATTCATTACGTTGAATCGTATTATGTAGAACATATCAAACAATAAATGCTTTTTGACAGATACGATATACACTCCTGGAAATTGAAATAAGAACACCGTGAATTCATTGTCCCAGGAAGGGGACACTTTATTGATACATTCCTGTGGTCAGATACATCACATGATCACACTGACAGAACCACAGGCTCATAGACACAGGCAACAGAGCATGCACAATGTCGGCACTAGTACAGTGTATATCCACCTTTCGCAGCAATGCAGGCTGCTATTCTCCCATGGAGACGATCGTAGAGATGCTGGATGTAGTCCTGTGGAACGGCTTGCCATGCCATTTCCACCTGGCGCCTCAGTTGGACCAGCGTTCGTGCTGGACGTGCAGACCGCGTGAGACGACGCTTCATCCAGTCCCAAACATGCTCAATGGGGGACAGATCCGGAGATCTTGCTGGCCAGGGTAGTTGACTTACACCTTCTAGAGCACGTTGGGCGGCACGGGATACATGCGGACGTGCATTGTCCTGTTGGAACAGCAAGTTCCCTTGCCGGTCTAGGAATGGTAGAACGATGGGTTCGATGACGGTTTGGATGTACCGTGCACTATTCAGTGTCCCCTCGACGATCACCAGTGGTGTACGGCCAGTGTAGGAGATCGCTCCCCACACCATGATGCCGGGTGTTGGCCCTGTGTGCCTCGATCGTATGCAGTCCTGATTGTGGCGCTCACCTGCACGGCGCCAAACACGCATACGACCATCATTGGCACCAAGGCAGAAGCGACTCTCATCGCTGAAGACGACACGTCTCCATTCGTCCCTCCATTCACGCCTGTCTCGACACCACTGGAGGCGGGCTGCACGATGTTGGGGCGTGAGCGGAAGACAGCCTAATGGTGTGCGGGACCGTAGCCCAGCTTCAGGGAGACGGTTGAGAATGGTCCTCGCCGATACCCCAGGAGCAATAGTGTCCCTAATTTGCTGGGAAGTGGCGGTGCGGTCCCCTACGGCACTGCGTAGGATCCTACGGTCTTGGCGTGCATCCGTGCGTCGCTGCGGTCCGGTCCCAGGTCGACGGGCACGTGCACCTTCCGCCGACCACTGGCGACAACATCGATGTACTGTGGAGACCTCACGCCCCACGTGTTGAGCAATTCGGCAGAACGTCCACCCGGCCTCCCGCATGCCCACTATACGCCCTCGCTCAAAGTCCGTCAACTGCACATACCGTTCACGTCCACGCTGTCGCGGCATGCTACCAGTGTTAAAGACTGCGATGGAGCTCCGTACGCCACGGCAAACTGGCTGACACTGACGGCGGCGGTGCACAAATGCTGCGCAGCTAGCGCCATTCGACGTCCAACACCGCGGTTCCTGGTGTGTCCGCTGTGCCGTGCGTGTGATCATTGCTTGTACAGCCCTCTCGCAGTGTCCGGAGCAAGTATGGTGGGTCTGACACACCGGTGTCAATGTGTTCTTTTTTCCATTTCCAGGAGTGTAGTTCAAAAGTCAAAGAATAGATAGGTAAATTATTGTTCCGTATTTCACATTATATTCTTCATATCAATACATATGTTATACTACACAGTTTCTAATGTAGTCTGCGTTCCTCCTCAGCGTTCAAGCTATCTCCGTACCGTTTTTCATCAAAATCGGTGCAGTGGTCTACTCTTGAAAGTGTAACGATTACTTTAGCATTTGTATTATTAGTAAGGATTACAAACTAAAGAGTGACATTCTGCGAGCTGTGAGAAGTCTTAATGCGCTGGGGAAGACAGAAAATATGAAAAGAGAAATGCAAAGGCTCAATCTGCGAAATGAGTGTTCAGTGAACTACAATAGAGGGAAAAGCAGTTCTAGTCAGATGAATGTGGGGTAATATCAACAGCAGGAGTCATGAAAAGGTAGATAGGGCAGAGAGCGAATTATCGTGAACCATGTAGGGACAGGATTTTTCTCTTCAGAATCGACAGCAAACCAACACAAACAACAATCAGGTGTGAATGCCGTCGTCGCAAACACAAGGTGATGTCATATTTAAGGACATTGAATGCGTAATTCAGTAATAAAAGGAAAACGAAAATCAAATAATAATAATAATAATAATAATAATAATAATAACAATAATAATAATAATAATAATAATAATAAATCCCGTGGAGGCCCGGGAAAAGAATTGGCCTCCGGTATGTTCTGGCAGTCGTAAAAGTCGACGAAAAGAACAAACCACTAATAGGGCTAATCGCCCTTTTAGTGTGATTAGTTGGTTCAGGTCAGAACTAATGAAGCCTCAGACAAGCGCTGTCATGGTCGGGGACGGCGCTTGAACCCTATGCCCGTCCGAAATGGTAACGACACTGCTAGCCACACGGAAAATGATTTAAGTCCAAATAGAGATGTTTTGCAGGATATGCTTCCTGCAGTCACCCTACAAGGAAAACAAAGACAGAGGATGAGATGGTCAGATGAAGTTAATCGACACCTCATGTTCTGTTATTACAAAGCAACAAACCTAGGAACCAACACAACTGGATGCAGATCACAAGTATACACAACATTTATTACCAGATACCCAGAATTAAAATTTTTAACAGAACAACGACTAGCTGATCAGATCCGTGTAATAATCAAAAATAACAGGATACACCAGTCAGAATTAGAAAACATCAAACAACAAGTACAACAAATACTGGAACAAAATAATGTACAATCAGAAGAAGAAGAAAATACAGTAATGGACTCAAACATCCCAGAGCAAACAAACAAAGAACAACACGCATCAATTAAACAATCAGAGGAAAACGATATCTTAAGACAGCCACCTGAACAAGCACAAATAGAACCCGAAGTGACACACATGTTAGATATAGAAAAAAAATTTCAGCTGACATATATAGAATACAAAGACACAAATACGGACATTAGACCATTCTTGCATAGATCACCAAATAACCCACAAGTCGAAACAACAATAACAACTATCAACACAATCATACACAACAAAGTAAATGAAAATACAAATAGGGAAGAGTTACAACTACTGGTTTATATAGGAGCACTCACTACACTAAATATACACATTAGGCAGAGATCAGAACCAACCAACACACAGAAGAAACCGACAAAACCAGCATGGCAACACAGGATACAGATCAGAATAGAAAAACTGAGAAAAGACATCGGACAGCTAACACAATTTATAAGGAATGAAATATCAGACAAAAAAAGAAAAAGGTTACGTAAAGTCTCACAACAAGAAGCGATAGAGCAATTAGGTGAAAAGAAGCAGAAATTACAAGCATTGGCCAAACGACTTAGAAGATACAAAAAAAGTGAAAATAGAAGGAAACAAAACCAAACATTCAACACAAACCAAAAGAAATTTTATCAGACAATAAATAACACACACATTAAAATAGACAATCCACCAAACATAACAGACATGGAACACTTCTGGAGCAACATATGGTCAAACCCAGTACAACATAACAGGCATGCGCGGTGGATACAAGCAGAAACAGACTCATACAAGATGATACCACAAATGCCTGAAGTGATAATTTTGCAACATGAAGTCACCCGAGCAATTAATTCTACTCACATTTGGAAAGCCCCTGGAAAAGATAAAATAGCAAATTTCTGGCTAAAGAAGTTCACTTCAACACATTCACATCTAACTAAATTATATAACAGTTACATTGCAGATCCATACACAGTCCCTGATACACTTACACAAAGAATAACTTATCTGAAATCTAAAGATGAAGCAGACACAGCAAACCCAGCAAAATATCGCCCCATAATATGCCTACCAACAATGTACAAAATATTAACTTCAGTCATTACACAGAAATTAATGACACATACAACACAGAACAAAATTATAAATGAAGAACAAAAAGGTTGCTGCAAAGGAGCACGAGGATGTAAAGAGCAACTGTTAATAGATGCAGAGGTGACATATCAAGCTAAAACTAAACAAAGGTCGCTACACTACGCATACATTGATTACCAAAAAGCTTTTGATAGTGTACCCCACTCATGGATACTACAAATATTGGAAATATACAAAGTAGATCCTAAATTGATACAGTTCCTAAACATAGTAATGAAAAATTGGTAAATCACATTTAATATCCAAACAAATTCAAATAATATCACATCACAGCCAATACAGAATAAGCGTGGAATATACCAAGGAGACTCGTTAAGTCCTTTCTGGTTCTGCCTTGCTCTAAACCCACTATCCAACATGCTAAATAATACAAATTATAGATATAATATTACTGGAACATACCAACACAAAATCACACATTTGTTATACATGGATGATCTAAAACTACTGGCAGCAACAAATCAACAACTCAACCAATTACTAAAGATAATAGAAGTATTCAGCAATTATATAAATATGGCTTTCGGAACAGACAAAAGTAAGAAAAATAGCATAGTCAAGGGAAAACACACTAAACAAGAAGATTACTTATTGGATAACCACAGCGACTGCATAGAAGCGATGGAAAAAACAGATGCCTATAAATAACTAGGATACAGGCAAAAAATAGGAATAGATAATACAAATATTAAAGAAGAACTAAAAGAAAAATATAGACAAAGACTAACAAAAATACTGAAAACAGAATTGACAGCAAGAAACAAGACAAAAGCTATAAATACTTATGCTATACCAATATTGACCTATTCATTTGGAGTAGTGAAATGGAGTAACACAGAACTAGAAGCACTCAATACACTCACACGATCACAATGCCACAAATATACAATACATCACATACATTCAGCAACAGAAAAATTCACATTAAGCAGAAAGGAAGGAGGAAGGGGATTTATCGACATAAAAAACCTACATTATGGACAGGTAGACAATCTAAGAAAATTCTTTATAGAACGAGCAGAAACTAGCACAATACACAAAGCAATCACTCATATAAATACATCGGCTACACCATTGCAATTTCATAACCACTTCTACAACCCTTTAGATCACATAACATCAACAGATACGAATAAAGTAAATTGGAAAAAGAAAACACTACATGGCAAACACCCATATCATCTAACACAGCCACACATCGATCAAGACGCATCCAACACGTGACTAAGAAAAGGCAATATATACAGTGAGACGGAAGGATTCATGATTGCAATACAGGATCAAACAATAAACACCAGATATTACAGCAAGCATATTATTAAATATCCCAATACCACAACAGATAAATGCAGACTTTGCAAACAACAAATAGAAACAGGAGATCACATCACAAGCGGATGTACAGTACTAGCAAATACAAAATACGCCAGAAGACATGACAATTTAGCAAACGTAATACATCAACAACTTGCCATACAACATAAACTAATAAAACAACACGTTCCCACATACAAGTATCCACCACAAAATGTACTGGAGAATTATGAATACAAATAATACTGGAACAGAACCATTATAACAGATAAAACACCACCACATAACAAACCTGACATCATACTCACAAATAAAAAGAAGAAATTAACATAACTAATCGAAATATCCATTCCCAATACAACAAATATACAGAAGAAAACAGGAGAAAAAATTGAAAAATACATCCAACTGGCTGAGGAAGTGAAGGACATGTGGCACCAGGATAAAGTTGACATTATACCAATTATACTATCAACTGCCGGCCGCGGTGGTCTAGCGGTTCTGGCGCTGCAGTCCGGAACTGCGGGACTGCTATGGTTGCAGGTTCGAATCCTGCCTCGGGCATGGGTGTGTGTGATGTCCTTAGGTTAGTTAGGTTTAAGTAGTTCTAAGTTCTAGGGGACTTATGACCTAAGATGTTGAGTCCCATAGTGCTCAGAGCCATTTTTATACTATCAACTACAGGGGTCATACCACACAATATCCACCAGTACATCAATGCAATACAGCTACATCCAAACTTATATTTACAACTACAGAAATCCGTAGTTATTGGTACATGTATCACCCGAAAGTTCCTAAATGCAATGTAACATGTACCGTACAGTTAAAAGGAAGTCACGCTTGATGAAGGTCCGCGTCACTTTTCCGTTTTTAACCAGACACAACGCTTGAGAAAGGAAAGAAATAATAATAATAATAATAATAGAGTGATATAAGACAGTAGTACAAAAAGATAAAATAAGACAAGAGAAGACAAGAACTACGAGAGTGTAGACTCGGCAGTAGGAATGAAAGGAGGACTAGTTCAGTCCTGCAATAAATTTCAGCTAATGAACACTCTTACACTGTTCAAAATGACAAGAGATGGTACGCTTGGAAAGGTCTCGAGACACTGTAAGATAGATGTTGGGTTACGTCATGGTTAAAAAAGGATTCCGAAATCGAATCTGCATTTAGACTCTGCACGCTACCTTACGGTGTGTGGCAGAGGGTACTTTGTGTATCACTTTCACTTCTCCATTTTCCTATTCCAATTGCAAACAGTTCGCGGGAAAAACGATCGTTGGCTACCCTAGGTGTGAGCATATATCTCTCCGTGGTTTTTCGCGAGCTACACATAGGAGGCGGCTTTGTATTGTTCGACTCTTCTAGGAATCCACGATCTCGGAACTTCAGTAGCAAACTGTACCGTAATGCAGAACGCTTCTCCTGCAAGGTCTGACATTAGAGTCGGATGAACATGTCTGTGACGCTTTCGCGCTTATTGCGCTTACTAAATGAATCTATCACGAAATGCACTGCTCTTCGTGGATTGTAAGGCATACTCATTAGCAGATACAGATTAGGTTCAAAATGTGGCAGTGATGAAGAGTAGAGCAAAGATTAAGGGGCTCGTCTCGAAGAATCAATTTGCAAGGAAGTGGGATACTGAAGTACTGGAGAATGATGAGGTTACAAATACTGCGATAGTGAATACCACAGCAGCTTGTTCAGTAGAAAAGGATGGGTCTATCTAAAAATATAAACACAGAAGTTGAATATAGAAATACAGATACAAGGAACATATCTGCGAAGAAACCAGGGTTACAAAAGAAGTTCTTCTACTGATCGAGAAAAGGAAATACAAAAGCGTTCAAGAAAAGACAGGAATATGGCAGTACAGGTCACTTAGGAATGAAAGAAATGGAAAGTACGGGCAAGCCAAGGCGAAGTGACTGTAGAAAAAATTCGAAGAAATTGAAAAGGGAATGGTCATCAGAAGCACTGATTCAGCATATAAAAAACTCGAAACAACTTTTAGTGAAATTAAAAGCAGCCTTAAGAGTGAAATGGGAATTCCACTGTTAAATGCAGGGGAGACAACATTCCTTCGAAATTTCTAAGATCGTTGGAGGAAGTGGCAACCAATAGCTTATTGAGTTTCGTTTGGAGAATCATTGAGCATGGCAGTATACAATCAGATTTCGGGAAAAATATCACCCCCACAATCCTGAAGATAGCAAGGGGAGATAGGTGCGAGAACTATCGCAGCCCCAGATTAACAGTTCATGCATCCAAGTTGCTGGCAATAGTAATATACAAAAGAGTTGAAAAAAGATTTAGGATCTGTCAGATGACGATAATTTGACTTTAGGCAAGCATACCAGAGGGGCAGTTCTGACGTTGAGCTTCATAAAGGAAGCTAGACTTAAGAAAAATCGAGAGACTTTTAGAGGTTTTGTCGGCTTAGAAAAAGCATTTAACAATGTAATGTGGCAAAAACGCTCTAAATTCTCAGGAAAGGAGATACGAGCTATAGGCAAAACCACGTTGTATACGGTAAGTACAAGAATCAAGAAGGAACCATTAAATAGAAAACTAAGTGCTCTGATGAAAAAGGGCGTCACACAGGGATGCTGTCTTTCGCCCCTACCGCTCAATCTATACATCGAAAAACCTATGACGCAAATGAAAGGAAGGTTCAGGACTAAGATTAAAATTTAGGGTGAAAGGACATCAATAATAAAATTCGTTGACGACGTTGCTATTCTCAGTCAACCTGACAAAGTATTAGAGGATCTATTCGACATAATGAACAGTGTAATGATTACAGATTAAGGATTGAGAGTTCGCAAGAAAAATACAAGGTAATGAGATGAGATGTAGAAGAAACGAAAATAGCGAGAAACTTAAGGGGAGTTGGAATGCCCTATCTCGCCAATGTTAAATTTGCTAACTTTGTGTACCTTTTTCTTTGGAACTATTATCTTCAGAACTTTGAAATTCTGGCAGAGGTTTTCAGCATATATTGTGAGCCCACTGAACTAGAACCAATGTTTTCTTTTTGTTGGTATAGTATTTATGAATTTTTTACCATTAAGCCATTTTTTATTGGAAAAAGTATAACATAAACTTCCCTAGTTCAGAGAATAAGCCAGTTCTTGTCATGATTCTAGTTCAGTGGCCTCTTTGAACTGTTTTGCAGCATTTCTGAAAATTTGAATGTTGTTGGTTGAGTGGTTTATGAGATAAAGGTACATGTAACACTAAAAATGTCAAATGCCAGAAAATGCGATTAAAGTAATTTATTATGAAAATTCACAAATACCTTTTATTCTATTATCAAAAGTGTCCAGCAGAGTAATCAGGGTCATCTTCTAGTTCTTCTTCTTCACCTAGAAGCTTTCTTCTCCTTGCTGCCCTTGCTTTTTTTGTATTAAATTCAGCTGCATACTGAGCCTTCCTTACTCGCACGCTGTCCAGAAGCTGAAGACCTCTGATGGTGTTGATACCAGGAGCAATGCCGAGCCTTGCCATGACCTTTAGCCTACCCATATGACCATCATTGAATGAAATAACAGCATCACTGACTCCCCATTTCAATGTTTTTATCCCAACAAATACATTCTTAGGTACACGAGTCCAAATGAGGTTGTTGAACGACTCGTTTTGATTCTGGGTACAACCATGAAGACATTTTCGCAGAAGATCAGGATGCCCCAAGTCTCTATATATTGGTTTAATTACTTCCATAACAGCCAATGGAATATAATTTTTATGGTGATAAGGATCCCCAGTAGCTTGAGATTTTCTATAATTGCACCATGACTGAGGACCATCTGGACAAGCAAAATGTTGAGGATTATCATCAGTTGATGATCGATGTAAATATGTGGCCCATACAGCTTGTCTCATTTCCTGCAAATTATTTGCATTATTTCTTATTGCCATACCATAGTATTGTTGTAATTCATTTATAATTTTATCTGACAGGCGACCTCTAATGGTTTTACCATCTGACAAAATTTTGTCCTTCAGATTCTGTTTCAGTTTCCTTAGACGAGTGCCCATTCGTTTCTGAACATGACCGACACATTCTAGTTTAGTTATTGTCTTATTGACATATGGCATGGATTCTGTAACACTTTTGTATGCCTTGGAGTCCCCATCTCCAAGGAATTTTGTGTAAAATACTCCCCGTTCTTTTTCTGATCTGCTAAACATTTTCACAGCAGCGGCAGCCTCCATGCCTCCACTCGTACCTTCATAATTCTTGCTACATATGTGAGCTGCTTCTATCTTACCAGATGCACAATGGTAACAATGTTTAGTGAGCACTTCATAGTCCAAAACTTTACCGCTGTCCACACTAGTAACAGTAGCAACAGCATTTTTGGATGTGTGACCCCTTTTCTGCCAGGTTCCATCAAAAGCAACAGGGATATCTGGGTTTCCTTCATTTATATATTTTGCTTCACTGGCAGCAGCTTTCATTGATAAATCTGCTACAGACTGAACAGCATCTCCTATCACTTCAGTGTAATTGTCAATTTTAGCAGGTGGAGGTGGAAGATTCATTATGGCACAAAATGTTTGAGCAGCAGTATGTCCTTTACCAATTGCTCTCATTGCATACATTAGCCTGATATTACTCTCAAACAAATTGCTACTGCATGTTTTAGAGCTCCAAAAACAGGTCTCATTTTCACAACTGGCACAAACTATAGCAATTTTGCAGGAAAGTCCTATAGATTTTGTTATGTTCATATCAAAAGAACCTCCACAAAGATTACAACACAAACATTTCTTCATAAACTCAGTAAAAACAGGAAAGTCGACTAAAACATATTGTTCATTAGAAGCTTCATCTGTAATTTCACTTGCACAGTTTGATAACTTCTTTTTTGATGCACTGGTGGGCGTGTCTCCTTCACACATCTCAGCTGTACAAACGTCAGAACTTTCACCAGCATCAACAGGTGCTGAAGCAGAATCACTTGAACAAACGTTATTTGTAAATCTATTACCGCGAAACTTTCGCTTTTTAAATAATGATGCACTCCTAGGCATCGTAGAAACTACGCACTCACCACTGAAAGTCAAAACAAGACAGATAACAAACTCCAAATGAGCGACAAACTAAACTCGAGGCTCAAAACAAACACTCACAGATCAAAAACTGAACAATAAACACAGCTAGTCGTAAAAACAATGGTACCTATGGAAGGATCAAAGATTCTACAACTGAAGAGTGAAATCCACAGCCTTCTATATGTAATGTTTTCGGAAATGCGAAGATTTAAATGTGTACAAATCACAAGATGGGTAACTTTGCTGGGCGCACATGTAATTTTGAAAAATTAAATAAAAATACTTCCAATTGGAATTTCTTAACAAATTTTGCACCATTTTAAGCAGAAAATTT
Organism: Schistocerca cancellata; assembly: GCF_023864275.1. NCBI lineage: Eukaryota > Metazoa > Arthropoda > Insecta > Orthoptera > Acrididae > Schistocerca > Schistocerca cancellata. The sequence continues at coordinate 605,545,885 of NC_064632.1, read as the reverse complement.
CAAATTAAGTTATAAGGTTAAAAACTGAAAATGTGAATTTTTTCCATTTTCCGGCATTCCAACTCCCCTTAACATAAAAATTAGTGACAGTGAATCAGACATAATGAATTAATTCTGTTAACTTGGAAGCAAAATAATAGAAGATGGATGAAGCGAGGACGACGTGAAAATAAGACTAACGCAGACAAAGAGAGCGTTCTTGGCCAAAAGAAATTTCGGAATACCAAACATTGACCTTAATTTGAAGAAGAAATTTCTGAACGTCTGTGTTTCGTGCGCAGCATTGTATAGAAATGAATTTTGGACTGTGGGAAAACTGGAAAAGAAAAGATTCGAATTGGAGAGGTGGTGAAATGGAAGGCCGTTGAAAATTATGTCGACTTCCCCACTGTGCAACTTGGGGAAGAAATTTACAAGAAGCAGGGGCAGGGTGGTAGGATATTTGTTCAGACACCGAGGAATAATGTGCGTGCTACCTGGGGAAGCTGTGGAGAATAAAACCCGTAGAGGAAGCCAGAGACTGTGATATATCCCAGAAATAACTAGGTCACTGGGTGCAAATGCTACTCCGAGTTGAAGACGGAGGCACCGGAGAAGAATCCTTGCGAGCCACATGAAACTACTCGGAAGACCGGTGGCCCAAAAAAGAAGAGCGGTTGTAGCGCTGGCGCCCATTGTCCAGAGGTGCTGCGGCACTTGGCGGCGAGTGTGAGGAGAAAGCGAGCGGCCCCTGGCGCGACGTCTTCGCGCTCCAGAAGCACCGGCTGCTTCGCTTTGTGAAGTTGTCGGCGACGCTTTCTGTCCCGGTCCGGCACGGCGCACTGTCTGCCGTAATCGTGGTCGTGGGCTTCAGCAGTTGATGTCAGCCTCGTGTGAGTAGATCAGTCATTGTGGAGCGTGCACTGCGGGGCTGCTGCGATTGATAAGTGTCGTAAGCGTAGCTGGCAGCAGATAAGCCGAGTGGCGGCTACCGGCCACCGGCCACCGGCTCCCAGTTACCAGCCTGTGGGTGTGGGGCAGCTCTTGCCGATGCCCAGGGACGTCTGCATCTCTAACGTCGAGCCGTCAGCCGCTACGTGTACCTGTTTTCTAGTATAGTAGCTCACATCCAAAGTAAGGTTTACGAAAGGACTACTTTCTGGCGTCAAGTTTCCCCAAATAAGACAAAACTTACTGTTACTGACGTCAGTGTGCAAACTCAAAAGAAAACTACTAAATATAATCCAACTTGATCACCGAAATTATACAAATAGGTAATTGTATAAACCAGCGTCATTTGTGAGAAATGTCTACCATTTTCGTAAATGCTTAACTGAAGAACAATGCATCAACTCTCTTCGTTTAACGATGTCCTCCGTGTAAAAAGCTTCGCGATTGGTTAGCGGAAATTGATCGATGCGTTAAGATCCACAAAAATCGGGTGTGCTCAGCATAATTGTAGGGTAATAAGTGACTCACCGTGAAATATAGGTCGTCGAAGAATACAATAAATTCTTTTGTAGATGGATGTTTAGCTGCGAGGAAGATCTGTTCCCGATGGATTTTAACACAGTTCCACCAAAGCACAAAAACATGCCCGTGCCAGTTGGTGGAAGGGATGCTGGTAAAGACTCCGATGAAGGGAATGCAAAATCCGTGTACTACATCGGAACAGGAGTCGAAAGTTCGATATTTTCAGCAGAACCGAAACTAAGCAGCAAGTAACTGTTTGATGGTTTGAAGATTCACCGAAACTAACAAAAGTGCCAAAAAATGACTGCTCGCATCGTTGATGACACTTGACATGCCACGGATTGAAGGACAGTCAGTGCTGATTAGCATACACCAATTATTTTGCCACAAATCATCGTTGAAATCATGAAAACGGGAAGACGTTGAATCGTTTGTAATCAGGACAGTGCCAAGGGGGCACAAAGCACCCCAATCAATTGATCGCTTGACGGACACGAACGTCTCATTGTTCTCATTCACAAGAGCGTGTCCTTAAGCTGGGAGGTAAGAGGGGTGGAGGTATGGAGGTACAAGAGGGGAGATGCTGCGCGTGTCACTTTTCCGGGGAATAACGAAATAGTTTTGAGATTTCACAGCAAATGGCTGTAGAGACAATATCTACTACTCAAAAGCCGTTATATATTGTGACTGATTCGAACTGATACTGAAATAGTACGACTGTTTGACGGGGCAGATGGTTTTTATTTCCTCCTAGTGGGGGCAGTTGCTCTTCGCGGAGTACGCCCTTGCTTATTCACCACAGTTATCACTTAACGACTTAGTGTTCTTTCTTCTTCCTGTCGTTCTTCTATATCGGCTGAAGAAGTCGCTGAATTCTTCCAAAACTGTCTTTTTTGTGCAACACCATCAGGATGGAAAAAGTTCCAAAATTATTTCGAATACCTGCAGAAATATATTAATGGCTTATGTTTTGATGAGAAATAAAATCATTTCTGAAGAAAAATGCTTTTCGTCTACTATTTTTGTTAAAACTTAAGAGACAAACATCGCGCACACGACGGTATGATTATGCGCCGTTGCTCCGTGGCAATAAGGCAAATATTCCAAGTAAATACGCAGTGTGGTCGTGACGATACCCTAGTACTAAAATGAAGAAACTGCATTGCACACGGGCCGTGACACTGTTTTGTGAATTAGTCAAGGGAAACTCACGCAAGTTGCGTGGATTCATTTACTAACCGAAGCGGCTGTGATTAATCATAGCCGGCCGCGGTGGCCTAGTGGTTCTAGGCGCGCAGTCCGGAACCGCAGGACTGCTACGGTCGCAGGTTCGAATCCTGCCTCGGGCATGGATGTGTGTGATGTCCTTAGGTTAGTTAGGTTTAAGTAGTTCTAAGTTCCAGGGGGCTGATGACCACAGAAGTTAAGTCCCATAGTGCTCAGAGCCATTTTTTGATTAATCTTACGACGAACATGTTTTCTCCTTTGCAGTAAAGGCATAAGTATTGGTCAGGAAGATAAAACATTCTCCCTCTGTTGACTTCCACATTGTCACTAATTCTTGCGGCTTTGGACATGCTATGATCAGTCAGTACAGAAGTGTCTTTTGCATTTGTTGACGCTTAGAGTTGAAAGCTCCATTGTGGCTGTTGTGGTTGCATCGCGAGGTTCTTCCTGAATACGGCGATAGCCTCTGTGCCTGAAAGTTATAATGCGAGGGAAAGCGTTGGTAGAAATAAGAAGTTGTAGCGGACTAAAAACTGTGTGCTGTTGCCTAGGCGTTTCTCTCGCGCAGAGATCCGCGTACTCTCTTACTGAGAACCCCAGTCGTCCACCATCATTTTTGTGTAATTCCCAGATCCGCTCGCAGCAACCGGGAGGAGCATGATGTCGTGGATTAGGTCTACAAAATAGCGTTAACTAGCCTCATTCGAGCAGCACGTGAATTAACCCGTCACATCAGGCTTATGTAAGAGCCAGGATGTCGAGCACTCACCCCAATGCGACAAGTACAACAAAGAACACAGCATTAAATAAGCCTTATTTCGAGAAACTCGTCTGTTAGGCTGGGCCTTTCTCCATGACTACCTGCTAACGCTCCGCGGTCACGTTGCACCGGACAGAGGTTCCAAGGCTCGATATCCGACGAAAACAGACGCAGTAGTAAGCTGTGACGCAGACGAGCCTTACTTGTGTGAGCCCCTGAAAGATGGCAGTAAAGACGTGTAATTAACGTAAGCAGCCTTGTCATAGTATAAATGTCGCTGACGTTGGACGTTTGGTATGTTGTTCAGAGCATCCTGCTTCATCCGTGGACACTGTAGGCAAGCACTGACGGCGTCGACGGCCCACATTCGTTTAAAAACAACTGTCCCAGCGATGTCGCATTTCAGGCGGGCGTCTCGAAAACTTGTACAACACGTTGTCACTATGGACCGGGTAAGACGAATCCGTATCTGGTATGGCGTGAGTCGTCGCAATTCGGCGTCTACATTGACGTCTCTAAAGTGTAACGGGGAGGTACATTCTGCCAGCTCCAAATGAAATGAAAACAATATCAGAAGATACCATTGCACAGAGACTCTCTCTGCCCCCCCCCTCCCCCCCCCCCCCACACACACACCTCAAAAGCCATGCCATCAATAACACGTTCACCTCAATAGCCTTTTCGTCAGCAGAAAAGTGCACAAAATTCTAGCTGTATTATTTCTGTACCATTCCGATTAAGGAATTTTATAATTTGTGTAAAAGTAAGGGTGAAATATACCAAAATATAGAGAAAAATTCAAACTTAATGAGAAAAAGATTCATGTTTTTTGGATATTTGTTTCGAATGCAAGATAGTAGATTAACTAATAAGATTTTCAAATATTTAGGGAGTAAGAAGTCCACAACAAGCTACGTTAACAAAGTAAAAAAGGGTTTAGTAAGAAACAATATAAAAACAGGAGATATAAACAACAGAGAAGCCTTCAGGGAAAAGTATTGGACACAGGGTCGATAGAAAGACTTTGTTCAAAATTGTCAGAAGACAGAGAGAAGAAACATAGCGAACAGATGAAAGCATACGGGAAGGAGGCAGAATAGAACGAAGAATTGAAATTGGTACGTGTCCTCAGATAAATTATTCCCAGTTTAAAAAAATGAAAAAAGTGACTGGTACCAATATAACACATACATGTGATCAAAAGTATCCGGACGCCCCCAAAACCATACGTTTTTCATATCATGTGCATTGTGCTGTCACCTACTGCCAGGTACTCCATATCAGCGACCTCAGTAGTCATTAGATATCGTGAGAGAGCAGAATGGGACGCTCAGCGGAATTCGCTGACTTCGAACGTGGACGTGGTCAGGTGATTGTGTGTCACTTGTGTCATATGCCTATACACGAGATTTCCACACTCCTAAACATCCCTAGCTCCGCTGTTTCCGATGTGATAGTGACGTGGAAACGTGAAGAGACACGAACAGCACAAAAGCGTACAGGCCGACCTCACCCGTTCATTGGCACAGACCGCCGACAGTTGAAGAGGGTCGTAATGTGTAATAGGCAGACATCTATCCAGACCATCACAAAGGAATTCCAAACTGCATCCGGATCCACTGCAAGGACTATCACAGTTAGGCGGGAGGTGAGAAAACTTGGATTTCATGGTCAAACGGCTGCTCATACGCCGCACATCGAGCCGGTAAGTGCCAAACGACGCCTCGCTTGGTGTAAAGAGCGTAAACATTGGGCGATTGAACAGTGGAAAAACGTTGTATAGAGTGATGAATGACGGTACACAATGTGGCGATCCGATGGCAGGGTGTGGATATGGCGAATGCCCGGTGAACGTCATCTACCAGCGTGTGTAGTGCCAACAGTAAAATTCGGAGGCGGTGGTGTTTTGTTGTGGTCGTGTTTGTCATGGAGGGAGCTTTCAGGTGTGAAGCTACTCTATAATACATTACTTTTTCAAGAATTTTGGATAAGGCAGTCAGAAGAGAGATTGGGCGGTAGTTGTTGACATCAGACGTATCCCCTTTTTTATGCAGTGGTTTAACAATTGTTGTTTTTCGTGGCACTGTCACAGCACAGGCCCGCATTGATGTTTTAAGCAACTTCTTGCTTTCCACTGTTGAAGAGCAATTCGGGGATGGCGATTGCATCTTTCAACACGATCGGGCACCTGTTCATAATGCACGGCCTGCGGCGCAGTGGTTGCACGACAAGATTAGATTAGATTAGGTTAGTGCTTGTTCCATAGATTAGATTAGTGCTTGTTCCATAGATCATGAATACGACACTTCGTAATGATGTGGAACGTGTCAGGTTAATAAAAGGTGTATATACAAGATATTACATTACACAAAATATTACATGACAATATTTTTAATTTTTTTTGTAGTGGTTGGGGAAATTACCCACTTACTATATCCAAAAATTCATCTAATGAATTGAAGGAGTTGCAATTAAGAAATTATTTTAATTTCCTTTTAAATGCTATATGGCTATCTGTCAGACTTTTGATGCTATTAGTTAAGTGACCAAAGACTTTTGTGGCAGCATAATTTACCCCCTTCTGAGCCAATGTTAGATTTAACCCTGAGTAGTGAAGATCATCCTTTCTCCTAGTGTTTTAGCCATGTACACTGCTATTACGTTTGAATTCGTTCTGATTGTTATAACAAATTTCATAAGTGAATATATATATTGGGAGGCTACAGTGAAGATCTCTAGCTCCTTATATAAATGTCTGCAGGATGATCTTGGATGAGCTCCAGCAATTATTCTAATTACACGCTTTTGTGCAATGAACACTCTTTTACTCAATGATGAGTTACCCCAGAATATGATGCCATTCGCAAGCAGAGAATGAAAATAGGCGTGGTAAGCTAATTTACTGAGATGTATATCGCCAAAATTTGCAACGACGCTAATAGCATAAGTAGCTGAACTCAAACGTTTCAGCAGATCCTCAGTGTGTTTTTCCAGTTCAACCCCTCATCAGTGCATACATCTAGAAATTTTGAATATTCTACCTTAGCTACCGATTTCTGATCGAAGTCTATATTTATTAATGGTGTCATTCCATTTACTGTGTGGAACTGTATACACTGTGATTTGTTAAAGTTTAATAAGAGCCCATTTGCAGAGAACCACTTAATGATTTTCTGAAAAGCATCGTTTACAATTTCACCAGTTAATTCTTGTCTGTTGGGTGTGATAGCTATACGTGTATCATCGTCAAAATGTACCAGCTTTGCATCTTCATGAATATAGGGTTTCGTCCCCGTGGTCTAGGGGTAGCGTCTTTGATTCATAATCAAAACGTCTTCGGTCCCGGGTTCGATCCCCGCCACTGCCTAAATTTTGATAAATAATCAGCATTGGCGGCCGAAGACTTCCGGCATAAGAAGTCAGCCTCATTCTGCCAACGGTCTTGTCAAAGAGGGCGGAGGAGCGGATAGAGGTTCAGAGCACTCTCTCGTCCTAGGGGTGGGAAATTGCCCCTAAAGGCGGAAGAATCAGCAATGATCAACGACATGAGGATGCAGAAAGCAATGGAAACCACTGCATTAAAGACACGTAACGTGTATCCACCGGACATGTGGCCTGTAATTGAAGAAGTGTCACGATGATCTCTCCATTGGCAAAAGATTCCGGAATAGTCCCCCATTCGGATCTCCGGGAGGGGACTGCCAAGGGGGAGGTTACCATGAGAAAAAGATTCAATAATCTACGAAAGGATAACGTTCTACGAGTCGGGGCGTGGAATGTCAGACGCTTGAACGTGGTAGGGAAACTAGAAAATCTGAAAAGGGAAATGCAAAGTCTCAATCTAGATATAGTAGGGGTCAGTGAAGTGAAGTGGAAGGAAGACAAGGATTTTTGGTCAGATGAGTATCGGGTAATATCAACAGCAGCAGTAAATGGTACAACAGGTGTAGGATTCGATATGAATAGGAAGGTAGGGCAGAGGGTGTGTTACTGTGAACAGTTCAGTGACTGGGTTGTTCTAATCAGAATCGACAGCAGACCAACACCGACAACGATACTTCAGGTATACATGCCGAAGTCGCAAGCTGAAGATGAACAGATAGAGAAAGTGTATGAGGATATTGAAAGGGTAATGCAGTATGTAAAGGGGACGAAAATCTAATAGTCATGGGCGACTGGAATGCAGTTGTAGGGGAAGGAGTAGAAGAAAAGGTTACACGAGAATATGGGCTTGGGACAAGGAATGAAAGAGGAGAAAGACTAATTGAGTTCTGTAACAAGTTTCAGCTAGTAATATCGAATACCCTGTTCAAGAATCACAAGAGGAGGAGGTATACTTGGAAAAGTCCGGGAGATACGGGAAGATTTCAATTAGATTACATCATGGTCAGACAGAGATTCCGAAATCAGATACTGGATTGTAAGGCGTACCCAGGAGCAGATATAGACTCAGATCACAATATAGTAGTGATGAAGAGTAGGCTGAAGTTCAAGACGTTAGCCAGGAAGAATCAATACGCAAAGAAGTGGGATACGGAAGTACTAAGGAATGACGAGATACGTTTGAAGTTCTCTAACGCTATAGATACAGCAATAAGGAATAGCGCAGTGTGCAGTACAGTTGAAGAGGAATGGACATCTCTAAAAAGGGCCATCACAGAAGTTGGGAAGGAAAACGTAGGTACAAAGAAGGTAGCTGCGAAGAAACCATGGGTAACAGAAGAAATACTTCAGTTGATTGATGAAAGGAGGAAGTACAAACATGTTCCGGGAAAATCAGGAATACAGAAATACAAGTAGCTGGGGAATGAAATAAACAGGAAGTGCAGGGAAGCTAAGACGAAATGGCTGCAGGTAAAATGTGAAGACATCGAAAAAGATATGATTATCGGAAGGACAGACTCAGCATACGGGACAGTCAAAACGACCTTTGGTGACATTAAAAGCAACAGTGGTAGCATTAAGAGTGCAACGGGAATTCCACTGTTAAATGCAGAGGAGAGAGCAGATAGATGGAAAGAATACATTGAAAGCCTCTATGAGGGTGAAGATTTGTCTGATGTGATAGAAGAAGAAACAGGAATCGATTTAGAAGAGATAGGGGATCCAGTATTAGAATCGGAATTTAAAAGAGCTTTGGAGGACTTACGGTCAAATAAGGCAGAAGGGATAGATAACATTCCATCAGAATTTCTAAAATCATTGGGGAAGTGGCAACAAAACGACTATTCACGTTGGTGTGTAGAATATATGAGTCTGGCGATATACCACCTGACTTTCGGAAAAGCATCATCCACACAATTCCGACGACGGCAAGAGCTGACAAGTGCGAGAATTATCGCACAATCAGCTTAACAGCTCATGCATCGAAGCTGCTTACAAGAATAATATACAGAAGAATGCAAAAGAAAATTGAGAATGCGCTAGGTGACGATCAGTTTGGCTTTAGGAAAAGTAAAGGGACGAGAGAGGCAATTCTGACGTTACGGCTAATAATGGAAGCAAGGCTAAAGAAAAATCAAGACACTTTCATAGGATTTGTCGACCTGGAAAAAGCGCTCGACAATGTAAAATGGTGCAAACTGTTCGAGATTCTGAAAAAAATAGGGGTAAGGTATAGGGAGAGACGGGTCATATACAATATGTACAACAACCAAGAGGGAATAATAAGAGTGGAGATCAGGAACGAAGTGCTCGTAATAAGAAGGGTGTAAGACAAGGCTGTAGCCTTTCGCCCCTACTCTTCAATCTGTACATAGAGGAAGCAATGATGGAAATAAAAGAAAGGTTCAGGAGTGGAATTAAAATACAAGGTGAAAGGATATCAATGATACGATTCGCTGATGACATTGCTATCCTGAGTGAAAGTGAAGAAGAATTAAATGATCTGCTGAACGGAATGAACAGTCTAATGAGTACACAGTATGGTTTGAGAGTAAATCGGAGAAAGACGAAGGTAATGAGAAGTAGTAGAAATGAGAACAGCGAGAAACTTAACATCAGGATTGATGGTCACGAAGTCAATGAAGTTAAGGAATTCTGCTACCTAGGCAGTAAAATAACCAATGACGGACGGAGCAAGGAGGACATCAAAAGCAGACTCGCTATGGCAAAAAAGGCATTTCTGGCCAAAAGAAGTCTACTAATATCAAATACCGGCCTTAATTTGAGGAAGAAATTTCTGAGGATGTACGTCTGGAGTACAGCATTGTATGGCAGTGAAACGTGGACTGTGGGAAAACCGGAACAGAAGAGAATCGAAGCATTTGAGATGTGGTGCTATAGACGAATGTTGAAAATTAGGTGGACTGATAAGGTAAGGAATGAGGAGGTTCTACGCAGAATCGGAGAGGAAAGGAATATGTGGAAAACACTTATAAGGAGAAGGGACAGGATGATAGGACATCATGCTAAGACATGAGGGAATGACTTCCATGGTACTAGAGGGAGCTGTAGAGGGCAAAAACTGCAGAGGAAGACAGAGATTGGAATACGTCAAGCAAATAATTGAGGACGTAGGTTGCAAGTGCTACTCTGAGATGAAGAGGTTAGCACAGGAAAGGAATATAGAATGGCAAGTCATTAATATATATTAAGAACAGCAGAGGACCCAAGACCGAACCTTGCTGCACCCCATTCTTGATTGTTCCCCAGTTTGAGAAATCACCAGTGTTTTGCATATTATGTGAACTGCTTATTTCAACTTTCTGCACTCTTCCAGTTAGGTATGATTTAAACCATTTGAGCACTGTCCCATTCATATCACAGTACGTGAGCTTATCTAGAAGTATTCCATGATTTACACAATCAAAAGCCTGTGATAGATCACAAAAATTCCCAACGGGTGAGTTTCGGTTACTCAGAGCATTTAATATTTCATTAGTGAAAGTATATATAGCATTTTCTGTTGAAAACCCCTTCTGGAAACCAAACTGACATTTTGTTAAAACTTAATTTTTACGTAGTTGTGAAGCTACTCTATAATACATTACTTTTTCAAGAATTTTGGATAAGGCAGTCAGAAGAGAGATTGGGCGGTAGTTGTTGACATCAGACGTATCCCCATTTTTATGCAGTGGTTTAACAATGGCATACTTCAGTCTATCTGGGAAAATACCCTGCTTCAGAGAGCTATTACATATGTGGCTAAGAATCCCACTTATTTCTTGGGAACAAGCTCTTATTATCCTGCTGGAAATGCCATCAATTCCATGTCAACTTTTATTCTTGAGAGAGTTTATTATCTTCCTAATTTCAGAAGGAGAGGTGGGTGGAATTTCAATTGTATCAAATGGTGTGGGTAAGGCCTCTTCCATTAACTGCCTTGCTTCTTCTAATTAACATTTAGATTATATTTCCCTACAACATTTAAAAAATGATTATTCAAAATGTTTTCGACTTCCGGCTTGTTGTTTATCAAGTTTCCATTCGCTTTGATGGTGATGCCGTAATCCTGTTCTCTTGGTTGCCCTGTCTCCCTTGTAATAATATTCCAAATTGTTTTGATTTTGTTATCAGAAGTATTAATGCCAGACATGATGCACATGCTTCTGGACTTTTTAATAACCTTTCTTAATGTAGCACAGTAGTTTTTATAATATTTGGCTGTTTCTGGATCATTACTCTTTCTTGTTGTTAGATACAGTTCCCTTTTGTGTTTACAAGATATTTTTATTCCTTTAGTAATCCAAGGTATTTTGCATGGTTTCTTATAATTAGATTTAACTACTTTCCTGGGGAAACAGTTTTCAAATTCTCTTTCAAGTGTCTCATGAAATAAATTATATTTTAAATTAGCATCGGGTTCCTTGCACACATCATCCCAGTCTAACTGCTGAAGATTTTCTCTGAAATTTCTAATTGTTATTAATTGAACGCACAACTTTGGAGGGTAGTTTTGAATTACTGAATGGAGCAATGTCATATACTGTAACTAGCAGAGATCTGCATAGTAACTAACAGTTCTTGATAAAACTTTACGTAGTTTTCGTGTTAGATTTCTTAGTGTTTTCTTGATCGTTTAGAACAGAAAGCGCCCTAAAACCGTCTTTGTTTGTTTCGCGGCCGTTAGCCACTAGTCACTTGAATCAGCAGTTGTTTTGTGACAGCCAGAGCGAGAGCACCAGCAGCAGCGAGTACTATTTGTATAAAGCGTTTTTGTACTTATTTGCTGCGCTTAGCTTTTAAATAGTTTTTCTGGGAAAACCTAGCGTAGTTTTCGCGTCTCGTATTTCAGTGAGTGTTTCTTGATTATCAGAGTAGCTCATCAGAAGATTATCTTGGGAATTTGTCACCGTATAGGGTAGGGTAAACATAGTCATGTGTAGGGACTGTGGTTGTTGTGAGCGGACGCAAGGAGAATTGGCCACTCTTCGGGGGCAGGTGGAGGCTTTGTCTGTTAGGCTCATCGAGCTCGAGGCGCAGGCGTCGGCTCGTAGTGGCGTTGGGGCAACTGTGGTGAGACCTATGCCTACTTCGGTGGCCTTGGAATCACATGGAACCCCTGATGTCGCTGCGTCTTCCGGCAGTGAGCATCTTACCGGTCAGCCATCACTCCAGGGTGAATGGCGGACAGTGGTGGGCTCGCGCGTGCCTGGCCGAAAGGCGAAGGTGGGATCTGGCCGCGTGGCAGCTGCCTTACCCCTTTCCAACAGGTACGGGGTGCTTCCTAGTGGTGATGACATCGTTTCCGAGCCACCACAGGATGCCTCGCCTGTTGGGCCAGTGGCCGATTCTCCGGCAAGGTCCCGACAGTCACAGAGGGCGGGCCTATTAGTTATAGGGAGCTCCAACGTTAGGCGGGTTATGGAGCCCCTCAGGAAAATAGCGGGTAGGTCGGGGAAGAATGCCAGTGTGCACTCGGTGTGTCTCGTCCGTAATGTGGAGGAGGCCCTTCCGGCAGCTATTGAACGCACTGGGTGTGACCGGCTGCAGATAGTAGCACATGTCGGAACGAATGACGCCTACCGCTTGGGTTCTGAGGCCATCCTTGGTTCCTTCCGGCGGCTGGCTGATTTGGTGAAGACAACCAGCATCGCACGCGGAGTGCAAGCTGAGCTTAATATCTGCAGCATAGTGCCCAGAGTCGATCGCGGTCCTCTGGTTTGGAGCCGTGTGGAGGGTCTAAACCAGAGGCTCAGACGACTCTGCGACTATAATGGTTGCAAATTCATCGACCTCCGTTATTGGGTGGAGAACTGTAGGGCCCCCCTAGACAGGTCAGGCGTGCACTACACACCGGAAGCAGCTACTAGGGTAGCAGAGTACGTGTGGCGTGCACACGGGGTTTTTTTTAGGTTAGAGGGACCCCCCCTTGGGCGAAACGATAAAATACCTGACTGCTTACCAGAGAGGACATTATCAACGTTGATAAAGAACGTCCGTCCTCAGAGACAAAAAAACAGGAAAAGTTAACGTAATATTGGTAAGCTGCAGGAGTATCCAGGGCAAGGTTCCTGAATTAGTATCTCTTATTGAAGGAAATAGTGCGCATATAGTATTAGGAACGGAAAGTTGGTTAAACCCGGAAGTGAACAGTAACGAAATCCTAGACACAGAATGGAATATATACCGCAAGGATAGGATAAACGCCAATGGTGGAGGAGTATTTATAGCAGTAAAGAATTCAATAATATCCAGTGAAGTTATTAGCGAATGCGAATGTGAAATAATCTGGGTTAAGCTAAGTATCAAAGGTGGGTCAGATATGATAGTCGGATGCTTCTATAGACCACCTGCATCAGCAACCGTAGTAGTTGAGCGCCTCAGAGAGAACCTGCAGAACGTCGTGAAGAAGTTTCGTGATCATACTATTGTAATAGGGGGAGACTTCAATCTACCAGGTATAGAATGGGACAGTCACACAATCAGAACTGGAGCCAGGGACAGAGACTCTTGTGACATTATCCTGACTGCCTTGTCCGAGAATTACTTCGAGCAGATAGTTAGAGAACCAACTCGTGAAGCTAACGTTTTAGACCTCATAGCAACAAATAGACCGGAACTTTTCGACTCCGTGAATGTAGAAGAGGGTATCAGTGATCATAAGTCAGTGGTTGCATCAATGACTACAAGTGTAATAAGAAATGCCAAGAAAGGAAGGAAAATATATTTGCTTAACAAGAGTGATAGGGCACAAATCGCAGAATATCTGAGTGACCACCATCAAACGTTCATTTCTGAGGAAGAGGATGTGGAACAAAAATGGAAAAAATTCAGAAACATCGTCCAGTACGCCTTAGATAAGTTCGTACCGACTAAGGTCCAAAGCGAGGGGAAAGATCCACCGTGGTATAACAATCATGTACGAAAGGTACTACGGAAACAAAGAAAGCTTCATCACAGGTTTAAGAGTAGTCGAATCATAGCTGATAAGGAAAAGCTGAACGAAGCGAAAAAGAGCGTAAAGAGAGCAATGAGAGAAGCATTCAACGAATTCGAACATAAAACATTGGCAAACAATCTAAACAAGAACCCTAAAAAGTTTTGGTCATATGTAAAATCGGTAAGCGGATCTAAATCCCCTATTCAGTCACTCGTTGACCACGATGGCACCGAAACAGAGGACGACCGAAGAAAGGCAGAAATACTGAATTCAGTGTTCCGAAACTGTTTCACTGCGGAAAATCGTAACACGGTCCCTGACTTCAGCCGTCGCACGGACGCCAAAATGGAAAATATTGAAATAAACGATATCGGAATTGAAAAACAACTGCTATCACTTAGTAGCGGAAAAGCATCCGGACCAGACGAGATACCCTTAAGATTCTACAGTGATTATGCTAAAGAACTTGCCCCCTTTCTATCAGCAATTTATCGTAGATCGCTGGAAGAACGTAAAGTACCTAGCGACTGGAAGAAAGCGCAGGTCGTTCCCATTTTCAAGAAGGGTCATAAATCAGATGCGAATAATTATAGGCCTATTTCGCTTACGTCAATCTGTTGTAGAATAATGGAACATGTTTTGTGTTCTCGTATTATGACGTTCTTAGATAATACAAATCTCCTTCATCATAACCAACATGGATTCCGCAAACAGAGATCATGTGAAACTCAGCTCGCCCTATTTGCCCAAGAAATTCACAGTGCCGTAGACACTGGCGAGCAGATTGATGCCGTATTCCTGGACTTCAGGAAGGCTTACGTTTAGTGAAAAAAATACGAGCTTACGGAATATCGGACCAGGTTTGTGATTGGATTCAGGATTTCCTAGAAGAAAGAACACAACATGTCATTCTTAACGGTTCAAAATCTGCAGATGTAGAGGTAATTTCGGGAGTACCGCAAGGAAGCGTGATAGGACCTTTATTGTTTACAATATACATAAATGACTTAGTTGACAACATCGGTAGCTCCGTGAGGCTATTTGCAGATGACACGGTTGTCTACAAGAAAGTAGCAACATCAGAAGACTCGTACGTACTCCAGGAAGACCTGCAGAGGATTAATGCATGGTGCGACAGCTGGCAGCTTTCCCTAAACGTAGATAAATGTAATATAATGCGCATACATAGGGGCAGAAATCCATTCCAGTACGATTATGCCATAGGTGGTAAATCATTGGAAGCGGTAACGACCGTAAAATACTTAGGAGTTACTATCCGGAGCGATCTGAAGTGGAATGATCACATAAAACAAATAGTGGGAAAAGCAGGCGCCAGGTTGAGATTCATAGGAAGAATTCTAAGAAAATGTGACTCATCGACGAAAGAAGTAGCTTACAAAACGCTTGTTCGTCCGATTCTTGAGTATTGCTCATCAGTATGGGACCCTTACCAGGTTGGATTAATAGAAGAGATAGACATGATCCAGCGAAAAGCAGCGCGATTCGTCATGGGGACATTTAGTCAGCGCGAGAGCGTTACGGAGATGCTGAACAAGCTCCAGTGGCGGACACTTCAAGAAAGGCGTTACGCAATACGGAGAGGTTTATTATCGAAATTACGAGAGAGCACATTCCGGGAAGAGATGGGCAACATATTACTACCGCCCACATATATCTCGCGTAATGATCACAACGAAAAGATCCGAGAAATTAGAGCAAATACGGAGACTTACAAGCAGTCGTTCTTCCCACGCACAATTCGTGAATGGAACAGGGAAGGGGGGATCAGATAGTGGTACAATAAGTACCCTCCGCCACACACCGTAAGGTGGCTCGCGGAGTATAGATGTAGATGTAGATGTAGATCATGGTCGGAAAGGCCATTCTCAACAGGACAAGAATTTATGTTTTTAAACCTATATTGGTCTATAAAAGTGTTATCTATCAATGTGCTGCTGTCCTTTACTACCCGAGTAGGAAAATTAATGATAGATGTCAAATTGAAAGAACCCAGCAAGACTTCCAGATCATTCTTCCTATTACACTCTTTCAGTGAATCAACATTGAAGTCCCCACAGATAATAATCTTCTTTCCCCTATCTGACAGATAGCACAACAAGGCATCCAAGTTTTCCAGGAATAAAGGAAAGTTTTCTGAAGGGGACCTATATACTGTTACAATTATAAAAGAGCCCTTCTTCAGTTTAAGTGGACAGGCACATGCTTCTATATGTTGCTCTAGACAAAACTTTTTGTATCTAAGCTTTTTACACACTGATAACTTTTGACATATATAGCAACTCCTCCTCCCACCTCATTCTCTCTACTCATATGTGCAACTAGTTTATAACCACTGATATTTACCTTTTCCATATCAGACACAATGTGATGCTCAGACAGGCATAGTATATCTATTACATTATAAGATTCAGTGTCATCTAAACAAACCAGGAGCTCATCTACTTTATTCTTCAATCCCGAGATATTTTGGTGAGAAATAGTAACATTATTTTTTACTTTACTTTTGTGAGAAACTACTTTTTTCTTTAATCCACCAATATTTTGGTGAAATA
Source organism: Schistocerca cancellata (assembly GCF_023864275.1). Classification (NCBI taxonomy): domain Eukaryota; kingdom Metazoa; phylum Arthropoda; class Insecta; order Orthoptera; family Acrididae; genus Schistocerca; species Schistocerca cancellata. The sequence continues at coordinate 605,529,549 of NC_064632.1, read as the reverse complement.
TGGTAACATTATTATTTACTTTCCTGTTGTGAGAATTTTGTGAGTTTTGGACCTCTTTAGCATCTGCTGGCCTGAACTTCTCATTGGACACTGATCTTAGTCTAAAAAAGAGGTACATCCATGAGTACTAGTGTCCCGCCTTATGGATTTCGCTAACAACCCTGCCAGTTTACCCTTCCCTTTCCTATTGAGGTGTAGGCCATGCCTTGTGAAATCCCCCCTATCAATAGCTTCGACAGGAACTAATCCAATGTCTGGCAGAGTGGCCGCCCTACGCAACTGATCCAACTCCATGTTTACCCTCCTGACAGAGCGGTTCAAGTGGGGCTGAACACGCCGCACGAAAGCAGGCACCAGCCCAACATTGGTATGGGTCGTTGCCCTGTAGTGGACGTGCCCACACAGAGTCCTGACCTGAATCCCATAGAACACCTTTGTGATGTTTTGGAACGCCGACTTCGTGACGGGTCTCACCGACCGACATCGATACGTCTGCTCAGTGCACCAATCTATTAAGAATGGGCTCCCATTCCCCAAGAAACCTTACAGCATCTTATCGAACGTATGTCTGCGGGAGTGGAAGCTGGCTGTCTCCAAGACTAAAGGTGGGCCAACACCATATTGAATTCCAGCGTTACAGATGGAGGGCGCCACGAACTTGTAAGTCATTTTCAGCCAGGTGTCCGGACACTTTTGATCACATAGTGGTGTTTTTACAAATACGGTTTCTGCATATCACCAATTTGGCAACAAGTGAATACAATCTCTAATCTGTACACAGCAAAAGAGCCCTTACATCACAAAAACATTCTGCTAAAAGGAAACCTTTCAACTTACACTTTAAGTTGTAGAATGTATCTTTCAAATCAGACGCACTGGAAATGGAACCATCCGAAAAGTGCAAACCTTTTTGTACAAGGTTATAAAGCGCTAATAGTTCCCGCAGAGACAGTGCTGAATTTATTTTTCACGTAGTACGTGACTGCAATCAGGACTTTCGTACAGGTAGAACCGAATATACCACTTTCGGGAGTGCTGCAGAATGGTCACTGTTTGCAACATACAGTATAAAGTATCTAATCGATAACGTCGAATGTCCCGTACAAAACTGATTGCAACACTAGGAGACTTGCGAAATGCACCAATACATGAAAAGTAAATGTAACTTATTAGTGATAAATCAGTAGAGGCAAACAAAACAGTTGTGTCGTGAAAATAGATACGAAACTGAGGTTCGTTGGATAGATCTTAATGAAATGTAATTCGTCAATGAAAGAAGTGGCTTTCAAAACATTCACCTGACCTTGTGTTTGAGCATTGTGTTAATAGAGATGATAAAACGAAAAGCGGCATTACGTCACGTATAGAATGCGCGAGAGCGTTACGGAGATGCTCAGCATTCTCCAGTGGCAATCTTTCCAGCAGAGGCGTCGTTCATCACGGAGAATACCGAGAATATACGTTCCAAGAAAATATGAGGAGCTCTCTCGCAAGTCTCGAGAAGGGACGTCCACAGAGACTGCATAGTAGCATCAGAAGTGCAGAGTTTTCGAGATTCCGTTATTGTATCAGTGTGCCATTTAAGGTATAGCTGTAATGTCCAGAAGACAAAGTTGGATTTGTAAAGTGGCCCGAAGAAACAAACATGAATCATGTTGCCTACCCCACTCTGGTCAGCCGGCTTACGTTCCAACCAGGAGACTAAGCACTTGAATGCAGTTTTGCTGTAGATAATGTAACTTGCTTACCTCACTTTGGAACTCTTTTGTGGATGCAGGGGCGAGGAAAAGATGCGGTTCGTGGACAGAGAATTCAGATATTAATTTATTCTGCATCTAATATCATATAGTAAAAATAATATACAGGAAGTACATAAAGTCCGGGAACACTATCAATTATTTATTGCACAAGAAACAATCATTGTACAGATATCATACTTATGCCATTTTGAAGAGAAACCCTGAAAGATTTATTTGTTTTTTTCACGTACACCGCCACAGCGTAGTTTGGTAATCTGCCGATAGTCAGCGCTAGTCGCGAACACGGCGAGTTCAGGTGCGGAGCAAGCTTTCTGTGTGTTGGAGTTCGACAAAAACAAATGTGCTACAGCTGTTCGACGGATATTTAGAACCAACAAGGAAGGCCGTTTACCACTGGCACAACAAATTCGTTACGACGGGTTTTTGTCGAACTTGAACACAAAGAAAGCTCCCTCAGCACCTGAACTCGGCATGTTTGCGACTAGCACTGACTATCGGCAAATTACCAAACTACGCTGGGGCGGTATACATAAAAAACAACTTTCAGAGTTTCTTTTCAAAATGAGAAAATGGCTCTTAGCACTATGGGACTTAACTTCTAAGGTCATCAGTCCCTTAGAACTTAGAAGTACTTAAACCTAGCTAATCCAAGGACATCAGACACATCCATGGCCGAGGCAGGATTCGAACCTGCTACCGTAGCGGTAGCCCGGTTCCAGACTGTAGTGCCTAGAACCGCTCGACCACTCCGGCCGGCTATATACACATAAAAAGGTTTACAATTCTGTCAACCTTCAGTATAACGACTGTTCCATCGATGAAGAGCCCTGGCCGCTATGAAAGCCTGTGAATGTTATGAAATGTCTAATACGCAAATTATATAGTGGGAGCTCCGGAGAAGGGATCATTGACAGCGGTGGCGGCGTCACTGCCGGCGCGCGTGTTTTAAAGTGCGGCCGACGGGTTGGCGTCCGATACCGTAGATGATAATACACAAACAGAAGACCACCACCCATACTTCAAATGTATTACTGTAAGAGAAGTTTAATGATATAATAATAATAATAATAATAATAATAATTATTATTATTATTATTATTATTATTATTATTATAACTAAACTCCGCCAGAACAGGCCGTGAAGGCCCGCCGGTACCGACCATCCTCTGTGTCACCGGCAGCCCACATGCGTCACTAGATGGGGATATGGAGGGGCATGTGACCAACATACCGCGCTCTCTGCCGTATGTCAGTTTACGAGATCGGAGCCGCTACTTCTCAGCCAAGTAGTCCTCCGTTTGCCTCGCAAGGGCTGAGTGCATTGCTCCTCCCAACAGCACTCGGCAGACGGATTATCACCCATTCAGGTGCTAGCCCAGCCCGACAGCTCTTAACTTCGGTGATCCGACAGGAATCGGCGTTACCACTGCGACGAGGCCGAATAATACTAATGTAGCGTCGCAATCGATATGTGTTCCAGACCAGGATTCGAACCTGGAGCTCTTGCTACCTGCGAAAACTGTATAATGAAACTTCTTAGCGTGTGAGTGGTGCCTTGCATTACGTGCATGTATATACACAAAAAGTGCATTATACAGTTTTCACTGCTTCAGGGTGATGAGCAACCTGCACTGGAACGTAATGGCGCGGATTCTTCATCGTAAGTAACGCAAACATCTTCCCTTTAATAACAACAGTTTGTTTACAACACTTAAAATCGTTGTGAGGCACAGTTATAGCTAAAAAGACGTTGTCTCACATCTTGTTTTGGCTGTAGGGCACCACCACCCCAAGGAAATTTCGTCAGGTGGGGAAACAAAAAGAAAAATCTAACGTAATAGGTGAACTAGCCGTCTGAAGATGAACCTGTCGGTTCGAAACCGGTAACGGCGCTGTTTAAATAAACAAATAGCATTGTAAAACGTGGCTGGTGGCTGTAATCTTCTGTGTAAGAGTCAACCTATAACACATTTTCTATTTCCGCAATATATTGTGAACATCGCGTCAGCTGCGTTAGGGACGTGACTTGTGAGTTTCCGTGGATAATGTTGTAACTACTAAATAACCACCAACTGTCCTACCTTTTATTGTAAAAAAGAAAAATGGTTGTTCTTACTCCACAGTGCTAATATAAAGGCAGCAGCAAAAGAGATACCTGTGATGCATTTCATTTTTTATCTATGCCACTTATTTTCAAGTTTCCACAAAGGTCTTGCGGCACCGCACCCAATGTAATGAAAAATCACTGACAACAGCTGTGCTAGTTTGTCAGGGCCCCTGAAGTCGGAATTTGCGGTCTTCGTAACATGTAACTTTTTCCAATTTTTTTTTTTTCGTCGGTTCTGCTGACGTCTGCAGTAGCGATGTCGATGATCGACACTTTCATTAGCAATAACGTTAAGGTGCATTCGAACCTTTTTTGTTTTTCTTTTTCTAGTCATGCACACCCATAGAGGTTTGTTTGTTTGAGGCGAATGTGTGGCATATCAGCAAGCTGAACACGTTGTAAGTTGCTCAGTGTAATCGAAAAATTGACTTTGTTCCGCGAGAAATAGTTTGTTTAATATATGCAGCAGAGTTAATGTCGCTCATAATTCTTTTTCACGTAGCAAACGCGTATTCAGCCGTTGACAGTTAACCTCAGTGTGTTGTGAAATCGCGTGGTAAATACTTAACCACAACGGCACCAGGTGAAATTTCTGGAGTGACTACGAAATCTTGCTATTCGGAAGCCCAATTCAGATAGGTCTTCACCTAAACTACGCGCCGGCCGAAGTGGCCGTGCGGTTAAAGGCGCTGCAGTCTGGAACCGCAAGACCGCTACGGTCGCAGGTTCGAATCCTGCCTCGGGCATGGATGTTTGTGATGTCCTTAGGTTAGTTAGGTTTAACTAGTTCTAAGTTCTAGGGGACTAATGACCTCAGCAGTTGAGTCCCATAGTGCTCAGAGCCATTTGAACCATTTGAACCTAAACTACGCGGGCAGACGTCGAAGATGGTCGGGTTTCTCCAGTTTGACGCGAACTGGAAACCCCCCTCCGGCAGTCTTGGCGCCCTCTCCCTCGACAAGTCCTCGCCAGGTCAAAACTGTCTTGCTCGTGCCAGTACAGGGCGTCGCGCGTGTTATTGTATAGGAGGATGCCGACCTACACAGGGCGCCGCTGCCGAGAACCTGGCGGAAGCGTGGTGGCAGCGGTTTTCAGAGCGCGGCCCTGGCTGGCCGGCTACCCGCGCTGCTCGACGAGGCCCGGCGAGTACATCACAGCCCAGTACTGTCAGGGAGCACGTACGTGTCGCATTTGGATGGTTGTGTTGAGACACAACAAACTTCTTTCTCTCTCGCAAACATCGGTATAATACGCGTACGGAAAATGGGTGAGCAATAAAGAACACATTGAGACACAGCATGAGGGGAAAGTAAAATATTTTACTTTTTTGGGGACTGCTCTCGAATTTGTTTTTACTCCAGACCCCTTTTTTTTCACATTCGCATTCCACAGACGATTACGAGGGCTCTCATTACTAAGTTGTTCAGTACACGTACTTCCGATGTGAGGTCACGAAGCAGATCTACGTTCTCATATCTTTACCACGAACACTGTCAAATGTGGACTCGGGCCAAAAAAATTGTTCGGGAAGGTAAGTGAAAGTAACAGATGTCTGAAACTCGTCATTTACACAGTTTGTATTCGGTCTGAGGCACGGATGTCGAGACAGTTGCTTTAAACATTTAGCGATGCTGGAGACCTAAGAAAATATGAAAATCGTAGGCAACAGATTGATATGTTTTTCTGTTCTCGATGAAAATGTTTTATTCTCTCCGGTAATTTTCTTACAGTGACAAAGTATTTTGCATAAAGTAATTGCGCTAAATTTGCCGACAAAGTCCGTCTCATTTGCTTTCTTCTGGCAGCGATGTCAAAAATGTCTGTCTCATTCTATTGGAATTTTGGGCGAGGTGCATGGTGTCATTGCATCTTCTGTAAAAAAAATTTCGACCGTATTTAATGCGTTGTTGTTTTCAGTCCGAAGACATTTTTGATGCAGCTCTGTACCCTGTGCACGCCGTTTCGTGTCTGCATAACTACCACAACCTGCTTACTGCAGTAAAGCCGTGCAGTCCCTCCTCCCCACTTCCCCGCTTCTTGCCATACAAAATTACGATGCCTTGATGACTCGACATTTGTCGCTTTATATGGTGCCCTATTTTCATCACTTAGTGACACAAATTTCTTGTTTTCCTCGTTCGAATCAGTATCGACCCCCCCCCCCCCAATCAGTGTGTACCGATCTAATCTTGAGCACCCTTCTGTAGCAACATATTTCTTATTATGTCTCCGTGCTCGTCGTCAAATGTGGGCTACCTAGGGAGCCTTGTTACTCGGATCGCTAGACAAGATTCAAACAAATCGTATTAATGAGTTTCATTACACAAGAGTCGCGAGCAAAGGGCGAAATACCAAATAAACAAGCTTCTTCAGTATATACTATGCCAAGTCGGTGATACATAGAGATTACACGCGAATTAACTAGAGTTGACGCTTCTGTGCAAGTAGCTAGCCTTGAAACTGCTATTGAATTGGGCCACGACCAGTCGGGAGCGGCGCTTATGTCCTCTCCACATGGGGGCCGTTGCTGTCGCTTTGTCCCCCTGGGGAGGGGCCGGTCAGCGTGCGATTAGCCGACGTCTTCTCACAGCCGTCCCTTCTCTATCGTTCACGCCTGACGTTCCGGCGCTTGACTTTACGCCGTAACATTTCTAATGCTTCTGTTATCTTCTTGTCTGAACTGGTTATCGTTCGCGTTTCAGTTCCGCACGTGGCTGGTCACCAGAGAAATATCTTGTGACATTTCTCGTATTTGGTTCGATTATTTGGAATGCCGAGTCTATCTGTTCCACATTCGCGTTTCTTCTGAGCACTCGAATAAATTTTCTAACTCAGGTGAAGCGTCCGTCAAATAGGGGACGGGTACTGAAAATCCGCCAACATACGTAACGGGTAATTAATTAAACTGTCTATTTGTGGTCCTAAAGGTGCATCTGACTGCATGTTAGAAAAAAGACCTCTTCCCTCCGTAAGTTTGAAGTCGTAGAATCTGCATCGGTTCCAATGAATACATGTTCTTGTCTAGTTTCAAGTAATATTGCTCACTCAGTAAAATTCTGCGCTGCATTTTATAATCTGGAAATTCAGACTTATATTTTCTCAAAATTCTAAGAAATACGACGTAATGCTGAAATTACACAACTCTATTCTTGGTAACAAACATTAACGAGTGCTGCGCCTCGTAAATCCTCAGCTATCCTCTAAATAATTTCCTCGAATACTAATGTGATGTTCATTCAGATAGAAAGGCTTGGCGCAAATATATATCGTTACGTCAGTCTGTTAAGTGTACACTGCAAAGTGTGGCTCACACCTAGTTGAGATCAGCTCTCCATTAAGAGGTGTCGACCGCCGGCCGCTGCTTCTCCTCAGGCAGGTTGTCGTGCTGCCCGCGCACCGAATTTGATTTAGATTCGATGTTGCCGTGTGTGAGCAGATTAGCGTATTTTTCCGTGATTCGTGTTTTCGGAGTGCACACCTGTTCCGGCGGAGGAGAATGTTTTTGTTGTAAGTCTGAGTATTGTGCTTGGAGGCGTGCCCACACGGCGCTGAAGGCAGCGACCCGGTGCCCTGCAGGCCAGTGTGGCACAAGTAGTTCGACGTGTGAGATGCAGTGCCGCAGCTGAAAAGGCGGCCTTTCGGTAAATCGATTTCTGTAGTTTTCTCGATTTGTGGTACGTAATAGTCAGCACTCTTATATCTCTCTCCGAAGGCAGTTCCAGGCAATTCTGAATAATTCTGCACAAAATCAACTTTGAAATACGGCGACCACGTGGGTCTGTGGTACAATGTTTGCTCACTGGGTGGGAAGCTCGGGTGCGATGCTAGGTGGAATCAAATTTTACAACAAAGGTTACCGTTGTCGGAACATTTACGTGAAGCGTAAGACACAAAAGATAGAAAAAATTAATTTGCATTTTTAATTATACGATCGTGACTAACAATCATTTATAAAAGATCAGTGACTGAGAATATTTGTTTGCTGTCTAACCTGTATTTTTTGTGCGATATATAGCTAATTAGAAATTAGAACATGTGGATTTTTCGAAGAAATGACAATTGCACGTTTTAATTAGCATAATGTTCACAAACTCGTATGTTAAAACGAAAATTTACCTTTTTGTGCAAAAATGAACTTGTACGTTATTTCGCATTTAATGATACGAAAAATGTGTTTATTTAGTTTCTCAGAACCAACATAATACGTACTTTGTCGTTCTAAGTTAAATTGTGTTGGTGCCTGTCGCCGGAGCATTGTTCTCTAGCGGAAAGTCACCGTATTGCTAGTTTCCGAGGTCCAGGTTCGGGGCGAAGTTGTCATTTTATCTTTAAACTCTGTTTGGAGAAATCGACGTATATCACGTGAAGCTGTAAACCCAAAAACTTGTAAGACTGAAGGATCAAAGAGTACTACTCTTAATTTGAAATTAATTGCAATAAGAGGCGCGTGCACTCCCCTGTGGGAGTCTGGCGCGCCGTTGCAGCCCGTGGCGGCCGCCCAGTGCAGGGGGGGCACCCAGCCCTGTCGGTCGTACAGCGGGCGTTGCGGGCTCGGGGTTTCCGGAGATGCTTCAGTTATCTTTGTGGTAAGATTTCCAGAGATATTCAGTTACATCTCGACAAAATTTCGGGCTGCTGCAAACACTGGCAGTTTGGTCCTAATGTAAAGACGTGCAAAATTGTGTGTACTTGTCGAAACTCGAAACACGTCTCCTTCGTCTACGGAACTGGTAGGTCACAACTAACCCGACTTGAGTCGTGCAAATATCTGGGACCAACGCTGTGTTGACATATAAAATGAAAGTACCGCGCAGGTTCAGTTGTAGGTAGAACAAATGGCAGACAACGATTAACTGGACAATGATAGCTTGCCTAAAACGATAATGCACACACTCTGTTTTCTCGACTTGTGAAGTGTGTGGCACAAGTAGTATCAATATGAACTATCATGTTTTATTTAGCGATTCGAATGGTCAGAGGCGTATTTGACGGGTCTGTAGTGCAACGGGATTGATGAAGAAACTTTAATTGGCAGACACATAAAAAAGACATCCTATATATCGAGTGAATGTGCTCAGTGAACGACGTTTCTTGACCGTATCTTTCAGTCACGTACGTATCTATATACACTCCTGGAAATGGAAAAAAGACCACATTGACACCGGTGTGTCAGACCCACCATACTTGCTCCGGACACTGCGAGAGGGCTGTACAAGCAATGATCACACGCACGGCACAGCGGACACACCAGGAACCGCGGTGTTGGCCGTCGAATGGCGCTAGCTGCGCAGCATTTGTGCACCGCCGCCGTCAGTGTCAGCCAGTTTGCCGTGGCATACGGAGCTCCATCGCAGTCTTTAACACTGGTAGCATGCCGCGACAGCGTGGACGTGAACGGTATGTGCAGTTGACGGACTTTGAGCGAGGGCGTATAGTGGGCATGCGGGAGGCCGGGTGGACGTACCGCCGAATTGCTCAACACGTGGGGCGTGAGGTCTCCACAGTACATCGATGTTGTCGCCAGTGGTCGGCGGAAGGTGCACGTGCCCGTCGACCTGGGACCGGACCACAGCGACGCACGGATGCACGCCAAGACCGTAGGATCCTACGCAGTGCCGTAGGGGACCGCACCGCCACTTCCCAGCTGTGCTCCTGGGGTATCGGCGAGGACCATTCGCAACCGTCTCCATGAAGCTGGGCTACGGTCCCGCACACCGTTAGGCCGTCTTCCGCTCACGCCCCAACATCGTGCAGCCCGCCTCCAGTGGTGTCGCGACAGGCGTGAATGGAGGGACGAATGGAGACGTGTCGTCTTCAGCGATGAGAGTCGCTTCTGCCTTGGTGCCAATGATGGTCGTATGCGTGTTTGGCGCCGTGCAGGTGAGCGCCACAATCAGGACTGCATACGACCGAGGCACACAGGGCCAACACCCGGCATCATGGTGTGGGGAGCGATCTCCTACACTGGCCGTACACCACTGGTGATCGTCGAGGGGACACTGAATAGTGCACGGTACATCCAAACCGTCATCGAACCCATCGTTCTACCATTCCTAGACCGGCATCTCCATCTCCAGCATCTCTACGATCGTCTCCATGGGAGAATAGCAGCCTGCATTGCTGCGAAAGGTGGATATACACTGTACTAGTGCCGACATTGTGCATGCTCTGTTGCCTGTGTCTATGTGCCTGTGGTTCTGTCAGTGTGATCATGTGATGTATCTGACCCCAGGAATGTGTCAATAAAGTTTCCCCTTCCTGGGACAATGAATTCACGGTGTTCTTATTTCAATTTCCAGGAGTGTAGTAACGACCGTACAGATGAGAATAGGCAAATTGCAGGTCGCTCAAATTGCATCTCGCTCAAACCCGCATCCCGCACACTTAGCTTTTCCGTAGTTTCCCTAAATCACTTCACGCAAATGCCGGGATGGTTCCTTTCAAAGGGAACGGCCGATTTCCTTCCCTAATCCGATAGGACCGATGACCTCTCTATTTGGTCCCCTCTCTCAAATGAACCATCCAACCGACCAGCTCGCGCACAATCGTATGAGCATTCTTTATTCGCATGCTGCATCCGTGAATGGAATATGGACTTAGTTGAATATACAGTACAATAAAAAGTGCTAGCTTTCACTCAGTCCGTACTGATTGCCAAAGTATAGATGTAAATTTAGAAATGACGGGAAGTCGTTTGAGAAGATAATATACATTGTACAACCTGTTAGCTACCGATTGTGTAGCAAATTGCAGAGCGGATGGTGGAGGCTAGTACAAGCAATATCCCCTACCACGTTTCGTTTCTAAACTATCATCCGCAGTAAGCAGAACTGTTATGATTTTATTATTGTGATTGTACTAGTTTCGTCCTGGAAGAAGTGGTATCCTTCTCCACACCTGGTACGGATACAGAATAGAAGTAACGTCTGGTCTCCCCTTTTTGGACTCATTACACGGCATTAAATTTGTTTATGGAAACGATCGCACGTAGTATTACCAGCAAGCCCTGTTTAGTTGCGAGTTGCTCGTTTTTCGTAACACTTTTCTAGTGACGTTATGTTGTTTCGGAGAGAGAGCTGTAATAAATGGAGTGAGCTGATGAGGGAGCGGACATAAATGCCGTTTTGGCTGTAAGCTGAAGTTTCTGCGTCGATGTAGAGAGTCGATTGAACTAGGGGCAAGCAGGCGAAATAATTTGTTTAGTTTATTACGCCGCAGTTATCGAGCGGGTCCGTCTCGTGTACGGGCAGGACGTCTCGAACGGATAAAAAAGGCGTCAGGGGAAAAGGGCGGATCGGCACTTTCGCGACGACGTTTGTGTGTCACGCGAAAAGTGCGGGCTAGTTTCTCCGGTGGGTCGGTGAGGACCTACTTCCACGACGAGAGCAGAGCAGAAGTAGGCGCCGAAGGTGAAATCCGAAGAAGTGCACGTAAATCCTTCACGAGAGTGACGTAGCCTCGTTTTCACGGCGGGGAAGAGAGAGACAGAAAGACGCAGCGGCGCCGTAGTTGAGCGCGCTGCCACCAGGAGCGCTGCGGGATGTGGGTTAGCAGCAGCTGGGCGCAGCAGTCGGCTCAGTCAGTGTTCGCCGGGACGCCTCACCGTACGCGTCGAAGAGAGGACGAGGCACAGGACGCGACACAGCAAGTACAGAGAGAGAACGCGGAAAGCTGGTCGAGAGAGATAAGCGAGGTCGGCGCGCTGTCGCCTCACGATGGGGTGAAGTCCGGGGCGGGCTGGCGAGCGGCGGAGCCCACGATGAGCCCCGCCTCGCAGGGCGGGCTGGAGCTGAAGCGCTACATCGGCAGCTGCCTCATCTCGGCGCCGCGTAAGGCGGGCGAGGGCGGCGCGGCGCTGGCGGCGGGTCCTGCCCCGGCGCCGGCGCCGCTGTGCGGGCTGCCGCTCATCTCGCTGGCGCCGCGGCCCGGCGCCTTCTCGCGGCTCGCCATGCACACGCAGGGCGCGCCGCTCATCCTGGCCGGCCGGTACGGCGCCCGCAAGCAGGGCCAGGGCCAGGGGCAGGGCCAGCGGCAGCAGCAGCGGGGGCAGGGGGCGGCACAGCAGCAGCAGCAGCAGCAGCCGCAGGCCGCGGCCCGCAGGCGCGCGCCCGCGCTGCCGCCGGCCGTGGCGCGCGCCGCCGAAGCCACCACGGAGGCCGCCGGTAGCGGTGGAGGCGGCGGCAGGGCCACCAGCAGCGACTCGCTCAACACGGCCAGCGACGAGAGCTCGGGCCCGTCCGAGAACAGCCTGCCGCGCATCATCAAGCCCCGCAAGCGGCGCAAGAAGGACCGCAAGCCGCCGGCGGCTCCCGCCGCCCACCAGCCGGCAGCGCCGCCCTCGCCGGAGGCGGCCGCCCCGGAGGGCTCCAGCATAGTGACGCTGCGGCCGTACGTGCCGCTGTGCTTCGAACTGTACGACGCCGCGCGGCCGCCCCCAGCCGCCAGCGCGCGCCGGGCCGCCGAGCCGAAGCGGAGCGAGCCGCCCAGGAGCAAGCCGAGGCCGCAGCTGCAGCTGCAGGTGCAGGCGGCGCGCGGCGAGGACGGCCGCCAGCAGCAGCAGCAGAGCCCGCCTGCCCTCTCGGCGTCGGCGTCGCCGTCGCCGTCCGTGTGCCAGTGCCGCTACTGCGACCCCCGCGGCCACATTTGGGACGTGCACCGCCACTGCTACTCGCCGGTGCTGACGGCGCCCGCCCCGGACGAGTCGCCGTTCGCCAGCATCCCCCTGTTCCTGGGCGAGCCGCCCGCCGGCCACGCCGCCGACACCGACGACGGCTTCTTCAGCGAGGACCTGCCCACGTCTGCGTCGCCCACCTCCCTCTCTGGCGACGGCCGAGACCCGCCGGCCGACGGCGGCAGCGCGCTGCGCCGCAGCTGGAGCGGCTGCTCCTCTTCTTCTTTCTCCTCGTCTTCTTCTTCTTCTTCTCCGTCGCCGCCGTCGCTCGCCGGTGACCCTGGCGGCCGCGCGCGCACTGCAGCCGTCGCCGTCGCCTCGCAGGGGCTGCAGGTGTCCACCGAGATAGTGACCTCCCCCAACGGCCACCGCGACCTCGAGATCAGGTTCTACTCGAGCTCGCCGCCGGGTCGGGAGGCTGCTGCGAGCGAGGCCCGCGTCCGGAACGAGGCGGCGTGGCCCGCGAGCCGGCCGCGAGGCGGCGCCCTGTGGGGCAGCGGCGGGCCGGACGAGCACGGCGCCGGCGCGCTCGGCGACGAGGTGCTGCAGCTCAGCATACGCGCCGAGGAGTAGCCCGCGCGCTCTGCGGCGCCAGCCACTTCTCCACCTCACCTGCCCGTCTCCTGCACGCACTTCTCTCGGTCGCCGTCACTCGCAACTCAGCAACTTCCTAGCACGCCGTAGAAACCGTAGTCGGCGACAGAACGCGTACGATTCTAGGAACTCGTTTCTGCTTGCAAAACATTTACCTCCGTGCCAACGTTTCACGTTCGGAGTAGTATTTCGAAGGTACGTAGATAGGTACTAGGTACTGGTGGTTTTCTACTTCCAGTCTGGCTGCGGTACATTCGCGGAAAGTCGCTACTGACAGAATTATCGTCGAACCGCAGTGTTACGACGTAACTAAGCCTCTGGCGCGTAACCCGAATTCCGCGTGGATTTTACTTGTCGTACACTTCCTACAGGATTAATGTTGTGACACTGAATGATCTTTGAAGAACACTTCGGGGGCTCGAGTTAATGTTTGTAATTTACGGTGTCATTTCACATCGGATAACAACGCATCCCAAAGTGTGAGACAACGCAGTATTTCGCTGCGTTCATGTTCTGCGCATGATGTTAACTTGTTCGAGGACATAACAGTATTGTGTTGAATTACTTGATGACAAGATCACCTCTCACTCACTCTCTCTGCGCGCGCGCGCATATGTGTGTGTGTGTGTGTGTGTGTGTGTGTGTGTGTGTGTGTGTGTTACCAGGTGCAGCTTCAATAGGTTAGTAGCGAAAGTAGTGATTCCATTATGGGCGTGGGAAAGTGGGGACCTCTTGTACTTTGCAGTTTAGGCGTGGAGGGCGCTGTCAGCCGTTTAGTTGGCGACCTTGACGTGCAGTTGTGCGCCCTTTTGACATTCCCGGGGCCACGCGCTCTCGTCTGCATGTTTACAGCAGTAGCGTAGTCGCCACGTGAGGCGGGACGCCGGCGACTAGTTGGCCCCGTGTCAGCTGTGCTGGTCAGTGCAGCGCCTCTTGCTTTCTCACCCTCGTATCGTTCTTCTTTCACAAGCATTCGTATTCGACTCATCTTCAGAAATGAGTGTACCTACTTGTGACAGATGACAATCTGTACCTGACTGAAAGTCACGCCTGTGCTCCCTCGGTCACATCTCTCAATAGTAACGCATTCAACGTACTCGTGATCTCACCACAGCGGAGCTCAAACTTAATTTTTCTCTCGTATTTCCATTGACAATGTGCCTTGCTTGAAACCACACAACGTTTCGATATATTTATTGCACGTTTAATATCGGTATATCGTCGTTCTCGCTTGCTTCGGTGTTGGCCAGTCTCAAAGCAGATTATCACACTTCTTTCATTCTTCCGTATCTCTTGAGATACCGAGCATTTCCACAAATTAGTTTATAAGCTCTCTGCCTTCCCATTTTTCTTTCTGGGTTTTCCATTTAAGATGTAAAACAATAATTATTAACATAAAATTCGCTCTAAACTCATGGTGTAATTGTATTTGTGTTACTGTGATTTTATTGAGCGATCACCTTTTAAGAGTTGGATTCATTGCAGCCTCCAGTACGTGTGTAATAGCTTGTGCGCGGTATCTACATTAACGCTACCCAATTACCTTTCTGACACGCACGGTTCACTGTTTTAAGTTACATCCCCTGAGAACACCGTATATGGTAAAATCGTTTCATTAGTTAGTTAATTTAGAGATCATTTGTTCGTCAGATGACCCCGAAATATCCGCTAACGTTTGCCGTGAAAATGTGCCTTTCGACCGCACCACCTTCATTGTGTAAGTGAACCGTGGAAGAACGTTGCGACATAGCCGCGGCAGTCGCTGGACAACATATTTGTCTGCGGGCTCTCGCGCACAAACTCTTCCTACCGTTCATCACTCGGGCTGCGCTGTGTCCCGCTCTTAGCGACATTAAGTGTAACGTAACGGTTGCGTGACGATCTCTGATGACCAATAGCGACTACATTTTGAGGCTCCTTTTTCTCACGTCTTTGCTTGTATTGACACTTGTGCATTTCATGTGTTCTTTCCTTCATAACGCAACTTGTATGTGTGTGCACATTTGGGATTGGATTTGTGTGTTGTTTCACTCGAGACTGTAAAAGCTGTACTATGTTTTCTAGCAGTGTTAAATACACTTTGTTCCTTGTGAAAGAGTGTTTTATTTTTTCCTTCGCTTCCACAACTCTCTGTACGTCTGTAAGAAATTATGATGGGTATGTTTTTTTCTTCTGTGAAACGCAGCCACGGTTTGGCTGCTGCTGTTACTACATTTAGGATGCTTATATTGGTGATCATTGCCGTGCTGTAGTTGCTCTGAGCTGAAGAGTAATCCCAGAGTATTACGTTAACTGTGCACTTGTGTTCGAACGAGTGATTTGAAATAAAATGTTCACTTTGTTAAATGTGGCTGATATTTACTAAGCACAGATATTCTAAGAATCGTGTGAGAAGAGAAAAGGTGATGTGTTTTCTTTATGTTTTGTATCATTTTAATTAAACTTGTATCTTTGGTAAGTACATTGAAGAGAAACAAGCTCCGATACCCAGGCCAAGTTTTATGTGATTTTAACGCGTGGCCTGTGACACTGTGTAAGACAGAATTCGTATATGCGACTTTGTTGCTATACCGTGGTAAGTTACTGTTGACATTGTTATCGAATTTATTAAGAATGCACAGTGGTGTTAATAATGCGGGTAAGGGGACTGTACTCGGTGTCACAACAAAACTGAACAGCAGTTGCAGTTACATATTGACCAAATATTCTACCGCGGATGCTGTTCAACAGAATCTTCATTTAAGGTAGGCAAGCGATACACACCGACATTAATGTAGGAAAAGTATTTGTAGAATGATTTATTGGATCAGACAATAGTTGTAGGGGCGGAAGTTATGTCGAATGACTGTAATTATGTATTAATAACGTATGACGTTTTTTCCACTTGTGTATCGCAGTGACAGTACTGCTATCACCACCAAGGCTATTGAGCAGAGAGCGAGTGTTTTGACTGTATTTGTAACGTGACGCCTTTTACCAAGTCTAGAATTATCCCAATGTAACCACGTGCGCGACCGTATAAGAAGCAGACAACAGTGGTACGTAGCTGTCGCTATACTGGCTGGATGAGTTTTGGCAGAAATTTTAGGAGGCCTGGCGCGAATGCTAGAATTTTCTCTTTGAGGCACTTTTCAGTGATGGTTGTACGTTTCTGTGTACGGAATATGGACCGTCACTCCCTGTAATACAACATTAAAAGCGTCCGCGAGACTCTCGGACAGATTAGTACTGAAGTGTTGCGACGTAAGTGGGGCTTTGCATATGCGAAGCCGCTTTATCGGCGAGTGTTTTGTGCTGTTCTATTTTGAGTCGTTTGTGATCCATCGGTCTCGGAGAGCCTGCCAGAGCTCCAGTTCCTCTGTATTCAGAGAAGAGGACGCGTAGCTCACCGTCTGGTTTAGTATCTTTGTAACTCAGTGTCTCATAACCAACATACTGTCGTAATGTTGCTCTCTACTTCAAGTTACATTAAAGAAATTTTCGTCTGAATATATTTTTAACTTGGTGATTACATTGTTTCATCTAAACAGTGAATATAGAGTGATTTCATAAGGGAGTCGGAAAATAAAACAAAGCCGAAAAATGTAACAATTTATATCTATTGAATGTGTATATCACAGTTAAATACATAAATTTAAACAATAATAATAATCAGCATAAAGAATAAACACCAGAAGAGAACTTCGACATATTGAGAGCACACGAGTTTAGTTAGGTCTTGACGACGTTGGTGTCATTTGCAACTGGATTTAAGTGTAATTTCGCAGCATAATTGAAACAATCTTTGATTAGGATTTTTTTATTGTATTTGCTGTCAGTTACTCGTGATCAGCCGTCTAATGTCCAACACTGATTTATTTCCGCAGTATTAAATTCTGCGCATGTATACTAAATACAAAGTATTTCCTTTCTTAGTTTTCAAACCAAAGTACAGTATATGACACTTGAAAAAGCTAGAAGTAATCCGAAATTAGATTGCACAATTAAGTATAGGAACTATTGTGTTAGCAAATTTCTGCTTAAGTAGTAGTTTATACTTTTTGTAATATGCTATAAAGTAAAGACGTGGAAGTTGAAGGAAACAGAAGGACGAACAGTGGAAGCAGGGAATTGTGTCCCATCGAAATCAATACCAAGAGTTGGCCCGAAATATGTTACAGAGTCTTCAGCCTGTCCTTTAGTTACCTCGGTCCTCGTCTATCCTAAACAGCTGCTAAACAGCTTACAGGTTTTTGCCCACGCCAATACTACCGCTTCATTACCACTTTGAGAAAGTTGAACAATGCTTGTGATACCTCTACCTTCGATTAGTGTAAAAACACAGTCTGATCATATTCGGGTCTTTGTAAATCACGTTCAGGTGACTGTCAGGATATTTGCACGAAGACGACTTGAGCTAATTCCCTACTGAATACTGTATTTGTTTTGTATGCTGTGTTTGTTCTAATGAGGTAATCACTCCGTTGATGTGCACGCCGTTAGGGTCTGACGTGATTCCCTCCCATAACAGCGCATTTACTCTCACCGTAAGATTGCAACTGTATCTGTCAGCTGCCTATACATTTACAATTTAACTTTTTTGTTTGAACTACTAAAAGCACATTCACAGACTGCTTTCGAAACTTCTAAGATCTTTCTGGTTACGCATCCACGCTTCTAGTCTAGCCGATGTGGGGCGTACAAACATCTTCACCGCCTCAGACAGTAGCTCTAACCGGCCGTGAGTCTGCCGAAAAGAGGCAGGTGCAAGAACTGAAGTGTGAAGTACGATAGCCGGTGCTGGCGCCTAGCTCAGTCTGCTGCGCCCAACAGCTGACCGCGCACTCCTGCGACGCTCTGCTCACAGCAAAGGCGGGAACTGTTCAAGTAGGTGTGAAAGTGTTGAGAGTCCGTATCTCACACGCGTTTCCGGAACAAACTCTGAGTTGGGAGTTGCTTGTACACTTCCCACGATGCGTCGATGGAAATAAGTTTGTGAATGACGTTTCGGCGAGTCGAATGCTAACCGCCACGCCCTCGTTCGCAGCGTCGCGTGTTCAGTGGAAACGGGGGAAGCCTGGGTAATCGCTACACTCCCATCCCGCCACAGACTGTCACTAAATGGACCGAGCTGCTGTCGCTACCGGCCGCTGCATCGGACTAGTAATGCAACGGGAACAAGACACAGATTACCACGTGTCTTGCAGATACGCTCCAACTTTTTTTGTGGAAAACTACACTGCCGGTATTCTACATGTGGTTTCTGCCATGTGAGAGTGCTCGTCACATTCTTAAACGATCAACTGTCAGAAAAGCCAAATACTTGAAATATAATTTTGCAGAATGGATAGCGGAAGGGTACCGAATGAAGAGAAGTGGAGCTGAGGACACTAGATTAGAAAGTGAGAGATCAGTATTAGTAGGAGTTTTAATGTTCTCCATTGCTGTCGTTGTTTCTTCTGCGTCTGTATTGCTTTCGTAAAATAAACAATCTACTTCAGCTACACCCAAATGCACGAAGCACCTCGTGTCCCAGTGGCTCATCTTCAGTTCCTTTGATTGTCAACATAGGGGGTGTCCAACCAAATTTCGAAGTGGGCTTTTATCACTGTGAGGTCGGTATTACACTATCATATTTCTTTTACAAAGATATGATCAAATATTCGTCAAATTTGTTTGACAAAGATATTTGACCTGGCGCTAAAAAGGGGTATGACATTGTCATCACATTTTTCGTCAAAGTTCAAGATGGCTGACAACAACAACTTGTTATTATGGGCAGCAATTGCATGTACCATTTGGAAGAGAAGCGGGGGAAAAAAAGAAACGTACTTGGGTGAAGCTGTGGGTTTTACGACGAGACGATAAAAGCATTCAACAAAATTTGTTACTTGAACCTATAGTGTAGGACGTAAAGTCGTACATAAATTACTTAAAAGTGGATGAGTTTTATATTCGTCATATCACAAAGCACAATACTCACTTAAGAACTGCTATATACGCAGAATACAGGGTCACAGTAACACTCCGATTTCTCGTTACAGGAGAGAGTTACTCTAGCTTACAGAACAGCACTCGAATAACACAGTGCACATTAACTGAAATAATACCTGAAACGTGTGAAGCAATTTATAAAGGACCCAGGGCCGGCGCAAACCCAAGTACCACACCCCACACCCCGTTGTTTTTTAGTAAACGTTTGTGGAATTTTATTGAAACAAATCTGTAGGAAATGTCAACAATCAATCGCAGCTTTAGTTTTTACTTTTCAGATCTACGTAGGTTTCCGCCACTGAGTGGCTAGTCTCAAAGGCTTTTAATATGTGCTTACATCTAAACTGTCATGTTGACAGTTACGTTCAGCATGATGGTATAGATGTATACATAACTAAAAGCTTTGAGAATAGCCACACTGTGCCCGAAATCGACGAAGATCTGAAAAATTAAAACAAAAATTGTGACTGACTGGTGACAGTCTCTACAGATTTGTACAAAATAGTAGCTGGGCCTCAGCTCAAAAATGGAGTCAAACCTGATTGAAGAAATCTAGCTAATTTTAATAAGCCTTGTGAATTTACAAAAATGTTCAAATGTGTGTGAAATCTTATGGGACTTAACTGCTAAGGTCATCAGTCCCTAAGCTTACACAATACTTAACCTAAATTATCCTAAGGACAAACACACACACACACACGCCCAAGGCCACACACACACGCCCAAGGCAGGACTCGAATGTCCGCCAGGACCAGCCGCACAGTCCATTACTGCAGCGCCTCAGACCGCTTTTTGTTGTTGTTTTTTATTCCACAAAAACAGTAACAAAAATGGCTACAATGAAATGACATAAATAAGGTGACAGATAATTGCAGTCATAAATTACAGCATTCAAAGAATGAGGAATCATATTCAGTCTTTAGCAGTAGCACACATTTAGCACCTTCACTGTCGGCAGTTCAGCATGCACATTTTCTTCTTCTGCAGCCTGAGATTCCTCATCATAATTTCTCAGCCCAAATTAATCATTCAGTAAATCCTTGACGTGTGTTCCTTCCAGGGTAAATTACGTGGACAGAAGAGAAGTCCCGAACAGCCACATAGCAAAATCCTTCACTGCCTTGTTATTTTTGTCAGTTCCAGCCTTCTAAACGCATCCTTAGGGAGTTCAAGATCTTCCTTTATATCAGACACTAGATGTTTGCCGTCATATTCTTGTATCTGCTGTACTACTGATTTATTTTCATGTGGGACTTGCAGGTGCTATTAGGGTTGGGAACGGCATGAACTTACAGCTAACGTAAACAAACATTTTGCGATGGTTGTTAACAGATAATGTATTCAACGGAAAACAAAATATATTTACAATTTTACAATTACTTGGTTGAACAATAATGTTTACAACAACTATTTAATGTTGAACAAAATAAGAAACAAAACAGTAAATAACCAAGACACTGATCATAATACAAAAATTTAAAAAAAATACTAGACAAATCGAACCTTCCTGGCTGTTGCTTGTGCAAAGTCTTTCGCACGATCTGTGTAATTTAAGTCCTCTGTAAGTTCGTGCTCAATCGATATTGTTTGCAAGATCATTCAAACGAGTTTGGCTCATCGTTGATCGGAGGTAAGTCTTTATCAGTTTCAGTTTTGAGAAACTCCTCTCTCCACTGGCATCTGTCACTAGGAGTGTTAGGAGAATTCTCAGAGCAGTGTTAACATTAGTACCAACTGATGGGCGGATTAGCCGCGCCAGCAGCTGAAACACCTACTTGGGCATCATCGTTTGTTGCAGGTCGTGGTTGACGCTTGACATGTGGCTGAACACTTCCCGTTTCCTTAAATAACGTAACTATCCGGCGAACCGTCCGTACAGTTGGATGATGTCGTCCCGGATACCGAGCAGCATACATAGCACAAACCCGTTGGGCATTTTGATCACAATAGCCATACATCAACACGATATCGACCTTTCCCGCAATTGGTAAACGGTCCATTTTAACATGAGTAATGTATCACGAAGCAAATACCGTACGCACTGGCGGAATGTTACGTGATACCACGTACATATACGTTTGTGACTATTATAGCGCCATCTATCACAAAGCGAAAAAAGGGTCCAACTAAACCATTAACATTTCTTTACGTACTACACGAATATGTAATAAAAAATGGGGGTTCCTATTTAAAAAAACTCAGTTGATATCCGTTTGACCTACGCCAGCGAAAAAAGTGGTCCAACTAAAACATTAATATTCCTTTACCTACTACACGAATATGTAATAAAAAATGGGGGTTCCTGTTTTTAAAAAAACGCGGTTGATATCCGTTTGACCTAAGGCAACGCAATCTAGCGGGCCATCATGTTTCCCCCTTCAAGCTAGACGAGTTTCGTTCTTTGTAGTTTTTTCATTTGACGCTTATTTCGTGTGATATTTGACCCGGTCACTATCAACGGACCACCCTATATTGTGACTGTCACATTTGGCAGTATGTTATCAAAGGGTTGCAATATTAAATATTTGTTTCTTTACGAAAAAATAAACTTTTAAAATGACTGAAACTGTGGCTGCTGGACTCTGTTTCTTTTATTCGACGCATTTTCAGAAGATTTTCATTCGTATAACACTTTTTTTTCTAATTGCTCTAGTGGATTAAGTTTTCTAAGGTGGTATCGTGTATGGACTATGGTCAGGATGTTGTGGATGTCACTTAGTTTGTTCTGTTACGGTGCATGTGGTTACCTATTGTAGATTTTTCAAAGTGGTTGAGTCTAGAAAAATCTTCAGAAAACATATTGGATGAACAGACTTCAGCAACCTCACTTCTTCTGGTAATTTTAAAAT
The DNA here is from genome assembly GCF_023864275.1 of Schistocerca cancellata. Classification (NCBI taxonomy): domain Eukaryota; kingdom Metazoa; phylum Arthropoda; class Insecta; order Orthoptera; family Acrididae; genus Schistocerca; species Schistocerca cancellata. Next base: position 605,507,595 of record NC_064632.1, on the reverse strand, counting down.
TTGCTTTTTTTCCTAAACAAACAAATACTTAATAGCACAACGATTTGGTAGCGTGTAGCTTCGTTTGACTCATTCACAAACATTTGTTTTATAAATTATATCTACGTATAATTAATAATATGAAAATATTCCGTCTTTTTTTTGAAATAATAACACCTGTGTGTTTACAGAAATGCAGCCTCTTACATTTGAAATTCGTTGACTTGTGTTTACAAACGAGCTATAGAATGGAAGGTGTATATATGTACGTAATCATGTCTACTCAAACTTTCAAAAATGGCTCTGAGCACTATGGGACTTAACATCTGAGGTCATCAGTCCCCTAGACGTAGAACTACTTAATCCTAACTAACCTAAGGACATCACACACATCCATGCCGGAGGCAGGATTCGAACCTGCGACCGTAGCAGCAGCGCGGTTCCAGACTGAAGCGCCTAGAACCGCTCGGTCACAACGGCCGGCACTCAAACTTTACTTGCAAAGCATGTACGTACTACGGGAAACTGAAATCTTGTATTCTCGAAGTGCGACTTTGCTATACACCAATGTCATCGTAGCAGGACCAGAATTAACCTAAATTTGGAAAACAATTTGATGGAGACAGTCAGAGGGCCTGGAGTAGAGCCCCTGTGGCTCGAAATGCGTCGGGCTTTTGAAATAAAATCACAGTTGTGACTGAAGGCGGTTCGTTCTTTATTTTACGAAAGTAATAGAAGAGTTCTGTTATTTGAGCGACAATATAATTGGCGGCAGTGAAGTGAAAAGGACATGAGGTGCAGAATGGAAGTAGCAAGAAAGGGGTTTTGAACAAAGAAACTTAAGAACACGAAACGTAATTTTATATGTTGGGAGTGTCTTCTCTGCAAGTTACGCGGATTAGACATAGTGCCGTAGGTGCAGCTTGGCGATTTTCTTGAAAAGGAATTTTCTTTTGTTGTATTTTTCGGCCTCGGGTCACACGTCTGTTTCGACCTCTTCCAGCTATCTTTTCATGAGATGTTGTTGTTGTTGTTGTTGTTGTTGTTGTTGTTGTGGTCTTCAGTCCTGAGACTGGTTTGATGCAGCTCTCCATGCTACTCTATCCTGTGCAAGCCTCTTCATCTCCCAGTACCTACTGCAACCTACATCCTTCTGAATCTGCTTAGTGTATTCATCTCTTGGTCTCCCCCTACAATTTTTACCCTCCACGCTGCCCTCCAATACTAAATTGGTGATCCCTCGATGCCTCAGAACATGTCCTACCAACCGATCCCTTCTTCTGGTCAAGTTGTGCCACAAACTTCTCTTCTCCCCAATGCTATTCAATACTTCCTCATTAGTTACGTGATCTACGCATCTAATCTTCAGCATTCTTCTGTAGCACCACATTTCGAAAGCTTCTATTCTCGTCTTGTCCAAACTATTTATCGTCCATGTTTCACTTCCATACATGGCTACACTCCATACAAATACTTTCAGAAATGACTTCCTGACACTTAAATCTATACTCGATGTTAACAAATTTCTCTTCTTCAGAAACGCTTTCCTTGCCATTGCCAGTCTACATTTTATATCCTCTCTACTTCGACCATCATCAGTTATTTTGCTCCCCAAATAGCAAAACTCCTTTACTACTTTAAGTGTCTCATTTCCTAATCTAATACCCTCAACATCACCCGACTTATTTCCACTACATTCCATTATTCTCGTTTTGCTTTTGTTGATGTTCATCTTATATCCTCCCTTCAAGACACCATCCATTCCGTTCAACTGCTCTTCCAAGTCCTTTGCTGTCTCTGACAGAATTACAATGTCATCGGCGAACCTCAAAGTTTTTATTTCTTCTCCATGGATTTTAATACCTACCCCGAATTTTTCTTTTGTTTCCTTTACTGCTTGCTCAATATACAGATTGAATAACATCGGGGATAGGCTACAACCCTGTCTCACTCCCTTCCCAACCACTGCTTCCCTTTCATGTCCCTCGACTCTTATAACTGCCATCTGGTTTCTGTACAAATGAGATGGTCCGTTTAAAAAGACCATCGTAAATACCAAAAAAACTGACCTGTACACAACTACGCGCACTTGGACATGCTACACGGTAACCCATCAGAGAACAACTGAGAGGCTGTCGCAGTACAGCCAGGTGTGCGTTCCCATAAGAATTACGTGCCCAAGAAACCACGCGATGGACACACCTTTTTTTTAAGTTTGTTACCGTTGCTAATTCCGTACAAAAATTTATAACTTATTGTCAACTTGAATGGTTAAGAATGTCATTGACTTGGCCTTGTGGATCCGTAGGCTCTCATGTGAGAGATAAGGCGTCTGACGCAGCAGCAGCAGCAGGCAACGCGTGTCAGTGCAAACGCTTCATTTACGTAATTAAATAATCTCTTTCTTCTCGGTCCCTGGTCATCGGCTCACGACAGCGCTCCATTGCTTTCAGATAACGGAAACTTTAGGGCAACCACATTACCACCGCACAGACAGGACGGTGCCACTGCAGGAGCGTGGTAACTGCCACGATCACGGCAGCAGCCCGCGTATGTGCCAGTACTGTATCATCGACTACGTGCAACGAATCACGATGCACGGCCAATCTTTGAGGCCAGTTACCAGTGTTGCCGGTGCACGAAGCGATCGAGTATCACAGGATGGAATAGTCGAACGAGCACAACATTCGCGTAATGAACAGGCTGTTAAAAGACGAGGGGGCGGAGGATGTTGCAGTCGTCAGCACGAGGTGAACGCGTGGGCCGGCGGCGCACCTGCCAGCCTCCGGCGCTGTCGTTTACGGCCCCTGTGTGCCACTGCCAGCCACTACCGCTGCCCTTGTGTAGCAGTGGTCCTCAGGTCCTCAATAACGGCCGACCGGTTGTAAATGCACGCCAGTGCAGGATGGGGCCGTGAGTTGGTAGTACTGCCCCGTAAAGCCCGTCCACCGACGACTGGTGTACGTCCCACACGGCCTCCGACAAGTGGACGCGCACGCAGCTGTTCCGGCGCCGTTCGAGTCGGCATGTAGTCCGGAGGCGTACCAGCAGTAGAAAGCGCGTAGTACGAAATAATAAGAGGACTACAGGATTGAAAAGTTCAGGAAGTGTGTCTGCTTCACGAAGCGAACGAGGAAACCAGTTATTCATATCGTTTTGCTTTCCAAGTCGGTAATTGTGGAATAAACAGAGTGATGAAATCGTCATTATGGCGCTGCTGGTAGCAGATAACCTTGACCCTGACCTAAGAGTCATTTGGGAATCCTGACACCAGCATAACGCGGCAGCAGCACCAGCATCACATCCGGCCGCATGACGACAGCAGCCACTGGGAGGTCCCCAATGCTCAGAGAGCCTCTGCTCTGCAGCCAAATCTGAAAAAGAATCTCAACTAAAACTTTTCGTGACTATATTTGCATTACTAATTTCCAAAAACTTGTTTACTGGCTCTCTACTCCGATTTCATTTGAAGGTATATATCATTCATCATTGATACTGGAACGAGTACACAGCATATTTATCTACAAATAACGAAAAACCAACATTTCCTTTCCAAATATAAATAATGAATTAGGAATTCATATTGTTTGAAAATGAGTTTTACCTTAACTACAGTCCCACAAACCATGAAAACGCGAAAAAAAATCAAGTCCTGATGCACATGCCGCTTGCTCATGTCACCGCCACTTGGCTGAACTGTAGAAAATAACTGCTCCTGTCGCCAGCAAATGTCTGCACTGTAAAACGAGCAAAGTTCAACCCGTGAACCACAATTTCGTACTGCCACCAGTAGATTCCTGTCTTTTAGGCCCAGCAGAGTCGTAAACTAACTATTTTCCACATCTAAGATGTTAAAAATTCTAAAATATCTGCAAAATACGTCGGTAGCGCGGAAAGTTCGATATATACATTGCTGGTTCAGGTTAACACATGAAAGACGCTGGAATAGTTTAATCAATTAATGTGATGTCACTATATTGTAAAAATACATCTGCAGTGCGAAAGAAAGTGTGAGTTAATTTCCACATATTCACCAAATTAGTGCCCAGAAGTCTAAAGTATGTGTCATAATTCTAGATTTCAACGGCCAATGACAGTTGACATTTGAGAATGAGGACCTAACAGTCCCATGTCGCAAAAGTAACCTCATCAGGTTTCTGACTGTAGAAACAAATATGTTACCTTAAAAAGAAAAACTATACTAAGCATGCAAATAGACGAACTGAATTTAACTAATTAGGCCTGTTCATGATGTATGTCACAACACGCCCTCACAGTATATATTCCCGCATTTAAATTGTTCTCAAGCACAGTTTTAAGAGGTACAGAGATTATGCATCATGTCACACACTTAAAAAAATATAATCCATTATATTCATTGAAAATTACTGCTACATACCTACCGCAAGATATAACAACAGGTTGCAATCAAAGAGGATCTCTAAAAAGCTTTATTGGCTGCATTTGTTCAATATCATTGTTCACAATATTCTAAAAATACATCTGCACTGCGAGAAGTGCAATATTCGTGTTGTAGTGGTACCTAAATATGTAAAATGTGTAAATTTGTATAATTGAATTTATACGAACTATGACTCGCAAAAATAAAAACCTTTAATCAACTACACCATCACAAATAAATACACAACACAATCGTCTTATTAATGAAGGAACGAATAAGGTGATTTTATTACCAAACATCACTTAAATTGCAGAAGCGCTTCGACTGCTTGTAAAAACACGACCAAGGACGCTAAGAGTGACAGAGATATGACTTTCCCAAAGACATCAGAATCAGTATGTGGGAAAAACTACTGACCACATTTTGGAAACAAATTAAGTATTGCCGCATCTGAATTGCCTGCATAACTCGTTAAATTACATGTTTATCTCAATATAAGCAAAATTGTAACAAAATTCGGTTTCGTACGCCTTGCAAGCATAGTGGACCACCAGAAATATGCCTGACGCCTAGCTTTGTGTGATCAGCCTCCGTTGCTAAAAATGCTAAACAAATGCCACAACAAGTATTAAAGTCATGCTGTTCTCTATAACACAGTGATATTTAGATATATCTAACTTGCACATCGTGGTCTAAAATTGAGTGGGTCATAACCGGAAACGACCTTACAGACTCTACCAATTGACTGGAATATACGCTTAACATCACGGCCTCACATTGCTTCTAACAACTAACAAGTGATGTAATTACATTCCATAAATTAGTTGTTGGACATGTGCGTACCTAAACAGTGTTGCGCAGGGATCACACTCACTCCATTCTGTAATGGTCTCCAGTTAGACGATACCATGTTCAGTCACGTGTCTGGTCACATTATAAAATCTTTAAGTGGATTACAAATAACGTTTCCCCCTCCGGGGCTTGTGATTTGACATTTGTATTATTTAATAAAGTTTTATTGCACAGTTGAGGGCGACCCACATTAAACAGTCAACCACAACTGTCTTACCGTATAGTATAATGCTAGTTGTCGCTCCATATGCGAGACGTTACCTCCAAGCGAACATTACCCTTTACTTAGGACAGACTTTATACAACTACCAAAGCGGGCTAGTTCCGTTACTGTAGAGTTATAGTGTCATTTTAAGAGTATAGTATGTGAGTCTCAGGTGCACTGTTTATAAATTGATGGCGTTGTAGAATATTCCGCAACAACAGAATGGCGGTAGATAATAACGTAATGGGATAATAGTTAATTTACGACTCTGCTGGGTCTTTTAAATGTGCAGGAATCTACTGGTGGCAGTACGAAATTGTGGTTCACGGGTTGAACTTTGCTCGTTTTACAGTGCAGACATCTGCTGGCGACAGGAGCAGTTATTTTCTACAGTTCAACTAAGTGGCGGTGACATGAGCAAGCGGGATGCGCATCAGGACTTGATGTTTTTTTCGCGTTTTCGTGGTTTGTGGGATGGTATTTAAGTTAAAACTCATTTTCAAACAATATGAATTTCTGATTTATTATTTGTATTTTACAAGCACATGTTGGTTTTTCATTATTTATAGAGAAATATGTTGTCTACTCGTTCCAGTGTTCCATGATGAATGATATATACCTTCAAATGAAACTAACCAAGGCGGCTAGTGAGCCAATAAACAAATCTTTTTCAGTCGCTAATGCAAACATATTCCAGGAAAATATGACATGCGCAACTGTAATACGATACCACAGATTATAAACCGTTTATGCTGGTGTTAGGATTCCCAGAATGACCTCTAGGTCAGGGCCAAGGTTATTTGGTATCAGCAGTTCCATACTACTCACGCCTAGACGTGAGCGGAACTTGTGCCCAAAAGATGTGGCATTTCCTGACATTTAGGCGATGCTGTTTTCACACTAGAAACAAGACGAATACAAGAAAACTTGCTGCAAATTTTGACTGGCGTAATGAGGGATCGTATCGTGTGCTGACGAGGACACGGCTCGGCCGCGCCATAGTATTCTGCTCCTGTCATAAGAAACAAGTCGACATTGCTCTCAGTCAGCCGAGTGCTGGTTGTATCAGACCAGTTCATCCACATTCAGTGACAGATTCGAGGCACACTGTACACCGTACATGCTCTCATCAACTGGCTGGTCCCCGAAACCATTAACGCTAAGCCCCTTAGCAAGGTCACCACTTCTGGAAGAAAAGAAAAAAAAATTGAAAGTATGCCAGAGGTGAGAACCGAAGTCTTGTCGTGCCGAAAAAGAAGTAACTGCCAAGTGCGGTTTCCTGCAAGGAAAACTCTGACTCGACTTTACGCTGGAGTGACAAAAACGCGAGATAAATGCTTCCTCTGACAGCAGGTAAGATACTCTCGTTACGGGGACAGCAGAACGACCAACACCGGGCGTTGGTTGTTGCACCAGGACAGCAGTGTTAATGTTACCGAATAGTGGCAGGATACTTTGTAATACAGATAAGGAAAAGGGTCTGAGTGGAGCAGAGCAATGCCTTCTGTCCTTGTATACTGTCGGTGCGATTCCGCAGTGATGACCATTTTCTTCGACTACGGAACATCTTCGGATGTTTTCAAAATAAATACAAAATTGATGAAATTCACGACCGTGATGAAAGTACCTACGTCACACTGCTAAAGCAACCAGTGAGATTCGGGTGCTGTACGAGCCGTCAAGTATACAGAGGCCTCACTTTGTGTGTGTGTGTAGTGAATCAACTGTTTGTAGTTTTACCCTTGTAACGGTTTCGTTTCAGGCGTAATGAATTTGTCGTACTGATGGACCACATACAGAGGTCGAACCCTGTACTTTACTTCGTAATATGTATTTCTTAACTCACTCATAAATCCTGCTATTATATTAAGGTATTCCTTAGTGTCACTCAGATGCCTTGTACAGCATCTGAAAATTACTCGTTAAGAAACCTGTGTCATCTACACAGGTGTATATTACGTCGTGATTTAGATTAGTTGGGTATGATTACCCTCGGGATTCCTTTTCTTTATTTTTAACACATTCCAACTGTGTAATGGAACTAAACAGGTTATTGTTGCGAGAAGAAGCGACAGTAAACTAGTAGGGAGACAGGGTGCTTCTACGCTTGTTCCTTCACCTGTGGCCTGGTCTCGGACCGTGGCGACCCAGATACTGCGCGGCTCCAAGGCACGACGCTCGCCGCTCGCCCGCCCGCCTGCCTTCGCAGCGCCGCACCCAAGTCTTCAAGTCGGACGCTGCTCACCAGAGCTCCGTAACGTTTGTGACTGCATCAAATGGCTGTTGCTCTCCCCTTGTGCACAAAGTTCCCTGCCCTGATACCACGCGTAGCCCGGGTGCGGATTCCTGTGTTCATCCATACGCTGCTGTATTGGTACAGTTGTTTTTGTGAGCGCCGCTAGTAGCCTTGCCTTGACCCGTGAGACAGTTGTAAATCATTGAGCGGACCCCTGAGAACTAACGACGTACTAGTGCTCTGGATGTCTTCACGTAGCTATCCACTGGTTCTTTGGCAAGTCCGAGGATCACAACTAAAAGTAACTCAGCAAACAATACATGCAAACACGTTTAAATGGAAACAAATTCAACCACATCAGTTTCGTAGAACTCATGCCAGGATCTTGCAAATATTTATTTATTTATTGCAAAATTAAAGACCTGTTACCTGATGTTTAAAGCAGGCCGTAAATCTTACAGTTCTCGTTTGTCACCTTTTCTGTTTTTTGTGTTCTTTTTATTTACAACTTTTGACAAAGAATAATATTTTGTAAAATGACAATAATTTCAAGTTGAAATATAAATAAAATTTAGTTGCGTTAAGAATATTGCATCTACGGAGTGATGAAATATTTGTTGTACTCCACGAACTTCCACACCACCACTTGTTCCTCTAAAATTAGCCACACAGTCGTTTTCTTTATGTTCATTGACTTTACAACATTTGCGATATTTAGACATTATCTCCACATCTAACACTTCACTGGTGTCTGCACTCGTGGCAGTCACTACTCCATTCAGAGAAGTATGTCCTTTTTTTTGCCACCTTGCATCAAGTGCAACTGCAATATCCGAACATCCATCGTTTTCTTCCACTGCTTCCCTAGCAGCTACTTTCATGCTTTCCTCACTGACCTCACATACAGCTTTCTCTAATATTGCAGTCAGTTTTTCAGATTTATTTGGTGTTTGATGTAACTTCATCACTGAACAAAATGTTCTCCCTGTAGCCATGCCCTTGCCAATCGATCGTAAGGCATAAACCAATCCAGTATTGATTTCATAAGGGCCACTTGCATTTGGTTTTGAAGAACTCATAAATGAAATCACAGCTGAGCATTTAGTGCAAATTAAATCAAAAGCAATTACTAGGCCTTTTTTCCCACTGGCACACTCACAAATTTGGTGAGAGCTTCGTTGATGATGCACTTGTTGAAGAATTACAATTAAAAACATAGTTGCCAGGCGATATAACCTTTTGTACATAAAGCTTTCTAAACTTGTTTCCTCTAAATTGTCGTTTCTTGAAAATGCGTTTACGTTTCGTCATCTTCAATAAACACAACAAAACACACGTAAACAAGCACTGCAAACGTAAGTCTAACAACTACTCGCAATCATACTTGAACAAAACTAACCACATGTTTCAAAGCGTGTTGTTTACAAACAGCAGAAACAAAAGAATACCGACCGTTGCATTTCAAGGATAGCCAACACACACGGGAGTAAATATATATATATATATATATATATATATATATATATATATATATGTGTGTGTGTGTGTGTGTGTGTGTGTGTGTGTGTGTGTGTGTGTGTGTGTGTGTGTGTGCAGAAAAGTGGGTGACAGGAAAGTGGGCGTGGCACATAAACACACGTGGTAGGAAAATGCTCTTTAAATGGTCGAAAAAAAATTTCTCAGCAAAATTCTTTTCAGAGTACTTAAATAAAACCTTAATCTAACGAAATATGATGAAAACAGAAAATCAATTTTTTCGAGCTAAACCACAGTGTGGTCCCCTTAACCCAATCTTCTTTCCTTCGAGCCATTGACCTCCAGTCAGCCTCTTCTGTTCCTCTCGGTGGCTGCGCTGGCTCCAAAACTGGCAGAGAGATGACTCAAATGGGACTTAACATCTGAGGTCATCAGACCCCTAGAACTTAGAACTACTTAAACCTAACTAACCTAAGGACATCACACACATCCATGCCCGAGACAGGATTCGAACCTGCGACCGGAGTGGCAGAGAGATATTAGTCCTACCAGTAGTCTGTGGCAATATTGAGGTCGACACCAGAGGTAGATTTAAAACACTTTAATTACGCTGTTAGTGCAAAGAATTCACTGACTGACCAATTTTGGGTCTCATATAACGTTCGAATTATAGGAAAGCATATTGTTGCCTACCGCACTAGTTTATGAATTGTCAAATTGTCCTAGTACAGTAATCACACAACGCAACACAACCCAGTGATTCAAGGCGATTCACATGTGGCAAAAATTGAACGCATCAGTACACCATATCGCTATCCTGAAACTTACTGGCAGATTAAAACTGTGTGCCGGACCGAGACTCGAACTCGGGACCTATCCTCATACACATTTAAGGAACTCGAAACATTGAAGATTGTGCACAAAAATAATCAGTAGCTCCGTCAACACTGAACTGCTAACCAGTCATTGTTCATATGTGTCAATAATCACTGAAATCCCCTAATAAGTTCCCACTCGGAATTAATTAGTAATTACTGTCAGAGAGGTCATGAATTAAACCCACGAGTGAAGGAAACGAACTGTACGCAATATTTGCCAATATTTCAGAATGCTAGTTATCCGTCTAGTCCATATTGCTCACGACAAGACACACACACAGTCTTGGAAAAAAGTATTCATATACTGTTGTTCATGTGGAAGACCTTTGTTTATTAGAAGTAAAGATCGCAACCAGGCATGTTATGTGGCAAACGAACAGTATCGGGTTTCCTTCCTAATCTGCCCATAGACAAGGATTAACTAAATTAGCCTTCCGCAAAAAGTAAATAAAAATCCTGTACCAGCTGGCTCGACACAATGGGGAAAAAAAGTATTCATACATCCAAAGAAAAGACATTGTACGTAAGTGTAATGACAATATTAATAATCTGTAGCCATTCCTCTTCTGTGTATCACTTCTCTTAACCTCTTTGACATGGAATAAACCAGTTTTTTGGTAGTCTGCGGTAATATTTTGCCATTCTTGTTGCAGACGTTGTTTTAGAGCAGTCTGTTTATTTCATATTTTCCGGCCGTTCTTTCAAGCGTGCCCCAAAGATGTTCAATTCGGTTAACAACATGGGGAGTATGGTACAATCACCACATACGCACAACTTCCCCCTCTATACTTATGGTCATCGTCTTGTTGAAAGTTATCACCTGTGCCTAAACCCAAGCTATCAATACTTTTTTACATATTTTCAAATAGGATATTTAAATTTTGAAATCTTTCCTAGATGCAGCCATACATCCCCGTATCATAATTCCTCCACCACCTATGGGTTGAATGTGTTTGGGATCCAGCTTGTTACTTGGTCGTCTCCACACCAAAACTTTGCCTTTATTTACAAATATGTTTAAACTTATTTTCATCTGTGAACAGTACCTTGTCCCAGAAACTTCTATTACAGGCCCATATCGTTAACGTCGATATGCAGCAGGATTTTAGAACGTATTTAAAACATCATGAATTACCTCGAAGGAAACGGTCTATTGACACACAGTCAACATGGCTTTAGAAAACATCGTTCGTGTGAAACACAACTAGCTCTTTATTCACATGAAGTGCTGAGTGCTATTGACAAGGGATTTCAGATCGATTCCGTATTCCTGGATTTCTGGAAGGCTGACACTGTACCACACATGCGGGTCGTAGCAAAATTGCGTGCTTATGGAATATCGTCTCAGTTATGTGACTCGATTTGCGATATCCTGTCAGAGAGATCACAGTTCGTAGTAATTGACGGAAAGTCATCGAGTAAAACAGAAGTGATCTCGTTGTTCCTTATCTACATAAACGGTTTGGGAGACAATCTGAGCAGCCGTCTTCGGTTGTTTGCAGATGACGCTGTCGTTTATCGACTAATAAAGTCATCAGAAGATCAAAACAAACTGCAAAGCGATTTAGAAAAAAATATCTGAATGGTGCAGTTCACCCTAAATAACGAAAAGTGTGAGGTCATCCACATGAGTACTAAAAGGAACTCGTTAAACTTCGGTTACACGATAAATTAGTCTAATCTAAAAGCTGTAAATTCAGCTAAATGCCTAGGTATTACAATCACGAACAACTTAAATTGGAAAGAACACATAGAAAATGTTGTGGGGAAGGCTAACCAAAGGCTGCGTTTTATTGGCAGGACACTTGGAAAATGTAACAGACCTACTAAGGGGACTGCCTACACCACGCTTGTCCGTTCTCTTTTAGAATACTGTTGCGCGGTGTGGGATCCTTACCAGGGAGGACTGACGGAGTACATCGAAAAAGTTCAAAGAAAGGGGGCAAGAAAGCGAGCATGTTCTGTATTATCGCGAAATATGGGAGAGAGTGTCGCAGAAATGATACGGGATTTGGGCTGGAAATCATTAAAAGAAAGGCGTTTTTCGTTGCGACGGAATTCCAATCACCAACTTTCTCGTCCGAATGCGAAAATATTTTGTTGACACCGACCTACATAGGGCGGAAGGAGATAGGTGTTCATTCTTTCCGCGCGCTATACGAGATTGGAATAATAGATAATTGTGAAGGTGGTTCGATGAACCCTCTGCCAGGCAGTTAAATGTGATTTGCAGAGTATCCATGTAGATGTAGATTGGTCTAAAGTTTTAATGTTAATTAATTTGGAACATTATTAGTTTCAAACAACTTTAGATAATTTAAGGAAAGGTTGGAGATATGTACTTTCAGATGATAGGCGTTAATATGCCGAACTATGTTTCCTACCACTCACTGGATATGTAAGGTTGTACTGCATGGACTTTTTGAATAAAAAATATTTCAAATTAACAAAAGTTATGAGTTAACTAATTAGATAACTGCAGCTATATTGACAAGCAGTATATAGTGAGCAGTGAAAGTCAATCGGCCTAAGCTTATTTATGAATCTGAAATTCGTATGGTCTCAGTGGTACTAGGTACACTACCATATTGCCATTATGATATTTTACAAACGAAATTTATAAAATCTTGAGAGGCAGAAGAAATTGGATACTCACCTTGCTTCTTGTCACGGTGACAGTGCTGTTGACGAATTGAAAGCAAGCCATTGCACAAAGAGATTATCCATTATAAGCGCGATGCATCACGTCTTCGTAATACCCGACACTGGAATGTAAGTTGTCGTTGTATGTTTCCTTTGTCCGAGAAGTAACGCGTGAAACAGGCTTGTTCTTGTGTTTATATTTGCGTTAGGTGTTATCTAACCGTCGTTAATTAACTTAGAATCAATTATAATGAAATATGATTCATTAAGCGTCGTCATGTTTTGGTCCCGCGAATGTCCATTGAGTTAATGTAGGATCTACTCACCTCTCGAGACACAGCTTAGGAGGGAATCCTATCCAGCGGCGTGGTGTGATGCTGAAGTTTTAGATGCCTCAGCAATCTACTGCGAGCTGCTCGCTCTTCATGCAGTCACTCTAGCATATTTTAGCAGCTCCTGAGTGTTCATTTTAAGTAGTGTAAAGGCATAAAGTCAGACGTAGTACAGCTAAAGAGACTTTAACAGACCTTCAGTTCTGTGGGAAACGTATCACAAACATGATGTCCCATTTTGTGACAATAACTTTGCTACAGGAAATACAGTGCCAGATAATGGCCTGCATTGTCTTCTAGTGAACCATTTCGCTGAGTTAAGTCTATCTTTGCCCCAAGGAGTAGTAACAGTGGAAATATTTGTAACAAAAAGTTAAAATTATTTGTATTTTCTCTGAAGATAGATGCACTGGAATTAATATCAGGAAGGGGATAGTTTGTTTGAGGTCCACAGTTTAATTTTTTTCTGCTACAGAGAATGCTCCAGAGAGGCAGCAAGATGCAGTGTATTATGTACGTCTTTGCGTATGTCAGATAGTAACTGAGTCTTACCACAATTAACTAGTCCCAAGACGTTTGATACCTCCGTCCCGCCTATGTAGACGAGAGATATGCTGCAAGTTTATTCTGTAGCTGAACTTTTCTCGAGATGAGGTTATCTGTCGGCACGAGTTAACTGATTTCTGTCAGTGACAAATGAAGAGGCTTGTCGGGTAGTTTGTCTATACACGGAAGAACGCATCGATTCGTATTGGCAGTTCTGTAAGACGAGTGTGAAACGTTGCATTTGCTTTGTTCCTTAGTTTCTTCTGTAGGATACTGCCAGCGAATGTCGGCTGGAAATAACTGAGATCAGTGTTTCGATGATCACAAAAATGTTACGGTCACTAGTGCATAAAACAAATCTATCGTCGAATATCTACACGGACAGCAGAAAACGAACATTTCTTAAAGTTAATCCTCCGTAAAAGTTTCTACCTAGGTGTCACGCTCACTCCGTGTATCTGACATTTAAGTAGACAGCCTCAAGTTCAGAAGTGGAAGTGAAGGCAATGTGGAGTGAAAGGAGTTTTGTGAAGGGGTTCGGGTTGCTGTTGTTCATCGTAGCATTAGGTGAACACACAAAGTTTGGATTTGTTGTGAGGGTGGATGCGAACTGACTGTCGACTCGTGGTACTGTCACGATGTGTTAGAGTGAGTAGAGGGGACAGTCGTCGCTCGTATAGCAGTAAGGGAGGCTGGGGGGGGGGGGTTGGACTTCTCTAGGCTAGGCTAGGCTAGGCTAGGCTAGGGAAGGAGCGGGCCGGCCGTGCCCGTCGAGCCGCCGCACTCTGCTGCTGCAGGGGCAATATGGCGGCGCCTGTCACGTTTCCGGAAGCACACACGAATATCGTGACATTTCCCCCGCCTTCATTTCGACATATTGCTGAGGTGGAAACACTTATTCTTACGTGGCCGTCGGACGCTTTTACGTCCCCGTTGGTCGGCATCACTTACTCGCTGCATCGACCTATCTTCCGTTTCTCAAGGCAGGCGCTCACGAAATGCACACCGCACTTTGCCACTCCATTACGCCACTGCGCTGGGCACCCGTCGACCCGTGCTGCAATGTGTACGGATCGCCAGTTATTGTTTGCACCATTTCTTACAAAAAGGGCGCTGTAATTTACCGAGTGTCAGTGTCAATAAAATTCACCGACACCCGTGTACTTTAAGATACTATGTTGTTTTATTGTGAAGCGAACCAGTTTCGGTATTTCATTATGCCATCTTCAGACCCCACACACATCTATCCGAATAAACGAATATCTACGTCATACTCTGGAGCCATCTAACGGTGTGTGGCGGAGGGTATTTTCGGTACCACTATCTGATCCCTCCAACCCTGTTCCACTTGCCAATAGTGCGTGGGAACAATGATTGTCGGTAAGCCTGTGTATTGGCTCTAATTTCTCAAATTCTCTCTCGGTGGTCAATACGCGAGATGTATGTGGGGGGAAGTAATACGTTGTCCGACTCCTCCTGAGAAATGCTGTTCCTAAATCTGCCCGTGATGCACAACGCCTCTCTTGTAACGCCTGCCAGTGGAGATGCTGATCTCCGTAACGCTCTCTCGTCAGCTAAACATCCCCTGACGAAACGCGCCCCTCTTCGTTCATCTCCTCGATCAGTCCTACCTGTCGTATACTTGCCGTATAGCGCCATAAATCACTGGATATCGTGAATTCAATCGCTATACAATTGCTTCAATCGAAGGCACGATAGCAACTCATATTTTGTATAACGATTGAATGCACGATGTCCAGTGATTTATGGTGCTATACGACAAGGTCGTTTATTTGGATAGATGTGTATGGGACCTGAGCATGGCGTAATGCTACACCTTAGATCTATGTGACGATGCTGTGCTGATTATATTTATATATTTTGACGATGCCTTATCACTTTAGGACACGGTGTAAAAAAGATCTGAGGATGTTCATTACGGACTGAAACCGGCCCTCGTCTAAAGAATTGATATTGTCGTCAAAGACTGGAATAAAAAAACATTTGACACATTGAGGCGTCAGGTTACTTGGGACGCTCCGTGTCTGCACGTTCTCTCTAAGGACAGTGCTGCCCGCAGAATTAATTTCCTATTGGAGAGGTTTGTTGTGACTAAAAATTTTGAAGGCAGTGAAATTAAGTAAGGCAGCTAGCAGGTGCTGAAGAGGATGTAGGTTGGAGTGGTTAAACAGAGATGAAAAGACTTGGACAATGTGACACGGAGAGCCGCACGAAAGGTGTCTTCGGACTGAAGACCACAACGACAATGATATGCGACAAAGAAAGATCATTTCTGCGAGCGAACGGGCTCCAGAACACTGCGGTAATCTGCCTTCCGTGCTGCAAGGGAAGAAGAGGAGGAATCGTTAGCGCCAGGATTTCACCCGGAACAAGTCCCGCCCACTCACCCCCGGTTTTCCCGGTCTTTGTTCGGTGCCTGGGCATCGTTTCAGTTGACCCACGTGGTTTACCGCGTTCGGCTGCACTCGCTCGGAGTGAATGTTAAATTAATATCTTGCCAGGTCTTAAATTTCGCCAGATAGTTAAAAGACACGTTACAAAAAACGTGCACAGTTGGCCTCAGCTGTGCCAGGTACTTCCACAGCAAACATAAGAGAAAACAATTTAGCACTGAATTCTTTAAATACGAGAACTCAGTATTCAGATCAATAGCCTATGAAGAAACATACTTCTGTGTGAGAAAAAGCACCCAAGGCTAAAACAGGATAAACCTACCCTCAAATAATAATTTGTTTGGAGAAATATGAACCACGGTATACTTGACACTCTGAGTTTCAGAACTCAGACAGTATACGCGAAACAGGCGTCAGTGTTCACTATAATTCCAGAGGGCATCTAAATTACTTTGTTCCTGCTAGATCGATCCACGCTGTTTTCGCGTGTTACTCACTGAATAGTTTTGCTGAAAAGTTTTAGGGGTGGAAGAAGAGCTACCACAGCATGAAGGACGTTTTACAGCCGTGAAACACTGCAGCATTTATTTCCTCCATACCTGTTCTGTGACAAACATACACATCATCATTATTATTTTTTAAAAATGGTTTGAATGAAATTTACAAAATTAATGAATCTTTTGGTTAAAAATAGACAGGACAAAGAATAACGACAGATTATTTGCCTGAGACGTTTGCAACAGCATATAGTACATTAATCACACAGAAACAGCCACAATTCTTTGTAACCTCGTTTATAATGCGCAGGTATGGCATTGGAAGAATTTACAAGTTAAAATTCACCCATTACCCATGCAAATACCAACGAAATATGTCATATAAGGAAATATCGTGCTGCCTTCATTAGGCATTTCTACTTTATGGCATTCTTACATTCTTTAATTTTCGTGAGTTGCTATGAGGGCCTACATAAACAAAACGACTTTCACTTATTTCTATATAACGTTGATTTTAGACAACAGAGTTAGTCGACTGCATCTGTGGCTTTACTATCTACATAACATATTCAAGACCATTGTTTTCGCATTGTATGTTTGCTCTGCTGTTACCCTCAAATAAACGTATTATTAACAAGTGAATTAGTTAATGAAAATTTGTCCTTATTGCCCTTAAATAACATCACGTTAATTTTTTGTTTTTGTTTTCTATTGCTGGCGATGCTATCAATTCTCTATAAATATTTTTATTTCTTTAATAATGCAAATTCATGTTATATTACCATCCAGAACAACTTAAATTTCTTATCATTACTGAATTTCATCACAGTGTAACGTGTGTTGGATTGTGACGATAACAACTTTGTTGTAGCTTCCAGTTTGCAGAACTGGGAACTGGCGGCTGTTTAGGGGAGGGCCTTACACTATGGAGAGGCGTGGAGGGTAGGGGGGGGGGGGGGTGAATGGGCGGGACTTGTTCCGGGTGAAATCCTAGCGCTAAGGGCACGTAAGAAGAGGGGGGAAAACTAGTACGAGGGCTGCTCGAGTTGCAGGCGGGACAGAGGCGGCTGCCTGCTGTGTGCTCAGCCGGCCACTGGCTGCTCGTTAAGGGGGTCCGCGGCAGCCGCCGAGCCAGAGGCCGCCTCTCAATGGAGCCGGAGGAAAAACGCGGCCGGCCAGGCCAGTCTTGTCTGCAGCGCCGGCCTCTGTGAGGGCCGGGCGCGCTTTTTGCCCCCCCCCCCCCCTGCCTCCTCCGCCATTACGTGGCCGTGCAGCAAGGTCAGGTCGCTACTGGCACGAGGCCCCGCGCCGACTCATTAGCGACTCGTTCTTCTGCGGCGCACAGTGGTCTCTGTGCGACTGGCAAAACATAAAGTCGTGTGTGAATTGAAATAGTCGGACACACTGTAATTTCGTAGCTGGTACGTCGCTAACGAGGCTGTGCCTATGCTATCTTTTAGAAACTGTCCGTAAGCTTCAGTAGGATCAACGGAGATAAGGTTTTGTTAAGCCTCACGGCAGGTTCGTTCCGCTCTCGCGATGTCGCAGAGTTCGACCGTCCGCTCCGGGAAAAACACGCGATGCCGCCATCCGGCTACGCGCTTGTCAGGACACACTTAACGGCAGACGCGAATCGTAATCAGACTGTCCACAGGAGTGCTCAGGAAGGGGTCAGGAGTAGATTGGAAACGAATAAGGATTTCGTAAGGACACGGGGGCGTGTTTACTATGACCCTAAAGAGATAGGGAAGAAAACATACATCTATACTAAATATGCACTAGCAACATGAAAATTATCCTACTAAATTGCACGAGAAGTGCCGTAGTGGGAACAGAATCAATTAAACGGATAGAGGACGAACCAGCTGACGTAATTTGTCTACAGGAACCGTACATGCGCAACGGGAAAATACCTGGCGTTCAGAGGCAATGCACTGTAACCACAGGTTTCACAGATGCAAAGGAAGCAATCGTTGTGCCGAACATACACGTAAGAGTCACACAAATTTCACACCTGAACACGGAACGCCCTAGGCTGGGAAGACTCGGTAAGCTCTTCCATTTATGCTCAATACTCACTCGAGACAGCACAATTTCACAAATAAAGTGAGACCGACAACAGTGCGGCTCGACCCTCTGGCATGCCGATACAATGGACGCCAGTTGCAGGACGCTGTAGCCACAGTAAACGAATAAAGCTGGACAGCCAGCGACCTTCTGTGGATCTGCCGAAGGAAGCACTAACATTCACTATAATCGGTCAAACACACACTCATTCTAAACTAATATGTCGTAGACAAAGTAACACATTGTGATCGCAGCGTAATAGTCGCAAACACGGCAGCCATTACCGACACAAACTCACATACAACACAGCACCCACGGTTGCTGTTACACAAGACAACTTGGTGAACTCATCGCGCAGATCAGTAACTCGAGCCTCCGTACAACACACAGTAGCACTTATTTCAGAGTTTACACGCTGACACAAATATTACGAGAAGCCCAATCCGCTGCCGTACCAGTAGGAAAGGAAAAACGGAAACAGGAAATACCGTGGTCCACAACGTTGACTAGAGTCCGCAAAGGCTCACGAGACAAAATACACTGTCAAAGGTCAAAACGGCACAAGAACGAGAAATTAGACTCATATATATAACGCGACGTTAAAGGCAGGTATAAAACCGAACTTGACAAGAGAGGACCACTGGGACAACTTCGTGCGGAATCTGTTACAAAATAATATGTGGGGAGAACGTCTCCACTACGCGAGGCTGGTGATGTCCAGCAGAATACCTTCCACAAAGGCTTCTCCCCAGACGGTGACCCGACTCAGGACCAACAGCTACATATCAGTCTGCACCGACTAATACTAATTATCTACGCTACTGACCAAGTAGTCATCCCCTTGGCTCAGGTGGAATCGTCCTTGCAGTTAACGAACTAAAATCTAAAAAAAAAGTCCCAAGCTCCGACGCGATTCACCCAGAAACTATCAGGAATACAGCACCGCAGATCATACTGTTTCTGATTGAATTACTGAATGACCTCCACGCCGCTACCCACTTTACAGTTCCCCCGTGCCTCTCCGGCACGTGATATGGGGTCGTGGATTCGACTCCCAGATCGCTCGTGGGCTTTACTTTTCAGTGTGCCGTTACTATTTGCTCTATGACCGCAATGGAACATCATGCATATAGACTACGCTAGCTTAGAATTTCACCCGACAAATAGAATTACAAAAAAAGTAGTGGTAGCAAAATAGAATCTGCGTGCCTCTAATGTGTGTGTATTTATAGCATGCATACTAGTCGAACGTTGTTCGTATGTGACTAATTATATGAGTAAATATGATATCGATGTTTGCTCTTAGCACTCTTAGGAGTGGCATGGAAAAACTAATCGGCAACAGACGATATTCTAATGTGAGAATGCGATAAATAATTAACCAGGTTGACGCTTTAAGTTTTTAAACCAGTTGATGATTAAGAACTGCTAGGAAGTCGGCAGTGCAACATTGTAGCGTTGTTAATTACGTCGCCACACTTTTAATCGGCGCGGCGCGGAGCGGTGCTGTGCTGTTCTCCGTCCATGCGGCAGCAGTAGGACTCCTTTGTCTGTACCGTTAGCTTGCGTAAGCGCCGGAGGATTTGCATTACGTAATTGCACGGCGGACTCCGTAGGAGCATGCAGCCAGAGGGGATAGGTCGGTGGGTCACGGCGGGCAGCCGGATAGCGGCGCGGCGCGGCGTTCTGCCCCTCTCACTGCTCACACTAGCCGTGTACGCCGTACCCGCGAGTGAGCCCGAGGAACCGTGGCCCCACTGCAGGTGGTTGACGAACGTCCCAGCACGCGGTTTACGTTCCCAGATATGTGAGCGATTCGATGACTTTTCAGGTATTAGAACCCAGTACGTGGCCCTCGACGGCGAGTGTTCGTCTACATCTACGAGGTGCGACAATAAAGTAACGAGACTGATGTGAAAAAAATGTTGCTTACCGTTTTAGCCAAGTTTAGTCTTGTCTCCTTCAAAGTAGTTCCCTTCTGATTGCACACACTTTTCCCAGTGCTGCTGCCATTGATGGTAACATTTCTGGAACTCATCTTCTGTAATATCCTCCAAGACTCACGTCACAGCTTTTTGGACATCTTGTTTGAAAATGGTGTCCCATGACGGCCGTTTTGACTCTTGAAAATAGAAAAAAAAGTCGCACAGACCGATATCGGGTGAATAAGGTGACTGTGGTAGTACTGAAATTTGTTTTGAGGTTAAAAATTGCTGTACTGACAAAGCAGTATGGGATGGCGCATTTTCGTGATGCAGAATCCAATTATCACCAGTGTTGGCCATGACACGAAGAACTCTCTTACGAAGTCTTTCTAAAATTTCTCTGTAGTAATATTGGTTAACTTTTTGTCCAGGAGGCACCCACTCTTTATGAACAAGTTGACATCCGTCCGTGAGGTTGACGGTCGTCCACTGCGGCCTTCATCTCATTCGTTCTGCCTTCACTAAACATTTTATGCCAACGAAAAACTTGCTCTTGACATAACCACCTCTCCAAAAGCCTTCTGAAGCTTACCATAAGTTGTCGTCGCGTTTTCACCCAATTGAACGCAAATAGAAATGACATACCATTGCGCAATATTATGCGGTTCCATTTCCGTGACGAGACACACAAACACGTGTTAACTTATTACAGCACAACTCACGACTGAGCAGTTGCATCGATGTGCCGCTTGGACTAGAAGCGGCTTATAGACCGAGGTGAAAGATATTGTGCCTACGCAAGCCTGCAGGGTTGCCACATCTCGCAAAGAAAATCAGTCTCATTACTTTATTGTCGCTGCTCGTACATGATAACTCTGCAGTTTATAATTAAGTGCCTGGCAAAGGGTTCATCGAACCATCTTCAAGTTATTTCTCTACAGTTCCACTCTCGAACAGTGTACAGAAAAAACAAACCCCGTAAATCTCTGGTTTCTCCTATTTTATTATTTCTCGACCCCCGGTAACGGCTGGAGTATTGTAGGAACTCACGTAATAGGTTAGGCGTGCAGTGCACGCAGAAAGCGGCTGCTGTGGCTGCGGAGTAGTGTGGCGTAGGTTCTTTTTTTAAGGTAGAGAATGTTTCCGTACGGCCAGTAATATAGGTTCTCATTTCACACAGGGATGAACAGCATTCCTGTTGATTAAAGTGAATAGCATTCGTCATGGCAGATCAGAGAAAGAAAATCTTACTATAGTACTAGATAATTGCATAGTCTCACTTACAAACGATAACAGTGCCCACATGCTGCTAGGTGCAGTAATCTGATGACACCAGAGGTTACAGCAATGAAATTCTAAATTCCGATTGGAACGTGTATTGCAAAGACAAATTAAACGCCGATGATGAAGGGGAATTTATAGCCGTAAATAATACGATAAAGTCTAGTGACATAGCAGCAGATACCAAGTGAAATAATTTGGGTGAAGATAAGGCAGTGTTAAAGGTGAATCAGACGTGGTAATCGGAAGCTTTATAGACACCCTGCCTCAGGAACACTAGGGGAAGAATATTCGAAGGCAATCTGGAGAATATGTCGCGTAAATTTCTTGGACGTGTTATAGTATTCTGTGGAGATTCCAACTTACCAATTACAGACTTGGAAACTAAAGTGATAAACGGGGGCACTAGGGACGCGGAATCGTGTACATTTTTTCCATATACCTTGTCGGAAAGTTACGTTGTACAACTAATCGTTGAACCGACTATTGAAGATAACTTATAAGGCCACCTGATCACGAAGAGGCCAGAACTTTCCTACTCGGCGTAGAACAGAATTCAATGATCATATTGTCGTTACAGCCTCACTGAATAGGACTGTGAATGGGAAAATAAAGAAAGGTGAATACTTAGTAATTGTCGTAAGGAACAAATTTCAGATTACCTGAGCAGTCAACAAGAAACATTCATCTGCGAGACTTAAAATGTTGTACATAAAAGGACAAAATTAAAGAGAATTGTACGGGGTATACTTTAGACAGTTGTGCGCCTAGCATCGTTCTGAGAGGTGGGAAAGAATCCCTGTGGTTTGACTGCCGCATTAGAAACGTGCTCCGAAAGCGAAGAGACCCTCACTGAAGATTGAGACATAGCCAAAGCGTCACAGGGAAACAAGCAGTACTCGAAACCAAGATTACTGAAAGGAAGATCATGCGCCTAAATCGTTTGCGAATTAGATGGTAAAATTCTGTCTGCCAGATAATCTAAACACGTTTTGGTCGTATGCTAAACCAGTCCAGATATTGTGTGTAATCACATCGAGTATCAAAATGACCGATGTGAAAATAAATAAACGCGGGATAGAAAAACAACGAAAATTGTTCAATAGAGGAAAAGAGAGTGGACCTTATAAGGTGGTATACCTATACGATTCCACATTGAATATGCGAAAGAACGTGCTCCTCTTCTAGAAGCAGTGTACCGTAGGTTGCTGCAGTGCGAAACGTTACTAATGTTTGGAAAAAGGCACAGATTATTCCCGTTAACAAGAAGGTTCGTCCAACAGTTGCACAAAACTATGTGCCTATTGCTGACTTGGATCTGTCGATCAATTTTAGAACTCTTGTACGTCCGCGTATTACATTTCTAAGAGACCGAAACCTCTTCTCTAGGAGTCGACGTGGGTTCCGAAAACAATGATCTTTTGAAACCCTACTCGCTCTCTCTGTCCGTGACCCAGCAAGTAGTAGGCGCTGGCACCCGGGTTGCCGCCTTGTTCCCATACTTCCGGAAGGCGTTCACACAGTTCGGTGCTGCCGCCTAATGAACGAAGTAGATGCGTACGGAATACCGGACAGCTGCGTTACGGGACTGAAGAGTTTCTAGTAAAAAGGACGCAGTGTCATTCTCTCAGACGTAAAAGTTACTTTGGGTGTACTACAAGGGACTGTTCAGAGTATGTATAAATGACCTGGCGGATAACGCCGGAAGTTCAGCGATGTTTTTCGCGGCTGGTATTGTTGTACACAGAGACGCCACATCTCTAGAAATTGTAGCGAAATGCACGGAACACGTGCCGAGGATCTATGCTTCTTGCACGGATTAGCAGTTGAACTCAACGTAAAAAAAAAAAAATTCTATCCTAAAAAAGCAAATAGACCTGTTACTGTATGATTACACAGTTGCAATAAAATCACTGGAAGCAGCCACAACATAAGTAAAATTTCCATGAGTTGGGATAAATATGAGAGGTTGTTCTCTCTCTCTCTCTTTTTTCCCTCAGATAACAGTCGTAGAGTTGTTTACACTAGAGGCAATCTTCGCTGATAGCTACTGCCCGATAGTTCCTTTCGAGTACTTTCTGTAAGTGTCTCAGAGTCGTGTGAGAGCAGATGTCGGAAGCGTAAATTTTTCTGTTGTGTTTCTGTGCGTGAAGCAATAGGTGGCGATGGGAGAGCGTCGGGCTGCAACTGCACTTTCCATACTTTCGGTGGCACAAAAAAAAAAAAAGTAAACTGCGGTGTTCTTGTGGGATAAGAGACCGGTTTAGGCGTTAGGATGATATCGACTCAGGCAAGACTCTCACCGCAGAGCTTGTGATGGGAAACCCACAACAATATCGAAAATTTACGACAACGGCAGCGACGAAAATGGAAGAAATGCTCTTTATAATTGGACCCAAAATTGTCAATTTAGATACTAATAAGCGTAAATCAATTAGAGCTAAAGACAGACCGTGACTGACACTAACATTTCTAGCGTCAGCTACGTATATTCTCTTTAATATTTGCAAAAGTAACAATTACGGTGAAAAAACGTTACAGCAGTTTCATCTTGATACCAACAGACGTTCAAAAGCTAAATAGGGCGGATATCTGACTAAATTTGTGACGTCTGTTCAACCCTCAATGTTATAATATAATCAACAAATGCTATGAATTTACAATTAAATCAATACAATGAAATGAATACCCTTAGCTGCACACGGGCGTTGATATACGTCAACGGGGACGGTTGAAAGTGTGTGCCCCAACTGGAACTCGAACCCGGGATCTCCTGCTCACATGGAAGACGCTCTCTCCATCTGAGTCACCGAGGACACAGAGGATAGAGCGACTGCAGAGACTTATCTCTGGCACGCCTCCCGTGAGACCCACGTTCCCAACTTAATGTCCCGCACTATATTCGTAGTGCCCCTGCCCATTACACTCATCACTCGCGACTTTACTGATTCCCGTAAGAGTTCGGGCAAATGTGTGTGCATCCGCACAGATGATGGTCAAATGGCCGGTGAGCCTTAACCATATATATATATATATATATATATATATATATATATATATATATATATATATATATATATATATATATATAAAGATGGTATCTGTTCTTTCGGACATACATCTTCATATAAATACACGCTATGTCATAAAATTATAAATGTAGCTGGATTACATAAAGTAAATGGCAATTTTCCGAGTTACAAAACAATTACTTTCAGACTAACTTCTTTCCTGTGTTAATTAATCTGTGTTATAAAACTGGTTTGCATGAATCCATGAATTATGGATATTCCGGTAAATTTTTCTTCAGTGTTAAAGTGGAGGTTTTAAAAACTGTAGCTTCTTATCTCAGTTCCTATAGTCCAGTAACTGTACATTCCTTAACGCTGGTCTTTCTTGTGCAAACTACTTAGTGACTACTGAGTGGACTGCCTGGCAGCTTTGTTCGTTATACCTTTTTTTTTTTTTGCCGACACATTGCCGACATTCACTCACCGTGCGTATCCATTGCGACACTAGGTCTCAGCTGCCCCGACGGTCCCTGTACACGTTGTAGTGCAGTTTGTTGCAGTGTTGGTGTGGTGCAGTGGATGGCGCGTTAGTCTCTCATTCATATGCGAGTCTCTCCGGTGACAATCTTTTTATTTCCGTTTGTTAATTCTAGATGTCTACGACGTTTTCATATTACGTTACTTGCTTCGTAGAATTGTTTAAGTGATGTGTTGGAATACATCGCAAAGTCATTTCCTGGTTTCTCATTCTCGCTGCTCTGAATTGTCTTAGAGACGAAACACAAGTGGTCGCAAATATCTCGAGAAATTCTGCAAAAGAGAGTGCTTATACGTCTGAACTTTGGCATATCAATAGCCGCTTGTGGTGCTGTGTTAATCGTTACAGCCTCCACTTGAGCCAGCGTCCGGGTACAAAGACGGTGGGCTGCACAGGGCGGGCGCCTTTCCGTAAGCGTCCTCCTCTCTGATTGCCGCCAGCTCCTGATGGAGCCGCCGCGTAAAAGTGGCCACCCTCGTACGAGGAAGAAAAGCTGGTGCGTGGCTTACAAGTCGGATAACCTCTTCCCTCGTGCTGTCTTCTATTGACATCAGCTGTTAAGCTTTCATATAAGCTGTTAGACTCGAGGCATTGGAAATCGTAAAAATTGACGCTAAATACATGAAAATGTCCTCACGCAGCACAGCAAAAGAAATTGATTATGTAAAAAACTTACTGCTGCCCAGTTGAAGGTGGGTTAAGTAGAGATAAAACAAAGCTTTTAACAAACGATTGCGGCAGGTTGCGGCCTTCAACAATCTTTAATTAGATGGTAGCTTCCAAGTTAAGAGATTCTCCGCTCAAGAAATAACTCCTCCCTTTCCTTAAATATTTTTCACTAGTATCTACACATCTGCAAAAGGCCTGCATGTGTCATCTATAATAGAGGGATTACGTAAATCCCATATAATCTGCCTCTTTCCATGTCATCGGAGACACCTGGTGAATCAGAAGAAGAGTCCAAACGGACTGTATTCCTGCCAAACTGTGGAGCAACTAGCAGTAAGTTAGGACGTCAGCTGCAGAAACATCGGCTAAGACCAGTGTTCCGGCCCGCCCCCAAGATACGAGATATGTTGCGCCCTGTTAAGGACGACATTGCTCTTCGAGTGTCCGGTGTACCCTGTGAATGTGGCAGCATGTACATTGGACAGACAATTCGCACGGTTGCGGAGCGTTGCACTGAGCACAAGCGCCATATAAAAGAATGGGAGCTCGACAAGTCGGCCATACCGGAGCATTGCCTAGAAAACGGACGTGAAATACAGTTGGAAAATACAAAGGTGTTGGCTCATGCGACTACATATTGGGACTCGGTTGTAAAGGAAGCGGCCGAGATTCGCTGGAACAACAACAATTTCAACAGAGACCAGGGATACACACTCAGCACGACATGGGGACGGGCGTTGGACCTCGAAAGAAAGCAGGTGTGCGACGCGGGAGCGGCAGTTTCAAACGTGGCGCCTGCCCCTGGCGCCACCTGACGTCACCGGTGCCGACACGGCCAACTGCTCCGCTGTAGCTGCCCGGGTCGACTTAGGCCCGCGCGCCACGTGGATCGATCTGATCGGCTGCTGATGAAGGCATCATGCCTATATAAGCGGGGGACCGTAGCAGCCCCGGCAGTCAGTGAACTCCTCACGACGACGGCGGAGATGGCCATCGAAAGCTCGAGCATTTTGTTCGAATTGACGCGGCTGGAATACCGAGAACTTTTATTCGTGCCTCTTTCCATGTTATTAACGTCAAAATCAACTTTGAGGGTCATAAATAAACACGTGGTGTGGGAGGACAGCTCCGTCACAATATTCTAGAAGCTAGTCGTCTGTCATTTCATGTTTAATTTTCTCTTAAAGCATGCACACAACGTTTTTTCATCTGTAATGACACTGCGTTGAAAGTTATCCGTGTTTGTTTCCCATCTCGTTAATACGAAACGGACAAATCACAGCTTTAATCGGTTTTGGCCGGATATTTTCTGTAAATTCGGAGCATTACGCGGGTATACTGCCACCAGTACGGGAATTCGTGTTACACAAGCTACGACACATGAATTCTGTTGTGCAAAAGGCGGCGTTGCTTGGCGGAGCGTCAACGAGGTCCATATGTAGACCGACGATGCATGCCCAGCACATTTGGCTTCGACGGAATGGTGATCAGCTGTGAGGAACTGAGGAGGCAATTAGCATCGCGCGAGGGACCGAGGGTCAGCAAAGGCTGTGCTGCTCCGTGTTTGCCGTGGGAACGCGGACAAGGTGCGACTGCCGAGCGAAGCACAAGTGTATACGAGCTGCATCTGAAAATTTCTGTGAATAGCATCATAAACAAAACTAGACTGTAAGAAAGAAACGATCTTAGCTCAGCCTGAGGTAAATCTCTTGTTTCCCTGTTATACACTTTATGGCAGCGTTTGTTAGGCCGTAGGCAAATGTCAGGTGAGGCTTTGTTGCGGATCTCTCAAAAGCGTTGATTTTATAGACATTCCGATGCCCGTTTAAACGAGATGCAACACAGTTGTGCATAGCGACTTATTTATTTATTTCATTGAGAGTATAGAGTGACCCACCGCCTCGAAATGTAAGGTGGGTCGGATACTTCTGAATCCAACAGCAAAAATTTCTCAGTGTTACAGTGCTATAGGTATACAGTTATTAATGTTTTTTTTAAAAAATAATAGAAAGAACATAATATAAAAATTTCTCTAACGTTACAGCGAATTCAGTGCTTAACAGTTGTTAAAGTGGTTCTATACAATTTGTTTTTGCCTAGCTGATGAGAATATAATTTATACATGCAAATGTGAAAGAAAAATAAAAAGGATAATGTAATACAATGAGTATGGTGGAAATAATTTGCACTATGTGGAGCGAAGTGATATAATGTATCTGGATGTGTAATATAGCCTATGTAGCAAGTTGGTTGGTAATAGCCTATTTCTACCTATTTCAGGTGAGAAGGTCTCGGTAGAAGCTCGAGCTTTTCTCATCTGAAATGGTTTGTGCCCACGTGTGTTTGCTGTGTTTGTGTGTATTGGTATATTACTGGGAGTGTTACAAGTCGGGACACTACATGACCTTCAGCAGGTGTGTGTTTGTCCTGTTGTTGGTAGTTGCGGTATATTCTGTGTGATATTTTACATACATACACCTGGTGTTACACAGATTAAATACTGACTGAGTATTTGATACGTGGAATACATGAAATTCAGCTTCACATGAGAAATTCACTTACGTTTGTAAATTTGTTAGTAGAAAAACAATGTAGTTCTTTGCAACTTGAGTGCATTATTCCTTAAATAACTTAATACATTACATTTTTAGTTTTATACATACTTTATACAGAAAATACGTTTGATGTAGAAAATTAATTCATTGTAGCTTTAAATAGAGAAGAGAATATACTTCTATCTACAAATAATAAGACCAACAATACATTGCTGCTTGTATGCAGTATGCTTTAAACACTATGTAATACGTCGTTGGCGAATAGGAGCCAGGGAAGAAAAGTTCTTCGAGCCTTCTCCTCCCAAGCGACGTTACGTTATTACTAGAGTGTGATTGTTACTGCCTATCGTGTTGTTTGTATCTGTGTTGTGGCATGCAGTGTCACGCGTTGTTGGTTTGGCTGCCTTACGTGTTGATCCCTTCTGAGTCATGTTCACTTAGTGTGTTGGTTCCTTCCTCGGTTTCGGAATCTGTGGTCGTGCTCGTGTCTTCCCAAGTAGTTTGTTGTGTTGTTTGTGCTTGTCTACGTCTCCTTCCACATGGGTTTTGGCGCTTGTATTCTTCATGCTGTGTGTTCGATACGACCTCGTCTAAGTTGTTTATTGTGTTCCAATCATCGCAATTACGTATTATTCTGGTGATGTCATTGTTGTTCTGTAGCGGTCTCACTTGTGCAATCGAGTTGCATAGCGGTGTGACACGATCTGGTGTCCCAGTTTCTCCGCAAACGCACATTTCATCGTCAGTTAGTCCCATGCGGTTTAATTGTACCGGATACGGCCAGTGGCTTGTCAGGAAATGGACCATCCACCGGCTTGGGTCGACACGTTTCAGTTGTAATCTTTCGCGTACGTCACGAAAGAGTACTCGGTGACCCTTGTCGGATGCGTCCCACTCTCTATGCCATTTTTCAATCCGCCATTGTTTGATTTGTGTTTTGTTCATAATGCGACTGTGTTTGTTGTCGCCATCGTTCCGAGTTTAACACCAGCTGCGTGTCATGCTGTATTGTGACGGTTTTAAGAGAAAAGGAACCTCGGCAAAGAGAGTCAATGAGATATCCAGATAGTTCCAACCATCACACACATTCACTGACCCGTACGGAGAATGACGGCGTTGTCACAGTCCCTGGTAATCAGCATCAGCCCCGATTGCACGGATATCGTTCTCGGAGGCATTCGACAGTTTCGTTCGCGTCGGTGTCTGGCGCTGCTAGCGGACGCGGCGCGTCGGCGGCCGTGTCTAGAAAGCGTGAGGAGGAGGCCGGGCCAGAGCCGCCAGGCCGCGCCGCGGGCAGTCGAGCTCAGCCGTACTGGCAAGACAGGTGCGAACGGGCGCTTCTCCATGCTTTGTGAACAAAAATAACTCGTAATGTAAATTAATCGAAGAAACGCAGCAGTGCGTGAACATACTGCAGGCACCTTTTTATTGATTGTATTTTATTATGTTGTATGTTAACCGGGGGCCTAGAAACGACGGACAGGCTCCGTCCGCGCCGCAGCCGCAGTGGTCCGCAACCCCACGACGACTACCGCAGTCCACTTCACTTCTCCGCCGCCCCACGCCGAACCACTGTTTCAGGGTTATTGTGCGGTTCGGCCCCGGGTGCAGCCCCGAATCCTACCGGGGTCAGAAAAATGGTACCGCGTACTCCCAAGCCCGCAAGGGTCTGAAAAACGATGGGACCGAATCCTCCCGTTTGAAGCAGGTAGCACTTCTAAACGATATGTATACTCCAAGCAGGCAAAGGAAAGCATATGAAGTTGCACGAGAAGATGTTAAAAATTTTCGCGTGTATTGTATGTTTAAAAGTTTTATCTTTTATCTTATCGACATAAAGTCCAGCCGGCACAGCGCCAGCGACTAAGTCCCGCTCAAGGTCACGCGGAAAGCGTGCGTAAGTGAATCAATATTTTTTGTTTAAAACATGGGAGGGGTAGGGGAAGGAGATAAGGCAACGTCTCACACCAGACGAGTGTAACCCCAATGTTTGCGTGGTAGGGTAATGGTGGTGTACGCGTACGTGGAGAACTTGTTTGCGTAGCAATGGCCGACATAGTGTAGCTGAGGCGGAGTAAGGGGAACAAGCCCGCATTCGCCGAGGCAGATGGAAAAGCGCCTAAAAACCCTCCACAGACTGGCCGGCTCACCGGACCTCGACACAAGTGGCGGGGACCAGGCGCTTTTCCCCAATCCGGAAAGCCGTGCGTTAGACCGCACGGCTAACAAGGCGGGCTTTTATTGATTTATAAAATTGATCCTTTGTTGTTTCCGCTCCTTCCTACAGCCTCCGCCTTTCTGAGCTTCTCTCCGAAACCTGATCACTAATTTCGTAACTAAGTTTTCACTACACTTTACCCCACAGTTGGAGTATCGTCTAGAAATGTTTCAGCCATCTCTTCGTAAACTGTCTTTTTTTTTAAATATATATTCTTGTTCATGTTATATTTCTGGTTCATTTTCCACAAAAAGGTCTTTTGTGGTACAAATAATAAGTGTTTCGATGTTCTCAGTGCTCTATTCTTTCGCCGTATCGGAAGCACCTATAACTTGCTGTCACTTGAATACCACAACAAAACTCTCGGACTGGCCCGTCGATTCGCGAAATTTAGCGCGAACTTCAGTACGAGATGCTTTTAATAGTTTCCACAACGGAACTTTGTCTTGAAATGTGACAGGAAACGAAAAAGATTTTCGTCGTATGTAAACACCACCACGGCAAGACGCAATCAATACCTCCACAGCGCGATACTGGTGGTGATGTCGCTGAGGACAGTGCTGCCAAAGCAGAGTTACTACGCACAGCTTTCCACACAAAATAAATATTCCAGAATTCTAATCAAGAACAGCTGCCAACATGAGTAACGTTGAGTAGATACCCTCGGAGTAGCGAAGCAATTTAGATCACACAATAAAAGCAAATCTTCTGCTCCAGTCTGCATACCAATTAGGTTCCTTTCACAGTATGCTGACGCAATACCTCCATACCTAGCAGTCATGTCCAACCTCTGACTTGATGACAAGATCCGTACCCGAAGACTGGCAAGTTGCACAGGCCACACTAGTACTCAAGAAGGGAAATAGGAATAATCCGCAGAATCACTAACCTCGATTTAAAGTAGGTTTTTGAAACTCATACCGTGTCCGAACACTATAAATCACGTCGAAGAAAACGATTCGTTGACGCATAGTCATTACGGATTCGGAAAATATCCTGCTTGTGAAACACAACTAGCTCTTTATTCTCACGAAGTAATGAGTGCTATTCACGGGGGATCTCAAATGGATTCCATATTTTTAGGTTTCCGCGAGGATTTTGACACCGTACCTTACAAGCCTCTTGTAATCAAATACGTGCCTATGGACTATCGTCTCAGTTGTGCGATTGAATTCATGATTTCCTGTCAGGAAAGTCACAGTACGTAATAACTGAAGAAAGTTGTGAACTCAAACGTAAGTAATGTCTGGGATTCCCCAAGGGCGTATTTGTAGGCCCTCTGTCACTCTTGATTTACAAAAAATGACATCGGATACAATCTGAGCAGTCGGCTTAGACTGTTTGCAGATTTACCAGCTTCTAAAGTCATCAGATTAAAACAAATTGCTTGTGCACCGGTCACTCTCCCACAACTAACGGATGCGTTAAAGTATAAGTTTCCTCCCTTCACTGGACCGGAGAAAAAATTCAGAATACTTTTGTATCTCTGTATTTTCGAAAACCACCTGTATGTCATTGCGTGAAACGTTTGTAGAAAGCCTCGTTACGTTGCTTAGGGTCCATTTCCAAATTTAACTTCATCCATTATTTTGCAAATGACCGTGACAGTGCTAATTCAAATGAATATTTGTATAAAGTCCGCAGTTAGTCACAAAATTATTTATTCATTTATGCATCTATTTCACCTGACAAAATTAAGAGCCTTGGTGCGTCAACATCACAATTTGTTTACTACTGGAGCAATATTTAATTTTTCATGACAACGGCAATGTGTGTAGTCATTAATGTGGAGTTTAAGGAATATCAGTATTATTAACATTAACCAATTTCCGCATTATATTCTTTTCGAATGAGAGTAGTGACATTTAACATAAAAATGTGATGACACTACGTGGGGAATTAGTGTGAAGGTGTTGACTGCTCAGAAGAAGAACATGAAATAATGGGATAAGGTTAGCAGATGGGAGAGACTTCGCTATCACTCAGTAGAATGAGCACCACTAACAGAAGAGAAATTTAAGACGTCTGCGAGAACTGGCTGGTTCAAATGGCTCTGAGCACTATGGGACTCAACATCTTAGGTCATAAGTCCCCTAGAACTTAGAACTATTTAAACCTAACTAACCTAAGGACATCACACACACCCATGCCCGAGGCAGGATTCGAACCTGCGACCGTAGCAGTCCCGCGGTTCCGGACTGCAGCGCCAGAACCGCTAGACCACCGCGGCCGGCTGCGAGAACTGGGATCATAGTACCGCCGGCATTTTTAATCACACCGATGCTCACTTCATCATTACGTCCTGTCTCTGAGACTCTGATGATGGGTTTCCGTACTTTGTTACAGCGTATGAAATTTTGGACCGAGGATTGGCTGCAGGTGCTTTTCCTCTTAGAATATCTGCACATCTTTTTATATGCTGCCCTTCAGCGTTGTACGAAACATGTAATATGGTGTTGATACAAAGAATATTACGATAGAAAGTGATTGTTATTATATACGGTCATTTCGAAAGTGTGTGTCAATGTAAAATGCCTCCAAAAAACAGAGAACTGTACTGTGTAACATAGAAAAACCACAAAATTTAGGATGTCACACAATACGAACGTTACTTATCGCGAAACAAAGATAAATTTCATGTATGAAGGTGTTATCATGAAATTACATGCTACATTTAGAGATACGAGGTTTCGGTGAGTTCTAAACTGTTAGTATATGAACGAATATGCATTCCTATTAATTTTAGAGACGAGACACGTGAATACATCTAATTAGTTGTCCAGTTGATTTTTGCTGCCTTCTTAAATTTGTGTAAACCTCCCGTCTTTCAGTAAATCAAGTTTCTTGCTCTTTTCTCCATTATGATTGTGTATACTGAGGGATTTATCTTTTGAGGCATTTTGTGTGAAAAATACTGTAGCATATGTGACATACAGAACAATTTTTACGGCAAACTTCGAATAGTCCTCTGTAGTCTTTAGCCTGTACGTATTCTTTCTCTGTCTATTAACTGTCGCCCCAGTTTCATTAGAGTGGGATACTATACGGACATTCAATTTGCTACATAAGTTGGGAGCTTCCAGAGAAAAGTTTCCGACGTGATGTTTTATGTTACAGATGATAATTTTGAATCGCTTAGGAAATACAAAACCCGTCTCGAGCGTAGTACAGGAAAGCGATACTCCCCCGAGAGCTCGCAGGCCGGTTGGTACGTGGACGGTCCTTGTTGATGGAGGCAAACTACACTGAAGCGACAAAGAAACTGGTACAGGCATGAGTATTCAAATACAGAGAGATATGTAAACAGGCAGAATACGGTGCTGCGATCGGCAACGCCTATATAAAGACAACAAGTGTCTGACGCAGTTGTTACATAGGTTGCAATGGCACGTTGCTGCAATGGCACGTTATCAAGATTTAAGTGAGTTTGAACGTCTCCGAGATAGCGATGAAGTGGGGATTTTCCCGTGCCACCATTTTACGAGTGTACCGTGAATATCTGGAATCCGGCAGAACATCAAATCTCCGACATAGCTGGCGCCGGGAAAAGATCCTGCAAGAACGGGACCAATGACGACTGAAGAAAATCGCTCCACATAATAGAAATGCAACCCCTCCGAAAATGGCTGCAGGTTTCAATGCTGGGCCATCAAGTGTCAGCGTGCAAACCATTCAGCTGTGTAATGTGGTTTTCTATAAATCATGTCCGTGAATCTTTTTACTGATTTTCTGGATGTAATCTAACATCAGATCCTCTCGGTATTTAACTGCGTACATACTTTGTTCTGAATAGATAATGCTCCACTTGGGCTAAAATAGAAACTACAGAGTGTATTACGCTATTCCATAGCATTGTTTGTAGGTCCCTGTTGATTGTATGGGTTTTGGCACGGGTTCTCAATAGAGTGCTCTACGTCGTTCTTCACTGATGATGATGATGATGATTGGTTTGTGGGGTGGTCAAATGCGCGGTCATCAGCGCCCGCACAAAGCCCCAATTTTTTTCATAGTCCAATCCAGCCACTGTCACAATGATGAGAATTATGATGAAATGATGTGGTCAACAGAAACACCCAGTCCCCAAGCAGAGAAAATCCCCATCCCGGCCGGGAATCGAACCTGGGACCCTGTGAATGCTTCACATAAGGAATATACACCATGATGAAATTGTATGAACTGTTGAAACTAACGAGTAGCTTAAACTATCACACCGTGTATATTCACATCAGTCTATTGAAGTAGCCAATTTAGACGCTAACATATCAAAAGAACATTCTACAGATCTTCTGTCCATAGATAATGCGTAATTGAATATACGACTTTCATTGCTTAATTGTATACGACAATATAGTCTCATGATGTATTTTGAGAGATGAAAAGCTTCAAACGCAGCAAAATAGTAAAGAAATTTGCGTTCTTCTTCCGGCAAGAGTTTAGGTTTTGAAAGCGGAAACGGACCTCCAAACAGTGCTTTACTGGAACGCCTTTTTTTTTTAACACCTTGCCATCGCAGTTACAGTCATTCTCACTAACGTCAACTGGTAAAAAAAATACATATAAAACATCTAACAAGACTGTGGACTGGAACTATAAAATGTTGGTGCAGATTTAGCAGCAGCTTTAACCCTGAGGTGATTTCCGACGAAGCTGCCAATACATTTCGGTAAATCGTATAGTGCCGAGCAGTTATCAGTATTTTTTTTTTTTTTTTTTTTCAAGATTACTGAGTTGGTTGGTTAGTTTTCTGGCTGAATATGTTCTCATATTGTCTTTGACGTTTTAGCCACAATTCTTCGAATGGTAGTGTGACCTCAGAAAAGCGGCATACGTATGCAACTCAAAGCACCTTAAGGCTGAGTTCTCACGAACGCAATGTTTGTAGAACGTTAGCCGGCCGGAGTGGCCGTGCGGTTCTAGGCGCTGCAGTCTGGAACCTTGCGACCGCTACGGTCGCAGGTTCGAATCCTGCTTCGGGCATGGATGTGTGTGATGTCAGTAGGTTAGTTAGGTTTAATTAGTTCTAAGTTCTAGGCGACTGATGACCTCAGAAGTTAAGTCGCATAGTGCTCAGAGCCATTTTGTAGAACGTTAGCTGCGTGGTAAAGTTTTGATAAACACCTGTACTTAGATTCTGACACGTTTTCAGGCAGTCCTTTACATTTCTCTTATTGGTGACTGGTTGCATCTTGCTTCTTCTGAAACAATCTTGCAAACAGACAAATCGAGTTGTAATTATAACTGTATCTGACAATGAGTTTCTTTTACGTGAAATTAAGGACAAGACAGGTCAGGTAACTACGAAAATTCCCAATTATTTGATTTCTGAAGTATTTCCAGTGGGACTAAAGATGGTTCGATACCGGGAAACATGTCTATTCTGGTATAAAGATTAATGTGAAATGAATGCCCTCTAAGAATGAAGTATCGGTGGCAGCGTGGATTACAATTACGTACAAGATGTGACGAAGGATTCTGTTCCTATGCTCTTTTTGTGAACAAGCGGCAGTTACGGTATCGATTTATTTGTATCACGTGAATTGCCATATGACCTTCATGGACTGTTACGTTGTTGGAATATCAATAAAAATAGGATATCGAGGAAACCATGTTCGGGATGGATTGCTCTAAAACGATTTCTTTGGTGATGTTAAGAGTGAACAGTAGCAGATTAGTTTGTTTGAGAGTTGGGGCTTATAGAAAAATCTGCCTCGGGAACATCATTGTTAAGGAGTTTTACAATCGATATTCTGACACATTTCTTGCTGACTCCATTTTCATTAAGCCAGCTTGTTGGGCCCGATTATAGTATTAGGGAATGTAGACAGGTTAACCTAGCGTGCTGTTCGTGAGTGGGGGGGGGGGGGGGGGCTGGCTCCAGAGTGTCGAGGGCCGCCCGGTGGATCGCACGGCTGTTGTGGACGCGCGACGTCCTTGCCGCCGGTGGATTCTGCCTGTGTGTGCGCCGGCCACGGAACGAGGCGGTCAGAAGGCGCCGGACCGTAAGCAAGGGCGGGAGGGAGGGAGCCGCGGAGCGGCCTCCTGAGGAGGCAGGCGGGCGCCCTGCGCGCCTGTCGGCAGGAGCTGCACTGCGCTGCGCCGCCGTGTCGCCTCCTCACCTCTGCGTACATGTCAGGCTGCGTTTTTGGTTTGCGTGTTCGTATTCCGATTGTTACAAGTTTCTTTATGGATTGTCATTTTTCATTTGTAGTTCACTGTTACTATTGGGGTTTCCATATAGTCATTTTGTTATTTGGAGATAGTCAGTGGAGCTGCGGTCACTAGAAAATAGAGTGCCAAGTGGAGCAGTCGGAACAATTCAGACACATTCTTCTGTTGGAGTTCAGTAGAAGTGCTAAGGCGGCGGAAGCGGCCGCAAAACTTTGACCTGTGTACGGGAGAGAGCGCAGAAACAAAATGATTTTCTCGTTTTAAGGAGGACCGTTTCGGCATTTATGTGTCTCCACGTTCAGGAAGACCTTCGGGATTTGATGAAGATCTTCTAAAGGCATTAATCCAGGGAGGCCTGCATTCTCCTAGACTGACAAAAAACAGTATACAGTAGACGAGTTGCGATGTCCTTCTGCACCCACGTTACTCACCTGATCTTCCGCCCTCTGATTTTCACCTTTTCCGCTCTCTCTCGGACAGCCATTGAGGAGCTCCCTTTTTGGATGAAAATAGCTTCGAACACGGCTCGACGAGTTCTTCGACTCATATCTACGTGTTTTCTACAATCGCGAAACTGAAAAGTTACGCCAGCGTTGGCAGACTGTTGTAAATAGTAAAAGAGAACATATTATTGTTGGCTAAAATCTCTGTTATGTGGATCTGTTGTAAACTTACGGAAACACGCTACAAGTTATGCACCAACCCAATTGTAATACAGGGTGTCTTTCCGAATATGTGTTTGCCTCAAACAATTTTTGTTATAATATACTCAGGTGCGATTCACTGAAGGGGCAAAGCTCAATGTAAGTGCAGGTAACATTAAATTTTTTTGAGGAAACACAGATATTTCATTAGGAAATATTTCATTAGGAAACTTTATTGGACAACTGTTTCTGACAATTCTTGTAAATGATGTGTCACGTTGTCTTCACGGCTTTGTAATAGTTTTTCGTTGTCTTCAGGGAAATATCTCCAGATAGTAACAAGAGCAGTTCCGCTTCGTATACTGAAATACAGCTCTCATTGAGCAAAAGCCGGCCGGGGTGGCCGAGCGCTTCTAGGCGCTACAGTCTGGAACCGCGCGACCGCTACGGCCGCAGGTTCGAATCCTGCCTCGGGCATGGATGTGTGTCATGTCCTTAGGTTAGTTAGGTTTAAGTAGTTCTAAGTTCTAGGGGACTGACGACCTCAGAAGTTAAGTCCCATAGTGCTCAGAGCCATTTGAACCATTTTTTTTTCAGCCAAACTTAAGTGACCATACGAAACAATAAATACTCGGTAGCACACGAATACAAAATTAGTCTTAGGCTTCAGGGATTAATGGGCCACAATGTTCAGATGATTTTTAATCCCTTTACATTCTTAAATTCTTTTTGTTGATACTTCACATATCGGTCCGCAGAGACGAATGTCTGATATTTACTCAGATTATCTTCAATCTGTTTCCTGTCACATTAAGTAAGCAGAAATATTTTCGTGCCTTTCCTTGCTAGCACTTTTTTTTCACTTACCTCTGCATTTATTGAATGTAAATATTCGCGCAAGTTCGTTAGCAGGAGATCTAAGATGTGGTACGTAACTGGCTGCTAAGTAATTTTCTGGAAAGACTTTCAAGAAATTACACATGAATCCCTCTCGCGGGCATCGGTTTTAATGGAGTCGCTCTCCTATTGCTTAGCTGGCAAGTTGGAGTCTTCTATTGTAATACCACGATTAGGAAGGGGGGCGAGCGTTGTCGACATGAGAGAGTCCCAGAAGCTTCCTGCCACTGAATTTGCTGAGGCCAGTAAGTACCAGATTGACTTGTTCGACCCACCTTGGACGGTTATCTTTACCGCGATTATATCACATTCGGCATCTGTAATAACTTCATCGAATACCGTGCTTTGCGGAAATAGTACAGTGTCACCATTTGCATCTACCCCGTTGATCGGGAACATATTGCAAATGAAATTTCGGAATGAGCTATTATTCTCTTCTGTTTTCTCCGAGCTTTCTTTTGCGGGTACATACGTGCAGCATTACAGTCAGTAAGTCGCAATAATTCATTTGCGTTATAGTGGGTACCCCTGCAATCAATTCGTACCATGTTAACTTTTAGTTTTTCTATCCTGCGTCGTTGAAAGTTTTTCCGGTTCATTGACACCACGTATGCGCCTGGTGGTTCGTTTTGTAGTCAAATCTAGACAAAAGAGATGATCTGCAAATTACCGTTTCAGCTTCTACGTTTAAGACCATCTGATGTGAAATGTGAACCGAGGTTTAAGGCTCTGCTGAAGATTGTTTTGTAACGATATTCACGATTAAGGCCGCTTGCCTCACAGGCTACGCCATTCTGACCTGCTGTCATACGTCAGAGTGATATCACTGTAGCGGAAAGCGACTGCCCTATAAAGTCTTTAGTACACTTTCTAGGTCTGTGTACAGATTCTTGTGTTCTTCTTCCCATAAGTCAAAGTTGGTCGCTGCTTCCGCTCGGTTAGCTTGTCTTCTCAAACATTACTCGCTTATTGGGGGCAGTTCGAGGTGTTACAGGTGTTTAAGTAACTTCCGCTGTTGTATTGATCCCGAAGTCGGAAAAAGACTTCCCGGACGGTTGTCCCGCTGCCATTAACGAGTCTGACTCACATGGCAGACGCACGCCGTTGCTTTACAGTAGTAAACTGCCTGCGCGCCCACTTCAGCTGTTTTACTTGCAGGGACGAGAAACGGGCAAGTATACGCTCAGTTAGTGATGCACAAATTCACAAAAAAACAAGAGAGATGGTGCTAGACTGCGACACGGTGGTGCAAATGGCTCTGAGCACTATGGGACTTAACTTCTGAGGTCACCGTAGGGGTTGCGCGGTTCCAGACTGTAGCGCCTAGAACCGCTCGGCCACCCTGGCCGGCTTTGCGACACGGTGGCAGAGTATGAAAACGGGAAGAGCATGTGGAAACAAACAGGAAGAGCAAATGTTGTCCAGTACAGGATTGAGGGCTGATTACAAAAACTGGAAACTGACATGTTAAAACTGGTACGGAAGAGGCAGCTATAAACTTTTTTTAATTAAACTTCCAGACGTGTATTCCCTCTAATTACTGTTTGTCGATAATGCGGAATTAATTATATTGCCAGTCTTACAGAGTTTACACGGGGTGTGAGTGAGTTCTACTGTTCCTATACTAAATTTCGCTTAAGCACTCTAAGCGGAAAATAATAGGCTAGCTTCGGAGATCTGAGTTTTTGCCTCTTTTCATGGATGTAGCAGGTAAATAGGGGGAAAATTGTCTCGTCTTCGGCGTGAAGCGATCGTCACACCGTGGAACGCCTCGCACGGTGGGCAGTTTAGCCGCCGTAGCCGGACCCCCGCCTGCGGCCGCGCCGAGCAGTCAGTCGGCCGCAGAAGTGGCGCGCGGCAGAGGGCCTGAGCCGACGTGGCGTGCTCTGCGCCGGACAGTGGACGAGTAGTTTAGGAGGACCGAGGAGAGAAACAGTGAAGGGAAACGGCATTCACTGGCGACAAGAACGAACGAGTCTTCTACGGATTACTCCGGTGAAACGTGGCCAATTTTTCAAGATTTCCCGGCGAGGCGTTGTCATGTTGAATAATCGGGTTTCTGCCGGTTATTCGCGTCTACTGCACGACGTTTCAACTGCGCGACTCCAACCTTCTCCAGGTGCTGTCTGATATTGATTCCATTACGGAACGAATCCCTTGTTTATGCCTACACTATAGGATCAAAAGTATCCGAACACCCTCAAAATTATACTTTTTTATATTAGGTGTATTGTGCTGCCACCTACTGCTAGGTACCCCATATTAGCGACGTCATCAATCATTAGACATCGTCAGAGAGCAGATTGGGGCGCTCCGCGGAACGGACTTCGAACGTGGTCAGGTGGTTGCGTGTCACTTGCGTCATACGTTAATACGCGAGATTTCCCTCATTCTCAAACATCCCTAGGTCCACTGTTTCCGATGTGATAGTGATGTGGAAACGTGAGGGGACACGTACAGCACAAAAGCGTACAGGCGCACCTCGTCTGTTGACTGACAGAGACAGCCGATAGTTGGACAGGGTCCTAATCTGTAATAGGTTTGACATCTATCCACACCATCACACAGGAATTCCAAACTGCTTCAAGATCCACTGAAAATACTATGACAGTTAGGCGGGAGGTGAGAAACCTTGAACAGTGGAAAAACTTTGTGTGGAGTGACGAATCGCGGGACACAATGTGGCGATCCGATGGCAGAGTGTGGGTATGGCGAATGCCGGGTGAACGTCCTCTGCCAGCGTGTGTAGTGCCAACAATAAAATTCGGAGTCAGTGGTGTTGTGGTGTGGTCGTGTTTTTCATGGAGGGGGCTTGCACCCCTTGTTGTTTTGCGGGACACTATCACAACACAGGCCTACATGGATGTTTTAAGCACCTACTTGCTTCCCACTGTTGAAGAGCAATTTGGGGATGCCGATTGCATCTTTCAACACGATCGAGCACCTGTTCATAATGCACGGCCTGTGGTGGAGTGGTTACACCACAATAACATCCCTGTAATGGACAGACAGGCCTGCACAGTATCCTGACCTGAATCCTGTGGAACACCTTCGGGATGTTTTGTACGACTTCGTGCCAGGCTTCACCGACCGACATCGATACCACCTCTCAATGCAGCACTCCGTGAAGAATGGGCTGCCATTCCCCAAGGTACCTTCCAGCACTTGATTGAACAAATGCCTGCGAGAGTGGAAGCCGTCGGCGAGGCTAAGGGTGTGCCAACACCGTATTGAATTCCATTGGAAGGCGCGACGAACTTGTAAGTCATTTTCAGCCAGGTGTCCGGATACTTTTGATCACATAGTGTATGACTTGCTAGGCGCTCTGTCGGCGATGTGCGCCGAGCAATAGCAGCGGCTCTAGCGTTTTCTTCTAGCTCCGTCTTTTCCGAACGCTGTAAGGCCACTTCGTGGTTATTATCCGTTGTCAGTATTGCTGAATTCAGTTCTGAATGATGTCCAACCCATGGTAGTCGTTTTATCTTGCTATTGTCGTCATTTAAGAACTTCTGTGATTTAGCATGTTCCCGTATTAGCCGTTCCGTCCGAAGTCCTTGCCTTGCCCCCCCCCCCCCCCCGCCCCATCGAGGAGCGGCTGCAGTGGTGGAGTGGCATTTTTTGGCATTTTTAGGCTGATGGTGTTCAAATTGCCGCTCCAAACTCGGGAGAATGACCTCGCTTATTGTGTCTGTTGTCGGCGGTACCATTTCACGTGCGTTCTTTGTTACGTGTACTGGGCTGTTATCTCTAACTCTTCATACCTGTGACCCTTCGGGTCTTCATGTTGCCTCCTTTGCGTCTCCAGAAGACCCATTTCCCTGTTCCAAACCGAGCTCAGCTGGAAACCGGTGTCCTGGTTAATGAGAATCTCCGCGACCTTAATTTCAGTAGATTCTTAGACCACGCTGTCCCAGTATCTCGACGTTCGTGTTAAAATTTTGGCATCATTATACTTCGTAGATTGATTGAGTTGTAAACAATGCTCGGCAATCGCTGACTTGGTTGCCTGTTTCAGTCTGGTGCGGCTTCGGTGCTCTTTTCACCTTATGTCAACGGTCCTGGTATGTATGCCATACCACATTCACATGCTACGTGGTAAACGTCCGGTTTCTGAAGACGTGGGTCATCCTACACCCTATCAGAGCCTTAATCTCGGTGGGTGTATGGAACACGCTTTTAATGTAATATTTGAGAATTCTGCTAATTTTTGCAGAAACAAGCCCGACATATAGCAAATATGCAGTCTTCTGCCGTTTCTTCTTGTACCTCCTCAGGAAACTCTGGCGGGGGGAACAGGGAGCAATGCGTTTTTAACAGCTCGAGAAGAGAGTCCATTTTTGTAGAACGCAGATTGTAGATGTTCTATCTCCGTCGCCAAATTATCAGGATCTGACAGAGTTGGCGCGTTTCGTCACAGGGTTATTTGGTAGCCGTGACAGCGTTACGGAGATGTTTAACAAACTCAAGTGGCAA
The DNA here is from genome assembly GCF_023864275.1 of Schistocerca cancellata. NCBI lineage: Eukaryota > Metazoa > Arthropoda > Insecta > Orthoptera > Acrididae > Schistocerca > Schistocerca cancellata. The sequence goes on along the minus strand of NC_064632.1, from coordinate 605,464,689 downwards.
ACTCTGCAAGAGAGGCGCTCTGCATCGCGGTGTAGCTTGCTCGCCAGGTTTCGAGAGGGTGCGTTTCTGGATGAGGTATCGAATATATTGCTTCCCCCTACTTATACCTCCCGAGCAGATCACGAATGTAAAATTAGAGAGATTAGAGCGCGCACGGAGGCTTTCAGACAGTCGTTCTTCCCGCGAACCATACGTGACCGGAACAGGAAAGAGAGGTAATGACAGTGGCACGTAAAGTGCCCTCCGCCACACACCGTTGGGTGGCTTGCGGAGTATAAATGTAGATGTAAAACCAGAGTTCGGAGTACACCATTTTTCTATGCCGGGCGATGGCAACTGCTGGCGTGCAGGTAAAAGTTCATGTGAATGGGTTTGCGCGCAGGAAAGACGCAAATAACCGGCAGAAGCCCTACTATTCAACATGACATGGTCTGGGCTGTTGACGTTTATTACGAAAAGCTAGGATAGCTAGCAGCCGCGGTTACAGATTAAACCCAGGGAGACTGTTTCTTGTGCGTGATACATACTTGCCCATTCAGCTTGCGTAACAAACTCAGCTGATCGAGTTCTTACACATCTACTGTATTCCCTCCCTTTAGTTTCAGATTTTCCATTTTCAGTACTCCACTTAACATTCAAAAAGCTGAACCTGTCTCCGTATCGAAGTTTTCCTAGAACGTAACAGTGGTTTTTTGGATACGATGCTATTGGAGGTGGTATGCCGTTCCCTAGCTCTCATCTTTAAAGAGGCCTATGTAACTACTTTTACAAGGACCTACATTTCACATGGATTCGGAACGACGTTAGAATAGCCATTGTCACACACACACACATAACTGACGGAGGTGGAAAAAGCGATAAATGGCAGGAAAAATCATTGAACTGAATGACTATTCAACCGCGCACCAAATCTTTTAATTCCTACTATGACGCTCACCCACTTACCCATCGAACCACACTACTCAATAGTACGTTAAAGAAAAATTGCAAAGAAATGAGGTTTGTATAGTTTATTCAAACGTGCCTGGTTATAGTCTGTAATCCTGTTGCATTTCATTTGAATTGACAAATGGTTCGATTGGTTCGATGCCGCGTGACTTGATAACTGTGCAGACGAAGTGTCGCCATCAATCGTAGATAATATGTCTTCGTAATTAGTATATTCCTTGCGTCCCGAAACAGTACTAAATGTAAACTATTTTCCCCAACAGTCCGTATGTGTAGCACATCTTCCGTAGTGGTGCGACCCCTATGTTAATGCTATGAATTGCGGTTCTCCGTCCACACAGTGCTTTTTTTTATCGACGTCACAGCAGTTTTCTGTCCGCAAAAGCTCACCATGACTACGCGCGCGACCATAACCGTGAACATTATCCTCTAGTCTGTGTCCTGTTCGTGTTTTCAGATACTGCTCCTCGTAGTGAAGAACAGATCTTGTGCGGAAGACACAGGTTCGATTCCTGACAATCATCACACGAACAGCAAATAGCGTCTAATCGGTGGACTAGATCAGACAGAAAGCCGCCCAGCATTTGTTCCATCGTTCCAGCAGTCCTACCCGAGACACACGGCTTCACGAAGCAGTCTGCCTTTCACTGTGCCCTTGTGAGCATGAAGAGTGGCAGATACGTGGCCGCCGACTCAGGGTCGACCGCTGTGCGTCACGCAGCGAGCGCTTTGCAGCGGGGCGACGCGGAGTAATTACTGCGTGTGGAATGGCGCCAGGTTTCCTTCATTCCAATACGCCGCTTCTGGCGCAAACTCGTTTAAACCACGCTCAGCCGCAACAAACGTACGCCTACTAAATGTTCAGTTCGCTAGCCGCCACTACGACAAGCCGTATGTGCACAGTGACACTACTGTCTGCTGCAGACACGTCGCGTATCCGTAGCTGCTGCCTTCCAGCGTGGTCCGCACAGCCAAATCCCGACGTTCAGTGACAGAAGATGCACACTGTCCTCAACATATCATTCTAGCTCAGGAGGTGCTATCCATACGAAGGACGAATTATAGCCCCTGACGATGCTAGTGTCCTGGAACCAGAGTACGAGTCTCTCAGAGAAGTTGTATGTTGACATGTCCTGATGCTGTCCTCCTTAAACACGAGTAGCAAGTAAATACCGATAGGCCATTAACTTCTAAGGTATCGCTCTCTCCCTCTTTGTAAAGTAGTTCTGATATCAAGTCGTGTAATACCTGGAAACTTCAGAACGTGACATGTCACGTACCATATGTGGCTTAGCAATGAGGTACGAATAACAGATCTACATGAGCCTAATTGTTACCTTGTGGACCCATGTGAGCTGTCATTCTTTCGTGATTTCGCAACTGCCTCCCTGCGTGTCAGATATGGCTTAATCGCATTACTGTTACGAAAGCGTGCTTTCTGATAACCCATTAAGCAGTAAAATGAAATGGTTTATATTGGGTCATTTTACCATTCACTAGCTGCAGCTGATGTACCGGGTTTACAAGATTGCAGAACGTGTTTGAAAGAAAGTGTCAGGTAGTGTTCAAAACTGTAAGAAAAGTAAGTACAAGTAATTACTTCTTGATATACGGGCCGTTTAATTTGTGACGAGTAATGTGTAGTATTCTGTGGTGTGGGCCATGACAAGAGTAAATTAACACATTACGCATTTGTGGACAGATGCAAATCCAGGAGCAGTCGTGAAAGTGAGACCTAAGGATCGTTTCCGTATCAGCGTATCGGCAGGAACTGTTGGAGACTGACTGACTGACTGACTAAGCCAAGCGCTATCCCAAACAGGTAATCAGCTGCAGGGTGTAATGAATTACCAACGCTGTTGGAGAACGGTACTGTTGCAGGAAGACAGCACCATCCCATTTTCTACCAGTCTAACCTCTCGGGTAGCCGTGCGTGTTAACGACCAGGGCCACCCTCGGTTTGGTAACACTCGCACTCGGAGTTTATTCTATGCGCAGACAGGTTGAGTACACTGTTTCTATCGTGGGTGCTGAACAGGACTCAGCTCTTACTCATCATTTACCTCAGGGAAAAGTCTCATGAACTATGAATTGGTCGAGATGATTCGGTAGCGTGGCCTCCCAGTTCACCGAAACTGAATCCGTTGGATTCCTGGCTGTGGGACATTTACAGCATTGGTGTGTGCCTATCCCTTCGACAGTGTGCTGGTGTTGCAGGAGCGCCTGACCAGGGCGTGTGACTCAGCAAGAATAGCCAGTTGTATTTGAAAGAGTGCGTGATTCAATGCGAAGCATGGCAGGTAACTACGCTGCTTATAGCGTCTACGTCTTCGGAACAAACAGACGGGAGTGACACGACAGTTTGCCTCATAACTCAATAGCTATTCCTTTCTGTACACATCATTATAGGAACTCCCCTTTTAGTTTTAGCCTGTAGTACGCTCTGTAGGAGAACACACCGCACGTATTATAGACTACATGTGTCTACGGAGTTTACCATGGACCAAAATGTTACGTCATACTTAAAAGGTTTTGTTCAGTTCATACTGCACAGTTTGAGTAATGGTATGTTCGTGGCCAAATGATTGTACTGTGCTTCCTTCTCAGCACTGTGTGTGTTTTGCCGATATTTGTTTCTTTCAAGGTTTTTCAAGTTGCATATTAGCGTACATGTATGTTTCTAATCCTTCGACGTGGCTGCCTATAACACACATACTCATATGAGTTGGGTAATCGGGGTTCAGGAAATTCGTTTCCAATTTTACCTTGATATTTCACCCGCCAGCAGAGAGCAAATTATTTTAGCATTTACAAATATATATTATCGAAACTGAATGTCTACACGCAACTGAATGCTTCGGAAAAAGCCGGACTGAGAGCAGCTGAGAACTTTAAGTGCAAGATACATCGGAAGATAATGAGCTCCACGATAACATACGTAATATGCGAATAACAAAGCCGGCAAGGAAGAAACGAGTTGTGCTGGCATCATAAACGGCTGATGTAGTCAGTAGAGAAACGATGACTCCAGTTGTACGGAAATCTGTTCGTGATAGATGGAAACCGACTGCCGTAGCAGATTTTTTAATATGCTGAACAATAAACCTAAAATCTCCAATAAATGGTTCAAGAAAGTAAGGAGGAAACTAGAGAGCCCTAGACTAATTTAGGAAGACACCTCTAACTGCTCCAAGTAGAAATCACTGATTAACAACTGTGAGGGCTTCCACGATGTGCAGAAAAACAACCGCTGAACAGATGACAGAAGGCAACCAGTTAGAGGAAGATTGAAACACATTTGGGCTGCTAAATAGGCTTCCAGAAATGCCTTACAGTTACTTGAGATGGTCTCTGAGACCACAAACAAAAAATGTGTGTTTATTAATGTCTTGGTCGATGTGCTGGGACGGTTCTGAAACTCATTTCACGACATTTGAATAGTGATTCTAGTTTTATAATTTTAGTTTTCAAATTGTAAGTACGAGCCTTAGACACTCGTCAGCACCGTTTCATGTCCATATAGTGGTTCGCGTCCGATATTAGCCTTACTTTGTAGGCTAGTGCAGACGTAAGGAAAACATTCGTAAATATAAGAGAAGTAGGTTTAGTGTGCAAAATATTTTGTGTAGTACTGTCAAAACCTGTTGTTAGCCTCTCGGACTTACCTTGCTTCTCTCTCTCTTGTTCCAGGTAAGCCCCAGGCAGAATACAGCAATATCGAAACCGGTTTGGTAAGTTGTTTCCTGCATTGTTGCCTCTTTCCTTAAGCGAATAATACCTCGTGACCCCAGGCCGGCCAGTGTTACACTTCCTCACTGTGCCAGCTTGTGAACAGGCTGCTGCTCCATATGTGACCACGTAATGTCACTCATTTAGTGGGAAACTGCATAATGTTGTTCATACTAAGAATAATAGAGCGGCAAGGATAAGAAGCTACCAAGTCGTCTTTCTTCATAATTATTAATTTTTAATACTCGATTGTCAAGAGTGTAAGAGACTAATAAACTACTGTATTTCACTGCAGATTCTTTATTGGCAAGCTTAGCCTACACTTCTTGATGATTCTCCTTCAAGGACATAATACTGCTTTAGCAATACCTTTCTATTCTCCTGGTAAATAAGGATGGTAGTAAACTTTCCGCGTTGAGACAAGATACTGCTTTGCGAACAGCCCCTTATTACTGTAGTGGGTAAATCGGTGTCACTACCTGACAGACGGTTAGGAACACATCCTTTATACCGCGAGCTAAAACCTGTTCGTATTTTTCTGGGAAGGGCTGTTGAGATAATGGTTTAAACAATTGTGACGTTGTAACTAGCGTACACATTATACGGAACACCTGTTCATCCGGGAAGTCAGTAGTGGGACGAAGTAGATTCTTGCGCCGCTTTGATATCAAATTAATTAGGTAAATTAATTGATCAAATAATTACTACCTACCCCTGATTACATGATGGTTTTTTTCCCCATCCTGCACGTGGGTCCCCTCACGGAACACCTAGCCCCCTCCCCTCCAGCGACTTAATCCAAGATGGCTGTCCTGGAAAAAATGGCGGGAAATTCACATTTATTGGTGTGAATATCAAATTTTCTGTGTGTGCACCTTCAGCTCCAGAGACCAACAGACGTAGCTCACACCACCACAGGAGGCTGGTCTTTATTATTTTGTGCACACTGCGATATACTGTTCACGTAAACGATTTGAGCTGCCTTTGGTCGACCACTAGACAGCATCTCCATCCACTTTCGTCAGTAATTGCTAGATGTGGAGTGGATATTTTCACTATTGGTGTAGCAATGGAGAGTTGCTCTACCCAATAGCTCTATGTGGGAAATACTGACAGGACAGCAAGCTATCACTAAAATGCAGGGTAATAGCCTCGCTGATCTACAAATGAATAGCCGCTGCTGGGATGAACTTGTGGATGGGTAACAACAATATTAGAAAAGTGACCTACTGTCCCTATACGGGATGCCTTGTAACATCATCATTTGAGAACGAAACACACTTGTACATATTTAAGAGTCGCAAGTTACATCCTAGACAGCAGAAACACAATGATACTTTTATGAATGTAGTGCTCATGATCTTACCTGTACTCAGTGTAGACATCCAGCCTAGTGAGGCGCCGTCTACTGGGTGCACTTGAAGAGCCAGCCAGCCGAGAAACGAGCAGTCGCTGGAGGCGCAGCCAAGCTGCAGCTTGCTGTCGCTGCCGCTGCCTGAGCGCCCCTGCTGCCAGCCCAGCCGCCGCGCGCTCACGTTCATGATGTGCACTCCTCAGTTTACAAAAACCGAGATAGGGACGTGTTTTGTCAGTACACCTAGAATTACGTGAAATGTAGATTCCTACCCTTTTATGAGTATGTTTTCGAAGGTAGAAGAAATCGCACCATACTCACATTTTCACTTCGCTAAAAGTATCGTTACTTCTTGTGAAAATCCTGTACAACACAATGGCATAAGCTATGTTCCCTCCAATTTTTTTCTTATTAGGTATAAATATATCTTTTCCTGTCTGCCACACCCTACATCACAGGACTACAATATTAAACTAATTTTTGGCTCATGACGGAGTGTTAACAGCATCCTCTTGCTCTGTCAAAGGATGCCTCCTCACCTTCATACTCTCTCTTAAAGTAAACAAATGCTTCAACACATACAAAGTCTCTCAAGATAACAGGAAAGAAAGTTGGAAATCAGGTTTATACTACGTGTCACTTTATAAATATAGCTATAGATGTAGCTATAAATATAGCTGTTTTTATTACGATGATGATCTTCCCCAATGTAGTTTCTGTTAAAAGATGTCACCACAACGAGAAACCGCCTGATTCACGCTCAGACTCTCGAATCAAATCCATGGTACTCTGACCCACACATCCAATTGCCCGGCAGAACCCCATCAATATCAGATTGATAGACAAATTAATTAATTTGGTCATGAGTGCCCTTTGCATGTTGCATATTTTTTTTTTTTTTCTGCAATGGGATTACCCTCACAAGGTACCTTTCCAGATGCTTCCCTGTCATCTCTGGAGGCTTCCCAGAGGCCAAGAAAACACATCCTCTCATGCCAAAATGGGTGGTAACCATCATCAAATAGCTGAAGACAATAACGCTACTTGCGTTCTGTCTCTCAGATGTCTTGTCATGCTGATAGAGGTAAGTGACTTAGAATCCTGATATACTGCTCCCAAACTAATTCTGCTGAGACCTGTTGGTCAGTGAGGGCAGTAGGATGTTTCACTCTCCTCTCCACCTGCGGATTACATCTTATCACCGGAGTACAAACCTCTGCCTACACATCAGAGCTGTATCACACATCGTGCCGGACAGCTGTTCATGATTCCAGACTCATAAAAGTTGTCCTGATCTTCCCAAAAGCAATGGGCACTTAAATGGCACTGGCGTAAATACTGGGATCTTGAACAATATGCTTCCCCTCATTGCAGCTGCAAACCGAAACATTCTGAGATGTGTTTTCGAAATATCTTGGAAAGGCCGACACTGTGAGCAATAACAATATACCAGTATACTGACCACCATGTCCCAAATGTTGACAGGTCTGCAGACACAGGTTTCCCTCAGAATACAGACCTATAGAAGCGTTCCTATTGCTTCCTGCCAAATTATTGGGCAGATGATTCGAGAGATCGAATGGGAAACCCTGGAGGGAAGACGATGTTCTTTTCGAGGAACACTGTTGAGAACTTTCATTTGAAGCTGACCGCAGAAGGATTCTACTGCTGCCACCATACACATTGCATACGAACCATGAAGATAAGGTTAGCGCTCGTAGGGAGACACATAAGTAGTCTTTCCCCCCCCCCCCCCCACTGTATTTGCGAGTGGAATAGGAAAGGGAATGACTAGTAGTGACACAGGATACCCGCCACCACACACCATATGAAGGCTTCCGAAGTAAGCATATAGATGTAAATTTAGTTTGCCTATAAAGGTATCAGTCCATCAATTTATAGGCGCATCAAACTCATGGAAAATGTTGTGTCTTATTTATTGAGAAAGCAAAAGACGGAACTTCAACTGCTTATTGTCTCTGTGTAAAAACGTTCGTAATTGCCCCTAATTTTCTCATTGCAGTCACTTTGCGATACAAATGTGAGAGGTTGTAATATGTTTGCTGGCAGTACTTAGAATAAACGGTGTAGAGCGCACCTCTTAATGCCCCTTTTTTTCATAGTATCGTTTACCTGCTGTATTTTCATAAATGTTTCAGTCTTTGATGTGTAGCACTTGAATCTACCTGATTTCGATGGATAAGAGATGCCCCCCCCCCCCCCCCCCCCCCACCAACCAAGTTACAGACCCCTTCTAGTTCTCTCGAAACCCTTCTAGTTCTCTCGAAATTCCATCTTGTTCTGACAGCTGTGTTCTGTTAGTTAGAGGTCTGACAGGTAGAGAGCTATCACAAGGAGAAAAATAGCACACCTACGTTCATAGATACCGAATCTCTGACTGTAAACATTCCTCCTGTACATAACCTAATGTCCTGTATCGTATTCCCCTGATCTTCATGGTAGAAATACAGCAGCGTAGTGGTGTCCGAGTCTTTGTTGACAGCACAGTATCTCTCCCCTCGTTACTTTTGTATCACACAGCTGAACAAAACTATGAACTATAAAAACTTTGCAAACCTCGCCTGGTAGAGAACTCAATAAGATTTTACCACATCTCTCTCTTCGAGTACATAGGGAAACAAATACCGTCTGCATGTTGGCATCAACCATGTGTAGAGATCCCAATAAATGTACATGAAATGGCCCACTGGAGCTGGCGGCCAGTGATCGAAGTCACTTTCACGGTCCTATGTAACGTTTTATAAGCCTGTACTGGAGGAAGATCTACTATCAAACGTACAAAATCATCTGACTAATAGACTGGCTTTTCAGATCTGTGTGTATAGTGTTACGTTTTCTGGTAGAAACGCTGTCTGCAATTTGGAATCATGTCTCTCCATTCAACCACATACTTGCGATGGATCCTATGGAGATGTCTTTTAATGATTACAGCCACTGGTGAATCAATTGTGTCACTGTCATATCTTGAAACGAGCCACCTTTTTTGAACTTGTCTCCTAAAGACCCCATGCAGCAAAATTCCAACGTGGCTTTCGACAGTCCCTCTGCATCTTGCAACTGTTCCTCTTTCTCTGCGCCACCCTCCCTGCAGCTTTGTTCGTTTGATCCTTCCAATTAAAGTCAGAACAGAGTGGAAGTCAAAGAACGGTATGCCTAAACCTTCTGCATCACATGGAGAAACAGATTGATCTAATTCTACAGTACCATGTTTTGACCAGTCGGCGGAAATGAGAACATGTTATCATAGCTCCACCAACCATGTACAATGTGAAAGGCCAGCGCCAAACGAAGCTTTCTCCTGTAACACAAGATAATAGAGAAGAGAGTATGAGCTGTTACAGTGCTGTTTCTTACCAGGAAAATTAGGAAGACTCAACATCAAATGGGAACTGGAAGAGCTAAATTGCAGTGCATCTGCAAACTAAATACAGGTACTACAGTCCAAAGGAGATCTTGACCCTCAAGGTGCATACATGCCTGTCACCCAAACATTCTCTCTATCCTCGTTTTTTGTGCAAACCAACAGAGAAAAACTACAAAATATAAAAACTCTGTTAACATCAGCCACTACAGAGTTCATTAAGATATTAGTGTGCCCCTCCCTTCCAATGTAGCAAAAGCAAACACCGTCTCTGTGCTGACATCGAGCATATGTGATGATCCAATTGAATAGATAGGTATTGCTCCATTGGAGCAGGTGGCCAGTGATAGAAGTCACTTGCACCGAGAAGTGTATAGTTCGTCACTCGTTCTGTAGGAGGTCAATATCCTGCACACTATCAATCACTAGAGAGGGTGCTTGATGTTCTTTCATAAGTAGTTTGATACATTGTTTTATCTGCTGTAACACATCCAAGCAGTGTACGACTGCAGCTTTGTACATTGCTATACATTTTTGTTTTTCGACCACTACTTTGCGGTCTGTGTTCGGTGCTAACATGTTTCGCTTTATTGGCTCTCAAAGAATGCTGGCCATGGCATGTTGTAAACTAAGCTGTTCCCACAACACACAGGATGGTTGAAATAAAAGGGAGACACAGTATTCCTCTGACAAAAATGTGGAAGATCTCGCAGCATATGGAAAATGGAAGAGTTTGCAGCGTCGTGGAACGTTTCCAAACACCTGTCTGAACGTGATCATCTCTACATTTAATCTCATCTTCCACAGTGATGGGGTAGGAGATGTCTCAGTGTTGCATTTCGATTGATCCCTGATATTGCAGTTATGTACATGATCACCATTTCATGCAGGTCTCCAGAAGGTGTTGCTCCCACAAAGACTCTTACAATCTCAAACAAGAGGTATCAGTTGTCATTATGTAGTAATCAACAGCGCACCAGTGGATGGTTGGGATGGAAAAGACATCGTCAATATGAGGCGATATACTGTATAAAAGCAGCCCAGTTGATAGTATGATCAGTTTTAGCATTTTATCAGTTTTTCCATAACTTCATCGTCAACCAGTGACGCAACGGCAGGCTTCCCAGTTTCTGTATCATCACTAAACCACACATCCACTGCTTATCACGTACCATATACTCATGGTTAAAACTTGCACATATACATCAAAGTATACCAAACAGCGCCCTATACCGATACAGTTAGGTTATCTACATATTTCTATCACTTCAGTCATAGTGGTGATTACGATTTCCCTTCTTTCCCTGTGTGGATGTCACAGAACATTCTTGTAGCGTCAGGATAATGTTGGAGGTTGAAACATCTCCCCGCATTGTCTTTGACCAACCCTCCCTACAACACTGTCACCAGTTTAACTTGCAACTGGCCAGAAGCAGCAGGGTACTGCACCTACTTCATTCCAGCCTCATGAAGGAACAGAGCGAGCCGAGTCTGTAACTGCTCTTCAGTCTTACTCATAGAGTCCATTCGAGTGCACAAGATCTCTCCAGCTATGTGCAAATTGAGATGTATAGTAGATATGTAGATATGAGAGTATGTGATGATACAACAGGTGGTTAAGAAGAAATGTCTCATTTATGAGATAACTAGCAGGGGTCTGTAACCTGGCTGCGGGGGGCGGGGGCATCTCTTACGTGTCGAAATCAGACGGATTCAAAGGCTATATATCAAAGACTGAAAGATTTGTGAGAATACAGTAGGTAAGCGATACTGTGATGAAAGGGGAGTTGAGAGATGAGCTCTATACTTTCTAAGTATTCTGGGCAAACATATTACAACCTCTCACATTTGTCTTGCGAAGTGGCTGCAGTGAGGAAACTGGGGGCAATTGGAAAGACAGTCAGCAGCTGAAGTTCCGTCTTTTGTTTTGTCAATAAATAAGAGAGAACATTCTTCCGAGAGTTTGTGCGCCTATAAACACTACATTTACACCTAAGTGCTTCCTTCGGAAACCTTCGTGCAGTATGTGGTGGAGGGTATCCTGTAACTGTACAACTATTAGTTGTTCCCTTTCATACTCCACTCGCAAATACAGACTACCTATATGTCTCCCTATTAGCGCTACTCTTATCTTCTTGGTCCTTATGTGAAATGTATGGTGCAAATAGAATCCTTCTGTGATCAGCTTTTTGCCAGTTCTCAGTAGTGTTCCTCAAAAAGGACATCATCTTCCCTCCATGGAGTCCCATTCAAGTTCTCGAATCAACCGCCCAGTAATTTAGCGAGAGGCGATAGGAATCCTTTTAGAGGTATGTATTCTGAGGGAAACCAAGGTCTGCAGACCTGAACACGTTTGGGATGTGCCTGTCAGTATACTGGTATTTTTTTATTGCTCAATGTGTCAGCCTTTGCAGGACATCCCGGTATTTACCCCAGTGGCATTTAAGCGCCCATTCCTTCGGAGAAGGATAGGACAAATTTCGCGAGTCTGGAATCATTAACAACTGTCCGGCATGGCGAGCAGTACAGCCCTGATGTGTGGGCGTAGGTTCACGCTCCGGTGACAGCTTTTCACATGAAAGACAGTGAAACATGTTACTGCTCCCATACACCAGCAGGTCTCAGCAGGATTAGTTCAGAAGCAGTAGACCAGAGTTCTAAGTGACTTACTTCCGTAGTATGACTATACAACTGAGAAATAGAATGCAAATAGCGTTGGTTGTCTTCAGCTATTTGACGCTGGTTACCACTCATTTTGTTATCAGAGAAAGTGTTTGCCTGGTCTCTGGGACGCTTCCAGAGATGTGAGGGATGTAATCCAGTTACAGGCAAAAAAAAAAAAAAAAAAAATTATTCACCATGTAAAGGGGCTCTCATGATCGAATTAATTAATTAGCCTGTCAATTTGATATCAATGAGGTGCTTCCAGAAGGTTGGGTGCGAGGGAGTGAGTATCGCAGGTATCTTTCGAGAGTTCGAACATCAATCAGGCGTCTTTCGTCGTGGTGAGATCTTTCAACAGAACCTACACGGTCGAACGCACTGCTTTCCGGACGGGAAGGCATGCCAGTCACCTGCACGAATCCGCCCGGCGGACTTGTGTCGAGGTCCGGTGTGCCGGCCAGCCTGTGGAGGGTTTTTAAGACGGTTTTCCATCTACCTCGGCGAATGCGGGCTGGTTCCCCTTATTCCGCCTCAGTTACACTACTTGTGTGTCGGCGATTTCTGCCCAAACACTTTCTCCACGTGCGCGTACACCAGACTTACTCCACCACGCAAACATTGGGGTTACATTCGTCTGGTGTGAGACGATCCCGCGGGGTCCACTGGGGGCCAAACTGCACAATAACCCTGGGTTCGGTGTGGGGATGTGGACTGCTGTAGCCCGTTGTGAGGTTGTGTACCACTGAGGCGATGGCGGGGATGAAGCATCTCCGTCGTTTCTTGGTCCCCAGTTCAGTTCAGTACAATACAATACCTACACAGTGCGAGATGATCGTTGAAAAAAGTCAGCTGTATTATGGTATTTATAAAGTAACAAATACCATAAATCTGATATTTACGACTTCTGTGTGCTGTTACTGTGAGAGAGACTTTATATGTGACGAGACATTTGTTTACTTCAAGAGAGAGAGAGAGAGAGTTGGAAACTGGAGAGGTGTCAATAGCGCATTTTTTGTTGTGGTGAGATCTTGTAAGAGAACCTGCATAGGGCAACATGATCATCGTAATAAAATCAGCTGTATTATTGAATTTATAAAGTGTTACGTAGTATAAACCTGATATTTTCAACTTCTCTGTGTCGTTCTCTTGGGAGACTTCTTATGCAGCGAAGGATTTTTTTACTTTCAGAAAGAGTTGGAAGGTGAGGAGGCATCCTTTGACAGAGGTAGAGTATGTTCTTACACTTCGTCGTGGGCTAAAAATGAGTTTAGCTTGTAGTCCTGTGATGCAAAGCGTGGCGAGTAAGAACAGATATTTTTCTACCTGATGAGAATTTCCCGCCATTTTTTCGCAGGCAGGCATCTAGGATTGCATCACAGGAGTGGTGGGTGTTCCCTGAGGAGACCTACGTGCTGGCTGCGAAAAACCCACGGCGTCATCAGCGTTCAGTGGTAATTAATTGATCAGATAATTAATTTGATATCAATATTGCGCCAGAGCTGACTTACCCCACTACTGACGTCTCTGATGCAGCAGATGTTCAGTTTACTGTGCACGTCGGTTACGAGATCACCGTTATCTTAACCACAGTCTCAACAGCCCTTCCCAGAAAAATACAAACAGTTTTAGCTCACAGTATAAGTGATGTCTTTCAGATGGTGACACCAAATTACCGACCACAGAAATAAGACACAGTACGCCAGGCAGCATCTTTTTTAGTGTTTTGGATAATCATGTTACTGCACTGACTTTTCTATCCGCTTTAATTCCTGTGTTTACATAAAGCAACTTCATCTTGGGAAGCGTATCATCTATACAGTGAACAAATAAATGCCACAGGATTAGACTAATTGCAGTGCGCACAAGGCTTTTAGGCAGTCGTTCCATCGGCATTCCATATGCGACTGGAACTGGTAGAAGCCCTCATAGGTAGTAAATGGGATGTATCCTTTGTCACGCACATTGCAGCGAGTTGCAGACTATAGGTGTAGGTGTATTTGAAAATCTCGACGTGAAAAGTTCACTGCCCTCCTAATTTCCTATCATTACTTCTACATACTACAGTATTGTCCTGGTGTTATAACCATATTTTCAATGACTAGTATGCAGTCGCGTATTTGGTGAGTGGTTAATAGAGGATGGAGTGCGTTCTATATGCTGTTAAGGTGCTATTGAAATTTTCAATGAGTTTTTTGCTGTGCAATTCTGTTTGTTTGCTTATACTTGTTTGGGAGCTCAGTCCTATGAAAGTCCATTTCTATTTTTTTCTAAAATATCTATAGATTGGCATTTGTAAGATTTATGTAAAAGTAGTGAGTATTCTCTCCTTATTTTCAGAGGAGTGTTTTATTTCTTAGGAGCCTGCCGAAAGCAGAATCGTTGTTTTTGCTAACATTCGTGTGTTTTCTTGAACTTGTTAGAGAAGTTCTGCTTGTCTATCCAGTGTAGGCTTTCGTACATTCGATGCATTCGTTTTCGTAAACACCAGAAAGATTATATCGTCGTGTTTTCACTATTTTATAAGTGATGTTTACTCCTAAAGTGTTTCTGGTATAGAACTGACGTTTGCTTTCTTTAATTTCTAATTTATCGTCTGGCCTTAGTATTGAAGTACTAAAAGTATAACTTTGTTCTTTTCTTCAGTCTTCGTCAGCGTAATTTCGTGTTTAAATGTTCTTCAATTGGTATTTAATTTCTTTTTACATAGTCCGCCGACTGGCTCTTTGTTGTAGTCAGTAATTATTGGCAATGCCCTGTTTGTTTAGTTCTGATTTGGTATTGGTGTTGCTCAGTGGGTATTGGGTGATTAGATCTACGGCTGATTTAAAGTATTCGTCTTCGTGGGTCCATTGGTGACAAAGGCTATAATAAAATAATGTTGGTAGTTCGGGTTAGTGGAAGATTTAGAAAGTATGTGCCGAATCAGTGAGTGCGTCAGTTCAGTCGAAATTAATGCTGCCTTTAAGTTTGTGTTCGATTGTGAAAGTGATATTTTTTGCGTATTGTTAAACTATTGAACTAAGTTTCTAATTTTCTCTACTGATTCATTAAACAGAATGGTGATGTCATCTACATATCTCAGACAGTACACGGTCCAGTCACATTAATGTGACCGTCGCCATTGTTCGACGTCAGCATGCAGTAACCACTCACAGCCGGCAGGTGGCCGCACCAGCACTGGAGTGGAGGTAAAGAGTGTCAGGGCAGCCGTAGTCGTAATGCGGCAACAAAGCGGGCCAAGGGTGGAAGCATTTCTGAAACTGCTAGATTTATAAACAGTTCGCATGCTGCTGTGGTTAAAGTATACCGTGCATGAGAAACTAGCACTGTCCACAACGGATGCCAAGGTAACTGTAATTGCATCGCAGGCCGTAGATGACGTGGGTGAACTCCAGGTGCAGAGGTGTGGACTGTCGAGCAGCTGGCCACCACACCAGGGACTACAACACTGTCAACTGAACGACCGTTCAGCAGACGTGGCTGCGCGTGGCTTCTGCAGCAGGCACCTGGTCCACGCAGACTCGTGCCGGCCGCTGTTCACTGTCGGCGAAGGCAGGAGCTTGCGCGCCAGGGTCGCTACTGTCCGTCCCCTGGGTGGCCTTTCCAGGCGGATCGCGTTTTATACTCCACCGGACAGACGGCCATCGATGTATACGGCCCTGAAACAGTCACTGGAAGCGTCGAGGTTGGAGGAGGGAGCGTTACAGTCGTGGGAATGTTTTTACGGGATTCCCTGGGTGATCTCGTCATTCGGGAAGGCGCAGTGGGTCAACACAAGAATACCCCCGTCCTCGGGAATCGTGTCCGCTGCTACGTGTTTATTTTTTCCTCGGGATGAGGGCCAGCAGTACGGTGCAGTGCATCACACAACTGGCATCATATATGTGCGGTTCAAAGAGCCTGACTACCAAACTAGCCAGATTTAAACCCGAGCTAGAATATGTGGGACAACCTCGATGTGATTGTTAGCGCCGCGGGTCCTCAACAGAGGAACCTAGCGTAGCTGACCACGGTACTGCAGCCAGAGTGTGTCCACATTCCAGTGGGTACTTTTCAGGACTCTCTTCTTGCATGACGGTACTGCAAGAGGTGCTTACTCAGGCTTTTCACAGGTGATCACATTAAGATTACTGGACTGTGTGTATTACTGTCCCCTTCCAGTGATTTTATTCTTCCAAGAATTTATTTTCTTGGTAGTTTAGAAATATATGTGCTAAAATACATTTCCTAGTATGTCAGTATAAGCAACTACCCATTCCAAGACTATGTTTCTGTGCGAATATTGGCCATTGTCGCTAAAATATTTTGGAATAATAACACGGTTAGTAAATCCACTAATTCGTAGACTTCCGTTTGTGACTCTTTTTCTCTTTCAGGAGGTTTTATTTTACGGTGTCGGTAATTTCATCAATGGACATAATCGGATATAGATTAGTTATGTCCAAAGAAAAGAGTGTAATATTGTCTGGGATTTTTGTGCCTTTAATTTTTTTATGTAAGTTTGTGCAGTTTTTGACAGTATTTTGGTTATTGTGTGTATAGGTGTTGCATACAATTTTGTTCAGCTTTTTCTCAATTAAGTGAAGAGTGCTGCTCATTCACTTTACAATCGATCTAATTGAGACATTTAGTTTGTGTACTTCCAGTTGCGCCCTTATCTTGACGCATTTTGGTTCTTTTTGTGTCAAGAGAGATTCAGATTTCTTGATCGTTCTTTTAATTAATGATTAGAAGCTGTTTGTGGGGTCTTCCTATACACTTAGCGGTTATAATTAAATTGCAGCTACTCTCGGAGGTCCAATATGGTCTCTAATTATAGTGTGGCAGGGAAACCTGAAGATATTCTAATGCGTTGTTTTTATTGCTAACAGCTGCTTACACAATTTGTTCAATATGAGCACCGATTTTTCTTCATCAATACAATCGTATCACCTTTGTATGCTTTTAATGCTAAGGCATTACACGGTTTTAGTTTTTTGTTAATGTTCTGCTTATGTGTATTACGTTGCCAATTTTGCCAGCTATACTCCTTTGCTCTATCGTAGGAAGTGTTTCCGTGTCAGTGTTACTTTTGTGCGGCCTATCGTGGAAACTACATTGGTGGCTCGAGGTTTTTGCGGTAGATATTCGAATCGTCCCTCTACAAATTCATTTCATTATTATTAAGGGCACGATTTGTTTAATTAGCAACTTTTTCATGAAACTTATAATCCCATTTGTCCCGGGTTCGATTCCCGGCGGGGTCAGGGATTTTCTTTGCCTCGTGATGGCTGGGTGTTGTGTGCTGTCCTTAGGTTAGTTAGGTTTAAGTAGTTCTAAGTGCTAGGGGACTGATGACCATAGCTGTTAAGTCCCATAGTGCTCAGAGCCATTTGAACCATAATCCGATTTGTTGGCAGTCGTGTTTTCGGTACTGATTATTTTAGTTGAAAGAGCATTAAACTTCTTTTTATGTCACACTCTTAAGATTTCAGTTGTACCATCCGCGTCCTCTTTTGTATCCCGCCTGGGTGGCGGCGCGTGGGTAGGAACGGGAAAGGGTAATACAAGTCGGTACTGCAAGAAAATCGTTTACTGGTGCAAAAAAGAATATATAACTTTGTACAGATGCGAAGTCTTAGACCCGTCGTATGGAGAGCAAACTGAAGCGAAGTTCCCTGGCTGGCTGCACCTGATGAAATGGGCTGAAGCAGTCACGAAGCTCGTAGACCTCGACAGCCCCGGCTAGAGTGTGCTGTCGTCGGTGTCTCTCGTAGTACCAACCTAGCAGAGCGGACATACGTTGTGGCATCGTAGCTGTCGTAGCATCCTCTCCAGTGGAATTCATGATAATGTTGTTGTTCTTATTTCTAGCTTTGTTTTCTGCGTGTTGTCACGATATCTTCAGTCTGGTATGTCAGGAAACACACATACAGGTTGGAATTATGTTATATAAGCCACTGTTCAGTGTAATAATGAATGCTAGTGAACAGTACATACATAGGTAGTAGAACTGAAATTGTTAGAATGAGACATTATAAGAAATGTAAATAATAAAAGTAATTTAGTGGTGAAATAAATTCTGAAGAGTTAATAGTTGTCGCACATACTAGGTGCCTTTTTGAGATGTGAAAGGCACGGCGTCATAACTTGTCAAGTGGTGAACGTGCGTCACATCCTTGACAGTCATAACAGTTGTTTGAGTGTACACTGCTGCGCTACTGCTTCTGCTTGTTAAGTCGTGATCTGCAGTGATGTCGGCTCTCCAGTATGTCTGCGGTGGAAGTTGCTACGGCCGAGAGAAACCGCGGCTCCAGCGAATGCAGGCAGGTCCGCGCCGCCATGCCGTATCTGAACAATTAATCCGCCTCGCAGGCCGCGCCTCCGAATTAGAAACGCCGGCCGCCATTGTCCCGGCGAGTGGCCGCTCTTCCGGCACACCAGCTCTGCCTCGGCGCCGATCCGCTGGCTCAGGTTACCAGCTGACGGTCGAGCGTCGTGTAACGTCTTAAATACACTCCTGGAAATGGAAAAAAGAACACATTGACACCGGTGTGTCAGACCACCACCACCTAAAGAGAAGGCCGCGGCGCGCTCTTGTGACGTCACGCAAAGCGGGCCAGGGTTGGCTTGGCGCTGGGCTTAAAGAATCGAGACGCACGGCCTGCAGATCTTTGTCAAATGGTTTTACAGAACCTATTCCGTAAAAAATAATTAATTTCTGAAATACTTTTAGCTTTATATGGCAGCTTCATGATGAAGTGCCAATCATTTCGATAATGGTCATAACTATTGTGGTATTTCACAGATGAGTATCAAATTTGAGAACGTTGCCATCAAAAATAGGGGTCGCTATGAATTTGTGTTTGATGCATATTACACATTCTATTGCTGAGTATGAAATACAGATGAGGTTTTGAAATTTTCGTAAAACTTTGGATCAATATCTGCTTCCAATCTCGAAAAAATTGAGCATCTGCAGCAACTTCACTTCCGATCGCAACGCGCGGGAATGAAATATTCATAACGCCTGTCATATCTCGTAAACCGCTGGAGATAACGAAACGAGATCTTGGCAAATGATACCACGCAAAGAGGAGAGTACTTTGCCGAATGGTTAAAATAAGTAACTTTATCAATCGCGATATAGCAGAAACTATAGTTTATAATTCTTTTTTACCGGTAATGTAATTGCATAAGACTTATCAATAGCCAGTGAAAACGTACGAGTGCGGGATGTAAATAATATTGCGATATACATGGTAAAACCAGGCACATTTGTGAAAAATGCACTGTGATAAAGTACATTCTTTCTGGACCAGACAACTATTATTTACACTCACTTGAAAAATTCTGCACTAATACAGTGTATAATATTAAATTCCTCTGCCTTCAGTATCCTAAATAAATATTGTGTAACTGTTTATAGAGCTCCCTCAGGAAAGCTGAGTACATTCCCCAAGCAAACAATCACTTTTAACTCACCTCACAAAAACAATCATGCATTGTTATTGTAATGTAAATTTTCTTTCCTGTAAAAATATGGCAGATTTTGAGCATAAGTCAACAGTGAAAATCTACAAATCTTCAGCAGACATTTGCAGCAGTTGGAATGAGACAATGTGTCAAGCTAAAAACGTCAATAATAAATTTAACCTAAATCTAGATTAATTTGTTCCATTGTTTGACACATCGAAAAATAACACAGACACGCTACATACAGAGAGATCGCTTTTTAAACATGAAAACAGCAGTTTCAACATTCGTTAGCACTCATGCTAACTAATGCGAGAGTGAGAAACAACACCCACTCACAAATAGAGAATAAAACGTATCAGTAATGCGTAACAAAATACGAACTGCAGAGAAATTTAAACACGAATAAAAAGTAACACGAGCCACAAATTTATATTTCGTTTTCAAAATCAAAATAAAGCCACTTGATAACGAATACTAGGCCTATTTACTGCGAACTTTTGCTCACAATTTTAGTCAAATGTGTCCAAAATGCAACATATTCCACCAGAAAAAAAATAATAATTGTACTACGTATATAGTTTTTACATACCTTCGTGTGCTCAATGGGTTGGAAATTGCCCCGATGAATCGCTGAAAGACATTTCCAACGCAGATTCGCATCTTCCGGAAAGGAAAACAACATTACTTTCGGTCGAGTTCCGTAATTCCCACGACACCTTGGCACACAACACTTGTAAATCATGTTCACAGTAGCTTCACTACACGTAAACACTGTAATCGCTAGTTTTAAGCACGAATATAGCACTCGATCCAACAAACGTGTAGATAAACAAACGCTTCGAAACACAACATGGTGGCCCGCTTGGAGTGACGTCACGACCTGCTATGAATTTCGCGCCGCGGCCTTGTCTCTAGGTGGTGGTGGTCAGACCCACCATACTTGCTCCGGACACTGCGAGAGGGCTGTACAAGCAATGATCACACGCACGGCACAGCGGACACACCAGGAACCGCGGTGTTGGCCGTCGAATGGCGCTAGCTGCGCAGCATTTGTGCACCGCCGCCGTCAGTGTCAGCCAGTTTGCCGTGGCATACGGAGCTCCATCGCAGTCTTTAACACTGGTAGCATGCCGCGACAGCGTGGACGTGAACCGTATGTGCAGTTGACGGACTTTGAGCGAGGGCGTATAGTGGGCATGCGGGAGGCCGGGTGGACGTACCGCCCAATTGCTCGACACGTGGGGCGTGAGGTCTCCACAGTACATCGATGTTGTCGCCAGTGGTCGGCGGAAGGTGCACGTGCCCGTCGACCTGGGACCGGACCGCAGCGACGCACGGATGCACGCCAAGACCGTAGGATCCTACGCAGTGCCGTAGGGGACCGCACCGCCACTTCCCAGCAAATTAGGGACACTGTTGCTCCTGGGGTATCGGCGAGGACCATTCGCAACCGTCTCCATGAAGCTGGGCTACGGTCCCGCACACCGTTAGGCCGTCTTCCGCTCACGCCCCAACATCGTGCAGCCCGCCTCCAGTGGTGTCGCGACAGGCGTGAATGGAGGGACGAATGGAGACGTGTCGTCTTCAGCGATGTGAGTCGCTTCTGCCTTGGTGCCAATGATGGTCGTATGCGTGTTTGGCGCCGTGCAGGTGAGCGCCACAATCAGGACTGCATACGACCGAGGCACACAGGGCCAACACCCGGCATCATGGTGTGGGGAGCGATCTCCTACACTGCCCGTACACCACTGGGGATCGTCGAGGGGACACTGAATAGTGCACGGTACATCCAAACCGTCATCGAACCCATCGTTCTACCATTCCTAGACCGGCAAGGGAACTTGCTGTTCCAACAGGACAATACACGTCCGCATGTATCCCGTGCCACCCAACGTGCTCTAGAAGGTGTAAGTCAACTACCCTGGCCAGCAAGATCTCCGGATCTGTCCCCCATTGAGCATGTTTGGGACTGGATGAAGCGTCGTTTCACGCGGTCTGCACGTCCAGCACGAACGCTGATCCAACTGAGGCGCCAGGTGGAAATGGCATGGCAAGCCGTTCCACAGGACTACATCCAGCATCTCTACGATCGTCTCCATGGGAGAATAGCAGCCTGCATTGCTGCGAAAGGTGGATATACACTGTACTAGTGCCGACATTGTGCATGCTCTGTTGCCTGTGTCTATGTGCCTGTGGTTCTGTCAGTGTGATCATGTGATGTATCTGACCCCAGGAATGTGTCAATAAAGTTTCCCCTTCCTGGGACAATGAATTCACGGTGTTCTTATTTCAGTTTCCAGGAGTGTAGCTGCTGTCGTCTCATGTCCGACGCCCGATTTGGTGCAGTCCTCAACTAATGTATATCCTGGCAATCCTCTTCATCTCCGAATAACTACTGAAACTATTCACTGGACTTCAGAGCCTTAGTGCCCCCAGAATCACTTCCCTCCATTACCTGACTGAAGTTTCCTGCATACCTCGGGGGATGTGTGCTACGAATCGAACCCTTCTCTTAGTCTAATTGTGAAATAAACTTCTTCTCTCCCAAATTCCATTTAGTAATTCATTAGATATCCGATCTACCCACTTAGCTTATGTTCTCTTCTTCTCTGAGCAGCAGATTCAGCCGAGGATACACTACAGACAAACACCTTCAGAAAAGAAACTTCCTGGCATATTAAAATTGTGGGCCGGACCGAGACTCGAACTCGGGATGGTAGAGCACTTGCCCGCGAAAGGCAAAGGTTCCGAGTTCGAGTCTCGGTCCGGCACACAGTTTTAATCTACCTGGAAGTTTTATATCAGCGCACACTCCGCTGCAGAGTGAAAAATCTCATACTGGGACCTTCAGAAAAGATACTCTAGCATTTACTTTTAAATTCAGCGGTAACAAAAGCACTCTCTTTGAGAAATGCTTTTCTTTTACCATTGCCAGTCTACATTTTATATCCTCTCTACTTCTGCCGTCATCAGTTATTTTCCTGCCCAAATAGTAAAAACCGTCTTCCAACTTCTGTGTCTCATTTCCTAATGTAATCTCCGCAATATTTGATACAATTTGACTACATTCTCTTTCCCGTCTTTTGCTTTTGTTAATGTTTCCCTTATAACCTCATTTCAAGGGCCTATACATTCTGTTCAACTGCTCTTACAAATCCTTTGCTGCTTCTGACAGAATTACAATGCCATAGCCAAACCTTAAACGTTTTATTTCTTCTCCCTGAACTTCAGTTCCGTGTCGAAATTTCTCCTTCATTTCCTGTACTTCTTGCTCATTGTACAAATGGAATAAGATCGAGCATAGGCTACAACTATGTCTCGCTCCCTTCTAAACCATTGCTTCCGTTTCGTGCCCTTCAGTTCGTACAGCTGCCGTCTGGTTCCTGCTCAAGTTGTAAATAACCTATTTACTACCTCTGTTTTACCCCTGCTATCTTCAACATTCCTAAGTGTGTGTTCCAGTCAACCTTCTCAAGAGCTTTCTTTAAGTCTACAAATGGTATTAACGTGGTTGCTTTTCTTTAACACTCCCGCCGGAGGTTCGAGCCCTCCCTCGGGCGTGTGTGTGTGTGTGTGTGTGTGTGTGTGTGTGTGTGTGTGTGTGTGTGTGTTGTTGTTGTTGTTAGCTTAAGTTAGTTTAAGTTGGTTTAAGTATTGTGTAAATCTAGCGATCGATGACCTAAGCAGTTTGGTCCCTTAGGAATTCAGACACAACTTTTCTTTAACCTATCTTCTAAGATTAGTCGTAGGGTCGACATTGCCACCCACATTTTTCCAGAATCTAATCTGCCTTCCGTGAGGTTGGCCTTTACGTTTTTCCAGTCATCTGTAAATAATACACGTTAGTATTTTGCAACAACATGTATTAAACTGACAGTTGTGTAATACTGACACCTGTCAACAGATTCCTTTTCGGGAAGTGGAATTATTACAGGGTGTGGACAGAAATATGGAAACCCTAAAGACACACAACATTACCATGCCTAATACGCTGTAGGAAATTCTTTGGCATACCCCTGACACCTTCAGAATTGGAAAGAGAGTATTCCAGCCAACATTGTCAAAAGCTTTCTCTAAGTCTACAAATGCTAGAAGCGTAGGTTTGCCTTTCCTTAATCGAGCTTCTAAGATAAGTCGTAGGGTCAATATTGCCTCACGTGTTCCAATATTACTACGGAATCCAAACTGATCTTCCCCGAAGTCGGCTTCTACCAGATTTTCCATTCGCCTGTAAAGAATTCACGTTAGTATTTTGCATCCGTGACTAATTAAACTCATTGTTCGGTAATTTTCACATCTGTCAGCACCTGCTTTCTTTGGGATTGGAATTATTAAATTCTTCTTGAAGTCTGAGGGTATTTCGCCTGTGTCATACATCTTGCTCACCAGATCGTAGGACTGGCTCTCCCAAAGCTGTCAGTAGTTCTAATGGAATGTTGTCTACTCCGGGGGCCTTATTTCGACTCAGGTCTTTCGCTGCTCTGTCGAACTCTTCACGCAGTATGATATATCCCATTTCATCTACATCTACATCCTCTTCCATTTCCATAATATTGTCTTCAAGTACATCGCCCTTGTATAGACCCTCTATATACTCCTTCCACCTTTCTGCTTTCCCTTCTTTGCTTAGAACTGGGTTTCTATCTGAGCTCTTGATATTCATGCAAGTGTTTCTCCTTTCTCCAAAGGTCTCTTTAATTTTCCTGTAGGCAGTATCTATCTTACCCTTAGTGAGATAAGCCTCTACATCCTTACATTTGTCCTCTAGCCATCCCTGCTTAGCAGTTTTGCACTTCCTGTCGGTCTCATTTTTGAGACGTTTTTATTCCTTTTTGCCTGCTTCATTTACTGCATTTTTATATTTTCTGCTTTCATCAATTAAATTCAATATTTCTTTTGTTACCCTAGGATTTCTACCAACCCTCGTCTTTTTACCTACTTGATCGTCCGCTGCCTTCACTACTTCATCCCTCAGAGCTACCCATTCTTCTTCTACTGTATTTCTTTCCCCCATTTGTGACAATTGTTTACTTATGCTCTCCCTGAAACTCTGTACAATCTCTGGTTTAATCAGTTTATCCAGGTCCCATCTCCTTAAATTCCCACCTTCTTGCAGTTTTAAGCTACAGTTCATAACCAATAGATTGTGGTCAGAGTCCACATCTGCCCCTGGAAATGTCTTACAATTTAAAACCTGGTTCCTAAATCTGTGGCTTACCATTATATAATCTATCTGATACCTTTTAGTATCTCCAGTATTCTTCCATGTGTACAACCTTGTTTTATGATTCTTGAACCAAGTGTTAGCTATGATTAAATTGTGCTCTGTGCAAAATTCTACCAGGCGGCTTCCTCTTTCATTTCTTACCCCCAATCCATATTCACCTACTACGTTTCCTTCTCTCCCTTTTCCTACCACCGAATTCCAGTCATCCATGACTATTCCGACAGATTTTTGCTGTAGCTGCTTCACCATGCAGTGTTTCACCTGATCTGCGGCTTTCCATTTTCTGTTACATTCCTTTCTTAATTGCGTGTCAGTTGCAGGTATATTTCGTTCTTAGACAGTTGTCTGTCTTCCATCGTTTCGGGAAAACGTCGTCCCTGAAGAACATACAGTATTCTCACATTGGGTATGACGGAGGAATATCATTCAGATTCACCGATAGTGTAGAACTATGAGAGTTCTTTGGTGTTAACACTCGCGCATGTGCAGGTGCTGGCTGCGCATTTGGTTGAAACAGCTGTTAATTAGTAACGTTTAAATTTTGCCGCCACGTTTGTTAACTCACGTCACACGTTTCTCATTGTCAATGCGAATGCATCGAATTCGATCTTAGAAATATGATTTCTCACTGCAAAGCAAATGAGAGGTGTTTGGATGTTCGTCGCTATTGCGTTAGGTTGTTTGTGCAGTTTAGTGCCAGATAATACAAGCGATTCGTTATTTTTGTTTGTATGGTACAACCACTGGCAGCAAGGTTTGTTCTTTCCGAGCTAAGCCTTGCTGCAATTCGGGTTGTTGCCCTGTGTTTTCCCTTTTTGTTACATAAATGGTTCGTCAGATAAGGCAAACAGTGTTAAGTGTGTGTGTGTGTATGTGTGTGTGTGTGTGTGTGTGTGTGTGTGTGTGTGTGAGAGAGAGAGAGAGAGAGAGAGAGAGAGAGAGAGAGAGAGTGAGTGAGAGAGTGAGTGGGGGGGGGGGGTGGCGGAGGGAGAGGGAGGGGGGAGCCTTGGGCCTTCTGAGATCAGTCGGTTGCTGGAGGTAATAGATTAACATAATGTTCCAAGTTGTTGATGTCGTCAATAAAATATTGCCTTCAGCGGTCGTGGCAAAGCAGCTTGGGCGTCTGCAGTGTGAGTCAGGAGGAGAGATATGAGGGCAGTTCGGAAAGTAAGGTCCGTTCGGTCGCGAAATGGAAACCACAGTGTACGAGATAAATCAGAATTTTTTTTTTATCCGCAACAGTTAGCCACACCTTCCAGCTACCTGTCTAAATAGTCGTCGCTCCGACTGAGGCATTCGCCGTGGCGTTGTACAAACTTTCCAGTACCTTCATCACAGAAAGCAGCCACCTGTGCTTTCCACCAATATCTACGCTGGTCTGCCTTTCGTTGTTTGTGCCAAAATACGTAGCCAGCGGTTCATATGAGCAGATATGAACAACGGAGGGAGCCAATTAAGGGCTGTATTGTGGGTGATCAAACCCGCTCTAGGAGCGTCTTTATTGCCCCTGCAGAATGCGGCTGAAAATTGTCTTGGAGAAAGATACGCATGACATTTATGTTATGTGGGCTGCACAGCTTGAGGCAAAATCTCCACCAGATTCACATACTTGGCCGGCATTTGTGCGTGATCGCTTTGTACTGTGAACTGGAAAGAGAACGATCGACAGGCATGCTAAAGACACTGCCCAACACATCTGAGCAAAGTTCCATCGGATTTTCACTGTTGTTTCCATTTCGCACCTAATGGAACCATACTTTTCGAATACGCCTCGTACATGCTTTGAGCGGCGATAGTATTGGTTATTCTGAACAAAAAACTTCTAATGGACATAAAGCCTATTCCGAATGGTTTGCGAGATAGAACACGCTTGATGTAGATGGTTATTTATTTTTCCGTGTTTTCACTACATTGTCATTGTTTACTATGTACCTCATTAGTGTAGAGGAATTTGAGGCGAACGGCTTGACGCAGGACACTTGTAGTCTATCAAGCCGGGAAGTACCTCGAATTGGCCCACAAAAACTACCCAAGATACAGTGCATGAGCGTTGCGCGAGAATTTCAATATTCTCTCGCTCTCTCCGTGCAAACTGTTAGCCCTAAAGAAAAACTGAGTAGGATCTTTTTGTAGGAAATTTAATGATGGCTTAATTTTGCACTGCTAGACATTTTCGCTAGGGTCAGCAGTTTTCGAGTTATTCAAGAAAAACACACAAAACTGACGTCGCAGGCGTTCTACCTCGGAAATCAATCGGAGTAGGGATTATGTCCATATGAATTTTTTTGTTTAGAATCACCAATACTGACACCCCTCAAGGCATGTACCTCCCGTGCTGACTCATCCTGTTTTGTTTTCTTCGGTTCCTTGCCGAAACTCAGAGTTAGGACGAAAAAGGTAGCAGCAAGCGAGGTGTAGATCCTCAAGTAGCTGTTCAGAGGATAAGAACAACACGTATTGGTACCGTGCAGTCACGGCGCAGTCTTCTTAGTCAGCGTCCTGACGGGTTACTAAGTTAACGTCGTCGGCATTCGCGCCGAATCCTTTTTGCAGAACGTGAGAATACATAAGAGTATCGTGTGAATAGTGCCACTTAAACGTCAGTAATACGGACATTGCAGAAATTTAGAACTTGGTTTCCTTTACGATCAATGTAAAATCTTCAGTTTCAGTTAATATTGAGAAACGATGCCCCTGTACTTGAACTAACATTTGTAAAATTTTGTAGATGTCCTGTCGAAATGTGATGACGACATGTAATTCGGTACAGAAGTATTGTGTCTCGCTTCGGTGGTAGTTACACGCGTTACGGATGGAAATACCGTGGAATAATAACTCTAGATTCTGCCTCTACAGCTTTGCGATGTTCCGGATGTGGACGTGCGGCTCTTGCTCCGTTACAGCTGAACTACTGCGACGCTGTTCAGACACATTGGGACGTCATTAGGTTGGAGTATCACTTTTGTTTACCATTGGCTAACTGCCGTCTGTGTCATTACGGCCAGCAACTACACGGCACGTCGACAGCTTGTTTACATTCCTGTGTTCAACCGTAGCCCGTTTCTGGACTCGGTGTCGGCAAGCCAGTGGAAACTTGCGCATGTGCTGAGGGAGGGCGCCACTGTGCGGCTCCGTTCTGCCGCGGCCAGGCCGCAGCAGCTCGGGAAGAGCGTGTGCGCTGGCGTCGTGTGTCTTTGAGAGGCTGCCACTGCAGCACGTAACGAAACGTGAAGCACTAATTAATACACTGCTCCATCTTGTCGCGTTTTATGTGCATACACTGTACAACTTGGCTGTACGTTTGCGTGCTGTATGCACATAAAACGTGGTCAAGACGAGACGAGGTTTTCATTACTGTTGGTGTAATTGCGGAATCGCAAGTAATCACTGAGGGTGCTAACTCGACTAAAAAGATCGTCGCTAGACGCCTTCCTATGTCTCTCTCTCTCTCTCTCTCTCTCTCTCTGTCATAGCCGGCCGCGGTGGTCTAGCGGTTCTAGGCGCTCAGTCCGGAACCGCGCGACTGCTACGGTCGCAGGTTCGAATCCTGCCTCGGGCATGGATGTGTGTGATGTCCTCAGGTTAGTTAGGTTTACGTAGTTCTAAGTTCTAGGGGACTGATGACCTCAGATGTTAAGTCCCACAGTGCTCAGAGCCAAGTTTTGTATGAAACAATACCAAGAGGCTGCAACAGACCATTTATAATCGGATTTTTGTGTTGGGCCACATACAACGGAACAGAGACACTTTTGAATAATATAAGTTAATTAATTCAAAATCGTCAAAAAGGGGTGGAATGACGGATGACAGTTTTTTTATATAAAAGGGTTAGAAGTCAGTCTGATCCGTTGTTTATGCATGGTAGTGGAAGTAACTAATTCGTGTTCTGGTAAACACCATGGCCCTTTTCTTGACCAGTATTGTGGCCACATATCCCGATCAGACACAATGTCGGCATTAGGGGCTCAAAGATGAAGCAAACAAATTGAAAAAAAAAAATCTCTACGTACAAGCGAGGTGACAAAAACGAAATAAATAACGGAACACGCCTCGTCTGTCAAATTCACCGACCTTAATAATTGTATACATTGGAACTAGTCTGAACGGTAGTAGTCGGCAGGCAGCTACACGGTTCCGGGCAAAAACAATGTGCGGTGGTCGTTTCTCCCACCCTGGCTACTTCACCCAACCTTCCGCTGTGTGGTGCATCACTGGCACGATGAATTTTACCCGGCACAGTAAAATATGGAATTGTTAAAGCTCTTTGTAAGAAATATTTAAATAATTAACATCCAGCTTCCTCACTGACGTCTCTTTCCAAAATAGTCTAAAAAGTAATGTATTCAAGAGTAGTCTCACTTTTAGGTAGAAACTATGCATACATCATAGTTTAAATTGTAGAAGAGCTGGTCGACTGATAATGCGTATGAATATACGTTCATTCATCAAATACTACAAGCCTTAAATAAGGAAATATCGCCAGTTCGAAATTTTGGTTGTCTTTTCAAGGATGAGTGTGAAGCTCATGTTCCAGTCTAGGAAAAACTTAAGTTTCGTGGATGGATAACTTTACACACAGCTGCTTTGAATCGTACTTAATAAACAGAGTGCGAAAGGTTAGACTGAGGAACTCAAGCCATTTTGGAGTGGGAGAAATTTTAGTGACTGGGGAGAATTTAACGGAGTCCATCAACGTTCAATTTGGGCTCCATTCCTATTTCTCATATATGTGAATGATCCTCCACTTAACACTCGTCAAGCAGAATTGTTGCTTTTTACAGTTAATAATAGTGTCATACTAAACCCCATTAAAGAACAGAAGAGATTGTTAATGATACTTTTCGAAGAATGATTTTAGTGGTTCTCTGAAAGTGGACTCTCCCTAAAGTTTGAGTAAACACACTATATTCTGTACATTAAACAGGCACATACCAATAACTTAAAAGTGCACATCAACAGAAGACAGTAATGAGGGTAGGATGCAAATTTTTGCACATACATACTCGTATTGATAAAAGGTTGATCGCGGAGAATTGGGGAGAATCGTATTACTGACCTGCTCAAACAGTTAAGTTCACCTACTTTTACTTTTTCGTGTAACTGCTAGTCTTCGAAACGTACGAATAATCCTCGTGACACATTTTGCGAATTTGCACTCGGTTTTCATGGAATAATTTTGTGGGGTAACTCATCACGTTGAAAGAAATTGTTAATTGGACAAAAGCGAGTAGTAAGAATAATATACGGTTTTCTCGCGCGGCTCCTATGCAAGTACTTGTTCAAGGAGTTGGGCGTTGTGACTGCACCATCATAATAAATATATTCGTTAATAGGATTCGTCATAAGTAAGCCATCGAAATTTGAGACGAATATTAATATCCGTACCTACAACACCAGAGGTGGGGGGGGGGGGGGGGGGGGGGAGGGAATCATCATTACATATTACTGAAGCTGCCAGTGGTTCGGAAAGGAGTTTAGTATGCTGCTAGGAAAATCTTTTATCATTTTCCCAGTAATATGTTAGACAGGTAGCTAGTGTGAAATCTAAATAAAACTGTTTTTGCTGCACAACTCCTTCGATTCCAGAGACAAAAAACACACCGCTATCCTGCAAAAAACGCGGCAGTTTTTAATGAAGTTGCATGAGTAGGACTCAAAAATATGTTCGTGGCAGTTAATGCTGGATATGTACAAGTACACTGTAAACTGACGCGTCCCACGTAATATCCATAAATCGTTAAAATTATCTGTGGGGCATGTAACTAATTAACTGAGTAACTAAAAGATGAAGGCTAGTAGTACGCAAGAGTCAGTCGTCGCCTGGGCGTGTTGCTGCCAGACAGTTCTCCGTTTTCGATCGTTTCATAACGCATGAAGCAACGTGCGTGAAGAGACGTAGACAGCCTAACGGGCCGGGCACTTTGGTCTCTCTTTCTGACTGTGACGCTGTGGGGCAGCGGATGATAGCAACGAAGTTTCCGAAAGCGCGGTCTTCTGGCATCTAACTACTTATCCATTAATAACCAGGCTACATGTCCACGCAAAACTCGTATTCCTCGTTGTTACCACTCGAGCCTCTCGTGAAGCTTTTCGGAAAGGGAAGTCAGCTCATATTACCGGAGTACGTGGCGTGTTTGACATTTGGCTCACTTTCGGAAAGAGCGTCCAGCTATCGACGAGTCCGGTTTTTCGTGGTCTTAAGGCGAATGACTCCTCTGAAATGGTCGCGGCATATTAGTTTCGTCGTGTAGTTTATCTCAGTTTGTGGTCCGCCTCGAATGGCTGGGTCGATGGCACATTAAATTTTGCTTCTGAATGGCGGAACTAATTTTTTCGCGATGCTACGGTCGTATAAAATATTCTCGTTGTACTTACTGTCTCAGATAAGAATAAAAAACTGGAGCTTTCACGGATAAGCCCCAGTGTCTCGGCCAGACTGCCGCGTTGCCAGAGATCGTGACGGCGACGGACTCTCTCTGCAGTCGCGCACGCCCACCGCTCGCTTACGTGCGCCACAGAGCAGAGCCGCCGTCCCTTCTACAATTGCAGCTGGATAGTCTGTATTTCGAGGAATGCGTACTGACACAGTTACGACCTGGCCGCAAGGTATGCAAGCTCTTCGAAACTTCACGGATGAAGTGCACAGCACGCACCCTGGCACCCAGACGAAACGAGCGTTGCTATTTCTTCACGTTTCAGTAGAACGGCCACTGTGTACCACAAGCCGTCACACAATGACTTACATCTCAGCGCACAGAACTTCCGTAGGCCAGCCCACAAGGAGACACGAGAAATACTGCGTCCGGTTAAGAAGAGTTTCGTCCACACGATCTCTGGAATTTGAAGAACGAATCGGTCTGCCAGCTCGTACCATCTCCCAACGTTCTGCAGAACGCATCAGAAATGACGTTTTAGACGAATTCGTCGTTTGCTGAGCGCAGACACGATCGAACATTAAATTGTGGCGTAAACAGAAATACTGTGCCAAGAAAGTACTGGCTGTCATCGAAGAACCATTAGAGATCACGAGGAACTTTAACCTCATAGTGGCCACAGTCTTAGTCCTGCACGGAAACGAGCCCTCGACGTTGAGTGGTTGCAGAGAAATCCAGCGATCCCTAAGAACAGCATCACGAGGGACAGTTATTCCAGACGAAGAGGATGAAAATTTTGGTCGGAAGCTAGAGTTTTTATTGTAATTTGACGCGCTAAGTGTGGAGAGAATATTTTGTGTGTACAATCTGCAACGTTTGTAACGAGGAGGTTGACACGAGCCTCGGTTAGTTACGGCGTCCACAATCGATCGATGTCGTCGGAGGTGACTGCCTGCTGTTGCGCGCCCGCCCACCCCCAGCTCAGCGCCGCGCCTGCGGTTACCGGACGGAG
This sequence comes from Schistocerca cancellata, assembly GCF_023864275.1. Classification (NCBI taxonomy): domain Eukaryota; kingdom Metazoa; phylum Arthropoda; class Insecta; order Orthoptera; family Acrididae; genus Schistocerca; species Schistocerca cancellata. The sequence continues at coordinate 605,432,541 of NC_064632.1, read as the reverse complement.
TTGCTGGTCTGAACTTGGCAGCTGCCAGCGCCGCGCATCGGCGCGCTTCTTACGTAATGGCTGCCGCCCGCGGCCACCGAGTGCTGGCCTGAACTGCTCCTTTCATTCCGCGAGCGATTTCATTCATTCGCGCTGCAGTTGTGGCGTATTTTCCCGCCCTTAAGGCCGCTGTATGCGTTCAGTTGTTTTTCGACCAGGACGACGCGTCTACAGTAAGCATCCCCGATAGTTATGCCGATATTTAGGGACTAGATGATTTGACCTAAATCGAGGACATTTGGCTTCAGGGAACTGCTAGAATGTTCCTACGTGAATTGTGTACGCTAGTTTCACCGTGGCCTTGGTGTAAGATAATTTGAACATTCAGATCGAAATCCTTAACTCTTAGATCTCTCGGAAAGTATGTTTGCTGGTATGATGGGTAGAAATAAAATTTCCTCCGTTTTGCATGTTGTAACGACGCATGCCGGTTGGAATCTGATCCGTGATCGTTAGCCTGTATGTTTCTCGGCAACGGAAGGGCAGTGAAATGTACTGTGTTTAATGCTACTTTGTGATTGACGTTTCAGGGCGTCAGTGGTAGGAGCCAGCCACCGTCCAATAGTATTCGTAGTTCTTTTCCGAGGGCCAACTGCTCGCTGTTGCCGATCTGTGGGCACGTGCAGCGCCGCAGCGGCCCCGGAAACACTGCCACCCCCGCAACTGCAGTCTGTCAGTCACAATGTAATTTTAATCCAAGTATAAATCCCTTTCTACATCTACATCTACATCCATACTCCGCAAGCCACCTGACGGTGCGTGGCGGAGGGTACCTTCAGTACCTCTATCGGTTCTCCCTTCTATTCCAGTCTCGTATTGTTCGTGGAAAGAAGGATTGTCGGTATGCCTCTGTGTGGGCTCTAATCTCTCTGATTTTATCCTCATGGTCTCTTCGCGAGATATAAGTAGGAGGGAGCAATATACTGCTTGACTCTTCGGTGAAGGTATGTTCTCGAAACTTTGACAAAAGCCCGTACCGAGCTACTGAGCGTCTCTCCTGCAGAGTCTTCCACTGGAGTTTATCTATCATCTCCGTAACGCTTTCGCGATTACTAAATGATCCTGTAACGAAGCGCGCTGCTCTCCGTTGGATCTTCTCTATGTCTTGTATCAACCCTATCTGGTACGGATCCCACACTGCTGAGCAGTATTCAAGCAGTGGGCGAACAAGCGTACTGTAACCTACTTCCTTTGTTTTCGGATTGCATTTCCTTAGGATTCTTCCAATGAATCTCAGTCTGGCATCTGCTTTACCGACAATCAACATTATATGATCATTCCATTTTAAATCACTCCTAATGCGTACTCCCAGATAATTTATGGTATTAACTGCTTCCAGTTGCTGACCTGCTATTTTGTAGCTAAATGATAAAGGATCTATCTTTCTGTGTATTCGCAGCACATTACACTTGTCTACATTGAGATTCAGTTGCCATTCCCTGCACCATGCGTCAATTCGCTGCAGATCCTCCTGCATTTCAGTACAATTTTCCATTGTTACAATCTCTCGATACACCACAGCATCATCTGCAAAAAGCCTCAGTGAACTTCCGATGTCATCCACCAGGTCATTTATGTATATTGTGAATAGCAACGGTCCTATGACACTCCCCTGCGGCACACCTGAAATTACTCTTACTTCGGAAGACTTCTCTCCATTGAGAATAACATGCTGCGTCCTGTTATCTAGGAACTCCTCAATCCAATCACACAATTGGTCTGATAGTCCATATGCTCTTACTTTGTTCAATAAACGACTGTGGGGAACTGTATCGAACGCCTTGCGGAAGTCAAGAAACACGGCATCTACCTGTGAACCCGTGTCTATGGCCCTCTGAGTCTCGTGGACGAATAGCGCGAGCTGGGTTTCACATGACCGTCTTTTTCGAAACCCATGCTGATTCCTACAGAGTAAATTTCTAGTCTCCAGAAAAGTCATTATACTCGAACACAATACGTGTTCCAAAATTCTACAACTGATCGACGTTAAAGATATAGGTCTATAGTTCTGCACATCTGTTCGACGTCCCTTCTTGAAAACGGGGATGACCTGTGCCCTTTTCCAATCCTTTGGAACGCTACGCTCTTCTAGAGACCTACGGTACACCGCTGCAAGAAGGGGGGCAAGTTCCTTCGCGTACTCTGTGTAAAATTGAACTGGTATCCCATCAGGTCCAGAGGCCTTTCCTCTTTTGAACGATTTTAATTGTTTCTCTATCCCTCTGTCGTCTATTTCGATATCTACCATTTTGTCATCTGTGCGACAATCTAGAGAAGGAACTACAGTGCAATCTTCCTCTGTGAAACAACTTTGGAAAAAGACATTTAGTATCTCGGCCTTTAGTCTGTCATCCTCTGTTTCAGTACCATTTTGGTCACAGAGTGTCTGGACATTTTGTTTTGATCCACCTACCGCTTTGACATAATACCAAAATTTCTTAGGATTTTCTGCCAAGTCAGTACATAGAATTTTACTTTCGAATTCATTGAACGCCTGTCGCATAGCTCTCTTCACACTACATTTCGCTTCGCGTAATTTTTGTTTGTCTGCAAGGCTTTGGCTATGTTTATGTTTGCTGTGAAGTTCCCTTTGCTTCCGCAGCAGTTTTCTAACTCGGTTGTTGAACCACGGTGGCTCTTTTCCATCTCTTACGATCTTGCTTGGCACATACTCATCTAACGCATATTGTACGATGGTTTTGAACTTTGTCCACTGATCCTCAACACTATCAGTACTTGAGACAAAACTTTTGTGTTGAGCCAACAGGTACTCTGAAATCTGCTTTTTGTCACTTTTTCTAAACAGAAAAATCTTCCTACCCTTTTTAATATTCCTATTTACGGCTGAAATCATCGATGCCGTAACCGCTTTATGATCACTGATTCCCTGTTCTGCGTTAACTTTTTCAAATAGTTCGGGTCTGTTTGTCACCAGAAGGTCTAATATGTTATCGCCACGAGTCGGTTCTCTGTTTAACTGCTCAAGGTAGTTTTCAGATAAAGCACTTAAAAAAATTTCACTTGATTCTTTGTCCCTGCCACCCGTTATGAACGTCTGAGTCTCCCAGTCTATATCCGGCAAATTAAAATCTCCACCCAGAACTATAACATGGTGGGGAAATCTACTCGAAATATTTTCCAAATTATCCTTCAGGTGCTCAGCCACAACAGCTGCTGAGCCAGGGGGCCTATAGAGACATCCAACTACCATGTCTGAGCCTGCTTTAACCGCGACCTTCACCCAAATCATTTCACATTTCGGATCTCCGTCAATTTCCTTCGATACTATTGCACTTCTTACCGCTATAAACACGCCTCCCCCTTCACTGTTGGGCCTGTCCCTGCGGTATACATTCCAATCTGAGTTTAGGATTTCGTTACTGTTTACGTCTGGTTTCAGCCAACTTTCTGTCCCTAGTACTATATGGGCGTTGTGACCGTTTATTAATGAGAGCAGTTCTGGGACCTTTCTATAGACGCTCCTGCAGTTTACTATTAGCACATTAATATTGTTATTCCCTGTTGCATTTTGCCTACTCCTATCTTGCCGCGTCTCAGGAGGCGTCTTGTCGGGCCTAGGGAGGGGATTCTCTAACCTAAAAAACCCCCATGTGCACTCCACACGTACTCCGCTACCCTTGTAGCCGCTTCCGGCGTGTAGTGCACGCCTGACCTATTCAGGGGGACCCTACATTTCTCCACCCGATAGCGGAGGTCGAGAAATTTGCACCCCAGATCTCCGCAGATCTTCACGTGAGCTTATTTGGTGTAGCACCCGAAGACCACGCCGAAATGTGTGGGTCGCAGGGTATGGTGTCTCTTTGTGAAGTGTGAAACCAGTGTTAGCGAAGATGAGTGGTTTGTTGCGAGTGAAGTGAAGTGAACAAGTCGCCAGCGGGGCACGTTCACTGCCTGAATGCAGGTGTTGAAGAAATTCAGAGAAGCTCCGATGGGAACGTAGATGCGATTCGTTGAACGGAAAACGAAACGGCGCTAGCCTCACGAAACTCTGGAATACTTATAAATCGTGTATTCGATATTGAGTGTGCGTCAGTTCCTCTGCTTCTGTCGTTCCGACCTAAATACAAAAAAAAAAATGTTCAAACGTGTGTGAATTTCTAAGGGAACGAACTGCTGAGGTCATCGGTCCCTAGACTTACACACTACTTAAAATAACGTATGCTAAGAACACACACACACACACACACACACACACACACACACACACACACACACACACACACACACACACACTCGCGTGCGCCCGAGGGAGGACTCTAGCCTCCGGTGGGAGGGGCCGCGCAATCCGTAACACAGCGCCTCGAACAGCGCGGCCTCTCCGCGCAGCGATGCAATTACAGTACATCTCCAGTTACCCGAACTCCAACTACCCGGATCATGAGTTATCCGGATCGCTTTGAGGAAGATCAAAAATGTACTGTCTGAATGAAATTGTTTTTGTTCGACAATTATTACAGTAAACTTTTCTTTATCATTCTAAAACATCCCGAGCGGATGTATTAAAAGACAATCTTCCAATGAGCAACGAATACAGTACGCGCGTTGTATTAGCAATACCCCACTAACATTGTTGTGGTAGTGGTGTCCGTCATTCAGTGCGGCCTACATTGGTCAGTGTGACTGCAACGGGTACATTGATCTGTCGCTATACTCTCCGTCTTCAGTATCTTTTGTTTCGTTCTGTGAGTTTACTGTGCGGCATATTTCTTCTAAAATACAAAAAAATGATGTATTAGCTTTGCGGGCAAAAGAAATGTCTTTGAACACTTAGACAAAGGCGTGAATGGTAAGTAGTTAGCTAAGATGTTTACCGCGAGGACATCAGCAATATCAGACATAAAAAAGCAAGTCCTCAGTTTTAAAGTTTGTTTCCGTCCTTGAAAATTAAGGTGGAAGTTAGTCAAGAAAAGCGACGAACGCAGCAGAAAATAAAGAGCTTAAAGAAGCAGTGTTGGTCGCGCGGGATTAGCCGAGCGGTCTCAGGCGCTGCAGTCATGGACTGTGCGGCTGGTCCCGGGCATGGGTGTGTGTGTTTGTCCTCAGGATAATTTAGGCTAGTGGTGTGTAAGCTTAGGGACTGATGACCTTAGCAGTTAAGTCCCATAAGATTTCACACACGTTTAAACACCTTTGAAGCGGTGTTGAAGTGGTTATTTTCGACATCGAGCACTGGAATACCCTTTTTCAGGACCGATGGCTTGCGAGAAAGGACAATTTATAGTGGCGAAAACCGACAGTTTGTTTTGTTTATAGCAGACAAATGGCAAGCCACGGTATATGTGAATTGGATTTAAGTGGTGAAAATCTATCGACAGACCCAAAAGCAGCAGAAGATTTTACTGAAAAATTCCAATTTGAGGCAGAATCTTATGACCCTGAACTTTTACACAACTCAGATGAGACAGGCGTTATTTGGAAGGCTTTGCGTGAAACGACTTTAGCCTCAAAAAGGGAACCTAGTGCTCCTGGCCATAAGGGTAAGTAAAGACCGTGTTGCCGTGCTGAACTATGCTAACTGTGCGGCAAGCTACAAAAGACCCCTCCTGTTGATAAGAAAATAGAAAACCCGTCAGACTTTCAAAAATGTGAGAAAAGATTCCATTTTTTACAAGAATAAACCAAACATAAGATTCAATTTTCGTACCTGAAGTAAAAAAAAATAGCGAGAGCCAAAGGGAAAGGATGTTCATTGTGGACAATGCGTCCACTCATCCTACAAAAAGGTTTCTTGATAGATAAAAATTGACGTTTCAAAACACTCTTCCTGCCGCGAAGCGTAATGAGTTCATTTCAGCCAGCGGGCCTATCCTTGATTAAAATTATGCAGCTAAACTACAGAAGACCGCTGTTCAGAAAGCTATTCACGGAAAATGAAAACGAAGCAGGCTTTGTGGCTCAACTCCAAAAAGTGCATATAAAAGACTGCTGTTACGTGGTGCATGTAATTTGGTGAAGAGCGCATTAGAAAGGGAATAAACAGAAAGGCTTTTCAACCAAAGTTGATGTAGGGAAAGATAAAGATACAGGAATAAGAAAAACTGAGCAGACCAAATTTTAATGCAAACTTGACAAGAGACGTAGTAGCTGCAGAAATAACACCGATAATCAGAACACACAAATCCAAAATTATTTCTAATCATAAAACATCAGAGGAAATCACAGCCAGCAAACTTATACAGAAATTAAAACAGAACAATCCCATAGTAACAAGAGCAGACAAAGGGACTGTTTCTGTAATTGTGGATGAAAAGGAATACGTAGAGAAAACACAACATTTTCTCAAAGACAACAATATCACAAAACTGATCAGTGACCCAACAGCAAGAAAGCAAAAAAAAAAAAAATTCAACAGACACTGAAAAACATCAAAAATACATTCTCAAAAGGCCAGGTAAAGAGGATGACACAGAAAAATCCAAAAGCACTCACCCTAAATGCCCTACCAAAGGTTGACAAGGATAATATCCCATTAAGACCCGTCATTAACTTCCAAAATGCTCCATCCTACCACCTAACCCAACAAACACACACACACTACTGAAAAACATGTACACATTTGATAACAACAGTAATCTGGAAAACTCAAAGGAGTTAATAGACAGAATCAAGAACATACACATACCGGACACAGCAACCCTCATTCATTCGACGTCACATCAATGTACACTTGCATTCCGATAAATGAAACAATCAACATCATCACACAAAGATTAAAACAACAAGGAAACATACCAGACACACAAATCAATGAAATAACAAACATACTCAAGACCATAACATCACAAAGTTATTTTGTATTCAACATAGAATTTTATTCTCAACACGAAGGACTGCCAATGGGATCACCAATCAGTGGCCTCCTAGCTGACATATCCATGAACAACCTGGAGAACATGATCCTTAGAAACATAATAAAACCAAAGGACTACAAAGTTACATACTGTTACCGTTATGTCGATGACGTGATACGCCTGATTGATGAGCCACACACACGCATAGAACAGCTACACATCGAAATAAACAACTTACACCCAAAAATTAACTTCACATTAGAAACAGAAACTAACAACACACTACACTTTCTATATCTCACCATACAACAAACAAACAACACACACGACTTCACAATATTCAGGAAACCGATAATCACAAACACCACCATTCACAACCTATCAAACCACCCATTGACACATAAGCATGCAAACTTCAGTTTCATGCTCCACAGATTAAACAGAACACCCATGAACAAACAGAACTACACACAATAAAACAAATAGCAGTAGAAAATGGTTATACTACCCATATAGTAGACAAGTTAAATAAAAAAATATGCAAACAGTACAAAAATGAACACACACACACACACACACACACACACACACACACACACACACACAAATCCTCACCCAGCACAGAACAACACAAAACACAAACAATGACTACACACAAGACACAACAGAGCAACAACACACACAGACACAAAACCAAATGGCACATACCTACAATAACAAGATTGTTCACAGAATAGGCAACATATTAAAGAAACAGGGACTCCAAATAGGATACAGGACGGAGAACACAACACAGAAAAAGATCAGAACACAAGAAACACCCATGGATAAATTTACTATATCAGGAATATATGAACTCACATGCAACACTTGCCAGTCAGTATTCATAGGACAAACATGCAGAAACTTCAAAACAAGATATTCGGAACATCTCAGAACTTTAAAAAGCAGCATCTCCCATAGCACATTTGCTGACCACCTTATAGCCAACAACCACCACCCAACCACAGTAGAAACAGACTTAAGAATACCGAAACCCAGCCACAGCCTATACAGCAAACTGACCATCGAGGAAAACTTCCATATACAGAAAGCAATAGCAGAAGGAAAACAGTTCTTAAACGAATACACTGCACTCTGCAAGGGCACACTATTTAACACATTAAAGGAACTTTACAAATGGAAACAGCACAAACAGATAAAGTCTACACACACACACACACACACACACACACACACACACACACACAAACACACACACACAAAATGGAAACAAAATAAAAATTTCGCGCCGAACTCTCTGGTGAACAAATGAACACTGACTGGGCTGGGACACGTAAGAAACCACAATCACACTGTGTTCTGGTGAAGCGAAAAGTATTTAATACGTTATTTGTGGAAAATACTTGTTACAGTTACGTATGCATCACAACAGCTCAGCATGCTGCGGAGAATGGAAGTGCTTGCCACACGAAAACGTAAGTTAATACGAAAATAGGCGCGAAAACATCGCGAAAAACTAAATTACATTCTAGAAGATAGGTAAACTCCCAACAAAAAACTTTCTCATCAACATCGTTTGGTTGCAGATGACAAGCTACCTGTAGTAATTAACAGAAAAGTCATCCAGAAAATTGATGCAACCCAATGTAAAGGTATTTACAGAAAGGAAATGATCTTTTGTTTGAACGAAAAATGCACACAATTTTATAATCACTTAACAAAAATGTTCGCATTGCAGAATAAATAAAAACGAAAACCCACTGATGATGGCACAATGGTGCCGAAACATGTTTGGGTACTGAGAAAAAGGGTGTTTTGCATGACTGGCGGACCTAACATAAAAAAACAAAAAAAAGTATAATCGAGGGTCGTATGCTTATTTGGAGATTACGGATATTCAGTGCTGAAGGGTGAAAACTCAGGTTGTGGTACTCTATTTTTCATTGTAGTAGCTAGTTTCCAAAAGCTGCCATTAGATGAAAGCATATTATCTACAAATAGGCAAAAAATGAGCTACTTCGTATTTCTATTGTAAATAATGAATAAATTGATAAGTTTTCTCCTTGCGTCATATGACGTCGCAAGTTCGTTACTTCTACCCTTTCCGTAAAATACTCCCAGACTACGAGTGTTGCCATCTGTATTACTACTGATGTCCGACGACAGTGGCGATAACTACCATATAGACAAGACGCGGCAAGTCCAGCACACTGCACGTACACACGTGACTCAATTATTATCCGCAAAGTATTTAAAAATTTTATTCTAATCAAATAGGAAACTAACATCATTTTTCGACGTTGTCTCCTTGGTTTTCAACGCATTTGGTCAATCGTTGTACAAGCTTCCTGATGCTCTCATAAAAGAAGGTTCTCGGTTGAGCTGCGAACCAGGAATGCACCGCTTCGTTCACTGCTTCGTCCGAGACAAATCGACGGCCTGTTTGAGTGGACCAAAGAATTGATAGTCAGAAGGGGGCAAGATTGGTACTATATGGACTAAATGGAGGATGATCCAGTAATTCAAATTTGAGTTTCTCGAGCGTTTCAGCAGTGTGGGCAGCAGTATGCGGACGGGCATTGTCGTGCAACAACACAACACCTTTTGATAGCAGTCCTCGGTGTTTGCTTCGAATTGCAGGCCTTAGCCTGGCAATAAGCATCTCACTGTAACGTACACTGTTGATTGTTGTGCCCCTTTCTCCATAATGTTCCAGTACTGGACCTGTGCGTCCCAGAAGACCGCAAGCATCAGTTTTCCTGCGGACGATTGGGTCTTGAACATTTTCTTCCACGGCGAATTTGGATGTTTCCATTTCATACTCTGCCGTTTATTCTCCGGCTCGTAATGATGGATCCATGTTTCGTCACCAGTAATGATCCTGTCTAAGAAGTTGTCCCCTTCGTTACCATAGCGATCCAAATATGTTTTGCAGTTGTCCAAGCGCGTTTGTTATGCAACTGTGTGAGTTGGTTTGGGACCTATACTGCACAAACTTTATGAAACCCAGGTCTGTTGTGGATGATTTCGTAGGCAGAACCGTGACTAATTTGCAGACGATGTGCCACTTCGTCAACAGTTAATTGTCTGTGTAAGAGAATCGTTTTACTGAACGCTCAATGGTTTCTTCATTTGTGACGGTAAACGGTCGCCCGGCTCTTTCATTGTGCGTAACACTTGTGCGATCGTTTTGGAATTTTTCAATCCATTCGTAGACGCTCCGTGTGGCAAAACACTGTCCCCGTACTGTGCCGAAAGTCTTCGATGAATTTCGGACCTTGATACGCATTCCGAGCACAAAAAACGGATCACTGAAAAGTTACTATTCTTTGGTGCATATAGACAGCGGAGCAGCCATAATTAACAGTACGGCAGCGATAACGAAACTAACGTAGCAGCTCGAAAATTGCAAAGATACAACAACAAATAAACAAAGCATACGTCGTCAACGTAAAACGACAGAACTACAAAAATAAACAAAAATATAACTAAATTGCGGATAATAATTGACTTACCCTCGTAGTTGCAGTAGGCCACGCCACATGATTATTGTCTCAGCAAAGCCGTACCAATTCGTATGCCACGCGTTTGTTGCTCGTTTCTGTTATCATTGTTACTGAAGTAGCAGTGAACCCATTTACTGTTTAGTGTAATAACGCAGTATTTGAAAACAATGAAAGTTTTACGAAAAAATTACTTAAAAAAACAAGTTGTACCATTGCTGCTATTGCTAATTGATAGGTAGGATTTTTAGTCTCTCTTTAGTAAGAAAATAAAAAATACCTGTTGTACCCGAGAAAAAACAAATACCGACAAATACCTGTTATTCGAAGTTAAAATACCGGTGTCGGTTTTAACCGGTCGGTTTTTCAGATCCCTTCCACAGTGTTTGAAGGTACAGTACTGTAGAAAATCCAAACAACATTGTGTTGTAGTTGCGAATTAATGTTAGAGCAGTATGTATACACAAATTTAGCTTGTTTAAAAAGAAATGTTCTATCTTCAGGATCCATCCCATTATCCGGATTGGGTCCGGTCCGTAGACATCCGCACAGTTGCATTACTACTGTACCTCCCGCAGGTCAAGAGAAGTGCCCCTGCTGATGCATTCCATACTTTCTCGTTCGCTCTGTACGTGTACTCGAGTTAAATGGGAGAGGACATTATTGTGTTGCATTGGCATGTGGAATTTGTACAGACAAACATATGTCGGTTTCACTAACAATAGTCACAACATAGTGAAAGCCATCAAAGTATTTTTCGTCTGTCTCAGTTAATGTACTGTGCGTTCTTCGCACTTGCCTTTGTATCTAATAGGTGGTTACAGTTGTAAGCTGACCTGGTTTTGCAACACAGTTTCTCTTCGATGCACCTATACCTATGCTTCTGCACAGTGACGTTCAGACTGATTAGCCGGCCGGGGTGGACGAGCGGTTCTAGGCGCTACAGTCTGGCACCGCGCGACCGCTGCGGTCGCAGGTTCGAATCCTGCCTCTGGCACGGATGTGTGTGTGTCCTTAGGTAAGTTAGGTTTAAGTAGTTCTGAGTTCTAGGGGACTGATGATCTCAGAAGTTAAGTCCCATAGCGCTCAGCGCCTCAGGCTGATTAGTTTGAGGACTTTCGTCGTATTTGCAAAAGAGCAGCCACAGTCGGCGGCTTTCACCTCGTGTTTGGTGAAGCGGGAGGAAGTGGGGAGCACTTGCCGCCGGGAGGAAGTAATTTCCGGAGGCGGCGTGAGGTGCGACAGCGACGGTGAAAGCGCGCAGTGGAACTGGGCCGCCTTCTGGCGAAAGTGCGCCGATCGCATATCCGCGACGTTCCCGTGCTGGTTCCGCGGGAGCGGACCCGTCCAGTGAGACACGAGCAAGTGCCTCGGGAAAACCTAACTGTTGCGTACTGAGAACTTGGCGAGTGGGAGGATTTCCACAGTTGAAAGATTATCTGCGAAGAAGCAGCGAGGCTTTCCACTGTTGAAAGATTATCTACAGAGAAGCGCTACATTGCATTAATATGTTTTCAAGTTGCTATCACAATCAGTTGATCCTAAATGCAATACAATTATGTGAAATTGTGCATTGCATGAAATGTAAAATTGTACGTCCTTTTAGTGCAACATCAACCGTCAAGTGCAGGTCACAATGAATACAGAGGATAAAATTACATATGTACGCTGCATAAATAATAACGTAGATTCGGTCTCGGTTACAACAAAATTCAGACAGGATACTGGGAAAATATATACTGCCTACAAAAGCAAATGTTAATAGACACTACTGGTATATTGTATGAGATTGAGTTAAATGTGGACGAAGTGGGTAGATAAACAGTGTGAATTAACTCAGAATTTTCGACTTGAGACAGTATTCTGAAGAAATAAAATTAGATTTGGCCAGAAGCTTCCAGGAAACGGCGAGAACCGTACTTGTGTACATATGGGTGGTGAAGAAGAGAGTAGTGACAGCTCGCAGCGAGCCTTAATAGGACTCGGCCCACTCAGTCTCAACCGGTGGATCGGGAATAGACATCACTACGGAGGAAGCAGGTCACAAAGTACTCACCTCTTTGTGAAGTCGTGTGTATCGCACATGTGGTATGAATGAGTCCTCTTCTCTATGAAGTTGGTACCCAAAATACTCTCCACGAGTGGCTACCCGTTGACGCCATTTTGCCTGCTGTCTTTAATAGTGGTTTTTCCCTGTGCAGACTTCTTCATCCACTTATGCACACCGTTGCCACGCCTTGACTGCTGTGTAACCTGTACTGTTCCTTCTCCAACTACTCAAATGCTCCTCCTTCGAACTGTTCATCTGTAACTGTCTTTAAGGTACACATCGTCGTTTGAGATAGCGCACTTTACGTTAACTGCACAAGCTGCCAGCATATACTAGACATCACCTGCTTCTAGGCTATCGGAGTCCAGTTTGACCGCGACCCTTGCATATAGCACCAGCGGGAGGTAGCAGTCTAACAGGTCGGTAATGCGAAGAATCTGGTTTCATAGCACATTATAATATTGTGGTACTCAGAGTACGTTTATGAGAATGACGACAGTAAAAAATTCACATTTAGATCTCGCACTGTAACTATCAAGAGCAAAAACGGAACAAGAGATATGAGCCAACGGTCAGTAGTAATGACACCTATTCACGACCTTATTGAACACTGGTAAAAAAAATCTGGCAAATCAAATCACTGATAAGGCGAGCAGAGATTTGGAGCGTTACCGTGACTTCCCCTGTGCGCTTAAGGTCGGTGAGAGCGTGCACCCCAGCACGGCGTGTCGGCGAAATTACAACCCCGCCACCAAAAATGTGACAATGGAGGAGCAATGGGAATTGTTAAATCATGTCTCTCAAACCTTTACAATTTAGGAATAAATGTTATAGATTGACATTCCTCTGAATTAGAATGTATCACGCAAGATTTACACTGTAGAATGTTTACCTCGTCGAACCTTTGAAGATTCGTTGGACTCAAAGCTCTCCATATTATCACCAATCGGCTTCTCTAGCGAAGTGCGGTGCTCTCTCTCTCTCTCTCTCTCTCTCTCTCTCTCTCTGCCTGTGTATGCAAAGATATTTTTTTTAAGTATATTTCGAGTCAGCCTGCTACTAGTTTTATGACGCCGTCAATTTGTGTGTGTGTGTAAAATAGCTACTGCGTCCACCTTGTATCCCCTAATAACGATCATGTGACCGGAAATTAATTATTAATTTCTGGAATGCGAAGGCCAGTTGACGCATACAGACCACGTGAGACAGCACGGGACGCCGACAGGATGCGTGCTTTTGTTCCTAGGGATTACTCGCAGCGGCCGGCACGGATATCGGGGGTTCCAAGTCCCCCGGCGGATAAGCCCGAGCGCGCTGCTGCACAGGGCTGCGCGGTGAGGCAGCCGGCAGCCGCCGTGGGACCTGAGGTGCGCGGCCAGGGCAGCCTGCGTGCGTGGCGAGAGGCGTGAAACTTTTTCAGATATATTTAAGCGATCTGTGACAGTGTAATTATGTGTTTCGTTACACGACTGGAGTGAAAAGGCACCACAATTGTTTAAATATTCGAAACATTGCAATCGATTTCCTGACAAATTCGTGAAGTAAACTATTTTCCATAGACCACCTCGTATCCCTTAAATTGTTTCAACAAACAGTATTCCATGAACAGCAATCGGTCTGTCGATCAGTGTTTCCAGAAGGGGGGCAAGGAAAAATGAAGGACATCGATTTGGTTAATTAGTTAATCGAACTGATACAGTTGTAGGAGCATGCTATTCGAATAACCTGAAGCAGCAAGTGAATACCAAAAGTGGCACAATTGAGCTATTTCCCGCCAATTTTTTCAATCAATCTAATTAATTAGTCAACTTGATATAAAAATTTGTGCCCGGTTTCATAGAAGGGGGAGAAGAGACGGATGGCATGGAAAACCACTTAACTGAAGAATAAGTTAAGGTCCTGTCAATCAAAAGAGAACAATAGATTTGCCCCCGAATGTAAAATTGCCCCTGATGTACGCAGTCCGCAATGTGGGTTGATGTTCTCCTTGCCCCTGCACCTACTATTGGTGTTTCGAGATCCGTGGCATCGAAGATTTATAACGCACACAAGGAAAGTGGAAAATATCATCCGCCAAGTCACAACGCAGAGGAAAGTGTGTGTCGAATGATTTTGATGTATGGTCATTCGAGAGTATTGTGACGAAAAATCACCGGACGACAGCTGTAAAAGTCACTGCAGAATTAAATGTCGTACTCGCGAACCGTGCCACAAGAAAACACGAAGGGAGCTCCACAAGTATGGAATTGGATGGCGAGCTGGAAATGCAAAACTATTCGTCAGTAATCGAAAGCCCGTAACAGTGAAACGTGGTGCCGAAGGCATCAATCCTGGCTACGGATCAGTGGAGGAAAGTCATATCGTTGCACGAGTCTTGTTCCACACTGTTTCCTGCTTCCGCCCGACTTTACTTCCCTGACGGAGGTTCGGAGAGTCGGTGACGATTTGGACAGCCACATCGTCGTAGTACACGAATCCCACGGTTACTCTGCGAGATCGCATTGCTGCCGAGGGTTGTGTGTCCGTTTTGGGTGACGGTGTCCATCCCACGATACAATATTTGTTCCCCAATGGTGGTGCTGTTTTCCGAGGCGACGGGGCCCTGTTCACGCAGCTCGCACCGTCCGGGATTGCATTTGTGTACACGCAGTCACGAGACGTCAATGTTTATCGAGTCTTTGTGTGCTCTGCTACGGAGGAAAGGGTGCGCGTGCGATCGCTGTCCGCCTCCAGCACCGTTACGACAACTGGCCACTACTTTGCAGGAAGTGTTTTGTGCGTCCGGTCACCTCGAACACCGTAGAGGACTTGTATTTATCGCTCCCCTAGACAGGCTAGAGACAAAAGGTTGCGATTCGTCAAAGTTTTTGACGAGGCTCTCAGGCGTTGCAGAGGGAGTCTATTGCGAGCCGCAGCGCAGCAAGCCCAGCAGAGTAGGAAACAAAGGCGAGCAGCAGGCAGCAGGCAGCAGGCAGCAGGAGCGGCGAGTGAACGGCGCGCGGTTTGGCGCGAGGCGTGGCCGCCGAGCGCGGCGCCATTGAGCTGGCGGAGCGGAGCCGAGCCCAGCCGAGTCAAGGATAGGCAGGCAGGCGGCGATGGCTCGCCCGCCTTGAGATTCCTCGGCTCGGCTCGCCTTCCCTTTCACCTGCGCCGCGATTCACAGGGACACCGCGGGCCGGCCCGGTAGCGTCCGCCAACAAGTGTCCGCGCTACACTTTGCTGACCAAGCACTGCGCGCACCTCAAATACACAATACGTACCAGCAGGGGACACAGACGCACATTTACAAAACACGTTATCCTTTCTCTCGTTTTGCAATATAACGTTAATAAAGGTATAATTCCCATTTAAAACGATGTTATCTATTCATCTTCTTCGTTATGCACAGTCTAACTTTTGTCTCTCTCTTGATATTGTGCAAACGAAATCTTTTTTGTTTTCCGCGTGCTGATTTTCATCTCTTTCGATGAACATTTGTACAAAAAATTTCGTTCTCGTGCAACCTTTTTAACGTCTCAAAGGAAGCAATGAAACGGAGATTAACAAGAAGCGACAGCACAAAATCGGTTCCTGTGAACCGGGCGTACGCGGCTAGGATGTGTTAACTTCCTGTGTTAGAGGTTGTCGCCACCGTCAACAAGACTTCCTTCCCGAGAATGCTCGCGGTTACATTCATTTGCGGTCCATTTCGCACACAGTGGGCCGATCTTGAGAGAGCTCACGGTACAACACAAAACCGAGTTGTACAGTTGTCTCTTAAAGGGACCTGTGGTCTGACAGGGCTATACTGCCACCTGAGGGTTTTCCGTCACGTCAGCGGAGCTGCTGACGACCTGTCTACCAGCACGTAGTGATCGTACTGGCAGACTGCAGCACACGCGGCAGTCTTGCATCTTTTCTGTGGCGAGCGGAACCGGTGAATCCTTGGTCTGTGTGTGCTGACACGTAACGAGGCTGTTGCAATAGTTCTCAGATTTTTTCCCTACTTTCTCAATGCGAAAATTGTCTTGTTTGGAAATTAATCGAATAAGTTCCAAGTGCACGTGGACTGTGTTTGCGTGCTATCCTTCAAACGTTGCTGTTGTGGAAGAGATCACTCGTTGTTGACAGAAAGTTGTGTGAGAGTCCAGTCGCGCGTGATTGTTGTCCTCGCCATCTTTATAGCATCTCGATATTCAGAGAACAGAGAATCAGCTCAGTCGACTGCTGCTGTTAGGCTCCAGCGCTGATAGCGAGATGGAGAGAGCAAACGCCGAAGGACGCGACTTCAAAATGTGGCGTTCGTGTGCAGTTGAATTGTTCGAATGAAGCTCCTACCCTTCAGCTATTATTTAGACTTTTTCTTTCACTGAGGACGGTCGAAGGTGGAACAGTACGAGTAACAGCTTCCATTGAAGTGTAATAAATAGTTGCATATATGGTGAGAGATATATTTCAAGCTACAGTGAGGTAGTGTAGGCATGCGCTGTACTTGGCGGACGTGCTGTGACGCTGTGGGTGCGAGTAAGGGTCACCAGAACTAAGAGCAGCACATTCTGTTTCTGGCAGCCACGAGGTTAAGTTGGATGGTAACGTGTATGTTTAAAAAGACGTGTTTAGTACAAGAAGTAGTGTTACTAGACTTATTACGACAAATATTTATCAAGCCGATCCAAATTTGTACAAGGGTTGTTATATTAAAACTATGGTCGAACTGAGAGAGTTAGCGGTGTGTAATTTCTGGTACAGTCGTGCCAGCTCGTGCAAAATTTTGACAGTCACCTACAATGTAGCGGCCTATAGCCTCCTGAGTTCAAGGGCAGTAAGCGTAACTAAATTGAGTATATTAATTCCACGTATGGAAACTGTACTGTTTAAATATATTTAAATTTTGGAGTTGATCATTTAACATTGCGAGGATTAAAATAAAGTGGGAAAATTGGCAGCAGCAGGAATTGAACTAGAACTGACGAATGGCCAGTTGTTGCGCTCGAGTACTGAACCACAGTACAGATGAGTGGAAATATTGCTAAAAGCTCCCTCATATTCTGCTCATAAATATTTAGAGAGCGTGTTAACCGTTTTCTACGACCCACTGAGGCGAAACGTTGTAGGAACACGAAAGGGTCATGCACCTGCTTCTACTCGCATACTTTGAGTACGTCGCCCCACCGTCTCCCCTTCTTAGATTTAGAGTAGGTCTGCGTAACTTTTACTTTCTGCTCCGAAGATCTGCTAGAAAAGGGTCTCTTCAGCACATCATCTACAGTATTCGCCATGTCGATTGCACAATATTTAACACTCACTTCAAAAGAAAAATACTGACCTGGTACTGTGAGCAACGTTTCACACTTAGTGCCGGCAGGGATGATGTCACACCAGAACGTAAACAGTCAAAAACAGACTGCTGCGTTCCTTCTCTGAGCTGCTCATAGTGCGGCTGTCCATCATTTCAGCGCTCTACACCGGTTTCTGATTATCGCGGAGAGAGCGCTGCAAAACATGTTTTTGTTCGTTTTGTTTGCGCACCACCACGCATTGGAAGAGAGATGGCGTAAATGTAATGTGATATCCTTATCGCTTTCGGAGAGAAACTGCATAGTTTTAGGCGCTGCAGTCATAGACTGTGCGGCTGGTCCCGGCGGAGGTTCGAGTCGTCCCTCAGGCATGAGGATAATTTAGGTTAAGTAGTGTTTAAGCTTAAGGAGTAATGACCTTATCAGTTAAGTCCCATAAGATTTCGCACACATTTGAACATTTTTTGAACATAATTTTAGCGCGATACCTAGAGTGTGCTGTAGCATATGCACACACGATAACCGGCCGCCACTGGGTGCTCTAATGTCAACTCGGTTCACGTAAATGTGACTCTGTCTCCCGAGTCTCGTAGGCTGGCTGCAGGAGGTCACCTACTGAGTCGAAAATTCCCCGTCGATTGTCATCTGCGTACTCGACTCGCACACGACGGTTTACAGTGCGCAGGATGTAGTCACCTGTCAGGAACAAAATTTGACTTGTATCGCCCGCGTTCCAGACGGAGGTACTGACGCGCCCACCTCGAGTCGTGGCCGCCTGCAGTCCGCCGCGCCTCTGCCGAGGTGTTTAAGGTTACGGGCGGGACGGCCCAGCTTCGCCGCAGTAGTGCGTCCCAGCCGCCTCGCCTCTCCACGTCGGCGCACTTGGCAGGTGCCAACGCTGCAGAATTATTGAACAACATCGGACCGAATTCCTTCAAATAACTCTCAGAAGTCTTCGCAGAAACGTGGTGGACGTACCAAACATCGAATGGCCGGAAACGCGCCCTCATTCGTCCATTCTACAAGAAGAGGGTCGAAACAAATATGAACAGTTAATGACGAAACCCCCCCCCCCCTTCGAGACTCGTATAACGTTTTCTGAGCCTGTCCCCTCAAAACAATGCAACAAACATTCTAATACAAAATTTATGAATACCAGGCCAGCTTAGACCCTGTTCGACCACGTGAATGTCGTTTCGGTCTTCAAATAACAAGTACTCGGTCCGAAAACTTTGAACGTACTTAAACGCTTACCACCGCAAGTTATAAACTAGAATGCGTGGACAACATTTCGGAACTCTTCCGATCACAACTCGCGTTCGGCAGGCCGACGGTCTACCTCCATTCTCCTTTAACAGCTTCCTGGACAAAGAATTGGAAATTTAAAGGTACTGGAAACCCGTACAGCTAGGACTACAGAAACTATCTAAATTTTGTACCTCGCCTTTGCTCACTACTGAGCAAATGACGAGACCACTGCCTTGAAATCAGAAATTCTCAGTGGATACGACGAAAAGGTTTACTTCCAAATTTCATTTGTAAAAGCTCACTTCGTGCACTGACAACTCGAAAAAAATGGCTCTAAGCACTATGTGACTTAACGTGTGAGGTCATCAGTCCCCTAGAACTTGAGAACTATTTAAACCTAACTAACCTAAGGACATCACACACATCCATGCCCGAGGCAGGATTCGAACCTGCGACCGTAGCAGCAGCGCGGTTCCGGACTGAAGCGCCTAGAACCTCTCGACCACACCGACCGAGTGAGAACTCGACGTCCGAAAATTGTCCACAAAGTATAATCAAATCGAAGAACTCGCGTACCTCAAGTGCCGAGGCGATATCCTCGTACGTAGCAGCGGAGAAAAAACAGCTGCAGGAACTTTACAGGGTACACAGTACAATTCTCGACATCAGTTATGAAACCAGAAGCCCTTACAGTTCACATAAAACGCTTGAAAGAGGAATGCAAAATATGACAACTGTTCTCGGTCCAAACAGAATGAGAAATGACAACAGATTAAAAAAACCAGAAGGCGACAGAAAAATTATACAGCCTCGCTGGAGTTATTGAAAAAAGTTTAGAACTTATGCACATACCACAAGCTCCGAGCGATAAGACTTACAAAACGTTAACGTGCACGGAACGCCTGAAAAATATACCCTGGATTCTACGAGTCTAGAAAGAACCCGGATAAATACCTCGGCGGCCTTAAGACAGACCACGTAGGGAGAAAAAATTGACACATATATTGAAATGCAGTCAGAGAACGAAACTACGAAGAAAACGTGGACCCAATTACCGGGAAAGAGAGGATTCACGAAGAAAAAATAATATAGTTACTTCAGTGTCATGCACGAGCTAACCGTGTCACTTGATGTGACAGATTTAAGAGCTCCTTCTTGGTAGTGAGCTTTAGGCGAACCGTGGAACGTTGTTTGAGGGTGGGAATGTTGGGGTGCCACAGGCAGCGAGAGCGGAAAGCAGCGTAGAGAGCCGAGTCTTCCGGGGCGGGGCGGCGCCGCGTACTGCCGTCCCAGAGTGGGCTCCGCTTCTTCGGCTGTTACGGCCAGAGCGCTCCATTACACGGTTCGTGCGCTACACCCACCACTTACTCTGTTCTGCTTAAGCCGACAAAAGGGCATTTGTGTGCTGCGCCCGGTATTGTTAGTCGTGTGGGTGATACGACGAATAACGGGGATCCAGCTAATAAGCTGACCCATTGTCCGCGCCGGCACGGAGTCAGTCGTGCTTGGCAACTAGTGCGTCACGTGAAGATAGATAGCGCCACTACGCAGGAACCCCAACTTCCCTGTACTTGAAGCTTGTAGCGAGCCCCCTGTGTACCGTTTCGTGCCGGCTTTCACGCAGATGCGGTGTACACGAGCCTAGCTACACGTATACTCTGTCAACTTCCTCATAAACGGCCCAGTAAGGAAAGGGCGTTTCTCACTAACAAACCTGTGGATCACGCTGCCAAAAATAATTGACAGCTATTCCCCACACATTTACAAGCGGGAGGTACTTGCGATAACACTGTACTTCCCACTTTCCCCTGTTCCATTTAACCGGCCGCTGTGGCCGAGTAGTTCTAGGTGCTTCAATCTGGAAACGCGCGACCGCTACGGTCGCAGGTTCGAATCCTGCCTCGGGCACGGATGTGTGTAATGTCCTTAGGTTAGTTAGGTTTAAGTAGTTTTAAGTTCTAGGGGACTGATGACCTCAGATGTTAAGTCCCATAGTGCTGCTCAGAGTCATTTCAACTTCTTCCATTTCCACACAACGCATCGAAGGAAGACTGTCAGTAGCGTAATAGAGCAGTAAGTATTTATACGTAATATTATTTCCATGTTCAGCTCGGAGTCCCTCTCCGAGTGCCAGTACAATCTGCCGCGGCGTTGCTACCTCGCTGTGGACAACAGCCCCGCCCTTCAGCTGCCTCTCGACCAGTTATTTAGCCTGATCGCGCCCGCCCTCTCTTATATCGAACCGTGGTTTCCCCTCAAACACTATTTTTTACGTCATAGTTCTTTAAGAAATGACAACTTCAACGTGGTAAATAATAATAAAATAGTATTAACAGAATAAAAATGATTTGAATGTATCTAATGACAGTATAAATAATAGTACTGACTAAGATTTATTTATCTTTGATGTACATTGAAATATATATATATATATACATTCATATAACAATGAACTCAACATTGCTGACATGCGCATGCACACACTTAATTTACGAATTAACAGCCAACCGTCGGTTGTAGTCAGTTGCGTCACCTGTAGCTGGAACGAAATCTGTGAAGGGTCTCTTGTTGACTCTATGCTGAAGTGTCCAATTGTTGCTTCTTGGCTCCGTAGTCTCATTTTGGAGTTGATCTCTTCCCCCATTTATGCAGGGCGTCGGCACTTCTGCCATCGCGAGCGCGCATTTAATTTAATGCAGCCCACACTGAGTGATCGTCGGAAACCGTGAAGCTTCTCTGTGATGTGATGAAACCTCGATATTGTGGTGGACAGTGCTGTTGCCAGTGTTGTTGGCAGACATTGTGAAAGTCCAAGTTTGAGTTCGGGAGTTCTCTGCAGTGAGTAGCGCTGGTCTTCTCGGCTCTCATTCTCCTTCGGTTCACGTCGGCTGTGGCATTCAGCATGGGAAGCTGAGGACTGTTGTTCATCTTGTGGAACAATCTATCTCTGGAGCTGGAATATGGCTTAAGGAAGGCATCTACGGAGTCACGGTGGATTTCATTCTGCTCACAGCGTCAGTTATTACACGAATCTCGTTCGTATGGGAGCTACTACTCCATACAAGGGCGCAGTGTTCCGTTGCTGAATACGAGGTGCATTCAAGTTCTAAGGCCTCCGATTTTTTTTTCTGATTAACTACTCACCCGAAATCGATGAAACTGGCGTTACTTCTCGACGTAATCGCCCTGCAGACGTACACATTTTTCACAACGCTGACGCCATGATTCCATGGCAGCGACGAAGGCTTCTTTAGGAGTCTGTTTTCACCACTGGAAAATCTCTGAGGCAATAGCAGCACGGCTGGTGAATGTGCGGCCACGGAGAGTGTCTTTCATTGTTGGAAAAAGCCAAAAGTCACTAGGAGCCAGGTCAGGTGAGTAGGGAGCATGAGGAATCACTTCAAAGTTGTTATCACGAAGAAACTGTTGCGTAACGTTAGCTCGATGTGCGGGTGCGTTGTCTTGGTGAAACAGCACAAGCGCAGCCCTTCCCGGACGTTTCTGTTGCAGTGCAGGAAGGAATTTGTTCTTCAAAAAACATTTTCGTAGATGCACCTGTTACCGTAGTGCCCTTTGGAACGCAATGGGTAAGGATTACGCCCTCGCTGTCCCAAAACATTTCAGCACTGGCGGTTACCCGAAACTTTTTTGGTGGCGGTGAATCTGTGTGCTTCAATTGAGCTGACTGGCGCTTTGTTTCTGGATTGAAAAATGGCATCCACGTCCCATCGCCGGCCGGTGTGGCCGTGCGGTTCTAGGCGCTTCATTCTCGAACCGCGTGACCGCTACAGTCGCAGGTTCGAATCCTGCCTCGGGCATGGATGTGTATGATGTCCTTAGGTTAGTTAGGTTTAATTAGTTCGAAGTTCTACGCGACTGATGACCTCAGAAGTTAAGTCGCATAGTGCTCAGAGCCATTTGAACCATTTTTGAACCACGTCTCATCCATTGTCACAACCGACGAAAAGAAAGTCCCATTCATGCTGTCGTTGCGCGTCAACATTGCTTGGCAACATGCCACACGGGCAGCCATGTGGTCGTCCGTCAGCATTCGTGGCACCCACCTGGATGACACTTCTCGCATTTTCAGGTCGTCATGCAGGATTGTGTGCACAGAACCCACAGAAATGCCAACTCTGGAGGCGATCTGTTCAACAGTCATTCGGCGATCCCCCAAAACAATTCTCTCCACTTTCTCGATCATGTCGTCAGACCGGCTTGTGCGAGCCCGAGGTTGTTTCGGTTTGTTGTCACACGATGTTCTGCCTTCATTAAACTGTCGCACCCACGAACGCACTTTCGACACATTCATAACTCCATCACTACATGTCTCCTTCAACTGTCGATGAATTTCAATTGGTTTCACACCACGCAAATTTAGAAAACGAATGATTGCACGCTGTTCAAGTAAGGCAAACGTCGCCATTTTAAGTATTTAAAACAGTTCTCATTCTCGCCGCTGGCGGTAAAATTCCATCTGCCGTACGGTGCTGCCATCTCTGGGACGTATTGACAATGAACGTGGCCTCATTTTAAAACAATGCGCATGTTTCCATCTCTTTCCAGTCCGGAGAAAAAAAAATCGGACGCCTTAGAACTTGAATGCACCTCGTAGACGAGCCCAACTGGTGGTGCATGAAATGTATTTGGTGTGATGACGCAAGACGTGCCGCACAATTTATTGATGTTAGTCGTCGTCCTCATTTTATCTGCTATCTGTATCAGGTGCTGTTCTTTGGAAGAGAACGTACTATCCACTGTGACTTCTAGATATGTAGGGTTGATGTTTCGATTGAGACGTTTCGCTTCAGAGTTGACGTTAGTCTCTCTCTTTGCTCAGCGCTTACAGAGGTGGGGGAGTATGATGCTTGTTTGTTCGGTTGCACTGCTGTCTCCGTTTGTGGGAGTAGTCACTGAGGAGCTTCAAGTCGCAGCTCAAGGTGCCTTGCATGACCTCGAGTGAGTCATGCTCTACGGATGTAGCCCAGTCATCTGCGTAACCGAGCATTCTGGACTGTGTCTTCGGAATGTCGGAAATGTAAAGAATAGAGGGGAAACGACAGAGTCCTGTGGAAGCCTGTTGTTAAGTATTTTAGCGGAGCTAATGCCCTCTTCGGTAATCACTTTAAAAGTTCCCTCCGCAGGATATTATCAATGAGACGGGCGGTGCTGCTGTGTTGAATTATGTGAATTATTTTGTAGAAGAGCCGGTGTCTGCAGACAGTGTAATAAGCTGCAATGAATGCAGTCGTCATGGATTGATGCCAGTATTTTTGGGCTCATTCTAATAAAGTTTCTGCCAGCGGTACTACTACTGCTGTCTCTGCTGTTGCTGATGATATTGACGACGATGCCGCTATCAATAATAATAATAATAATAATAATATAGTAGCAGTCACCCAGTGTATCAGTAGGTATACGAAAGCGATATTTTCTGAGATAGCTGGTTGTAAAGGACAGATATTTCTGTAGGCTGCAGTAGCGATGAGCTTTGAAAAATGAAGTTGTATGTGGAGAGAACGACATTTCATTATAAAGGAGTAACTAGTACGCGCAGCAAGAAAGGCAGACATTATTGCTGCATAGTACATATGTCGCTGCAGTAGAACATAAATAGTGACGCGTCATTGACGCGCAGTGAAAAGAGTGTAGGACCTAATACCAAACACTGGGGCCACCTGTTGCTATCTGAAAGGGCGCGGCCGATGTTCTCTCGCACCCTTTGTCCCTAGTAGAGTTACGTCACTCATACCGACCGATTGTTATTCGGCCGCTGTAGAAAACTTACAAGAATTCCTAAGTGCGTTTAGAAACGCGGACGTGTCGTTCTGAACAGTTTTTGGCAATTATCATTGGTGCTTAATGAGCTTAGTGACAGCGCCCTCGATTGGTAAGTAAAACACTGTATTTAGATAGTGCGGCTGTTAACTAGCTGTAGGTGTCGATTAGTTCAGTAACAGGCCTGGGCTAAAGTTAATTAGAACCGCGGCTAGGGGTCGACGTACAGGCTAAGTCTGCCCGCGACTGGTTCAGTGGATGGCCTCAGTCTGAGGAATGCGCAGGCTTACCACCGCCGGTGCTTTAGCTGGGTTTACGTGTGTGTGAAGGGTGCCCTGGCGCACCGCTCGCTGCGACGCGTGCACGCCCGCTGTCCCAACCGTTCCCAGCTCCCTGGCCACAGCGTCTCTGCGGCACGGGAAGGGGGAGCTGCAGCGACGGGCGCTAATAGCCATCAGACAGCCGTTTATAATTCTGATTGAGCCCCTAGTTTTGTGTGCGAGTGCACTGGAAGTGAGACTGGATACGCTCTGCCCTTCCCTCCTCAGAGCACAGTCTCGCACTTTCGAAAGGTTTCCACTTCATATGGAAGGCTTTCTTTTCATGACATGTCAAAGACTGTACTTCTGTACAAGTAGTAAATTGCAAAAAATAAGTTTGACGCCATTACTATTACTAGATTTATTATTTTATTTTTCCGGAAATATTTCTCAGAACTCTTTCGACCACAGGAAATCACTGCAGAGCAGTGGAGGATCAGTACCAGTTAAAATGAGAATTTCAAGGTCACGGCGGAACACGGTAAGCCCTCTCGGGAAATTTCTTCTGCTAATTCGAGGCCAGCATGTAAGACGATAACCCCACTCCGAGGTCACCCAGGTTCTCGCTCCAAAATCTGCGTTACTCTCTCCTTTCTCAAAATCCAAGCCAATAGGATGGCTTATACCACGTTCCCCTCCTCCCTTTATTTTATTACGGCTCAGTCATTGGAGGTCTGTGCGCCGTAGTCAAGGGGTCATGAGCGATCAGCTGCAAAGTCATCCTACTTAAACAACGGCATCCATTAAGGATGGCGTAATACACTTTCACGATATAGTGTGTATCTGGGAAATTGAAAGGGGTGCAGCTGAGTAACTATAATCTAGCGATGCCATGGCATTTTTTATAATCATTCCATCGTATGACCATTTCCCATTACTATTTACAATTTTAGGGTCATTTGTTGTGTTGTCACCGATCTTCAAGATCGTCAACCGCAGACCTACCCCAGACCTAACGGCAGCAGATCCACCTCCAAAACGTGCTCTGGACGTAACGTGTGCGCCAAGAAAATGGACAAGGTCACGGCTGGAATACTAACTGCATCGGTGGTGTTGGATTCTCTTTATTGACGAGTGAGCGTTTGTCTGACGTCTGGTGATTTTTTAGACAAGAGTGTGGAGGGGACCCGTGGCGTTCCCCGAATTTGATGCTGTTTCTGGACACAATTCTGTAAACTGTTCGCTGTCCTAACCTCCCGTCCGTGATCGTTTTAAACAATAATAAATTTACGGTTGAGGTGAAACGTCAGTCACCACCGGTCTAAAAATGAACATCCTGGAATATGCGCGAGTCGAATTACGCGTGGCGCCGCATTATGGCTCTTAAAACGTTTTTCAAAGATATATAAACCCGGATCATCCTCAGTTTCTAGCCTAATTACGTCGCTCAGCAGTATTTTTCTACATCGGCGTATCTTTATCACTTAGAGGAAATAGAACAGGTGCACGGGCGGCCGGTATAAGTGCAACGACTCACACTGCACGTCCAAGGCGCAACAGGAGCTGGCTCGGTCGTGTTCCGGGCTGGGGTCAGGCAGGTGCCGATGTGGAAACCATCTCGTCGTTTTTCGGGCGTAATGTGAGGACTGTGCGAAGTGGCGCAGTGGTTAGCACAACGGACTCGCATTCGGGAGAACGACTGTTCAAATCCGCGGCCGGCGATCCGTCTTTAGGTTTTCCGTGATTCCTCTATATATCACTCCATGGAAATGCCGTGTTGATTCCTTTGAAAGCGCAAGGCCAGTCTCTTCCCCTCCTCGAAACAATCCGGCTTTGTGATCCGCCTCCAACGACCTCACTGTCGACTGGACGCTAAACCCTAATACGCCTTTCTTCCTTTTTTTCCCAGTCTGTTACGAGTCGTCTTTCAAGACGATAGTGCACGAGCACACGGCCCCTGCCTTCCCAATACCTCGCTTCTGGAGGAAGGGCCAGATGAAGGACATAGTTCCCTGTAGCAGGACGCCTTCAGACACGCTCGGTCACCTCAAGGAAACTGCTTCGAAGAGTGGAACAGACTTCAGTAGACCACTTCGTGCACAGCACGTCGGAGCGGCATCGCAGCGTGTTACAGTGCGCGGGCCGGAACAACGCTGTATCGAATGCTACTCAGCAGTAAATTTCTGTTTCGGATATATGTATAGCTAGGAGCGTACTGTCACGGTTTTTCAGTCACTTATTTGTGCACATATGCACGTGATACTGAACTCCTTTTGAGAAGTTCATTGCGGCGATCCCTGCCAGGAGGCAGCACCTACCTGCGTAGCCAAACTGGCAGATGATGGCACAGAAGCAATGCTAAGCCCAATGTGGTGCCACAGTCTGTGCTGTCTGACTATAATGTTTAACAGTTATAAAATTGATGTCGCTGCTTTTACGTCGAGAAATCGAGGGTTTTGTCGTGGTCCGTCGTCGAGGGTAAAGTATAGACTGTCGCGTCCTATGGCACAACAAACAGATGTTTCATTTTTTAAACGAAATCACATTACATTTCATTTGTAAGGCGTTACTGCTTAATCTCCATGGTCTTTGTCTCCATAAGCAGTACTGCGGAATTCTTGCTGGAGTGATTTGATCGAGTGTTGGCCCAGCCTTAATTTGCAACGGCAGCCCTTTGTTAGTAATTGACTTAATAGCTAAGTGACAGTGTCAGTGGCCACACAGTATCTTGTATTGAGTCTGAAGTGTATTTAGGGTATTGTGTCTGTTGATGCGGAGCATGGCTTAGTCTGCAAGTGCCATCCAACAAATGATAAAATTTGATATTTCCAGAACGAGTCTTTCGCCCTGCTTTGAAACTCCGTATCTTCGCTGTACTGCCTGACCAAACGTGTCTCTTCCGCTTAGATTCTTTCCTTACAGCGTCTCGTGCCCGTAATACCACCAGGAGGCACCCGACCTCCCGATGTGTGGTGGTCATAATGTTTTGGTACATCAGTATTTATGACAATATTTTTGGGAAAAGCTAACAAGACCGACGGAAGAAAGTGCTTCAGTCTGTACTCGGGTGTAGCACGGTATTAGAGTTCAGGGCAACTCGTACTGAGGTGGGCGCCAGCAAGGGAGTAGCAGTCTGCGAAAGAGTCTTGCGGATGCGCACAGCTAGGGTACTAGCCAACTGGGATCTTATGTTTTGATTATGATGAGATGACAGGTGCTTAAACTCGGGTGAGAGTTACCGAGATGCGTGCTCACCGAGAAACCAGTAAAATAGAGACATAAATGCCCCGGTCGCAGGCACCCTAATGGTGAGTATTAACCACTGAGGGCCAAATAGACGGATGCTGCACATAGGCATTTACGGTTAGTTTTAACCGTGTTCAGGTTCACTAAAGTACAGTGAGGTGACAAAAGCCACGGTACAGCGATATGCACTGTGCAGATGGCCCTAATATCACGTACATAAGGTGTAAAAGAACAGTGTATTCGAAGAGCTGTCGTTTGTACTGAAGTGATTTATGCGAAAAGATGTCAGATGTGATTATCGCTGCAAGACGAGAGCTAACAGACTCTGAACGCGGAATGGTGGTTGGAGCAAGACGCACAATTGTTCGCGATTAGTTTGGGTGAGCGAATGATTTGGTCATCGAGAGCATCCCACACGAATCCCATCGGACATATATGGGACGTAATGGAGATGTCAGTTCGTGCACCAGTAACGCTGGTTCAGTGTTTGTGCAGGCGACCTCCAACGACTTTTGGAGTGCGTGCCACGTCAAGTTGCTGCACTATGCCGGAAAAAAGGAGTCCGACACGCTATTAGGAGGTATTCCGTGACTTTTGTCACCTTAGTGTACATTGCAATAGTAGAGATTTGGTAGAATTTACGTTTCACATGCTGTAGAAATATGTTCC
The DNA here is from genome assembly GCF_023864275.1 of Schistocerca cancellata. Taxonomy (NCBI): domain Eukaryota; kingdom Metazoa; phylum Arthropoda; class Insecta; order Orthoptera; family Acrididae; genus Schistocerca; species Schistocerca cancellata. The sequence continues at coordinate 605,403,657 of NC_064632.1, read as the reverse complement.
GGAATGTCTGTAGAGTACGAATAATTTATTTTTAATGGAGTATTAAAAGTGCTTGAGGCATTTTCGGATTCAGTATAAGCCCAAAGTTTGACTCGCATCTGGCCGCCGGAAACCACATCGTGATTCATCTGGGTGATGGCAATACTGACACCTTCACGTAGGGCAGGGCACTGGGGATCGTGGGCACAGAAACTGACAGGGGAAGGGAACGGCGAGATGTCAGTGAAATATATGGAGAATAGTGGACCCACGACCGACCGTTGTAGGGCTCCTTAGAGAACATGTTTGCCACACACTACACACGCTGCCGCCTGTTTTTCAAGTGGCTTTAGAACCATTTCAGTTCCACCTGAAAATTTTTACTGTCGTACTTTTCTGAGCACTGTGTCAAAGGTGGCGGTGTTAAATGCTTCGCTCAAGTCTCGTAGTGTCAGTATTGTGGCCACACTTCTGGCTACAAGTAATCCCTATTAAAGAAGTTTTTGTGCTATGTTTCTTATAAAAGCCGGCCTGATATTTTTCAAATAAGTCGAATCAGCCTAAATATTCAGTCAGCTTACTGTGGACAACACACTTCAGGACTGCGGATACAGCAGGTAAGGACGACTGGTCGGTAATCACAAAGTGACGGGTGGTTTCCATTCTTTGCGATGGGTCGGACTAGATTTATTTTCCATTGAGTGGGATGTATCCCATTCAGGTTATGCCTCATGTAGCAATTGCATACGGATAATTTGAAAAACATCGTTAAACTGGTCAACAGCGGCATGTGGTCACAAATATCAGTAGGCCGTAACAACAAACGCGGAATGCGGAAATCCACTGATGTAGGCGGTTTTGACACAGAGCAACTTGTTATGGCCCTGCAGCTGGAAGCAAGAATCTCCGAAACGGCGAAGCTGGTCACCTGTTGGCGTACTGCTGCGTCCTAAGCAACTACGTAAAGTGGTTGATGGAGGCTGAAATAACGACTAGGACCTGTGGTATTGGACAGTCACGTCTCATCTCAAACCGTAGTGGTCGGAGGATCCCCCCCCCCCCCCCCCTCCCCTATGTAATCCAGAATAGGCAACGAACTGTGGCAGATATCACGGTAGAGTACGATGCTGTTGTAGGAATAAGAGTTTCGGAGCACACCGTTCGAAGGCCGTTGTTGAACATGGAGCTCATCGCGACACGACCCGTACGTATTTCCGTGTTGACCCAGCGACAACGTCAATTATGATTGCAGAGGGCACAGCACCACTGAGTTTTCACCGTGGATCAGTAGAAATGTTTCGCCTACTGAATGAATCGCATTCCTTTGTACACCTTGTCGACGGTCGGGTCCTCACACGCCGTCATCCAGGCGAATGGCTGCACGAAACGTGCACCGCGCCACAGGTGCAGGCCGCTGTGGCGTACACTGAGTTGGGCTTCCGCGGTAATCGATGGCATCGTGACAGCAGTGGATTACGTGTACATTATTGTGGGTGACCTGCGTGGTTTCAGGCTTGAAATCTCCCTTATGGCGATGACATCTTCCTGCAGCATAACGGTCCGTGTTGCGAGGTCAGAGTCGTGCTACAGTGGTTTGAGGGGCGGTACAGTGAACTCACATTGATGTCTTGGCCAGCAAATGTGCCTGGTCTGTACCCACTGGAACACTTACCCGTAAACCACCACCCCGTAATTTGCGGGATAAGCTTGACTTGTGCGTAGAGACCTGGTGCCACATACTTCTGGAATCCTGTCAACGACTTGTAGAATCTCTGTTGTGTACTGTGTTTGCAGAGTGGAACGACACTGTATTAAACACCTGGTCATATTGTTTTGATTTCCCTCGCGTCAGACAGTTAAGGAAACGCTGCCACCTTCTCCCAGCGACATTCCTTTCTCTCTTCGTTTCTCAGTCTGTCACGCCGCTTCATTTCCCCTGTCGTTATCACGTTCCTCTTGCTTTCTCCGTTCTGCAATTTCTCGTGCCCATTGTCGTTCATAGTTTGTATAACTATCTGCACTATGTTTTTTTTTTAATTTGCCAGAAAGGAATATAAACTGTGTTCTTTTTCTATACTATTTATGTCATCGAAGTTTCTAAACGTTGGATTGTGTATTGGTCGTAATTTTGTAGCAGGCTTGTCACAATGAATATCATGTAAAATATGGAGAATGGCTCCTTAGATGTGTGAGCTAATCATGCCGTGCTAAATAAATCAGTCAATAAATAAAAAATAACTCCGTCTTTCGAGTGATGTGGAGTAAATGCCTTTGTTGATCCTACGAGGCCACGGACGATCTACCGACGTGAGGTATGCATGTAGTTGTAGACGAGAAAGTCACAGGCGAAGAAGACAACTGTTGCCCTACATAGTGTGAATAGCACACCGTAAACTCGCGGCTGCTTGGGAAACCGCACGCAGGACGACCCCTGCGCCGAGCGGTTTTTTTTTCCCCCTCATTATTGTTCGGTGTTGTTCGTTGTGTTTGGTCTGGACGGACGTCACAAGACATCCGTTCAGGTTGATCGTTGACTCCTTTACTCAGTTATCTTATTACAGAGGGCGAGCAGCCCTCTGACCGAACACACTGAGCTACCGTGCCAGCTGAGCGGTTAGCCGCGACCGCCTCCGTAGTCGCGCTGCGTCGCGTCGCTTCCACCAGCTGCCAGCTCCTGCCCGAGCCGACCAGCGCACGGTGCACGATTCTGTGTTGCTCGCTGCGTAAAGCCGTCGCCGTGCGGACTCTTCATCCGTCGAGCGTGCCGAGTTTCTGACATAGCGTGGAACGGCACGGTGCGAAGTCCTTGCGAACGTGCAGAGCAACATCTAGCATGCCAGACATTCCGAACGTGCGGTTGAAAGGGCAGGAAGTCAACTATGTCACATGCACGTCATCTTCCTTCGGTGCAGAGCAGTGAGGCGCCATATTGGCTTGCAGTTGAAGGGGAGCTCTCGAAAACGCTCCGTTAATTGCATGATTCGTTGTAATAAAGTGACAAGAAACGTCATATTCGTGGGAAAAGTATTTTTGTAACTTGCGTATTATGAGTGTAGGCCATTTGAAATAAACAGTTTCCTGAGGATCCATTGAAAACGCATTGTTCTTGGTACAATTTGTTATAGTTAAATTTCAGTTAGTGATACAGCTGTAATAAAACTTTCGATTGCCTCAATCTATAGGGCACCTTGCACGACCTGCAGTAAGATATTTTGCCGTTTTTTCTTTTAAGTTTTGTAATTCACATATAAAGATTCTGTTACTGAGTATAAACAGTGATCAAGAAAGAATGACCTTAGCGTTTCACTGAGAAGTGAGACTGATGAAATAATTTTTACCTTATGCGGAGAAGTGTTGTAAACTTGTATCTCACTACCAAGCGAGGTGGCGCAGTGGTTAGACACTGGACTCGCATTCGGGAGGACGACGGTTCAATCCCGCGTCCGCCCTTCCTGATTTAGGTTTTCCGTGATTTCCCTAAATAATTCCAGGCAAATGCCGGGATAGTTCTTCTGAAAGGGCACGGCCGACTTCCTTCCCCATCCTTCCCTAATCCGATGAGACCGATGACCACGATGTCTGGTCTCCTTCCCCAAACAACCAACCTTGTATCTCACTATTTGTAATGGAACTTTTATAAGCAGATGTCCTTAATGTCTGAGCGTGGTACTTTCCTTTCAGCCTTATATTTTTTTCACGGAGACGGCAGCTTTTATGCATGTGTAACACAGACAGGACAACTCGACTAACATATGGACAAGGGAGAAAGGCATGTTTTAGTAGAGATGATATGGGAATTTTACATCCGTACATTTCGTAAACAATGTTACTTACGAGCCGGATACGGCCGACAACTGCCGCTGGATCGCCTATACCACGTTGGGCCCCACGTACCGTATGCGCAAGTCGCATCGTTTCTGTGCGTTCAGCAGCACGTCGAACTCGGCACACTCGGTGTCGTTCGACAGCGGCTCAGAGAGTAAAATGACTCCCCGAGGACGTCGCAGACGCGGGACACTTTGACCCTCAGCTTTTTCCGTAACAGTCCCACATTTCTATTGCGATATCTTCATTCTCTAGCCAGTTATCTACAAAGTAGTCAAAAATTGAGAGAACCTTCCGTTATCAGGAGCTTCTGCACGAATCTCAATCCATCCATTCCTTACGTCCTCCAGTTTTACAACTGCCAGCGCTGCACACATGCTGACGTGAAGTCTTAAATCCTCGTTCTAGCGGTACTCCTCAGTTAGACCGAGAACTCGAGTTCTTCCCCATAAACTCTTCTTCATATCGAAATAGAATCCACTTATTTCAGTTGTGGGAAAAACTTGACGAATGGCCGATATCGCAGCTGCCTCAAAGTCCATCATTACTTGTCTAAGACACCACTCAGAGACTGCCTGTTTTATTAGACGAACATATGTGTCTTTCTTCTTATTAGGGAGCAGTGCAAATACAGTAGGAAGAATGTTTGTTTCTTTAATCGGGCCTCCTAAGCCTACGTGTATGGTGTAGATCTGTGCAAACTGCTTGCTCCATCTCTTAAATGTTCCATCCATAAAAAAATGGAAACATGTTTTTAAACTTTCTTTTCCTTTTCTTCCACTAAAAATCATTATTCTCACCTCTAATCTATCGTCTTCCAGAAGAAAACTACTGCCATCTCCCATTTTTAATAGATCTTCATGAAGATCAATTTCACAAGAGTTTTTAGGCTCTTGTTGGTCCCCACGCTCTTGATTCCATCGACGACGCACGGTTCTCTTCATAGATTCTGAATAAGGCATCACTGTAACAAAGTCATAAACTTTATTATGTAGATTTCCCATTTCATCAGCGTATATCTCCGATAACTGTGTAGTTTCTTCCCGAGACCTTCTCTTCGCCCTTTCCACTTGCTTTCTCACTTTCAGAGCCGCATCGTCAGGTGGTGCACAGAGATGTTCTAATACGCTCAACACTTCTCCGTTCCTCGAAAGCAGCTTTCGCTTCCAATGATCCGCTTTTCGGCGTAAGCACATCCATGTAACAACACCTTCTTTAGATTCCCTCTGTTTAAGATACGCGTAACCTTTGTAATGAGCAGGAGGCCTGCCCTTGTTCGTTGTAATAACTTCTATACTGGTGGTCACGTTAGGAACTTCGAAAGCAAACTGGGTGGGCGGGTGAGGAGGAAAAAGAGATGGTGGTGGTGGGGGGGTGGGGGGGGGGGGAGACTAGGAACCCAACCCTTCGGAGCCCGTAAAATCGTGGCAAATGTCCGGCATGGCAACTGTCCGGACACCGAAGTGGACTGCGGTAGTCGTCGTGGGGTTGTGGACCACTGCGGCTGCGGCGGGGACGGAGCCTCTCCATCTTTTCTAGGTCCCCGGTTAGCATGCAATACAATACAAGCACAAAATTAGATGTGGTGTTATATTCTATAAAACTGAGGGCCAACCTTTCCCTTTTATGAAAATGCCGATTCTACTCACGTATGTTAACGATAATTAGTCAAAAATGAAATTTAAGGAGGCAGATGGCAAAGCAAGAGGCAAAGTGAAATTATCCCAGCTTGCTTCGTCACGTCCTTACAGATGAAACAGTAGGTGACGTCCCATCCATACATTTCAGAATATATACACTTCATTGCTCGGGAAAATATATACTTGCAAATGATCAGACAAAATGCAGAACACTTATGTGGTGACTTTTTGCTTTATCTTTGTCTCATATTTTCTTGCTAAGAACGCAAATTTTTCTCGTCCAGTAACCGTGCCTTTCTCAGTGTTGAAATAAGTTTCATTAAAACACGTTTATCTATTTACGTTCTTCTTTATGCGCAGTGTAGGTATTTTTGTCTGTAGAACTTAAATACTTCTAGCATTCGTATATTCCGTCTCTCTTGCTGGAGAAAACTGGTGGTAAAAATACCAAGACCTCGCGCAACCTTTTCGAAGTGTCACGAAAACAAAGAAAATAGCACCTTAAGAAGTCAGCAAACACGAATGCACAAAATACATTTTTTAATAAGAGTAAGCTCGACCAGAATAGGTTATAACTCCCTATGTTAACAGACGTCGCCATAGTCCTTTGTGTGTGTGCATGCGCACCGTACAGCATACTCTGATATTCAGAACTCCGCACTCGGTAGAATCTGTAGATCATTGACGTCATAGACACACCCGCGTCTCGGTTGCTTATTTACACGTAGGCACGAAAAGCGCATCCACCTCGAGTAGTCGATTTTGAACAGAAAGTCGCTCGTGTGAAACTGACTCGAGCCCCCGCCGGTGACACCACACAGCGGAAGTGGAAAGGCTGGTTCCTGAGCGCCCCGGTCGGGCTGTGAAAGGGCGCCTGTAGAGAACTGGCTTTGAGGGGGGGGGGGGGGGGAATGCGAATATTATCCATCCCCTGCTTAGCTGTATCATTAAAAGCCGGTGCTCAGAGGTTAGCAGCCATTCCGCCCAGTAACGGAGCAGGACGACTCGAGAGATTCGTGAAGTAGACGGTCAGCGCAGTGCACGGTGGACCCCAGTCGCGTGGCAGTGTTGACCGTGCCAACATAGCAGGGAGTAGGGCGGAGTGTATTGTAGGGTGGCAGGTGGAGGTCAGGGCCAGCAGGTAGCGCTGCTTTTTGTGGCCGTGGCCTGTGCGGTCCCGTTACCTGCCGCCCCTTCCTACCAACAGGGTGGCTCGCCCTCACCTGCTCTGCATCCTGGAGCTGGCGTTTTAGGATCCCCAGCTAAAGCTGTCCTCACACGGGACGCATGTCGGGATTTCTCACCGTGGAGCGCGCCGGGCGCGGTTGACAGAGTGCTCGGGGTAATACGTCACACACGACACAACGTGAAACGCGGCCACAGTGCTCTGTCTGGCACGCGCGCGCACCACACCGCTTTGTGAGCACAATGGGAGTACATGAACTACACTTATCGCTGTTAAAGCCCATCTTTGCTTCCTTGTCCGTTTTACAGCATGTTGTGCCGTCTTGTATACATAATAAAAATAGTAACTGAATTTTCCTTCAGTGATGGCACCAGCTGACAACAATAGGACATTTTTTCGTAATCTTCTGAAAGTACTGGGGAAGTGTTTCCTATATAAAATTATAAACAAAAACTTCATTATTCATGAACGTAGATTAAAAAACGAAAATAACGCTTCCATGTCCGGTCAGTAAGGACAGCTACTTTTTCACACTTCCGTTGGCAGTTCAGCACAAATTTCCAATACCGTTCCACTTGCGATATGAATTATTTCATCATTCTCACTTTGCATTCAAATCCTAGGAACATTCTTTTTACATCACTGTTTATGCTGACTAACAAAATTTTTAGAAAATTTGAAATACAAGAGAATTGCCACTGCAAGTACAAAATGCTCTCAAAACAAAATGATGTATTTACTGCATTGTTACTAATAAATTTTCTCTATTTTGTGTGTGTGTGTGTGTGTGTGTGTGTGTGTGTGTGTGTGTGTGTGTGTGTGTCACTCGCACATTCTAAAAATGGAACAGTCTCACTCCTGATGGAAAGCATTTTGTGGTGTATGTAACGTGCAATACACAGAGGCTACATCTAGTGATCTATAAGAAAGTCGCAGAATCTTTAAGAAAGAATGAAGGTGAACAAAAGAAAGTTTGTCGAAAACAGTACGCTAAGCAACAAATTTCATCACTGCAATCGCAGCCGTTGTGTGTATCGAGGGATGTAGCGGAGTGTTGAGCACAGTGGACTCACATTCGGGAGGACTACAGTTCAAATCTGCGTTCAACCGTGCAGATTTAGGTTTTCCGTGGTTTCCCAAAATCGCTGAAGGCAAATACCGGGACAGTTCCTTTGAAACTGTCCCAAGTCTGAGTTTGTGCACCGGCACTAAACCCCTCGACGTCGACGGGACGTTAAACTATGATCTTACGGCCTTCGATCCATCGGTGTTCATTAAAGTGCAGTTAACAGATGTGAGTTTAAGTCTATATATTTAATTTTACCATTTCCTCAAGGCTTTAACCTTCGATCTGTCACTAATTGACACTTAGTTATAAGAAATCGTACCAAGACGACGCGTTTCCTAGAGCTTACCAGGGACTTTGAAACACCATTCATTCACAGCACCTAAGCTACAAATCAAAACCACCAAATGCGGGCTTCAACTGTAATCAACACCTTCCCTAAGTTAAGTTTGTGACGTAATAACGCTCTTTCACCTCATTGACCACTTACGTCTCTCTGAAGCAAAAAAGTGACATGGGTGTTTTTCACTTTCACGTTTGAAATTTTAGTCAAACTGTGTGGTTCATTTTTTTTTTTTTGCTCGCAGTTCTGTGTAGTACCTCATCAGCTTACGCGGTCTACCCATATGATAATCAGCATTATGTTGCAGCAATACTTTTCAAAAGCTTCTGTTCTCTTCTTGGATGAACAGTGCATCATCTATTTTTAATTTCTGAACAGGGCTGCACTTGAGACACATACTTTAAGAAGAGACTTGCAAACATTAAACTTTATATCCGACGTTGATTATTTTCTATTTCAGAAATGGTTCTCATGCTGTAGCCGGTGTGCGGTCTCAACTTCGGCCATCATCTGTTATTGTGCTGCCCATATAGGAAAACTCGTCTACTACTTCTGGTGTGTCGTTTCATAATCTATTCCTTCGGCAGAGCCTGATTTAATTCGACCACATTTCGTTGCCTTCTTTTAAACAGATTAGTCATTCGCTTGAGGTGATTTTCCTAGTCCTTTGCCGCCTCTGACAGCTGCTCAATGTACACTTTGTATAACTCGCTTCTCGGTTGAATTCGCCTTTTCGTGTGCCACACCGCCGAAAGGTAACACTGTCGCCACGATTCAGGGGACTCTCGATCATACATACGAATGCGTGGTGTCTGTTCTTTCGGACATGTAATTCATACAAGTGACGAGCCTAACTGGGTGGCGTGCAGCAGAGCCACGGTGCAGCAGAGCCTCCGCTAAACGTCGATCATTTCTTCTGTAATTCACGTTCTTTCTGCGTTCGTCTCGCCTCGGCTTCTCTGCACTTGGTAGTTATTTCATTCCGAAGTGATTTGTATTGATACATCGCATTTCCTGAACGGAAACACGCAGTGTGTTTTATAGCGTCGAGAGAGACAGGTGACGTTCAGTCGCCCTTCACTCAGCGAAGCACAATGCCGCCAACATAACGTTTACGGGAGAGCCGCGTTGCAGCTGTACACTGCGGGAGACAGACATTACAGAAAGTCTGGAGTCTTTTACGCTTACAGGTGGATAGTACGTCACAATGCAGCACGAGACGTGGATCTCCGTGTCAGCCCAACAGCACTCGGCGAGGTCACTTTCGATATCTCCCACGTGAGGTATTTACGCGGACATTGCGTTTCTCTGACTGTTCTGACACCAGGAGAAATCAATTACATAAAGCGCTCGCTTGTGTAGGTCGCATTCTGGCGTAGCCAGCAAACTGAGGCACACGGCAGGCTTGTGTGTCGTTCGTCAAGGAAATAATGGCAGTCCTGCCAAGAGCACTTACAAACACAAGTAGTGGGACAAAGAGGGTTCCGAGACAATTTTGATATCAAATTATTTATGCAAATTAATTCATTGATTAATAAATTACCCCCCCCCCCCCCTCCCTCCATTTTCACGTCGTGGGTTTTCTGTAGCCGGCCTCAGTGAACTTCCAGCCCCCTCGCCTCCTTTGACGTAGTCCAAAATGGCGACCTGGGAAAAAATGGTGGGACATCTAAATTTATTGACAGGAATATCACATTTTGTGTGTTCACCTTGAGGTCCCAGGATCAACAGACTTAGTTCACAGCACCACCACCAGAGGGCTCTGTTTGCCAACACAAAGAGGACTCAGTCCGTGATGGCTACTGGACAGGACTGACGAAAGTCTTCATTATTTTGTATGCAGTGCAGTATATTGTTTATTTAGAGAATTTGAGCTGCCATGGATCAGCCACTAGACAATAGCTCGAACCAGTTTTGTCAATAACTGCTAGATGTGCTAGTTGCTACAGCCAGTCTAGCCAATAGATCTACATGGGAAGGATGGGTGATGGCGGTAATAGGAGAGCAAACTATCAATGAAGTACAGGGAGCAACCTCATGGCGATCTACAAGGGAATAGCAGCAGCTAGGAGGAACGTAAGGATGGGTAATAATAATAATAATAATAATAATAATAATAATAATAATAATAATAATGGAAGAGCGATCCAGTGTCACACTGCGCCTGAATAGCCTGCCCCTATATGCAGGACTCCTGCAGCAGCAGCATCATCATTTGAGAACGAAACACGCTTATACCTATTTATTACCAGTCACACGTCACATCCTAGCCAACACAAAAATGGGAAATATATCATACGATATCTTTTAGGAATGTCGTGCCCATATCTTACCTGAATACGATGTATCGAGACAAAAACAGAACTGACAAATCACTTCCAGTTTAGTCCAGCGCCAGCCACCGGGTGTATTGTGTGCCAGCCGAGAAACCGCTGTCGCCGGAGGCCCAGCTAAGCCACAACTTCCTGTCATTGTCTCAGCACTCCTGCCGCTCACTCACCCGTGTCTGGGATTTATACAGTAGGTCCATCCCTGACACAGACTCCTCAGTTTAAAAAAATTCGAGATAGGGATGTTGCGTCAATACATCTATAATATATCATGTAAAATATAGATTCCTCCCGTTTATAAGAATTATTTTCGAAAGAAAGAAGAAATCAAGCCATACATTCGTCTTCATATCTCTAAAGTACCGTTACTTGTTGTGAAAATCCTATACAACATTATGGCATAAGCTATGTTTGGTCTAAGAACTATCTGATCAGGTAGAAAAATATATTTTCCTATCTGCCAGGTCTTGCATCACAGGACTAGAATATTAATGTCACTTTCTGCTCATGACGGAGTGTTTAGAAGATGCTCACTCTCTTCTTGCTTCATTTGCTGCCTTTTTATATGTCTCCTTCTATCAATTAAATTAAAAAATCTCACCTGATATGCGAGGATTTCTACGAGGTCTTGTTTTCTTACCAATTTCATTATCTGCTATCTATTCGTCTTCTACTGTTTTCCCTGTTTTTAGGGAACATGTGATTCATCACATATCTAGTTTTCTGCTTATCTGACATGCTAAGTGCAGTAGAATAACTGATATAGGGAAGCGATATCTCGTCCGCGTGGGTGGGGGCTGTATTTACATTGCGGAGTTGGCAGGGGTGACTATCGGGCCATTACTGTTCTTGTTGTACTTTATTGATCAACCGTTTTATTTTAATCAGGGTTACAGAGACCGTTATTGTCAGAACGGAGAAAGAGGTATCAACAGAGTACATAGTTTATTACATTACCGAGCTATTTAAAGATTTCTCAAAAATTGCTTTAGCTTTACAGTCGTCCTTTTTTCACTCAGCCAAATATCCGCATATGCCATTTGTGTAGTACACCGACAGAAAGTAATCGGATAATGAAGTAACAATTTTTCAGTCTGTCTGCTGAAAAGAACGTAAACTGGAAAAATTGATACCGAATTCGTTAGACTAAGCTGGGGTCAGTGGTTAAGTGGTTGTCAGCCCAAACGCGAGCATTTTGTGTGTCGCGTCTCAGTTCTTCCAGATCCGTCAGTGGTTAGTTAATGAGGAAAATGCCGAGATGTGCCACGGCTTACAGTTCACGTTATAATGTCGGTTCTCTTGTAATTGAGCAATTCAGGGGGCCAAAGGGCATACCGTGCCTACTGAAGTACAGTAGTGTTTAAGAGTTGGTGACGCCATTGCATTTTTACCTTAAGCTAAGAGCTCACACAAGATATATGAGGTAATTAAAGTGTTGTACTGTCATATGACAAGCAAATGGCCATAAAATATATTCTTTATCAGTTGCTGTTGTAGTGGCAGGTGAACGATTGTCTATAACTCTGACGTGGAGTGCCTATTCCCGTCAGTGAGAGCTAGTGCGCAGTCGGAATTGCCGGAGCAGGTACGCCAGTGCTCGCGGCTAGAAAGTGTCTCGAAATTGGAGGCGAAGCGGTGCAGTGGAATATCAAACGCGTAGGGCGTGCGGCAAAGGTCGCGGTTAGAAAGTGGGCGTGCGAGCGCGTGCGGCCCGCAGCCCGCGTGCCGAGGGCGCCCCGGGCACTGCGGCCCCGCCTGCCGGACACCACAGCAGTGGGCGCCTCGAGGTCAGACTGATGGCTTACTGTCTGCGTCGTACAGGCGACGCAAACTCCCCAGCGAAAAGGAAAGAATCTGAGCGCAGTGGTGTTGCGTACCCACGACTGTTATTTTTCAGGTAGCGGTCAGCGGGTGGTGTTTGTTGACGGCCGGCGACCATCGCTATGCCGATCTTCACTTTTTTGTGTCTTAACAGTAGCGGCTCAATATTCGCGTCAGGTCACTACGGTGTAGGCCCAGTCGGCAGGCAACTTCCCGTGCTGGCAATCCTCCTCTAACCTGAGTTTGAAAAGAGCATTGGAAACACACAGGCGGACCGCGCGGTGAACGCTGACCTCAGCGCCCCGCTCACAGCGTGCTCCACTCAGAGTGCAGGTTCACTTCTGCCTTGTGGTCACAAGAGTACTGAAAAGAGGTTTCCTTACAAGAAAAGAAAAGAAACAGTAACTGTGGGAGTCGTTAGAATTGTGAAAAGCCTTTCTTGAACACTTCATGTAGGAAAGTCACAACACTGAGAACTGCATGGCAAAACGCAAGGACTGGACAGGATAGACGCTTATATGGTGCCTGGCAGTTCACCCGGAACGTCAAAAAATGTAACTTACATCGCGTCAATGGAATCGGAGAAAAATCACGATTTGGTTATGTCTTAGGCCACTAAACAGTACAAACAGTAATAAACGTAAAACAGCTAGGGTGATCCGCCATAAAAGACCTAAAATCAAACGACAAAAAACCTATTTTCACGCTGGATGAATACTAAGAGACTATTTACCTACGAAAGTACGTTACATGACCCGCTTTCCACAAGTTCAGGAGTATTGTTCGTCAACGTGGAACCTACTCGACATAAAGTTAGTAAAAGACATGCAGAAGATCCAGAAAAGGTCAGCGCCTTTCTTAACGCGTTTGCTTTAACAACCGTGAGTTGAAGATGATGCTGTCACAACTCCAGGCCGAGAGGCTAGGGGTCTTAATGTACATCGACATACGTACTTCGCCTGTCACCACACGGTGGGTGACGGAGGTCAACTCGCACCACTCCTTAGCATTAAATGTCCTCTTCGACTCACAAGTGAAACGAGGAAAAAGGAACAGAACAGGTTTGATGCAGCTCTCTTGCTACTCTATCCTGGCAAGGTCCATCATCTCCGACTAATTACTGCAACCCACATCCTTGTGAATCTGCTTAGTGTATTCATCTCTTGGTCTTCCTCTACGAGTTTTACCCTCCACGCTTCCCTCCAGTACTAAATTGGAGATCCCTTGATGCCCCAGAGCCGACCGGAGTGGCCAAGCGGTTCTAGGCGCTTCAGTCTGGAACCGCGCGACCGCTACGGTCACAGCTTCGAATCCTGCCTCTGGCATGGATATATCTGATAGTTAGTTAGGTTTAAGTAGTTCTAAGTTTTAGGGCACTGATGACCTCAGAAGTTAAGTCCCATAGTGCTCAGAGCCATTTGAACCCTTTTTTGATGCCCCAGAATGTGCGCTACCAACCGATCCCTTCTCCTAGTCATGTTGTGCCATAAATTCTTCTTCTCACCCAATTCTATTCAGTACCTCCTCGTTCGTTACGTGATCTAATCTTCTGCATTCGTCTGTACCACCAAATTTCGAAAGCTCTGTTCTCTTCTTGTCTAAACTATTTATCATCCATGTTTCACTTCAAAACATGGCTACACTCCATACAAATACTTACAGAAAGAACTTCCCGACACTTAGATCTATACTCGATGTTAACAAATCTCTCTTCTTCAGAAACGCTTTCCTTGCCATTGCCAGTCTACATTTCTCTCTACTTCCACCATCAGTTATTATGCTTCCCAAATAGCAAAATTCCTTTACTACTTTAAGTGTCTCATTTCGTAATCTAATTCCCTCAGCATCACCTGACTTAATTCGACTACATTCCATATCCTCGTTTTGGTTTTGTTGATGTTCATCTTATATCCTCCCTTCAAGACACTGTCCATTCTGTTCAACTGCTCTTCCAAGTCCTTTGCTGTCTCTGACAGAATTACAATGTCATCGGCGAACCTCAAAAGTTTTTATTTCTTCTCCATGGATTTTAATTCTTACTCCGAATTTTTCTTTTGTTTCCTTCACTGCTTGCTCAATATACAGATTAAATAGCATCGGGGGGAGGCTACAACCCTGTCTCACTCCCTTGCCAACCACTGCTTCCCTTTCATGCCCCTCGACTCTTACAACAGCCATCTGGTTTCTGTACAAATTGAAAACAGCGTTTCGCTCCCTGTATATAACGCCTGCCACCTTGAATTTGAAAGAGAGTATTCCAGTCAACATTGTCAAAAGCTCTCTCTAAGTCTACAAATGATAGAAACGTAGATTTGCCTTTCATTATTATTTCCTCTAAGGTAAGTTGTAGGGTCAGTAGTGCCTAACGTGTTCCAACATTTCTACGGAATCGAAACTGATCTTCCCCGAGGTCGGCTTCTATCAGTTTTTCTATTCATCTGTAAAGAATTCGTGTTAGTATTTTGAAACCGTGAGTTATTAAACTGATAGTTCGGTAATTTTCACATTTGCCAACACATGCTTTTGTTGGGATTAGAATAATTATATTCTTCTTGAAGTCTGAGGGTATTTCGCCTGTCTCACACATCTTGCTCACCAGATGGTAGAGTTTTGTCATGTCCTTCTTGCCCTAAAATCTTCGCATTCATTAGACGAAATGTACGTGTGTGTCAGTAGGAATTTTCGGCATTCGGCCCCAAATTTTGCGCTGATAAATTTCTCATTAATGTGTCGCTGCACTTAGTAAGTCTGACATTACTGCAGTAGTTACGTAGGGACTTCTGGAAGCTACTCGTGTCGTTCCACACTCACACCATTTTGCATCAAGAGTAGCGCTGACAGAAGAGAATACGTGTTTCGGGTTCCTGCAGCGTCAGTTTTGCTTCGCCACGGATAAGAGGTGCGTCACAGTGTGTCGGTCAGTTGGCGCGGTAGCTGGAAACGTAGTCCGAAGTATGAGAGGCCAAACGTTTCAATTGCCCGCAGATTCACCGTTAAATTCTGGCGGTGTACGGACCAAATAGAATGTTGGCTTCGCCGTAGCGAAGTGGTGGCAACAGTTTGATCGAGGCCGCGCAGATGTGGGCGATGCTGATGGGAAAGGAATGTCGTCAGCGTCTACCACAGACGACAGTGCCCAGGCAATCGGCAAGCTGAAAAACGATCTGATGGGAAACACATTTGCAAACGATGAGGAAGTTCACCGAGCCGTTCTCGAATGGCTCCGTGAGGAATGAACGGATTTGTGTTGCCGTGGAGGTGGACAATTGGTAGAACGTTCCGATCTTTGTTTACAAAGACCTAGTGACTGGTCGAAAAAGGTCTTGTATTTATGTTACTTTCAAGTGTAGTGCAACATCCAGTAGTCTTTACTTGGCCTCCTATAATAATGTGTTACTTTTTGAAGTCGCTTCGTATAATCACTATTGCTATTTGTTGAGAAAAACGACACCACTAAGTACATCCAATTAGGTCACTGTCTGATGTTGTGTTTATCAAAAGCCGGCCACATGTTGAAACTGCAGTCGTGTAACCTCGCTTTCGTTCAGACCACGCCGGACATAGGCGTCAGGTAAGGCCACTAAACTACGGCCAGTAAAAGGTACGACTTGGCTTCCGGACGATTCTGTCAGCTGCACGACGTACATCGCGGGCCAGTATTCGTGGCTGCGTACGAAATCGTAGTCCGCGATGTCGTAAGCTTTTTGTGCATCACTTAGTGATCCCATTGGTTTCTGCTGAAAGCCGCGGACTCGATTGCGCAGGATGAAGGATTAAAATCCTCGTCCGGCCACTTAGATTTAGGTCTTCGGTGTTTTCCGTTGTTCGCTAAGGTTGCAGCTGTATAAAGGCCATCCCCGTTTATTCTGACTTTGTTCATCAGGCGAGACTGGAGGAAAGAATCTGGCGCCACACCATTGTGTGTAGGTGGTTGTTGTGGAAGCAGCAGATAAGACATCGGTGGGGACGCCGAGTGCCGGGGGCAGTTACAGCCTACACCGCACAGCTCAGCTTTAAAGAACAGCACGTTCTGTTTCTTATCAGTAGGATAGGCGTACTGATTGTCTTTATTTCCTTTAGCTACAAATCTGACATATTAGAAACTAGCTTTTTTTGTTTTACTGGCAACTGTAGTTGTTAATTGTACGTAACTTACGTCGAGTGGATAAGGACTAACTGCTACCTGCTCAGCTAAGCTAAAGAACTTGTTTCGAGGTTTGTAGCAATAACGGAAAGACGAAGAGAAAGGAGGGAAGTTGCTGTCACTAAGTTGGCTTCCTGTAACAGAAAGCACAGGTTTCGCTTTCACACGCAGCTTCATATTTCCTGTGGGTTTCCGTCGACACGCGAGACTGTTTGCGTAACGGCCCCCACACAGGTAGTTCCTCTAGGTGAGTAATCCTTCTGTGATCTGCGGTCAAGGCACGGACGTCACAGCTGGGAAGAGAGTGGTTCGACTCCCCGCCTAGCCGTATTTTCGGTCCGTGTGTGCGACTTTGTTCGGTTCCAGTATGTTCCAAAAAGCCGCGCACGAAAATACGATTTTTCAGAGGGTCATAGGGGCCAAGAGTTTTGGATATCCCAAGGCCTGGCGACCATTTATAGCAAGGACAGGCACACTGTAGCTATCCTAAGTATAGGATCAATTCCCCACCTCAAGCAAATTGAGCTAATAGGCTGCTTCTTTTACATTAGGTATGATCTGGATTGGCCTTTGGCGGCTTATAAAAGAACCGTTTGTTGATGGAAATTCCTGGGAAAACACCGAAACCCAAGATTTTTCAGTATCAAGAGTACCAACTGTGGTGATGACCACTTCCATAATTTCTATTCATTGCAGATATCCGGAATTTTGCCGTATGTTTTTAAGATAATGATCTCGGGGAACTTCGAAACTTCTTTCAACATCATTATCCATTACTGAGATCCAGATGTTCAAAGTTACCGTATTTATACACAAAACCGCAAAATCCCATTTTAGCTGTTTTTGCACCGTGATTCGTGTTGGTATAAATAACGGTACCAAATGGCTCAAATTTTAACTGTACGTTGTATAGACGTTAATCTGGAAACGCCATTTTCCCGATTTGTCAAGTGTGTATCCGTTATCAAGATACATACGAAAAACCAACATTTTTGGATACCTTAATTAGCAATTGACGGGATGAACACTTGCATAATTTCTATTCATGGCAAATCTTCGAAATTTTTTCCATAAGTCGTTATGATGGTGATCTCGGTGAAGCGTGAAACTTTTTCGATATCATTATTCTTTACCGATATCCAGAGGTTCAAAGTTACCGTATTCACGCACGTAAAAATGCACATAATGTCCAGTCTGAGGCGTAAATGTAGTTTTGACTGACGCAATGAACATACGGCAGTGGTTCTAGGGTCGTCGCAAAGGTTCTAAGGTCCTCAAAGTGTTTTCAGTCAACACTTTTTCACTAGTAAAACTTCATGACGGACCGTCTCTGAATAATAGGCTCTTCACGTCTGTACTAACATGCCAAAAGTGGTACATGTCTGGAAAGAAGTTAAAATAACTATCAGAATTATGTAAAAGTGGAAAGTCTGCAGGTTTAGTAAATTATTTCAAATAACATTTTTACTCTTGTAGGATACCAATCACAATCTGGGCTTTTGCGATGAATTTCGATCGATGAGCAAAGTATCCAGAAAAAATGTGAAGCAAATTATTGTATGTAAACCTTTTATTATGCGTACTTATTTGTTGTTTATGTGTGTAAAAGTATACAAATGTTTCTAAGTGTACAAATAAACTGTCAAAACTTCACTGGCCTACATAATTTGTTGTGTATAAGCAGAACGCTTTGTTGTAATAGAAAAAAAGGAGAGAACCAGCAGAAAAATGCTGCTGTTGGAGCACAAAAAATGCAAATAGCCTCCTCCCTAAATGACCCTGACGGAAAAGTGAGGAACCAGTTGCTGCAATCCTCGTTCTACCTTTCTCACCAAACATTTCGGCATGCGAACACATTCGCACTTTCTTGTGCCGAAAGAGAGTAGCTGAGAGACAGCGACGGTGTAGAGAGAGGAGATAGAAATATTCACGAACCCCTTCTTCACGGAGTTCTTGCTGCATTTGTCAGTGTCGAGCTTTGGGCTACTTCCTCCGTCGTCGTAGTCAGGAGACTGTTTCAGTAGGCCACTGGGTACTTCAGTAATTTGGCCAACTAGAGTGAAGAATTTATTCAAAAATGTCGCCGCGAAAGACTACGATGTCAAAAAATGTTAATTTCTGTGTATTGGATACCTCGAAAGAGCTACATGTATGCCACGAATTTAAGATAGAACCAATATCTACAGTTCAGCTTACATCCTCACATGTCACAAAGATAGCTTGTGAAGTCATTGAGCAAGAAATATTTAACAGTATTGTTGTACAGAAACATGTGAACCATCCAGATAGCGGTGCTTGTAAAAAAGTGTCAGTTCAACAATAATGGCATTTGTGCACTTCTGTAGCCAAAAGTCTACAGATTTCTGCGGTGCCGTTAATGTCTGACTGTAACAACACAATTCCGCTTTTTAGACCCCCAACCGTGTACTCGTATGTCAAGTCATACGGACAGATTGTTAATGGTGGGGCAAGAGAGTAAATCGCCCAGAGTTTGGTTCCCAGCGCAGTAAACGTCCGTACTGAAGTACTGTCAGCAACTTCGTATGCTGTAGTTTTTTTAGTTTTTTATTTATTAATTTTTTACTAACTAGTTTTAGCAAACATTGTCTTCGAACGAACCTAAGAACAACGACAAACGTGGTTTTAGCGTTTTGTCACTCTTTAAAGGCAAACGAGAACCATAGCTAGTGCTGTGTTGTATGTTTTGGTGTGTCGAGGCGCGTCGTATAGATTCAAGGTAATAATAAGTAAACTGGATATCACAGGGATGACACACAACGTGAATTTTAAAATGTTTCTCTGTTCGGGAAAAATGATGAGGGAATTCGTGACAGAATAGCGAATTCTCGATGTTACTTTCGCTGCATTTAAATTGTAACGTTACCGTCATTTCTGCCCTCTGACGCCATAAAGCGTCGATCGTAAAGCTCTGTTGCTACAAATCTGCTAAGTGATAAAATACAGGACCGTATCACTGCAACGAACTGTAGTAAGCTCACTATGCACCGCGCAGAACTAAAGTGAACTCAGTATGATGGATCGGGAGCCGAATCCACTTAACCAAACACTGCGGTCATTGCCCTGCTTCGTAATATGTACGTGGGATAGACAAAAATATAGAAACAGAAAAACACAAGACATTACCGTGCCTAAAACGGCGCAGGAAACCCACAGTCACTAAAAACAGCTTCCCGTTAGCTTGGAATGGATGAATGCAACCCCTGCTTGGCTTTCGAGGGACTCTTACATAAACCATTCTGTCCGCAAAATAGTGGCAAGTTGAGGTGGACAGCGGTCACGCACCCTTCTATCCAAGCTAGACCATAAAGGGTCAATAATACTGACAGCTGGCGACTTGTGTTAGCTAGGGGAGATGAGAAGATACATGGTGGTCGTAAAACTAGTCCTGCACGACGTGAGCTGTGTTAACAGGAGCCCTGTCATCTTCGAAAACAATATCACCATTTGGGAAAGTGGTATGAAGCTGATCAGCCAAGATGGTCGTAAGATACTTGGTAGTAATGCCACCTTTCAGAGTAAACGTGGAGCCCGTGGAATACCGCGACATGGCAGTCCAAATGACCGGAACCCCGCCACGTTTCACTCTTGGAACGTTATCTCGGCCAGAAGTTGGAAACAGTGTGAAACGACACTCGTTCGACCAAATGAATTCCTTCCATTGTTGTCAAGTCCAGATTTTGTAGCCTCCGCACCACGTTTTCCTGTTGCGGGCACTTGCGTCACTGGAGCTCCTGCCCGCCCCGAAGTTCCCTGCACGTGGTGCTGCCGTCGTGTTGCTTTGGTGCGACACAGTTCGGGCAGGAGTGAATTCTGCAGCAGTCGTCACCTTATTTTTAATCACAATCCTCTTCAGTGACGATCAGTAGACACACAGTTTCGTCTCCATTGTGTCTCAGCGGATTATGTTTTCTTCTGATACCTCTGTATGCTGTATAAGTCATCGATACAGTGTCTCTCGAAACACCAAACACTTGGCTACCTCGGTTGGGGAAGCACCCACCACACGATCACCAGTAATTTTCCCCCGCTCGGATTCATTGAGCTGCTGCACTCACAAGTACGCAGAACACTGCTCTGGTCACGACAGCCACTTGCAACGTGTTGCACAGGCGTTTGTGGTCAAATTTAACAGCGTAGCATGCGTATTTGTGTTGCACGCGACGTGTCCATGTATTTATTCACCCCCCTGTAGGCCTCCGATATGTAAGGAAATAAGGGCCAGAGGGGATTCGGTCACACACTCAGACTTGGCGCTGCAGCGAAATGAATTGAATTGCTCGTGAAGGAAACCGCGTTGCGTTGGTCATCCTGTCATACCGCTGGAGACTCATCTCCAGCGTGCCTGCTGGAGTGGGAAGGCGCAGTGTCAGTACTCGACGTTGTAGACTAACTGGATATTTCTTTTTTTTTTAATTCGTATATTTTATTGCCATATTTATATACACTGAAGCGCCAAAGAAACTGGTTTAGGCATGTGTATTCAAATACAGAGATACGTAAACAGGCGTAATGAGGCTAGCGCAGTTGTTATATCGGTTACTGCTGCTACAATTGCATGGTATCAAGATTTAATAGAATGTGAACGTGGTGTAATAGTCGGCTCACGAGCGATGGAACACAGCATCTCCGAGGTACCCATGAAGTGGGGATTTTCCCGGTCGACCATTTCACGAGTGTACCGTGAATATAAGGAATCCCGTAAAACATCGAATCCCGTAAAACATCAAATCTCCAACATCGGTGCTGCTCGAGAAAGATCCTGCAAGAACGAAACCAACGGCGACTGAAGAGAATCGTTCAACGTGACAGAAGTGCAAGCCTTCCGCAAATTGCTGCAGATTTCAGTGCTGGACCGTCAACAAATGTCAGCGTGCGAACCATTCAACGAAACATCATCGATATATGCTTTCGGAGCCGAAGGCCCACTCGTATACCCTTGATGACTGCACGATACAAAGCTTTACGCCTTGCCTGAGCCGGTCAGCACCCACATTGGACTGTTGATGACTGGGAACATGTTGCCTGGTCGAACGAGTGCCGTTTCAGATTTTATCGAGTTGATGGACGTGTACGTGTTTTGAGACAACCTCTCGAATCCATGGACCCTGCATGTCAGCAAGGGACTGTTAAGCTGGCGGAGGCTCTGTCATGGTGTGGAACGCGTGTGCAGTTCCAGTCATATGAGACCCGCTGATACGTCTACTTACGCCTCTGGCAGGTGACACGTACACAAGCATCCTGTCTGATCACGTGCACGCTTTCATGTCCATTGTGCATTCTGACGCACTTGGGCAATTCCAACAGGACAATACGACACCCCACACATCCAAAATTGCTATAGAGAGAGTGGCTTCAGGAGCACTCTTCTGAGTTTAGACACAGTTACTAGCCACCAAACTCGTCAGACATGAACGTGCCTTGCAACGTGCTGTTCAAAAGAGATCTTAAGCCCCTCGATCTCTTACGGATTTATGGTGAGCCACGCACGATTCATAACGTCAGTTACCTCCAGCACTACTTCAGACATTAGTCGAGTCCATGCCACGTCGTGTCCCGGCACTTATGCGTGCTCGCGGGGGCCCTACACGATATTAGGCTGGTGTACCAGTTTCTCCGGCTCTTCAGTGTATAAGCTATCGTTTAAAGTGTATGCCCGCGTGAGACTGTGTTTACACGTGTTACATTAAATAAGGGTAATTTGTTTCTCGAGTGTTTTTAAAAAATTACAGAGCTACAGATAACTGTATCCATATTTAGCGATAATGCACCTAAAAAATTATTTCATGGTGCCCCACACAGTTGAGATAGCACGTCATAATCACTGAAATGCGTGAAAAAATGCCTTATCGTTCGTGAAGTTTTAATACATTTATTCTTTACCAATAGGACAGGCCTACAGTCGAGTGAACGTACGGAAATCCCTGACACTGCTCAGGGTTTTTGACAGCTTCCAACTGCGAAGCGCAAAGCGATGTAGACGAAAACAGTAGCCATCTGTAAAGCAATGAAGTGACGTTGTCGTAGAGGCGTTCACAAAATTGCGTTGTATGTACGCGGAGCAGCCCTTCTTATACGTTTGTCCATCATGCTTATTTATTTATACGACCTTCTCATAAATTCAAAGGTTTTTTAACGAATAGATGGAAATGGAATTTCGTCGATATTACGCTACAAACACGGTTTATTTTTATTCCACTTTCTAATAGAAGATTGGAAAAATGCAGTGCCGTGTTTGTCAGCTAGTGTAATATGAAAGAAAGGAAGGCTGAACCGTGATAGTCGAATTAGGCAGTTGAAGGAGGTATGGGGCTGCCACCGAAAGCCCGTCTAGTGCCCGCCTGGGCAAGTAGAGAGTCTCGGACCCTGCCCTCGAGCCAGTTGCGACCAAAAACGGCAGGGCGTGGATCCGTACGTGGGACCGCTGGAAGGGCAGTGCGTGACGCCTGTTACGCGGCTGCCTGGCGAACCGTTTATTACTGACGGCCATCCTAGCAGGGTGAAGGCCGTGGCGGAACGTGGTTTTTTGATACTTCTCCGCATCTATCTAGCCGCTCCATAATTTACATTTGGTTTAGCGCACGATCGAGCTAATAGGCTCTCGGTAACACATGCTAATTTACCACTGTCGTCAAAGCGCTTTCAGAGAAACATCAATTTGTCTTTCCGTGTCGAATCAAAATGATACGGTGTTTGTTTCTAGATGACTGCTGCGTAGAGCTGGCACCTGCACACAGTGAATTCGAAGAAAACCGCAGCCGGCATTTTCTTTATTTTTACGTTCTCTGCTGTGGTGTCGAGATGATTCCAATAATAGAGTTTCACGTGTAGCGACTTCACAGAACGTGCGCGGTATAGTAGTACTTTTTGCGTTTTCGTCAGAGTTCGCCACACTTCACAGTCGATAGACGGATCTTTCGTTGCCTTATGTCATTAGCGAGTACTGCGTCACGCAGTGAAATCAATTAGGCGCGGCTTAATGCACGCGGAGAACTTGTACCTGCCGTGAATCTGGGATGCCGATTTGAAGGTGTCCTCGCAGCCGGTAACGTTAGCCGACGCGGCGGTCTTTGTATTCAGTTACGGCGGAACGGGGCCGCGATGACACCAGATCCGTGCGGGAGAGGCCGCCCCTGCCTGCAAGTCTCCAGAGTTCCGCCCGCCTTGCGGCTGAGTGCTCGTCTGGTCCCGCCACACTTCTGCCGCCTCAATTCCACAGGTTCACACTGAAAATCTTATTATTTTCATACATGTATCGTTCAAGTATAGCTCGTCTGCGCTATAGATCGTCACAGAAACATCGAGAAAATGTTTAAGCGCAACCAAAATATGTAACTAATTGTTGATTTTTGTTCAGGTATTTACAGATGCCTGACTGTTCCGATGCGCTGTGCGAGTAAACTGCCACATACTGCACTTGGCTTCCCGTGGCCGTTGTCGGAAACACGCGGTGACGTTACAGCAAACAAGCTCAGTGGTCACCAAGTAGACGGAATCGGATTGTGAGTGCACTGTGAAGTGGTTCGAGCGTCGTCGTGAAGTATTACGATAATGACTTACTGCAGGCCGACCACAGCGGTCTCGCTCCCGGGCGCAATAATATTGTGGTCACTAGTACGCACACCGTTCATTTCCCTTTTCAGTATTGCCGAATCTCCCCTCGATGCGATATTTTACAACTTATCACGAGCTGTCTTACTTTAATCAGACGCCAGTTCCGTAATATCTCGAGGACGTACTCTGTCGGAGAAACCCAACAGTGAGAAAGTATTTATGTATAGATGTGCATCCGTGCCCATAGCACGCGGCGTATAGCCGTGTGATTAATGTTTGTGACGTCTTTATCTCGTAAACTAGGTGTTCTGCAATGATATAATTTTGCGCTTTTATTGAATGGTAAATGTGTCTGTGAAATGTGTCGATAATAGAATTAGTAGTAAAGAAGCAATAAATTTTAACGGCATGCGTAATGGGCTACCTTCAATGTGTGAACAGTGGAAAGGTGTTGTGCGATAAACTTTTTTCCTTTCAATATTTTGTGGGGGTTATCAGCGAGAAAAAATTTCGTATAGCCTTTAAATGGTGTTAAAAGTTTGTTGCATGTCGCTAAGTGCTCTCATTCTCAAATGCTGGATGAACAGAGTCTGGGGTTTGACGCGAGGCACACTGTGCTGCTTGTCCAACCCAACCCCTCTCGTAGGGGGGTGGTTCTCACTCTCAAAGCGATTCTCCGCTCACACTAAGGTATACGTGTACCAAATTCCGTGAAATCACCAGTTGGTCTAGGAACACACACACACACACACACACACACACTATGTATTGTTATATAAGGGCAATGTTTCACGTTACTAGCGTCTTACCGTACCACACTGCATTGTGCGCGGACTGCGCTGTGGCGGCGCGCGGCGCCCTCATCGCGGTGGAAAGCCGCGTCACCAGTCAGGTCACTGCAGCAGGCGACCCCTGGGATGAGGCGGCTGAGGCAACTCTTTCTCAGTGTAAGGTAATTGAAGGTCACCTGGCCAACTGGCTCTATGGGCGTAGTTTGCACGGAAAGCGACAGATGACACTGATGTGGCCTTCCTCTCGATTCTCGAGGTTTCTGTTCCGAACGAGTGCGCAGCAGTTGTTTTGTGGGCCTTGCCTCGATTGTGAAGCGCGCTTTTTTTATCCGATTCGTTCTATCTATTAAATGTCGTTTAAGCATTTCGTTGCTAGCTATTCAGTATTCAGTTCTGATTCTGATAGTGTTGTTTCAGATTACTGTAAGCAAGGATTTTCTGAGAAGTCGACTTCCTGGCTACACCTGGATATACCCTACTGGCCATTAAAATTGCAACACCGTGAAGAAATGCAGATGATAAACGGGTATTCATTGAACAAATATATTATACTGGAACTGACATGTAATTACATTTTCACATAATTTGGGTGCATAGATGCTGAGAAATCAGTACACAGGACAACCACCTCTGGCCCTAATAACGGCCTCGATACGCCTGGGCATCAAGTCAAACAGAGCTTGGATGTCGTGTACAGGTACAGCTGCCCATGCAGCTTCAACACGATACCGTAGTTCATCAGGACTAGTCACTGGCGTATTGTGACGAGCCAGTTGCTCGGCCACCATTGACCACACGTTGGTGAGAGATCTGGAGAATGTGCTGGCCAGGGCAGCAGTCGAACATTTTCTGTATCCAGAAAGGCCCGTACAGGACCTGCAACATGCGATCGTGCATTATCCTGCTGAAATGTAGGGTTTCGCAGGGATCGAATGAAGGGTGGAGCCACGGGTGGTAACACATCTGAAATGTAACGTCCACTGTTCAATGTGCCGTCAATGCGGACAAGAGGTGACTGAGGCGTGTAACCAATGCCACCCCATACCATCAC
Source organism: Schistocerca cancellata (assembly GCF_023864275.1). Lineage (NCBI taxonomy): Eukaryota > Metazoa > Arthropoda > Insecta > Orthoptera > Acrididae > Schistocerca > Schistocerca cancellata. Next base: position 605,377,909 of record NC_064632.1, on the reverse strand, counting down.
GCCGGGTGATACGCCAGTATGGCGATGATGATGAATACACGCTTCCAATGTGCGTTAACCGCGATGTCGCCAAACACGGATGCGACCATCATGATGCTGTAAACAGAGCCTGGATTCATCCGAGAGGATAACGTTTTGCCATTCGTTCACCCAGTTTCGTCGTTGAGTACACCATCGCAGGCGCTCCTGTCTGTGATGCAGCGTCAAGGGTAACCGCAGCCACGGTCTCCGAGCTGATAGTCTATGGTGCAGCAAACGTCGTCGAACTGTTCGTGCAGATGGTTGCTGTCTTGCAAACGTCCCCATCTGTTGACTCAGGGATCGAGACGTGGCTGCACGATCCGTTTCAGCCATGCGGATAAGATGCTTGTCATCTCGACTGCTAGTGATACGAGGCCATTGGGGTCCAGCACGGCGTTCCGTATTACCCTCCTGAACCCACCGATTCCATATTCTGCTAACAGCCATTGGATCTCGACCAAAGCGAGCAGCAATGTCGCGGTACGATTAACCGCAATCGCGATAGGCTACAATCCGATCTTCATCAAAGTCGGAAACGTAATGGTACGCATTTCTCCTCCTTACACGAGGCATCACAAGAACGTTTCACCAGGCAACGCCAGTCAACTGCTGTTTGTGTATGAGAAACCGGTTGGAAACTTTCCTGATGTCAGTACGTTGTAGGTGCCAACCTTGTGTGAATGCTTTGAAAAGCGAATCATTTGCATATCACAGCATCCTCTTCCTCTCGGTTAAATTTCGAGTCTGTAGCACGTCATCTTCGTGGTGTAGCAATTTTAATGGCCAGTAGTGTAGTAGTAGCCATCGGCCGTATTAGCCGCTCTTTGAAAATATTATTTTTGATGGACCAGGTGATTCAGATGATTTGCACCGCCAGAAGCAGAGGAAAATTGTCCGATAACATTTCCTTCGTAGAAACGCTGCATACAACGAAAGAGGAAAGGAAATCTGTCATCAGTAGGGGCAGTGTGACATTGGGCAAGGATTTGTTCGCTGATAAGAAGAAAAAAAAAACGTTAACGAAACAGGACTAATCGCATATCAGACAGGATGCTGAGGACGTTAACCGCGTTAAAATAAAGACTCCCTCCAAAAAGGGTCGATCAAAAAGCAGTGCGTGGTGTTTTGGCGCTATTTCTTTAAAGATGACGCAAGAGAGGAGGGACGTTGTGGCATATATTTTAATATGTGCTCGAGGAAGAGACGTTCGTTCATATGTACTAAATGGTTAAAGTAATCTCACGGGAAACAAGTCGTTGGGAAGTTGCTGGCAGGCAGAATTATGTGCCGGACGGGGAGTCCGAAGCGCGGTCCGCGGCGCCGGCGCCTTCGCCGCCCTGTGCGGCTAGCAGCAGGCCACCGGTGCCCGCCGGTGCCTCGCCGAGGCCGCCTGCAGCTGGTGCTCTGGCGTCTCCTGCAAAACTGTCAGACTCACCGCGCAGTTCCGGGCTCCGCCAAGCAGATTCTTCGTCTCGAGCGATTCGCCAAGAGTACGGAACCTTTATGCCTTCAACCAACGGTTGCCTCAGAAAAGAACATTTATTTTGTTCTCGCCTCCGTCGGTCGCAGTTCCGTCTACTCGCTGGACACGTTGTTATTGTTACTGTTATTTACGTGGCACCGTCTGCAAGAATTGCTAAAGACGCCTAGCGAAAGTGCCCGATTGGAGGGCAGCCGCGAAACTTTGCCCTGGCTGTGTGGTGGCCGCCTTTCCGAGGACGAACTGTGTCGGCCTGAGGGGAAACGTAGCCGATGCCGAAGGTTCGCTAATACAGGGAGCGGGGCACCCGACCCCAGCAGTGTGTGCGCCCGCCCTGTGCGGGTCTGTCCAGGTGGCGACACCTGCGTGTCGACGGGTAGGAGATGACGGCGAAGGCGATACGACGGCCGGTCGCAGTCGCAGTCCCCGAGCGGGGAAAGTTGGCGAGTCTTCACTCACCTGCGGAGCCGACGACCCGACGAAGTGACTCGGCAGCTCTCTCTCCGGCCGCGGCCTCCATCACTCGTCGTCCGGCGCCCACTCCCGGGACTCAAACGACACGAAATGCGGTTGCCGTATAACACCGAGGCTGCGGTACTCCGAGTTACGGGCCGCGCGTCTCCGACGTTCCTTTGTAAACGGCTTAGTTCTACAGCGTAAAGTGTCAGCTCTTCAACTGGTAGCGGAATCGTATTACACTCTGTTCCCCAGATGTCCTCTCGATGTACCGAACAGTAGTCGCCGAGCAGGCATTTTAGTTAACCGTCGGCCTGCTTGTGCGACGTTTGTCAGCGGTCTGTTAAGACGAAGAGCCGTTCCTCTAGACAGGGCGTCAGCGCGGCTGTGGCAGCTTTTGCCTCTGTCCACTAGCTTCTCCACTTACAGCACGACTGTAGTTACTTCCTTCACGATAGGTGATTCCTCAGCAAACAGCAGGTGACTCTGTCGTGCCAGTTAGTGCAAGCCGCTCCCGGACCACCTGCCCCGCGTTATAACGCACCAGTGTGAGGCGGCTCGACCGCACTCAGACAGACGGCGAGATCCCGCCCCTGCTACCGGAATCGTTCTCTGTTTCACGCTCTTCCGCGGCTGTACGGTACTCCATTGCAAACTCTATTCGCGTGTACACTACGTAGGTTTGGTCATATTTTATTACTGCGCGCGCCTCTCGTAATCGTATATGTGACCTAATTCCTTTCACCCATTATTGAAATGTTCTTGTTGGAGTCCCCCTGAAATTAGCCAATCGGAGGAGAAACGTTATCGTCGCACAAGATTCTTTTCGTCGTATCTATTTACTGTAGCGACGGAGATGTCTGTCCACTCTCTCACCTTGCTGTTCCACCGATATTCCATACATTAAGTTTTACAGCCGATATCCTATTACTGAATTCTGTACCTAGAAAATTTCCGTATTCGCTGACTTCCATGTACTGGTGGTAACATATCCTAATTTTACATGTAATTAATTCTCCTGAGGAAGACAGGTTTATATGTGTCAAAACCAAGGTAAAGGTTTGAACAAACTTTTGAAGTTTTAGCTGGTTGGTGTATGAGTCCCATTGGATGTAAACAATAACACTCACTGTTTTGTCAGTGTACATAATTGTGAAGTAGTTGTACCAAGCAGCGACGAGAGAATCAATTGATACCGCAGGTACTGTTGATGGTACAGCCTGCTCCCCAGTAGCAAAATAAGGCACTATGTATGTAAAATAATTGTTCTTCCTGTAAGGTCTCATTTCTCATCAGGCTTCGTAGGATTTCTAGTCGTCTACGCCGTTTTGCAGTGTTTGAGAATAGCCAGATCATATCCACCCGAAATGATGTAGTAAATATAGGAGTGTGATGTTCATGGAGCAGGATGCGTGGCCCGTGGACTACTGACCGTGCTTCCCACGTTCCTTAAGTATGGTGGGACCGTGACACCTCTCACTGTTTCTGCCATGCGACTCGAGGGTATCCTCCAGGTCACACCGGATCTGTCGCGCGTTTACCAGCCTCGAGAACCTAATAATGCACTGAAGCTCCAAAGAAACTGGTATAGACGTCGGTATTCGAGTACAGAGATGTTTAAACAGAATACGGCACTGCGGTCGGCAACGCCTATATAACACAACAAGTGTCTGGCGCAGTTGTTAGATCGGTTACTGCTCCTACAATGCCAGGTTATCAAGATTTAAGTGAGTTTGACCGTGGTGTTATAGTCGGCGCACGAGCGCTCGCACACAGCATCTCTGAGGTAGCGATGAAGTGGGGATTTTCCCGTACAACAATTTCACGAGTGTACCGTGAATATCAGTAATCCGACAAAACATCAAATTTCCGAAATCGCTGCGGCGGGAAAAAGATCCTGTTAGAACGGGAACAACGACGACTGAAGAGAATCGTTGAACGTGACAGAAGTGCAACCCTGCAGCAAATTGCTGCAGATTTAAATGCTGGGCCATCAACAAGTGTCAGTGTGCGAACGATTGAATGAAACATAATCGATATGGGCTCTCGGAGGCGAAGGCCTATTCGTGTATCCTTGATGACTGCACAACACAAAGCTTTACGCTTCGCCTGGCCCGTTAACTGTTGATGACTGGAAACATGATGCCTGGTCGAACGAGTCTCGTTTCAAATTTTATCGAGCGGATGAACGTGCACCGGTATGAATCCATGGACCGTGCATTCGGCAGGGCACTGTTGAAGCTAGCGCAGGCTCTGTAATGGTGTGTGGCGTGTGCAGTTGGAGTGATATGGGATCTCTGATACGTCTAGATAAGACTCTGGCACGTAAGTAACCATCCTGTCTGTTCACCTGCATTCGTGGCCATTGTGCATCCCGACGGATTTGGGGGCAATTCGAGCAGGACATTGCGACACCCCTTAAGTCCAGAATTGCTACAGAGTAGCTCCAGGAACACTCTTCTGAGTTTAAACATATCCGCTGACCACCAAACTTTTGAGACATTAACATTATTGAGGCTGACAAACTGCCTATTGGCTTCTGTCTCGGGTTCTTCGGCCGACGTTCATCTAATGATTTTTCTGACGTTTCGCCAGCACGAGTGGCTGGCATTGTCAAAGCTTCACCCTCCATTGCCGGCAATGGAGGGTGAAGCTTTGACAATGCCAGCCACTCGTGCTGGCGAAACGTCAGAAAAATCATTAGATGAACGTCGGCCGAAGAACCCGAGACAGAAGCCAATAGGCAGTTTGTCAACAAGTGGCCACGAAAGCCTTAACAATTTTGTATTATTGAGGCTGTCTGGGATGCCTTGCAATGTGCTGTTGAGAAGGGATAGCCACCCCCTCGTGTTGTTACGGATTTATGGACAGCCTCGAGGGATTCATGGTGTTAATTACCTCCAGCACTACTTCAGACATTAGTCGAGTGCACGTCACGTCGTGTTGCGGCTCTTCTGCGTACTCGCGGGAGGCCTGCACGATATTAGGCAGGTATAAGAGTTTCTTTGGCTCTTCAGTGTAGGTCTCAGCCTTAAAGATAGTAAACAGAAAGTGCGTTAAGTTGCACGATGCTGCTACAGCTGTTGTCAGTGTCGTTCTCATATACTCTTACCGTGAAGGAGGAGACAAAGCTGCCAATCACAACTCTTACGCCTTCGTCGATCGTGCTACCTTCGCTGTGTATAACTGAACCTCCTTTCATTCCCCCCCCCCCCCACCACCCCCAATATGCTTGCATTATTTTTGTCCGCCACCAGTTGTAAAAGTGCGGTGCTTAATAAGCCGTTTCTCTATATCATGTTGAGAGCTACATAATGTATTATCTGTTTCAGGTGAGTGCCGGTTGGTGCAAAGTTTGCAGACACAGGTCGGTAAGTACGTCTCTAAATGGCTGTGGTGTTCCTGAGTCAGGAACATAGTGGGACTTTCCTGCAGTGAGGCAACTTCTAATCCGAATTGGCTGGCATGTACAGCTTACGAAAACAAGCCACAAATGGTTTCTCTTCGGTGCCTCTCTCCGAGAAAATAATTCAGGCGGGAAGACAAGAGTTAACAGTGCAGCACTACTTATTTGGATCCGTTGTGTTCTTATGAAACCGTGGTTTCTGATTATTGACTAATTGTACTAGGTCAGTGGGAATGTGTTGACGCAGATGGTTGAATCTGAACCTCCTCATGTGCCCGTTTGGACTCGGCTTCGGCTGCTGCTATCCGTTTTGCCGCCTGCCGCTGTTTACCGACTTGTAACGTGTCATTCCCGGCCACGACGACGGCGCAGATTTCAGGTATCTGAGGACGAGAGCTTTTCTCCGACCTGGAGATGGGGGGCTGAGTTGTAGTCTGACTCAATTTTAGGGAATGGTTGCATTGGCATGGCCACTGAAAATGCCTACGTTCTGCTCTCAAGGGGAGTGTTACTAAAAGCGATGAATCTTAAGAACAGTTTCGGAGAGCAGTTGTTTGTAGCTCGCGAAAGGCAAAGACAGACGGCTGGCCCTTGCGAGTAATAGCCGTGTGGAGCGGAAGTGGTGTTTTAAAATAAAGCCGCTCTGACTACGCTGAAAGCTTCACAAAATTTTGCAAGCGCGTTCCCTCGTCATTTGCCGGTCTTGTGGCTGACTGTTGCAGCTCACCGGGCCTGCACGCTCTCAGTAGGAGGGCGCATCCTGGGAGTGCGCGGGGCCGTCAGCTGGGTGGAACGTGGCGGGGGACTTGCCGACGTGTGACACGAGTTGAAAGGGTCACTTTGTTACAATGGCAGCATGTTTGTGTCCTCCTTTTTCTCACTGTAGACTGTCATCGTGTTCCGTTTTTATTTTTATTGTATAGATTATCAGTAGACTTTGCTAGAAACCAGTTGAGACGATATAGCGACTATTGGCGGTGCTCAATTTCGGACCTAGTCTTCGGATCCGTCTGGTCTCTGGCTGGGCGCTGCTGCGGGTGGGCCTCGGCACGGCGCCACGGTGGCTCCGAAGGCAGACGAACGCACCGGCTACGGCTAGTGTTTTGCATTTCCTCTTTAAGCGAAGCTAGGGGCGAGTAGCCTCGTTTTGTAATTTCGACGCTGCACTCGTGGTTGTAGTAAATTTGGCCAACAGTCGGAAAAGACTGTCCGCATGGCTGTGCCAGACTGGGGCGCATCGTGGAATGTAAGATTAGGGGGCGCAAGTCACACAGGTAACGTTTGTAATAGGTTACTGAAGAGGAATTTCCTGCAATACTGGAAGGAACAGAGGAAAACCGGTGTACATCGTGCTACCAGGCACATACTCCGAGTTCTTGCTGTCTGTGTAGTTCGATGTTCTATCGGACAACACTTCTTTTACACTGGAACAGGTGACATATGCCGTTCCATCGTGAAAACGATTGTTGCTTGTAAGTATTGCCATTTCATGAAATCGCGATTGTTACGTTTGCTATACGAACAGTTTCATTACGTGAGTTGATGAAGAAAACTTGTACGGAATTGGGATTAGTTTCAATGTGGCTGTAAAGAGTACCTACTAAATTCCACCTCGTGACCGTCCTGCTGCATATTGAAAGAGGCTTTCGTATGTTGTTTCCTTGTTCAGCTGTCTGCAGCCCCCTGCTGCATTATGGACCTCAGTGACGTTACTGCCGGTAATGCTCGGACCGAACCACTAGCGCATTGCTCGCAAGCGACACAGCACGGGAGCTGAAAATTAAGTAACCTCGAGAGCGAAGAGTAAGTGGAAGCTGTGAAGGGCACCCACTCAAAGACTGTGGGCGGATGTAACTTTTGGCAGTTAAAACGGTGGCACGCACCCCAGCGTTGGTAAAAACACTGGAAATTTCAGTAAAGTCTGCAAAACGCAGAAAATACATCGAATTTGAATGATTAAATATTCTTCAGGTACGTTTCCATTAGGAAAAGCGTGCCCACGACCGTACTGGTGAGATCCAAGGTAGGAGGAATGGCACTATCGGTCGTAAATTTTTTAATCTGTTTATGCAGATCGATTTCAGCTGCCGGGTAGGTATCTACAGTGCAGTTACAGTCAAGTGACGATGATTCATCGTAACTAAAATCGCACATGGCACCACATTCCCATTACAAATAACAAACAGCAAACAACTAAATTACTGTTGTTTGTATCTGTAATGGCAATTTGGTACCCAGTGCGAATTAATTAACGATGAGTTATCGTGACTTGAATATAGCTGCATTAAAGATAGCTGGAAACAAGATGAAATCGATCTGCCTACCGCCCTATCTTGGGATTGTTCAGTACGTTTATGCTGTGGAGATAAGTAGAGAAATGCACTGGGACACTCGAATGTCACAAAAAATGTGTTTTATGAATAAGTATAGAGATAAAACTGTACAATTGTTTTACGACATTGGAAAGATAGACAGGAAAGGAGGGGGGGGGGGGGATCAGCATGCGTCCAACGAGTCGTGGAACGGGCATCAGTGTCGCTGCAGACTGCGGTGCGGTGGTGGTGCGTGCTGCGTGCTGCGGCAGGGGCCCGGCGCAAGCAGCTGCGTGATGTTTTTTGTGGGCCAGGAGGAGCGGCAGATAAGACAAGTGGGCCGTGCCGGCGGCAGGGCACTGACCCCTGGTCGCTGCCCTCGTCTCTGCAGCGTCACTCACTTCATTCCACTGTGTTCGCCTTCGAACCCATCATCTCTAAATGACACTCCTGCAGTGTACTTCGAAAGCCACATCTGCACTGTGTTAAATACTATACACAAGAACGACTGAAACAGATATTTAGTACTTGAGTACCTGTGATCAACGGCATAGAAAGTCCCCAGGCGGACCAGACGTGAGAACTTTCAAGTCCTGCCTCGGCTGGAATGGCGCACGAAGGCAAAACTGACCTGCAGTCCTTGTCTTGCACCTACTTACCATTGTCTGATCCGTCAATAAAGTGCAGCTACACTTTCACCCTAAAAGAAGTGCCGCACAGCAGTCTCCCGATAACCTACTCTCTCCCAAAAGTCCTGTTATGCCGATCAAAAAGTTGCGACGGGGACGGGAAGATTCTAGTGATAGCTTGGTATGTACGCGGTAGGCGTACCATCGGTCGTCTTCCTTAAAGTTTGGCCGTCCAGCAATCCTGTTGCTGATTTACGACTGAGTTGTCCTATTTAGGGACCACTCGGTAACCTCATTTGGGGAAGAGACCAGAAAAGGTGCCCTAAAATAGTCACATTTTACTACTCACTTGTCCAATGGTGTCACGCCATTGTGGCCGAACAAGTAAGGAATTATATTTTGCAAAATGGAGTGTAAAAACACTCACAGATGATCCCACAAATGAAAGACCGGAAAGGAGAGCAGCTATTGTGGGCAGATACAGCATTGACGTAGCAGCACTCTGAGAAACCCGTCATGCTGATGCTATGTGATCAAAAGTATCCGGACACCGGGCTGAAAATGATTTACAAGTTCGTGGCACCCTCCATCGCTCTAATTCAATATTGTGTTGGTCCACCCTTAGCCTTGATGACTAGGGCCCGGATTTTAATTACCTAAAAACAGTTAAATATGCAAGCATTTATGACATAAAACTTACATAAATTTGACCTTAAAAAATAAAATATGACTAATAGAAGTTTATTTAAAGCATTCTTGTTTGTTTATTTAATTTTTCATTCACCATAAAGTAATACAATATTTTGAGAAGTGAATTTTGTAAGTATAGTTCTTTCTTTCTGTAGGGTTTGTGGCTAATTTGCACCTATTTTTTGAATGTCTGAATGTCTTGTTTCCTAAACACAAAGTGCAGTGAAAAGATCATCTATCATAACAGTAAAACAATGTTTTTATTTCTACATAGTATTTAAAGCATTTCACATTATTTAATACCATAGGTCAATCTTCAGTGTGTGAAAAGTTGCACTGCATCACAAGGTGCATTTTCAGGTTTTCCATTGTCAAAGACCTACGGTTGTCGCTGAGGATAGTTTTGTACCTGGAAAAGCTCCTCTCCACTTCACATGACATCACTGGAGCATATTTGAAGGCAGCCAGGTCACTGGAGTTCAGCTTTGTTTCAGTATCTTCAAATATTGCGGCATTCCTTGGAAGACTGTCACTAATTTTGCACAGTGTAGAATATCCAGGATTCCATTGGAGAACACTTTGCAATTTGGTCTTCATTTTGTCAGCCACATGACCATGAGCTCGACCCAACTCTCTCTGCAAATGTTGCACAATACTCAGGGCCTCACATAGCTGAGTGCCAACAGCTCCCAGTCGTTTGATGGCTTTTGATATCACTGAAAAATTGGCGTTGATGTATGCCAAGTTTCGAGACAATGTATCTATAAACACTTCTTTCACAATTTTGATAGCACTTGATTCATCGCTATCAAACTCACAGAAGATTGTCTTTATTTTGGTGTAGTTGGTGTAGTAATACTCAGCAACATGAAGCCAAGAACTCAATCATGTAAGAACAGGTTTAGGTGGGGGGGGGGGGGGGGGCATTGAAGGTGCTTGTTCCTTGAATTTCTGCACCCGTAGCGGAGCCTTCACATAGATTTTCTTGCCACAGGAAATTAATTTGTCACGTCAGGGTAATTTGATGGCACCTCTTCGGCAACTCTGTGCAACGCAAGTGGCGTACGCCATACTGGAGTAGAGAATCTGAAGCCCTTTGGCTGCTTTAGCCATATATGAAGCACCATCTGTTACAAGCAGCAAAACGTTGTCTCTTTTCACACCATCCGGCCACAGTAGCTTCAGAGAGTTGTCAAACAAAATAGCAATCGTCGAATTGTTTACTCTATCGAGAGCTTCACACTTTAGTAGGAACATATCTCCAGGGCCATCAACTTTTAGAGCACCAAAAACATCATTTGCAATATATCGCCCACTAATATCCGTAGTTTCGTCTATCGACAGCCAGATCTTTTGCTCAGCAATAGGAATTCGTATTTTTTTGAGCACATCATTGTAGCATACAGATAAATAGTTCTTTCTCAGTGTAGATTCATCTGGAACTGGATGTGTTGTGTACTTCTCCAAGAACCGTCAGAAGCGTGGATTCTTCAGCTTTTCCGATAGGATGTTGCGGGACACCATCATCTTACACAAATCCTTGCAGAATGATTGCACGGTTGACGATTGACCTGTCTGTTCAAATAACAGCGTTTGCCTGCTGTTATTTTCAGCACTTCGTTTCACATAGCTGCTGTGTTTAGCGGTATTACAGTGTTGTTGCACATTAAAGTGCTTTTCTGCACTAACTTTAACCTCACACAGTTTACAAAATAATATTTTCCCATCAGTACTAAAGAACTTCTCTCCAAATTCTCGAACATATCCTCGCAACTTCACGCTGTCGGAGCACTTTGCTTTAGGCATGTTGAACAAGGCAAAGGCTGAATTCAAACTGATTACTGGGAACACCTGTGCGCCTGTGATGATTATTACGGCAGAAGCCGCCTTTGTTGGCTCTGAAAGCGTATTGTCGACTCTGCGCAACAATGTTTTATGTTCGCGAAACGACTGTTGCTGTGGCACACCGATTTTCTGCTACAGTCCTGAGGAATAAAGCTGTGTACCAATTTATGTTTATCTTTTATAATAGCATGTTAAATATTGTCTCGTGAGCAACATTTTCATTTTCTTATTCGTGTGTCCCGTAAGATACGAGAAAAACGGTATATGCATTTTAGGCAAACGTTGACGGAAATATGACCTATTATATTAAAAATTAGCCGCAATATTGACCTATTACTTAAATTTGTTGAAATATGACTTTATATGCACAATCAAAATACATTTTTCGACACTAAAATGCCTAGATTTGTGTACAAATTGTTATAAAATTCACCCTATAGTTCAGATAAAAATATGACTTCTCATTAAAATCCGGGCCCTATTTATGACAGCTTCCATTCTCGCAGGCATGCGTTCAGTCAGGTGCTGGAAGGTTTCTTGGCGAATGGGAGCCCATTCTTTACGGAGTGCTGCACTGAGGAAAGGTATCCATGTCGGTCGGCGAGGCCTGGCACAAAGTCGGCGTTCCGAAACATCCCAAAGGTGTTCTATAGGATTCAGGTCACGACTCAGTACAGGCCAGTCCATTACAGGGATGTTATTGTCGTGTAACCCTTTTTCCACTGGCCGTGCATTATGAACAGGTACTCGATCGCGTTAAAAGATTCAATCGCCATCCCCGAATTGCTCTTCAACAGTGGGAAGCAAGAATGTGCTTAAAACATCAATGTAGATATGTGCTGTAATAGTGCCACGCGAAACAACAAGGGGTGCAAGACTCCTCCATGAAAAACACTACCACACCGTTCCACCACCGCCTCCGAATTTTACTGTTGGCAATACACACGCTGGTAGATGAGTTGACCGGGCATTCGCCATACTCACACCCTGCCATCGGATCGCCACACGTTTTTCCACTGTCCAGTCATCCAGTGTTTACGCTCCTTACAGCGAGCGATGCGTCGTTTGGCATTTACCGGCGTGATGTGTGGCTTCTAAGCAGCCGCTCGACCATGAAATCCAAGTTTTCTCACCTCCCGCCTAACTGTCATAGTACTTGCGGATCCTGATGAAGGTTGGTATTCCTGTGGTCTCTGTCAGTTAACAGACGAGGTCGGATTGTACGCTTTTATGCTCTACGTGGCCCTTCACGTTCCCACAACGGAAACAGTGGACCTAGGAATGTTCAAGAATGTGGAAATCTCGCGTATAGTTGCATGATGCAAGTGACACCCAATCGCCTGACCACGTTCGAAATCCGCGAGTTCCGCGGAGCGCCCCATTCTGCTCTCTCACGATGTCTAATGACTACAGAGGTCGCTGATATGGAGTATCTGGCAGTAGGTGGGAGCACATTGTGACTAATATGAAAAATGTGTGTTTTGGGGGATGTCTGGATATTGTTGATCACGTAGTGTAGGTCAACAGAACGAACTAGATGCAGGATACAGTTTCTTCTGGAAGAGGAAAGGTCCTCGTGAGCTTCTAACACAAGCAGCGGCTTTGCTTTCCAGGGACATGTCGGAGCTTCCAAATGGGCATAACGACCGCTTCGTATACAAGACTTCGACTGAATGACAGGCGGCATGCCACAGTGATCAGCGCGTATGACCCCACTGTTGATTCTGATGATGTTAAAGAAACATTCTTTTCGCATCTGGATGACATCCTCTCAAACATGAGATAAAATAATCTTACTTGGAGATTTTAATGCCATAGTGGGTAAGGAGCACAAAGTGTGTAGTTATCTTGTTGGCAAGGAAAGAGTCGGCAGTTATAGGTATTACACTCCTCTCAGAATTTAATGAACACGAATTAAAAATTAGCACACCATCTTTCATCAAAAGGGTCGCTTCAGAACATCATGGGAGCACCTTGTATCAAAGCACTTTCTATGTCGCGTCGACTATGTAATTGTCCGCAAGACATCTACACGATCTTTTCATCGCTAAAGCTATGACAGGAGCCCAAGGACAGGCCACCTACTTATTAGATCCGCTGTGCATTTGTCACTCTTCACCTAGAGGAGGAAACAAAAGAACTGTAGACACGAATTTGATGCTGAGGATTTTGGCCAGACCGAAAATGCCTCACGGTAGAGGAAACGGCCTCATCAGACGCTATCAAAGGAATTACGTCATGATGTAACACAACACTGGGAGAGCTGGAGACCACTATTCTAGATGCCTGCAAAAAGAAACTTTAGGACATAAGACCAGGCAGCATCAGGAGTGGTTTGATGAAAACAATGAAGCAGTTGCTGGATTGCTCTCAGAGAAGATGCAAACATGTGTAAGGGACGGGAACTCCATCGGTAAGAAAGAATCCTTTCCTTCGTCTTGCAAAAGCAAGAACACTAAAACCAACTGTATGATGAAGAATGTGTGGTGAAGAACAAGAGCTAAAGACTTACAATATTTTGCAGACAAAGAAACGCGACAGCTCTTTCAAACCACAAAAGCAATTTATGGTCGAACCTTCTTTGGTAGAAATCCACTTTGGTCCACTGACAATCGTACACTTCTAAAGGACCATTGCTCAATCATTAATACACTCCTGGAAATTGAAATAAGAACACCGTGAATTCATTGTCCCAGGAAGGGGAAACTTTATTGACACATTCCTGGGGTCAGATACATCACATGATCACACTGACAGAACCACAGGCACATAGACACAGGCAACAGAGCATGCACAATGTCGGCACTAGTACAGTGTATATCCACCTTTCGCAGCAATGCAGGCTGCTATTCTCCCATGGAGACGATCGTAGAGATGCTGGATGTAGTCCTGTGGAACGGCCTGCCATGCCATTTCCACCTGGCGCCTCAGTTGGACCAGCGTTCGTACTGGACGTGCAGACCGCGTGAGACGACGCTTCATCCAGTCCCAAACATGCTCAATGGGGGACAGATCCGGAGATCTTGCTGGCCAGAGTAGTTGACTTACACCTTCTAGAGCACGTTGGGTGGCACGGGATACATGCGGACGTGCATTGTCCTGTTGGAACAGCAAGTTCCCTTGCCGGTCTAGGAATGGTAGAACGATGGGTTCGATGACGGTTTGGATGTACCGTGCACTATTCAGTGTCCCCTCGACGATCACCAGTGGTGTACGGCCAGTGTAGGAGATCGCTCCCCACACCATGATGCCGGGTGTTGGCCCTGTGTGCCTCGGTCGTATGCAGTCCTGATTGTGGCGCTCACCTGCACGGCGCCAAACACGCATACGACCATCATTGGCACCGAGGCAGAAGCGACTCTCATCGCTGAAGACGACACGTCTCCATTCGTCCCTCCATTCACGCCTGTCGCGACACCACTGGAGGCGGGCTGCACTATGTTGGGGCGTGAGCGGAAGACGGCCTAACGGTGTGCGGGACCGTAGCCCAGCTTCATGGAGACGGTTGCGAATGGTCCTCGCCGATACCCCAGGAGCAACAGTGTCCCTAATTTGCTGGGAAGTGGCGGTGCGGTCGCCTACGGCACTGCGTAGGATCCTACGGTCTTGGCGTGCATCCGTGCGTCGCTGCGGTCCGGTCCCAGGTCGATGGGCACGTGCACCTTCCGCCGACCACTGGCGACAACATCGATGTACTGTGGAGACCTCACGCCCCACGTGTTGAGCAATTCGGCGGTACGTCCACCCGGCCTCCCGCATGCCCACTATACGCCCTCGCTCAAAATCCGTCAACTGCACATACGGTTCACGTCCACGCTGTCGCGGCATGCTACCAGTGTTAAAGACTGCGATGGAGCTCCGTATGCCACGGCAAACTGGCTGACACTGACGGCGGCGGTGCACAAATGCTGCGCAGCTAGCGCCATTCGACGGCCAACACCGCGGTTCCTGGTGTGTCCGCTGTGCCGTGCGTGTGATCATTGCTTGTACAGCCCTCTCGCAGTGTCCGGAGCAAGTATGGTGGGTCTGACACACCGGTGTCAATGTGTTCTTTTTTCCATTTCCAGGAGTGTAGTAGGAAGACAAGTTTTGAAGACCTCAATCAGGAATGAGTTAGTCATGACGAAGTGTACGACATAATAGAGTGAGCACCCATCAAAGAACAACTTGGGTACTCACCAACATTAGATGAAGTGAATGTGCTGTCAATCAAGCGAAGCAACAATGGACACTAGTCCTAATGGTACCTCAGCGAAAGCTCTCAAAGAATGTAGTGAGGAACTCATAAGGCACACAATGTGGAAAACTGAATAAATGCCTCCTGATTTCAGATACAGACTGGTAATTCCCATATTTAACAAAGGAGATAGCACAGTCTGCAATAACTATCACGGAATATATATATATATATAAAAAAAAAAGGCTCTGAGCACTATGGGACTTAACATCTGTGGTCATCAGTCCCCTAGAACTTAGAACTACTTCAACCTAACTAACCTAAGGACATCACACACATCCATGCCCGAGGCAGGATTCGAACCTGCGACCGTAGCGGTCGTGCGGTTCCTGACTGTTTTCGGTTCCAGACTGTAGCGCCTTTAACCGCTCGGACACTCCGGCCGGCAACGGAATATCGTCGCAGTCTTGTTTAGGAAAGCTAATTACTCCAATTCTCGCAAATCATGTCATGCCATTAGTTGTAGAATTACCACCAGTCAGTCATTGTGACTTCTGACCTTCTCGAGGAACCACAGATATGATATTTACTGCTCGTCAACTGTGGAAATACTGAGGGAAACAAAACAGAACTCCTTACCTTACCTTTATTTGGGAAGTTAGGTAAGATCTTATGGGAGCAATCTGCTGAGGTCATCGGCCCCTAAGCTTACACACTACTTAATCTAACTTACGCTAAGGAAACACACACACCCATGCACCAGGGTGGAGTCGAACCTCCGACGGGGGGAGCCGCGCGGACCGTGGCAAGGCGGCCCAGATCGCGCGGCTTGCCTTTGTTTATCTAAGGTATTTGACATCGTAAATTCTTTGCTCTACACAGATATGATAGCAGCTGTCATTGGTAATGATTGCGTTGGTGAGCCATTCCATATCAATAATGGTGTTAAGCAAGGAGGTGCTATTGCCCCTTGTTATTTTTCTTGTACTCGTATGTTGCCACTGTCATGCAGTTAGCCAAAGATGATCTTCTTGCAGATATACAGCTAACTTACGGAATGGATGAGAAGTGTTTAAGTGGAGTCATCTAAAAGCAAAGACTCTAATATTTGCCGGCCGGTGTGGCCGTGCAGTTCTAGGCGCTTCAGTTTGGAACCGCGTGACCGCTACGGTCCCAGGTTCGAATCCTGCCTCGGGCATGGATGTGTGTGATGCCTTTAGGTTAGTTAGGTTAGAGTAGTTCTAAGTTCTTGGGGACTGATGACCTCAGATGTTGAGTCGCATAGTGCTGAGAGCCATTTGAACCATAATATTTCCTGCAACATTAGTTGAATTAAATTATCCTGATGATGATGCACTTGTAGCTTCGTCTGAAGAAGAACTAGTGTTAATCCTGAATGCCTTCTCTGCAGCATAGAAAAAGATTGGCCTCATACTGTGTACCGGAAAAACACACATTCTTTACCAACCAGCATCCCGGAGAGAACAAAGAAATATCAGTGCCACCATTGACGAAGTGAGTGTTCAAGTAGCTAAGTCATTACCTTGACAACATCATCTCGTGAAGTGAAAGTGTAGATTCGGAAATTCGGTACAGAATCAGCCGTGCTGGAGCATCCTTTGCCAGAGAAAGATCTCAACTATTTGACAACCACGATGTCAATGGTGCAACAAAGATCCTCATACAATTCATTTGTAATTCCTACTGTGTTTTATGGGTCTGGAAGCTGAACGTGTTACAGACGGCACCTCGAAAACCTGGAACAGTATCACCAGCGATGCCTGAAGAGGAGTAACATGACAAGATAGACGCACAAATGTCCAGCATTCTTCATTGAAAGAGACACATGCAACCAGTATAAAAGGTTTGATTTTAAGACACCAGTTACGATGGGCAGGGCATGTAGTCTGCTTAGTCAATAATAACATTTCCAAACAATTGTTTAACTCTGAGTTAACAGCGGTCAAACTGTGTATAGGAGGGTAGAGGTAACGATTTAAAGATGTAATTAAGGCTAACACGAAGATGAATCACATTAATGATAACAAATAGGAGCCCTCAGCGCTTGACCATTCATCCTGGTGCTGACTAGTCCATAGTGGGGCAATTCTTTCTAAAGAAAACAGCGACTGTTAACAGGCAGTGGAGAAAAGAACAGGTACTGCTGAGACAAAATGGATGGATAGAAGTTGTTCCATGCGGGATTAGCTGTCATCATTGCGTTAGACAGTGTACGTCACTCATCGGACAGTCACCTCCGGACACAGAGCTGATCGAAAGAGACATCTTCTCGGCTAACATTGTTTGTTGTTGTTGTTGGTGGTGGTGGTGACTTGACTGTAGCACTTGCTCGTGCACCTGACAAAATACTTTGTATCGGAAGATAACGCCGACTTGAACCTCGTGACGACTGTTGGCTGAACTCAACCAGTACGTTGTGCAATGTAATAGCATCCTTGAGTGGGAACTACAGTTAAGTGTCGCCACACTCTCTGTCCGGGCTCTGCGTCGTTGGTGTCCCCTAAAATATACTGATCAGCCAGAACGTTATAACCACCGTCCTACTATCGATATAAACTCGTCCAGTGACAGCAGTGTCACCTGGCGAGGAATTTTTAGTTTATTCGTATGGCTAGGGCCCCGCGTCGGGCAGACCGTTCGCCGCGTGCCGGGCTTTCAATTTGACGCCACTTCGGCGACCTGCACGTCGGTGAGGATGATAGGATGATGATGAAGACAACGCAACACCCAGACCCTGGGCGGAGAAAATTCCCCGATCCAGCCGGGAATCGAACCCGGGCCCAGAGGCTTGACACTCCGTCACGATGACCATTGAGCTACCGGGGCGGACACCCGGCGAGGAACGGCTGCCGGGCAGACACACGCGCGGTGCACGCAGTGGCAGTGAGGCTGCTGTCTGTCGTAGAACTGGGAAGGCAGATTTTGATGGACCTGAGGCTCGGCACGACCATTTCGGCATCTGCGTGACTTGCTGGTGTTCGTGGAGTGCTGTGCTTAGTGTCTTCGACAAGGTGAAAACACTTCCACACGTCTGGGTTGGACAGACTGGTGAAACAGGATACGCGGCAACTGTGGTGGAAATAACATCAGATTTTAATACTGGGCAAAGTACAAGTATGTCTGAACACATCGACAAATAAGAATTCCTATTTCGTTATTAATATTTTATATAGAAATATGCTGTCTACTCGTTCCAATATTCCGTACCGAAATGATAAATAGCTTCAAATCAAAGTTACCAATATGAGGAGCTGTGAACAAGTACTTAAAGCAGTTTTGAAAGTCAGTAATGCAAACGTAGTTGCAGAGCGAAGGAGTGGACCGCAGAGTGAGGGTGCTTCGTGCAAAATTTGTGAAAGTGCGAGGGGTGGTTGGGTGCTGATTTCAGCGGAATATGAGATGCGTGCGAACTGCAGTAGAGTCTCGCTGCCACAAAAGCAGGTTGGGTGGGCGATGGGGGTGGGGCGTGGTTCACGCGGAATCTGCAGAAGTGCAGTGGGGGTGGGGAGGTTGACCTTGGCATATGGCCCTCTCCTCCTTGTCCTTGGCACATGCCGGTATGTCATTATTCCTGATGGTGACGTCAGCGGAAGGTGACAGGTGCATTGTCTCAGTTGTAATATGACACCAAAGGTGTTTTGAAGATCATCTAGTTCTATCTTTGGCCTTGTACTGATGAATGGCAAGAGATAAGGGAACATCCTAATGGCAGATGGATAAGCAACATTATATATCCTGCTTAAAACTTGCTAAAGAACAGCTGCCAGTTGCTGTAGAACACCCGACCAATGATAGTAAAAGAAAATATAGAAGATAGGATGTGTTAACTGCAGCGAAGCTTCTGCACAAACACACTACACATTCGACACTTCATGCAATACGGTGTTTGACGAAGGTTGTTGTGGAATCGAATATTGCGTTGGCCATGCGCGTAGCACCACATCGCTAGACGGTCGATACGTAACGCTAGTGGCGAAAGAAGTGTGATCGGAAGCCTCTTAAATGTGTCCCACTTCAGACCACACTATCGTCGAAAAGAGGTCGTATGTGTAGGGAGCAAGTTGGTTTGGGGTCAGTAACAGTTACCCAGAGCGATCCTGGTCTCCAGTTGGTGTGGTGAGAGGAAGGGACGCCGGCCGGAGTGGCCGCGCGGTTAAAGGCGCTACAGTCTGGAACCGCGTGACCGCTCCGGTCGCAGGTTCGAATCCTGCCTCGGGCATGGATGTGTGTGATGTCCTTAGGTTAGTTAGGTTTTAAGTAGTTCTAAGTTCTAGGGGACTGATGACCACAGCAGTTGAGTCCCATAGTGCTCAGAGCCATTTGAACCATTTTTGAGGAAGGGACGCGTTAGACATCACAGAATATTCATGAACATCGTCAGTATGATTGCTTACCTGGGACACATTTGTAGAAAGCGAGTATTTTGGGCCGCACATAATGTACTTAGCAGTACTCACTACTGAAAGTAACTGCTGATAAAAGAAAGAACCAACGAGCGAACAGCATCGTGTGGCAGGAGTTTCTGATCAAAATATTCGATTTATCATAACTTTACAAGAGGGGAATTTTATGAATGTTTATACCGGTCGTGGAGTCGTCACTGATGTGTCTTATTCTGCTTTCTAATGTGGTGAAATCTTTTCCAGTTTTCGTTATAAATATACCAACTCACCTCTGTTACGTCCGTACGGTGTTCCATGCCGTCCGTGATTGCTTGTGATTATTCCTGTCTGAAAATGTCTCTGGTCTTTAGCGATTGTCAGACGATGTAGATACCGTGCGGGAGCAATGTGGAAAAGACTTGTGATGTCACTTAATATGTATTATCTTATTAGCTCTTAATCGCCGTTGACTTTCTACGTGTGTCATGTTTCTACCTGTTTTAACAATGTAGTTAAGCACGTTGTGAAGTAGAAGGGGCGATCAGAGTCGGTATGCTAAAACACTGTCCTGTGTGAAGAAGTCCATAACTGCGTGTTACACATCCTCGTCCGACAAGAATCGCCGATCCTTCAAGGCCTTTTATAAGGGACCTTCGGCGTGATAGCCGCATGAGGGTACATCAAGAACCTTAGCGCGGGTGCTCGGGTGTCTCCCGCTTGAGTAGGCTAACTTCTGCGTTACATTTGCGATACGGGGGACTTGTGTTATCATGAAGCAGCAACCCCTTGTTTGCAGGTTTCCTGAACAACTGTGGTTTTCGACAGACAAGCTTCCACATACGCATTCTTCATTCTCCGATGGCTTCTTCGGCAGCCAAGAAAGGCATAACAGCACGTTGATCCTGTTTGGACGCATTAGTAATAACGTCGCTATAGTTTCATGTTTCCACTTTGGCCGCATGCACGTCGGAAAGACATGAATGCTACACTAATCACATGCCTACATGTCGGTGCTTATATAACGCATCAGAGTCGCGCTATGTTGCATACACGCTGCAGCAGCGTCCTCAAACAGAAACCTTTTCATTGCCCCTTATATATATATATATATTAGCTCCTTCGGCACGATCGAACTCCGAACTCTCAGTTTAATGGGAGTGTTGTTACATGATGTATCCAGTCGTGTAAGCGGCCAGCACGCTAGAAGTTAGGAGACGCGTAGTGAGAATACAACCTTGCACGTCTCGCTGGAAGCTGCCCCACGGCACTAACCGTACTGCGAGGAGGAGGTGGGTCTGAGTCGTGAATGCTGTGCTGAGCGGAAAGGGGGGAAAGCTCCGCAGGAAGAACAAATTCATTCACCTCGCACAATTGTATCCGCTCGCTTTCCTGACGAGAGAGGCCACGGAGAAACTCGCTGCCCAATGAGGCGTGCCGGGTAACGGGCATCAACTCGGCGGCGGCAGAGGAATGATTCGTGCGGGCCATTAATTACGAACGACGCAGGAAATTCGTTTCAATTTTCAGCGAAAACACGTGTACGTCTAGTATCACTGTAAAGCGAACAACAAGAGGCAGTTTGCATTGTACCGTATATTAGGGCTTTCTTCCTGTTCCCTTCGTGGCTGAAGCGCTTCAAAAACATCTAAGTCTCTGTACGTAGTGTTACGTTAGTGTCGCCTATCCTCGGCGTGCGCTGTGACGGCGGGCCCGCGGCGCGTCCCCCGTGAGGACCCCGACACTGACGCAGGACCAGCAGACTGCCGGTGTGAAGACCTGGCTGCTCCCGCCCGCTCAGCTGCCCGGGCACGGCTCACGACCCGCCCTCACACGGCCAGGTGTTCTAGGTTCGTGACCCGGTGCCTCTCACAGGACGTTTCAAAACACTACACTCTCCCTAGCTCCTTGTTTCAACTGCTTCAAAATGTCGGCTTTTTCTTGACATCGGCTGAACAGTGCTGCACGGTCGCAGACTGAATGGGTATTTTATTCTGTAACTGCCAGGCACTTGGCGAAGTGTGAATGTTTCTGTGACTCGGAGTCTAATACCACATCTCGAAGTTCTGTGATACATCTCACGGAGAGAGCTTTTGACGTCGCAGCCTTATCCGCGGCAGGGGAAGGTCTAGATTTTGCACCGACACGCAAGCGTTTGGTAGTGGTCGATTTTATTAGTTACGTTGAGCACAGCTCTGCTCCCTGTCACAACCCACCATTCGCTGTTGCTCCTACTTTGAAACTGTGAGTAGTTGTTGCGTATGTATGTAATTAATAATATTAGAGCCTAGGTAATAAATAGTTAATAATAGCAGAAGGATTTTAAAATAATTTACTTAAGTGACTAAACTATAACTAAACAGTTTTCTTTATACTTACAAGAAAATTCCACTTTACTGTCCGATATCAACATCCGTGGCATGTTTATACTCGTATTTCGCTGTTTAGGCCCATAGTGTTAAACCAGAAAACTAGACAAATCAGAAATAATTCCTACAAAAGATTTTATTGTTTTAATGGCGTCATTTGTGGTCCAGTGTGACTATCCACGGTCGCCGCTTTCCACCTCCTGGCGTAATTGTGCGTAAGTAATGGGGGTAAAAAATGTACCCCCAAAGGCAATATTTTGTCGAACGACTCACAATGTCGAGAACATGGTCCTATTGAAAAGTTATAGGACACTAACAAAAAATTGCTCTGAGCACTATGGGACTCAACTGCTGAGGTCATTAGTCCCCTAGAACTTAGAACTAGTTAAACCTAACTAACCTAAGGACATCACAAACATCCATGCCCGAGGCAGGATTCGAACCTGCGACCGTAGCGGTCTCGCGGTTCCAGACTGCAGCGCCAGAACCGCGCGGCCACTTCGGCCGGCTATAGGACACTAACCAAGCGCATGTTTTTATTTTTATTTTTTATTTATTTTTTATTTATTTTTTATCATCCCTTCCAATACAAACGCTTATTAAAGTTGACTCTCTGCCGCATTGTGCAGGGGCAGTGAAGATGCTCCTGTAGCGTTTTCAGTGTGAAGTGTTTGATCATCCAA
Source organism: Schistocerca cancellata (assembly GCF_023864275.1). Taxonomy (NCBI): domain Eukaryota; kingdom Metazoa; phylum Arthropoda; class Insecta; order Orthoptera; family Acrididae; genus Schistocerca; species Schistocerca cancellata. The sequence continues at coordinate 605,355,441 of NC_064632.1, read as the reverse complement.
AACACGGTCCTTCAGTGGCTCTCTCTGAGTTTCATCTCTGCTCCTATGAACTGTTGGCTATGAAAACAACATTTTGGCACCGACAACGAGCTGTAGACCAGTGAAGAGAATTCGCGAAAAGCACGGGCGGCTGCATTCTGTGACGAGGGTATTGGAAAGTTGGTACGACTCTGCGGCAAAGTCTACGTCGTATCGGCGACTATATACCTGCAACTTGTAGCTAACTATTGCAAATAAAACATTTTTCATTTTCACAGTAGTTTCCAGTTTGCGGCAGATCGGAACCTACTTTCCGAATAGCCCTCGTACGTAAAACGTCCCAACTTTGATGACCACCAGTATGGTGAAAAAAAAATGCGTCTGGTCTCAAATTAATGCGGAATTCAGTGCCCTACAAATTTTAATAGGCCCATGTTTTTTATACTGTCAATCCTTAACGTGATATAACCGTAAGACCGCAAAACTATCCTTTTTTGGGGATACATTTTCTAGCCCCCCATTTAGCGGGTGGGCTTAGGATAGAGACACAAATGAATCCATTAAAACAGTAATACCTTTTGTAGTAACAAATTTGTTCCTAGTAATTATTTCAGATTTGGATTTTAAGGCTAGTGGTATAGTTGTACTAAGACGGATTCGGTCAATTGTGTCCGTGCTGTAGGAACGCGATATGACTAGATGGAACGTTAGAACCCTAGAGCTTAGTCGGCAGTGACGGTAACTGCATTAGATTATCAAATGCATACAAAAACATAGTTTAATTTGCCTGTTGACGTGATTTAGCCTGTCACTTAACTGTGATACATCGCCGCACAAGATAACGTTTAATTCCCATACCATTCGCACACCAACACACAGTGTCCAGTTAGCATTGATGGGACATAAAACATAAACCGCATTCTTTACCCATACACGAATGACTGTCCCTAGACTATGTTAACATCGGCCGGGCTGTCGCACTACGGTATGTACTGGCTGGTGGTATCCTTTGGGATCCATATGGGGCGTACCCAAAACACACACACAGTTCTTGCCCACTATTATATTTTTTTTTCATCTCCGGAGAAATCACATTGATATTAGCACCAGCAAATACCTTTTGTGGTGCAGAAAATACTCCGATGGAACTGAGAAAGACCGCAGAGCACTAATCTGTATAAAACGTGTGTGAGGATGTATTGTGTCCGTAGTTTGTACCTGGTGGCCTGGCCAAGTATGAACACTCCAAACAATTTAGCATATGAGCAAAATATCGCCATTTTTATTTACGAGGGTTGAAAAGTAATGCCTCCACCTCCGTTAACTGGGTTTCGATGGGAATCTTGTAATAAATCAAACGCAGAAATAATCCTTAGATTGTGATCTTTAATTACCAATTTCACTTTTCCCCATAATCACCAGCCAGTCGGATACATTTCTGCCAACGATGAACAAGTTTTCTGAAGCCGTCACGGAACAAGTCGATACTCTGTTTCCGCAACCACAGTCTCACAGTTCTCTCAATGTCTTCATCAGAAGCAATACGATGTCCCCACAGATCGTCTTTCAATATCGGGAACAGATGGAAGTGAGACGGTCCTAAATCTGGTCTGTATGGAGGATAAACTGCCTATTGGCTTCTGTCTCGGGTTCTTCGGCCGACACTCATCTACTGATTTTACAGACGTTTCGCCAGCACGAGTGGCTGGCATTGTCAAAGCCTCGGCTCCAGTACACCACCGGCAATGGAGGGTGAAGCTTTGACGATGCCAGCCACTCGTGCTGGCGAAATCAGTAAAATCAGTAGATGAGTGTCGGCCGAAGAACCCGAGACAGAAGCCAATAGGCAGTTTGTCAACAAGTGGCCACGAAAGCCTGAACAATTTTGTATGGAGGATGCCGTACGATGGTGAGATTCAGTCTCTGAAGTTGTGTTGTGGCACGTGAAGCGTGTGGTTTGGCCTTGCCGCGCTGCAGGAAAACATCTCCCTTTTCCTTTCGGACCCTTGTTAGCCGTCGTTTCAGAGTTCACAGCGTTCCGGTGTAACGCTCTGAATGTACTGTTGTTCCACGATCAAGGAAATCAACATGGATAACACCATCTGCGTCCCAGAACACTGTGGCCGTGGTGTTTCCAGCTGAGGGCTGCGTCTTGAATTTTTTTTCTGGAACGAGTCTGTGTCGATGTGCCTGACTGACGTTTCGTCTCCGGGTCGTAATGGTGTGCCCACGTTTCGTCTCCTGTCACAGTGGAATGGAGAAAAGGGTCACCTTCATTCTCGTAACGTGAGATGGATTCCTGGCAAATTTGAAGTCTACTGGCATTGCAGCTGTTGAACGTCAGCTACAGGGCGCTATCCGTACGGCGCAGTCTTGGGCTGTAGCGCATGGGTTTCAGTTTTCGGCAGCCAAGACCCGCGTTATGCATTTCTGCCGGCGCCGAACAGTCCATCCTGAGCCGCGGCTTTATCTTGGCGACGAACTCCTTGCTGTGGTGGAAACCCACAGGTTTTTGGGGGTGGTTTTCGATGCCCGGTTGACTTGGCTGCCTCATATCCGGCAGCTCAAACAGACGTGTTGGCGGCATCTCAACGCTCTGAGATGCTTGAGCCACACCCGCTGGGGCGCCGACCGCTCTACCCTGTTGCGGCTCTACCAGGCGTTAATCCAGTCCCGTCTGGATTATGGGAGCCTGGCTTACGGCTCAGCATCCCCATCTGCGTTACGGGTGCTGGACCCAATTCTCCACAGCGGGATACGCCTTGCCACTGGTGCTTTCCGCACCAGCCCTGTGGACAGTGTACTAGTGGAGGCAGGTGTACCCCCACTGCGGTTCCGGCGCCAACGTTTGCTGGCCGCTTATGCTGCCCATGTTCTAAGCTTGCCCGGGCATCCAAATTATCGTGTCCTGTTCCCGCAGTCAGTCGTCCATCTGCCAGACCGTCGGCCCCGGTCGGGTTGTCCGATCGCCGTACGCGTCAAGGAGCTTCTCTGTGGGCTTGGGTTTTTCCCTGTTCCACCTCCTTTCCGGGCGCCTCTGCGTACACCCCCGTGGTGTGTTCCTCGCCCTTGCCTTCGGCTCGACTTGGCACAGGGCTCGAAGGACTCGGTCCCTCCAGAGGCCTTCCGCCGCCGCTTTTATTCCATCCTGGCCACGTATCAGGGCTCTGGAATTGTTTACACCGACGGTTCGATGGTTGCTGGTCGTGTCGGGTATGCGCTAACTCTAGGGGACCATTCCGAACAACGGTCCTTGGCGGCTGGCTGCAGCGTTTACACTGCTGAGCTAGTCGCCATCTTTAGAGCCCTAGAGTATATCCGCTCCTGCTCAGGTGAGTCCTTCGTTATCTGTAGCGATTCCCTGAGCGGTTTACGAGCTCTCGACCAGTGTTTTCCTCGTTCTCGTCTGGTGATGGCTATCCATGAGTCCCTGCATACTCTTGCGCGTTGCGGCCGCTCTGTGGTCTTTGTGTGGACCCCCGGTCATGTCGGTATCCCGGGCAATGAACATGTTGACCGCCTGGCGAAAGAGGCCACGAGTAAACCATCTCTGGATGTTGGCCTCCCAGAGGCTGATTTGCAGGCAGTCCTCCGCCGAAAAGTTTTTGCGCTTTGGGACGCTGAATGGCGCGATCGGATTACACCCAATAAACTCCGTGCCATTAAGGAGACGACGACTGTGTGGCGGTCCTCCATGCGAGCCAACCGCAGGGACTCAGTCGTCCTTTGTCGGCTCCGCATTGGCCACTCCCGGCTAACACACAGTTATTTACTGCGCCGGGAGGACCCTCCTGTATGTCGCTGCGGGGCGGCTTTGACGGTGGCCCACATTCTGTTGGCCTGCCCCCTTTTAGCTGTGGTCAGGCAGACATTTGCGCTGCCTGATACGCTCCCTGCCGTTTTATCCGATGACCCTGTTATGGCTGCCTTAGTTTTACGTTTTATTAGGACAGGGAGTTTTTATTCTTTCATCTGAGTGTTTCTGTTTTATTTTATTTTTTGTTTTGATTCTGGCCTTTGGCCTATGATTTTAAACTGATCTTTTAATGTGTTTCTAAGGGGTTGGCTTTTCCTTTTTTATTTCTATGGTCGGCCAACCACTGTCACACTCTGTGTGGTTTTAGTTCGTTTTGTCTTGTCCTTGTCTCCGTTTCTCTTGTTCTGTATCGTCTGTGATCTATTCTGTTCCTCGTTTTTATTCTCTGTGGATGTTCTTTGTCTTTGGAAAAAGGGACCGATGACCATAGCAGTCTGGTCCCTCTCATCCCCCAAACCAACCAACCAAATTTCAAGTCTGTGCACTTTCATTTCAGGAATCAGCATCAGGGATACCCATCATGCAATGATCTTCCGATAGCCGAGCAAAGCAATAATGTGACCCATGCTTTCTTGTGAAATGCTAATTGTGCTTGCAATTTCTCTGTGAGTGATACGACGATCGTCCTGAATCAATTTGTCAACATTTTCCATGTGAAACTCGGTGGTTGCTGTCACAGGAAGTCCATCTCTTTGTTTTTCCCGTCTCAACATCTTTAACTTACTCGACTACGACGCACAGTACTCACGTAAACACCATCACCATAAACTGCTTTCATTCTCTGATGAATCTCCTTTGGGGTGACACCTTCTGCTGTCAAGAATTCAATGATTACACGTAGCTTTAACCGCACTGACCGACCGTCTGCGCAGGGTCCCAAACAACACAACATTTCAATGGTTCAAATGGCTCTGAGCAGTATGGGACTTAGCTTCTGAGGTCATCAGTCCCCTAGAACTTAGAACTACTTAAACCTAACTAACCTAAGGACATCACACACATCCATGCCCGAGGCAGGATTCGAACCTGCGACCGTAGCAGTCGCGCCCTTCTGGACTGTAGCGCCTAGAACCGCTCGGCCACCCCGGCCGGCACAACATTTCAATGCTAAGGCTTCCCACCAACTGGAACTGTAGAGAAGAGGCTACGGAACAAGCCAGTACCTGCCGCATACCAATGCTGCCAACTGTTGAAAAGTTACGAAGGTGGAGGCATTACTTTTCAGTCAACCCTCGTACATTATGTCCAGAAAGTGAAATGTATAAACTTCGAAGATCTGACACTGTTCTAGTAGTGTCTATCAGTCGCACATCACTTAATAACAGTTTTGAACATAGTCATAGACTGGTAACATTGTGCTCTGTTCGTTGTTCGTGTTGAGCCCATCGTCAAACAGTTTCTGAAATTTATTTCAATAAGAATCTACCTTTGTAAGAAAGTGTTTAGACACCTTTTAAATTCAGTTACGTCGTCATACTTCAAGCAGTTGACATCCCCTCGTGGATAAAAGTGCTGTGACGTCTGATGGACGAGTCACATCTCCTTCTTTAGCATGTTTATTTTCGTCCTGTAAGTAAGACAGTAAAGATCTCGTGCTATCACTATATACTCCTGTGGCTTTTGATCTGTTAGTGAATGTAAGAAGGTGAGGTGAGTGGTATTCCGGTGATAAAATATTTCTCCGCGGGTGAAAGTCGTGTACTAAACTCAGACGATCCATTGAGTTTGGAGGAATAACCTCAGTGAAAAGTTAATCAGCAGATTCCGTGGACTGCCATATGACAGTTTATTTTGTTCGTCAGTTGGCTGACTCCCTCGGTGCATTTCTCACTGTGCGAAGCAACCGGCTGGCGCCCAGTGACTTACAAAACACTGAATTTATCCGGAATAAAACTGTCCGCAGTCTGTGGGTGACACAGTATCATTAGTTTAAATATACAGGGTTATTGCAAATGATTGAAGCGATTTCACAGCTCTACAATAAATTTATTATTTGAGATATTTTCACAATGCTTTGCACACACATACAAAAACTCAAAAAGTTTTTTTAGGCTTTCACAAATGTTCGATATGTGCCCCTTTAGTGATTCGGCAGACATCAAAAGCCGATAATCAAGTTCCTCCCACACTCGGCGCAGCATGTCCCCATCAATGAGTTCGAAAGCATCGTTGATGCGAGCTCGCAGTTCTGGCACGTTTCTTGGTAGAGGAGGTTTAAACACTGAATCTTTCACATAACCCCACAGAAAGAAATCGCATGGGGTTAAGTCGGGAGAGCGTGGAGGCCATGACATGAATTGCTGATCATGATCTCCACCACGACCGATCCATCGGTTTTCCAATCTCCTGTTTAAGAAATGCCGAACATCATGATGGAAGTGCGGTGGATCACCATCCTGTTGAAAGATGAAGTCGGCGCTGTCGGTCTCCAGTTGTGGCATGAGCCAATTTTCCAGCATGTCCAGATACACGTGTTCAACCGTTTCTTCGCTCACTGCAGGCCGACCCGTTGATTTCCCCTTACAGAGGCATCCAGAAGCTTTAAACTGCGCATCCAATCGCCGAATGGAGTTAGCAGTTGGTGGATCTTTGTTGAACTTCGTCCCGAAGTGTCTTTGCACTGTTATGACTGACTGATGTGAGTGCATTTCAAGCACGACATACGCTTTCTCGGCTCCTGTCGCCATTTTGTCTCACTGCGCTCTTGAGCACTCTGGCGGCAGAAACCTGAAGTGCGGATTCAGCCGAACAAAACTTTGAGTTTTTCTACGTATCTGTAGTGTGTCGTGACCATATGTCAAGGAATGGAGCTACAGTGAATTTATGAAATCGCTTCAATCATTTGTAATAGCCCTGTAATCTTTGCTCTGTGTAACCTGCGGATACGACACAAACTTTTCTGAGCGACAATACGACTATAATTAACGTTCTGGCAGTTACAATAAATTTTCCCAAGCATGCGGTTGCTTCCGAACAACAATTTTCGTGAATTAGCAATCGTTCTCCATTGTAATGTACCGTAACAGTAAAAGTCTGGTGTTCGGCTTGTCCTTTATTTCTCGATTTAAGTAATTATTGTTATGTAATTGCTTACTAGGAGCATCTGACAGGGTTGTATGTAGTATATGGCGATGCTCTTGTTCCCTTTCCCCTCTGCAACAGGTTATGGAAAAAAATACAGTGATTACATGACCCTAATTGTATCAGAATATTTAAGGCAATCGTTTCCGAAGTGAATTACTCATTAATGAGGAAAATTGTATAAGAAGTTATTTTTAGAAATAACGTATTCCACTCTCTTCTTACATAAATTCTTAATAAACCTTATGAAGGAGTGCAAATCACACACAATACAAAGGCAATGAAAAAGTAACACGAAGTTTTCTGCTAATCTTACCATTGCCAGTCTTCATTTTATATCCTGTGTACCTCGCCCATTGCCAGTTGTTTTACTGCGCAAATAGCAGAACTAAACTACTACTAAAATGTCTCATTTCCTAATCTAAGTCCCTCATCATCGCCTGATTTAATGGCGCTACATTTCATTGTACCTCTTTGCTTTTTTTATGCTCATCTTATATCCTCGTTTCAAGACACTGACCATTCCGTTCAACTGTTTTTCCAGTTCCTTTTCTGCCTGTGACGGAATTAAAATGTCATCGTCAAACCTCAAATATTTAGTTCTTCTCCCAGAACTTTAATTTCGTCACCGAATTTTGCTTCTGTTTGTTTTAGTGCTTGCTTAGTGTAGAGATAGATAAAAACATCGGGAGTAGGTTACAACTTGGTCTCACTCCCTTCTGAACCACTGCTCTCCTCTCCTTTCCTGTCCTTCGACTCTTTATCACCGCCGTCTGGTTTCTATACAACTTGTATATAATATTTCGCACCCTCTGTTTAACCTTTGCTATCTTCAGAATTCTAAAGACTGTGTTCCACTCAACGTTATCAAAGGTTTCTCGAAATCTACAAATGCAATAAACATATATTTAACTTTCCTTAACCTTGCCTCTAAGATACGTCGTTAGGTCAGATTGTACTTTTCTCTGGAACCCAAACTGATCTTCCCCGACGAAGGCTTCTACCACTACTTTTCCGTTCTTCTGCAAGAAATTGGTCTCAGTATTTTGCAACCGTGACTTATGAACACAAAGTTCGGTAATGTCCACACCTTTCTGAAATTGCTTTCTTTGGAACTGGAATAATTACATTCATCTTGAAGTCTGAGAGTATTATGTCTGTCCCATATATCTCGCATACAAACTGAAATAACATTGTCGTAACTGGCTCCCGCTAAGGTAACAAAAATTATGACAGAATGTCGTCTACTACAGCGGCGTGGTTTCTGCTTAGACCTTTCAGCGCCGTGTCACATTCTTGATCTACGCTTCTCTTTCTGTGACGTACTGTGCTCATATTTGTCTCCATTTATAGACCACGGGTATCCAGTCAGCAAGCCGCATACGGCCGAAGGCAAGTATCAGTGCGGCCCAAGGAGCGAGCATCCTTCATACGACCTGTGAAAAATAATCCATAAAATTCCATTTGTGTAAAGTTACGATAAATTGAATATTTTGATCTCAAACTCCCGCTGTTCTCTCATTGGTCCATCCTTTTTCTTTTTTTGCCAGCAGTCATATTTAGTTGTGAGTAATGTTATGTATATTATGTGCGGCCCAAAAGTACTCACCTTCTTCCAGTATGGCCCGGGTAAGCTAAAAGGTTGGACACCACTAATATAGAACCGTCTGTGTACTCCTTCCACTTTCAAGCGTTCCCTTCTTTGCTTACTACTGGCTTGCCATCCGAGCTTTTGATATTCGTACGTAAGAGATATGTGCCATTGAAATACTGTCGGCGGAATACGTACTTAACTTGTGTATATCCGTCTAATTATGCGATCTTACGAAGGAATTCCGCCACGGTTATGGTAAACGAGTACCGTGACGTGTCCTCGCTCTGGCCGACCTCGCTGATGGGACTGTGCAGAGAATGCAGCGCACGTAGCGTGTGGAGGCCGCGAGCGTCAGGTGTAGTAGTTACCCGGCAGCCAGTGTGTGAGGCTGCGGGCACGCCTTTTGTGTGCTCTGCCCAGCCAGTGCCGATAAAGCGCGCTTTGTCTGCCGGCCTGCGCTGTGAGAGGGGGAGAGGACAAACTGCCCCACACTGTACGCACTACGCAACGCTCCATTCTTTGCCGAAGGTATCGGGATGGCGGGAATTGCCACCAGCGACACGGAATTTGAACGCCGTATTTAAAATCAGAGAATGAGTATTCCGATGTAATTTCCAACACAGTACTACGGCGAGATGTGTAGTCGGTGCTTTTATTTGATGAGGCGGATCTGGATTAACGTCTCTGACAGAGAACGGGAAATCTCAGGCCGAATTCGAAATCCTTCAAATTTTACGAGGAAAGAAGCCAACAGCAAGACCACAGTTTACACAAACAATACGTCGTAAGTTATAAAAGTGTACAAACAATTATATTATTATCAACCAACACTGAAACGTATAAGAGAGAGTGCAATAATTGAGTTTTCGTGACTTGCAATGTGTTTAATTACGGAAAAGGAAGGTGTGGTTGGGGTGGGTAGAAAGCACGCACACGAACGGTTAGTAAGATAGACAACAACTTCTTGTGCGTGCAGTTGAAGCGTTTAGTGGAAGTAAAATTGCAAGGCTCATAGCCATATTCCCGCTAGCTGTACACTTCCTCCTCGATAATACAGCCCCGCCTTCATTCATCGCACGAACGCGGAAATGGCGCATATTGACGTATCCGATCGCGGAGTACAAAAGCAACTACAGTCGCTTAGTAGTGGACAGGCATCAGGACCAGGTGAGATACTTGTAAGATTCTACAGAAATTATGCGAAACAACTTCCTCCCCTTCTAACGGCAGTTTATCGTAGTTGCCGGACCAACGAAGGCTACCTAGCGACTGGAAAAAAGCGCACGGTATTTCCCGTTTTCAAGAAGGATCGTAGAGTAAATGCATATAATTAATGGCCCCTATATCGACACCATTCTGTTGCATAATTATGGAATATGTTTTACACAGAAAAATTAGAACGTTTTTTGGGAACGAAAATCTCCTCTATAAAAATCAACATTTCCTCAGGCAGAGATCTTGCAAAATGCAGCTCTGTTTATTTCTCAGTGAGATCGATGGCGCTGTAGACAAAGCCGCTCGGGTTGATGCCGCGTTCCTTGATTTGATAGTGAAAAAATACATGCTTACCGTGTATCGGACGAGATTGGAGACTGCATTCACGACTTCCTTGCAGATAGAACTCAAATTGCCCTCTTAAGGGAATAAAATCTGCAAATGTAAAGGTAATTTACGGAATAACCCAAGGAAGTGTTTTAGGACCGTTATTGTTTCACTGTGTATAAATGATCTGGTAGAAAACGTCGGAAGATCTTTAAGACTGTTCGCAGATGATTCGATTGTCTGCAAGAAACCAGCAGCGCCAGAAGATTGGCCTAATGAGCGTACAGAAGATACGTGAATGGTGCTTACCATGTAGGATTGATAGAGAGAGGGGGGGGGGGAGGAGAAGAAGAAGAAGAAGATTCAACAAGTTTCGTCGCAGGTAACGGGATGAGTTATTCGGCGCGAGAGCGTTAGCGTGCGCACAGAAAGAAAGCGGGCTATCTGTGCAGAGATGGGCGGGCAGACCCAGCGCGGGAGAGATATCCCCTTGTTATCAGGCGAGGCAGCGCACAATGGCCCAGCCCTGTTGGCCCCGGAATGAACGAGACATTCTTCTTTACCCGCTTTCGGCTCACCCATGGGCGACGCGCTACGCTGACAGAGTCCTACTGTCTTCCCTCATACTTTTTTACAGAAACTAATCTGTCTGTCTCTCCTATCTCAAGAAAACGGAATTTATGTAGCATGTTCACTTCCGACCTCATGCGCGAAAGAATGAAATATTTATTATGGCATCCAATATATATCCTAAACTGTTCGAGACATCGATACAGGATTCTAGTGACAGTATGTAAAGAGGAGAGTGTTTTGGTATATGGTTAACATACGGAACTTTCATATCCACGGCGATACAGAGAAGCTGTAGTTCTTATTTAATTTTTTCAGTCCAGTACTATAATTCTTTAAGAGTCTATCGAAAATAGAATTTGCTAGTGTGGAAATAAACATGAGGTTTCTCCTGTTACGTTACTGCAAACCGAAACAATGAGGTTTTCCGTAAAGCTGTCGACCTCTCTGCTGCAAGGTGAGTATGTGCAAATTATACTGTGTTTTGGCAACAGAGACAAAATAAAACCTGTCAAGAGAAACGTAACCGTTCCTCATAATTGATGGCTCTTTTTCATATGGTAAAAGTTTAACATTTCAGACAAAAGTTAACTCGCCAGTTGTGTTGTAATTGTGGCGGAATCCCGTAACCCGTCGTATTTTTCATAGTGAATAACTCGAATGGAAACTTAGCAAAGGATTTTCTCCCTGTTTTTTTTTTTTTTTATTTGATAAGTATGAAAGTAATTCGCAGCAAATAGTGCACCGTCTTCTTTTTCCTATCCCGTATTGCGAGTGAAGTGGTGATATTCTTCACCAGAATTGTTTTTTGAAGTATGAAAGATAATTTATATATATTTGTTATTTATTTTTACCTTAGTGAGTAGTCTCAAGCGTTTCATAAAGTAGTGACTATCATCTTTTCCGAATCTTGCTATCCACAGATATACAGGCATCAAATATTTAATTTGTAGTAGAAAAATGCAGAATAGAACTGACCAAATAGAACTCTTTCGTAACTCTGGCGCTGTGAACATACTGACGACTTGCAGTGTCTTACCAGCTGTCAGTATCACTCACGGAATTAATAGATATTTGTGGTAAGAAGATTCACTCTCTCACTCTACGCAGGATAGGAACGGAAAGATGGTATGCTTTTGGCTGTACTTTTTCGTGTGTCACAACTGAAGTGTAGAAAGAAAATCCTTTGCTAAGCTTCAGTCCTTGCTCTTCGTTATTAAAGATACACGGGGTTATAGGATTCCTCTGAAATTGCACTGGAATTGGCGATTTATTATTGTCTAAATTGTTAACCATTTCTCATTTGAAGAAACATCGTCACTTGTGAGGAACGGTTACATTTCTCGTGTTGGCAGGTAAAATTTTGCCTCTTCAACTTTCATAGCCCTGTCTTCCTCAGTTGCGTTTAATATTACGGTATATTAATAATTTTTACTTATGGACCGTCTGACAGCAACTGAATAAAACACAATTTTAGTGCCATACGCTTTTCGCCTTTATTTTCTGCAAGGCATCATCAGTGGCCTTTTTTTTAAAAAAAAGCGTTCTGTGCATAGTGTTGTGGAATGGCGAAAAAAACCGCAAATTGGCGTTCATAAGAAGAAGAACAAAAAAGCGTTCTGTGCATAGTGTTGTGGAATGGCGAAAAAACCGCAAATTGGCGTTCATAAGAAGAAGAAGAACACCAAAAATGCAACAGGAGCGTAATATGTAGGAAATTGTCCACGCAACCTGCCACTGATGATGCCTTGCAGAAAATAAAGGCGAAACGCGTGTGGCACTAAAATTGTGTTTTATTCAGTTGCTGTCAGACGGTCCATAAGTAAAAATTATTAATATACCGTAAAATTTTGCCTTTTTTACCAAAACACTGTATAAATTACACAAATTCCCCTTGCACCAGCTATTGCGACATAATCTTGAAACAGACTGCCTTATTAAACAAGTACAAGGCTGTCGGATAGTTTTAATTACCTTATGGAAAACTTAATTGTGTCGGTTTGCTGTAGCATAAGACAACATATTTCACGTTTATTTTCGTACTAGCAAATTCTCTTTGCACTAGCTATCACTGACATTTTAAAAATTACAGTACTGGTTCAGAAAAAAAAGTGAAACAGAAACTTTATCTTCGGCTGCATCGACGTACTTAAGAAAGTTGGTGTAATGTACACCAAACGCAAAATCATAACGACCCATTTTTTTCACTGCAAACTTCTTCGAATCTCGCGCAGCATCTTATTTTAATGGGAATATCACAGTATGCGTGACCGTTAGCGATTGATGGGCACTTCACCATGAAATTGACATATAAAACTGTAAATAACGTAAAAATCAAAATTTTTCGTGAATAGTTTGCTTTAAATCATGTGAGAGAGACTGCAGAGTTAAGGGAGCGCGCAGGGAGGCGACGTTCTACCCGTAACAGCGCTGCTTCTCTTCCTATCAACATTAATGATAGGAACGATCCTGTCCATTTCATCAAATTCCTGATTTGGAGTTTGAATAGGACTGGAGATCATTGACTATCTTGCGTTTTGTGCATAGGTCATACAGCTGTGCTGGACAGCGCGTCGCAGTGCCCGGACTGGGGAGCTTTGTCACGGCTAGCGCGGCTTCCTCCCGTCGGAGGTTCGAGTCCTCCCTCGGCCATGGCTGTGTGTGTGTTGTACTTTTTTTTGTGTCTTTTCATCTCAGTGTAGCACTTGCAACCTACGTCCTCAATTATTTGCTGGATGAATTCCAGTCTCTGTCTTCCTATACAGTTTTTGCCCTTTACAGTTCCCTCTAGTACTATGGAAGTCATTCCCTCATGTCTTAACAGATGCCCTATCATCCTGTCCCTTCTGCCGATCAGTGTTCTCCACATATTCCTTTCCTCTTCGATTCTGCGTAGAACCTCCTCATTCCTTACCTTGTCAGTATACCTAATTTTCAACATTCGCCTGTAGCACCACATCTCAAATGCTTCGATTCTCTTCTGTTCCGGTTTTCCCACAGTCCATCTTTTACTACCATTGCTGTACTCCAGACGTACATTTCCAGAAATTTATTCCCCAAATTGAGGCCGATATTTGGTACTAGTAGACTTCTCTTGGCCAGGAATGCCCTTTTTGCCATAGCGAGTCTGCTTTTGATGTCCTCCTTGCTCCGTTTGTCATTGGTTATTTTACTGCCTAGGTAACAGAATTCCTTGATTTCATCTACTTCGTGACCATCAATCCTGATGTGAAGTTTCTCGCTGCTCTCATTTCTACTACTTCTCATTACCTTCGTCTTTCTTCGATTTACTCTCAGCCCATACTATGTGCTCATTAGAATGTTCATTCCGTTCACCAGATCATGTAATTCTTCTTCACTTTCACTCAGGGTAGCAATGTCATCAGCGAATCGTATCATTGATATCCTTTCACCTTGTATTTTAATTCCACTCCTGAACCTTTCTTTTATCTCCATCATCGCATCATTGAACAGTAGGGGCGAAAGGCTACATCCTTGTCTTACATCCTTTTTAATACGAGCATTTCGTTCTCGGTCGTCCACTCTTATTATTCCCTCTTGGTCGTTGTACATATTGTATATGACCCGTCTCCTGCTATAACTTACGCCTACTTTTTTCACAATTTCGAACATCTTGCATCGTTTTACACTGTCGAACGCTTTTTCCAGGTCGACAAATCCTATGAACGTGTCTCGATTTTTCGTCAGAATTGCCTCTCTCCTGCCTTTACTTTTCCTAAAGCCAAACTGATCGTTATCTAGCGCATTCTCAATTTTCTTTTCCATTGTTCTGTATATTATTCTTGTAAGCAACTTGGATACATGAGCTGTTACGCTGATTGTGCGATAATTCTTGCACTTGTCAGCTGTTGTCGTCATCTGAATTGTGTGGATGATGGTATGTCGCCAGACGTATACATTCTACACACCAACGTGAGTAGTCATTTTGTTTCCACTTCCCCCAGTGATTTCAGAAATTCCTTGTTGTCCTTAACTTAAGTGAAAGTCAGATTAAGTAGTGTGTAAGTGTGGAGACAGATGACCTCAGCAGTTTGGTGCCATAGAAATTTACCACAAGTTTCCAAATTGACAGCGCGGTGTGACTCGGCACGCAGATTGCCGGCTCTCTTCCTGCTACACCTCTCTGTAGGTGCAGGCTTCATGCATCACAGCGGTTTATCTCCGAAATTTCGAGAGAGCTCATTCCGGGAAGAGTCGCACAACACATTACTTTCTCCCACTTAACACCTCGCGAAATGGCCTCGATGGAAAAAAAGAGAAATTAGAGCCAATAAACAGGCTTCCCGACGACAGTCAGTCTTGCCACGTGCCACTCGCGAGTGGAACAGGGAAGGGGAGATCGGTTAGTGGCCTCAGTTAGTTACACGCGGAGCATTCGATTAGGTGTATATCAGGAGTGCTCAGCCCGTCGATCGTGATCGACCGGTCGACCACAAAGGCTTCGTGAGTCGACCTTCCAAAACCTTTGTCCGAAATCTGTTTAAATGACTTGTTTTTGTAAAATACCAGCTTGTTGACAATGACGTGTATCGCGCCTTATTTGTAGGTAGTAAACATGACGACAGTGTGTCCGTCTCTTTCGACTCCGTCTGCTTTTCACCGCCGGTTTTAACGCGGCGCGTTGCGTCGTGGGATGCAGTGGTCGAGGAGAGCACTCCGGGTTTGCCGCGGAACCAGGCGACCTCCGCCTCCTTAAGCAGCACAAACCTCTGTTGTCGAGCCTCCACGAAAGAACAATGTGCGCGACCTAGGTAATAATCAGTTAAATACTTCGTGTTATCGAAACCGAGATTGCTGTTTGCATTGACTTGTCAGACAACCGCCTCATCACTCATTTTCAAAACAATCGCGATCAAAATAGCCAAACAATGGACAACGCAGCGAAAGCAGAGCTCAGCGACAATGCAGTCAACTCGATGTTGGCATCGAACGTCTCCAGACCACTACGTCTCCCGCTCA
This sequence comes from Schistocerca cancellata, assembly GCF_023864275.1. Taxonomy (NCBI): domain Eukaryota; kingdom Metazoa; phylum Arthropoda; class Insecta; order Orthoptera; family Acrididae; genus Schistocerca; species Schistocerca cancellata. The sequence goes on along the minus strand of NC_064632.1, from coordinate 605,339,878 downwards.
AAAAAAGTCTGTCCGTGTGCCAAGCTACGGTTCTCACTTAGTAACGTGTTTGTGAAATGACACAGAGAAACATGTAACTTGTCATTTTGTGTATCAGAAGTACTGATGAACTATTCAACACCATTTCACGACGACACAGTTGTCAAGGAGTGCTTTCGAGCCACTAGTGAGTCCTTGCTTTCCACGTTTCAAAATAAGTAAGAGATAATGTCAGCCATCGGAGACATGCCGCTGTTTTGTCGGCGCATTTTATCGCTGTGGCATGCCGATTGGGCTGCACTTACAGACAACAAGCTTCGGGCCTTAAAACCTCTTCCCGTGGCTTGGACGTCCTCCTCACGCCCTTCTCGGCGGGAGGAGGTAGTTTTGGCCCGGTTAAGGATTGGACACTGCCGGTTCAGCCATCGCCATCTGCTGACGGCTGCGCCGGCGCCGTTCTGCCCATGTGGGCACTTGCTGACGGTTCGACACATTTTACTGTCCTGTCCAGATTTTAACACACTGCGTGTAGATCTTAACCTGCCAAGTACTTTCGATGCCATTTTAGCGGATGACCCACGAGCAGCTGCTCGTGTTCTTCGTTTTATCAACTTGACGAACCTCTCTAAGGACATTTGATGATGCTGTTTTTTAATCCTATGCCTGTCAGTCTGTCTTTTATCGTGTTTTCCCTTTTAGTTGTTGTTGTCAACTTGTGCCTCGCGGTGCATTCTTAGAGTAGTCAGGGCGCTAATGACCATTGAAGTTGTGCGCCCTAAAACCACAAAAAAAAAACAAAAAAAGACATGCCGCTGTCAAGACCTACTCTAGCACGTAAAATAGAATTAATGGCGGAAAATATGAATGATTTTATATAACAGATTTGCAGTCCAGCTTGTGTTTCTCACTGCAGTTAGACGAGTCAATAGATAGCGTCGATTTACATCATCAGTGTTCTGCCCTAGTGCAGCTCTCCATTCAGGCCTGCCATCTGCTAGCTTCTTCATTTCCTTATAATCATTTTCTGTCCTTATATAATCCACCACCTGGTATCTTCTGCGTCCTCCTCCTCCTCCTTTTCTTCTTCTTTTTGTTCTTCTTACTCCATTCACCGTTTCTTCCATAGCACCCATCAGTAAATAATCTGTTCTCAGCCAGTGTCCCAAACAGTTGTTTCCTCTTCCTGATTACCTTTAAAATTTCTCTCCCCTCTCCCACTCCTCTAAGCATCTCTTCATTTCTCACTTTTTCTACCCATTTTATCCCTCCCAGGCCGCCTCCAAATCCAGATGTCAAATGCTTTTGTTCTCCTTCTTCCCTCTTTCCCCCGTGTCCATGTCTGAACTCCGTACAATGCCACGCTCCGTATGAAGCACTTTGCCAGCCTCTTCCTTTATTAAAGGCCTCCTTAGCAAATCCTATCACTGCTTTGAACATAGCTGCTAAGGTTCAGTGACCGTGTCAGAATTATATTAGAACAAATAAGCACTCGGTCACAAATATTAAGTCAAAATTGACCAGGTTTCGACGCTACTATGAGCGTCGTCTTCAGAATTAGACTAACTGTTCTAAAACATATTAAGTATATAATACATCAATAAAATTAAAGTTTGTACTGACTGGAAAAAGATGCAGTACTTACAAGTCACATATTAAAAAATATCTAAGCCGGAAAGGCGACGTCATGATTAGTTGTAAGAAAGATGGCGAGCCGCTAAGAGCTGCTCGTACTTTAGTGAACAAGGGTTGCAACAAGACTCTTGTTCACTAAACAAGTACTGCATCTTTTTCCAGTCAGTACAAACTTTAATTTTATTAATGTATTATATACTTAAAATGTTTTAGAACAGTTAGTCTAATTCTGAAGACGACGCTCATAGTAGCGTCGAAATCTGGTCAATTTTGACTTAATATTTGTGACCGAGGGCTTATTTGTTCTAATATAATCCTATCACTGCATTCAAATCCTCTGTTACGATGATACAGGCGTTTCTTTCTTCTTTATCCATAATTCATTCAATCTTTTTGTAATATTCCTCTACTTCCTTATGAGTGTGGTTACATGTTGGCATGTATATTTGTATTAAAACGACATGCTTCTTCTCAATTCTTAATCTCATCGTCATCAGTGTTTCATATATGTAGTGCGCTCTCAATACATTTTTCATCAACCGCTTTCGTGTCATAATTGCCACACCGTAGCTGCCTCTCCTCTCCCTGTCGGAGTAAAACAATTTGTGCTCTCCGCTGTCCAAATCTCTCCAACTCCCCCATCTCACTTCACACATACCTGTTACACCGAGTCTATTCTTCCTCATTTCCTGTTTGGCATTTTCCAGCTTGTCAGCTTATAATAGTGTTGAGCAAATTCCATCTTCCAGTCCTTAACTTCCTTTCCCTCTCCCTACTCAGTTTCCTCTTTCCTTCTTCATCCTCCTCCGGTGCTTGTGTGTTTGATCTCATTGTAATCCCCTACCGGAGATCCGATTGAGGGGAAGTTTTACCTCCGGATTCTTTTACAAACAGAGCAATACCATTTGTTTCCTGGGGAAAAAGTAATGTGGTAGTATCCCGTTCCTTTCCACATAGGCAGATGGTTGTTCAGCCGAATTCAACCGCTCAGTATGAGTCAGGCTCTGTTTCTAGCCGCATTTCCTGAAGAACAGACGCTAAAGTTGAAACGTCCCCTTTCAACAATTATACAAGACTATGCTTAAACTGACACACAATATTTTTAGCGCAACGCAATCTGACTTTCAAAAATCCCTACAAAAGAATGGCCCTGACTAACATTAAACTATACCTTTCACAAATAACTTACCTCACAAAAATCTTCATTACTCGAACTACTGCAATACAGCGAGCGCCACTATTGCCAGCTAAATAAAAGCTTCAAACTACAGAAGGCACTACTGATAGGGATAGTTAGCAAATGAAATATATTAATAGAGAACAAACAATGTATTTACCTTAATAGTCATAATATATATAGCAGTTCATGACAAATTACAAAACTCCGCCATCTCTCTCCCCACATCCACCACTGCTGGCGGCTCACCTCCAACTGCGCAACGCTACGCGCTGTTCACATCCAGCTGCCGCTGCCCAACACTACAATGGCAGACAACAATGCAAACTAGCCACAGACTGCACACAGCACAGCCAGTGATTTTCATATAGAGCGCTACGTAACGTTGCCAATAAGAAAACATAAACAGCCTACTTACATAAAGAAAACATAAACAGCCTACTTACAAAGTTTCCCTCTTCCGTCCTCGTCGCCGTACCGAAGTCCATCTTCTCCGCCGCCTCCGACGTTAGAGATAAAAATGGAAAAGGAAAGACATCCTCAGGCCTCTTCAGGGTCGAAAAAACAAGAGTTGGCCTAGGAAGGACGATAGAAAGCAAAACAGAAGCAGCGTGAGACAAGCAAGTGGGAGTAGCATTGACTTAGCTACGGGCCCGTGAGATTGCCACCCACATACTCCCTAGCAGGGAGCCCCCTAAGGGGCACAAGGTTTTTGTGAAATTGATATTTTGGGATTTCAGTGTAAAAGACATCTTGCTTACAATTTCGACCTTGAAAGACACTACATGAGGGCACGGTTTTTCGGACTGCATTCAAATCGTTCATTTCTGAATATGATTTTCCAGTTCAGAAACTTGTGTGTATTACAGCTGATAAAGCGCTTTGATTGGTAGGCAGACCCAGATGTTTTGTCACCTAGTGTGCCAATGACGAATCTTTTTCGCCTTTCTTTACTTATCATTGTATGATGCATCAGCAAGTACTTTATGAGCATACACTAATCTCATGGATTCCGACGTGAATGTTCCCCAGGACATAGTGGAGCTGCCGCCAGCTCGCCTCCGTCCCACAGTACAGGTGTCAAGGAGCTGCTCTCCTCGAAGACGACGGATTCGCGCCCTCCCGTCGGCGCGATGAAAAAGGTGGCGCGATCCACCAGGTCATCCGTCACTCTGCCACTGCGCCAGAAGGGCTGGTCACACAGTGTTGGAGCGCACGACAACAAAGTAAGCGACTCACAAAGAGAGTGAAGTAGCCCAAAGGACATGCATGGCGGTTGACCGGTCTAAGAGCGAAACACAGCCCAGCGCCGTCTTGACAGTTGTTGGAGGCACCAGCAAATACGTTTACACCAGGCGTTACTCGAACGTGACGTAGTGAACAGCTTTTGCGTAAAATCAGAATGCTTCACTTTAAGCAGATAGTCCACTCTCACGCAAATGCAACTCACACACACACACGCGACTGTGTGTGTGTGTGTGTGTGTGTGTGTGTGTGTGTGTGTGTGTCTATTGTTGACGAAGGCCTTAATGGCCGAAAGGTTTTTAATTGTGAGAGTCTTTTTGTTGTGCCCGTCTGAGACTCAGCATCTCCGCTATGTGGTAACAACTTCCCTTCTCGTAATATTGTTACATTCCATTCTGAATTTTCCCTTGTTACTACATGTAAGTGGCACAATAGAACGCGTCCGATGGGTCCTTCGTTCGGTTTCGTCACATACTGAGTTTTTCCGGAACGGTTCACGTCGACTTGCCTGTTGCTTCATTTCTGCCAACGCCAGCGACGTAACAGTCGATGTGTCAACATTGCGTGGTGGAGCTGAACGTCGCAGTTTCTGGCGCCTCCCGTACCAGCTTGTAAGTCAGGCTCCAGACACATCGAATCATTAACTGGCTGTGCCGAGTTCGGAGCTCCGAAGTCGAGAGTGTGTTGAAGATGGTGCATGCGCGGAAGCGGGGTGCAGTGCCTTCGTGTGCTAATATTGGGAGGCTAAGCGATTTTAATGTTAGCTGTTTGTTGCCTAACGAATTTTGTGCTTTTAGTAGCGCCAATTGCGCCAGCATTTACCCGCCCGCGGCAAAGACCAGTCTTGCTATTTAGATTTTTGTTCGTCATTTTTAGCAGTTCTTTTTGAAAAAATGTCTATGTGAAGTAATAGCACACTAGTTGCGTTAAGTATAGTTTTTTAACGGAACTGGTATGTTATTTCTTCACATTGAAAATTATCTCATTCCATTCGTGCTGTCGCCACCGCCCAGCCCTCCCCCCCCTCCCCCCCCCAAGTGGGATCGGACTTTTACTGGAAGTGATGAAAGCTCAAAAAGTAGTAAGACTCCTTCACACAGTAAAAGTAAAATTATGTTCTATTAAAATTTAAAAAGAACAAATATTTACCGAGAACTGCGAAAATATTTTAATACAAAATAAAAATATCGGCACTCGATACTGCCATTTCGATACGATATATCGCGGGAGGAAACTTGGTCGATATATGTCGACACCCGTAGTGGCGACCGCAGTCCGGACGAGCTGTGTGAGGCGGTGCCCGCGGCGAGCAGCCGCTCCGGAAACTGCAATAACAGAAAACAGCGCACGCAGTGGGCTCTCACTCTCCCTGTGAGTCGTGTCTCGTAACGGAAAGCGCTCGCGCATTGCGTGACGCACAGGCAGTGATGGCGCAGGCGTGTAATTTGAGTAGATGACGGTAGTCTTATTATAAATGTTCCCGTTTACTTTAGCATTTAATACAAATGGTTTCGTGTCTATTAAATTCCCATCCAGTGTTACCATTACGAGGCAGTTTCCGCGTTATTTCACTCGCTTATGTTACAACCCTTCCAGTCGACAACCCTTCATAAACATACCACAGACAAAGACATATTACTCCTCCGTTTATTTGAGGCACTCCCCTATTCTTGTTTCCGTGCATTAGTTGACCCGCATTTTCGACGACCACCTGGCATCTTTCTGCCGATACTCCCCAACTGGACGTGCGAAAGTAAAACTGCATGAGCTTTCAACGCAAACACCGGCTGAAACGACGGTTCAGTGGCCGGACAACGATAATTGAAACACTGATAATTTCGTAGCGAAGTTAAACCGCTAACCTGGTAATTTTTATAACAGATAGGCAGCAACGGGAACTAAGATCGGGATTCGTTAAGGGATTCGAACCGAAGATGTTGGTACAGGACTGTCGACTGCATGGTGGTGGTGGTGGTGGTGGTGGTGGTGGTGGTGGTGATAGCAGCTGCTGCTGCTCCCCACCACCATCAAAGAGCAAACTTAACCAGGAAAAAAACTTGTTCCGAGAGACCGCAATACTTGTATACTAGGGCCGGTCACTTGGAGGTAGTTGTTCCTCGTGATTTTCCAGTGCCTTTTCCAGATATACGCAAGTTATACACTCGTTTCTTTGAGTTGAGGGGAAAGCTATCGTGGACAGCATACTTCTGGATTTCAGTACACTGAAAAACTCGTTTGTAGAAGTATCGCAGTTTTGTCTGCAATCTGTTGTGTATGAGCTTGTTGCACCCATATAGTACTGTTAGCTTTGCGTTTCTGCCGATCAGTGGAGGCGCCTGCCGGATGAGATTTGTGTGGTTTATTAACGGCAGCGAGCAGTTCTTAGACCAACTTGTGAATGAAGGACGCATAATAGCGAAATGTGTGTCCGTTTCTATCCACCAGGCGAGAAAGTCACGAACACCAGAGAAACGACACAACTTGTTTTTCGTTTGTTTTGTCGTCTCGGAGAAATAAATCACAGTTGCAGCAAGAAAAGGCGGGTTTATTTACGAAACAAATATTTCTGTGCTTGCTGCGGAGGATGGCCACGCAAACAAACATGTTTTTCGGTGTTGGCCTCAACTCTGCATTATTGCTTAATGAGAATGTAAACGCATCATCGGATTTCGTCAAGAATGTATGTTAATTGCGTAGGTGTAGCGAAACAACTAATTTTTAACAACGGTTCCTAATAAAGTTAAAACTTGTTTAACGCCGTAAATTTTTTAGAAAGGCATTATTGTAATATTTCATAATAAAACATGCTTGCGTGGTGGCCAACAATTGGCTGCACAACCTGCCTACTAATGTTGAGATAAGCAGAATGTAGTCTGGGTAGCAGAAGACTTGAAGATGTTGTTAGAGTCGTTGTTTCTCATTCTGTACGAACTGGTCTATTAAAAACAGTAGCATAATTTTGTCCGCCTTTCATTTATTCGAAGAGCGAATGGGTGTTTGTCTCATCTGGAAATGGTTCCCGAATGCTGAGAGGTTAGTTACAGTCTGTCTGTCTACACTGATGAGCGAAAACATTAGGACCACCTGCTCGATAGGCTGTTTGTCCACCAGCACGCGATACAGTAGCGTTCCACGTGACTTACAGTCCACATCTCGTCGGTAAGTTTCCAGATGCGTGTGACACACGGATCTGGTGCCCGATGATGTTCCAGATGTGTTCGATCGGGTTCAAATCAGGTGAATTTGGTAGCCAATGTATCACAGTGAGTGCTCTGTCATGTTCCTCAAACCTTTGTACACAGATAGTTTCCCTGCTGGAAGATAGTGTCGCCATCGGGGAATGAAAGCATGTAGGTTGTGAGCAATGAAGTTCGTGTAGTCGAGAGCCGTGTGGTGCCTTCCATTACTGCCGCAAATTCCAAATAAGGTCGGCCGGACTTGTCTCATAGCACGAACGTGTGTCTGTGGCGCGCTTTAGCCGTCGATTTGTATGGCAGCGTTCCCGGACACGACCACCGAGACCGTGTGAGATGACGCATTCGACCGAGCGACAGGTTTCGATTGACCCACGGTCGAGTCTGCGTGTCCCCGTACACACTGCGTGATGGTGTCGTCGGGAATATGTGAGGGTCGTCAGTAGCGGAGAATGTTTTGGGAAACACGCGATTGTCGTTCTCGGATTTGGGCCGTCGTCTTTTCTCACCACTTGCCGTGGACGCATTTTGCATCGGGCATCGGGCGTGCGATTCTTGTGTTTCGTCTCGTAGTGTGTGTCTGTCTTGTGATCCATCTCTCGAACGATACAATCAATTACAGAAGTCTCGGCATGCCTGGACAATTCTCTTTATCTCGTTGGCTACTATGGGGTGTGGCATACTAATTAAAAAACACATTATACTAGTTTCTTTCATCCGGAGGCTGTGTAACTTGGAAATTTATTATTATCGTTCTACACCACTAGAACCCTTGTAGCCGGCCGGAGTGGCCGGGCGGTTCTAGGCGCTACAGTCTGGAACCGCGCGACCGCTACGGTCGCAGGTTCGAATCCTGCCTCGGGCATGGATGTGTGTGATGTCCTTAGGTTAGTTAGGTTTAAGTAGTTCTAAGTTCTAGGGGACCGATGACCACAGCAGTTAACTCCCATAGTGCTCAGAGCCATTTGAATCGTTTTTGAGAACCCTCGTAGATACTTCTATCCCGGTATTGACGTTAGCAACTTGGGAAACTCGGGGAAAGACCTCGTCGTGGGCTCGAACCGCCGTACTGCAACCTGCGAGTGTAGTGGCTCGCCAGAGCGGCACCCCGTCCGGTGAAGGCTGGTGGTGAGTGTAGGACAGTGGAATGAAACGTCGAGGCAGAGAACCGGTCGCGGTGACTGCTGTGGACGACAAAGGAAGGGCGGGCGGAGGAGCAGGCGGCAGGCAGCTGCGCGGTTCCGGGTCCCGGTGGCCCAGATAGCGCGCCTGTACCGTTAGGCGGCGCGCCGGATGTCGGCCACGCGGCCGCCGCGCCGCGCCGGAGAAAGTTGCGGCCGGCGCATCCCGCCGCAGCGGGCAGGGAGCGCGCGCGCCGCGTCCTTTGTCCTCCATTCACCTGGCTGCATTTCAGTTTCGTCGCCTCCTTCATTGTGTTTCCATTAAAAGTCTGTACGTCTGTGCCACAACGACAATGTTTGTACACCCTAATTGCTACCTCTTGTTACCGGCCGTATCGCAAAATAAACAATGAAAACCCTGTTTGCGTTAGCAAAAGCGCTCCAGGTTGTTTACCGAGCAAGTAAGCGTAGTACTCTGAGCATTCGATCCCGATTGGGGTTGCAGTGACTCTGATCCCCGTCCGGCTGACTACGTTTACATATTCCGTACCTCCCCAAAATAGCTTAAGGTAAATATCGCGGTAATTCCTATAAACGACAAACGGTGACATTCATTCCTTTCCGTCATCGCAGTCCGAGCCCGTGCTCAGTGTCCATTACAACTCGTTGACAGGACTTCAAAGACTCCAATCCCCCTTTCCAGGCCATTTTTACTCTTACTTTTATTTCCTTTCCTCTACAAACACGATTTCTCTTCATCCGCTCAAAATTTAAAAATTACGTCTGTCGGTACTATGACATTGTTGTAATTTTTAGCCTTTCTCCCAATATGTCGGTTATGCGTAACCGTATTGTCGTCTTATTTTGACTGATTTTCAAACCCACTTTACAGCTTCTCGTATCAACTGGTTCCAGTTTTTGTCGAAATGTCTCTGCACTGAGGCGACAAGCAAAACAAACTTCGTTCGCACGAGTTACACAGGCAGGTACTCGGAGGTAGCTTTCCGGTCTACCGGTTTGTGAAGCTCCCGCACGACTGCCGACACTAACTCTGCCGGCTGCGCCACTACCCTGACAGCGTAGCGGAAGCAGTGTGCAAAAATATTTTCAATTACCTCGTCGTTTCTCGAGCGCTGTCACACCCGAGCCAACAGAGTTCTAATTCGTACTCGCAGCTACTTTCTGTCATTCCGAATCGTACATTGCGCACTGTTTACATCGCCACCCATCTTGTTCCATTTCGTAGTTACAGTCTAACGATTCTTTTCTGTACCACTCAGTACTTCAGTAATATTTACGTGGTACGATGAAAATTCCTAAAGCTCTACAGGATAATCAAAACACCAGTGTTTTTTTTTTGTTTTATAGGATACTTATGTCTGAGGTTCAGGGCGCTCGATAGTGTCGTTATTAGGGAATGAGCGAGGCGTGAGGCGTGAGGTTTGTGGCGCCGATGTCCATCACAGCCGACTAGCGCGGTGACGCAGCTCGCTCGTGGCTGCGGCCACTTTGTTGGCGGGACACGCGCTGCACCACGTCCGGCGACCGACAGCACCGCTAGCTCCACTCTCACTCGCGAGAGCCGTTCGCGTTGGCATTGGCAGTCGTCGGTCCGAGGTGGTGTAAACTCTAAACATCCAAATACTCAGCTTCCACTTACTGTGCTATTCCCATTCTCATTTCCCTGAGGCTTACAAAAATGAAAGGGAAATCTCCTACAGGCTACATCGGGAAGAGTAAGTACTTACTACTACTACTACTACTACTACTACTACTACTACTAATGTAATACACTTATTATTCGTGTTCAACACACTGCATTGGAGCGTAGCACGCATTTGAGAATTTCTTACTGTCAGCACCACAACGTTCGTTGTTTAGTTAAATACGAGCTGTCACCCGCGGCTGCGCCCGCACATCAGTAGTTCTGTTGTGATGAGTGATGCCGAGGAAATGGTTAGTAATTTGTAAATATCTGTGTTTGTACTGGGTACACATAGCCACGCCACACAGAGCTGCCCACGAGAAAAATATATATTGTTCTGAAAGTACATCGGCGACTTTAGAGTTCGTGCTCTGGGGCCTTTTTTATATTTATTCTAAAACCAATTTTTAGTGGGAATTGCAATTGAGCTGCTAATTATTTTAGCCCTAAGAATAATTTGGTCCAGGAGAGTAATTTTCTGGTCGCCTCAAGATTTCTCATTAATAGGACAGGAACACTAACCATTAACTTTAGTTTATGAGAGTGCACTCCTGACAGTTCCAAAGAGTTAGGAAAGTCTACAGTTTAAGAGCTGACCTGTTAAGAGTCGATAATATTGTCGACATAGAGGTACTCTACACTACCTCCTCCTACTTGTGTCACAAGTTGTTCATTTAGCTGTCCTACAAAATCATTAGTCAGCGCCATAATTGCCCTTTCACAGAACCATTGGTTAGTTCCCATATTTGCCTGTAGGTCGTGATAAACTTTGCTCACTAACTCTTATGTACTGTGAACAGTATTACGGAATTCACGATGTAGTGTAATAATCCCCTTACCATCTGTATCGGGACGATCTTCGCCGATTCTCGTAAGAGCATCCCGCGTATTATGGAGTTGCATGTGCGTATTTGTTGTTAAACTAAAGTTTGTAACGTGTCGCCTTTCGACGTGCATTTACTTCATCTGCTGGTGTTCCTTTAGTTACTACGGGTAGAGCCTGTCAAGACACAGTACGTTTGCCCCAAACCGACAGCGTACATTGCTGCAACTTCCGCCCACGATCGCTATTTTATTGATGTTACGAATAGCTATATCTGCTCCAGCTAAGTTTAACTGCAGCTCAAGTACTGAGTGCGGCAGTCGGCCACCATTGAAAAACGTGGCAGCTATTGAAAGGACACTACTGTTGCAGGAGCACAAGCAGCCGAATTTGGTCTAAGAACAAATTTAAAGGAAAGTTCTTCTCAGTTCTTCCGGGGCGCTTGGTGCAAGTCTTTTTATTTGACACCACTTCGGCGATTTGAGCGTCGGTGGGGATAAGTTTATGTGGACAACACAAATACAACAATCGTGAGCCGAAAAATAATCCGTCCTCGCAGGGATTTGAAACCGAGGCCCCACGATTGGCATTTTACACCGCTAACCACATGATCACGACCCGTTTGAGCGAGCAGGTTCGCGTATTAGAAATAGTGACATAGGAGAGACGCGGAGCGGCTAAAATGCGGCAGCCCTGTCACTGGGGGAGGGGGTTACGTTAAGAACGTTCATATTTTTATTATTCTGAAAAAAAAATTATTTAATTTCGTCACCATACTTTCCTTTCGGGAAGCGTTCATACAAATAGTATTCGGTCTATGAAACTAAGCAACCAAAAATGTTGAGAAATAACTGTAACATATATTCCCAATAGTAGATAAGTCGCAACACCAAAATATAATTAACGCAGAGTAATGAAATTTCGGGAATCCATTTGTCTAGGTAACATATTTAACACTGCAAGATCACAGGTTAAGTGTGGTTATACTGTCACTGGTGCTTTCTGATGGACAACACGTTGTGGCTTATGTGGCTTTTATTTGCTAATACATTGGAGGTGTGACTGCTGGACTCGCTGTTCCAAGGATATTACGAATAAGACATTTCACAGTAGAACATCTTTCTTGCAGTAGAACTTGAAGACATGATATACTGCTGTTTCAGAAGTAAGCCATCTTTATTTAGAGATACATAGTACGAAATGACGATTGCTAGCTCCCTTCCGCTGTAAATATCGCTTAACTGTGCATAATGTAGAAATCTTACGCAAACCAATATTAAAATAAAATACCGTCTCCCCGAGGAATAAATAACTGTTCCCCAAATCAAGTACTGTTACAAAAGTAACGAGAAAGTATTTGTTGTATGACTGTTTCTACAACTTAGAACATTACTGTTTGAAGGTGATGGAGAACATCTGAAAACGCTTCATTTATTATAGTGTTACGAAAGCGTAAAAAGATTATGGGCGGAAAGCGAGGCGTGGGGGGAGGAGGGGGGCATGTTGGGGTTGCCTGGACGATACCTGCCGGCAAATCCAAGTGTGTTTTTATGCACCGATTTTCATTTAATGTTATTTTTAGTTATGTTTACTCCTCCGATGTCTTGTCAAGTATTGAGATATTGCAACCACGAGTTCGACCACTGTCCAGATAATAACCTCAGTGCTGACATTAAGCTGCTATAGATAGGTAATTATGCTTTAATTGTAGCACGTACATATTTTTAACTTACCACAACGCTAGTGGACGAATCAAAATTGGTTTTCCTCTTTTTTTCTTGCTACAAACTTACCTGTGATTAGAAACTGTCACATAGAACAAAAGCAATAAACGGCAGCACGTACATTAAATTCAACTGCTAGAAAGAACTCAACTGATTAACAAAACAACAACCGACCTCCCGACTGTGCCCAGTACGTGGTCTTGGATTGGCGATAGCTGATATTGCTGTCGATTATTTTAATATGTCGATGGCCTTGTTGATTATCGATAGTGCGCATCCTTTTTTCGTTGTATGACTCAAAATCGGAATATATTTCAGTTTCGCTACCCGACAACTAGGTCACATGTAGCTTCAGTTAGGTGACTCCTGGGGGGCGGGGGACCCTGACGCCTGACGCCCTGCTCCCCTCTTCGGCTACCGCCTTCACTGATATTAGTGTTCAGGTATGGATTAAACACGTAAAGGATTCTATAAGCATTGCATTCATTATGTTGAATCGTATGACGCAGAACATATCAAACGATAAATGCATGTCTTCAAATATGCTAAAGTGAAACAGTAAGTAGTTTTATGTCTCATTATATTCTTTAAATCAATAAATGTGTTGTACTACACATGTTGTAAAGTAGCCTATGTTCTTTCTCATCGTACAGGCTATCTCCATACCAGATATCTTCAAAATCGGTTCAGCGTTTTAGTCGTGAAAGCATAACAGACGTAGTTACTTTCGCATTTATAATATTAGACTGCAAAGTTGACGTCCGTCTGTGTTCTCGCTGCCGTTCGAAGAACCAGCTCACGCAGCCAGTTACTGGTGGGCGTGCAGTGTAACCTGCAGCCTTATCCGTCTTCTCACTTGGTGCTTCCAACACTCACAGAGAAGAAAGTCACATTTCTTATGAAACTAATTCAAGGAATGCTAATAATTTATAGAAAAAAAAATCACCTCTTACAGAGTTTCTCCATTTTACTCCAGTAGCTAGTCAATGAACAAAAACACCCGTTACCTGCTTTACAATTATAAAAAAGAAATATTCGAAAATAATTTTTCCCACTCAGTAATTTCTTCAACTTCGCTCTGGAACACTCGACAACGCAAAATTTCAACCAAATAACTCGTAATCGTCATCGTACGAATCATTTTCTTTGCTCAAACACTGTTGAGGAACTATCCAGGTCTTCAAGTGTCAGAATAATATCTCTTACCTATCGAATTGGGTTAGCGAGTTGATTCCTGTACTTATTGTTTAACTTCTTTCATCGTTATACCACCCAACTGTCTCTAAAGGATACAACATTACGAAACGTATATAAAAGTTCACATTTAAACCTGCTCATAGAATTCGTCGTACAAAACCATGTCTTTCACGTTGTGAAAAGTTTTTCTCATCTTAACACCCATATTTAATCAGATTTTTATGATTTTGTGCAACATGTGGACATACTAGTCTAGCACCCGTTGCTTTGCTCGCGTATTCCGTATGGTCTGCAGGGATTTATCTTCTTAATCGAATTGCAACACCTTATAGACGTTCACGTCTTTTCCGAATATACTACTGATAAGAAAGCGATTCTGGTTGCTAGAGTCCAAGATTTTTGTTAATGATAGCTTTTGCGTTCTCGTGGTGGTATTTCCTTAGAATCTTTCATGCCCTGACATCCATTTCCTTATATCTAACCGAGAAGCGAAGTACCTGGTTTGATAGACTTAGCTTTAAATTTTTTAATATAATGAAATATTTTCTTAAAAATTTTAATCATCTACTTGACCCAATTAAGAACTGAATTTTCAATAGCAATTCAACCCGCATTGTTTTCTTTTTGACAGAGAAGCGAAATACAAATTTTTATAGATGTAGCTTCGAAAAAGCTTTCACAATGAAATAATGTCATGAAAGTTTTCGTCCCCCTTTTCATTCGCTGGGTAATTGAATGTACAAAAACACTGAAACAAGTGTTTTTTTAATTTCTAACTGTAACTTTATGATGTCATCGTGGGCCCAATTGCTATTTCCAACACGTCGGGCCGCTGTTTCGCAGAGATTCCGTACCCTACCCACTATCACCCTGCCTTCCTCCAGCGGAAACGAGTGGAGGCGGCTCGGGCGATACCCTTCTCTTCTCAGAACCGCCTTTACTATGAGGGAGCTAGGTCGTGTTCTCCTCCGCCCCAGAGCCAGACGCTGTCCACATTCAGATGCTGCAGCACCTTTCTCTTGGGGACGAGCACTCTCTGCTTAATGCGTACAACCGCATCAGGGCGGAGAGCACGTTTCCCGGATGTCGGCGTGAAGCCACCGTCATGCCCCTCTCACCGGCTGTGTTTGCAAGGCGGTGCAACATGGAACGCGGCTGGTATGGTGGCTCGAGTCTCGCAACTTACTGACCACTGCACAGTGTGGATTTCGAGCGCGCCGTTCTGCGGTTGGCCATCTCGTCACTTTGTCAACCCATGTCACGAATGGTTTTCTGCGGAAATCCCAGACTGTGGCCGTGTTTTTCGACTGACAAAACCGTTTGTATGAATTTCTGGCGGCGCAATTGATTTCTTCCACCGTCTTTACATCTTGGCCCTCTTGCCCTTCCGTTCGTTGAAACTACAAAATTCCTGGGCTCGTGCTCGGTAGAAAACTTTCTCGATCCTCCCACGTATCCTGCCTGGCAGCCTGATGTATGCGGTCCTTCAATGTCCGACGTGTCCTCAGTATTATTTCCTGGGGAGCAGATCGAACCACCCTCCTCCGTTTGTACCGATCCCTTGTCCGTTCGAAAGTAGACTACGGATGTTTCGTTTATGCATCTGCACGGCCGTCCCTCTTACGCCGTCCCAATACTATCCAACATCGTAACATCTGTTGGGCTACTGGCGCCCTGTTGAGAGTCTGTTTGCAGAAGCTGGCGAACTACTGCTATCCTACCGCCGTGACTTTCTCCTCAGCAGGTATGCATGCCGTTTGTGTGCCATGCGTAGCAACCCATCCTATGCCTCCTTTTTCGATGACTTGCCTGATCGCCAGTATGGGTCGCGTCCCTCTTCTCTGTTACTTCCTGGCGTCGGATTTCGGTTCTCGCTCCGGCAGCTTAAATTCACGCAACCTGCAACTTTCCCGGTGGGTGTGAACCATTCACCACCTCGGCTTCTTGTGGCGGCCCGTTCTCGCCTTGGCCTTCATTCGCTTCCGAAGGACACTACTCCAGCCTCGCCCTGTCGCCTTCAGTTTCAACGACCGTCGCAACGAACTTCGCGATAGTACCTTTGTGTACATTGATGGCTCTCGGACTGACCGTGGTGTCGGGTGTGCCTTCGTCATCGGCAGCGACGTTTTACGGTGTCGGCTTCCTGAACACTGCTCACTATTTACAGCAGAGCTATTCCCCCTGTATCAGGTCACGCACTATATCCGGAGACACAGGCTCAATTGCATCATCTGCTCCGACTCTAAGTGCCCTTCAGAGCTTCTGTGTATTCTGTACACCGTCCATCCCGTAGTGGAACGATTCCAGGACAGCTGTCACTGGCTCAATGTCGATGGAGCCACTTTGATGTTGGTGTGGGTCCCTGGTGACGTCGGTGTGACGGAAAACGAGGCCGGCGACGCTGCTGCCGAGGCTGCAGTCCTCGTACCTCGGCCCGCTGGTTCTTCCATTCCCTTCGATGATCTCTGCGTTGTCGTCTGTCGGTAAGTCGTGTCACTTTGGCATCCCCACTGGTGTACCCTCGATGGGAACAAGCTCCGGGGAATTAAACCTCTCCCTGCGGCTCGGTCGGCCTTGTCTCGGCCCTCTCGCCGCCAGATCGCGTACTTGGCACTGTCTTTTTAGCCATCGCCGTTTGCTAAATAGTGATCCCCCACCACTTTGTGACCGATGTCGTCAACTTTAGACGTTTCGCCATTTCCTGACGGAATGCTCTTTTTCTAACCACTTACGTTCTATTTTATGTTTCGCGTCTGAGTTATCGGCCGTTTTAGCAAACAACGCGCGGTGTGTCGACCGCATTTTACTTTTTATGCCTTGTACCAGTATGGTGAAGGACACTTAACCTTTAGGTCAGAACTTCCGTTGTTGCTGTGGCGTAGTTTATGGCCCTCCCTCCCAGAGAAAGTCCCTGGTTTTAACTGTCTTTCCTTCCGTGGATTGGACGTAACGTATAGTCGCTTTTAACTGCTTTTTCATCTTTGTGTTCTACGGCTCTGACATGGGCGCGTATGAGCCTAGTTGTTTCTGCGCCCTAAAACAAAAGAAACAAAAAAAAAAGATGTAGCTTTATAATTGCATCAGTAGTTCCTTAGTAAAGATTGTTTTCAAAAATCTTTCACCCACTATTTCAGCCCCAAAGGCGTTAAATTTCCAAGAATACTCGAACATGTATTTCTTTATTTATGGCCGAGAAACCAAATACTAGGTCTGGCTTCAAAATTGCGTTAATAGCTCTTTTAGTAGGGGCGGAATTTTTAAAAATTCCTCGTTATACGATCCCTACATTATAAGATCCTAAGTTTCTATTCTTAGCGGATTGGACTGATCGATGATGAATCAGAGAGTCAGTCAGCCGGGACATTACCTTTTTAAAAGTGAAATGCTTTGAAAGTGGAAGGAGACGGTGCAGTGAGGGGGCAGGCAGATGCTACAACTGGGACCGCTGGAAGTTGCAGCAACCTGCCGGAAGCGGTCCCCTTGTGTACAGCCTGCCTTCGTCATGTAAGGCAACGCGTCCGCCCGTCACCACTGCGTTTCTCTTAACGGGAGAACTGCGACCAAATTGTTAATGTCAGGCGTCAGACGCGCTCTGACGGTCACTTTTGTTGTTGTTATTTTTGCAAGGAAGATTTCCAGTGTTTTTTAATTATTCTTGGATATCGAGATTTTTTGCTATAAATAGCCATTTTAAGTGATAAAATACAAGGAAATTGCAGAATCGGAACTATTTTACATAAACATTAAGGGGAGTTGGAATGCCGGAAAATGGAAAAAATTCACATTTTCAGTTTTTAACCTTATAACTTAATTTGAAATTTTCTGCTTAAAATGGTGCAAAATTTGTTAAGAAATTCCAATTGGAAGTATTTTTATTTAATTTTTCAAAATTACATGTGCGCCCAGCAAAGTTACCCATCTTGTGATTTGTACACATTTAAATCTTCGCATTTCCGAAAACATTACATATAGAAGGCTGTGGATTTCACTCTTCAGTTGTAGAATCTTTGATCCTTCCATAGGTACCATTGTTTTTACGACTAGCTGTGTTTATTGTTCAGTTTTTGATCTGTGAGTGTTTGTTTTGAGCCTCGAGTTTAGTTTGTCGCTCATTTGGAGTTTGTTATCTGTCTTGTTTTGACTTTCAGTGGTGAGTGCGTAGTTTCTACGATGCCTAGGAGTGCATCATTATTTAAAAAGCGAAAGTTTCGCGGTAATAGATTTACAAATAACGTTTGTTCAAGTGATTCTGCTTCAGCACCTGTTGATGCTGGTGAAAGTTCTGACGTTTGTACAGCTGAGATGTGTGAAGGAGACACGCCCACCAGTGCATCAAAAAAGAAGTTATCAAACTGTGCAAGTGAAATTACAGATGAAGCTTCTAATGAACAATATGTTTTAGTCGACTTTCCTGTTTTTACTGAGTTTATGAAGAAATGTTTGTGTTGTAATCTTTGTGGAGGTTCTTTTGATATGAACATAACAAAATCTATAGGACTTTCCTGCAAAATTGCTATAGTTTGTGCCAGTTGTGAAAATGAGACCTGTTTTTGGAGCTCTAAAACATGCAGTAGCAATTTGTTTGAGAGTAATATCAGGCTAATGTATGCAATGAGAGCAATTGGTAAAGGACATACTGCTGCTCAAACATTTTGTGCCATAATGAATCTTCCACCTCCACCTGCTAAAATTGACAATTACACTGAAGTGATAGGAGATGCTGTTCAGTCTGTAGCAGATTTATCAATGAAAGCTGCTGCCAGTGAAGCAAAATATATAAATGAAGGAAACCCAGATATCCCTGTTGCTTTTGATGGAACCTGGCAGAAAAGGGGTCACACATCCAAAAATGCTGTTGCTACTGTTACTAGTGTGGACAGCGGTAAAGTTTTGGACTATGAAGTGCTCACTAAACATTGTTACCATTGTGCATCTGGTAAGATAGAAGCAGCTCACATATGTAGCAAGAATTATGAAGGTACGAGTGGAGGCATGGAGGCTGCCGCTGCTGTGAAAATGTTTAGCAGATCAGAAAAAGAACGGGGAGTATTTTACACAAAATTCCTTGGAGATGGGGACTCCAAGGCATACAAAAGTGTTACAGAATCCATGCCATATGTCAATAAGACAATAACTAAACTAGAATGTGTCGGTCATGTTCAGAAACGAATGGGCACTCGTCTAAGGAAACTGAAACAGAATCTGAAGGACAAAATTTTGTCAGATGGTAAAACCATTAGAGGTCGCCTGTCAGATAAAATTATAAATGAATTACAACAATACTATGGTATGGCAATAAGAAATAATGCAAATAATTTGCAGGAAATGAGACAAGCTGTATGGGCCACATATTTACATCGATCATCAACTGATGATAATCCTCAACATTTTGCTTGTCCAGATGGTCCTCAGTCATGGTGCAATTATAGAAAATCTCAAGCTACTGGGGATCCTTATCACCATAAAAATTATATTCCATTGGCTGTTATGGAAGTAATTAAACCAATATATAGAGACTTGGGGCATCCTGATCTTCTGCGAAAATGTCTTCATGGTTGTACCCAGAATCAAAACGAGTCGTTCAACAACCTCATTTGGACTCGTGTACCTAAGAATGTATTTGTTGGGATAAAAACATTGAAATGGGGAGTCAGTGATGCTGTTATTTCATTCAATGATGGTCATATGGGTAGGCTAAAGGTCATGGCAAGGCTCGGCATTGCTCCTGGTATCAACACCATCAGAGGTCTTCAGCTTCTGGACAGCGTGCGAGTAAGGAAGGCTCAGTATGCAGCTGAATTTAATACAAAAAAAGCAAGGGCAGCAAGGAGAAGAAAGCTTCTAGGTGAAGAAGAAGAACTAGAAGATGACCCTGATTACTCTGCTGGACACTTTTGATAATAGAATAAAAGGTATTTGTGAATTTTCATAATAAATTACTTTAATCGCATTTTCTGGCATTTGACATTTTTAGTGTTACATGTACCTTTATCTCATAAACCACTCAACCAACAACATTCAAATTTTCAGAAATGCTGCAAAACAGTTCAAAGAGGCCACTGAACTAGAATCATGACAAGAACTGGCTTATTCTCTGAACTAGGGAAGTTTATGTTATACTTTTTCCAATAAAAAATGGCTTAATGGTAAAAAATTCATAAATACTATACCAACAAAAAGAAAACATTGGTTCTAGTTCAGTGGGCTCACAATATATGCTGAAAACCTCTGCCAGAATTTCAAAGTTCTGAAGATAATAGTTCCAAAGAAAAAGGTACACAAAGTTAGCAAATTTAACATTGGCGAGATAGGGCATTCCAACTCCCCTTAAGTAAAACTCCAGTATCACATTTGAGTGAGCAGTAATCCAACAAACTCCAGCAACACATGTCACCACATGACTTTACTGGTGTATACGCAGAAGGAAACTCAGGTTGTTCTTTCCAACAAGCACAGCAGCCCCAGTTGACGTCATTCGGTGTAAGTAACGCCCTCTACAAACTGACTGTGATTCCTTCCGATGAACTAGTTTTAAATCCCTTTTTTAAATAGGAATACTTGATGCTTTTATTTTATTATGAAAAGATAATAAACTACTACGTCTGAAAGAAGTAATTTTATTTAATTTATAGTGTAGATCGTTACCTTCACACCTTGACGGAAATTGAGGCTACTGTATTTTTAACGAACCGTCCCAGTTTCCTTCTACCTATAACGTTACTTTGTTTGTAATACAGAGGGGCGTTACCTACACTGTATGACGCAAATCGAGGCTGCTGTGCTTCTAAACAACTACTTCCGTTTTCCTTCTACCTACACACCAGTTAAGTCATATGATGGAATGTAATGCTGCGAGTTTGTTGAATTATAGCTCACTGAAATGGTATGTTTAGTATAATGAATCATTGCTACTGGATAACGTGGTGCTTTATTTATTGTTTTATGTAAAGCAGTTCTGGTTCTGTATTTTCCTTGTATTTTAGACCTGAAGATGGTTATTTATAGCTGAAATCGAATGTGCAAGAGTTCTAAAGAGCCAGTGGAATTTCCACTATATTGTGTTCCTATCCTTCTTCTTCTTTTTGTGGTGTTCTTCTGTCCAAAGGCTGGTGGACAGAGCGAGATGGCGCAGTGCGTAGCACGCTGGCCATTCGGGAGGACGACGGTTGAAATCCGCGTCCGGCAGTGCAGGTTTAGGTTTTGTATGATTTCCCGAAATCGCTCCAGGCGAATGGCCTGGATGTTTCCTTCCCAATTCTCACAATATTCCGAGCTTGTGCTCCGTCTCTAATGACCTCGATATCGACGGGACGTCAAATGCTAATCTTCCTTCCTCCTTTCAGAAGGATAGTTTGACACGCCTCTCCACCATATATCATCCTGTGCAAGCCTTTTCATTTCCGAATCTCACTTTATTCACCTCATGTTCCTCACCTCCGCCTCCCCCCTCTCTTTCCCCCCTCTCTTTCCCCCCTCTCTCTTGACCCTCCCCCCCTCTCCCCTCCATTACCATACTCAAGATTCCTTCCTGCCGCAGGATGTGTCCTATCAACCGAATCCTTCCTCTAGTCATGTTGTGTCATAAATTTCTTTTTTCCGCCAGTTCGCTTTCTCACTAGTTATTCGATCTACTGATCTAATCTTCAACATTCTTCCGTAGCACCGTACTTCAGTACCTCCTATGTTCTTGTTTAAATTGTTAATCGTGAACGTTTGACTTCCATACAGCGCTACACATCAGTAAAATACTTTTCCCACGAAGTTATATTCGGTGTGAACAAATGGCTCTTTTTCAGAAATGCTCTTATTGCTATTGACATTCGACATTTTATATCCTCTCTACTTTGGCCATCATATGTCATTTTACGACCCTAAAAGCACAACTCGTCTACTACTTGCAATGTCAGTCTAGCTCTCTCAGTGTCGACCGATTTAATTCGACTACATTTTATTACCCTCGTTTTGCTTGTTGATGCTCATCTTCTAACCACTTTTCAAGACTCCATTCCGTTTAAACTGCTGTACAAGCCCTCTGCTATCAGTGAGAGAATTACATATTTTGCTCCATCGTCCTGAACTTCAATTATATCTCGAAACTTTTCTGTGGTTTCCTTTACTGCTTGGTCAGCGTACAGACTGAATAACATTGGAAATGGACTACAGTCTTTATCACTCCCTTAACTACTACTTCCTTTTCAGGCTCTTCGACTATTTTAACTACACTCTGCTTTCTGTAAAAGATCTACTGCGCGTTTGTTATCCCTGCTACCTTCAGAATTCCAAATAGTGTGTTCCAGTCAGCATTGTCGAAAGCTTTATGTAACTTAGTAAATGCTGAAAATGTAGTTTTGTCTGTCTTCATCCTATGTTCTATGATAACTTTTAGAGTCAGTATTGCTTATTACCTGCGTGTCTCTACGTGCTCTGGAACTCAAACGAATATTCTTGTAGTTGGTTTGTACCAGTTTTTCCATTCGTATACAAATAATTCGTGTCTTTTGCATCCATGACATATTAATTTATTGGTTTGGTAATATTCGCCTTTGTCAGTTACCACCTTTTTTTGGAATCTGAATTATTACATTCTCCTTGAAATCTGAGAGAATTTAGCGTCTTACGTATCCTTCATGCTAGGTACATTACATTTGTCCTGGCTGGCTTGCTTCGGAGAGATTTCCACAATTCTGAGGGGATATTGTTCCTTCCAGGGATCTTGATGCGGCTTAGGTCTTTTAATCCTCTGGTTAATTCTTCTTACATTATCATATCTCCCACCTCATCTTCATCTACTTCCGCTTCCTTTTCTGTAATGTTGCCATCACATTCATTGTATAGCTCTGTATATTCCATCCATTATATAGACTTCCTTTCTTTGCTGAACATTGTGTTGCCATCTGAGGTGTTAATTTTCCTACAGTTGCATCTCTTTCCTCCAAAGGCCTCTATAATTTTCCTAAACGTAGCATGTATCTTTCTCGTATTCTTTCTTGCGTCTATAACCTTGCATTGGTCCTCTAGCCATTCCTAAATAAACATTTACGCTTTCTGTCAGTCACATATGTGATACGTCTATATCACCTTTTATGTGCTTCATTTGTTGCATTTTTGTTTTCTTATTTCGTCAGTTAAATTCAGTGTCTCGTATGTTATCCAAGTGGTCCTACTGGTCTTTTATGTCTGTTTGATCCTCTGCTGCCTTAACTATTTCATTTCCCAAAAGTGCGTGTTGTTGTTCTATTGATTCCTTTCTTCCGTTTCCGTCGGTTGTTGCATAATGTTAGCTCCTAAACATCACCGTCTTTGACACATTCGGCTTACCCTGGTCCCATCTTCTCAATTTCCCACCTTCCGCAATTTCTTCGCTTTTGATCTGCATTCTATAACCAATAAATTATGGCCAGAGTCCACGTCTGTTCCTGGAAATTTTTCGTAGTTTTAAATCTGGTTTCGAAATCTTTGTAGTGCAATTGTATAGTCCATCTGAAATATTTCAGTGTTTCCATTCTCTTCCACCTATACGGTCTCTTTTCAGGATTCTTAACAAAGTTTTTGCATTAATTAAATTATGCTCTATGCAAAATTCTACCAGGCGGCGTGCAGTTTCATTCCTTTCTGCTAGTCCATGTTGCGCTGCTATTATTCCTTCCCTTCCTTTTACGGCTGTCGAATTCCACTCTCTCATCACAACTAAAACTTCGTCTTCCTCCGCCATCTGAATAATTTCTTTTACCTCTGTATACATTGTTTCAAACTCATCATTCTCTATGCACCCTAGAAGACACACAGACTTCTACTGTTCTGATAGGTTTTGGGTTCTTGTCTCTCTTATCCCCTAGAATTCGTTTACTAAGCTGTTTACAGTTGCTAACCCGCATTCCTGTTTATTAGGACCACCCCTGCATTACTGGTATTCGATTTTATATTTATAACCCTGTACTTACTTGAAAAGATGGTCAGTTCTGCCTGCCACATCACTTCACAAACTCCTACTACATCTAATATCAACCAAACCCTTTACTTTTTGAAAATTCTCCAACCTACCTACCGGATCCAACATTTCACGATTCTATCTATGGGGCTATTTTTGTCCTGGCAATATAGTATTACGTTTGACTGCTGCGTCGGCGAATCGCCGTTGGGATCAGCTTTGGCGATCAGATAGCTCGTGAGAAGTAGCAGAACGAAGTGGTAAAGTAGGCTGAATAGCATGAGGGCGTAATGACACGCCTCTTTCTGGAAAATTGTTCTTCATCAGAGGAAGAAATCTTCTTAGAGATGCTTGTGCTTCTCCCGCCCACCACCTACCATTACCATTTGCCCTCGAATGTGGAACGAATGCAGCGTAGTCAAGCATCGCCAGTTTCTGAAAACGGTACACGCATCCTGTGCTGTAAGCAAAGCAACAGGAACACTGTTGCCAAAAGGATATTCAGTTACGTACAGATCCATTGATGCTCCACGGACAGGAACAACACTCGTAAGAGACAATATATATAATGAAAGGAATAGCAATGGGGGATGGTAAACTAACTGTAGAGTACGTAAACGGGCAAGGAATGAACATGGCCCATCGACTCGAGACCCAGGAGAACACCAAAGAAAAACCCAAAACGCAGAGAGTGAGATCGCACTGGGCACGGAAGAAAGTGACACCTACCTATAAGATAGTTCACAGAGTAAGAAACATTTTAAACCAGCAGTTACTTTAGAGAAATAATACATAATAACGCGACGACAGAGAAAAAACTTTTGAGACAAGATATTCAGAGTTATTTCGGATCTTTAAAAAGTAATATCTCGCGTAGAACATGTACTGATAAATTAGTGGCCTACAACCTTCATCCAACTGATACAGACACACATTTAAAAATGCTGTACGAAAATCTAGCCACGACCTGCAGCAAAAACTTAGCATAGGAAGATTGAATTCAATAGCAGAAGGAAAACAGATTATGAACAACTACAACACAATAACCAAAGAGGCACTCCGTTAAAGCAATAATACGAAACAGACAACGCAGACTGTTCATAAATATGAGAGATAATAAATATAGACACACACACACACACACACACACACACACACACACACACACACACACACACACGCAAGCGCGCGCACTGACTGTACATGGTCTGTGTTTGTTGTCTGGGGACACAAGAAGAATTGGCCACTGTCCGGAAGTAGATAGAAACTGCATCGGTCACCGTCCAAGCTGCAGCAACATTGGAGCAACAGTAGCGAAAGCAACGACATCTTGCAATCCCCGCGTTTACTGATGAGCGTGTCTCCGCACGAGGCTTACTGGCAGACAGTGGTGGGTTCACGTGTTTCTTAGCGGAGGGCGACAGTGGTAACTGGCCGCACCGCTTCCCCGTGACGCGTCAGTAACAGGTCCGGGGTGGTACCCAGAATTGATGACACACATGAGCCAGCACGGGATGCGTCGCCTGTTGTTCCAGTGATCCATTTTTCTGCCAAGTTCGGGCAATTGAAGAGGGCCGTTGTGCTAGTCATTGGTAAGTTCAACGGTAGGCGCGTAATGGTGCCCCACAGAGAAGCAGTAGGCAAATCGGGAAAGAACGCCATTGTGCATTCGGTATGTTCGGCGGAAGGTCTCGTTCGGGATGTGGAGGAAGCCTTGCTGGCGTCTGTCCAGCGCACTCGGTACGACCGGCTGCAGGTCGTTGCTATTGTCGATACGAATGGCGGACGTCTGGTTTGGTGAAGGCACGAGGGGTGCACGCTCAGACCACTAGGAGCCAGTAAGTACGTGTACGTAACATTTGAATGCAGCCAAAGAAACTGGTACACCTGCCTAGTACTGTGTAGGGCCCCCGCTAGCACGCACAAGTGCCGCAACACGACGTGGTGTGGACTCGTGTTTCAAGTAGTGCTGGAGGGAATTAACACCACGAATCCTGCACGGCTGTCCATGAATCTGTAAGAGTACGAGGGACTGGAGATCTCTTCTGAGCAGCTCGTTGGAAAGCATCCCAGATATGCTCAAAAAAGTTCATGTGTGGGGAGTTTGGTGGCCAGCGGAAGTGTTTAAACTGAGAAGAGAAGAGTGTTTCTGAAGCCACTCTATAGCAGTTCTGGACGTGTGGGGTGTCGCATTGCCCTTGTGGAATTGACCAAGTCCGTCGGAATGCACAGTGGACGTGATTGGATACTGGTGATCAGACAGGATGCTTACGTACGCGTCACCTGTCAGAGTCGTATCTAGACGTCACAGGGGTCCCATATCATTCCAACTCTACGCGCCCCACACCATTACAGAGCCCCCACCAGCTTGAACAGTCCCTTGCTGGCATGCAGGGTCCACGGATTCGTGATGTTGTCTCCATACCCGTACACGTCTATCCGCTCGATACAATTCGAAACGAGACTCATCCGACCAGACAACATGTTTGCAGTCATCAACAGTCCAATGACGGTGTTGACGGCCCCATGCGAGGTGTAAACCTTTGTGTCGTGCAGTCATCAAGGGTACACGAGTGGATCTTCGCTTCCAAAAGCCCATATCGATGACGTTTCGCTGAATGGTTCGCACGCTGACACTTGTTGTTGGCCCAACACTGAAATCTGCAGCAATTTGCGGAAGGGTTGCACTTCTCTGTCGTGCGGTAGCGTTCTCGCTTCCCACGCCCGGGTTCCCGGGTTCGATTCCCGGCGGGGTCAGGGATTTTCTCTGCCTCGTGATGGCTGGGTGTTGTGTGCTGTCCTTAGGTTAGTTAGGTTTAAGTAGTTCTAAGTTCTAGGGGACTGATGACCATCGATGTTAAGTCCCATAGTGCTCAGAGCCATTTGAACCATTTTTTTGCACTTCTCTCACGTTGAACGATTCTCTTCAGTCGTCGTTCGTCCCGTTCTTGAAGGATGTTTTTCCGGCCGCAGCGATGTGAGAGATTTGATCTTTAAAAAGATTCCTGATATTCGCGGTACACTCGTGAAATGGTCGTCCGGGAAAATCCCCACTTCATCAGTACCTCGGGGATGCTGTGTCCAATCGCTCGTGCGCCGACTCTAACACAACGTTCAAACGCACTTGAATCACTGTAGCAGGAGTAACCGATCTGACAACTGCACGAGACACTTGTCGTCTTATATAGGCGCAAGTTGCCGACCGCAGTGCCGTATTCTGCCTGTTTACTTATGTCTGTATTTGATTACTCATGCCTATACCAGTTTCTTCGGCGCTTGAGTATATTTCTCTCTGTGTGAAAGAAGTGTTAGGTATGCAAAAAAATTTACAGAATCACCGCTGATGATAGTTGACTACTGAAAAGAAAGGCACACGGTGAAAAATATTCTTAGATGCAATACGGTTCAAATAAGAATGGGCAAATAATATTACTTACGTAACAGCTGCTATGAAAGATTTGCATCGAAACAATTTTTTTTAACTTTTTGCTGTTCCAATTTGTCTGTAACTCAGATTTCGAATTGGCCAATTCTGCTGCGTAACACTCGTCGTAGGAGCGATGTTAGGCCGTACAGACCTCGAGGCCCCGCTCGCTCCGCCACGTGGCCAGCAGGTGTGCAGTGAGTGACGCAGGCTGAGTACCGCGGCGGAAGGTCGGCCGTGGGCTGTGGGCTGGCTAATGAGGGAGGCAGCCGCGAAGGGCCTGCGCAAGCGGGTCAATGCCGGCCGGCGTTCCTCTCGCAGCCCTCTGGCAGGTGGCTGTTATCAGAGTAAATGCGTAAGCCGCGGATTAACCAGTTATTCCCCTCTGCCAATACATTTGTTGTTGTTATCGTCGCAGTTGTGCGGCTAGATTCGTGATTCTCTGTCAGATAGTTCAAACGGCTCTGAGCACAATGGGGCTTAACTTCTGAGGTCACGAGTCCCCTACAACTTAGAACTACTTAAACCTAACTAACCTCGCTCGGTCACTCCGTGTCAGATAGTTCGTAGAAAGTCATCAGGTGGAACAGAAGTGATATCTAGCATCCGCCAAGACAGTATTACAGGTCCTTTACTGATCCTAGGTCCTCTGCTGGTCCTAATATAAATATATATATATACACACACACATAGGATGATTCGCAAAGATATGCAAATACTTTAAGAAAAACGTTCATGTAAACATAGGTCCGCAAATGTTTAGTTACGGAGTTAGCGCTAATAAAAGATTTTGCCTGAAATTTAGCAACTTAGCTAATATGAAGCTATCGCAAAACTGTACTAGGTTGAAGTAAAACACGATTCCCATTTATTTTGTTGTTAATGGTTTGCTGAATCTAATAAACCATGTCCCAGACGTGTACCTGCTGTAGTTTTCGAGAACATCCAGGGAAACAAAGATTATTATCTGTCTTGTTCAGTGAAAGAAACATAACAGTAGTATATTTAAGTGAAACCACATAGTAACTCTTGTAGTTTCTAGATTATTTAAGAAATAGGGATGCCTTTCAAATTTACGACAGAGGAATACGCCGATTTGGTGTTTATTTACGGCAAATGTGATAGTAATCTTATGGCTGCAATTAACGAATATCGCGTACGTTATCCAACTCGGAGGATTCCGAATGCACGAACCACTAGGGGAGTACTTCGAATGTTACGGGAGATAGGTTCTCCACCTAGCGTTCTGGAAAACTACTGCAGATACCCATCTGGGACATATTTTATTAGATTCACCAGGCCAATAACAACAAAATAAATGGAAATCGTGCTTTACTTTAAACTAGTACAGTTTTGCGATACCTTCATATTAGCGAAGTTGCTAAATTTCCGGCAAAATCTTTTATTAGCCGTTACTCTGTAGCTAAAAATTTCCGGACCTATCTTTATATGAACTTTTTGCTTTAGTTTTTCTTGTAGGATTTTTTTTTAAAAAAGCACTCCTTCTTCAGGCCAAGAGTGGCCTACCGGGACCATCCGACCGCCGTGTCATCCTCGCGGAGGAAGCGGTTAGGAGGGGGGCGGGGTCAGCACACCGCTCTCCCGACCGTTATGATGGTATTCTTGACCAAAGCCGCTACTAATCGGTCGAGTAGCTCCTCAATTGGCATCACAAGGCTGAGTGCACCCCGAAAAATGGCAACAGCGCATGGCGGCCTGGATGGTCACCCATCCAAGTGCCGACCACGCCCGACAGCGCTGAACTTCGGTGATCTCACGGGAACCGGTGTATCCACGGCGGCAAGGCCGTTGCCTTTACATATTAGAATATTTGCATATCTTCGCGAATCACCCTTTATGGCATGCTTTTCAAAATATATCGCTATTAAGGTAATTTTGAAGCTAGAATACGAAAATTGGCATTTGCTTTCTCAGTCAGAAATAAAAAAATAACTGTTTCAGTGTTTTTGTAGTCATCCTCTAAGGGAGTGAAATAGGGGATGAAAACTTTTATGAAATTATGTTAATATTTTTTAAAAAATTAATGGTTTAGCAATTGGTTGTGGGCAAAAAAGGCCAAACAAATGAGAAAATCAAAATGTTGATTTTATTATTAACCGCTCCTTACACAGTTTGTTCAATATCACCACCGGAGACGTCGATGAGATGCTGAACAGCGCCACATTTGTACGTGGTGGCCAAAATTGGTATTAATTTTCTTCCAGCGTAAATCGGTTCCGCATTAGCGCGTGATATACCTACCAAGTCTCGCTGCCATACGATAATTACAGGCCACAGTGAACCTCCGCGAATAGCTGCGACCACGCGGTTTTTACGGAGTATGTTTTTTTATGTACTCCGTGGCACCTGCCAAACTGTTTGTTCACAAACTTAGATCACAGCACAGTTCTAGTAATATTCAAATCTGATATCGTGGACATGCATTGATCCGCCATTCTCCAACCGATATTAATTCCTTGCACACGCGAAAACTGTCTTTAATTCATCCAGGAATGAAACTACGGTGCAGGGTTCACTCAGTAGCAATCGCTATCTTTTTGCAGTTCACGTTTCTACGATTCACGTATTAATTTAAATGTTTTGTTCTTGTCCTCACACGCGGAAAGTCATGCACTTACGTCAACGAACATCGCCTCCTCCTTACCGACCTACAGTTCTCCATTATTCTTTTTCGATAGTCCAAACAGGCTCTCTTGTACACAGGAATGTAAAGATGGAACGAAACATTTGTGTTCCTATAGATGTATTTGTAATATATGAATAGGACATATTATTCCAAACCAAAATATAATTTTCTGCTTTCTCTCTCTACGTAGAAATGGGTAGAATTAAAAACAACATGATCAGTGGTATTATCTCCACTTCACGAGATTGATCTACGTCCCAATCGATGAAAACATTATCGGGTATAGCCACGATGCTTCTGAGCAGATTCAATGTTGCGCTTACTGACCATGTTCCCAATGCTTGGGAATACGTGTGATGTACCGTCGACCTGCTGCCTTGCTGCGCTTCTTGTGCCCCAGTCGGGCTGCCGTAGCCGTCTCTTATTAGAAGTATGAGCTCATGTTATCTCGCGTACTCGAACCCATTGTTGGCGCCTCAACAAATACGATCTGCCCTACAACTGACCTCGATATCAAACGGACGCATCCCGAGAAGCACCAGTAAAACCTCGACAGGTGCAGTTTGAAAGGCATCTGTGAGCATCAGGAGTGCGTTGCACTATACTCGTTTCAGTGTTCTTCTGCAGCACTGTAATCGAAATGATATGCCCAGACGCTGGCAGTGAAGTCAACAATGGCCTCGAAGATGGTTTCACAATATGATCGCACAACGTGCAGCTGTCAGCGGCAGCACGGGCAGCTTTATTCGTAATTTTGGTCGGCGCCTGAGTAACAGATTTTACATGTTCTGGGATGTTTCTTTTCTGATCTAGAAGAACTCCTAGATACATGCAAAGGGTGCCATCAAGCCTGAAGGACGGAATTCTGGTGAGAAAAGGTCTTCCCTCGAGAGGTTTTATGGACAGCTATAGCCACTTCGTCGTCCGTGCATCTGAACGAGCACACCGTTCGTCTTGAGTCCGCACTCAGAACTACGTGGACATCGTCCACGTACGCAACAGTATCTCACTCGTCTAATACAAATAGGGGTTCAGTACAAAGATTCCAGAACTACAGACACTTATGGAGTCTATATGACAGCCCTCGGTTATGTTTTTGAAGACCTTGCCCCTGGAAGCCACTGGACAGGACGCTTACTCCAATAATGTCGGAGATCTCAGAGACGTGCAGACGGCTATCAAAGAATTTCGAATGCTATACGTGTCAGTCACGAGTGCTCTCGTATACTTCGAAGTCGAATTTTCTTCACCCGCGTCGTCTGTAAAATTCCCTATTTTCAACGCATATTGGTACTAGCCCAGCCCGAAGAGCTCAGGCTCTCGCAAAAGGTCACAAAGTAGACGGCCGTGGACCTTGGCCGAGATGTTTAATAAGTACAAGGATGAACTTTTCGGTGGTGCAGGCTCTTTGTGGTTTCCATTTTTTAATCACCACTGTGCAAGCTGCTTTCCGTGTTACGTGTTGGTACGTGTTCGGAACGGCTCGCTTACTGATTGCGTGAAATAAGGCACTGGACCTACCGCCCGCCCGATCTCAGCGTAGACGCTACCTGCACCTGCCGCCCGTCCAGTTTGAGCTTCGAAATGGAGATAGCAATTCGTTAGTCATCCAAAGGCAACCCCCCCTGCGGGTCCGGGGATTAGAATAGGCCCGAGGTATTCCTGCCTGTCGTAAGAGGCGACTAAAAGGAGTCCATCCCCCTCACGGGGGTAGTTAGCGCCTGCGTCCGGAGACGGACGGTTTCACGATCTATAATCGTGGTCTTTTTGGTTTTAAACTTCTCGTTTCTTCCTTCCTTTTGTTGGTCCCTTTCTTTGCTCTTCTCCACCTCACTGTCTTCCTTACTCTTTCCCTTGACTTCTCCTTGCCTTCTCATTGCCTTTTTCTCCTTGCCTTCTCATTGCCTTTTTCTCCTTGCCTTCTCATTGCCTTTTTCTCCTTGCCTTCTCATTGCCTTTTTCTCCTTGCCTTCTCATTGCCTTTTTCTCCTTGCCTTCTCATTGCCTTTTTCTCCTTGCCTTCTCATTGCCTTTTTCTCCTTGCCTTCTCATTGCCTTTTTCTCCTTGCCTTCTCATTGCCTTTTTCTCCTTGCCTTCTCATTGCCTTCTTCTCATTGCCTTCTTCTCCTTGCCTTCTCTGGTCTCCGCCTCGGCGTTTGAGACAGTCTGTCCTCTTTCTCCCTCTCTCTCTTCTTTTTCCTCTTCTTCCTTCCTCCCTGTGCGTGTCTGAAGGCCGACCCACGCGTTCGCACGCGTAGCCTGTGACGGGGTAACGCGTAAGTCCCCGCCCTGGGTAGACATGTAAGGCACGCGCGTACCCCCTGGTAAAGGCCAGGCCCGGGGAGGGGTGATTGCCTGAGCTGATACCTTCTGACCATGCCGATTGGTCCCTCCGTCTGTTTCTCGGGAGGTGTGACCTGAGGTGTAAACATTCACCTAAGGCGGGAGTGCCCTCTGAGAGGGTCCCCACAAGGAAGGAGCGCGCCATCGGAGACGCTGGCAATCATGGGGGATTCCTCCGCAATGGATTCTACTCCATCGCTTTCGACTTCGACCCAAAAACGGAAACGTGACCAGCCAACAGTGACAAAAGTACTACCGCCTGCCCCACAGTTCCTCGTAGTTTCTCGCACTGAGGACGGAAAGGATTTTTCCTCTGTCAACCCTTTTGTTATTCAGAAGGGCGTTGATGCCATAGCCGGATCTGTCAAATCTTGTACCAGGTTGCGTAACGGCACCTTATTACTAGAAACTGCGAGTGCCTTTCAGGCACAAAAACTGCTTCGGGCCACCCTCCTGTACACGTTCCCTGTCCGGGTGGAGGCCCACCGTACTTTGAATTCGTCTCGTGGTGTAGTGTATACTAGCTCCCTCGACGGATTGACTGACGAGGAGCTTCAATCTTTCCTCGCTGAGCAGGGCGTGACGGCTGTCCATCGGGTCATGAAAAAGGTCAACAACGACCTTGTACCGACCCGGACACTCTTCTTGACCTTCGATAGTGTTAAGCTGCCATCGCGCATCAAGGCGGGCTACGAGGTTATTTCTGTTCGCCCCTATGTCCCGACACCTACGCGCTGCTACCAGTGTCAGCGTTTCAATCACACTCGACAGTCTTGTTCCAATGCGGCTAAATATGTCACTTGTGGCAGGGATGCCCATGAGGGTGACTGTCCACCTCCGTCTCCTCATTGTGTGAACTGTCAGGGTGACCATGCCGCATCCTCCCGCGACTGTCCTGTCTATAAGGACGAACGTTGCATCCAAGAAATTCGTGTCAAAGAGAAAGTGTCCACCTCGGCTGCTCGCAAGCTATTGGCTAGTAGGAAGCCCACGCTGCTCCCAGCGGGGAAATATAGTACTGTCCTCGCCTCTCCTCGGACTACCCGGGAGGTCGCAACCCAGACATGCGATCTGACCTTCAGCACCACGGTCGTCCGTTCGGCCAGTGCTAAGATCGCGCGGTCGACGTCTCCTCTTCCTCCCATCACACCACAGACACCAGCCACTTCCTCAGCTTCTGCTAAGTCGAAGACCCCGAAGTCAGATGCACGGTCCTTCAAGAAGGAACCATCCCGTGCAGACTTCCTCCGTCCCTCGACCTCCCAGCCTTCGACCGGTACTTCCACCAAACGTCCTTCCAAAAAGGCGCATAGGAAGCACAGTTCTCCTTCTCCGCCACGGCGCATCTCTTCTCCTGCGCCACCCAGCGGTTGCCGCCCCAGGCCGTCATCCGTTTCGCCTGGCCGCACCGCCGGTAGCCGTACATCTGGCCGTTCACCGGCGGAGGAAGCTCCCCCTCCCGGCCATCCTCCCGAGATGGCCGATGACCCTATAGACCCCATGGACGATGACTGTCCGCCTACTGATAGCGGCGGCAGTGCTCGCTCGAAGCCAGGCCCTAAGCGGCCTTCGAGGTGACCCCTTCTCTCATCTTCCTTTTCTTACGATGGCACTTATTCACTGGAATATTCGCAGCATTCGCTCCAACCGAGAGGACTTGAAGTTGCTGCTCCGCTTGCATCGTCCGCTCGTCGTAGCCCTCCAGGAAACGAAGCTACGCCCATGCGATCACATTGCCTTGGCACACTACACCTCTGTGCGTTTTGACCTACCCCCTATGGTAGGAATCCCAGCTCATGGAGGGGTTATGTTGCTGGTCCGGGATGATATTTACTACGATCCCATCACATTGCACACCGGCCTGCAGGCAGTCGCCATCCGCATTACTCTCCCCACTTTTACGTTTTCCTTTTGTACCGTTTACACTCCCTCGTCATCTGCCGTTACCAGGGCAGACATGATGCAACTTATTGCTCAGCTACCTGCACCGTTTTTGTTAACTGGAGACTTCAGTGCCCACCATCCCCTTTGGGGTTCTCCAGCCTCCTGCCCGAGGGGCTCCTTGTTAGCAGACCTTTTCAACCAGCTCAATCTTGTCTGCCTTAATACTGGCGCCCCTACTTTTCTTTCGGACACATCTCATACCTATTCCCATTTAGACCTCTCTATATGTACTCCCCAACTTGCACGCCGGTTTGAGTGGTATGCACTTGCTGATACATATTCGAGCGACCACTTCCCGTGTGTTATCCATCTCCTGCAGCATACTCCCTCTCCGTGCTCCTCTAGTTGGACCATCTCCAAGGCAGACTGGGGGCTCTTTTCTTCCAGGTCGACCTTTCAGGATCAAACCTTCACAAGCTGCGATCGTCAGGTCGCACACCTCACGGAAGTCATTCTCGCTGCTGCTGAATATTCCATCCCTCACCCTACTTCTTCTCCACGTCGCGTACCGGTCCCCTGGTGGACCGCAGCATGTAGAGACGCTTTACGTGCTCGTCGACGTGCTTTACGCACCTTTAAACGCCACCCTACAGTGGCGAATTGTATTAATTATAAACGATTACGTGCTCAGTGTCGTCGTATTATTAACGAAAGCAAGAAAGCCAGCTGGGCTGCTTTCACAAGCACCTTCAACAGTTTTACCCCTTCTTCTGTTGTCTGGGGTAGCCTGCGCCGGCTATCAGGCACTAAGGTCCACTCCCCAGTTTCTGGCTTGAAGGTCGCGAATGAAGTCCTTGTGGCCCCTGAGGCTGTCTCCAATGCCTTCGGCCGCTTTTTCGCCGAGGTTTCGAGCTCCGCTCATTACCACCCTGCCTTCCTCCCCCGCAAACAGGCAGAGGAGGCTAGGCCACCTGACTTTTGCTCCTCGAATTGTGAAAGTTATAATGCCCCATTCACCATGCGGGAACTCGAAACCGCACTTGGCCGATCACGGTCCTCCGCTCCAGGGCCTGATTCTATTCATGTTCAGATGCTGAAGAACCTTTCTCCTGCGGGTAAAGGTTTTCTTCTTCGTACATACAATCGCATCTGGATTGAGGGACATGTTCCCGCATGCTGGCGCGAGTCTATTGTTGTCCCGATTCCTAAGCCGGGGAAGGACAAGCACTTGCCTTCCAGTTATCGACCTATCTCACTTACCAGCTGTGTCTGTAAAGTGATGGAGCGAATGGTTAACTCTCGATTGGTTTGGCTGCTTGAGTCTCGACGCCTACTTACCAATGTCCAATGTGGATTTCGTAGGCGCCGCTCTGCTGTTGACCATCTGGTTACCTTGTCGACCTTCATTATGAATAACTTCTTGCGGAAGCGCCCGACCGCGGCTGTGTTCTTTGATTTGGAGAAGGCTTAGACACCTGTTGGAGGGCAGGCATTCTCCGCACCATGCATACATGGGGCCTTCGCGGTCGCCTCCCTCTTTTTATTCGTTCCTTTTTAATGGATCGACAGTTCAGGGTACGTGTGGGTTCTGTCCTGTCCGACACCTTTCGCCAGGAGAATGGGGTGCCACAGGGCTCAGTTTTGAGCGTCGCTCTGTTCGCCATCGCGATCAATCCAATAATGGATTGCCTCCCAGCTGATGTATCAGGCTCCCTTTTTGTGGACGATTTTACCATCTATTGCAGCGCGCAGCGTACACGTGTCCTGGAGCGCTGTCTTCAGCGTTCTCTTGACCGTCTTTACTCCTGGAGTGTCGCCAATGGCTTCCGTTTTTCTGCCGAGAAGACGGTCTGTATTAACTTCTGGCGCTACAAAGAGTTTCTCCCACCGTCCTTACGACTTGGTCCCGTTGCTCTCCCAATCGTGGAGACAACCAAATTTTTAGGCCTTACATTTGACAGGAAACTTAGCTGGTCTCCACATGTGTCATATTTGGCCGCCCGTTGTACCCGTTCTTTAAATGTCCTCCGTGTTCTCAGTGGTATGTCGTGGGGTGCGGATCGAACCGTCCTACTTCGTCTATATCGGTCGATCGTCCGCTCCAAGCTGGATTATGGGAGCTTCGTATACTCCTCTGCACGGCCATCCATCTTACGCCGCCTCAACTCCATACAACATCGGGGTTTACGACTTGCGATCGGAGCATTTTATACCAGTCCCGTAGAGAGTCTTCATGCTGACGCTGGCGAATTGCCACTCACTTACCGGCGCGATATACTGCTTTGTCGGTATGCCTGTCGGCTACTGTCAATGCCCGACCATCCGTCTTATCGTTCCTTTTTTGACGACTCTCTTGACCGTCAATATAGGTTATATGTCTCTGCCCTGCTACCCCCTGGAGTTCGCTTTCGTCGCCTCCTTCAACACCTTAATTTTTCACTCCCTGCAACCTTTCGAGTGGGCGAGAGCCACACGCCACCTTGGCTCCAGGCTCAGGTCCGCGTTCACCTTGACCTCAGCTCGCTCCCAAAAGAGGTCACCCCCAGTTCGGTCTACCACTCCCGTTTTTTGGAACTTCGTTCGAAGTTCATCAACATGACTTTCATTTATACAGATGGCTCTAAGACCAATGACGGGGTCGGGTGCTCCTTTATAGTCGGGGCACAAAGTTTCCAATACCGGCTCCATGGCCATTGTTCGGTCTTCACAGCTGAGCTCTTTGCCCTCTACCAGGCTGTTCTTTACATCTGCCGCCACGGACATTCTGCTTATGTCATCTGCTCAGATTCCCTGAGCGCCATCCAGAGCCTCAGTGATCCGTACCCGGTTCACCCTTTCGTACACCGGATCCAACGCTCTCTTCAGCGGCTGGTGGACGTCGGTCCGCCGGTTAGCTTTATGTGGGTTCCTGGCCATGTCGGTATCCCTGGGAACGAAGCTGCAGATGCCGCGGCCAAGGCTGCGGTCCTCCAGCCTCGGACAGCTTCTTGTTGTGTCCCTTCGTCCGATTTTAGCAGGGTCATTTGTCGGCGCGTTGTGTCGCTGTGGCATGCCGATTGGGCTGCACTTACCGACAACAAGCTTCGGGCCTTAAAACCTCTTCCCGTGGCTTGGACGTCCTCCTCACGCCCTTCTCGGCGGGAGGAGGTCGTTTTAGCAAGGTTAAGGATTGGACACTGCCGGTTCAGCCATCGCCATCTGCTGACGGCTGCGCCGGCGCCGTTCTGCCCATGTGGGCACTTGCTGACGGTTAGACACATTTTAATGTCTTGTCCAGATCTTAACACACTGCGCCTCGATCTTAACCTGCCTAATACCTTCGATGCCATTTTAGCGGATGACCCACGAGCAGCTGCTCGTGTTCTTTGTTTTATCAATTTGACAAACCTCGCTAAGGACATTTGATGTTGTTTTTTAATCCTATGCCTGTCAGTCTCTTTTAGCGTGTTTTCCCTTTTAATTGTTGTCCACTTGTGCCTCGCGGTGCATTTTTAGAGTAGTCAGGGCGCTAATGACCATTGAAGTTGTGCGCCCTAAAACCACAAAAAAAAAAAAAAAAAAAAAAAAAAAATCCAAAGGCAACGCCAAGGTGTAATTGCCATATTTTTCATCCAGTTCGCTTCGACGTTGTGCACATATTTGTTTATATATAACGTTAGAGAACGAGCCGTGGTCACCACTTTCGTGCCCCACTGCGCAGGTGCCCCAACTTGCCTAGCAGGTGTATTACCTAAGGTGGGTCGAAAACTTCGACTGACTTGTAAGTACACGTGGTACTGCTGTAGTGTACACGCACCGACGGGTCTTCCTCGACCAGTTGTGACAGTCCCCGCAGCCGCTGTGCAGTGGCCTGGCCTGCCTGGCTGCGGCAGGTGGACGCAAAAAGCGGCGGCAGCTGGAGCTGGAGCTGGAGCTGGAACCGGCCCCGGCAGCACGGCTTTACCTGGATGCACAGTGACCCAGCCGCAGCCGCAGCCGCAGCTGCCACCGTTACAGGGACGGGCCGGCCAGCCAGCTTCTTGCCGCCGCTGCCCCAGTCGCGGGAGGCAGCGCGACGCGTTACGCACACTAACGGTCCCAGGTTCCCGTGCTGTGAATTTATTATTAGTGCTGCCAGCACACATCTCGACAGGAGAGACCGCGTGCTGCATCCCACCAGTTTGGTCAACCCACGCGTTATTCATAAATGGAGCGGAAAAGGGGAGGGGATGGCGGTAGTGATGTTGTAAATACCCCCTGCCTACCACACACCGTAAAGTGACCTCCGGAGTGTCGATATTGTGTGTGTGTGTGTGTGTGTGTACACACACTTCTTACAGAAGACTGTCGCCCACCGTCTAGTATTCTTTTAGCCTCTCAGCTGTTCTAACCAACTTTTCTCCAGTCCCACGTTTCCATTCTGCCTCTCTTTCAATATAAGATTGCACGAAGCTGCACTTTCCACTTCGAAAAATATCTCCAAAATATGTTACTTTCCTGCCTTAGATGATACTTACGATTTCGAAGCTATTTTTACCAGCACTGTGTAGTGCTTCGTCGATGGTTACGTGAACTGTCGTCGAGAATCGTAACATATGGCGCTACATTCACATCGTAAATACTTTTAATCTGTTCGAGAAGGAGGTTTTGATTATTGACGCTTACAGTCGATAAAGCAGCGCCGCTTAGACTTTTAAGTCTTCAGACTTCTGAGTGCTTCGATACGGCCGGCCACGAATTCCTCTCCTGTGCCATCCTCTTCATCTTCCACCGAACATCTTGAAACATTTGTTGGATATATACCGGTCTGTGTCTTCCCCAACATCCTATATCTTCTTTCTGTCAGTCTTTTTCACATGCTACTTTCACCTCTCTTTTCTGTACTCTGCATTTATTACTTTACCCCTGAGCCTCTTTTGCATTTCGTTAACATGCAGTGCTGTGATCCGAGCGTACATTCTCAGAAACATATTTTCATCAGCTTAAGTTTGGGTTATTTGAGGGAAGAGACCAAATAGCGAGGTCA
The DNA here is from genome assembly GCF_023864275.1 of Schistocerca cancellata. NCBI lineage: Eukaryota > Metazoa > Arthropoda > Insecta > Orthoptera > Acrididae > Schistocerca > Schistocerca cancellata. Next base: position 605,300,849 of record NC_064632.1, on the reverse strand, counting down.
TCGGTCTCATTGGATTAGGGAAGGACGGGGAAGGAAGTCGGCCGTGCCCTTTCAAAGGAACCATCCCGGCATTTGCCTGGAGCGATTTAGGGAAATCACGGAAAACCTAAATCAGGATGGCCGGACGCGGGATTGAACCGTCGTCCTTCCTAATGCGAGTCCAGTATATCAGCTTAAGGCCAGTCCACTAGTGTTTATCAACAGAAATCTCTTAGCCAGGAACAACCTCTTCTCCAGTGCTGAAATACTTTGTATGTCCTCCTCGCTTGATCCGTATGTTATTTTGCTTGCAAGGCAACACAGTTCCTTACCTTAGTCTACTTCCTCTATCCCAGTTATGATACGTGCATCTCTAATCCAGTTTCTTGCACTCTTCACTACTTTATTCTTTCTTCCGTTTACTCTCAATCGGTATTCCGCGCTCATTAGATTCACCGTTACATTTAACAGAACCTGCAGTTTTTCCTCGCTTTAACCTCATGATAACAATATAATCAGCGAATCTTATCATTGATGCTCTTTCACCCTGAATTTCAATCCCATTTCTGAACCTTTCTTTTATTTTTCCATCATTGGTTATTTCGTCTTTAGACAGAACGGCAGGGGACTAAAGACTACGTCCCAGTCATACACCCGTTTTAATGCGAGCACTTGGTTCTCGGTCTTCCGTTGCCACTGTTCCCTCTTAGTACTTCTGAATATTTCATATTACTCGCCTTGAATTACAGCTTACTTCCATTGTTCTCAGAATTTAGATCGTCTTATTCTATTTCACATCATGGAACGCATTTTCCTGATGTACAAATCCTATGAATATTCTCGATTTTTCTTCGCTCTTGCCTCTCTCCTCAATTTTTTTTTTTTTTCGTACTTCTGTATGTTATTATTCTCAGCAACTTGGAGGCATGAGATGTTAATGTCTTTCTGCGATAGTTCTCTCGTTCATCAGCTCTTATCTTCGGAACAATATTGATGATGTTTTTCCGAAAATCTGATGGTATCTTTTCAGACTCACGGATTCCACAAATCAACTTTAATAGTCACTTGGTTGGCGCGTGTCCCAATGATTTTACAAGTCCGAAGAGTTGTTTTCCATCCGTTTGCCTTTGTTTCATCTCCTCTCTTCTAGAGCTCTTTTTAACGTTTGACAATTCTGGAGATCCTCTGTCTTCCACACCGACTTCCATTTCTTATTTTGTCATGTCATGAGACAGTTCCTCTTCTTCGTAGAGGCCTTCAGCGTATTCTTTCCAACTATCGGCTCTCACCTCTGCGTTGAACATTGCAAGTCTTCTTGCGCTCTTTATGTTGGCGCCTTCGCTTGTAACGTTCGCAGAAGGTTGTTTTGAGTTTTCTGCATCCTGAACCTGTTCTTTTAACGACGATTACTTTTTAATTTCTTAGGATTTTCCTGCAGCCATTTTGACTTTGTTTCCCTACGCTTTCGTATTTCTTTCACTCCTAAGCGACTTACATTACTGTAGTCCTATATTTATTCGAGCAGTTTTGAAATTTCTTCTTTCGTCGGTCAGCTCAATTATGTCTTGTGTTACCGAGGCTTCTCCGCACTTATGTATGTATATATGTATGTTTGCCCCACATGTGTGGTTGCCGATTTTAGAGCTATCGATTTCTCTTCAACTGAACTGCCTACTGTGGTACTCATTATCGCAGTCTCTACAGCCGGAGAGAACTTCAAACGCATCCCGTGATTCCTCAGTACTTCAGTATTCTTTCAACGTTGATTGTTGCAGCTTATCTCAAACTTAACGTCTATTCTTCGTCATTACTGTCCGCAGCTCATGGTTTCGCGGTCGCGTTCTCGCTTCCCGAGCACGGGGTCCCGGGTTCGATTCCCGGTCAGGGATTTTCACTAGCCTCGTGATGACTGGGTGTTTGTGTTATCCTCATCATTTCATCATCATTCGTGGAAGTGGCGAGATTGGGCTGAGCAAACGGTTGGGAATTTGTATGGGCGCTGATAACCGCGCAGTTGAGCGCCCCACACACTAAACATCATCATCTTCTTCGTCATTACTAAATTGTAATCCGAGTCTATATCTGCGCATAAGTATGTCTTACAATTAACATCTGATTTCGATCTTATGTGAGCGTGATGTTGCCAAGTGATCTGTATTACTTGCTGAAATTTATCTCAGAACCGTATTAGTCTTTCTTCTCGCTCTTTCCTACTATCGAGCCTATATTCATCCGTAACTCTGTCTTCTACTCCTTCTCCCACTACAGTGTTATAATCACTTACATCATACTGAGTTACCCCTTCTGTATTTTCATATTCTCTCTCTCTCTCTCTCTCTCTCTATCTCTCTCTCTCTCTCTCTCTCTACGTCTTGTGTTGTTGGCATTGTATTGCTGTCGATGTTGATGAGGAACTAATCTGCCTGACTTTCCCATTGCTACCACGGTTCGGGGGGCATTTTGATGGGGGGACGGTGTCTCGCAACTCGGCTGCAGAGTGTTAGGAGGAGACCAAGCAGGTCTGCAGAGGGTGCACAAGCTGGGAGAGCTGCATCAAACGGGTCTTCGGGCTGAAGACCACACCACCACCAACAACATTCTTGCAGTGCAATCGTGAGTGTAGGTAAAGGCAAAACATTAATTTGTAAGAGAACTAAACAAAGCTAAGTGTTTAATGTAGAATCAGAGAGTGAGAGAGAGAGAGAATGAGAGAGAGAGAGAGAAATTGCTGAGTTAACAGTGGTCTGTAGCTCCGCCCCATGGTCTGAAACTGTCAATAATTTTAGACAACAATAATCCTCGGACATGGCAGTGGTTTGCTTTTCCTTTCGTATATATTTTGTCCAGTGTATTTTATAAAGTACTCTTTTGGTAACAGAACTGAAACTCTTAACAGTTTTCTCCTCTCCACTTTTTGGTTCAAATGGTTCAGATGGCTCTGAGCACTATGGGACTTAACATCGGAGGTCATCAGTCCCCTAGAACTTAGAACTACTTAAAGCTAACTAACCTAAGGACATCACACACATCCACGCCCGAGGCAGGATTCGAACCTGCGACCGTAGCGCCACTTTTTGGACGGACCACATTTCTCTCTCATATAACACATCCGTGTCATAGTTTCGGCAATTGTTTCGTCCAACACACATCAGTATAACGTATTGCAGAAGCTTTATTTCCTTATGTGCTAATTTTCTTGTCTCTTCCATTTTGTGCACTACTGAACTCTCTTGTCAGTCTCTGTCTTTAGTGCTAGTCTCGTTTGGACGAGCACTCGACGGTAATCTGTTCTGTGAAAGCCTCATCACTGCATATCTACTGCAGCCCACATCTAATTGAACCAGTTTAAAATTTTTACGAGGAGACAAAAGTGTGAATACATTACACACCCACACTTTCCCCCTTTGCCAAACTGTCTGTTCCTTTTGCTTTATCAACCCATTCCTTCTTTTAACCTAGTTCTGCTATAAATTTCTTTTATCCGCTATTCCATTCGGTATCGGTTAATTAGTTCTCCCATCTACCCAAGAGTGGAACTTGTACAGCTAGAGCATCCTGCCACATTTGACCGAATGAGGCCCTGCCTGGTGAGGTATTGTGAAGAGTCGACACGCGAGCGCCAGGTGGCTGGCGTTTCGGCCCGCGTCAGCTCGTTAGCTGCCGTGTGGCCAGCGTCCCCGCATACTTGCAGCAGGAACCGGTCGGTTGGCAGGCGTCAGCGGCAGCCACGGGACGGCGCGGCTCAGCAGCTGCGCCACAGTACTGTGCTACGGACACACTGCCGGCCTGTCACTGCTGCAACTTGCCCAATTGCGCCCCTGTAAACCACAGTCAACGCTCTCGAGATCGTTATGTCATGTGTTAGACAAGAGTTCTTTCCCTACTGACCGACACGGGTCACCGTGTAACAACATTTCCTATTTTTTCTTCCTTTGTCGTTTTTCTTGCATCTGTTCCCTTCCTTCCTGTTCTCCTTTTCTACCCGTGCCGTCCTGTTCCGTGCGCAGAACCCGAGCCTCTCCTATGCGGGTTGGCCTGGCGGTTACGAGGAGTTGTCCCTCCCGAACACATCTGGTTGCCGACACTTAGTAGCAGCAGCCCCGAGGCCTCCCGTGCCGCCTCGGAGTGGTAGTTTCTGTCCACAGCAGATCACTTCCTACTCACGTTCTCCTCCGGCCTCGTTGCAATTGCTGTCAATACGACAGGCAAGAAAATGCTACTTCAGAAGGACTACGCTTTCCGATTCCAAATATTGTTGAAATTTTATGTAGTGCAATGAATGTGCATCATTAAGAGTTGCCGAAGTTTTAATAAACTGCCTCTTTGAAAACACTCGTGTGATCGAAAGTCAAGACGGCTGCAAGCAATAGCTGGTGATAAAATATGATGGTGGAAAATAATTTCTAATCTGAAGAGGAAAGCTACAGAAAATACAGTCTAAGACAAAAATAAAAAAAATTAAAAAAAAGACACCGCGGAGGAATTATCCGAATGGGACGAAGTCTGTACATGTGATGTACATTTAGAGATAAAAATGATAACAATTTAAGAAAAACTGGGCAATTTATTTAAGAAAAAGTTTCACAAATTGAGCTAGCCAATTACGCGTTGGTCCACTTGCGATCCTTATGCAAGCAGTTATTCTGCTTGGCATTGATTTATAGAGTTGTCGGACGTCGTCCTGAGGGGCCGTGCCGTGCCAAATTCTGTCCAATTGGCGCCTTAGTTCGTGAAAATCCGGAGATGGTTGAAGGGCCCTTCCCATAATGCAGCAGACTTCCCAGTCGGGGGAGATCCGGCGACGTTGCTTGTCAATGTAGGGTTTGGCAACCAAGAAGGAAGTAGTAGAAACTCTCACGGTCTACAAGCGGCGTTATCTTGCTGGAATTTAAGCCCAGGATGGCTTGCCACGAAGAGCAGCAAAACGGGGTGTAGACTGTCGTAAACGTACCGCCGTATTGTAAGGGTGCCCCGCGGACAACACTAAAGGGAACACAAATGGCACCGCGGACCATCCCTCCTGGTTGTTGGGCCGCATCGTGGGTGGGTGACAGACGGCTGACTGGGGCGTCGGCCTAGTATGTCATTCATTGGATTAGAATTGTTTTCAGTGATGACTCCCTCTTTGAATTGAGCCGCCTGTGCCAGACAGTTTACCTCTTCGCAGTGCACCAAGGATAACGCTAAACGAACTGGCACAGAAATCACTAATTCATATTTAAGCAACAGAAATCACTAATTCATATTTAAGCAAAACCAGGATAATCAGAGTCGTTTTTGCATAGGTCACTTGTGACAGAAAAATATTTTACAGCTCCGACTAGAAGTATGTATGTTTCTAACTGCTTTGAATGGGAGGACTGGGTTCCTTTTAAGACCGCAAAAGGCTTCGGTCCTGTGTCCCAAGGGACCTTTGAGGGTACTGGAGGCATGGGTCCCATTTTTGGACCGTGAAACGCTTGGCTCCTGCGGCCCCTGCTCCAGATTTCCAGTAGAGAGACCCTAAATTCTATTCTTTATTCTCTTCGGTTTCTTTCTGTTATCATAATACCGGTACTTGGGTTTTCTTCATAGAGATGTTTTTGTTATGTTGAAGTTAATATAGATGCGTTCTGCTGTCTCCTCAAGGAGAAAACACAAAGGCCCAAAATTACCACGGTGAAGCAAGCGAGTAAATGAAAGGGCGTATTAGGAGAAGCGGGAGACTGGCAGCACTTTTAACTTATCCTTATCTAAAATACAGCGATTACTCCTCTTATCAAATTATCAACCTCTCTGTAGGCCAGGCAACTGCAATACAAGGTACTGAATTAAACACGATTTCCTTTTTCTTAGTAGATAAGCCAGATCAAGTTTTGTGGAACTCAATTCGTGTTACAAGTCGCTTGGCTGTCTAACAGTCTCGCCATTGAAATCCATAGATTCATAAATAGTCGCCATCTAAGGTCAAAATAAATTCTGTAGCAGTAGGTGACTATCTTATGGTAAGTACATAGTATTAGTGCTGTGAGATACAGTAAACAGAAAACGAATAATGGCTTCATTTCCATAGGTATTCGGTTTCAAACTGTGGACCATATTTTCACATTACGACAGATACCGGAAACAATGTACAGAAAAATAGAGAGACGTTGGATAGTTTTCATAGAATAGAGATGACCCTGTTCCGTGGAGAATGCTTTGGAAAGGCTTTCATGTGACAGACAAAGAGGATCACTTAGTTAAAATAATGCAAGAACTATATAAAGATTATACATGCCAAATAAAATCTGCTAATATACTTTGAGGAAAATTTTGAACAGTTAGACACTTAGTATAAGGGTACCCAATTTCAAGGGTACCCAATTTCACTAGTGCTGTTCAAAATGCGCATAGATAGTAGTCTCAGGACATAGCCCCGTAAAAAGAAGATAATGGCGTAGGGACTGCAGATGGAGTATACCTGTACCATTTTACGTTTGTGCTGATGACCTACAGTCTGGAACCGCGCTGCTGCTACGGTCGCAGGTTCGAATTCTGCCTCGGGCATGTACGTGTGTGATGTCCTTAGGTTAGTTAGGTTTAAGTAGTTCTAAGTTCTAGGGGACCGATGACCTCAGAAGTTCCCATAGTGCTCAGAGCCATTTGAACCATTTTGCTAATGACCAAGTCGTCATAGCACAAGGTGGACAGTATGCTTGTACGTATATAATCATAATTTACTGTTTGCTAATAACGAAATCGTTTAGGGCAAGATAGAGAGAATGCGAATTGCATATGTACCCCACTAACAATGGAATATAAAAACTGATGTTTGCAGATTAATTAGGTATCAAGAACAGAATATGTTACCAATGAGCTGGATGAATTGTACATATAGGGGAAAAAATCAAAAAGGTCAGTAATTTTTGCTATCTTTGGCCCGATTTAGAAAACGAAGGAAATTCAAATTTAGTAGTTAATATTAGAATAAGTTATGGAAGTAAGGTCATCGAGATGCTCAATTCATTCCTGTAGAGCAGGAATGCGATGAACAGAACAGAAAGACACGTTGTTGTTGTTGTTGTTGTTGTTGTGGTCTTCAGTCCTGAGACTGGTTTGATGCAGCTCTCCATGCTACTCTATCCTGTGCAAGCTTCTTCATCTCCCACTACCTACTGCAACCTACATCATTCTGAATCTGCTTGGTGTATTCATCTGTTGGTCTCCCTCTACGATTTTTACCCTCCACGCTGCCCTCCAATACTAAATTGGTGATCCCTTGATGCCTCAGAACATGCCCTACCAACCGATCCCTTCTTCTTGTCAAGTTGTGCCACAAGCTCCTCTTCTCCCCAATTCTATTCAATACCTCCTCATTAGTTATGTGATCTACCCATCTAATCTTCAACATTCTTCTGTAGCACCACATTTCGAAATCTTCTATTCTCTTCTTGTCCAAACTATTTACCGTCCACGTTTCACTTCCATACATGGCTACACTCCATACAAATACTTTCAGAAATGACTTCCTGACACTTAAATCTATACTCGATGTTAACAAATTTCTCTTATTCAGAAACGCGTTCCTTGCCATTGCCAGCCTACATTTTATATCTTTTATATCCTCTCTGCTTCGACCATCATCAGTTATTTTGCTCCCCAAATAGCAAAAGTCCTTTACTACTTTAAGTGTCTCATTTCGGAATGTAATTCTCGCAGCATCACCCGACTTAATTCGACTACATTCCATTATCCTCGTTTTGCTTTTGTTGATGTTCATCTTATATCCTCCTTTCAAGACACTGTCAATTCCGTTCAGCTGATCTTCCAGGTCCTTTGCTGTGTCTGACAGAGTTACAATGTTGTCGGCGAACCTCAAAGTTTTTATTTCTTCTCCATGGATTTTAATACCTACTCCGAATTTTTCTTTCGTTTCCTTTACTGCTTGCTCAATACACAGATTGAATAACATAGGGTAGAGGCTACAACCCTGTCTTACTCCCTTCCCAACCACTTCTTCCCTTTCATGTCCCTCGACTCTTATAACTGTCATCTGGTTTCTGTACAAGTTGTAAATAGCCTTTCACTCCCTGTATTTTACCCCTGCCACCTTTAGAATCTGAAAGCGAGTATTCCAGTCAACATTTTCATAAAGCTTTCTCTAAATCTACAAATGCTAGAAACATAGGTTTGTCCTTCCTTAATCTAACTTCTAAGATAAGTCGTAGGGTCAGTGTTGCCTCACGTGTTCCAACGTTGTTACGGAATCCAAACCGATCTTCCCAGAGGTCGGCTTCTACCAGTTTTTTCCATTTGTCTGTAAAGAATTCGCGTTAGTATTTTGCAGCCGTGATTTATTAAACTGATTGTTCGGTAATTTTCACATCTGTCAACACCTGCTTTCTTTGGGATTGGAATTATTATATTCTTCTTGAAGTCTGAGGGTATTTCATCTGTTTCATACATCTTGCTCACCAGATGGTAGAGTTTTGTCCGGGCTGGCTCTCCCAAGGCTAGTCGTTGATTATGGGGTGTCTAGGAAACACGCTTTCTCGGATCGGTAGACTGTAATTGAAGCAAAATGCATTAATGAGTTTTATTAGAAAAAGTAAATGACAGTACTTAACTTTGAGAATGACGTAGATGTGTCTCGCAAGCAAAAGGCAACATACAAGCGAAGTAATACAGTTGACGCTTCAGTTCAGGTCGATAGTCGTGAAGCTTCTCGTTGACGGAGCTGCGACCAGTCGGGCGCGGCGCTTATGTTCTCTTCGCATAGAGCCCGCCGCTGTTGCGTTGTCCTAGAGAGGGGTCGGTCAGCGTGCGATTGGCTGACGTCTCGTCACAGCCCTCTCTGCTCCATCGTTCCAGACTGGCGCGCCGGCGCGCCGGCGCTTGACTTTATGTCGTAACAGAAAATGCATGTTTGGTGCAAATGCTTTGGATCCGTTGAAAAACACGTAGTGTTTGTTCCTTATTTGACGTCATCTATTTAAATTGCGATCGTCAGATAGCTGTCCTGAAATTGACAGGACAGAACCTAGAGTCTATTAGTGTGTGAGCTCGGTTGCCGTGCAGCCCGCCTAGGATCAGAAATTTGTGCAGAGAATGGATGAGGGGGTGGGAGCTTGTCACTGCTACGTTAGTAATTGCTACAGGTGCGTGCATAGCTTGTATAGAAAGTTTACATTCGCGTGTTTGCAAATAATGCACTTTCGTTTTGCCAATCGTGCACCTGGTTAGGACGTGGACTACGCGGATTTCGAATCTCCAATTCCGCTGCACTGGCGAATGAAAACTTTTAGGTCAAGCAGATGTCGTTTTCCCGCGATGACATTTTGCTTCGTTCTACGACAGAAGCTGCGACTCAGAGGGGGCCTCAAAGCTTCGTGCAAGAGTCTATCTAGGAAGTAAACGGTGCGCCAAATAGGCAGTGCGGCCTCCCTAGAAAGGCTTCGTGCGCCCGTTCTCCGCATCGGCACTGATACCGGGGAGAAAGTGTGTTTGTAAGTTGAGCGGCGGCGGCAGCAGCAGCAGCAGCAGCGGCCAGCACCGGGAAGGCGACGGAAAGGGGCACACGTGACGGCGCGGCGCGGCGAGCGGCAGGCGCTTCGCCGGCTAGAAAGCTGCCGCGGCCGAGTAGGAGTGGGCTGTCCGCGCGCGCGCCGGCGCTCTCGCAGGCAGCCGGTACGCACCGGCCAGGCCCGCTGTGCCCTACTAGCGGAGAGCCGGAGGCTGCCGTCGCCATTGTTTCGGAGCTACTCACGTCTGACACGTCTACCGGACCCCTCAGACAGTGCCCTGCGTCCAGTTCTCTGTGCGCCGTCTCCCCGACTGAGAGCCGTCAGTTGTCGACATTCCACGGAATTGTCCCATACGCCGCCATGTGTCTGTTTGCTCCGCCTCTCTTCCTTTCACACCGTACTAACCGTTAAGAACACTCAATAAATAATATACACAAAGACTTAAGTCATCCGTAAGATACAGCAGCACGCTTGACACCTGATCGTAATGGTTATGCAGACAAAAAAAGGGCTCTGAGCACTATGCGACTTAACTTCTAAGGTCTTAGAACTATTTAAACCTAACTACTAACTAACCGAAGGACATCATACACATCCGTGCCCGAGGCAGGATTCGAACCTGCGACAGCAGCGGTCCCGCGGTTCCAGATTGTAGCGCCTAGAACCGCTCGGCCATCCTTGCCGGCGGTTAGGCAGACAGTTCGAAACCGTAGTTTCATCAGCAAACTTATTGAGTGGCAGATGTGGACTATCACCGTAATTTATTCGTTTCGAACTGCAGACGAAAACAGGAGAAATTTCGTAAAGCCAGGAAATTAAGACGGTGGGAGGTGCAAAAACTGAAAGTAGCACAGTTTTCTGACAATCTCAGACGCGGCATTAGACACGATTCAGGAAACGGGGCCGAGAAATACACTGGTCTGCAAAACTTGATGATAAAAATAAATTTCTCATGATGCGTGACTGCTACAGCATACTACAGACGGTAACTGACAGAAATCCGTAATGCGACGAACAGAAATGACGCTTCTGTTCAAAGTCACCGGACCTCACCGTGACTCACTGGACAATAAAAAAGAAGGCAGATCGTTCGTAACAGCGTGTGTGGTCACCAAGTGCTGCCGTGCTGGCCACGAGGTTTGTGGTAGACTACACCATTCCTCCACCAGCATTCTCCGCACCTCCTGGGTGGCCGTCGACGTCATACATACGTTCCCGACGAGATGTAAGTTGGGCAACGGACAGGCCAGTTACTTCGACAAATATCCATTCTTCCCAAGAGCTCCTCTGCCTGTACAATTCGACGCGCGCGCGGACCTCCAAAGCGACAGTGTTTCTGAGTCCATTTTGTGTCCCCACCTCTCGTCATATGAGGGGACCTGCAGAAATACTATTCAGACGGAATCTGTTCTCCCCCTATTCCTCGCTGGTCTAATTCGTATATTCACGGCGCCATCGCAAACGGTGCCGCCGATATGCAGGTGTCATAGGAGAGACACCGCCCCCTCATCCAGCCACCGTACTACTCCGGATCGAGAGATTGCGTGCTTTCCAGTCCTTTTAAATGCGGTTGTAACAGCACGCGCTCTTTCCTCTTGCTAGCTTGTTGCACAGTGTAGAGGTCACGTGCACGGCCAGCAGTGCCTCTGATTCGAAACGTCCCACACGCACGTGAAGCAAAGCTACGAGCAATACCAGACTCGTCGGCTACACCCGTCGCACTTCGTCCTTCTTCCTACTCCCGATGATTCTTCCCCATGTGAAGTATCCAGCTGTTGTTTCCGGGACGTCCCGTAACGAAGAACAGCACCTCAGTGGCCTGTAACTGCTCGGCGATTCCTACATACTATCTTTTCCCGTTCGTTCAGTAGCCTCGTGATGTGGGGCAGTCGCATTCGGCTCTGTAGTCACGATGACGTCTCGCCATGTGACGTCCGGCTTTCTGTGCATGGGTGGGAGACGTGTGGCAACATAATCCAACACTTTCGTTTATTTCCACAGAGTTGTCAATCTGGTACTTTATCTATCTTGCCTTTAAGTTTTGCAGAACAGCAATACAAAGCGAATACACAGCTTTGAGAGATGAACTAATGAAGGCAGGAGAGCATCAAATAGACTAAAAGGCAATGAACAATAGAAATCATTGGATAGCACAAGATATACTCGTATTGCTAAGTAGGAATGGCCTAGAGGATAAATGCAGGGCAGTAGAAAAAAAAAAAACACTGCTAGAGGAAAGATATCTTCCGCATGTAGGAAAATTGGTTAGCCCTTTGAAGAAAAGAGAAGCTCCTTTACGAATATTGTGAGCTCAGATCCGAAGACAATACTAATAGAAGAACAGAAGGCTGACACATGAAAGGAATACATACAAGAGCCATACAAGGGAAAGTAACTTGATAGCATTACAGATATTTATTTATTTAACGGTATACTTCCAGGTTTTTATCCGAGTGTGTATTTCCATCGCCGCGTAAAAGGGAATAGGAGCTTGGCTGAACACACAGAAGTACACCGCAAGTCCATCAAGTCGCGAAATCCTCGTCGCTCTTGTTTATTATACTTTTCTCTCTCCATTCCAATGAGTAGGACGGGTTTGTTTGAGATCGAGACCATAGCGGGGTCGCAGTTCCTTTCAGCGAATTGCCAGGCGGACGAAATGTTAGTGTGACATGTGACGTGACAGACTTGATACGGCGAGGACCGACAGAACACTGAAAGACCTAAGCGAGACAAGGCCCTTGGAGTATGCGACGTCGTCTCACAGTTATTGAGCTCCATGTCAGAGCAAGCCACGACAAAAGTGCTCCACTTGGTATGCGAGATAGGGGTCTGGCTCTATTACAGGGGGTCCCAAAATAATGTATACACTCTTTGAAACTGAACATCTCGTTAATGAAAGGGGTTAGAAATACAATTTTAGTGGTATTAGATGCCTCATGGTCCGACTTAAAGCTGTAAATGTTCAAACTCGTGTCCGTCCATCGCAATACACCGTCGACAACGACTTACGACTGAGCGTCATGCCAACTTTATTGTTTCCAACGGAATTTGCTCTCTAAGATCATCCAGTGTGCGTGGTCCCGCAGCGTAAACTGTGTTCTTGAGAGCACACCACAGAAAGAATACTAGAGGAGTTAAATCTGAAGATCGAGCGGGATATTCTACACTCCCTCCTCGTCCTATCCATCCGGCAGGGAATGTACGGCTGAGAAATGCCCTCACATGCAGGTGAAAGTGAGGTGGCGCCCCATTCTGTTGAAAGTAATTATGGCGGTTAATTGTTCCATTTAGTTTAAACGTCTCTTCATCTGACCAAAGAATTCGATCTTGGAAACGTTGCTCTTCTTCACATCTGTTAATGAACCACTCACAAAATTCGCTTCGCCTATCAGGATCATCCTCGTTAAGAGCATGGTGAAGTCTTGGAATGTAAGGCTTGAAGTTCTGAGACTGCAAAATTGTATGAACACTGCTTGTGCAGATCCCAGTCTCATGAGAGCATTGCCTCAGGGATGGTGAGTGTGCCTGGATTTCTGCATCAACGCTCTCATTGTCTGTTGAACTTCTCTTTCGTCCGCTATGTCCCTTCTTCATTTCGTGCACCGTTCCTTCGACTTCAGACTTATCTCTGATTCATGTAATTGTTACTCTTGTCGGTGATGGTGTTCCAAATTCAACTCTCCAACATCGGCGTACAGCACTCACATTCTCTGTTTTCCAGTAGCACTTTAGCACCCATTTCCGGTGTTCAAAGGATAACTCCATGTTTGGTGACAATCCTGAAACAAAAGAAAGCATTGTTACGTTTTTCACCGCCTTCTAAATTAATACCCATAAAAATTGTGTTTCTGTCTCCTTTAGTTAAAAAGATATTCTATTTGAAATAGTGTATCCATTACTTTGGGACACACTGTATATTGAAGTTTGAATGTTCAAACTTCATATTTCATATAATTTCAGTTCCAAAGAAGGCAGTTGCTGACAAGTGTGCGTATAACCGAACCATCAGTCTTGGGACTGGTAGCGCTCTAGTGGCAAAGGGAATGTCTGAAAACCGAAAGGACGCGAGATCGAATCCCAGGCGAAGCGGGCGTTTTTGGATCAGTATTTTGACAGAGCATTCATCTCTCAGTGATGTAGACTCGTCAGGAACAACATGTGATTATGATTCTACGTTAAATTTTGTCTCCTTGCCCTTGTTGGATAACTGAGCTACGTTAGCCACACACTGGTCATCGAAGTGGCATCCGTTTGAAAGTCTTGCTTCAGAATGTCGAGCCACACGAAATTATTTTTACTTCTCAATCACTTATGTTTGCAAAATACTAACAGGACTTTTTATAGAAAAGTGGAGGACCAGGTCAAAGGCAACTTCAGGGGAACTATACGAAAGTGCGAGGTAACACTGACATTGTGGCTTGTCTTAGACCACAGACTGAAGAAAGGCAAAGCTATCTTTATAGCACTTGCAGATTTAGAGAAAACTTTTGGCAGTGTACCTGTAGACTGGAATACACTCTTTCAAATTCTGAAGGCAACACTGGCACAATATAGGGAGCAGGTGGCAATAAGCAGAGGAGCCGAACAGGAACAAATGCAGAGCAGCACCTACGAATTTGTTTAATGGAAATTTAAACGATTATGACGCCGTAGATATTGAGATCTGCTCCTAACCACAATGTGCAATATCAGAAACTTCAAACAAAATACTGCAAACCCAAATGTGCGGATATTTCAGCCTACTGATAATTCCTTTCAAATGAAAGTGAAACCCGTACGGCACGAAAAATTGTTTTGATTCAGTTGTAATAAGACGAACCCAAAGTGGCAGTTGTTAGCATAACATTACGCGCAACTGATGGCGGCAGGAGAACAAAAGAAGTTGTAGAACCTTGTACTTCTTCAGTTCAGTGTTCTCCATCATTAAAACCTGAACCACGGACTAAGTCTTGTAAAATTGCTCACCCTCGGGTTTGTGTTTCAGAACTTGACTTTAACACAATACACGACGTTTGTCTAATCAGTGGATGTGTATCCTTGTGTAACTATATTTATCTGCCGTATTAGTTAGCTGACTTTTGCCGCGAGTAGCTCACTGAGGCTGCACCTGTCTCGTTTGATTAGAACATGTTCTGCGCCGTTCCGAGCAGGAGCAGGAGGTGGCTGGCTGGGTGGCCCGCGCTTTTGTGGCAGGGCGGTCGCCTTCGCGAGGCTGCCGTGGCTGCTGCTCACAGCCGATAATAATTTCCTCTCACAAGGATGTTTTCTGGAGAAGGTTGTTGTCAGCTGACATTTCCGTGAGAGGAACTTGGTGATTTTACTTTTTGTGCATACTGGGTATGCTCTTAATTTTTTTTGCATTCCCTCAGTTTTATACGGAGCGAGGTGGCGCAGTGGTTAGCACACTGGACTCGCATTCGGCAGGACGACGGTTCGATCCCCCGTCCGGCCATCCTGACTTAGGTTTTCAGTGATTCCGCTAAATTGATTCAGGCAAATGCCGGGATAGGGCACGGCTGACATCCTTTCCCATCCTTCCCTAATCCGATGAGACCGAAGACCTCGCTGTTTGGTCTCTTCCCCCAAATCAACCCAACTCAACCTAACCTTCATGCTGTTTGAACTCTGTCGGCTCTGTGTAAGACACGATTCCCCTTGATCTGTCGTACAGTTCTGGTTGCTGGGTGCAATTCCTTAATGCAGGCGTGTTTGAGTGTGGGCCTCACGGTAGCACACGCTAGCAGTGAACGTTAGCCGTAGCAGAGTCTCCGGAAGCGTTTGGGAGGGAGTAGCATCCCACCATCGTGTGTAATAGCTCTTCCCCGATACTCGGGGTACAGGAGACGTGCACCAGAAAACTGGCCGCCTCATTTCGAAGCTACCGTCGTCGCATTTGGTTCGATGTAATTTTCCCGATCCACTTGGAACTTTAAATCAGTATAGCAGGCTTTGAATCGCCGTGCTCTCGAATGCCACTCCACTACTCTGTCACTGGTTGCACTACCACAAGCGCCCTCCCAGTCAGAAGGTGGCTTAGGTATCATCAGACGGTGCAGTCCGGAAGCCGAGAGATGTCAGACTGAGGCGCAGTTGCTGGGTTTCTGCTCCTTTTTCGGCGTACCGTATAGCGGGCAAGTACGTATAATTGGTCTGCGGCTGCAGTCTGGCCTAAGTGTCAGTTGCGTTCTGATCTGTAGAACTTTATGGAATGTAAATGAGATGCTGTAAGGGCACAGAGAAATGCAGTAAACGGGAGACCGGGTGGCAGCTGCGACTACCCGTAACAGAGTATAAACCTTATCACATCACCATCCCAAGTGCTCATTGACTGAAAGGCAAATGTACCATAATTTCCGGCTCCGAAATCTGTGTCGTCTGTTTTGGAGAGTAGAACAGGTAGGAGTAGATCCGTTTTAGTGCGATTTGTTATTAGCTCATGCACGGACCATTCTTTCGTTGCAGCCCTGTCGTAATTTGTAGCTCGTTGTGGCAGGTTTGTTTTGTCATTTTTTATTCGTTCTCGAGACCGTTACGTTGGACTGCACGTCTGGACATATTTTAAAGTGTAAATAAAATTTTGTGTAGCGTTTTGCGCAACTGTTAAATTTCTCTGTCTTTCGGTTTTTGCCCCAAGGATTTATCTTTCGTGAGAATATGTGGGAAACTAGTTGGCAGGTTAAGTGTCGACTGTACGAGTTGCAGACAATATACTAGCCGGCCGTTGGGGCCGAGCGGTTCTAGGCGCTTCAGTCTGGAACCGAGCGACCGCGACGGTGGCAGGTTCGAATCCTGCCTCGGGCATGGATATGTGTGATGTCATTAGGTTAGTTAGGTTTAAGTAGTTCTCAGTTCTAGGGGACTGATGACCTCAGATGTTAAGTGCCATAGTGCTCAGAGCCATGTACCTCGTTTTTCTGACCAATGCCAGGCCGGCGAGCCTTGCAGGAGCGAGCAATAATTGCAGAGGCGTAACAGGTCGATGCGGATCCGCCCGGTAGAGCTCCTTCTGTGGCCGCCGTTACGCAATGATTTAGCTAGCACGAGTTGTCGCGGCCCGCCACTACTTCGCTGTTCCACGTTAGCGGACAGAGCGGCGAGCACGCGGAAGCCCGACCAGTGCCGCAGCTTTCTCCGCGCCACGCCCACTGGCGCGACGCGCTGTCCTCAGAGTAGCCGAGTACCCACGTTCCTGGCGCGTGCCTCAGCTGCGGCGGCAACGCCTGTCGCGTCGCTGCCCCGTCCTATCACATTCCCCAATTCCTTTCTCGCTAGCACTCTCCTTTCCTGAATGTTAAAGATCGAATATAATTTTTTTTTTCTCTTTTCTACTTCCTGTAATAATTCCTCCCTTCATTGACTTCTTTTAAGACTCCATATCATTTTGCGCCGTGTCACATTTCAGCAGCTTCGAGTCGATTCCTTTCCTCCCCGAGCTTATTCTTCTCCTGAAATAGATTTGTATCTCTTCTGTCGTGCAGGGTTTTCTGCTCTCACGCCGGACTCGCATTCGGCAAGACGACTGTTCAAACCCGCGTCCGACCATCCCGATTCAGGTTTTCCGTGATATTTCTACATCGCTTCAGGCAAATGACAGGGATGGTTCCTGTGAAAGGGCACGGCCGATTTCCTTCCCCGTGCTTCCCTATTCCGATGGCCTCGCTGTTTGGCCCCTCACCAGAGTCTATCAATCAAGCGACCAATTTTCTCCGTTTCAATATCCATCTTGCTAAAATCTCTTGCTTTGCTTCAGTTATCCCAATCTCGATATTACTCTTCTTCATTCGCTCGTGACTTCCACGAACTACACTGCGCAACAGAATTAAATGATCGTTTTTTCGAAACTCCAAAATTGTCTGCCATTCCAACGCATAACTTTGAAGTTTGTCCCAGAGGTGCTTACAATCTTCTTCTGTAATGGTGCCAAAGAGTGGCGCCCCGCAATGTCACGCTCGGTCTCGCAGACACTTCAAACAGCAGGGCGTCGCCTCGTGCGGCGGAAACTCCAGAGCTCAGAAGTTCCTGTGCCGTGTAAGGTTGGTTAACGACGTCACATTGGCACAAAATTTCACCACAGTTCTGCCTGACGCCGTCGTGGACGTGTCACACAGTGAGAAACAGCCCCTCTCATCCACACGACTCTGCGATAGAGATCAGAACCGCAGCCTCCGGCGTAGAAATCGTGCGGTTTTCTTGCTGGTGCTTGAAGACAACGTTTCAGACACGCCGCCTCTCGGAATCTAAACGAAAATGCTTCAGGGAGTGGTGTGCAGGGCGTCAGTGAAACCAAACCCTTCGTTGGGACGTTGATTTCGCGGTCGAAAAAGACAGTTCGCAGTGCTACGGCAAACGGTGAGTGATATTGCAGCAACGATGAACGTTAGTGTCGGATCAGCCCGTCATACTGTTCGTGGCGTGCTGATCTTCAGGAAAGGATGTATGTGGTGAGTTCCCAGTATTTGACACGAGAAATAAAAAAAAAAAAACAGCGCGTGGATGTGAGCAGACATACCTGAAGTTAGCCTGCTTGTCTCCCTTCTACTACCCCCCCCCCCCCCCCCCGCCGTGTTCCCCAGATCTGCCACCTTCAGATTATCACATTTGTAACCCCGTGAAAGAAGCTCTTAGTACCTGAACGTTCGCTGCTGATGCTGGAAATACAGACAGCAGTGTATAACAGTTGATTTTATGACTTCATTATTATTTCGTAACTGTTTCTTTATGTATATGGACGTTGTACGTTATTTTATCTTACAGCGATTTATTTTCTTGTATTGTTTGACAGCAACTACATTAAATTCTTGTTAAAATGTATCTGCACTTGGCGTGAACAGTCCGACCTAATTTCCAAAACATAGGTAGTTGATATTTACGTCCTTAACTGGGACTCCTGCTTCGCGTTCCCATTTCGGATATCTTAGATCGCCTGTAAGGCTGACGAGATGAAGAGTCTACTCGACTGGCTTTCAGTTCTCGCCTGTGTCAGAAGCGTCACTTAGAAGCGAAGGATTTCGAAAACACCACCTCTCCCCAACCTTCGTCCCCCTCATCGAGTTTTATCTTGAGAATGTTAGCGTACCTCAGTTTCTTATTCGCTGGATTTACAAAGGTAAGGCGCTCATAAGCAACAGTGTGCCACGTTAGCAATTACAAATAACAAACTGCTACTGAACAGATTTACGAATTTCTTAGTTGTTTCGTATTTGTCGAGTTAGGGGGCCAGAGCTCGCGGCGTGTACACGGGCCGAGTGCCGGGCGCGGCGCCGGCTGCCGCCTTTGTTCTCCAGCTCCAGACCTATTGTCTTTCCGAGCCTCCAGCAGTCGTACCAGGTGCCAACACCGAGCATTCGTAAGGTCGCTGAAAGCACTTAACATTTTTCACTCGGCATAAAATAACACCTTGCCCTGTCTACCTACATCCCTCCATCTTGATTGCGGAAGCCCGCGCAGCGACTTGTGGCAAAACGTATGTAGATGAATGTGGCAGGACGGTAGGACAACGCGTTCAAACACGCGAGTATTGTAAACCACAGTCGCGCTGCCTGGAATGATAGGGGCGTTAAAAGTCGATTTTTCCTGCATAATTTCTTAATGTTTTCTACACTTTTCGTTACTCTCAACAAATGGTTAAAAAGAGAGAGAGAGAGAGAGAGAGAGAGAGAGAGAGAGAGAGCAGTTTCAATAAAGAAAATCTGTTTATTCGGGCATTAAGAAGTAAATAATTTGCTGCATTTAACATATAAGGAAACGGTTTTCATAGCAATAAATTATGCTGTTGTGATTTTAGTTTGGGGAGTATCTTTACGTACATTATGTCTATAATAAGTCAGTAGGCACATCCAGTGCCCATCACACGAGCTGCAACCAGTCTCCGTGTGGACAGGCATGCTCCAGTTCGTCGGCTTGTTACTAGCTGGCAGGATCAATTCAGTTAAACGAGGCTTTGTTAGGTTCAGGACAATATCACCACTCACAATTGCTCGCATTGCCGTAGTATAAACTTTTCGTAACGGTAGACTCAAAGTAATAATAATAATGACTAGTCGTGCCAGGAAGCGACACCAGCGAGGAAATTGCAAGTTAACAGGGAGGGGGAGGGGGAGGGGGGAGGAGGAGTCCGGGGCAGAAGGCAGGCAGTCTGTTAGCACAGCCTCGAGACTAGGGATTCAGAGCACCTAATGAGGATCCGGTGAGCACACGCAGACGTCCTGCACGTCATAGAGTTTTTTTAACTCGCAGCTCACATGTTCGAGGATGATTGATTACGTGCTACCTTAAGCGAGCCATCTTTAGTTGGCAACTATTTTCTAGGTTGTAGACGTAATAGTTAGTTAAAGAAGGCTTTTCATATGTACAGTTAGGGCTAAAATCAGTCGCATAGTATTTGTGACGAAATATCCTTGTACAGCTGTTTAAAGCGAATCTTTGTGCTTTTTTTAGAGCGGTCGATAAAATGTAATGAAGGTTTCCTTTAGCGGTCGTATTGGAGTTAAGATTACTTTGGGTAACGAAGTCGGAGCAAAGGGACGAGGCCAGAGGAGGTCCTCACCGACGGGGCAGAGACGGGAAGAGGAGCGCCACAAGTTCCTCGCATCTGATGTCCTAGGTATCTTGTCCAGCAGAGAACAACCAAATCGTAGTTGTCCTATTGACATCGAAACTATGTATATTGGATTTATAAGTACGTAATGACTTAGTTTGTTTGTAACATCCGTCAGCTTTATAGAAACACATTCACCACTGTTTCCTGCAATCGGCCGCTTTCCTTGATCCTGTCACTCACGAGTTATTCGGCAAGCAATTTCAACAATTATTTCCAATGTCACTGTGTCTTTAACTAGTGCCGTGGACAATGAACTACTTTGTTCAGCAGCAGTGGCGTTGATTTCCGTATATTGACCAGTAATTGCAAATAATAATAATAATAATAATAATAATAATAAACCGTATTAAATTTATTAACTTTGTTTTGGAACGCTTTAAAGGGAACTGCAGGCTACCTTACAAAATACATTAAATTTTTCATTGACGCTAAATGTGTTGTGTACAATTTTCCAGTTTATATTTCACAAATGCGTTTTATAGTCTGAAAGCCTTCTCATTCTTGAACAAAACTGATTTCATAACAGCGAAGACCTCAGTCAAAATGCCCTGAAAATATTTCGTTTTGACACCAATTTGATCTGACTTCGATGTGGTCAATATACGGCAGGTGTAGGGAGTGTTTTCATAGATCAACGCTAAATGTAAAGGGAGCTTCAACATAACTAAATTGAACACAATGCAACATTATGCTCACCCCTTGTAATTTCCTGCCAAATCTATCTCTCTCTATGCTCCCTCCCTGTAGAAAGGTCACGTGACACGAGGACGTAAGACCTAAATTTGTAAGCTCTAGAACGTACTCACGAACACAGTAATCTTTTCAAACATATTCAAGATCATCAAAACGTCTCGAAGTTCACGAAAGCATTAACTTACCTTACACTGAGTGTAAAATGCATGTGAAGAACTGGAGATAAAAAGAATGTGTGGTCCTCTGCGATTATTTTGGTTGGGTTCTGAATTGAACGTACGGTATTTCTTAAATTTTGGTTCTGGGCGTTTTATTTTTTATTTTTTTTTCTTCTCAATGTAAACTCCCTAATACGTTTGTCAGTGCCAGTTTGTACGTCTTGTTCGATTTCCAGAATAAATTTGTTAATCTCAGCGTGGACATCGTAGATCTTGAATAATTTTTGCTCAGTTTCAATTTAGAGAAGCTTCTCTCACAACTAGCTTTATTTGTGGCTTAGCTTTAAATTAGGTAACCTTTTTTCAAATCTGCACTCAAATTTAAACCCACTGGACCGAAATCAGTAAATTCTTTCTTATAATCTGTTGTAGCTACCAAAACTCGTAGACGCACGCGAGCGTAAACTCTTCTGTCACCATCTGCAGAAACACGGTCAACGCTGCATTCCTCATCATCAGTGCCCACTGTTACTACAGGCCTTACGGAAGGCATACTTTTCGGCAAAATTCTGTTGCTGCTGGAAACGTTCTCTAATTTCACCAGTTTTTCTACCTAATGAAGAAAACATTCTTCGTTTTAAATCGTCTTCATGCGACAAGCCGGCATCTCTACTTCCATTGTCAGAAATATGACGCCTCCTAATACGTCTCGGAGATTCGGTGGGAATGCCTTCACGCAATTCTTTTTTGCATTTTCCAAAACTAGCTGTAAGGCACTTATTTCCTCAGCACACTGACCTACGTGATATCCTCCGCCCCACCCCCCTTTGCAAATAATTTTACACATCAGTCAGTTCATGCAGCAACGGTTGCCACAGACTCAAGAAACAAAAGTGAATGTTTCCCGACTAACTGTACTTCTACGTCCATTCGTGTATTCAAGCTTTCGTCCATTCGTTTTAGCTTCTCTAGCATTGTCGAAATTTCTTTCTAATCATTTTGTGTCAAGTTTACTGCATCGCCTCTTGCGTTCACTTATTGCCTGGAGCTTTTAATCGGAAATGGATGTTCTCCAGACTAGAGATTTAGAAGAGCCAATAACAAACCCTTGGGGAGTCTAGAGCGCAGGTAGGCATCCTGCGGCGTGTGTGGAACAGACGATGGATTTTCTCTTGTTTTATTTTATTTATTTAATTTTTGCAGCTCTGATATTCGAGTGTGAGTGTTCCTATCTTAATTTAAATTCGGGGAAATTTGGCTGATCTTAATCTTGACGAACAACTTCAAGGTAAGCTGGCCGGAGTGGCCGTGCGGTTCTAGGCGCTACAGTCTGGAGCCGGGCGACCGCTACGGTCGCAGGTTCGAATCCTGCCTCGGGCATCGATGTGTGTGATGTCCTTAGGTTAGTTAGATTTAATTAGTTCTAAGTTCTAGGCGACTGATGACCTCAGAAGTTAAGTCCCATAGTGCTCAGAGCCATTTGAACCATTTGAACGTAAAGGTAATAAAGAATATATCAAATTTAAAACGCTTCAAGAATTTTTCAGAAAATCGTATGTTGGAGTTTTCAAACAGATGATTTCGCCACTCAAGAATAGATTCGACAGTCATTGTGCAAATTTTTTGAATCTTTGAAAAAAAGTTACTCTTCGGCATCCTACGGGTGGCGATAAAATCGTAAAATATTATACAAATGATTTTTATGGCGGGAGGCTGATAAGCCATAGCAAAAGGTTTTTGCAACTTTTGAAGAGACAGAAAGGGCAGGAAAAGAACTTTAGAGCCTTTTATATGTGTCCACGACAATGATTTTTGGCATGCCTAGTTCTGGAAGCCGTCGGAGAAATACGTGACGCGTTGCAACAACCTGGAAGAATTTACCTCAATTCGTTTACGTTGCATACGATGACTTTTAACTGTACACGTGTGCATTAACTGTCGAAATGTGTGCGACCTAACGTAATGTCATAGTTTGTCGGTAAGGCTGTATCGGATGCCGGTTTGGACCGACGAGCGGAGGGATAGCGTGAAGGGAGCGGCGAGTGAAAGTTGCACATGCCAAGGAGGTGGCGCCACGTGCGAAGCTGTGCTGGCAGTGCGTGTGTGCGCTCGGCGTAAGCAAGTCCACTTGCTGGCAGTTCAGCTCGTTCTCCCCTCGTCGTCATTTGGCGAGTGCAGAGACCTCTCCGTGGACACGGGCGTCGCCCCTGTGGCAGCGGCTGCTCCTCAAGTCTGGTGTGGCTCTCAGTGGAGCTGTCGCCGCTACTCGTCTTTGAATTTACCTGTTCAGGATCCCAGATTCGTGAGCAATGCTCAGCAATCAGTCAGAGACGCATTTTAAGCTAACTCGTTCCCGTGTCCGCTTCTTCCAATGAAATTACGTGGCCCTTTTTTTTCCCAGTAACTAATTTTGTACGGTAGTTCCATTGCGGACACGAACTTGTGGATGTGCTACCGCTGTGATTATTTGCAATGATTGATTGTCAATTGGGAAATAAATTAGTGATGGACCTTTCCAAATATTTCTGCTCAGTTTTGTCTGATGTTACACACACACACACACACACACACACACACACACACACACACACACACGATACTCTCTCATGTTGCGTTAGGCGACAGTGCAGAACATATCAAACACCTTTCGGAATGAAGAGAAACCAGCTTTCACTTGGACATCAACTTATGGCTTTTGGGTCTCCTGACCTAACCGATCGACCTTAGCTTCACAAGACTACTCTTTGCCACACCTGTGTCAATTCTGGCAGAGAGTATTATCGCTTCCCAAAAACGACAGTACACGACCCACAATTCTACAGCAGTTCTACATCAACGGCTATGCACACCTGCCTGTCAGATCTGCTTATATTCAACGCCGCTTTTCCTTGACTGGAAAGTTTATTAATCCGATCAGGGGAGTCAACACAGAATTCGTCAAGTCTTGTTCCTATGTTGCAACCATCCTTCTCCAAGAATTCAGTGACAGCACGCTGCTTTTGCTTCCTATCATTTTCTACCTGAAAGGTGGCGGGTGGACGAATATTTATGTAGAGGAAGAGGTACTCACGTAACTTTCATTTTTGATTCATTGACATCAGTTAGGAAACACATTGTGACCACTTTTGCATTACTTTCTTTATGGTCTTCCTAGCATTTTGTTTGGCTGTTGTGTCCTGCCGCACATCTGCTTCTCTCGTCTGACTATACTTATATTGCTTATTCCCCAAATCGCAAAAACCAGTGTGTGTACGACTCTGACACAGAAGCACCTGTGGAACTTTCACGTTGTTGTAGGTGGTTGATTATTTCCGTGGTTTGTCATCTGGGGTCCGATGGTGGGATTGCGTTCGGCAGTAGCTTGACTGCTTCCGGAAAGAAGTGCTTTCCTACCATTTGCAAAACTCAAGCCCACCATTGGACCACAGAAGAGAACCCTGCACTACTGGAGAGGACACACAGCTCCACAAAGTTTATTCTGCAGCTGGTGATTGAGCGACACGATTCTTGGTACAGTAGTAGTCTCTATGGCTGCCGCTTATACGACTGCTACGACCGTCACCTGCGATCTGATGGTGGTAATGAGTAGGGCGCCAGGATATCGCGCTACATAAACCTCTAGTCCACCATCGGACCATCGCTCGCTTCTATGCTGCATTCCTGGCCGCACTGGTGAGAATTTTACCTATTTCCTACATAAAATCCATCGTGGAGAGCTTCTACACCGTTCGTCATCTGTGGTCCAATGGTGGGACTGAGTTCAGCGCAAGCAAGTCTGCGTGGGAGTGGAGAGTGGAGCTCAAGCCCACCATTGGACCACAGAAGCGAGCTAACATTCGACAACTCGTTCGACTGCAGAAGAGGGCCGCTCGCTGCTATGTTGCAGCACTGGTCTATCTGGTGAGAAATTAACCTATTTTCTACATAAAATGCATCGTGCAGAGCTACTAAACGTTCGTAATCTGTGTTCCAATGGTGGGACTGGGTTCAGCGCAACAAATGCTGCGTGGGAGTGGAGGATGGAACTCAATCCCACCATTGGACCACAGAACCGAACTATCATTCGACAACACGTTCGACTGCGGAAGGGGTAGATCGCTCCTATGTTGCAGCACTGGTCTATCTGGTGAGAGTTTTACCTATTTTCTACATAAAATCCATCGTGGAGAGATTCTACACCGTTCGTCATCTGTGGTCCAATGGTGGGACTGAGTTCAGCGCAACAAATGCAGCATGGGAGTGGAGGATGGAACTCAAGCCCACCATTGGACCACAGAAGCGAACTAATATTCGACGACACATCGGACTACAGGAAAGGTTCTGGGCGCTCTGGTGAGAATTTTACATATTTTCTACATAAAATCCATCGTGGAGGCCTTCTACACCGTTCGTCATCTGTGGTCCAATGGTGGGACTGAGTTCAGCGCAACAAATGCAGCATGGGAGTGGAGGATGGAACTCAAGCCCACCATTGGACCACAGAAGCGAACTAATATTCGACGACACATCGGACTACAGGAAAGGTTCTGGGCGCTCTGGTGAGAATTTTACATATTTTCTACATAAAATCCATCGTGGAGGCCTTCTACACCGTTCGTCATCTGTGGTCCAATGGTGGGACTGAGTTCAGCGCAAGCGAATCTGCGTGGGAGTGGAGGATGGAACTCAAGCCCACCATTGGACCACAGAAGCGAACTAATATTCGACGACGCATCGGACCACAGGAAAGGTCCTGGACGCTCTGGTGAGAATTTTACATATTTTCTACATAAAATCCATCGTGGAGCGCTTCTACACCGTTCGTCATCTGTGGTCCAATGGTGGGACTGAGTTCAGGGCAAGCGAGACTGCGTGGGAGTGGAGGATGGAACTCAAGCCCACCATTGGACCACAGAAGCGAATTAATATTCGACGACACATCGGACCACAGGGAAGGTCCTGCATGCGCTGGTGAGAATTTTACATATTTTCTACATAAAATCCGTCGTGGAGGGCTTCAACACCGTTCGTCATCTGTGGTCCAATGGTGGGACTGAGTTCAGCGCAAGCGAATCTGCGTGGGAGTGGAGGATGGAACTCAAGCCCACCATTGGACCACAGAAGCGAACTAATATTCGACGACACATCGGACCACAG
Source organism: Schistocerca cancellata (assembly GCF_023864275.1). Taxonomy (NCBI): domain Eukaryota; kingdom Metazoa; phylum Arthropoda; class Insecta; order Orthoptera; family Acrididae; genus Schistocerca; species Schistocerca cancellata. Next base: position 605,274,795 of record NC_064632.1, on the reverse strand, counting down.
GAAAGGTCCTGCACGCACTGGTGAGAATTTTACATATTTTCTACATAAAATCCATCGTGGAGGGCTTTTACACCGTTCGTCATCTGTGGTCCAATGGTGGGACTGAGTTCAGCGCAAGCGAATATGCGTGGGAGTGGAGGATGGAACTCAAGCCCACCATTGGACCACAGAAGCGAACTAATATTCGACGACGCATCGGACCACAGAAAAGATCCCTCACTGCTACGCAGCAGTCCTGGACGGTCTGGTGAGAATTTTTACATATTTTCTACATAATATCCAACGTGCAGAGCTTCTACACCGTTCGTCATCTGTGGTCCAATGGTGGGACTGAGTTCAGCGCAACAAATGCTGCGTGGGAGTGGAGGATGGAACTCAAGCCCACCATTGGACCACAGAAGCGAACTAATATTCGACGACACATCGGGCCACAGGAAAGGTCCTGGACACTCTGGTGAGAATTTTACATATTTTCTACATAAAATCCATCGTGGAGGGCTTGTACACCGTTCGTCATCTGTGGTCCAATGGTGGGACTGAGTTCAGCGCAAGCGCGTCTGCGTGGGAGTGGAGGATGGAACTCAAGCCCACCATTGGACCACAGAAGCGAACTAATATTCGACGACACATCGGACCACAGAAAAGATCCCTCACTGCTACGCAGCAGTCCTGGACGGTATGGTGAGAATTTTTACATATTTTCTACATAATATCCATCGTGCAGAGCTTCTACACCGTTCGTCATCTGTGGTCCAATGGTGGGACTGAGTTCAGCGCAACAAATGCTGCGTGGGAGTGGAGGATGGAACTCAAGCCCACCATTGGACCACAGAAGCGAACTAATATTCGACGACACATCGGGCCACAGGAAAGGTCCTGGACGCTCTGGTGAGAATTTTACATATTTTCTACATAAAATCCATCGTGGAGGGCTTCTACACCGTTTGTCATCTGTGGTCCAATGGTGGGACTGAGTTCAGCGCAAGCGAGTCTGCGTGGGAGTGGAGGATGGAACTCAAGCCCACCATTGGACCACAGAAGCGAACTAATATTCGACGACACTTCGGACCACAGGAAAGGTCCCTCACTGCTACGCAGCAGTCCTGGACGGTCTGGTGAGAATTTTACATATTTTCTACATAAAATGCATCGTGGAGAGTTTCCAAACGTTCGTCATCTGTGGTCCAATGGTGAGATTGTGTTCAGTGCAATGAAGGCTGCATGGGAGTGGAGGATGGAACTCAAGCCCACCATTGGACCACAGAAGCGAGCTAACGTTCGACGACACATCGGACTGCAGAAGGAAATCGTCTGCTGCTGTGCAACATCCTGGTCGCTCTGGTGAGAGTTTTATAAATTTCTACATATAATCCATCTAATCCAATCTGGAGAGCTTCTGCACTGCTCGTGGTCTGTGGCCCAATGGTGGGACAGAGTTCAGCGCAAGAAATTCTGCGTGGGAGTGGAGGATGGAACTCAAGCCCACCATTGGACCACGGAAGCGAAGTACCATTCGACAACAGATTGAAGCACAGAAGAAGGTCGCTCGCTGCTACACGGCAGTCGTTGTCGCACTGGTGAGAGTATTATCTATTTTCTACGTAAAAACCATCATGGAGAGCTTCTGCACTGTTCGTCGTCTGTGGTCCACTGGTGGGACTGAGTTCAGCGCAAGAAAGTCTGCGTGGGAGTGGAGGATGCAACTCAAGCCCACCATTGGACCACAGAAGCGAACTAACATTCGACAACACATTGGACCACAGAAACGAACTAACATTCGACAACACATTGGGCCGCAGAAGGAAGTCGCTTGCTGCTGTGCAGCATCCTGGTCGCTCTGGTGAGAGTTTTATCTATTTTCTACATCAAATCCATGCCGGAGAGCTTCATGACCGTTCGTCATCGGTGGCCCAATGGTGGAACTGAGTTGAGCTCAAGAAAGTCTGCTTGGGAGTGGAGGATGGAACTCAAGCCCACCATTGGACCACTGAAGCGAGCTAATATTCGACAGCACATCAGTCTGCAAAAGGAAGTCGCTTGCTGTTATGCAGCGTCCTGGTCGCTATGGTGAGAGTTTTATCTATTTTCTATATATAATCCATAAAATCCTATGTGGAGAGCTTCTACACTGCTCGTCGTCTGTGGCCCAATGGTGGGAGTGAGTTCAGCCGAAGAAAGCTCCATGGGAGTGGAGAATGGAGCTCAAGCCCACCATTGGACCACAGAAGCGAGATAACAGTCGACAGCACATCGGACCCCAACAGGAGGTCACTTGCTACAGCGCTGCAGTTCCTGGTCGCTCTGGGAGAGTTTTAACTATTTTCTACATCAAATCCATGCCAGAGAGCTTCTGCACCGTTCGTCATCTGTGGCCCAATGGTGGAACTGAGTTGAGCTCAATAAAGTCTGCTTGGAAGTGAAGGATGGAACTCAAGCCCACCATTGGACCACAGAAGCGAGCTGATATTCGACAGAACATCAGACCGCAGAAGGAAGACGCTCGCTGCTACGCAGTGTTCTGGTCGCTCTGGTGAGAATTTTTTCTATTTTCTACATATAATCCATAAATGCAAAGTGGAGAGCTTCTACACTGCTCGTCGTCTGCGGCCCAATGGTGGGAGTGAGTTCAGCGCAAGGTAGCTCTGTGTGAGTGGAGAATGGAGCTCAAGCCCACCATTGGACCACAGAAGCGAGTTAACAGTCCACAGCACATCGGACATCGGACCCCAACAGGAGGTCGCTCGCTACAGCGCTACAGTCGTGGTCGCTCTGGTGAGAGTTTTAACTATTTTCTACATCAAATCCATGCCGGAGAGCTTCATGACCGTTCGTCATCGGTGGCCCAATGGTGGAACTGAGTTGAGCTCAAGAAAGTCTGCTTGGGAGTGGAGGATGGAACTCAAGCCCACCATTGGACCACTGAAGCGAGCTAATATTCGACAGCACATCGGACCACAGAAGGAAGTCGCTCGCTGTTAAGCAGCGTCCTGGTCGCTCTGGTGAGAGTTTTATCTATTTTCTACATATAATCCATAAAATCCAATGTGGAGAGCTTCTACACTGCTTGTCGTCTGCGGCCCAATGGTGGGAGTGAGTTCAGCGCAAGGTAGCTCTGTGTGAGTGGAGAATGGAGCTCAAGCCCACCATTGGACCACAGAAGAGAGTTAACAGTCGACAGCACATCGGACCCCAACAGGAAGTCGCTCGCTACAGCGTTACAATCGTGGTCGCTCTGGTGAGAGTTTTAACTATTTACTACATCAAATCCATGCCGGAGAGCTTCTGCACGGTTCGTCGTCTATGGCCCAATGGTGGGACTGAGTTCAGCTCAAGTAAGTCTGCTTGGAAGTGGAGGATGGAACTCAAGCCCACCATTGGACCACAGAAGCGAGCTAATATTCGACAGCACATCGGACCACAACAGGAGGTCACTTGCTGCTACACTGCAGTCCTAGTCGCTCTGGTGAGTGTGTTACGTGTTCGCTACATACAATCTATGCTGGAGAGGTGCTACACCGTTCGTCGTCTGCGGTCCAATGGTGGGACTGAGTTGAGCGCAAGAAAGCCTGCGTGGGTGTGGAGGTTGGAACTCAAGCCCACCATTGGACCACAGAAGCGAGCCATGCCCACCATTGGACAGTAATGAAGCACTTCTGTGAACTGCAGTGCCAACACTGGTGAGTTACTTGCGCTTCTTCATAGCCAAAAAAAGTTGTTTCCTCATATGTCAGACAAAAGATTTATTCTGCTTGTTTCTGGCGCAGTGCTGGCATGAGCTGCAGTCGATATGAATCGTCTTTTCGTCCACTTTGAAAACTGCATGGCTGCCAGTGTTTTTCCAAACGTACTTGTACAGACGTAGTATGTTGATGGTGAGATTAACTAATTTTGCCTACATTTGCTTCAGTATTTTGAGCGCTCGTCCGTAGTTCGATGGGGGCATTGTGTTTCGTATCAAGAGCATTGCAGGCAGAAGAGAGATTTTGCTTCTATCATTAGAGTACGGAAGAACGTCGCTTATGAGCTGCAAGCTAGAAAGAACACCCACAGAAGTACCAAGGCAGCTCTCAGGTGGTCGGTGAGAGTTGATATGTAGAGTTAGTGATATGTGACGCCAGGAGGTGATGTGGCCCGTTTTCGCTCGTCGTCTCTGGTCCAATGGTGGGTTTGAGTTGAGCACTTCAGGGCTGGCGTTGGCAACAATTTTATACAACTCAAGCCCACCATTGGACCACAGAGGAGAGCCAGCAGTCGACGTCATCGACATCTCTTCAACACAGGACACCGGTGAGCACTGCATGCGTATTCTTTACTTAAACCCACGTTAGAGCAAACACCGTCCGTTAGGGCCGTCACCTCTGCGCAGGTGGGAGTGTCGTTTTCTAACAAGAAGACGCCTCGTGTGCTTCCCAGAAAACAGGCCCACCACTCTACCATACGAAAGAGGTGGTGAGTGTTCGTGACTGTCTTGTATGGTATGTTGCATGTTTCAGCTAATATTTTGTCAATATCAACTGTATTTGAAAAAACAAAAGAGCAATCACTGTAAAGTTCTCGGACACACTGCTGTTGGCGATGATAATGTTGCGCATCGAAACAAGGTGAGTTGACATCCTTCAGACGTTAAGAACTCTACTGGTACATGCGCTTTTCATCGTCATTGCATGTGTGTAAAGAATACCATCTATGTGGCTTTACTCTATCAGTCCGATTTTAGACTTGGGTTTTCAACGCCGATATCAACTAAAAAACAATCATTACTTCATGCTATGTATTTTGTAACAGACAGTTCGGAAAGATTTACGTGATAACTACGTTTATCGTGATGTGGCTCGACACTTACGTTTTTAGACCTTAAGTTCTCCCTCATGATGTATCATTCGCTACGAACGTTAAGATTTTCAATGTTTTTCTAATAGAATTTCTATCCCCATGTGTAAGATTTTTTCTGAGTTATATAGCAAGGCAATCCCTAAGCAACATAATTCAGTTTTCACTGATATGTTACTATATCTTTAAAAATGACGAACCATTTTCAGTGATTAATGCAAAATTAAGATGTATACCGTTGTGAAAGCGACGTTATCTGCAAATCCCAAACTCTTTGTGTATCGTGTGTCGTTGTTTCACTTGAAAGGGGGTGATAATTACACTACGTACGTGACCCTAGGAAATGGTCGACATTCGGGCGTGCCCAGGCGTGGTACATGTTGCTGTATTTATTTACCCCCCGTCTTACCTACCTATAGTGCTCGAAATGTGTACGTCACAAAAATTATTTCGTCATTTCAATTCACTTACATCGAACTGTTCTTTAATAAATTATAATACGAAGGAATGGCGAAAAATATAAAGCTATATTCAAAATTGGCAACACAAATGAATTACACTACGGACAGAAAAGGAAAGAAGAAGAAGAAGAAGAAGAAGAAGAAAGTATTTAGCTACAAATTTGCGCCAGCAGCCTTCTGGTCATGTGGATGAATGAGTGTTCTGAAGAAAAAAAGAGCAAGAGTTCTGGTCACGCGGGCTCCGTCTACTAATAGTGCAAACCCTTTGTCAGCGATGTGGAAGTCGTAGGATACTGTCAGCAGTGCCAGTTGTGTTGACAGTTCGAGCGGCGCCGTCTATTGCCCGACGAATGTATAGCGTTTCTGAAGCGAATGCCGTGAAGAGTTTCCTTCAGTTTAGAAATCGAGTTAAACACGCGAGGGGAGTGCAGTAGGTGGTACAGCACTTAGCAGCCCCATCAGTCAAACTAATCAGCAACAGCTTGCACTGTACGTGTTTGACCATCGTCCTGCAAAATGATGGTCAGGTCCTCCAGAAAGCGTCATCACTTCTGTCTCTGTGCTGTTCATTTTTGGAACACAGCCTACGACCAGCTTAGAGACAGAAGTGATGATACTTTCTGCAGGACCTGACCACCATTTTGCAGGACGGGACTCATCTGGCCGTGGTACGTGTCTCCATTGACTGTTTGCGTGATGCTAAAGTGCTACCGCAGCCAGCAATATGCCCTGTAGTGTCCCCTCTGTCACAACACTGATTACTTAAGACCAATTTAACTTTAAGAACGTTGTCCGTCTCGGTAACTACGGGCTCAGCGCGGCGAATACCTAACCGGCGGGGCCAGGGCTCGATCCCCGGCCGTGTCGGAGACTTTCTCCGCTCGGGAACTGGCCGTTGTGTTGTCCTTACCTTCGTATCGTCGTGACTGGCACGAAAATCGCCTGCGTCGCGTCAGGAACGAGCCGAAGCCTACGTAAGTTCGTACCAGAGTACGGCTTGACCCTAATGAATATTCTGAATCATCACCCCACACTGTTGTGCCGCCTTTCCAATTTCGAGATGGCTGTTTGAGCACGACCCGAAAAGTAGGTAAAAAGAAGGAAACTCCAAGAACAGATTTTGTACTGAAGAATTTGTAAAAGACATTTTTTTTCAAAAAAACGTTCACTGCTTTCTTTCTTACAATAGCCGAAATCGCCGTTGTAAATAAAGTACATTTTACAACAGCTTCGGTGGGAAGTGTTGTCATTTCTAAAATACTGTAGGGTTATGACCTTAATTAAAGAAAAAATACTAAATCACTGTTGTTAGTCATTATGTCTCGACCTCGAAGTGTTTGTCGATTCACATCTTTGTAGTCCTGTCTCGGTCGAAAATTCAGTGACAGAGAAATACCACGCCACGTGGCCCATGTCTGTAGCACATGGTACGAAATTTGTTTTTTTTTTTTTTTTTTTTTTTTCTCGATGCGGTAATTGACAAGACTCTATCGTATAGGTGCCATTTTCTCATCTGCAACTGACCTGTACTGACACCGCCAATTACTGCCCCGTGGGCGGCAACTGCTTGGGTCATTCGACAGATCTGACCCATCAGATTTTCAAGTGCGTATATCTCGATCTGTCCCGTGCGTGTTGTCCGTGCAAGTTTCGACACCGTAGCAAATCTGTCAGCGCCGCGCAAGTTTTCGCCATGTTCACATCTTGTTCTTCAAGACAAATCGAGATACGGAATAAGACGCACATAACATGCCTGGGACTTGCCATACTTACAAGGTATCGTAGGATGTATTGTGATAAGTCGTGAGCGTCGAAATTGTTGATAAATTAATGTGTCAGGCGTGCCAAGCGATGACTGCAGTGGTTGAGCTGAGGCCACTTACACGGTACCGTTAGGCAGTGTCGGGTTGTCTGAGATTCCCGAGCCGTCCTGAAGCCGCTGGCCTCAGACGTGTGCCGGCGGCACCCTGTGTCTGGGGCCGACGACTTTCCGTAGTGATGCTAGTTCGTTACTACACGACACACACGGCCCCAGCCGCTCGCCCGTGTTGTGGTCGGACTTTCACCGGCGCGGCGGCACGCACCCTGCCGCCTCCCGTCGCTCTGATGCGGGACATTAGCCTCCGTGAACAATGGCGTATGCATATTCATACTGGTTGCCGCCAGCCTGCCTAGATGCTGCACCACGGAAACGCCTTCGCTGCGGCGGTTGTTAGCCGTTCGTCCGGGATGAGGTTAGCAGTACTGCTGGCATGAAAGGCGACTGTGCGCGGGACCGTCCGGAGACGAGGAGTTTGAACTTTGTGTGGGCGCGCGGCGTGGCTGCTCTCCGCGGTCTGCTTCACACATCTCGCGGGCCTCGTAATTAATCTGGGAGGAAATCTAACTGTCCGAGAAAGTGGCACTCTTGTCACAAATCCCTAGCACTCCTGAAATAATGCGGAATGTTGGCTCAGAAAATAAATTGATCTAAAAGTAGATATTTAATTTGCAAATGTTGCTGAAAAGGAATTTAAAGTGTGTAATAACCGAAGCGCAGACAGTGGAATATGACGTATTGACGGGAAACAGAGACTAAATGGAGTAACAGTACTCAGTTCTGGAGCCGTGGATAAATACTCATTGCCACACACCAAGTTCACCAAATATCACCATATGCGAGTTGTTATTGCATAAAGTTATTGCAAAATATTAAATACTGTACCAGTAAATCCATTTTGCATAGGCCTGTTGGAAGATCCACTGTGAAAGCAATCTTTTACTAGAAACTAATTTAAGTAACAAAAATCGTTACTGTCGAGTAACTTCATTTTTTACGAAAAAGTACGAAAGCTAATAATGATTTGAATGTTTAATACCAATACGCTTTCAATTACTAATTATACAGTACTCCAACAAAATGACTTACTTCTTATTTTGACTATTCAGTGAAAAGATACGGCTGTAAACCAAGTTTCTTCGCAAAAATTATTCCACATTTCAAGCAGTAAAGACATTTCCTACATTATTCTGTGCCCATTCTCTTAAGTAAAATTCCTCAAGTAGCAATTGAGATTTATATAGGTAACTAATGATTATATTCAGTTGGAGCTTTCCTTACTCACCTTACACAAAAACCTTAAATAGAAAATGTCTTAAATAGTTTACGCAAATATTTGTTGTTTAATAAAGCTCGGTAAATACAGAGACATACAGATGTGGGACAGATATAAAGTTATTCTAAAGATACAAATTGACACACAGTAAAAGTTTCGTTGCAAGGAAAGTCGTATGTATGCTTTTCACCACATCACTTACCTGCGAAATCTCCAGTAGTTAGATGTGATGGTTCTCTTCGAGCGAAATAACTATGATGATGTCATAGTAGTTATACAGCATTACCCATTTCATTTCACGCTATTAAACATATGTCTTTCCTTTTGCAGAAGTCCGCAGCTCGTTGTCTAGTGGCTAGCGTTGTTACATCTGCACCGTGAGGTCCCGGGTTCGATTCCAGGCCGGGTTAGTGATTTTCTATCCGCGGGAATTGGGTGTTTGTGTTGTCCTCATCATTTCATCACCATCATCATCATTCGTCACCGTGGCTAGATTGGATTGCGCAAAAATTGGAGTGCGTCAAAGTTAGGACTTTGTACGGCTGGTGATAACTGCGCAGTCGAGCGCCCCACAAACCAATAATAATAATAATAATAATCCGTTTGCAGTAGTACTGAGTATGTCTTTCGACGCTACCTTTCTTAGTATGACTTCCAACCTCAAAGTGTTCGTAATAGTACGTTATTCGAAAAACATCCTTCTGTCACTAAACACTGTGTCACAGAACGTTAGCATACTGGAGACGCATGCGGGAGGGCGACGGTTCAACCCGCGTCCGGCCGTACTGATTTAGGTTTTCCGTGATTTCGCTAAATCGCATCAGGCAGATGCCGGGATGGTTTCTTTGAAAGGGCACGACCGATTTCCTTTCCCATCCTCCCCTAATCCGTTGGGACCGATTACTCGCTGTTTGGTCCCCTCCCCTAAATCAGGCGACCACTTTGCCCATCACTAAATGTCTTAAGGAGCTGGCGAGAAATATGTCTTCAGTAAAGTTTTTCTTTAGCATTTTAAGCTGGTTTTGCATTCGACGTCTATTTCCATCACACTGTCTTTAATCACGTTAGTTCATACGTTGTGCTCAGTACTACATGTCCAAACAAAAGAACATTACCAGCACGAAATATCTCTGGCTTTGTAGGTGTTAACAATGACCAGCGTATTAAGATTAAAATAAATCCAGTCTTGGTGACGCAATATTAATTTACAATAGCGCCCTTTAAAGTGAATTATTACGTACCTTGCGATGACACTGTTCACTTTCAACGCAAGACCATTTGAATCGTTTTAGTGACCACTCACAATATCAGTTCTCGTAGAATCCGTATTCCACAATTTAGCCATTTTTTCGATTTGGTACTGGATGTTAGAGATAACACACGTACGCGAAAGCGCAGCTGATATGAAGTGTTGTTCGATGAAATCGTTTGTGATGTCCCTATACTGATGTATTTGGTCTCGTTCTCAAATTGCTGGCTGCCATCTGTAACCTATATACTCTTACACGAATAACAACAAATTATAAGCGTAGAATTGCACTGCATTTTTAAAACGGTGTTAACAAACACACATTGTTTTTCGTTTTTTCACCACGACGGCGAAGATAGATGAGAGACGACTCGCGACAGGTGTCCTTTCTCTGCTCTCCTGTAGACACGGGGGTCGCTCACACACCCACCTTTTCCCGCACGCACGGTCACAATCGATGTGGCCTCGAACGTCGATTCAGTTGTTCGACGGTGACGATTCGTAGTGGACGTTGTTTATTTTAAGTCTCGAGCTATATATTCCACCTTTCCTTTAGCTGGAAAACCGTTTACTATTTCAGATTTCTCAAACTCAGCCGTAAAGCGAACTGAATCTTCTGCCCGAAGCCGTTGCCGCAAATTGGTCACAGTTTGTGCGGGGACGGGAGGGTGGGAGGAGTTGGTGTTCTGGTGAGACGGCGTCAGCAGGCAGCCGCCCCGTGCCGACCCCCCTGGCCTACGGGATTCAGGTGTCCACGGGGGACTGTACTGAGCTTCCTCGTGGCTGTAGCTGTCTTGCTGTCGCCTTCGACCTCCACACGTGCCACACATTGACAATGCGATGTCGCCAAGTGAACTAAATGTCTACTCCCCCACAACAGTTCCTGGGTTGGCACTGCGCAGAGCTCCCCGCTCTAGATTCTTCTGTTGTAGCCGTTCGGGAGTCGTCGATGAGCACGTAACGTTCGTTTCAGTAGGTGATTATTATTTTCTCGCATTACGTAGTTTCTTATAGGTTAAATGTGGATTGTTCCATAGTGGCCTGCCATACAGTTATTCGCGGTTTTTGATGATTTGATTCTTGTCCTGCGAAGTCGCCAATAAAAAGTAGAAGTGCGAAATCTTCAATAATGACGTTTGCTGTTTGACCCTCATGGCGTAGTTCATCGCCGTTCACACAGAAGTCTCAGTTATTATTATTATTATTATTATTATTATTATCATCATTATTATTTAGATGCTTAGTTGTACAGCGAATGGCGGATATCGATCTAGTTAGAAGCAAAGTTTTACGGCGAAGATCAGAGACGTGGCTGAAGGCGGATTGCCGTGGTAAGGATCAACTTATAGCTCTGGAAGATATCTACTTGTAGCTTGACGACATCCTCGACGCGAATTGTGTTGAAAGTTGATGGGTTTTGGTGCAGCGTATTTCCGTTAGAATCTACGGATCCGATGCATCGGTTTTGTTGCTGAGCCCATCAGAAGGAAAGTGCCTGCAAATAATGACGTGCTGTGAAAGTTGGACTCGTTTCATAAGAGTGTTTGTGACGTTCGTGGCCATAGACGTTGACTGTAGTCAATGCTGCGATCGGTAGAAGCAGTCACCGGTGTAGGAATGGCCGGAAGGCGAGGTGTTAGCGTTTCTGTTTGCGTACGCCGGTGGCGTCACTGCAGCCGTGAGGAGAACCACCCCACAGAAGGCTGGCAGAGTCCACCACGCACTCCTAGAGTGAAAGAAATCAGGTGCAAGTGTTGGTGCAGTTAAACAACGATCCAGTAGGTGAGATACAACTGAATACATTGAAAAATGTGGTCCGCATGCAGACGTTGGTGATATTTCCGTTTTAGTAAACGCTCTTTGTCGATCTAAATCAAAAGTCAGAGAGACTGTCGAGAACAGCTTTAATCGGCGCTGAATTGTCTGGTTTTGAGTGTTAGCAGTGGTGAGCCTGTGCTGTGTGAACCAGACAAGCGGCTGTCGCCAGAGTCCACAAAGAAGAGGCCTGTCAACTGAGCCGAGCTGAGGGCGAAGCGCGGCGGGGAGGCGGAGGGGGAGGGTAGCGAGGTGGTGCACCGCGGCGCGCTCTTGTGACGTCACGCAAAGCGGGCCAGGGTTGGCTTGGCGCTGCGCTTAAAGAATCGAGACGCACGGCCTGCAGATCTTTGTCAAATGGTTTTACAGAACCTATTCCGTAAAAAATAATTAATTTCTGAAATACTTTTAGCTTTATATGGCAGCTTCATGATGAAGTGCCAATCATTTCGATAATGGTCATAACTATTGTGGTATTTCACAGATGAGTATCAAATTTGAGAACGTTGCCATCAAAAATAGGGGTCGCTATGAATTTGTGTTTGATGCATATTACACATTCTATTGCTGAGTATGAAATACAGATGAGGTTTTGAAATTTTCGTAAAACTTTGGATCAATATCTGCTTCCAATCTCGAAAAAATTGAGCATCTGCAGCAACTTCACTTCCGATCGCAACGCGCGGGAATGAAATATTCATAACGCCTGTCATATCTCGTAAACCGCTGGAGATAACGAAACGAGATCTTGGCAAATGATACCACGCAAAGAGGAGAGTACTTTGCCGAATGGTTAAAATAAGTAACTTTATCAATCGCGATATAGCAGAAACTATAGTTTATAATTCTTTTTTACCGGTAATGTAATTGCATAAGACTTATCAATAGCCAGTGAAAACGTACGAGTGCGGGATGTAAATAATATTGCGATATACATGGTAAAACCAGGTACATTTGTGAAAAATGCACTGTGATAAAGTACAATCTTTCTGGACCAGACAACTATTATTTACACTCACTTGAAAAATTCTGCACTAATACAGTGTATAATATTAAATTCCTCTGCCTTCAGTATCCTAAATAAATATTGTGTAACTGTTTATAGAGCTCCCTCAGGAAAGCTGAGTACATTCCCCAAGCAAACAATCACTTTTAACTCACCTCACAAAAACAATCGTCCGCCGCTCGTGGTCTCGCGGTAGCGTTCTCGCTTCCCGAGCCCGGGGTCCCGGGTTCGATTCCCGGCGGGGTCAGGGATTTTCACCTGCCTCGAGATGACTGGGTGTTTGTGTTGTCCTCATCATTTCATCATCATCCAGGAAAGTGGCGAAATTGGACTGAGCAAAGGTTGGGAAATTGTACGGGCGCTGATAACCACGCAGTTGAGCGCCCCACAAACCAAACATCATCATCATCATCACATAAACAATTATGCATTGTTATTGTAATGTAAATTTTCTTTCCTGTAAAAATATGGCAGATTTTGAGCATAAGTCAACAGTGAAAATCTACAAATCTTCAGCAGACATTTGCAGCAGTTGGAATGAGACAATGTGTCAAGCTAAAAACGTCAATAATAAATTTAACCTAAATCTAGATTAATTTGTTCCATTGTTTGACACATCGAAAAATAACACAGATACGCTACATACAGAGAGATCGCTTTTTAAACATGAAAACAGCAGTTTCAACATTCGTTAGCACTCATGCTAACTAATGCGAGAGTGAGAAACAACACCCACTCACAAATAGAGAATAAAACGTATCAGTAATGCGTAACAAAATACGAACTGCAGAGAAATTTAAACACGAATAAAAAGTAACACGAGCCACAAATTTATATTTCGTTTTCAAAATCAAAATAAAGCCACTTGATAACGAATACTAGGCCTATTTACTGCGAACTTTTGCTCACAATTTTAGTCAAATGTATCCAAAATGCAACATATTCCACCAGAAAAAAAATAATAATTGTACTACGTATATAGTTTTTACATACCTTCGTGTGCTCAATGGGTTGGAAATTGCCCCGATGAATCGCTGAAAGACATTTCCAACGCAGATTCGCATCTTCCGGAAAGGAAAACAACATTACTTTCGGTCGAGTTCCGTAATTCCCACGACACCTTGGCACACAACACTTGTAAACCATGTTCACAGTAGCTTCACTACACGTAAACACTGTAATCGCTAGTTTTAAGCACGAATATAGCACTCGATCCAACAAACGTGTAGATAAACAAACGCTTCGAAACACAACATGGTGGCCCGCTTGGAGTGACGTCACGACCTGCTATGAATTTCGCGCCGCGGCCTTGTCTCTAGGCGGTGGTGGGTGGTGTCCCAGGGACAGTCCGTGTGTGAGGGCGAGCTGCCGTCTGCTGGCCACTCTGTGCGCTCAAAAGAGTCAGCAGGTTCGCCATGCTGCATCCAGGCCGTAACTGTCAGCGCCGCCAAATGTTTGCTCCGCAAATCTGGTTGAATGAATTGTTCATTCAGACTTTAACGTGACTAATTAATTTCTGTGGGGGGAGGGGTAGTGTACGCTCTTTTTGAAAAGGACCGATTGATTCAGTGAGCTGGGAGCCATGCTGGTGACATCAAGTTATTAAAACGAGCATATATATCAGAAAAATTTGGATCACCTCGGTTCCGAGAGTTCCAGAACCTGTACAGAAAATTGGAATAGAGATCAACATAAACGTCATTTCGACCCCTTTTATTGCTCGTGAAAACCTCACATTGCATGTTGTACCACCATACAGCGAGACCTTCAGAGGTGGTGGTCCAGAAAGCTGTATACGCAGGTACGTCTAATACCCAACAGCACGTCCTCGATGCAGGCCTGTATTCGTCGTCGCTTACCATCCACAAGTTCAACGAGGCACCGTTGGTCCAGGTTGTCCCATTCCTCAACGGCGACTCGGGTTAGATCCCTCAGAGTGGTCGGTGGGCCAAGTCGTCCATAAACAGCCCTTTTCAATCTATCCCAGATACGTACGATAGGGTTCATGTTTGGATATGCTGGCCACTCTAGTCAAGCGATGTCGTTATCCTGAAGGAAGTCATTCGCAAGATGTGCACGATGGGGGCGCGAATTGTCGTCCACGAAGACTAATGCCTCGCCAATATGCTGTCAATGTGGTTGCACTATCATCGGAGGATGGCATTCACGTATCTTTCAGCCGTTACGTAGCCTTCCATGACCACCAGCGGCGTACGTCGGCCCCACATAATGCCACCGCAAAGCAGCAGGGAACCTCCACCATGCTGCACTCGCTGGACGGTGTGTCTAAGACGTTCAGCCTGACCGGGTTGCCTCCAAACACTTCTCCGACGATTGTCTGGTTGAACGCATATGCGACACTAGGCGGTGAAGAGAACGTGATTCCAGTCCTGAGTTGTCCGTTCGGCATGTTGTTGGGCCCATCTATACCGCGCTGCATGGTATCGTGGTTGCAAAGATGGACCTCGCGATGGACGTCGGGAGTGAAGTTGCGCGCCATGCAGCCTATTGCACACAGTTTGAGTCGTAAGACGACGTCCTGTGACTGCACGAAAAGCATTATTCAACACGGTGGCGTTGCTGTCAGGGTTCCTCCGAGCCATAATCCGTAGTTAGCGGTCATTCACTGCAGTAGTTGCCCTTGGGCGGCCAGAGCGCGGCCTGTCACGGACAGTTCTTGTCTCTCTGTATCTCCTCCATGTCCGAACAACATCGTTTTGGTTCACTCCGAGACGCCTGGACACTTCCCTTGTTGAGAGCTCTTCCTGGCACAAAGTAACAATGCGGACGCGATCGAACCGCGGTGTTGACCGTCTAGGTATGGTTGAGTTACAGACAACACGATCCGTGCGCCTCCTTCCTGGTGGAATGACTGGAACTAATTGGCTGTCGGACCACCTCCGTCTAATAGGCGCTTCTCATGTTGGTTCTTCACATCTTTGGGTGGGTTTATTGACACATCTGAACAGTCAAAAGGACTGTGTCTGTGATGCAATATCCCCAGTCAACGTCCATCTTCAGGAGTTCTGGGAACTGGGATGATACAAAACTTTTTCTGATATACACACATAAAAAAGTATATATGTATGTAGCTTAGGAATCTGACATGGATTTTCGCGGAATCGCGTCATATATACATGTATTGAAATAAAAGAAATATGCATGAAAGAAATTTTTACGTTCGAATGATTGGCCAAGAAAAAGAAATACAGCAGTTTATTGGTTCTGCAGGGAGGCTTGCCTGGGTCACTGGAGACGTGTTTTACGCGAGATTACACGTTTTTGTCTATAAAAGCAATGGTCGACGGCGAACTGCCAGAAGCAGTTGGTGGCAGGCTGCCGTGGGGCGAATTGATTTCGCGCCCTACGATTTTTACCTCGCAGCAAACTGACGGGTGAGATCTACTCAGATAATCCGAACACGCTGCAAGAGCTACAAAGCAGCGCTAGAAACGCTTCTACCCCTGAGGCGGAGCTGCTGCGCGTGTCCTAACAGTGAGCGAGCACCCACCGGCGTCAGTCGTGACCAGTTGCTGCCTCATGTCCTAACAAGCGTGAAACGCGCATCACTTTCATTGGTAATATTTTCCGGACCCTTTTTACTTTGCCCGCCCTCAATATGCATATGTATGCTCCGCGAGGCACCTTAGAGTGTGCGACTGGGGGTATCGTTGCCCTTACCCCACTCCACAACTATTTTCACCCTTTCGATCCCTGTTTTTGTTTGGGAAGGACGATTGTGGACGAACTTTCGTGTTAGCTCTAATTTCTCGAATTTCCTGGTGGTAGTCGTTTCGCGAGACGTATGTGCGAGGATACGATATGTTTGCAGACGCTTCTTGGAACGTACACTCTCAGAGTTTCAACAGCAAACGTCGCCGTAATCACTTCAGCTTGTAGGGAATCTCCGTAGAGCTAGCGTACCGGCGAAGCGATCCCGCGGCGACATGTGCCGCTCTTCTGTGGATCTCCTCTATCTCCCGTAACTACCCAACTTGCTGATGACCAATATTCAAAAATCGGTCGAACGATTGCCATTTTAGCCACACGTTTCTTTGTCGGATTACATTTTGTCGAGTTTCTTCAAATGGATTTGAGCCTGCAATTTTTGCTACCCTTAATGTCATATAGTTTATGGTGGCTGCTGTTTGCACTGATTTGTCGCCAACAGTAGTGCACCTCTCCACCTGTTTTCGTGCACTAAGTTACGTTTATTTGCGTTCGGGTTCAACTACCAGTCCCCACAGCAGTCTCCGCTCTGCCCTAGGTATTCCTGCATCTAGCGATAGTCTTGGCGTTGCAGCCTTCGCACAGACGACAGCATCGTCTACGAAAAGCCTCGTGAGACTCCCGATCTTACCCAGCGGTGATTGACGTAACACCGTATATTGTAAACAGTGGAGGCCGTATGACACTATGTTGGGACACACTCCAAATTTCCGTTCAGTTTCTCTCCGCTGTTAAGAAAAATGATTATCTGCTCCTTTCTTGACTTTATCGATGGAGTGCGGTACTTGCAATGTGAGGCGGTGCCAGCACTGCGGACGTATACCTGTAAACGAAGAAAAACCAAATACGCGACGTAATTTTTTTTTCGGGATAGTAACTAAAACTTCACGTTACCTCTCGAATAATCCTGCGTCGAACCGCTCGATCCTCCATCTCGATGCAGCTTCCCTTTTCGTATCGCGTTCGAGAACATACGCTTTCGTGATCGTATAATGATGATCATCTTGGAAAAAGCCGACTACTCCTGCAGCGATTTCTCGTTTGGCGAATTGAAAAAGTGCAGTGTGATGGTGGGCACGTGGGGGCCTACCGACAGCCGCGGCGAGGAGGGCCCGGCAACTGGGACACGCGCCCGAGATGTGGCGATACCGCCGCAGCCGCTGCCGCTGCCGGCACCACTTGTATTCAAATTAAACGTCCGCAGTACGCAATTACCTTAGCGGTCCCTCCGCTGCTCTCTCACAAGCGAGCGCCCAGCTCGCGTCCCCACTCTCTCGGCGCTTCCGCCCCCTCTTCCCCTCTCCCTTCGCTCTCTTTCTTCCTCCACCCCCTGCCCCCACCCCCGTCGCCTCTCTCTCTCTCTCTCTCTCTCTATCTATCTATCTATCTATCTATCTATCAAAGTGCACCCAACATTATTCAAGAGCAGCATCCCGGTCACATGAAGATGCCTACTATCAAACGACTGCCCACAGAGAGTTAAACGTATTATCAGGAAGTGCGAAGCCCCTAGTATTTTTTTCCCTTGCAAAAAATGTCGAGTTTCATTCGCGGAACAGACCCGTTACTGGCGCACGCCCAGTGCTGGATGCAACAAAGATAGGTAGCACTGTAATGAAAGCAACACTAAGACCAGTGTAGGAAATGTGAATTAACTGTCTTCCTACAGGAATATCTGTGCCCTAGGTGCAGCTCTTCAGGCGTATGCGTATATAAACTGCCACGATGAACGATAGGGAAGCAGGAAATAGTTACAAACTCATTAGCATCGCCATCTTGTAAGGCTCGTCGTATTTTTTCATTCGATTCAGGACATGTAATCTAAAATAACGAGTTGTTCTGCTTCTCAGACCGTGCTGCATATTGTTTCTCATCGCAGATTTTATCTAAAACATTCGTTCAGTTTTATGTGAGATGCGGAGAAGGACGGCCGGGAATGATGCTGTTGATCTAAGCGTTCGATGTAGGAAACGTACTACGTACAGATTTACTGCATAGGCTCTCCTTTTCCAACTTCTTTGTCGCAAACGCCTACGTCGGTTTCTTAGTGATTCACAACAACACTGTGCATTACATTATAATCAGTGTACAGACAGTTAAATAGCTGCCGTTTTAATATTTCCTTAGAAGCACTGGCGTCAAAACTATTCAGACGCAAAGCTGAGGTCCGCAACTCGAGGTCGTGCGGTAGCGTTCTCGCTTCCCACGCCCGGGTTCCCGGGTTCGATTCCCGGCGGGGTCACGGATTTTCTCTGCCTCGTGATGACTGGGTGTTGTGTGATGTCCTTAGGTTAGTTAGGTTTAAGTAGTTCTAAGTTCTGGGGGACTGATGACCATATATGTTAAGTCCCATAGTGCTCAGAGCCATTTGAACTTGAGCAAAGCTGAGTTCTTACATGTGTTCGACAGGTGCAAGATACAAACAGAAATAACGTAATACAAAAATCCAATGATCTTATAAAAATTTCTAAAAATTATTTTTGCATTGACCATTTGACAGCTCCGCCTCGGACCGACAAGTGATGGGCTGTAATGTTTCTAATGCGGCTTTATGGTAGGCGCCCTTGTATTATTTCATTACTACATACATCTACCGTTCTTAAAAAATTTTTGTTAATTTCTATGAACATCCATTTCTGCCACGAAAATATTTGTTAATAACTACTCGAGCCTTTGTCACACTAAATACCAAAAATGTATTCCACCCATCTGTGGGCTCTGGGCTAGGGTAATTGACCGTGCTTTTCAGTACCTAACAAGGAGCTAGCGCGACACTATCGCTTTTACATTATGTCCCGTTACTCGTGACATATCAGTGTGTTACAAATTTAAAAAAAGTTTCGAACGCCGAGTTACATTTTGAATGCCTTTGCTTGCGTCTTGTATGCGTATGTTTGTACGGGTATGTCTAAGACGTAGCGAATAGATAGTTACACGCAATCACACTTTCACAATACAATGTGTGTAAATGATGTGCACTTACTTCACTTGTAGTGAAATTTCAGAATAATCGTGATGAACAATTATAAAGTAAGGTGTTTGCTACGAAGATAAGGCGTTACTGGGTCACATGTTAAAAAGTGAAATGTCTTAACAAATATGTCTTTCAAGTTCTAGTGAGAAACGCAGCGGCGGGAAAAATCGCTAAAAGAAAAAATATCGTTCGTTTTTAACAACAACAAAAATGGAGGATTTGTCAACTTCCGTGACAGATTTGGCGTTCACTAAGTAATGCCTCACATTTTTTTCTCAGAAAATATTTAATGTTGAGAGTCAGAAGTTGGTGAGCAATATACATCAACATGCCTTGTCCGTGTTCTATTTTTCTACGTAGTCTCCATCACGTTCGCCCACGTTGTGGAAGAGCATGTATTCCCTGCTGGTAAAAGCTTTTGTCCTGTGGGCGTAGACATGTTTTCACTGCACGAGTGACATTCTCGTTATCTTCAAAGTGCACTTCCCGCAGAGAATCTCGAAGTGGCCCAAAGAGATGGGCGTCCGAGGGTGCCAGGTCCGGACTGTAGGGTGTGGGATTCAGCACGTCTGGAGCAGTGGCTGTGGCAGGGCGTCCCGAGCGTGTCTCATTATGGAGCTCTGTTTCTGCATTTCCTGAACCTGTAACTTTCTTTACCCACCGCCCAAATATACTCCTATCAACTGCAGCATCGCCATACACTGCACACAAACGTTTACGGATGTTCACCACGGTTTCTTTCCCTGCACACACGAATTGAATAACAGCACGCTGCTTGTAACGTGAGTCGTGTGTAGACGCCATTTTGACGCTGTACTACGGCTCTGCCATCTGCCACAAAGGTTCGAAACTTCACCGACGCACAGAACAGACATCAAATGTGAAGCTTCAACAAGGAGGTTTGTCAACGTATATTAACGTCTTTTTTTTTAAAAAATGTGGGCCATTACTTATTTTACGATCCTCGTACATTACCATGTTTCTACAACAACGAAATAGTACTAGCGCATTTCTAGCTGTCGGATGTGGCACGTAGTTAGAATGTGCGAATACTCAGTAATAGCCAGAGCACAGACAAGTTCGCCTTATAGCGGAAAGTGTAGCGCGTGAAATAGGGATGAGGCAGCTTCCAGTTGGTATCGCGTCACAGGCGTGGTAGGTGAGTCTCGATCTGCAACTCCTCGTGACGTGGAGCACGCTGACAGGCAGGCTTGTTGGCGCTGGCCGGGGGCGCCAGTCGACGGCGGTGTCTCGCGCGCTGGGCGGGCTCTGGAGTGAACTGCGAGTACCACGGCGAGGTTTTCTCCAGTCGGTCGACTCCTCTTCCGTTGTTATCCATTTCTTCGTTGCAGTCATTAATTATCGTACATAAAATCTTACCTCTTTCTCATTTTTCCTTTATCGAACGCTACCGCTATTGCAGGGCCAACCTTCCATCTTGTAGGATTTTATCCTGCAGATTCACAACCTGTGACAAAGCTTAAACTGTCAGTTTTCAGTTTTACTCGACCTGTGGCACCCAAAAAACTTCGCACCGTCGAGACCACAAAGTACATCGAGGCACAGCAGGAACTTCATTTTCTATTCGAATGACATATGTACTGAAGCACCCGTGTGTTACAACTTTATTCTCAGATTGTCCGTCAGAATAGTAACTGGCCCAGACAGCTGTTTGGAGTAAATGGAACCTAGCTCGTTGTGAACTGCGCATTTGAACTAGTGCACCGCCAACTGGTTTGCTGTATTAACGGTCCTCTTTGGTTTTTTTGTTGCAGGTGAGTCAGCTCGCGTAGTGCTGCGACGATCGAGCGGCGCACACTCGAAATCAGGTAAGTGTGACGCTGGAGGAGTCAATCATCGGCCCGTATCCTCAAATTTCGCCAATAGTATTGCACGAAATAGTTACACAAGTGCGTGTTGCTTAGCAATGGGAGTAATCATTCGCAAGGAAACTTGTGCTATTAGTTTCAGCACGATTATTTGGAATCGTTATTTGTATGTGGCAATACCCATACAAAACCTAATGGCACGCCATTTGACACAGTGAAATAAAATTATCATTTCTCACCGTAGTATGACATAAGCGATTACGCGAATCGTGTGCACAGGTGCGCATGGTTTGAAACACGTGCTAGGCTATAAGTTTTACCTTTAGAAGCACGCTGGAGTATCCACCGCGATATTCTTCTAGTCTCGGTCGCAAGTTCGATATTTAGTGCCGCTCATCTGAAAAGTGTTGTGTTAACAAATGTGGCAGGAAAAAATTAGCTGTAGTGACTCACCGCGTGCATCAGTAGGGCGACAGGAAATGATTGTCCGGGAGGCGCAGAGATCGACCTTCTGTGTGTGGGCTGTATGTAGTACACATCGTGGACATCCAAGAAATGTTTAAGACAAACCGTAACTTGCACCCTGAACACTGAATGAAAAATGCCGCTTCACAGTGATCACAGAGGTGAGCACCCTCAAGATCGAACGCAAATTCCTCGGGAGCAACAATCCGTCCAGGACGTGCAGCTAGGTATCCGCTCTTAAAGAACGCATTTATAATCGTATTGGTGTAACGAGGTGATGAGGACTGACGGAACGCGATGGCACGCAACGGAGAGAGAGCAACAGCCTGTCGTGGAGCTTACCGCGAAACTAGCCGTCCTCTGAGTCGTAGCTGCAGATACTGCGAAAGCAGGTTGTATAGGCACGCAAAGAACAGACATCCAGATGCTGAATTTGTCCAGTGCTTCCAGACCGTATGAATTACAATGTCACATTTTTCGAGAGGGATAGTTTGCTGTAAAGGAGTATGATTTTTATACACAGGCCAGCACTCGAGCAAAAGCGAGTTGTTTAGACCAAAAGGAGTGCTCAAACCATTGTTCTGTTACAACCATTTTCCCATTCTTGTTTCCACTGAAGTAAATATTCCCTACTGCCTCTGCAGATCACGCACACGAAAATGAATCGTAGAGGGCAGAGTACCTTTAACATCTAGCAGCACAATAAATAACTTTCCAGCCAGTTTCCCACCCAGATTAAAAGTAGGCATGACTCTATATGACTGACTTAAAGCATTGACATGAGTTGATCTCCATACAACTCTCTTGGTACCTTTAATTTCCACGGTTTCTTTTATATGCATTTTTTTTTTTCAAATCCCGATTGGTCGGAGTAGAATACAAATTCCTTAACGAACGATGAGATTCCACACTCTAAAGTGCATCGTGAAAATTGATGCTTTGTTTGAAATTTTGATATCTTACGTCTTCCAATCCTGTAGCGTTGTTTGGCATTATGCAACTATCCACAGGTTCGTTTGGGATCGCTGTAACCTGTGACGCGTGCACTTTCATGTGCGTAACGTAGTAGGTCACTATCATACACATCCTGTAAATTGTATTAAGTATCCTTGAAATGCGCAAAAAGCAATTTTGGTAATAAGTGCACCTTGAATGTAGGTTGATTCTTACAAAGAAGAAGACAGCAACCAGCCACTATTAATAATGCTATTTATTTAAAGAAAATAGCGCCGTAACCGGTTTCGAACTGACAAGTTCATCATCAGACGGCCGTTCACTAGATTATGTACATTACATAATCGTCAGTTTTCGAATTTTATTCTCCCACTGTAGCGAAATATTGTAGGTGTGTGGTGCACTACGGTGGAAAACAATGTAGAAGCGCCCTATATGCACATAACTGACCTCCCATCCATGTAATTCAGAGTAAACAAATATGTGGGGTTAGGTGGTTATATTACTTACATCGAAAATTCCGCGAAATTTTGTTGCAAAGTTGCAGGATTGTATTTTTGAAATATTGCGAAGTATATGCAGCACTTATGTGATTTGCATATCACCATACTTGCGAAATACCACCACACACACACACACACACACACACACACACACACACACGTATTTGCCACATGTTAAGTTGACAGAAAGATTGCGGTTTCACAAATTCAGCAGTTCAAATGGCTCTGAGCACTATGGGACTCAACATCTTAGGTCATAAGTCCCCTAGAACTTAGAACTACTTAAACCTAACTAACCTAAGGACATCACACACACCCATGCCCGAGGCAGGATTCGAACCTGCGACCGTAGCAGCCTCGCGGTTCCGGACTGCAGCGCCAGAACCGCACGGCCACCGTGGCCGGCTATGAGGCTACCTTTCTCAGCATGATGCAATATTTGGATGTGGCCTTCAATGTTTTTTACTCCATGTTTACCGAGAGTTGTGTGCACTGCAAATGATTGTTGCAACGTATGGCATCTAAATGTTCTTTGACTCGAATCTCAAAGTTTCTCCCAGTCTGTCTGATATAGGAGGAGGGGCAATTTTGGCATCTGAGTTTATATACACCTGATCTTTCGTATGGGGGGGGGGGGGGGGCGGGGGGGTGTTGTTATTTATGTTGTGAATGGTTAGCTGCTGGAAAATCGTCGCTCGCCAGAACACGCACAAACGTAAATCTGTGGAGGTGAAACCTGAGAAACTTGAAGATAGGTCTGTGTGGGGCGAAATGCGCTCGGCAGCCGATATGGGGTGTGTAAAACTCTGATGATGATTTCGATCGTCAGCTAGTTGTAAGACGCTGTCAGGGAAAAGAGTCACACAACATTTGAAGAAGTTAGCGGCTTCGGGCCCTAGTTTCCGAATCATCACTTAGCAGTACCGTGTAGAGAATTAACATGCACGTGAAAGTGCAAGTTCCCTGTGACAGGAAACAAGGTGTGCACTGTAGGATGACGTTAACCGATCTAAACGTGGCGGTAACTTGCCTGCAGCACTCGTGGCACGTGGGCAAGCGAGAGGTGCGCCTGGCAACTGTTGGCTATTTCGTCGCTTTGGCGCCCGAGTGACTTTCGACGCCGAGTAGTGAAAAATCTGCTGTTTGCGGTAGGACGGTAGCTAGGCATCTTCCACTAGCATGCGACCCACGGCGAAATACAAAGTAAAATACAGATGTTGAGGAGAAAGACCACTTCTGTGCTCGGCTTTAGAACTACTACGAACCTGTGTTCCGGCTTACAAATTGTAGGACTTCCTCCCTGGTACTGACCCGCAGGGAACATTGCAGAGACAGCTGCGAAGGAAGTCCACTTCACGAAATTAAGCACATGCTCAGTCATTGTCGACCGTTGTGCTTTCGACGAGGTGAAATACCGGGGGGTCGCGTGCCGTTATCGGCGGCAGAGTGTTCGTTCCCTCTGCAGATTAACAGGATGGCAGTGAGCACCTGCGTCTGTCCCCTCACCTAACGCCCTCCTCGACCAACTTGTACTCTTTATTCCCGTGAGCGATATAAGAAAACCTATATCCACCACAAAACTTTTTATGACAATCGTTCAATCAGATTCGAAATTAGCAGTTGCCCCTCTAAAGAACGACATCGGAATAATGATGACTCTGTAACTAACAGCGGACTTATTCAGTGAATTCCGAACCAGTAACCGTCAAATCATATATTAGATGAAACGATACTGTCGAATGAAAGTTAATTAGTTAATTTCATGTCCTTGGATCGTTTTGCACAACAAATCGTAATGATGAGTTCAAATGTTCAATTGTGTGTGAAATCTTATGGGACTTAACTGCTAAGCCTACACACTACTTAACCTAAATTGTCCTAAGGACAAACACGTACACCCATGCCGGGACGAGCCGCACAGTCCATGTCTGGAGCCCCGCCCCCTAGACCGCGCGGCTGATGACGAGTCATTTTACATTCACATCTCAGATTAGTTTGTGAGTGTGGCTGCATGCTGAACATTTATAAGGGTTCTTCTATTTCGTAAACATACAGATGTGTGATACTAATTCATTCTCACCACCTTTTACGTATCACAAAAATTGAAATCCTCGTAGGGAGTAGGAGGAGTTGTCGAGGATAAACTTTTTCAGTTTCTTTTCAAATCTTTTACTTTGCTGTTTGTCAGACACTTTATATCACTGCGTAGTGTACCACTTTTTGTGCTAAAGACAACCTTAATGTGAAGTAATGAATGTCCTTTTTTCCGTCTGGTTGTGTAATTAGGTACATCATTGCTCCCTTTGAAGTGTAGTGGGTTATTTACAACAAACGTCCTGAGGGAATGAATGTACTGTGAAGCAATAGTCAGAATGCCCAAGTCCTTACACAGATGCCTACAAGATGATCGTTCGTGAGCACCACATACTTTCTTACGTCACCTTTTAGAGCAATGAACACTTTCTTTGTTACGTACGAGTTAGCGCAGAACATTATTCCACATAACGTTATTGAATGAAAATAAGCGAAATATGACAGCTTACCGATATGTCTCTCCCCAGCATTTGCATTGATTCTAAGTGAAAATGAGGCTGAACTAAGTTGTTATAGCAATCCCAAAATGTACTTTTTTCGGGAATACAGAAGCGTACGATTCCATCCGTCTGCTTTGACCCATAGGTCACCAATATGGTGGAAACGATCATTTTCAACGTTTCCAATATGGCTCCTATGACGTCATTACATAAACAACAGACACGAAAATACATATAAAACCAACACACACATCTCTCTCCAAAAATATAATCAAATTAACGGGACCAGCGCGGGAAATTGTAGGTTTTTGGGTGGGGACAAACTAAATATAAACTCATACAGCCACACACCACGATCCCAAACCACACAAAACGACGACATAAAAACACCACAAAATTCCCAAGTTCCGCTACAGTTACAATATCGACAGTAATCGGTCAGTTCTCTTCACCTCAACCGCACTTGTCGATACCACAAAATAAAAACCAACTATTCCAGAAATTATAATCACACTACAGCTATCGATACCACATAACCAACACCTAAAACAACAAAAATTGAAATCGGACACTTCCCTTGACCTCTCTTTTCAGTTTACATTCTCATCAATATGGACACCTAAGAATTTTGAAGTTTCTCCACAATTTATCATTTGCTCACCATGTGTTACACTGACCGTTAGTGTAGTACCCCTAGATGTGTCGAACAAAATATGTTGTGTCGTTTGAAAATTGAGGGTGAGACTATTCGCAGAAAACCAGTAAATTATACTTTTAAGAACATCGTTTACCATTTCTTCTGCTTCTGTATATGTGTATGGACTAGTGTCATCTGCAAAAAGAACCAATTCTGATGGTTGTAAACTAGATGGGGCGTTATTTGTAAATAGGAGCAGCAGTAGTGGACCTGAAATTGAGCCTTCTGGAACCCAATGCGTTATTTCTTTCCAATCAGAATTACGGCTCCGAATTATATTTAGTAGAATTACTATGCACAACTTACTGCATTCTTTTGGTTAGGTATGACGTCATCCATTTTTTGGCCACACCATCAACACAATAAAACTTCAATTTATCTAGCAAATACTGTAATTGTCACAGTCAAATGACTTTGATAGGTCGCACACAATACCAGTTGGCGCTATTTTATTGTGTAATACGTGTAAAATTTGGTGAGTGAATATGTAAATGGTATTCTCCTTAGAGCAACTCTTGTGAAATTCAGACTCCGATTTGCTGAGGGGGTTATTGATGCTAAGGTCAGACACTGTTCTAGAATACACATCACCACCTCAAAAATTTTGGTAAATGATGCCCGCAGCAAAACAGGTCTGTAGCTATTGACATCTCTCTTATTACCTTTCTTAAAAAAGTGTTTAACAACAGCATATTCCAGTATCTCTGGAAAAATGCCTTGAGTTAGTGATGTACTATAAGTTTCAGATAGGACCAGCTTATTATATGGGAACAAATCTTTAGTACTCTATTGGAAACACCATCAAAACCAGATGAGCTTTTATTTTTAAGAGAATATATAATTTTCTCGATTTCAGAAGTAGAATTTGGTGCTACAGGGCCATAATGAAATTTATGAGATTTACTTTTTCAACATACTGTTTTGATTCCTCTCTTTAACTGTTCGTCTCTATACTTCCCAGTACATTTCAGAAACGTTTGTTACATGTTTGTTACATAGACAATTTACTTCAATAGTGATGTTATCCTGTTCTGTGTCTGGTTGATGTGTGTCTCGTTTCACTACATCCCGTTTAACCTTAAGTCTGCTTTCTGACATTATGTGCATCTTCCTTAATTTTTTAATAACATTTATTAGTAATTTTGAGTAGTTTTCGTACTGTGTAACTACTGTGCGGTGTCTACTTGGTCTTGCCAACAGATACATTTCCCTTTTCTTTTTGCAATATATGCTTTAATCCCTCTAATGATGTATGTTTTTTTACGTAGCTGTTTAATGTACTTTCTTATTAGCGTAAACAGAAAGCTATTTTCAAATAATGATACGAATGTATCATGAAATATATTAGATTTTAGACACTAGCATTTGGTTCAATATAAGTTTAATCCCCTATTATCTCTTGTAAAATATTCTTAAAAACATGAGTCGTTATCAGGAGAAAGAAAACTGACGTTCTACGGATCGGAGCGTGGAATGTCAGATCACTTAATCGGGCAGGTAGGTTAGAAAATTTAAAAAGGGAAATGGATAGGTTAAAGTTAGATATAGTGGGAATTAGTGAAGTTCGGTGGCAGGAGGAACGAGACTTTTGGTCAGGTGAATACAGCGTTATAACTACAAAATCAAATAGGGGTAATGCAGGAGTAGGTTTAATAATGAATAAAACAAATGGAATGCGGGTAAGCTACTACAAACAGCACAGTGAACGCATTATTGTGGCCAAGATAGATACGATGCCCACACCTACTACAGTAGTACAAGTTTATATGCCAACTAGCTCTGCAGATGACGAAGAAATTGAAGAAATGTATGATGAAATAAAAGAAATTATCAGATAGTGAAGGCTGACGAAAATTTAATAGTCATGGGTGACTGGAATTCGGTAGCAGGAAAAGGGAGAGAAGGAATCGTAGTAGGTGAATATGGATTGGGCCTAAGAAATGAAAGAGGAAGCCGCCTAGTAGAATTTTGCACAGAGCACAACTTAATCATAGCTAACACTTGGTTTAAGGATCATGAAAGAAGGTTGTATACATGGAAGAACCCTGGAGATACTAAAAGGTATCAGATAGATTATATAATGGTAAGACAGAGATTTAGGAACCAGCTTTTAAATTGTAAGACATTTCCAGGGGCAGATGTGGACTCTGACCACAATCGATTGGTTATGACCTGTAGATTAAAACTGAAGAAACTGCAAAAAGGTGGGAACTTAAGGAGATAGGACCTGGATAAACTGAAAGAACCAGAGGTTGTAGAGAGTTTCAGGGAGAGCATAAGGGAACAATTGACAGGAATGGGGGAAAGAAATACAGTAGAAGAAGAATGGGTAGCTTTGAGGGATGAAGTAGTGAAGGCAGCAGAGGATCAGGTAGGTAAAAAGACCAGGGCTCTTAGAAATCCTTGGGTAACAGAAGAAATATTGAATTTAATTGATGAAAGGAGAAAATATAAAAATGCAGTAAATGAAGCAGGCAAAAAGGAATATAAACGTCTCAAAAATGAGATCGACAGGAAGTGCAAAATGGCTAAGCAGGGATGGCTAGAGGACAAATGTAAAGATGTAGAGGCTTATCTCACTAGGGGTAAGATAGATACTGCCTACAGGAAAATTAAAGATACCTTTGGAGATAAGAGAACCACTTGTATGAACATCAAGAGCTCAGATGGAAACCCAGTTCTAAGCAAAGAAGGGAAAGCAGAAAGGTGGAAGGAGTACATAGGGGGTCTATACAACGGCGATGTACATGAGGACAATATTATGGAAATGGAAGAGGATGTAGATGAAGATGAAATGGGAGATACGATACTGCGTGAAGAGTTTGACAGAGCACTGAAAGACCTGAGTGGAAACAAGGCCCCCGGAGTAGACAACATTCCATTGGAACTACTGACGGCCTTGGGAGAGCCAGTCCTGACAAAACTCTACCATGTGATGAGCAAGATGTATGACACAGGCGAAATACCCTCAGACTTCAAGAAGAATATAATAATTCCAATCCCAAAGAAAGCAGGTGTTGACAGATGTGAAAATTACCGAACTATCAGTTTAATAAGCCACAGCTGCAAAATACTAACACGAATTCTTTACAGACTAATGGAAAAACTAGTAGAAGCCGACCTCGGGGAAGATCAGTTTGGATTCCGTAGAAATACTGGTACACGTGAGGCAATACTGACCTTACGACTTATCTTAGAAGAAAGATTAAGGAAAGGCAAACCTACGTTTCTAGCATTTGTAGACTTAGAGAAAGCTTGTGACAGTGTTGACTGGAATACTCTCTTTCAAATTCTAAGGGTGGCAGGGGTAAAATGCAGGGAGCGAAAGGCTATTTACAATTTGTACAGAAACCAGATGGCAGTTATAAGAGTCGAGGGGCTTGAAAGGGAAGCAGTGGTTGGGAAGGGAGTCAGACAGGGTTGTAGCCTGTCCCCGATGTTATTCAATCTGTATATTGAGCAAGCAGTAAAGGAAACAAAAGAAAAATTCGGAGTAGGTATTAAAATCCATGGAGAAGAAATAAAAACTGTAAGGTTCGCCGATGACATTGTAATTCTGTCAGAGACAGCAAAGGACTTTGGAAGAGCAGTGTTTTAGACCAGTCTGAACTTCATCATAATGTGTGCCGTTTTGCAAACGCAAGTCGATCCTTCCTGTTTTTCGTAGAGCCATATAGAGTTTTGAAGCAATATTGTTCCTTGTTTACGAGTAGCGCACTGCATGCACACGGAGTTTGGTCTGTCCTGTTGTATGTTAGCCTTTGAACCCGGACAGTCTAGGCTCGCTTTAAACCACTTTCTGCATAGATCGACTTACAAATTGTGTAACTTGACGTATTTCTCCCTCAGTATGTCACGAACTAGTTACACAAACGCCGTTATTCTTTTCTCTGTTTCACTTCAGCTGTTCGTACTGGTATTCTTTATTTTACGCGCATAATTAATTGTTAGTGCCTTTTACTGTAACCACCTTTTCGTACCAGGAACGTGTGCGGTGCCATTAGTCGTGTCTCTGGCGCATTCCCGCCTCCATCAGTCTCGGCGTCGTCCTTCCTCTGAGTTTACATTTACATTAATTTCATTGGACATCACAACACGCATATTAAATCCGCGTATTTAGATAACTTAAATAATTTTAATTAGTAAGAATAAACACAGTAAGTGGCAGAAGCCACTTTTTATTCGGACAATCTTAGCTTTTCGTACATTGACGGACCGTGGCAAGAGTCGTTGCTTGACCACGCCCGTGTCTACGGAAGCGACATCGCGGCGGATTATTGGGATCTTACAAATATTTTTTTTTCCATAATAGAGCACGTTTCTCGATGCGAGCCCGACACTATCGATACTCCACCCAGCAAGCGTGGGACAGCGGAAGGTACGGCTGCGCATGTTGTTCCTGCAGCGTCCAAACAGTGCGTATCCGTACTGGGAACGGGAGCCACTCTATCCCGTCTCGGAGAGTATAGGGGCGACAGCTAATCCGGAATGTAAGGAGGGGAGGGGGAGGGGGATCCGCGGCCACAAGTGGGGCGGCCGCCTTCCGGCTGCGCGCGCGGCCACTCGGTCACCGTGCCAGCGGCAGCCGCGCTGTCTCGCTGTCTGCACAACCTGTCTGCTGTCCGGGTCGCCGTGTGCTCCAGTTGCAGAACACCCGGCCGTCGGAGCTTCTCCAAAACGCCGGGATGATGCCATTTGACAAGGCGACGGTTCAAAAAAATGGTTCAAATGGCTCTGAGCACTGTGGGACTCAGCTTCTGAGGTCATTAGTCCCCTAGAACTTAGAACTAGTTAAATCTAACTAACCTAAGTACATCACACACAACCATGCCCGAGGCAGGATTCGAACCTGCGACCGTAGCGGTCTTGCGGTTCCAGACTGCAGCGCCGTTAACCGCCAAGGCGACGGCTTCTCCCAGTTTCGCCTCTCGTGACCTCGTGCTCGGCGTTCACTAAACCGCCATCGTCGCCGAGAAACGTCTGGCTCCGCGGCCGTAGTCAAGTTGGCGATGGAGGAAGATGGAAAACGTGCGCCAGCTCAGAATTTGTGAGGGTGGCGTATTCACACCTCAACTCGGTGGACACTACCGTAACAAGTACACGAATCGGTCACTTTTCTATCCATTTTTGTTTATGCCAATTGCATTTTGGTCTTTAACACGTCTTAGATTGGCTGAATACGTATTTCAGTCTTCAGGTGGTACGTTATTAAAACATCGACAGCAATTTCGAAGCTGCAGCTGGCCGTGAAAATTAAGAATTTTGTTTACCTGCTACACTTCGCGACTTGTTTATTTCTTACATTCTACTCTCCTTATTGCTTTTGTTCTGATTTTCCCATTTATAATCGTGGCACAAACAGTTTTCCAATGTACACTCCACAAAAATAGTGCCGTATGCGCCATGTTCCCGATGAACATATTTGTTAATTCGCAAAGTTACATCAGTTCAAATGGCTCTGAGAACTATGGGACTTAACTTCTCAGGTCATCAGCCCCTAGAACTTAGAACTACTTAAACCTAACCAACCTAAAGACACCACACACATCCATGCCCGACGCAGGATTCGAACCTGCGACCATAGAAGTCGCGCGGTTCCAGACTGTAGCGCCTAGATCCGCTCGGCCACTCCGGCCGGCGTTACATCAATGGTCAAAGTTATATTTTAGCTACAGGTTTTCAAAGTACTGCCTCTGCTTTAAGTTTTGCGTCAATACGCTGAGTGCTATTTATGGCTGCTTAATAAGTCCAGTTGTCACTGGCTAATTACTCTATATATAATATTACAAGAAATAATATAGCATACTTCCGATAAATGTGTTGATATTACACGTTTTATTCGCACTTCGAGTAAAATTTACAAACAATAAAGGGAGAAGAACTAATGTATGCCATACATGGGCTCATATTGTATTGTTAGTGCGCTTAGCGTGTGACTGTGTAAGTAAATTACGAAAATTTCCTACATAAAATTTGTTCGGTAACTCTGTTTAGTCATTTAGAATGACGTTTGGGGATGTACATTTGGTAAAATAAATTTCAATTTCTTCGAGTAATTTTTTATTTTTTAAATAATTTTTTTTTTCGTAGGCCAGGCGGAACATTTTTTAGTTGTGAGCTATCGTTTGGTGTTCATCTTCAGCTACATATAAAACAAATGTGGATATTCCTAATTTTTTAAAGGAAGTTTTTTCCCAAAAACGCATATTGAAGTTCCTTTCTTCCTCTTTGACCAATGTATATATTCAAGTATCAATTACAGTTGCATTTGTATATATTGTATCGGTTGTGTGGCTTGCTAATATTTTTATTTTAGTATTTCTGTAAAAAATGATTCTGACATTTTTTTCCTTGGAAGAAGTTCACTACTTCATATAACTGTTTCTGTAAAAAATGACATGTCCACAAATTTTTCTGTTATCTGTGATGTGGTGTTATTTTGTGTTGGTTAGTCTTTGTTGTTAGTTGTGGTGAATTCATTTTACTGGTTAGCTCAGTTATTGATTTTGGGCTGTAGGCACTATTGTCAGCAGTTGCTTGAATGACGTTTAAGTTTTCGTCAGCTGTTTCTGCTGGGATTTTGTGCATTCTGTTGAGTATTGCTCTGTATGAAGCCATTTTGTGTTTATCTGGTTGGCGTGAGGTGTTATTGATATTGACATCTGTGTAGGTTTGCTTCCTGTATACTCGACATTTATTTCTGTTCTTGGAGCTACATATGGACAGATCCAGGAAATTTAAACCTTTGAATATCTCGTGTTCGGCAGTGAAGACGATATTTTGATGCATTGTATTCATTACTACTTCAAGTTCGTCTATTTCTTCGTCGTACCGTCAAGTAAGATTAAAATATCAGCTAAGTATCTTTTATAATATATTACTTTGTTAACTATCTGGGTGTTTCCTGTAAAGAATTTAGATTGTAAATTGTTGATGAAGATATCAGGAAGTAAACTGGCAAGACAGCTGCCCATAGCTATGCCATCTTTCTGCTGGTACGTTTTATTATTAGAGGAAAATTAATTGTGTGATGTGCTCTTATTGACGAATCAATGAATTCACATAATCCTGGGAAAGACAAGTTTTTATGCTTTAGCAAGTTATCTTTAGTTATTTGTATTGTTTCCTTCAATGCTATGTTTTTGTAGAAGTTTGTACTGTCAGATAACGCGAACGAAGCTGTCATAGGAATGTGAATATCGTTCATACAATCAATTAGTTAATAATTATTCTGTCTTCAAATTTCAACGTTTTGTTGACAATCTGATTCAGTTTCTTGCTGATTTTGTAAGTTGGATTGCTTTGAGACTGTGGGAGAGGCTGTAATTATGTGATTTGTATAGGCAGTTGTACTGTCGAAAATAATACAGCCATATATACGCATCGTGACGCGACGTCTAAGGCCATTCAAAGTTCTCAATGAAAACCTGTCATTCGTGTGATGTCCAGACACTGAACCTAAAAGGTAAATTGCGGTTGAGGGCCCCGTCGAAGACGAGGCCATCAGAGACGGAATAAAAGCTCTGACTGACTGAGGACAGGCCAGAAAAGTAAGCTTATCATTTATCTTTATACACTGCCGTATTACAGCCAGTATAAGTTGATGAAGAAATGGTACGCCAGTAGTGAAAAAATGACACGGAAATTGTTGATCCTTCTCCCCATTCCCCATATACACATATACGGACATACATTGTAAAGGCGTTTGCCTTGTCGATTTAAACACTCTCTTCTGCCACTGGCTGTTATTCTGATCCCTATGTCTCCCGAAAACTTCTCCCTAGGCTGTCCTCTTCGTTTGTTTGCCAGCAGTTTCCCTTCAAGAATGTTAACGATGAAAGTGTTGCGACTGGTGGTGTGTCCAATAAACTTTATTTTTCTCGTTAGAATTTCCTTTAATAATCTCTCTTCTTCGGGTTCTCTCGAGACCTCGAGGTTAGTTTCTGTTTCCATCCAGCTCGTTCTCGTTATTTTCTGTCGTATCCACGTGTCAGCAGCTTCGAGTTAGTTCCTTTGCAGTTTTCCCAGAATCCAACTTTCACTTCCATAGAGCTCTGTACTCCATACAAATGATTTTTCAAAGGATTTTCTGTCACCTATATGCATATGTTTGCGCGTTAAAATGTTTTTCTTCGTCGTAAATGGTTGTTTTGCTAGTGTAGTCGTTCTCTTCATTTCCATTAAGCATATGATTATAGCACCGAGAAAACGAAATTGTTTCAAATGATCGGTTCCGACGCCATCAGTTTTTATGTCGGTTTTTATGCCTCCCATACTTTTTCCTTAAATCAAACAATGGAAAATCCAGGATGGGATGTAACAATACAACCTCTCGTATTGATACTTTTTCCTTAGTTTCATTACGAGTAGTTTCGTTTCAAGTTTACATAGGACTTGCAGCGTGCAGCATTCTGCGCCTTTCTTTTTCGGAGTATGCAGTTACTACGACGTCGTCAGCAAATCTGATACAATGTAACGCGCACGAGGTCGGGTGCACTACATCGAGTCGGGCAAATCGCCCTGCCCTGCGTGTCGGGACTGAGCAGACGCTCCGGCGCGGGTGGACAGGACGCGGTGACGCCGCCAGCTGTGTTGGCGTCCCGTTAGCGCGCCTGCCCCGCGGCCTTGGGCTCTCTCTACGTGACGCTATTCCTGCCGGCCGGGGCGCGCGGCCGAAAGCGAAAGCGGCGGCTGCCTCCGGTCTCCTCTGGAGCGGACGCTGTCGCCTCGCCGGTCCCCGACGACCGGTACACCCGTTCGTAACTCTTGTCGTCCGGCAGAGCGGTCCGCCTCTGTTGTATTCAGTTGCGTCTTCCCCTATCAGCAACGGCATCGCGTGACAGTGGCTCCAAAACGGCTGTTCAGC
The DNA here is from genome assembly GCF_023864275.1 of Schistocerca cancellata. Taxonomy (NCBI): domain Eukaryota; kingdom Metazoa; phylum Arthropoda; class Insecta; order Orthoptera; family Acrididae; genus Schistocerca; species Schistocerca cancellata. The sequence continues at coordinate 605,239,788 of NC_064632.1, read as the reverse complement.
AGGGGTCGGCGAATGAGGCGGCAGATCTGTTTTGAAAAATACGCCGGTTGTGAGAGGGGGCAAAGGGGGAAGTGGCGCTGGTGGCGTGCTCTTCCTAATCGCTACGTCCCGCATTGAGCTGCAAATTCCTCCGGAGTGAAGGCACGTGGCACTGTCGGCGGTGATCCGCCCGCAGAATGGGAACGCAGAGTTGGACAGGCGGCGGCTTTCACATTGGCCCTTTCCTCTCACTGTCGCACACTCGACACACTCGCTTCACCTACTAGTCCAGTGACGGCGTCGCAAAAAAGGTCCGTTGCTTGCAGCAATTCGAGTACAAGATTTTATTTCTTTTATCTTATGCACACAGTTGAGAGTATGTCGAATCCAAGTTTTCTACCTCAAAAACCATTGCGACAACTTTTTCAGGGCAGAAAACCACGAAATTATCGCACTTTTTTGGAATTTAGCCTGTTACTCGGAAGCTAAGCATCCTGCTACCACTCTAGTACGGTTCTGGCTCCGAGACGTGGACAATTACACTGCTGAAAGATGACATCGCGCTCGGGGAAGACGTCGAGTACGAAGGGATGTAGTTGGTTCGCAGTTCTCATCGTGTCTTCGATTACTTCGAAAGGTCCCGTGCGAGCGCACGAGAAAGTCTGCCGTAGCATAATACTGCTGCCACAAGCCTGCGTCCGTGGCGCGCTGCACGTTTCGAGCCGCCGGTCAAATCGGTGACGGCGTTCGTCGAGACGGCCGTCGAGCTATTGTAGCAAAAATGTCCCGCGCCCACTGCAGTCGTGACTGACGACGTCGTCGGGTGAACACGTGGACACGTAGGGGTGGTCCGTGTTGGACAGTGTACGGTGAGTGGTGTGCTCGGTGCACCAGCACTGTGCTCTCTCGGCAGGTATGGCACAGGATTACCGTCTCTCCTACTGTACAGAACATTCTGTGAAGAGCCGTGGACGCCCAACCATTTAGCACCTAGTCACAGTTTCACTGGGACTTCTTCTTCCTCTTTCTGTAGATGCCCACGACGGTAGCACTTGAACATACGACGAGCCTCTCCGTTTTCGAGATAATAGTCCACAGGCTCTACGGAATAACAACGTGGCCCTTGTCAGAGTCGCTTATCTCAATGGATTTCCCCATATGCAGCTCGTATCTTCGCTAGGGCAATCCCCCGTCCTAGCCTGCTCCGGTTACATCCTTTTGTTACAGCGTCTCCCGCACAAAGCAGGAAGACTGGGCGCGGCTAACAGTGGAAACAGTATCAAAGGATCGGAGGGGATGCCAGCCTCAGCTGTCTGTGACATGTCAATCGAGGGCAGATCTATAGATACGCGTACACTGGAAGGTGGGACAGATTTATGTCTTCCTATTCGAAATTCCATTTCATTGCATAACATAAACTTACAAAAAACATCACAATGGAATTACTTTTTGTTTCGAGTGTATGAACGCTTAGTAGTGCCTAAAACTGAAAAACTAGACCTTTTTCTAACTTGAAATTTCAGCTCTACATTTTTTATAACTAGAAATTTTTCATTTGCAGTAGCCGTTCTTCAGTCACAGACGTGGAGCCGAAATTTTAGGCAAGTTGATAATAAAAATGAACGTACTGTGACAACTTATTCCGGCCAGAGTGCTGCACCGATTTTTACATTTAAGTACATCTTTCGACACAACATTTAATACTCTTTCATTTTGGGAGTGGAAAAATTTTCAGTAGGACGCATAGTTTCCTAGTAATAGACGAAAACCTCAAATAAGTACCAAAATCTAGTGTTCTTTTGGCCAGAAAAAGTTGTCCCGAGGGTTTCGGAAGTCGAAAACTTGCAGTAAACGTACTCTCAACTATGTGCACAAGATAAAAAGAAAAAAAGAAATCTTCTCGTTTTTGCAAGCAAAAAGTGCCCCATTACTGCATTGTACCCCCAACATGTACGTTTAGCGCGCGACACTCCACGTTTCGCGAAGGAACGCTACCGACGTGAACGGAGTGAAAACTTGTTGCACAGTTTCTTTGTGCTTCTGTGCTTGCGAGTTTCTTAATATCTTTGTCGTCTCATCGAGACACAATGAAATATGAAAGCCACAAAGCAATGTAATCCTCTGTACGTCTGCTGATCTACCACTCATCATTAGACTCGGGCTTCAGTTTGAACATCAGCTTCTTCTTCGCCATCAGCTTCTTTTTCGCCACTGCCGCACCAATTGTTTCGCAGTCCCACGACGAATCAATTTGTAAACATTATTCACGAACTGTAAAATGCACAGACAAAACAATCAATTATTTTGATCGGCTTCTCACTCGACAGGGAATGCCAGTAATGAAACAGCTGTTGACTGCAGATTTTCCAGCTTCACTTTCTTTCGATTAAAAGCGGAATTTTTAATTTCTCTCACAAGACTACCTCGTCATGAAACCCTCTCATGTACGAACTATCGAGCCGAAATTAAAAAAAAAGTATCTGATACGTTTTTAGTGCCGTAAGACCTGTCTTATTCATAATTCTTTACAGTTAACGCAAAAATACATATCTATAGACCAGAAGAAAGGCGTGATATGAAAACATAGCCCCCGGACAGCCGTGACCGTTAAAGCAACGCTTCCGGGTCGGACAGGTGCGCCGGCCCCGGATCGTATTGTCCCTCCCGGTGGGTTAACGAGGGTTGTTGGTGTGCCGGCCAGCATGCATGTCCCACATCCGGTAGGTGAAGTCCCACCTCAGCGAACATGGAAAACCTTCCACTTTCCCACGAATAACACTCCGTTCCGTCCCGGGAGTAACAGGGTGGTGACGTGCATCCGATCGCTCCTTAAAACTCGCGCCAAATCCGTTAACGACAACGCCGATCCTGAGCCGATGCGGGACAGAGGCACAAGGCAGTGGAGTTCTCCTCATAATTGTGAGGACAGTGAGAACCAGAAACATTTTGTTGTGATATCAGAAATTACATTAAATCAGTGTGTATTCTATTTTCAATTTTATTTTATGGAGTGAAATTGTTTCACTCTCTCACAGTGCGCACTAACATTTACACTTCTCATAGACAGAACGTTTTTCACGTCAACACTCCCGATCGTCACGTCTGTTGGAAGTTGGACAACTGGAATTGGTGCACCCGTGTGATCTGCCTTCGAAGCGTGTTTCACAGGTTTTCTTTTTTTGAGTATCTCGACAACAGCGTTCAGTGAGGTGACAAGCGTCACGGGATGCCTTCTAATATCGTTTCTGATCTCCTTATGCGCGACGCACTGCAACAATTTGACGTGGCACGGACTCGACGAGTCGTTGGAAGTGCCCTGCAGAAATGTTGAGCCATTGCTGCCTCTACAGCCGTCCATAATTAAGGAGGTGTTGCCGGTGCACGACTTTGTGCACCAACTTATTCTCGATCATGTCCCATAATTGTTCGATGTGATCCACGTCGGGCGTTCTGGGTGGCCGAATCACTCCCTCGAATTGTCTGGAATGTTCGTGTGAATCGCGAACAATTGTGGCCGCATTACATGACATCACATTCTGGGAAAATGAAGTTCTTATGTGACTGCAGGCAGCCGAACACAACCGTTTCCAGTCAGTGATCGGTTTCATTGGACCAGAGGACCCAGTCCATTCCATGAAGAAGCAGCCCACACTCCACTCCTACGGAGCCACCAACAGTTTGCAAAATGGCTTGTTGACAGCTCGGGTCCGTGTCTTTGTGGGGTTTGCGCCGCACTCAAACCGGATTGCCAGCTTTTATCAGCCGAAATCGGGACTCATCTGACCAGACCACGGGTCCGTTGTGTGACGTGGATGCAATAACCAGTGCGTAACGGAACAGTCAAAGTACGCGACCCCAGCAGAGACGCTGGAGGCGCGTCGTACTGTCAGCAGAACCACTCCCATCGATCGTCTGCTGCCATAGCCCATTAACGCCAGGTTCCTAACGGATATGTCCGCCGTACGTGCCACATTGGTTTCTGCGGTTATTTCACGCAGTGTCGATTGTCTGTTAGCGCTGGCAGCTGTGCGGACACTCCGCTGCTCTCGGTCGGTAAGCGGAGCCCGTCGGCACTCGCAGTGTCCGTGGTGCGAGGTGACGCCTGAAATGTGGCGGCATTCTCGGCTCACTCTTGACGCTGTGGACCCCGGAACACTGGATTCCCAAATGGTTTCCGAAGTGGAATATCCCATGCGTCTCTCTCCAGCGGCCATTCTCGTTCAGAGACTCTTAATTCCCATTGTGCGACTATAATCACGTCGGGTACCTGATGAAAAAATCTTCTCGGCTCGACAGCCGAGTCAATGTGTTGTTATCCAACAACGTTTCAACAAGTTTCTTACTTGCCATGTTCAGGCGAAGTGTCGCATGCATTCTCATTGACGTGAACCCGACACTTCGCCTGAAGGTGGCAAGTAAGAAACTTGCTGAAACGTTGCTGGATAACAACACATTGACTCGGCTGTCGACCTGAGAAGATTTTATAATCGAGATTCGCTGAGAAAGCAAGCATTCTCATATAACGTCGGGTACCATTTCACAGGAGTCACCTAAGTACAAATGACAGCTCCACCAATGCCTTGTATACACGATAGTACCTGCATCTCTGTACCTGCATTTCGCTATCCCGTGACTTTTGTCACCTGCCGGCCGGTGTGGCTGAGCGGTTCTAGGCGCTTCAGTCTGGAACCGCGCGACCGCCACTGTCGCAGTTTCGAATCCTGCCTCGGGCATGGATGTGTGTGATGTCCTTAGGTTAGTTAGGTTTAAGTAGTTCTAAGCCTTAGAAGTTAAGTCCCATAGTGCTCACAGCCATTTGAACCATTTTTTTTTTTTTGCTAACGTAGCATACACCAGTGCCAGAGAGTACTGTTTATCAACACGTATATTTTATCCAGAACCTACTGCATAGCACAGGTTCTCCCTATTCCATCAATGGTGCCGAAGACGGTCATGTCCACCTTAGCAAAGTTTTTTGTGGAAAGGGGAACTGTTTCCATTGCCGGTGAAGACAGCAGTGTTCGATCCAAGCTATGGAGGAATGGGGCTAACCGACATCAAGTCTAAACGAAGGTGGAGCATAATGTGTAACGATCAAGGGTGCATTACAGCAAGTGTAGAGCCGCCGATAAATATACAAAAAATAAGTTTTAAACTAAAACATATTGTTGTTGTTGTTGTGGTCTTCAGTCCTGAGACTGGTTTGATGCAGCTCTCCATGCTACTCTATCCTGTGCAAGCTTCTTCATCTCCCAGTATCTACTGCAACCTACGTCCTTCTGAATCTGCTTAGTGTATTCATCTCTTGGTCTCCCTCTACGATTTTTACCCTCCACACTGCCCTCCAATGCTAAATTGGTGATCCCTTGATGCCTCAAAACATGTCCTACCAACCGATCCCTTCTTCTGGTCAAGTTGTGCCACAAACTTCTCTTCTCCCCAATCCTATTCAATACCTCCTCATTAGTTACGTGATCTACCCACCTTATCTTCAGCATTCTTCTGTAGCACCACATTTCGAAAGCTTCTATTCTCTTCTTGTCCAAACTAGTTATCGTCCATGTTTCACTTCCATACAGGGCTACACTCCATACAAATACTTTCAGAAACGACTTCCTGACACTTAAATCTATACTCGATGTTAACAAATTTCTCTTCTTGAGAAACGCTTTCCTTGCCATTGCCAGTCTACATTTTATATCCTCTCTACTTCGACCATCATCAGTAATTTTGCTCCCCAAATAGCAAAACTCCTTTACTACTTTAAGTGTCTCATTTCCTAATCTAATTCCCTCAGCATCACCCGACATATTAGGGAGCATTATCTTGAACTAAGCTATCTGAGTAAAAAGGTTTCTAAACTCCAAAAACGTTACAGCAAGGGCGATTTTAGCTGAAAGGCGGAAACATGAAACGAAAAATAACATAGAAACTAAATATGCTGTAATAACATGGAATGTGGTCTGGAAAAACATCAGTAGTGATGTTCATTCGTCTGACGTGAAAACAGCGTGGAACAAGGCAGTCAGTAACATCATCAGCACTAATGTGCGTCTCTTTGCCATCTGTTTAAGTGACACTAACCTCTGCAGCAAATGCAACCTCGTTGATAGTGTGCCTCATTGTTACATATGTGGAGATCGTATTATCAACTGGAGGTGGACCAGGTAAAAAATTGCTCAAATAACAAGAATTTCAGCAAACAATGTACCGACTAACATTTTCTTCACACCAGAAGAAAGTTACTACCCTCAGGCAAAAAATAACGCGGTGATTTGGTTAATGGGCAAATATACAAATTACATTTTTAACAATATTGGGAGCTATGAACATATTGAATACAAGATGTATATGGAAAATGAATTCGAGAAAACACTCAAGTATCTGAATCACAATAAGAAATATGGTAACATGCTCCGAATTGTCTTCGACAGAATGGGTATAGGTTAGGAACTAGATTCCTCGTGAAGAGGGGATGGGTTGTGTCACGTTCCCGACCCTAACCTCACCTGCAAGTCACGCATGAAAAATAAATCAGTAGTACAGAAGATACAAGAATATGACGACAAACATCTGGTGTGTGTTATAAAGGAAGATCTTGAACTCCCTAAGGAAGCGTCTAGAAGGCTGGAACTGACAAAAATAACAAGACAGTGAAGGACTTTGAATGTCGCTGTTTGGAACTGCTCTTCTGTCCACGTAATTTACCCTGGAAGGAAGACACATCAGGGATTTACTGAGTGATTAATTCGGGTCTGAGAAATGATGATGAGGAACTTCAGGCTGCAGATGAAGAAAATGTGCATGCTGAACTGCCACCAGCTGAAGGTGACAGTGGAGGTGCTAAATGTGAGCTACTGCTAAAGACTGCATATCATTCCTCATTCTCTGAATGCTCTAATTTATACTGCAATTATCTGTCACCTTATTTATGTCATTCATTGTAAGCTAGCCATTTTTGTTAGTGTTTGGTGGAATAAAAAAAAAAAGGATATATTGCGTTTTTTTCCATTTTCTGTTTCAACACTGATATACGTCTATACAAGCGTGGTGCTCAGTTGTCCGCAGTAAAATTTAAGTTAATGTCGATATCATTGTCGGACAGTATCGACATATGACAAGGATGCCCTGAGCGGACATGTGCCAAACAGTTCAGATGGCTCGCGAGCAGTCTACGACTAGTTTCCGAAGAGGTAGCACGTGAACCCGTGATAACGAACAATTTGTTAAAAGTTGTCTCCGAAAACGTACATGCCCGATCTCTGTTAATAGTGTGAAGTACTTTTTATGACTTCTGCAGCGCTACAGAAATGATGATTAATATTTGGGAACATCGCTGCGAACATTAACGTTAGAACTGGCACTAGAAATCGTTTTACCGATTTTGGAACTTTATGGATAAAAGAAAATCAGTTGACATCGTATTATTTCGCAATTCTCATTTTATTAACATTAAGACTTGTACTTTTACTATTCGGGCAACGGCCTTACCGCAATGGTTACACCGATTCCCGTCAGATCACCGAAGTTAAGCGCTGTCGGGTGTGGCCGGCTCTCGGATGGCCGCCACGCTCGTTGCCATTTCTCGGGCTGCACCCAGCCTCGTGATGCCGACTGAGGAGCTACTCGATCGAACACTAGCGGTTCCGGTCACAGAGAACCATCGTAACGACCAGGAGAGCGGTGTGCTGACCACCCTCCTATCCGCATCCTCAGTGAGGATGACGCGGTGGTCGGATGGTCCCGATAGGCCACTTGTGGCCTGCCGACGGAGTACTTTTACTATTCCGTTACGCACTGGTTATTGCATCCACTTTAAATTGCGACGAAGACAACGAGTCGTCATTACAAGACAAGAGACACGCAAAATGCCTCCAGTGATGCTCGTAGAAGTGGGTGTCGATGTTACATTCAGAATCCAGCGAGTATCTTGCACGCCTTTCTGAAAAATTTTATAATGAAACACCCGCCGTGTAGTATAGGACTGTTACATTTCGCATTCCTTGTGTGCGAATATTATACTTGGCAGTGCTTATGTAGCAAAGTGACACTAGAAATCTTAAGTGGTACATGATCATTTCCTAGCACATTCTAAATGTAGCAGTAGTAAACGGCTAGATATTCTGGAAGGTGGTCGCACAAGAAAATATGGATCTGTTATTGTTTACAAGTAGAGTGGCCTCCCTGCTAATACGAATATACTAGGTCAAGGACAGATTACACGGAAGGATAGAAGTCGACGTTCAGGTGAAAGTACAAAAATGGTTCAAATGGCTCTGAGCACTATGGGACTTAACATCTGAGGTGATCAGTCCCCTAGAACTTAGAACTACTTAAACCTAACTAACCTAAGGACATCACACACATCCATGCTCGAGGCAGGACTCGAACCTGCGACCGCAGCGGCCGCGCGGTTCCAGACTGTAGCGCCTTTAACCGCTTTGCCACCACGGCCGGCGCTACGTTAGCAGTTTACAATCAAAGCTCCCTTGATTTTTCTTGCCACATCCCGCCACTTTATTGCTATCATTTTTAAAAGCGAAGTTGTCAATGCTATTCCAAGAGCTTTGTTTTGATTAACATGCTTCGCCCACTCAGTGCGCAAGTTAGCAAGCCGCTTTACATTTAGAAATTTACTTTTGTTTTCATTTACCCACGCACTTGATGCGGAACAGTATTTTGCAAGTACCATCTCTAGTTACGTCGCATCTACTTGGTCTCTGATGATTACGCATACATCGTCCGCGTACGCACCTTCCACGGTCTTTGTTCCTTGAATGGTAATGCCTGTCAGCCTGTGCTGTAGCTGTCTCAGGAAAGGTTCCAGCGATATAACGAACAGGAGCATTATTAAGGGGCTTCCTTGTGTAACACCCCTTTTTATTTCAATTTCTCTTGTCAGTTGACAGTTCACGGAGATTAACAGCCATTGCCATGTTCTTGATGATGTCGATGAGTTTTGGCAGGAAGTCCATTCGGCGCATTGTCTCTATGAGGTATTTGCGATTAATTTGATCAAATGCCTTACGGAAGTCTATGAGAAACAGTCCACATTTTATGTTACTTGCCTGCAGCGCAATGACATCGCGATACAAAGCCGCAGTTTGTAAAATCGTCCTTCTAAAAGCACAAGTCTGCTGTTGGCCTGTGATCTCAGCGGTGCACGGTGTGAAGCGCTTGTTAATTACTCGAGCTATAGTTTTATAATCCGAATTTAAAAGCGACTCGTCGGCGCCCGCTGCCTGCACGACGCGGCTGCTGCTCACCACGTCTTTCTCGCGCCCTCAGACTGCCCGTCGCTTCGTCGGATGGACAGATCCGTTGATCCTAACACCTTGCTAGCTCCCAGCCACGATACGTTAAAGCGTAACGACAAAATGCGACAAAATGTAGGCATAGATGGAGCATAAACGCCTCAACTTCTGTAGAGGGCAACTAGAGAATGCATGAGGTCAGGTGAACCTCTCCCATGTGCTAACCGTAAATTCCAATACAGTGTGGTATTTCGATGTCAGTAAATTTCTTCGCTTTCAATTAATATGGTTAGCGATCCCTGCAAATGGTATTACAGGATAGGATAGTACAACAGTTAAAAGTTAGTTGCCCGATCCACCTTGTGACAATAACGGTTTCCGTTGCAGCTGTTGAACTGCCACGTCTCTCCTGCAGTTCCGAACAGTGCAGTTTTCTTTCTTCTCTCAGAAGTCTGTTACTGCGAATGTTAGCAACATACAGTTTCTTTGACTCTTCAGTTTTAATACCAGGGGAATGCTACTAAAGAGAGTGCCAGCGTACAACTTACGATTCTTTCTGTGGTTGTATGCAAATAAGTTTTTGTGGTTTGGCTGCAACCCCTAGCTACCTTTAGTATTATCAGAAATGACAGTGCTGCCTATAATAAAATACAGTATTGAAAAAGCATAATGCGAAAGACAAAATTCCACGTTAGCTGGACACAGTAAGGGGAAGTTGTCTTGTGATAAAGGCCGCATGTGAGGACTGAAGTGACTGTAACAAAAGTCAATCTTCATACGATTCAGATACCCGCAAACATTATCAAATAATTAATCCGTAAGTAGCAACAAGCGAATTACAACACCTACCTAAGCGAAGGCTGCAGTATTTCATCCGGAAGTTAATGTAAAATTTCACAGTAAGATTTCGTGGCTACGCCAAGAATGCAGCGACAAAAGTAACCCCCTGCGCGCCAACGACTTGCAGACATCGTTAAAATTATTATTTCTCTTTGCATAAGGAATCAGCGCTTTTACTGCCACATCAGATGCCAAAGGGGAGAGAAATAAGCCAAAAATTGTGTGTCCACATTTAAGGATACGACGCATGAGACACTGGCATACTGAACAATAGATTATGTTGCGTGAAAATTATGCATTTTCGTGCAATTGCGATTTTTACGTATCTCGACAAAGTTTAATCCGGAGTCGGGTTGTCAACCGGAAAATCGAAAGAACGTCGCCTAAATCGGGATACGTGGCAACCACCGCATGTTCGAACGGAGACTAGAATCCCGCTTCTCCTGCAGGCACGTAGATAAGTGTAGCCTTAGAGATTATTCTTTGACTCGAACCTTCTTCGAAACAATACACACAGTTGATGACAGTATACACAGACGCTGTTGTTTTTGTTAGCAAGAAATGTCGGCCAAATATTAGGAATAAATCGACATTAATCTAGAGAAAATATAATGTAGCCCATGTCGCTTCCTACGATTCATCCCAATGAACCAAACACAATCGTGATAATTATTTACCATAATGTTAGCAATACGCCAGTGTTTGCAGCCAGGGCCACAAATTACGTTTAGAAGTGTTGTGAAGTAGATTGAAAGTCACTCTTACTCCCGTCTCTCGTCGGACATACTTTTAAAAGCTTTTTTTGCCATACAACATAGCCAATCACATCTCTACCCTTAATTCTTGTTTCCAGCATGAAAAGTTTCATACAGTCTCTCTTGGAGGAAAAAAAATCCACTTTTTGCGATCTGAATAGTAGGGCAGGGTATTTTCTGGCCAAAAACGACTGTGTATTAGTTCTTCTTTGTCAGTGGCGTCGTATTGCAGCTGGGGTAGTTGCACACCACACATTTCGCGGATGTCATCATTAGTAGTCCTTACCTTCAAAGTCATTCCGTTGCACGTGTCATATCTCACTGATATCAGCATCCGTATCCCCAAGGTCGTTCTGTTGTGCATGTCATATTTTGTTGTCGCCAGCATCTGCACTTCCTTACCTCCAAGCTCATTCCAGCAATCGTGACATCCTGCCTCGTCCCAAGGTCAAGGAGGCGCGGCCCCTCTACTCCCCGGCACTTCTGCAAAGTTTTCTTGAGCCAGCCCCCCTCCTGTACTTCCACGCTGCCGTGCTCTGCAGCCAAATATGGTTACTGCGTAGCTGAACTGACGAAAATTTCGTCAACTATGTTTGCATTGCTCACTACAAAAATTCGTATAAGGACTGGCTCGCCTATCTTCACGTTGGTTACTTCGATTTGAAGCTATATATTTTTCGCGATGAAATACTGGAAGATAGCGTATTTATCTATATCTATCTATCTTATCTATATTTATCTATTTATCTATAAATAATTAAAAACCAACAATTGCTTATAGTGCAAATAACGAGTTCCGCAAACCCAGAAAACGCGAAATGTTAGCAATTACAGCTTCGCATCCGAGTTCCTGCACTGAAAAATTGTGACCGTAGTTTCATCTCTTTACCACGCCAATCGATGGCCCCACTGTTGAAAATCGTCTTTAGGTCGTTCGTTGTACCACAAGTAAGTAGTTCTCACTGCTACAAACAGAAGGCTGTACAGCGAAAGACACGTCTGAGTCCTAATTATTTTCCACAGCTAGAATGTTACATTATTCTAAAACATCGAGAAAATACGTCGGCAACGGAAAAAGTGCTAGGTTTTTACCCAGTATTGACGGATTAGTTGAGGTTAATACATGAGAAATAGCTGTAGAATCAAATCAGTTAATAAGATGTCACAATATTGCAATTAAAAATGCAACAGAGATGTAAATTAATTATTTCCCGCATCTAAGATGTAGAAGAAATTCCAAACAGTCTGCAGAATACGTGAGCAAAGTGGAAAATGTAATTTTTACACAGCTCTTTGAGGGGAAGTTCGATTTTTAGAGCACTATCTCGTACTGCCTCCAGTATATTGCTGCACAATTAGAAAACGTGTCAGGGTAGTAAATTGATTATTTTTCCACATTTACGATGTTGAAGAAATCTAAAATATCTGCATAATATGTCAGAAGCGCGAAAAAGTGCGAGCTTTACATTTCTGCTTGAGGTTAATATATGAAAATCGGTGTTTGATGTCACAGTATTGCAAAAACCTGAAAAAAAGTGCTTCATGTCATAGTATTACAAGAAAAAATGTCTCCATTGTAAAAGAATCCACACTTTAATTTCCAAATATAAGCATATTCAACAAATTAGAGGCAAAAATACTAAGGTATGTTCTCAAAAAATAGATTTCAACAACTAATAACAGTTAACATGTGAGAGCGTAGGGCTAGTATTCGATGTTGTGAAACTACCCAGACCTAGTTTATAATTGCGGAAAAATACGTGTAAGGTAAACAGACAGACAGGCTGAATTTAACTAATTAAGTTTACCCACAACACACCCTCAGAGTATATAATGAATGATTTAGAAAAGTTCTCAAGCACCATTTTAGGACCTGTAGCCCACTACAACAAAAAGACACGCGCACGTACGTGTTATTATGGAAGGAAGGAAAGAACAAGGTGATTTTATTACCAAAAATATTATTTAAATTACAGAACAACATGTAGCCTACAGCTTATAAACATGACCAAAGACAGTAACAGTGAGAAATGTAAGGTGTCCAAAGACAATGTTAGAGTCAATATCTCAGAAAATACGGCTTATCATAATACACTGCATGATGTCTGACTCTTTGGAAACACAAATTAAATATTGCCACATCTAAATTGTGTGTATAACTCATTAAAATACATGTTTATCGTAATATAACTCAAAATCGCTACGAAACACCGATTTCTTGTCCTCGCACATACAAGGAGCCATCGTAATAAGCCTAACGCAGGACGTACTATGATTACCCTCCAGTGCTAAACAAGGGGTTTAAATATTACACTGCAGGCGTAACAGCGTGACAGTACTGGGTGGCAGAGACGAAAGTATCGACGTCCTAATACACGGAAAAGAGAGACGAAATAATGTGACTACAGTAGCAGGGGGCGGTGGAGCAATGCCAGTAATTGCCAAAATAGTGTAACTATATTTCATAACAATGTAGTCGAAAAGAAAGATACAAGTCATCAAGTACCTACCTAAATAGCCTTGCAGAGGGAATAAACACTCGATCCATTCTGTAGCGGTCATGCAGTGGTATGGGTGCTAGGAGTAGTTCTTGCACAGACATGCGTAAAAAAAAAAATGTGTGTGCATAGCAGTAGAGATTTATAGGGGTAGCTTGAAGCTACTGCTCCTACAGGGTCAGTAGTGGCGAGGAGGGCTGCGGTCTGACCCGTTCCTCTCCCTGTAGCAGCTGACTGGTGGGTAGCGGACGTGGAAAGAAGTGCGGGAATAGTGCTGCGCAGTACCTGCTGACACAGCTGTCGACGGAGGCAGCTGGAGACCAACGGTGTGCGCCCTTGCACTGCCCAGCATGTTTTCAGATCCCATTTGAGGATCGACCGCTTCATATTTGGACAGACTGCAATTTCCAGTTAAGTCGGGTAACAGTGTCTGAATTTGTTAGTCAGTGCTCTTCAGTTACTTCGTAATATTTCAGTCCGAGTTTTCGTGCTGTTGTGTTGGCAGATGTTAGCGACAGATCGAAGTAAAGTGCTAAATGGTGGAATGATTCTCTCGGACTTTTTTTTTTCCAAGACCACTCGGTTGAGCTAAGGCTGATCCATTTTCCGGCGCGTCCGAGCAACGGGCCGAAGCATATGCGGCGATCACAGCCCAGGCCTGTTTCAGTCCATCGGTACTGGTTCCGCTGAGACAGCCTGTACTTAACACAAGTGACTGCTCATGACAAGTATAAACTATACTGCACTGTGCTTTCAAATGGTTCAAATGGCTCTAAGCACTATGGGACTTAACATCTGAGGTCATCAGTCCCCTAGACTTAGAACTACTTAAACCTAACTAACCTAACGACATCAAGCACATCGATGTCGGAGGCAGGATTCGAACCTGCGACCGTAGCAGGAGCGCGGTTCCGGACTGAACCGCCTAGAACCGCTCGGCCACAGCGGCCGGCCAATGTGCGTTCCCTATTGTTACTCCAGTTCTATTGTTTACTGTCAAAGAATTTGAAGTCCTTTCTCAAAACAGAACATACGAACTCGTGCGTAGAACCCTTTCTACTGTGTCATTTCACATTTTAAGCTTCACCACTCGTCACACGGGACGTACACTGTGCAACACAATCAAAGAATAGCTTTGTCGAAACTACATAATTGTCTCCCATTGTGATACAGAAGTTTGAAATTTGGCCCAAAGGTGCCTCTTAATGGTGGGGAAGCGTGCCGCCCTACGATGTCACCCTTAGCGAGGTGGCGGCGCATGTGAAGAAAGGGCCAGAACTCGGAAATTCGTGCCACGTGTAAGGTGGGTTAATAATGTGACATTGTCGCAAAGTTTCACCACAATTATGCTGAACGTCAACGTTAACGTGTCGCTCGATGGTAAGATCGTCACATCCCATTTTACCCACATTTCACCACTTCTTTTGACGCCTCTGCGACATAGGCCAGAACAGCGACGGCTAGCATCGAAATTACGCCGTTTTCTTATGGGTGGCCAAGGAAAACATTTGTGACACACTGTCGCTCAGAATTGGACACCCACCTTAGGTGGTGGCATAAAGGGCGTCATTGAAACCAACCCTAATCCTCGGGGGCGTTGATTGCCACACATTTCGCAGTCGGAGACGACAGTTGTCAATGTAGTGAGCAACAGAACGACTTCTTAAAAGCCTTTGACTTTGCTGACACCCCCGGACGATTCAGCCCTACTCTAAGGACATTGAGGGCCATCAACCTAATCGAATGTTTTCGACCCATCTTTGGAGTATAGCGTGGCTGCAGTTTTTGCCATAGCATGGAGGCTGGAACCACTAGGGACCGCTCTGAGACATACGACGAAATCTGAACTTGATCCGAAGCAGCAAAAGGTGTTTGTTTTCTCAGCCCTCCTGTGACGTGATAACAGGGGACGCGGAATAGACGTGTGCACGAATAGAATGGCAAGGGCGCGCTGTAAGACCACTCAGTTCGACAACAGGCTCGATGCCACCTGTCCTTTTTGTTAAGCACGTAAAATTTGCACCCGTATAGAGACAAATTGTGACCGAGTGCACGGCTATCACACTCCTTCGATTCCGCATGCCAGCTAGCAGGGACTGGCTGGAGCAGCACCGTTGCCTGGCTTGTTGCAGGTGCCTATCACTCTCGTAATGTGGAAACGGAGCAATTTATCTGACGTTCAGAAGGGCACCGGTGGAAGCATGTCCGGAACGGCAAAGTTTTTAAACTGTTGGCGTGCGGCCACGGTTAAAGTATACCGTGCACGGAAATATTGCGCTGTCTCGAACCGGCGCAGAGGCAACTGTGATGCGCGACACGCCATAGGCTTCGGAGATGTGTACGGATAAAGAGATGTGCAGCTGCTGAGCAAGTGACGGCCCAGGTGAAACGAGGGGGTCAGTGATTGTGTCTGCTCGACGGCCGTTCAGTGACCATGGCTGGGTACGGGCCTCCGCAGCAGACGCCGTTCCTTGCACCCGTGCTAGCTGCTTCTCATAGGCGGCGGTGACTGCAATTTGAACGCCAGTAGAGCAGCGGGATATCCACGAAGGGTGACCTTGTCCTGTGAATCACGTTTTATGCTCTAGCGGACGTCTGAAGCAAACCAGAAGGAAGCGTTATGGTATGGAGAATGTTTTACTGGCATTGCCTGGGGGGACTCGTCATTTGGAAGGCATTAAGGATCATCACAAGTACGTATGTGTCCTTGGGGATCATGCAACCCCCACATGCAGTTTTTTTTTTCCTTACCACCGAAGTCACAGCGTATGAGCGTGGTTCGTAGAGCATCAGGATGAGTTCACTGTACTCCGCTGGCCACTAAACTCTCTGGATTTAAATCCAAAATAGAATCCGTGAAGCCAACCCCACGGGCTGCCCGCGCCGTAGATCCTGGCCACGACACGGCATGGCTTACTTCCCAGGCTCTTCCTGCGCGTCTCGCAGTGGTCCGGGCTGCAGGAAGTGGCTATTCAGGTGGTGACGTTAATGTCAGTGGACAGTGTATATTCATTATGTAATTTGCATATTCCAGATATGTTGTATTTTAAGATGTTATGGTGTTCAATAAAGTGGAGCTGTAGCTTCTAGGATGTATACTTCCAATAGAGCGCAGGCACTACAAGTCCTCAATGACTCGTATCTCACTGTCTGTGCAGGCTGTAACATAAATGTTAGCGTCAGTAGTGTATTTGACTGTTTCCTGGAAATAGACTTCAAACGTTCATTGTCATTTTACTCACACAGCATGCCTTTTTTCCTCGTGAATATCAGTATTTTTTTTTTAATTTAAGGAAAGGAAATGATAATCAAGTAAGTTGAAAGCCCGCTGAAACGCTCCTTTTGAATCACGTGATACCTGTGACGTCGCTGGCTAGCACCCTGCCCCCTACTGCTGTAAACTTTATTCACAGTTGTGTCTTGGTTTGGGATTCACGTTTCGGAAAATGGTTTACAAATGGTACCATCTTGTGCAAATTCATCAATAAAAACTCCTGGAAAGTTGTTTTTGAGTGTTTCAAAGAATGAGAACACGAGTAAAACCCCGTTACAACTTACTCGTAGGGATGCAAGTGAGATAGTGGTCACCACTTTTGTTTATTTCTGCGAGGATCATAGCGATGTAAGTAGAGACTCCAAATCCACACGCCGCTTCTAGTATGAAAGGTGGCGTTCTGGGCTTCTAATGCAGTGTTCGGAAGATCGATGCTCATTCGGAGCAAGATCTTTTCCCTTCGCTCTCTTCGCTTAAAATGTATAAAATACAGTTGTATAAGACCATCAAATTCTGTATCATATTACATTTGAATGCCTATTTTCAATTTCAGGTGAATTCCATGATAGTGTTTTATGCGTGATGCAGCTCGTACTATGAAGAAACAATCCCCTTAACAATCTCAGACCACATAATTCCTCCCAAACAAGTCGTTGTATGGTGTAAAGCTGTACGACTTTGACAAAGAGAAAAATTGAACATTGATTTGAACGTACCAGGAAATTTAATAAGACCAGGGCATTATGATAAAATGAAAGTTGGTCCTGATTAAGCATTTAAAAATTATAGTGTTTGAGCAGCAGCAGCAGCAGCAGCAGCAGCGGCGGTTAAGTACGCAGTAGAGCAACAGACATTGTGAGGTTCTTCTGTGTTAGCTGTATATTTTATAGACATAACTTTCCGGTCGCTGAATGAGAAAGTTGCAACTGTGTTTTATTGTGCAAGCTTTCACAAGGTTCCCTGGAAAACCCTTTCAGCATCATCCGAGCAAATAGTCCAGTTCCAGATTCCCTAATTTTTGCTTTTGCCACGGCCGCCACGCAATGCCGTTCTCACGTTTCTCATTCCCGGAGCATAAAAATCTGGGTTGTCTTTGAAGAACGAAAAGACCATAAATGCATCAACTTTCGGAAGGTTCCATTGTCGACCTTCACAAAATCTCTTTCAGTTGGTACTTGAAAGTTGTAAATGCGTTTTCCACCACTAAATAACAAAACTGATTGCAGAAAAAATACGAAAAAATAATAGTAAGTTGTCCTAACACTTCTTCAACACAAGTACAGCTTCGTCTTACGCGTAGCCTCTGACATCAGCAGAGCATGAGCCAATAAATAACCCCGCGTTTTCCTTCACGTGACCAACTTGGTGATTTTTAAGCTTTAACTACATAAAAAGAACACATATTTTGTAAGAATATTCACCGAAAATGCTATTCGAATCTTATAATCAATTAGAATAAAAACATTCCGGACCGTATTTTCAATGTAGCAAAAGAACCTTTTGTCAAATGTCTATGCTCTGACGTGCTTACGTCCGTATGACTGTTCTGGTACTTATATTTTATGGCTATGTTCCCGCTTACACGAACTCGTATGGCTGCGTTATATACAAAATTTTTGCCTGTCCTCGATGCTTTCTGTTTTCGCATTCTAGCGCCGATGATGATTATGCTGTAGTCGAAATCTACACGTGCAGTAAATTACGGCTTCTGCGGCTGATTGCGGTCCTTTCTTACATGTGAATATTCAACTCTCAACGTGCGCCACCGGTATTCAATGGTTGTCAGTTCTCTTCGTTGCGTCGCTGGGAAATAAGCATTGTACTGGATCACTCGACTGTGACTTCAGGGAAGGACAGCGTGACTCGAGTTGCAAATCGAGGACTGCATTGTGCGCCCAGTCGGCTCCGGTGTGTAAACAGCTGAGGCTAGATTCTTCTTGCACCGGGGTGGGGCCCTCGCGCCGCCTCTGAAGTGGTCCCCGCTGTGGCCGGCTGCGAGACATCCGCCGCGCTGCGGCAGGCCGGCCAGGCCAGGCTACTTCCCGCGCCCGTCACGTGAGGCCGCACCTGTCCAAGGACACGCCGGCGCCCACTTTCACAGACGACACCACCTGTCAGCCGCCTTACGTAAGGCACCACTACCGCCAGCTTCCTTCGCGAAAAATTGCTTGCACACCGGTTAGCCACTCACTGTTTGCTAGCCCAAGTGTTATCTGTTTCGACGGAACGACGCCCATCTTCAGGCTAGAGGATGCGGGAGCCGACACACACTGGAAACTACGCGGTGATTCACCGAAGCTGCTCAGGTCCGGTATGTCGGGAACCGTTTAACCTATCCTAATACTGTTTTCACCCAAATTAACAGTGAAAAAGTCCTCACTAAATGAATAATACTCTCATATCACAGCTACACTGAAGAGCCAAAGAAACCGGTACACCTGCCCTATATCGTGCAGGGCCCCCGCCAGCACGCTAAAGTGCAGCGACACGACGTGGCACGGCCTCGACTGATGTTTGAAGTAGTGCCGGAGGGAACTGACACCACAAATCCTGCACGGCTATCCATAAATTCGTAAGAGATCGAGGGGTTGCAGATCTCTTCTGAACAGTGCGTTGCAAGGCATCCCAGATAGGCTCAATAACGTTATGTCTGGGGAGTTTGGTGGCCAGCGGAAGTGTTTATACTTAGAACAGTGGTCCTGGAGGCGCTTTGTAGCAATTCTGAACGTGTGAGGTGTGGCATTGTCCTGGTGCAATTGCCCGAGTCCGTCGAAATGCACAATGGACATGACTGGAGGCAGGTGATCAGACAGGATGCTTACGCACGTGTCACCTGTCAGCCGTATCTAGCTGTATCAGAGGTCCCATATCATTCCAGCTGCACACGCCCCACACCATTACAGAACTTCCACCAGCTCGAACAGTCCCCTGCTGACATGCAGCGTCCTTGGATTCGTGAGGTTGTCTCCATACCCGTACACGTCCATCCGCTCGATATAATCGGAAACGAGACTCAACCGACCTGGCAACATGTTTCCAGTCATCAACAGTCCAATGTCGGTATTTACGGGCCCAGACGAGACGTCAAGCTTTGTGTCGTCCAGCAAAGGACACACCAGTGGGCTTTCGGCTCCGAAAGCCCATATCGATGATGTTTCGTCGAGTGGGTCGCACGCCGACACTTTGGGGAAGGGTCTTCTTCCATGACGTTTTTCCGGCCGCACCGATGTCGGAGATTTGATGTTTTACCGGATTGCTGATATTCACGGTACACTCGTACGGGAAAAAGGAACCCGCATTTTTAATTACATATTCGTGTAGTACCTAAAGAAATATGAATGTTTTAGTTCAACCACTTTTTGCGCTTTATGATAGATGGCGCTGTAATAGTCACAAACACATAAGTACGTGCTATCACGTAACATTCCGCCAGTGCGGACGGCATTTGCTTCGTGATACATTACCCGTGTTAAAATGGACCGTTTACCAATTGCGGAAAAGGTCGATATCGTGTTGATGTATGGCTATTGTGATCAAAATGCCCAACGGGCGTGAGCTATGTATGCTGCTCGGTATCGTGGACAACATCATCGTCCAGATCACACGTATTGCCGGACCGTTCGCCAGATAGTTACGTTATTTAAGGAAACAGGAAGTGTTCAGCCACATGTCAAACGTCAACCACGACCTGCAACAAATGATGATGCCCAAGTAGGTGTTATAGCTACTGTCGCGGCTAATCCGCACATCAGTAGCAGACAAATTGCGCGAGAATCGGGAATCTCAAAAACGTCGGTGTTGGGAATGCTACATCAACATCGATTGCACCCGTACCATATTTCTGTGCACCAGGAATTGCATGGCGACGACTTTGAACGTCGTGTACAGTTCTGCCACAGCGCACAAGAGAAATTACGGGACGATGACAGATTTTTTGCACGCGTTCTATTTAGCGACGAAGCGTCATTCACCAACAGCGGTAACGTAAACCGGCATAACATGCAGTATTGGGCAACGGAAAATCCACGATGGCTGCGTCAAGTGTAACATCAGCGACCTTGGCGGGTTAGTGTATGGTGCGGCATTATGGGAGGAAGGATAATTGGCCCCCACTTTATCGATGGCAATGTAAATGGTGCAATGTATGCTGATTTCCTACGTAATGTTCTACCGATGTTACTACAAGATGTTTCACTGCATGACAAAATGGCGATGTCCTTCCAACTTGATGGATGTGCGGCACACAGCTCACCTGCGGTTGAAGCGGTACTGAATAGCATATTTCATGACTGGTGGATTGGTCGTCGGAGCACCGTACCATGGCCCGCACGATCACCGGCTGTGATGTCCACGGATTTCTTTCCGCGGGGAAAGTTGAAGGATATTTGCCATCGTGATCCACCGAGAACACCTGACAACATGCGTCAGCGCATTGCCAATGCATGTGCGAACATTACGGAAGGCGAACTACTCGCTGTTGAGAGGAATGTCGCTACACCTATTGCCATATGCATTGAGGTTGACGGACATAATTTTGAGCATTTATTGCATTAATGTGGTATTTATAGGTAATCACGCTATAACAGCATGCGTTCATAGAAATGATAAGTTCACAAAGGTACATGTGTCACATTGAAACAACCGAAATAAAATGTTCAAACGTACCTACGTTCTGTATTTTAATTTAAAAAACCTACCTGTTACCAACAGTTCGTCTAAAATTGTGAGCCATGTGTTTGAGACTATTACAGCGCCATCTATTACGAAGCGAAAAAAGTGGTCCAACTAAAACGTTCATATTTCTTTACGTACTACACGAATATGTAATAAGAATGGGGGTTCCTATTTCAAGAAACGCAGTGGATATCCGTTTGACGTATGGCAGCGCCATCTAGCGGGCCATCCATAGCGCCATCTGGTTTCCCCCTTCAAGCTTGACAAGTTTCGTTCTTTGTAGTTTTTTCGTTTGACGCTTATTTCGTGAGATATTTGGCCCGATCACTACCAATGGACCACCCTGTATATGCGTTGCCGCGCCACAGCGCCGTAAGCTGCCTCTTTCTTCCTGTTTACATATCTCTGTAGTTGAATACGCACTACTATACCATTTTTTTCCCCTCTTCAGTGTACGTTAATTAGAAAGATAACTGTAGGAATGTCGGTTTTACACAGTGAAAGAGGTAGCCGTGTTTGAGGGCATGAAAAATTGGAGATTTTCGAGATCTTTCCTTACTAGTAAAATAGAAAGTAATGCTTAGTGTGATGACAGGTTTATTCGTTATACCTTTGTGTTTAAGAAATCATTTTCGTGTCGAACGCTCCGTGTTAGCGCTCTGCAAGGTGGAAAAAGCCCTTGCAGCCTGAACGTGTTTCAAAGGCGGGAATTACCTAAGGGCCCCCGTTGGATCTATAACAAAATAATTTTGTACACTTCATTTGCAATATATTTTCTAGCAACATACATAAGATAATTCAAAAATATTAAGTTCTAACAAAACGGTGATGTGTTGAATCAGGTGTCATTGTCTTCGCCGAAAAAATAGGGACAAAGGCGCGTAACAAAACTAGACTTTGGTACATATCACAAAACGGTTATGTACGCCGATTGAGAGCTGAAACTAGAATGTCGGCATCAAATTACGATCAAATGGTATGTACGGTTCTGATGTTAGGTTTCCACCAATTTGAAAAGTACAGTTTGGAGAAAAACGCGTTTAAAGCTGGCGGTTATATTTTTGTAGGTTTAAGTTAAACATACGTGTAAGTTAGCGATCAGTGAAACATCCAGCAATGCCTGCCTCCTCCTCCTCCTCCTCCTCCTCGTCGGTGGCCACGGCGCTGCCGTGTTCCCGACTCTGGCGGCTTCTGCCCACTGCTCTGCTCTGCTCTGGTCTGCTCTGGTCGCCGGGCGCGCCTTTCGTCCGTCTTTGTTCACAAGCTGCAGGAGTTTGGTCCGATCTCAAGGTGGAGCACATTCATAATTTCCATAACGCCTGTTAGGCCATCGTTGAAATTACACGTCGACTTCCGCTGCGAATGGTTTTCCAGATTTTCGGAGGTGTGTGAAGTCATCCACATGAGTGCTAAAAGGAACTCGTTAAACTTCAGTTACACGATAAATCATTTAAATCTACAAGCCGTAAATTCAACTAAATACCTCGGTATTACAATTACGAACAACTTAAATTGGAAGGAACACAGAAAATGTTGTGGGGAAGGTTGACCAAAGACTGCGTTTTATTGGCAGGACACTTACAAAATGTAACAGATCTACTAAGAAGACTGCCTACACTACGCTTGTCCGTCCTGTTTTAGAATACTGCTGCGCGGTGTGGGACCCTTACCAGATAGGACTGACGGAGTACATCGAAAAAATTCAAAGAACGGCAGCACGTTTTGTATTCTCGCGAAATATGGGAGAGAGTGTCACAGAAAGGATACAGGATTTTGGCTCGATAACATTAAAAGAAAGGCGTTTTTCGCTGTGGCGGAATCTTCTTACGAAATTCCAATCACCAGCTTTCTCCTCCGAATGCGAAAATATTTTGTTGGCACCGACATACATAGGGAGGAACGATCACCACGATAAAACAAGGGAAATCAGAGCTCGTACGGAAAGATATAGTGGTTCATTCTTTCTGCGCGCTATACGAGATTGGAATAGTAGAGAATTGTGAAGGTGGTTCGATGAACCCTCTGCCAGGCACTTGAATGTTATTTGCAGAGTATCCATGTAGATGTAGAAGACGGCCCTGAGGTGCCCTCGGTACGGAGGCAGGCTGAGAGGCCGTTGCGCATCGCTGGCGGGGCGTCGCTGCTGCCGGTGATCCCCGGGGGAGAGACGTGGGGCCACCTGCTCGAGGAGAGGCGGCAGCCGGCTGGTGGGACGCTTCCACTTGCTACGACTGCAGCCGCCACCAGCGTCGAAGCGGCCGCTCTTATGCGTGCCTGCTCTGCTGTCCTCAGAAGCTCGAAAGCACAATTTTTACGATTTACTCCAGGTTTCTAAACTGTGTCCGGTCGGCTACCGCAATAACCAGATCACAGAAGAGCTCCGATATGCGTGAAAGCTGCCCTCGAAAGGTTACACAGCCCAGCTGTCATATCGGCTATCTTCTATAGCCTATAATATAATAATGGTAGAATAGCTACAACTGGGTACAAGGACCAAATAATGTTGCATAATGCGAAGTTTGCCAGCTGCAGTGGCATCTATTTCGTACCGAAACATACTCCTAAGCTGTTGGTACTCGGAACGTCGTTCTAAGTGCTCAGAAATCGCGGAACTCTTCTACACTTAAATCCGCGTAGCACCTTAACCTGACTCGTGTTGAAAGTTTGGCGAGCATACGCGCCCAAGTCCCACGGCGACCCGTCGTGGTCGCTCGCTGCCCCCGACGTGTTGCAGGCAGCTGTGGCTGCTCTCCCGACATCCCACACACTTATCTAAGGCGACGCTCCTATGCTGTAGCAGCCACGAGTGTTAACGACTCTCCCACAGTTGCCGTCAGAATGTGTTGACTGCTCATCTTTTGAGGCGACGGTTGCAGCCCCACTGATGGTGGCGGCAGTGAGCGACGACGGTGGCTATACGTAGCTGGACAGAGCTGGCCTCGACGTCACAGTTCCTGTTCGAGGTGAGATGTTGCAGGATCGTAGAACGTCATTCAGTCTCTAAATTGATAACGTTCTTGCAGAAAATCTAACCGGCACGGACTCGGCAGAAAACACTCACGAGAAACACGGATTACTCGTTAAGAAAAGACCTTCCTGCGCACGCCATATGCCAGTGATCAGCTAGGTTCCGTCTCACTGCATTTCCAAAGTCCGTTCGACATTTAGCACATCGTCGTCTAATCACCGCGATCCAATTGTAAGGAGCGTCTACACAGTTAAGTAACTGGCTGGCGAGTATTTGAATGATAGAATGCAGTATGTTTTACTGCACGACTAAGCTTCAACACAAACGAAGAGCCGCAAGCAAGCGGTTTAGAAACTCGAATATTCCCAACATACGCAGGTGTTATCAGTAACGATTAGTAGCACTGTAAGATCGTTCGCTGACGATGCTATTGTCATGGAAAGTATCTTCGTCGGATGATCGTATGGAGGTTTTGAAAGACACGGAATAAAATTTTACTTGGTGTAATAAATGGCAGATCTCGTCAAATGTAAATAATTATTAGGTTCCTTCATAATTTCGTAGTGCTTTTGTTTAGTGTGTTGCTATGCTGTTATCATTTTGTCGTTTCGAGATTGGGAGTCTAGCTGTGGAAGTTAGAAAATGCACTGCTGACTGACCAAATCGGAACATTTCCGACATATTCTTCTATCTCTGTTCGATAGAGGGGTGACAGCAGCGGATGTAGGCAGGAACATTCGCGCCATGTACGGGGGTCATGCTATTGGACAGAGCACGGCAAGAAAATGGTTTTCTCTTTTCGAGGTTGATAGTTTTGACATTACTGATTCTCCACGTTCAGGAACACTTTCGGCGTTTGATGGAGATCATTTAAAGGCATTAATTGACCATAATCCTAGTCAGTGTACTCGACAATTGACAAATGTGATGAATTGTGGTCATTCCAACATCGTGGAACATTTGCATGCAATGTGGAAGGTTCAAAAATCGGGCGAATGGAATCCGCATGCTCTAAGCCAAAATCATACAAATCAGCAGGTGCCTATATCTGCAACTGGGCTTCCTCGCCATCAGTTGGCTCGTCAACAGTGCCGATTATTCCTGTACTGTATCGTTACTGGTGACGAGAAATAGTGCCTTTGTGCTAATATAAGGAAAAGAAAGGAATAGTCGAGCCCAAACGATCTGCGCGGATCCACAAAACATAATGTTATGCCTGTGGTGGAACGGTGGCGGTGCGGTACATTACGAATTGCTTCACTGAGGTGTAACCGTCACTGCTGACATACAGTATATTGTCGACAACTGAGACGTCTTGCAGACGGCAGTCCGGGAGCAGCGACCAGGGAGACGTGAGCGGAGTGGCGCTGTTCCACCACAGCGCCCGCCCGCATTCTGCTAGACTGACAACAAACACTATGCGTGAGTTGGGTCGGAAAGTCATTCCGCACCCACCTTATTCACCTTGGGCCCTCAGATTTTCCACCTTTCCGCTCCTTGTCGAGCAACCGTCAAGGAACTTTATTTCTAGATGAAAATGCGCTCCGAACATGACTCGACGCGGTTTTCGCCTCCAGACCACGTGATTTCCGCAGGCGCGGAATCGAAAACTTAGCTCCAGCGTTGACAGAGTGTTGTAAATAGTGTAGCAGGTATATTATTGGTGATTAAAGTCTTTGTTATGTACGTGTGTCGTGTTTATTACACTTGTGGAAAAACTCTACAAATTTATGCACTAACCTAATACAAGGTAATGTCTGCAATCGAGAGAAGGAACCTGATACTATAGAGTTACAAGGTTAATGTGGAACTTGAAGAGTATTCGTGTCGAGTAAATGTTTACTGTTAAAAGTAAGAACCAATATGAAGCTGAACGGATACCTGAAATCAATATTAGGGAAAGCAAACTCAAGACTCAGCTTTGGCGGAAGAGTTCTGGAGAAGTAAGTTGCATCTCGACTATGAGTTCCCACGCTTATCCTCTGACGGAACGTTTTAAGAACCCATATACCCTGATGAAAAACTTTGTTAATTTTGAACGCGAATGCAAGTTTTAAAAGTTAGAAAATTTTCTTTTATTCAGCGATTATTTGAATTTTAAATCGTGGCTAATAACACAGATATCATAAGGAACTAGAAAACGATTAGTATCGTAAAACTGTAGAAAAGAGTGCCATGTTCTTGTCAGTTTTTCGCGGGACATTTATCCAGTTCTTTTAGAACACAGTCTGGGATCCCTGATTTAGGCGTACAGAAAGTGATGTGCGACCCGTTAATGTGACCGCTTGCAGGATGCGCGCGCACACACACACACACACACACACACACACACACACACACACACTCGTAACCATTTTAGGGGGGGGGGTGGCGTATAGCGTCGCTCATCCCTCGTCTGTAGGGAATAGGGCAGAGAGCCACCGACGTTGTTGTTGTTGTTGTTGTTGTTGTTGTTGTTGATGATGATGATGATGATGATGATGATGATGATGATGGGTTTTCTTGGGCGCTCAAGTGCGTGGTCATCAGCGCCCATACAGTCCCAATTTTTGTACACAGTCCATTCTGGCCACTGTCACGGATATGATGGAGACGACGACGAGGACGACGACTATGAAATGATGAAGACAACACAAACACCGAGTCCCCGGGCAGAGAAAAACCTCAGGCCGCCCGGGAATCGAACCTGGGACCCCGTGATACAGACCACGAGCTGCGGACCCCACCGACCTTAGCACCGACTGCCTCCCCGCTACTAGTGTAGAATGTCACGTAGATGTATATCTAAGTCCCTTTGACTTCCTTCGAGTTGTAAAGTGATCCAGCCAGCCAGTGTTTCGTCGACTTGTAACCACTGGGTCAACTTCACATATTTGCTGTTAATGAAACAGTGCTAGAAGTGAATGTAATGATAAGTATGTAACCTAAAGGATGCTAGCAGTCTCTGAGGACTGAACCCTGCATCTGTGTGCTTGTCCACCCTGCTAGGCGGCACCCGGTCACCCTGTAGCGTAAGCGCGCACACGAGTAGGCTTTGCTGTTCGCGTATTCAAATTAATTAAAGTTTGCGAGTAACGGTAATAGCTGAGGCCACGAGGCGTGCTCGCAAAATGTGAGTGACGAGTGCGGCTGTCAGAAGTGGGGACAAGACGACGTGGGCGCCGAGACTGAAGTTTCGCTCGATTGCTGTAAGCCGTGCAGCCGTGGCTGTCGCTGCCAGTGAGCCAGGCTCCGCGGTTGCTTTTCTCGCCTAACACTTCACTATCTTTCCATATTATTTACACGTTCTCGAGACGTGATTTTACCTGAGATAATTTCAAAAGTACTACACTAAACGCTTGGACTCTCAGTTAGTGCTGACTTACTGTTACACGTTCTTTAAAGCACACTGTGAAGCGAATGAGAAGTGTCCCGTGCGTGTAGACGCACCGCAGAGTGCACAAGAACACCATCAAAAATAGATTACCTTTCATAAGCGATACGCAGCAACGAAAAGACTCTAGTTGGTATCTCTTTACACGTTCCAAGGCGAAGAGTTCTGTATGTTTTGATATACCCCAAACTGCGCCTCAGTTGTGGTCAGGAGCAGCAAAAAGGATTTGGCCATTCTTGCTTTCTTTGCGATCGTTACAATGCACATCGTGCTAGCGAACAATAGAAAATGAAAGAAAAGGTTGTGATGGATAAAAGAGATGAGCAGAAGCTCTAAAACGCAGTGCTAGTCGAGAAAGTGAAGGCCTCGATTTGTGTTGGCAACTTGAGTGCGTCGTGGGTTGCCCTTTGACGGATGAGTATGAGCTTTGCTTCGAATTACGTGTGGTAAAAGAAGCAGACAGTCGATAGGAAGCTCACACAGAGTACACGAATCAGAGGCTTCCCGTGTGTCACGGGCACGTCCTCAGACAGCTGTTCCCCTCCGTTCGTGCTTTGACCGTGCGACGGGACGGTTTTTCGGAAAGCCTCGCCAGTACGCAAACAGTAATGAATCTTCCAATTAATGGGATTACTTAATATACGTCGTTAAAATTGATATACCACAGTACTAATGATTGTCCGTAGACACTTGACGGATTCTTGCTGTTCTTACTTTTAACTCATATTTTCATGTGGTGTAGCAATGAGAGACGTTAAAGGTATTGCGAGAGGATGACTAGGGACACACACATAGGAACAAAGCTCACGTCTTCTTTGGGGGAATGCTAGGAATGGAGTGACACAACCGGCACTCTTCAACTTGAATGCGCCTTTGTGTAGGAGATGTCGAAAGCTGGCCATTTCCACAGAAAAGCTGAGCAAGCTAAGATTAAACATCCCTACGATGCGTAGTGGACGCTCGGTCCTGGGCATTTGGAACTGTGGGAGACTGCCGAGCGCTCTGACTGTGCAGAAAAACAAAGGGACGCGGCAAGTGCTGGAGCGTCTGTCACCTCGGCTCACTCTCAAGATGGCTGCACGGTATTCGGCCGAAATATTAGAAGAAGCTGAATTTATGCGGCTGCATGCCCGAAACTTTATGGAACAGTCTACGCCGCGAAAACATGAAGGTGTACTAGGTTTGTGGGTTTTGTAGACTTAGAGAAAGCTGTGCTGTGAAGGGACAGGCAGTGAGAGCAGCGTGCTCGGCCCGGTGTGTGACACACGGGTGCAAAGTGAGTGAGAGCGCGTCCGCCGGCAGGCACTCGGCCGTGTAGCCTGCCTGCGCTCTCATTCGTAGCGTTTCGTCCCTCAGCTTGTAGCCTCTCTCTTTTCGCTCGAGAATCCAGAACTCATTTATATTTATTTGCACGCCCTTACAACACAAACAACACTATTATACCTCAGCCGCACACCTCTTAATTCTGTGCGCCATCCAGTGATTTCGCTGTCGCCGTCGCCGTCGTCATCATCTGTTTTAGATCAAATAATATGCGTTATAACATGTTCAACGTTACACATAAAAAACCATTTTCCTCGTTTCTAATTTCTGCTCGTATAGAGTGCAGCAGCTGTTTGTAGATGTAATATGTCGTCAATCCGCATTTCAGCGTCTTACCTGCATGTACATCGACATCAACGTCAGCATCGAGATCTGTACTCCGCAAATCACTGTGAAGTGCATCACAGAGCGTACGTCCCACTGTAACAGTTATTAGATTAGGGCTTCTCGTTCCATTCACGTATGTGTGGGGGAAGTCTCTGTGTGTGCTATAATAAATCTAATCTTGTCCTCACAAGCCCTAGGACAGCGATAAGTTCCCGGGTTCGATTCCAAGCGGGGTCAGGGATTTTCTCTGCCTCGTGATGACTGGGTGTTGTGTGATGTCCTCAGGTTAGTCAGGTTTAAGTAGTTCTAAGTTCTAGGGAACTGATGACCATAGCTGTCAAGTCCCATAGTGTTCAGAGACATTTGAACCATTTTGAACAGCGATAAGTAGGGGGTTGTAGTATGTTCCTAGTGTCGTCACTTAAAGTCGGCGCGTGAATCATTAGGCTTCTCGGTATAGTTCACGTCTATCTTCAAGAGACTATCAGTTCAGTTTCTTCAGCGTGTCGGTGACGTATGGAACAAACTTTTGTCCATTCATTTTGCCCTTCTCTGTTACTCCTACTTGCTGAGGATCTCACACACTTCACCAGTATTCTGGAATAGGTCGCATGAGAGTTCTGTAAGCAGTCTCTATTGTAGACTGGTTGCATTTCCCTGCTATTCCCACCAATGAACTGTACTCTGCCAACTGTTTTTGCCCACGACTGAGACTATGTGATCGATTTTATTTCCCTGCACACTGTTACTCCCAGGGACTAATGAGAATTGACCGAGTTTTCGTTGTGTGAAGTGCACAATTTTAGATTTCTCAATATTTAATGCAAGTTGTAAATCTTTTCATCACTTTGAAGTCTTATCAAGATCTGACTGAGTATTTATGCAGCTTCTTTCAGATGGTACTTCATTACAGACAACTGCATCATCTGCAAAAAGTCTCAGCTTACAATTATTATTGTCTGCAAGGTCATTAATCGCAGCATGAATAGCAAGGAGCCCAACACACTTCCCTGGCCGTATACCTAAAGTTAATTCTACATCTCTTCATGATAATAAGCGTTATGTGGTACTGAGTCAAATGCTTCTCGGAAATAGAGGAATACCGCGTCTACCCGACTGGCTTCATCGATGTCCTTCAGTCTGTGGTGTGAGAAATTTGGGAGTTGGGCTTCACATGGTCGACGTTTTCGACATCCGTGCTCGTTGCCGTGGATGTCATTCTGTTCGAGATATCTGATTATTAATAAAGTATTCTCGGATTTCAAGCCGTGTCAAGTGGTTAATTGCCCACGAGCGTTCGGCGGAGATCTCCTTTGCCATTGTCAAGTCGTTGAAAGTCAACCACTTCACAACGGCAAAGAGGAGCTCTGCCGAAAGCACGCGGGCAGTTAACCACTTGGCGCAGCTTGCAACCCCAGAATAATTAATCGATATCGCCACGAAAGCATGCATTATGTTTGAGCTTAGAATATGTTATAATATTCTACAGCAATTGATTGTCAGGGAGGCTGGACAGTAGTTTTTGGAATCACTTACGCCTCCCTTGTTGTATACGGATGCCCAACTACAGCGCGTGTTTTTTTTCCGAGGTATGTACGGTAGATTACAATTAAAAGAGTGTCAACTCAGCTACAAATTCGGTATAGATTCTGCTAGGAAATCCATTGGACGCTGTACCTTCGTTCAGTTTTAATGATTTCACATGCGTCTCATGGCCTATGACATCTATTTCACTCATCTCTTACTTGGCACGAGTGTTAAATTTGGGCAATACTCGTGAGTTTTCCTTTAGCATCTTGTTGTCTGTAGTCCTAGGCTCTGTGTTATAGCTATTATGGAGTAGTCTCTGTTTGTTGAGGAGTTTCGTTACAATGACCGTATGCCATGGAGGATCTCTCCCATCACGAACTGTTTTACTGGGTAGAATCTGTCCACTGCACGGTAAACTATTCTTTAAACTTGAGCCGTAGATCCTCTATATGCTCCTGTCCTTACCTAAAAGTTTCAAGTTCCTCATTGAGATACAAGATCACAGCTTTTTTGTCTGGGTCACTTAACATATAACTCTTACTACTTGTTTTAATTGCCATTTATACTTTGATGTTCATTGCTGCTATACATGCCTCATAGTCACTGATACCAATTTCGTTATGGACATCCTCAAAGAGATCAGATCTGTTGGTTATCATTAGAGCTAATGCATTTCCAACCTGGTTAGCGTTCCGAACCGTCCTTTCTAAGTAATTTTCAGAGAAGGCATGTTCCACAGTGTGTCTTTTCACACCCACCACTGACAAAACTCTAATTATCCAAGTTGATTGTTGCAGGACTAAAGTCACCTCTGATGGTTACGAGGAACTGAGGTTCCCCCTAAAGTTGTTGGTTGCATCAGCAGGCGAGTCGGCTTCCCAGTCTCGCTTGCACTTTACGTGTTGGTGAGTGAGAGTTTCTTCTCTACTGCGACAACACTTCACTTGCCCGTACTTTTTGCACAAGCTTGTATTTCCCAAAACATCTTGCTGGTCTCAATTTCGTGTTTTAACTAGCTTTCTGTGCCTAGTGTTACGTGAGCTTCATCGCTTCTTAGGAGAGCTTCAACCTCTGCCAATTTGTTGCGAATACTTTCATAGTTAACCACTAGAATTTCAATACACTCTTCCATTTGGTTGGGGGGGGGGGGGGGGAGAGGGCATTTCGCATTTCTTAGTATCTTACACTGATACTTTCTGGTCTCCCACAGAAATCATTATCTGGAGTGGATGAAGTATCGCCTAATCTAAAAGCAATATTACCATTTGGTGCAAACCTGACCCATTTAGAGGAACCTTAAAATTCTCAACCTTATGCCCTAGCCTAAGAAGTGACAACCTATCTTACTAAAGAACCTTCGAAGTCTGGTTCATGCTTTCCACTCGACAAAGAACCAGAGGGCCAGAATCTGTTCTCGGGACAATGCAGCAGATTGTGAGCTTTGTCGAAACTCGGTGAGCGAGGCTGATATTCTGAGCGCTCTCTGCGACTTCCAGAAGCCGTTCTGAGTTTGACCTGCGAGCCCAGGCGACAGGCATCGTGTGTGCCAACATACACGACAGTGTACAGTTGGTCGTATCGTGAAGTTTCAGTGCCTGCCGGAATAGCTTATTCAGCACATTGATTGAGGCCGGAAGGCATAGACACAGAGTGCACATGGTGTTCTACACACACATTCCGCAAGCCACCGAACGGCGCGTGGCCATGGGTACCCTGTACCACGAGTAGAATTCGTGTTCCACTCGGAAATAGAGCAAAGGAAAAGCTGTCTGTATGCCTCCGTATGAGGCCTAATTTCTCGTATCTTATCTTCATGGTCTTTACGCAAAATGTTTGTTGACAGGAGTAGAATCGTCCTGCAGTCAGCTTCAAATGCCGGTTCTATAAACTTTCCCGATAGCGTTCCTCGAAAAGAACGTCGCCTTCTCTCCAGGGATTCCCATTTAACTTCCCGAAGCATCTTCGTAACACTTGCATGTTGTTCGAACTCATTGGTAACAAATCTAGCAGCCCGCCTCTAAACTGATTCGACTTCTACCTTTAATACGACCTGGTACGGATCCCAAACACTTGAGCACTACGCGAGTATAGGTCGCAACACCTTGCCGTACACCACAGCATCATCAGAAAGCAACCGCAGATCGATGCCCACGCTTTCCACCAGATCATTTATATATGTAGAAAATAATAGCGATCCTATCACAACTTTCATAGGCAACAATTTCTTCCCTCCACTGCTGCCATTTCCCGAAGGCGTACGATTATTTGCCGTTAAGTTTGTACTGCCAACGAGTAATATATCCTTACCCATTTGTGTTTGCCCGGTCTTGACGTTTGCCAACCGGCGAAGTGAGTTTCTGTGGCTGAATTTTGGTTTCAATGGAAGACAGCATTCGAAGTTACTGTGTTGGCAGGATGGGGGTATTACTCTGAGAAGTCTCCCTTGTACGGTCACTGGATAGTCACCAGCACGCCATTCGCGGTAAGTGGCAAGCAGAGACAGTAGCTATACAAGAAGTTAGTAGTTTAGTACATTTGGTTCCTCTGGTGCAGAACTCGTGGTGACCCTCCCAACGTACCCATTCGCAGCTGCTCTTAATGGCTTGACAGGGGCTCGGACTGTTACCAACTGCTTACGAAGAGCAATAGTGTACAGAACAGTAAATAGGCTTGCTGATAATTTATGGGCTCGGTATGTTACAAATATTACCAGCAGCCATTTAGAACTGAAGCGATTAATATCTATTATAATAACAGAGAAACCCGATGAAAAAGAAATTGCTGTTTCTGTGAAACGTTTCTCGGGTTATGGTCAGTAAAAATGCCGTTAATTTACGATAAATACAGATAATAGGCCTGTACATTCCCGTTAAAAGAGACAAGTAATGTGACACGATACGTCAGCAACTGTAAATCACAAACACCGATATGCTACGAAATATATTATGCACAACAGTCGTAACTTACGAAAATTCTCTAAAATATAAGTTTTCAAGTTTATCAGAAATATACCTCTTTCTCACGTAAATATGTAATGAAATTGGGGAAGTGGTAGTTCTGAAAGAGAATGCTGTTGCTAAAAGTTTCTAAAATGCTCAAGTTAAGTTTACAATTGACGATGCGGTAAGAGTTTTTCGCGGCACTCGCAAACGTTTGAAAACAAACAATATATCACGAAACACAAGAGAAATGACACAATCAGTGAAAGGTAATGTGAAAGCGTCACGAACAGTATTGTAGAATATTAGAATCTAGTATTTCGAACCGGACTTAGAGGGTTGCCCACAAAGTAATGCGCCGCATTTTTTTCCTAGGCCGAAAACAATGCTACGAATGCGAAATGTTACCTATGTATTACTTGAAGTCTCATGAGTGAGCGCGTCAAGTTTCCGTCACTTCTGACAGACAGTGTAGCTGCAGGATTGTTTTAAAATGGCATCTGTAGGTGGTGTACGTTACAAGCAATTACTGCAGATACTGCAGAGAAAGAAACTGTGGGCAATACAAACGCACGATTGTGCAAAGTCTGTGGAATATCTGCTGTGGACAGACGTACGGTTAGTCGCTGTGCACAGAGGTTGAGGTCTTGAGAAAGCGGTTCGGCGGAGCTCCTTGCAGCGGTCGGGGGGACCATCCACGGGGCTGTCACACCTGGCCTAGCCTCCTCGGACTTCCACTTGTTTTTGCCACTAAAGGATGCCATTCGTGGAAGACATCTCGAGAACGGCGAGGTGTTGATTCAAACAGTGAAGCACTGGCTCCGCCACCAGGACAACGGTTGGTACCGACGGGGCATACACGCCCTTGTTTCGAGCTGGAGGAAGGCCACAGAACGGGATGGAGACTACGTGGAAAAATAGGGTGTGTAGATAAAAGAACATTCTTTCGTGCGTGTAATTCTCATTTTGTTCAACAAAGAATTGTTGAAGAAAAAAATGGTGTGCAGTCATTCTGGGCAACCCTCGTACTTGGCACAAGTGGTCCCACGCATAGGAAAATTCGTTAAGGCGGCTTTTAATATGCAAATAAAGTTGCGAATCACATGG
This sequence comes from Schistocerca cancellata, assembly GCF_023864275.1. NCBI lineage: Eukaryota > Metazoa > Arthropoda > Insecta > Orthoptera > Acrididae > Schistocerca > Schistocerca cancellata. The sequence goes on along the minus strand of NC_064632.1, from coordinate 605,204,947 downwards.
TTCTTGTACTTGGCTGGATCTGTGACAACTTTTACACTGGAATGCCGAAAATGAACATTGCAGCGTCAGTGTATTACAGCCAAAAAAGCGAAAAATGTGGAGTAATAACAAAGTACGTCTTCCGCTTACGACAGGTAACAATGCAAGGCGGTACGTGACGCAGTTCAACGAGTATGCAGCGTCTCGTGCAGAAGCACTTTGTAGGATGTGAGGAGGAAAAGAGTTTACCAGCGTTTCTGTGACAAGTGTAATGAATTGTGTGTGTACTTTCTTGATCGTCAGGCGAATACGTGTGCGGCGATTGGTCAGCGGCCGTAGCACACGTTCGTGGCTGTTGATACGTCACTGGAAGTGGACCCTAATTATGTTATACTACCGCTAATGAAACTATAACACGTTCTAATGTGTTAACAGACAACAGTAGTTTTCCTGATCAGTAAGCTAAATGCTTACGTCATGTATTTCTTGTTACAAATTCCAGTGTACAGTCGCTTCTCTGAACTGTCCTCTGCACGACATAATGACTAGGTCTGATCGATACGTGTCGGCTTGGTTTGTAAATACTTTCTCAGTTTCTTCTTTGAACATGAAATGCAGAAGCGCTTAAGTTTTCACCTTTTTAATAAGTTTTAGAAACATGGTACACTATCATTATAAAAACATCACCAAACCTACACAGATGTAGCGTGGATTAAACTGACTTGAATACGCAAGGTTGTAGGGTCGTTCCCACTCTAAGTTATTTTTTTAATTTGAGTCGAAATGACATGCTGTGTTGTACACTTGAGAGTAAATGGAATGTATGGAGCAAAATCAACATTCGAATGTGACTACTCACTTCTCATCATTCCTCAGTTTGTAAATAGTGACCTGTACAGGAGCGCTCAGTTATATACGCCATTCTGAAAAAAAAAAAAGACATACGGAGGGTAGGAGGGTGTAGACAGCCCCTGCCGGAAGTTCCCCCTCCCCCCTCTCACTCGTCAGTAATGTTGCGGGCAGTCATTGCAGTGCTCCTCATTCGTTTGTTTCCCACGTGCACGGTGAAAATGGCTGAAACTGCGTCGTGTTCTTTTGTGACAAGTGAATGCACTATGTGATGAAAATGTATTCGGACACCCCCAAAACATACGTATTTAATATTAGCTGCTTTTTGCTGCCACCTACTGCCAGGTACTCCGTATCAGCGACCTATGTAGTCATTAGACATCGTGAGAGAGCAGAATGGGGCGCTCCGCGGAACTCACGGACTTCGAATGTGGTTAGGTGATTGGCTGTCACTTGTGTCATACGTCTGGACGCGAGATTTCCACACTTCTAAACATCCCTAGGCCACGTTTCCGATGTGATAGTGAAGTGGAAACGTGAAGGGGCACGTACAGCACAAAAGCGTACAGGCCGACATCGTCTGTTGACTAACAGAGACTGCCGACAGTTGAAGAGGGTCGTAATGTGTAACAGGCAGACATCTATTCAGACCATCACACAGGAATTCCAAACTGCATCATGATCCACTGCAAGTGCTATGACAGTTAGGCGGGATGTGAGAAAACTTGGATTTCATGGTCGAGCGGCTGCTCATAAGCCACACATCACGCCGGTAAATGGCAAACAACGTCTCGCTTGGTGTAAGGAGCGTAAGCACTGGACGATTGAACAGTGGAAAAACGTTGTGTGGAGTGACGAATCACGGTACACAAGCGATCCGATGGCACGGTGTGGGTATGGCGAATGCCCGCTGAACGTCATCTGCCAGCGCGTGTAGTGCCAACAGTAAAATTCAGAGGCGGTGGTGTTATAATGTGGTCGTGTTTTTCATGGAGGGGCTTGCACCCCTTGCTATGTTGTGGCGCACTATCACAGCACAGGCCTACATTGATGTTTTAAGCGCCTTCTTGCTTCCCACTGTTGAAGAGCAATTTGGGGATGGGGATTGCATCTTTCAACACGATCGAGCACCTGTTCGTGTAGGAAGTAAGTATGATTTTGTGGAAGGTGCTAAATTGTTTTCAGAATCAAGGACTGGAGATAATGCTGAAGACATGAATGGTGAATTGCTCCTAAAATGGTTCAAAGATATTCTACGCACATTAGATCCCAACAGTGGTATAAATATGGACACCGCTTCGTATCAAAGGGCTAGGGTTGACTGCAGACCGCAGAAGTTTTGGAGGAAGGAAGACATTTTAAATTGGCTGACGGGAAAAGGAGCTCACAGCGATCCTATTCCGATGAACCCTGAATTGGTGAAACAGGGAGATGCTTACGTTGTAGGTCAGTGCATTATTGATGGAACGGCGCAGTCCGCGTTTGGTTACCGTTGTACTAGTGCAAGATGAACCCCATAGGAGTTACCTGTAGTCAAGTTAAAGGACATATCGCAAGAAATGATACGACCCTTAACTTGACCGATGTGGTTAAGTTAATACTCCAAGTTCTGTCGCACGTCACTGCCAAACGCTGGTGTGCAGCAGAGCAGCATGTAATAAAAGAAGCCAAAATGTAGCAGTCTGATGGTTTCATAGATTGTGTTTCCGATCGGCTACCCATCAGTACTTAATGAAGATGGCAGTTCCACTAATGAAATGTCTCATTCAGATTCAGAGGTGGATGGAGTTCAGAGGTAACGACACAACAGAGGGATCTAATACATTAAGTGGCTTCAGCTCTCACAGATAAATAATAGTGTGTTTACGCAAGTATTTTTCGTCGCTATTTTTGTAAGCTAAAATATGATTTCGAGCTATTGCCTTCAAAAGCATATTGCCAGAGTATTGCTGTAGATTAATTTATCTCTTTTAAAATTGAAATTACATTTAAAATTTTATTATTTGTCTGCTGTTTGTGCATTTTATTATCTGCAGGTGCTACTGTTTGACCTAATCCGCTTTCGATTGTTTTATTTTAATACTTTTGGCGCGAATGATTTCAGTGTTCCAGCATTTTGAAATAGCTAGTTGTGAGAATTGTTAAAGCAATTGGAAACGTGTTAAACGAAACGTTATTGAGTTGTGGACTGTCGAATAGAAACGAAGAAGCTTCCAGACGATTATCTGCAGCCGTTCACGTCACTGCGGGCTCGATGGACCGGCTTCCCTGTTTAGATGCGGCAGTAAAGAGAGTTGTGCTACGGGTTACCTTAGCTAAGTAGTGCAGGCGGACTGCGATGCCGCATAAAACGTTTATCCGTCCGTACAGAGCCGAAGCTGTACGGCAGGGCTTCACAACATACGTGCTCGCGGAGCGAGCTGTGAGCAGCAAGGCGCGAGCAAGCTACCCCCACTACCGGACCGGAGCGGAGAGTGGGGAGAGTCACGTGGGGCACACAACAGCTGCCGCCAGTCAATGTAAATCCGCTGCCACCTGCAGGGATATCACTCACGAATTATTACTGCGACAAATGAAACAAATAAAGGAGAATGTACACGTGCCACATAATTTTATTAGCTTTGTGTATGCCTCTACATTCGCATTAATTTGTGAACTGTTACACAATAAAAGGTGTCACTGAAGTGTGGGATTCTTGGTTATCTTGTACTTTTTGCCCTTTACAATTGCGTCTATGTTCGGAGTAATTGTTCTTGGGCATCGTAGGCACATCGTGCAGTTTAAATTTCGATCAGACAATGCGTTTCTCAGGCGCGTCTTGTTACATTTCATTGCAGAGAACAGTTATTCACAAACATACGTGGAACCGAACATTGATATTATTGTAGCCGCCAGTTTGTGCAAACGAGGAAATCTATCCTGAGGGAAGTGTCTGTAGAATTCCAAAATGTTTTTCTTGTTCTGAAATTTGTCTCTGTATTCTCTGTCACACTGCAGGTCAATAATTTCTTGCTGCAGCTCGGGACGAATCTCTTGAATATTCGCTGAATATGGAGAGGAGAACAGATCAAAATCACTGTCTAGTGCTGTCACATCTTGAAAGCGTTGATCAAATTCTTCCTTAAGGGCAACTAAACTATGTGAATAACGTTCACAGTCTTTGTGAACATCTTGCATGGATGATAATTTAGGAAAATGAGCTACATTTCCTGTTTCCAGCTGACTCACCCAAAGTGTCAATTTCATTTTAAAAGCTCGTATTCGATCTATGAAATGAGTAATTAGCAGATCTTAACCTTGTAGTAAAATGTTCAAAGCATTCAGATGGCTAGTTAAATCTGCTAAGAACGCGAGATCACATTCAAACGTGCGCGCGCATTTCCTCTCCCTCCCTACTCCGCGACCTTGCACCTGCTCGCGAGCACGTGCCTGAGCAGACGCGAGTACCCGCGCTCAAAACCGGCCAGTTGTTAAGCCCTGCTCTACGGAAAATAAAACCCAGCGCGTAACTGCAGACGCGGAAGTATACGCAGCGTAATGTTTACATCAGGATTGCTCTTACGATGAATAGACAATAGTGATGAGAATGACGGAAAGTGAACGTTCGACGTGATTGCTCGAGTGGTAGGCCTGGGGGTGTGGGAAGTGGTCCTGCCAGTGGTGGCTGCGCCGCCGAGGCTGCTACGTGCCGGATGCTTTGTGTGTGCACCAGCGGTGGAACCTCACAGCTCGCGTGGTGTCGCATTTATCGATTTGTGTAAATGGTGTTTACGTTATGCGTAAGAAAAGGGGTACACTGATTCTAAAATAATGACCTGTTTCCAGCGTACTGGCCGTCATAAAAGTTTTCGAGCTCGCTCGGACTAATGTCGAGATCGTTCGCGAAATGGACCCAAATCTGCGAGAAGTAAAGGAGCATCGGCATGGTGTAGGCTGAACCTGCGCTGGAGAGAAGAGTAGCTCCCCCTGGCTCCGGCTCGGCTCGGCTCGGCTGCTTGCCGCCTCTCCTACGGAGCGTCTCCAGACGGCCCGGCGCGAGGCGGCGGTCGCGCGCGCCACTCGCCCGTCTCCTGCTAGTCGCCCGTCTTCGAGCCCGGCCTACACCTCGGCGTGCTGGACGGCCCGCGTGGCGCCTGCGGTCGTTGGCCGTACTCGTCTCCATGGAGCCGGTCCCGGGGGAAACACGGGAGCACACGCTGACGTCTCAGTCCCTGAAGAGCGCTCTCTCGAGGTTGACGTTCTAGCCACAAGAGCGAAAACGTCAGCCTTTTCTAATGCGGCTTTTATTTTTCGCTTTCGCTCCAAGTTTGCTTGTTTTTTCCTTTTGTCCATTTCTTCGGTAACTCATTTCTGTGTGTCTGTCTAAAGGAAAAGAATGACATTTAACCTTTATCCTTCTGCCGTGCACTTCAGTATGTCACCCCGCTACTCGAATGTAATAGTAAAACGCGAGACAACGTGGCAGCACAAACTACGGTAACTCTGTTTCCGCTGACGCTCTTTACGGACGGAGGAATCTCAACATGTGCTTTCTTTCCAGTCATTGGACAGCGACTCGTCGTAAAGAATTGATGGAGGAATAGTTGTCGTCTGCGGAGATTTGTGGACGTAGTCATGGTCCTGGTAAAGTTACTCGGTTCGAGTTGCTCGTGTATTTTTGCTGTCGCAGTTCTTGTAAAGGGTACTACAATTCTGACTGTCAAACACAAAAGTATTTCTTTCCCTTTTTAGTAACGTTTGTCAGTTTCTAAACTGTTTCAGGCAGGGCGCATCAGCTTTGAACATTCGTTGTTCCGCACGATATCGAGAAACCTGTCACTCCCTGTACGATTGAAAGCGTAAGAGCGTACCCTATTACACGACTCTCTGTCCTAACGAACCTGCGACTCACAGTTCGTACTTGGTTAACGGTTCTGGAAGAAGCAGCCACTCGATGATGTAAGAACAACTTTGTCACCAGCAGCAGAGACGTGACCCGCCCACTGCCCTACAGATCCAACTGTTCCTCTCCAGTGCACACAAGATTCACTGTGGCGAAACGACAATTCAGTTAGTTGAGGCAACGAACTAGTGTATAGCGTTTTTCGTATTACGATTTTCGCAACATTTGAAGAAACGACACAGCTAGAAATGGAACACCCCTGGCAAACAGCGTAACAGAAAAAAGGGTTCAGTTCAGCGCACCGTACCAACAAAACCTTTCTAACGCTGGAACCATCTCCCATTGAGAGGTAATGCGTAGATGTTGCCTATAAGAAACCGTCGGGGTAGTCGTACCACCCTGCGCACGTCTGTGTTCTCTTCCAGGTCCAGACGTGAAGCGCGCTGTATTGGAATCCCCTAAATGTGCTCTCTGCCAGTAAAAAACACTGGAAAACATAGCGACATAAATCTCTGAAACTTGAGATATGGTAACAAGTAAATGGGTACACCTACAAAATAATAATAGGCCTATACTTTCGACTCTATTATTTGAATTGATACCTTAAGATTTACTGTTTATGATCACGCATGATTTTCTCGAAATCTCACTAGTATGCATGTTTGAGGTCTGTTGTTATGGCTTTTCCATTTCGAATACTGGTTTGATGACGCTGTCGACACTACTCTATCTCTTGCAACTCTCTTCATTTCTGAATAACTTAACTACTGTAGGTTGCATCCGTGTGCACGTTGTTACTGTAATCACATCTTGGTCTGCCCACTACAATCTCCCTCTCCCCCGCCCCTCCCCCAAATATAAAATTCTCTCCATTACCAAATTGGCGAATCCTTGAAGGCGTTGAGGTCTACCTTTAAGAGACTCTTCGTTTTTCGGCCTGTCTCTGGTTTCACAAAAGAACACTGACTAGAAATAAGTTTTCTTAATATGTAACTGGAAAAGACCGTGTTTGCCTTTAAACGCGACAGAGCATGAGGCTCTACGGGTAGGAACAGTTCTCAACCACGGTACGTGCTAATGAGTGATCCGTGAACTATTTGTGACGGACACTCTACTTTTTGCTGTGTACAGTTGGACAGAATGCCGTATTTGTAACTTTGTACCAATATTTTGTTGTTTAGTCATTTATTTTATTAATTGGGAAGACAGATTTTCCTAAAACCATTGCGATCGACGACCACCTCGGGATAATCCTGTGTCCGCCGGTGACTACCGTAGCGTAAGTAAAGACCAGCAGAATGCCACCTTAAGGTAGATACAGGTCGACCTTGTGGGTATCGAGAACTGCTGGCGCTGGTGCGGTTCAGAGAAGCGTACGCTTCAGAACCCGTGCTGACCCAGTCCGCGTCGAAGAATGCTGACCGTGCTGGAGTAAGCGAACTCAGACGGTTACTTTTAGGCTCACTTGGGAAATCAGACTGCTGCAACCGTTTTTTATTTTACATCAGTGAATTGCAGAACTTTCACGCATGAGGATGCGACGGTGGTAACAATATGTCTCATGTCTAGATAGCAGAGACGGTAAAGATTTCAAACGCCGTTGGTGTATGGGTTAGCTGTGTCGTTGTCCTTCGAAAAATAGTTTTAACGATTGAGCCGTTGACGCATAAACAATCGGCGATGAAAGTGCGAACAGTAATAACGTTTCTTGCGTTTACAGAAAAAAGTCGCTTACTGCAACTCATCGCCAGCACGTGGAAGTTTACGGAGGACGTGTAATGACACGAGAACACGTGTGTGGGTTTGGCAGAATTGATGTACGAGACGAGCACGTGCACGTCAGGTGACGACGTGTGCCGAGTCGAACAGGCCGTCGCATTCGTGTGAGGCATGCTGCAGAGAATTCCACATCCGAGATAACAATAATTTGTGGCGTCAACTCACGAACGTCCTACGGAGGCGACTTTAAGAAACATGGGCTTATAACAACTGCTTCCCAATACATTTTTTCCTTCACGAAACTTGATATTAAAAACGTAACTCTTTTTCAAACCAACAGCTCAGTTCGTGGAATCAGTAGAAATAAGAATAATCTTCACAAGGATTTAAAGTCGGTTACCTTGGCCCGTAATGTTACAGATACAGAAAAAATCATAGACACAATAGTGAAATTTGTTTCAAAACTAGCAGTTTTTGAAAAATTAATTCTGGCGAGCAGCAGCTGCCTTGTTTTTGCAGCTTGCGGCAAACACCTGCTGGCGCTTCTAGCCGATACATTGTCTGCTAAACTTTCGTTCTGATCGACTTTGGCTCTTCTACTGATGACGTGGTAGGAGTATCGATTGTTTATTTGGTCTGAGCATCTTACAGTTCATGACGACGATCGTGCGGCCCTTGCTTGGACCAGGTGCGCTATCGCTGACGGCTTACTGTCAACTTGTTGGACGAATTTTGGAAGGAGCCGCCAGTGCTCCACGGGTTACAGCGCGTCCTGTGCGAAATTCAGTCAAGTACGCGATTGTGCCCATCGTCACCGCCCTGGAGTCCAGTCCGATGCTCGTAACGTTTCCGCGAGTTAGATACAGTCCTCTGGCGTCCAGTGCTCAGTAAGTTGTTGCGGCTGAGTCCTCAGCACGGCACTCTGCAGCAGTTAGACGAGATGTTTAATTTTTTATTATTTTCCAGCAGTGTACTGTTGTTAAGGGTGCCCTAGCTCGTTCAGTGGTGGAGTGTTTTCTAACAGCTGGTACCTGCAAGCTGTGGCGGAAGCAGCAGCAGCAGGTGACTCGTCCAGATAAGATGGTTGGTTGGTTTCTGGGCGAGGGTACCGACAGATAAGATGTCCTGCGACGTCTGCAGTCGACCACCGCCGGGGCTCAGCGAGTGCTCTTCTATTTATTTTCAGATTGGCTGTCGCCAGCGTAACGTGCTGTATATACAGCGTCAACCAGAACTCCATCGACAAACTTCCGTAGGTGGTAGCATAGACTGAAACAATCATCATCATCATCATCATCATCATCATCATCATCATCATCATCATTTAAGACTGATTATGTATTTCAGCGTTCAGTCTGGAGCATAGCCCCCCTTATACAGTTCCTCCATGATCCCCTATTCAGTGCTAACATTGGTCCCTCTTCTGATGTTAAACCTATTATTTCAAAATCATTTTTAACCGAATCCAGGTACCTTCTCCTCGGTCTGCCCCGACTCCTCCTAACCTCTACTGCTGAATCCATGAGTCTCTTGGGTCACCTTGCTTCTCCTATGCGTGTAACATGACCCCACCATCTAAGCCTGTTCGCCCTGACGGCTACATCTATAGAGTTCATTCCCAGTTTTTCTTTGATTTCCTCATTGTGGACACCCTCCTGCCATTGTTCCCATCTACTAGTACCTGCAATCATCCTAGCTACTTTAATATCCGCAACCTCAACCTTATTGATAAGGTAACCTCAATCCACCCAGCTTTCGCTCCCATACAACAAAGTTGGTCGAAAGATTGAACGGTGCACAGATGACTTAGTCTTGGTACTGACTTCCTTCTTGCAGAAGAGAGTAGATCGTAGCTGAGCGCTCACTTCATTAGCTTTGCTACACCTCGCTTCCAGTTCTTTCACTATGTTGCCATCCTGTGAGAATATGCATCCTAAGTACTTGAAACCGTCTACCTGTTCTAACTTTGTTCCTCCTATTTGGCACTCAATCCGTTTATATTTCTTTCCCACTGACATTACTGTCGTTTTGGAGATGCTAATCTTCATACCATAGTCCTTACATTTCTGATCTAGCTCTGAAATATTACTTTGCAAACTTTCAATCGAATCTGCCATCACAACTAAGTCATCCGCATATGCAAGACTGCTTATTTTGTGTTCACATATCTTAATCTCACCCAGCCAGTCTATTGTTTTCAACATATGATCCATAAATAATATGAACAACAGTGGAGACAGGTTGCAGCCTTGTCTTACCCCTGAAACTACTCTGAACCATGAACTCAATTTACCGTCAACTCTAACTGCTGCCTGACTATCCATGTAAAGACCTTTAATTGCTTGCAAAAGTTTGCCTCCTATTCCGTAATCTTGTAGAACAGACAATAACTTCCTCCTAGGAACCCGGTCATATGCCTTTTCTAGATCTATAAAGCATAGATACAATTCCCTGTTCCACTCATAACACTTCTCCATTATTTGCCGTAAGCTAAAGATCTGGTCCTGACAGCCTCTAAGAGGCCTAAACCCACACAGATTTTCATCCAATTGGTCCTCAACTAATACTCGCACTTTCCTTTCAACAATACCTGAGAAGACTTTACCCACAACGCTGATTAAAGAGATACCTCTGTAGTTGTTACAATCTTTTCTGTTTCCATGTTTAAAGATTGGTGTGATTACTGCTTTTGTCCAGTCTGATGGAACTTGTCCCGACTCCCAGGCCATTTCAATTATCTTGTGTAGCCATTTAAGACCTGACATTCCACTGTATTTGATGAGTTCCGACTTAATTTCATCCACCCCAGCCACTTTATTGCACTGCAATCTATTGACCATTTTTTCCATTTCCTCAAATGTGATCCTATTTCCATCATCATTCCTACCTCGAAATCGGAAACATTACTGATCGCATTTTCACCTACATTGAGCAACTCTTCAAAATACTCCCTTCATCTTCCCAAGGCATCCACAGGATTCACCAGCAGTTTTCCTGACCTGTCCAAAATACTTGTCATTTCCTTCTTACCTCCCTTTCGAAGACTGCTAATTACACTCCAGAATGGTTTTCCAGCAGCTTGACCCATAGTCTCCAACCTGTTTCCAAAGTCTTCCCAAGATTTCTTCTTGGATGCTGCAATTATCTGTTTGGCTTTGTTTCTTTCTTCAACATAACTTTCTCTGTCTACCTGGGTTCTAGTATGTAGCCATTTTTGATACGCCTTCTTTTTCCTTTTACAGGCTGCCTTGACTGTGTCATTCCACCAAGCTGTTTGCTTCATCCTACTTTTACACACTACTGTTCCAAGACATTCTTTAGCCACTTCTAGTACTGTGTCCCTGTACCTTGTCCATTCCTTTTCCAATGTCTGTAATTGACTACATGCAACTAACTGGTACCTATCTGAGATCGCTGTTATGTACTTGTGCCTGATTTCCTTATCCTGAAGTTTCTCCACTCTTATCCTCCTACATATGGACCTGACCTCCTGCACTTTCGGCCTCACAATCCCAATTTCACTGCAGATTAAATAATGATCAGTGTCATCAACGAATCCCCTGAATACACGTGTGTCCCTCACAGCCTTCCTAAATTCCTGATCTGTTATTATATAGTCAATGACAGATCTGGTTCCCCTGCCTTCCCAGGTATACCGGTGAATGTTCTTATGTTTAAAAAAGGAGTTTGTGATAACTAAGCCCATACTGGCACAGAAATCCAAGAGTTGTTTCCCGTTCCTGTTGGCCTCCATATCCTCTCCAAATTTACCCATAACCTTTTCATACCCTTCTGTTTGATTTCCAATCCTGACGTTAAAATCACCCATGATAAGAACACTGTCCTTGCCCTTTACTCCAACAACTACATCACTGAGTGCCTCATAAAAACTATCCATCTTATCTTGATCTGTCCCTTCACAATGCGAATATACTGACACAATCCTAATTTTCTTGCTAGACACTGTCAAATCTATCCACATCAGTCGTTCGTTTAAATAACTTATTGCAACTACGCTGGGTTCCATTTCTTTCCTGATGTAAAGCCCTACACCCCATTGTGCTATTCCTGCTTTGGCTCCTGACAGGTAGACCTTGTATTCTCCCACTTCCTCTTCTTTCTCACTCCTTACCCGAATGTCACTAACAGCTAAAACGTCCAGCCCCATCTTACTTGCAGCCTCTGCCAGCTCTACCTTCTTCCCAGAGTAGCCCCCATTGATATTAATAGCTCCCCATCTCATTACCATTTGTTTGCCAAGTCGTATCTTAGGAGTCCCTGGTTTGTCAGTTAGAGGTGGGACTCCGTCACCTCCAAAGGTCCGAGGCATTTTGCTCTGATTGTTGCCAGCATCATATTTAAAGTACCAGGGAAGCAGGTTGCTAGCGTTACTTGCCCTGAGTCCCATTGGGTTTTACCCCTAACGGCTGAGGGACTAACCGGTGGATTTGGTAGTCTTTGCCGTATGAGCACAAAGGTGACCACGACTCAGAATATGTCCGAGATGCCCAGCCTTATTCCAAAGTAACTGGTATCCCGACTGTCGGGGCCACTTACATGGCCACTCATACGTTGCCCGTGGTTCATGAACTAGGACATGACTACAGGAACCCACACCATGAACCACAGAAACAAGAAAAAAAAATCATCGAGTAATCGTGGGCTGTGAGTATTCGTACCCAAAGAGATATGAGCAATTTATTTTCTTGTTTTAATCCGTACTGTAGCCTCTGGAAATTCGTCGCTGTAAGCCGCCCGGCGTGGCCGAGCGGTTCTAGGCGCCACAGTCTGGAACCGAGGGACCGCTACGGTCACAGGCTCGAATCCTTCCTCGGGCATGGATGTGTGTGATGTCCTTAGGTGAGGTTTAAGTAGTTCTAAGTTCTAGGCGACTGATGATCTCAGAAGTTAAGTCGCATAGTGCTCAGAGCCATTTGAACCATTTTTTCGTCGCTGGAGTTCTGCTTCAGCATCTCGTGTGTACGCTAACGCCTCTGGTCACGCTGTAACCCTCCCACTTCGTTGGTTTAGTTAGTTTTAGCGTGAATACCTGTGGCTAGTAAATCGATAAGGCATCTCTGTGCAAAAACTCCAAAGTAAATTATGTAGCGAAAGTATACAAGTGAAATGGCAACTTGTCATGTTATCCTAACAAAAACTTGATTACAACAATGTTAACTACTGACCAATCAAGATAGATTAACTTGATGTATCGTTGCTTAGTATTTGTATTTCAGCGAAATACTAATACGATTATGAAAATATGGTGCCAGTCCTAAAGCGGGCAATTTAGATTTGAACCAGTTAGTGACGATTATAATTTGGCTCAAGTAACAATCGTTTATACTTGCACTGATGTCGTTAGCAAGAGCCCGGAGCAGGATGTGCGGTTGGGCCCCGTCTACAAATGTAGCACTCCAATTTCACTGTTATTTTAAAGGAGGTTTCACATGATTTTAACATAATATAATTCGGGGAATATTGTAAATACAAGAAAAATACTCTTTTGGATCGAACGATGTGACAAAAAGAAGCAAGCAGTCTTGGTTGCAGTGTTAATTTTTTATTATTTATTTATTTTGATTTCCCAGTGACCCGTTTCTTCTTTATGTAGGCATCTTCGGATTGGTCTTCGGAAGAAATATAGAACTTCATAATAGTGGCGTGTCCCCATTCTGTAAGACTGGATTACCAAGAAATTATTAAACAACTGAACTAAAATCTAAGGAAATTATACACTCTGTCACTGTATTTAGAAAGCAGACCTATCCGTAGAAAACGCCTCAAGTTTTGCGAGACAGCAGAAAGTTTGTATGCAGGTGCATCAGAGTAACAATTCCTAATTTTCAGATGTCGTAGAGGACATGAACATAAACCCCACTTATCAATAACACGCTGTCTGGAAATACTCCATGTTAAGCATACAAGCCAGTTCTCATCACCCAGATTTTGGAAGCTTTTGTTACATCTGGTATTCGTACCACGGAAATAATGAACTGCTCAAGTTAGTTTGCTATTATAAGTAAAAGGAGTAACTTCTGTCAAATTTCTTTTTACTTAGTTTCGGGTGTTTTATGATCCATACCATTGTGTTTCTACGAAAGTGCTTAAAGCTAACTTCCTACTTACAGAACTGAGAGTGGAACATAGGTTTACTGTCTTCAGTGTGTAGGTTCTTTCCTAATCCATTTTCTTCATTCACGTTTCTGATTTCCACACAAATTTTCAATCAGAATTTGAATAGACTGTGATAGCTGCAAATTTAAGTTACATTTATAGAAACATTTGCAATTTTCATTGTATCTAGCTGTAATAATTTCGTAGAAGGAATGCAGTTTGTGGCAGCGCACTTGCGTCATGTGCCATTGCTAAGGTCGTGCTCTAAATTTCACAACCGTTTCACAGTGAAGGCCTTCCAGCACTGTTATTACAATAAACAGTTTCCTTCATCCCCGTATAAGTCGAAAACGACGCATTTCTGGACATTCCTTTATTAAGATAAATGTTTAATTTCACTCTCTCTGTTACGTCAGAATACTAGGAGTGGTTATTATGATACATCTTGTAAAATATTCTTTTCCAGTCAAAATCATTTGGAACGGAGTAAAACAGAATAATCAAAAGGTGTGATGTCTGGAGACTTATAAGGAGCAGAAGATGAAATTCATTGCCGGTGACCTCCCAAGTCTCCAGACCTCACTCATTGTGATATTTATCTGTGGGATTGCATAAAGGATTGCGTTTTTATCTCCTCTATGCCTGCCACTCTTGAAAGTCTGCGACATCGGATTGTTGAAGCGGTGAATTCTATAACGAAAGACCAGATGCTTCGCGTGTGGCAGGAAATGAGCCACCTTTTGTCGTGTAACACGTCTGAATGCATAAAAATTTGAACTTTTCTCTTTCCAGGAACTTTGGAATTATGTTTCTATCTTTTTGTAGTTTGGAAGCAATAAATGTTTGAAAGCCGTTCCTTGTTTTTGAATGGCCCTGTGTATTATAGCCTATTTGCCTATAACACCATCAACGACGTTATGGTCAGCAAATGTTTGAGTATCATTACCAAAGTGTAGTTGCGTTGGCAAATTGAAATTCAGTTGGCAGTGTCCCCAAATCCGTGATACATTGTTGCTGTATAGTTGATTTGAGACATTTTTTAATACCAACGAGAGTGCTATATGACCTTTCTTCTTCATAATGCAAAAGGTATGGATACATTCGAAAATTAACGAGAAATTTTAAGTTAGTGCATCTTATTCGAGAGGCCTAATGTTTCTAAAGTAATGTCTTCAAAGTTTGAAACATTAATTTTCTTCAAATATTTGATTTCTTCTTCAAAATCTGTTCAGCGATCGTCATGGTATTAACTAACAAATAACGTGCGTGACTGAGCCACCTGGTCGTCAGTCATCTTTGAGTATTTCGCTAAAAACCCAGATGTTTCATCGAAGATCTTAACTGCTTAATATAGGGTTTTCGAGTTAGACACCAGGTTGTCAATAATGGCGTAAATAGCATTTATCTTGAAAGAACCTTCTGAATTCACAATTGTCTCATTCCTTGTATCATTAATAAATGTTCTTTTAGTACGCAACTACGAAATTTGGGCTCTGTACCGCAGAACTTGTTTCAAATGACAGATTTAACTTAGGAAGTAAGCTGCAACTGGTCTTAGAGCGACAACCTGCGAACTCCAACAGGTATCACACATGGAATACGAAGAACTTGCAGCACTCTGTTTCAGACTTTCTCATCGTTCTGTGCTGGAACTAAAGATTTTGTGAAGCTGTTGAACCACTCCCAAAAAAGTACCCGCTTCATGATAACGCTCAGCTACATGTACTCCATATAAATTATGTCCATGATGAGCACACGGAGAAAATTTTGCAAGAGGATTCCACTGAATAAAATGTGCCTGAGCTCCTTTATAAGCCCCACTTATTACTTCCTTTATCATATTCTTGTCCGCGGCATGCAGTGATAGGAATTGAGTGTTGCACTAGCACTGATCGAATTAAATGTGCATTAGTAACTCCTATTTTCGGATTACAATCTACGAAGTCCAGAAAAATACGATCATTTACTTTATATTTATAAAATTCCTTACTGAAGTAAATATAACGCAGCCCGCCCGGTTGGCCGTGCGGTCTAACTCACGGCTTTCCGGGCGGGAAGGAGCGCCGGTCCCCGGCACGAATCCACACGACGGATTTGTGCCGAGGTCCGGAAAGCCGGCCAGTCTGTGGATGGTTTTTAGGCGGTTTTCTGTCTGCCTCGGCGAATGCGGGCTGGTTTCCCTTATTCCGCCTCAGCTACACTATGTCGGCGATTGCTGCGCAAACAGGTTCTCCACGTACGCGTACACCACCATTACTCTACCACGCAAGCATAGGTATCACACTCGTCTGGTGTGAGACTTTCCTTGGGGGGTCCACCGGGTGCCGAACCGCACAATAACCCTGGGTTCGGTGTGGGGCAGCGGAGGGGTGAAGTGGACTGCGGTAGTCGTCGTGGGGTTGCGGACCACTGCGGCTGCGGCGTGGACGGAGCCTCTCCGTCGTCTCTAGGTCCCCGGTTAACATAACATAACATAACATAAATATAACGCAAGACTGAATGGTGTCCGTCCAGTACTATTTGAATCAGAAATTGTGCCAACAAAGATTGAGTAATACTTCGCATTTTCTCTCTGTTTCAAGATGGCGCTTCTGACTTGATGGATACAGTTGGAAATAAATTCGTTCTGAGCATAACTAGATAGGTAATGCACTTGTAAACTCTTTCCAGCTTCTTATCGCTCTCTGACGTTGCTAACGTGTTTTTGCAAGAAATTGATCATAATCATTCAAGAACTCTTAATATTTCGAGGAAATTTCCATTATCTGGACCTCCGAATTCCTGACACGAACCTCTAAAGGCGAAATCTCTTTGACCACATATGTCACATCAGGTAACCGTCTTCGTACCTGTTTCCAAGCAAAGACTTCGTGTTTGCAATCTGCTTTCGAGTCTTTGGAATATACTAACGCAGCCGTTTTTACTGATTCTCAACGTTTCGTCATTTCAAGTAATATGTGTGGATAAAAATCCTGCATTAAGGTCGCAAAGTATCTTTACAGAGTATCCGTTTACGCTTCTTACCGAGCCATCTTACGATCTAAAAATAGAGAAAATTGCGTATAAAAGGTGAACAAAAAAAAAATTATATTTCCATCATGCAATACATACCAGTCTCAAATGATGTTGAGTGTGTGACACTCATTACAAATCGTCGTATTTTTTAGAGCGAAGTCGCCCCAGTTAAATAAAAAAATACTTAGACGTAACGGGAAAATATTAAAACGTGACACAATAAAAGAGGCAAAATATATGGTGAGTAGTATGAAGTACCTTACCTAAAGTGAAAAGTTATGTACATTTACAACGTTAATAGAAAAAATGGCTCTCAGCACTATGGGACTTAACATCTGAGGTCATCAGTCCCCTAGAACTTAGAACTACTTAAACCTAACTAACCGAAGGACGTCACACACACCCATGCCCGAGGCAGGATTCGAACCTGCGCCCGTAGCGGCCGCGTGGTTCCAGACTGTAGCGCCTAGAACCGCTCGGCCACACCGGCCGGCCGTTACCATCCAACTAGTTTAATGCAGACGTGACTCCAGTAAGATGAAGGATGTTAATCTAATGATTTTTTTATATAAATTTACATTACATAAATGTGAGAAATTATATTCAGATCTGTACATTTGTAATAAATAAACACTGTTCATTAAATAATACAAATAATAAACAAACAGGAGCTACTGAATGTCAAGGAATTAAGAGTGTAGATAGAACATTATTTTAAATGCATAAAATATGTCAGTATTACTAATCAAAAGCATAAATTCATAATATTGAATATTAGAACGAAGTATTGTCTTAACCCGAGGTCTAGGAGCCTGATGCCACCAGATCGATCAATGGCTGACAAGCAACCAGTATATATGCGTCTAACAAAGAGTAGTACAGTTGAGTCATTAAGTACTATCGAAGATAGGATATGATCTCGAAAGACAAGAATTTTATTTAAGCAACCTTATACTTAGCTGTTTGTTATAGAACATAGCATGAACTGCAGACATGTACAACATATGTCATGATACAATAAGCCAATGATTAATAATGTTACTTTGTAACATGTTCGTGACATCAATCACATTCAAAGACCGAAATCCAGAAGCCGTAAAGTACGTATATAATACACATCTAGCTTATGATCTAGATGTTTCATATATTGAATACCATGTAAGGTACTTCTACGATCTATACGCCGGCCGTTGTGGCCGATCGGGTCTAGGCGCTTCAGTCTGGAACTTCGGGACCGCTACGGTCGCAGGTTCGAATCCTGCCTCGGGCATAGATGTGTCTGATGTCCTTAGGTAAGTTAGGTTTCAGTAGTTCTAAGTTGTAGGGGACTGAGGACCTCAGATGTTAAGTCCCATAGTGCTCAGAGCCATTTGAACCATTTAGGATCTATACCTCATATGTTGTTGTTGTCGTTCAGTCCAGAGACTGGTTTGATGCAGCTCTCCGTGCTACTCTATCCTGTGCAAGCTTCTTCATCTCCGAGTAACTATTGCAACCTACTCCTTCTGAATCTGTTTAGTGTTTTCATCTCTGTACGACCGTTATCCTCCACGCTTCCCTCCAATACTAAATTGGTGATTCCTTGATGTCTCAGAATGTGTCCTACCAATCGATCCCTAGTCAAGTTGTGCCACAAATTCCTCTTCTCCTCACTTCTATTCAGTACCTCCTTATTAGTTACGTGATCTACCCAGCTAATCTTCAGCAATCTTCTGCAGCACCACATTTCGAAAGTTTCTATTGTCTTCTTGTCTAAACTATTTATCGTCCACGTTTCACTTCCATACATGGCTGCACTCCATACAAATGTTTTCAGAAAATACATCCCAACACTTATAGCATAATACCTCATACAAAAGCAGCGAATAGCTAAAAGTTACATACTGTTATAACCTGATGTCTGGATGCTACGCACAAATGGCACTATATATGCCCATACCAATTAATAAAATAGATAAGCAAATGGTACTAAAACATTGGATGCAGTTACAATCACAAGTAGCCTTACGTCAGTGTTTTACACAGTCTTGTTACGTCTTGTGTGGTCGTCGCCCTTTATTCTGCCCTCTACCCGTCCAATCCTGTGTCTCTGCTTATTCCTCCAGTTCATCTTCCCTTTCACACTTTGATTCCTGAGCCATTCCTGCTCTTCTCCTCCCCTCCCCTCCCCAGGTCAGTCCACTTGTCTCACTATATTCATGTCTTATATCCTGTACTCTCCTGATGACCCAGATTACAACGCGTTTTCAACTTAGTTTCGTGTGGTATCGTCCCGAAGGACGAGTAAAGTTTTGTCATTATCTTTACTCTCACCATTATCCTCTCTTTTTGGGCTTAACAATGTTTCTAATGATTTGTCTCTCTCGTTTTACCTGGCGTCCTAGTGACGTTTGTATTCCAAGTGGTACTGCTTTCATCGCGAAGACACAGTAATGAGCAGTTGTTATATGAACCTGTGCGTTGTAACGCTGCCACAGCAAACAGGGGAATGAATGTTCGAAATATCGTCTGCCACAGTATGTATAATGATTCCACGTGTGATTTACATATGTAAGTCCACTGCGTCCGCTCCCCATTTTTCGTAATGAATTGCAGTCAATTTGCTTACCTCGCGTCTTGTAGACTTTGTCCCAGTTGGTTTCTTTTCCGTCGGTCGCGAGTTCTAAGGCTTCTGTAATAAATAGTTTCAAAGAATGTGGCAAATGTGTAGGTTTAAATGCTTAACCATAATGAGAATCGTAAAATGTTAGAGTGACAACTAATTTTGTATTATTTGTCCAATCGCAACATTTCTAAAACGATTTCTACAGCCAGTCTTTCGTTAACATTCGCAACGTGATTCCCGGTCAATGGTCATTATTTCCTGAGCACCGCAAGAATATGTTTACCGAGGCAACTTCGACAATTAATTCCGTCTTTACGGGGAGCCGCACTTAACACAATACTTCGCGTGACGGAAACTCGAATACTGACCGTCACACACTGCCGTGGATTAACACGTTCGTAAAGATCTACTGGTGACTTATTTCCACTTGGTCTGCCTTTTTTTTTAGACCTAAACTAAACCTAAATGAATCAACAGTAAAGTTTTAATAATAAAAATAACACATGTGATAGCAGCAATGAAAAGTAACTAGTACTTACGGTACGCCCTGAAGGACGGAGAAAGATAAAATCCTGTTTGTTCTGAACATTGAGGGCAAAAATGAATGGAGTCCACCCGTTTCTTCTTCCTGTCCATTCAATTTTTACACCTTTTAAGACGTGTTCTTTCACCTGGAGATTTTTTCATCTGTTGTGAGAGGTGAATTTGCGTGGTTGGTCCGTTTGCTGATCATATTACTGTGGCAGAAAATTTGAAACTGTGACCAACTGGAAATCGTGAAGATCATTTTTTCTCTCGCACACTCCAGATATAAATGAACCGCATTTACAGACATGAGATCGAATGCATGAAGTCCGACCTTCTTATTCAATCTCAACCTCTTGTAGTTAATGGGATAATAGGCGATCATTTGATCGTTACTGTCAACGGCTTTCATACACTATGTGATCAAAAGTATCCGGACGATTGAACAGTGGAAAAACATTGTGTGGAGTAACGAATCACGGTACACAAGCGGTCCGATGGCACTGTGTGGGTATGGCGAATGCCCGGTGAACGTCATCTGTCAGCGTGTGTAATGCCAACAGTAAAATTCGGAGGCGGTGGTGTTATAATGTGGTCGTGTTTTTCATGGAGAGGGCTTGCATGCCTTGTTGTTTTACGTGGCACTACCATAGCACAGGCCTACATTGATGTTTTAAGCACCTTCTTGCTTCCCTCTGTTGATGAGCAATTCAGGGATGGGGATTGCATCTTTCAACACGATCGAGCACTTGTTCATAATGCACGGCCTGTGGCGGAGTGTCTACACGACAATAACATCCCTGTAATGGACTGCCCTGCACAGAGTCCTTACCTGAATCCTACAGAAGACCTTTGGGATGTTTTGCAACGCCGACTTCGTGCCAGACCTCACCGACCGACATCGATACCTCTCGTCAGTGCAGCAGTCCGTGAATAATGGGATGCCATTCCCCCAAGAAACCTTCCAGCACCTGATTGAGCTTATGCCTGCGAGAGTGGAAGCTGTCATCAAGGCTGAATTCCAGCATTACCGATGGAGGGCGTCACGAACTTGTAAGTCATTTTCAGCCAGGTGTCCGGAGACTTTTGATCACATAGTGTACGTTTATTGTATTATGTAGTGATGTTTTTTTTTTTTTTTTTACTGAGATCCCACGGCGAATTCTAGTCTGCACCACTTCGCCTCCGAATTTCCTAGATATGACCGCACTTCCCGTTGTGCTTCGATTCACAAACACTTACGCCACATGCATTGAAACGATTAACTGACTCTCCTTGGTTTCAAACAAGTATAATTTCGTCCCAGATTTTTGGCACTTCCCTGTAAGTATTGGCGAAACTTCAGCCTTCCCCTGCAACCGACCATTGACTGATTTATGGAGATGTTTTTCCCCATGATGTTATTGCAAATGTTTACCACTGGCAGAATTTTTTCTGTTGATGGCATTCCAGCAGAATTTCTCTCTTAATGTAGGCATCTCGTCAGTGAAAAATACCTATTGCTGCTCATATACTTAGTGGTGGGCAATCTAACTAGGTAGTGTGTTTACGAATAGTCCTCGAATATATTCTTTCACACGAGCGCAATATAAAATATTATGTCGAAAAATGTTTTTATGTCTCCGATGGGGGTATTTTTTCAAGAAGTTATATTGGCACATTCGTTTTCGCTGTAAAAAAAACACTTCCAAGGCAAAAGCGTTAGTCTCTTTCACTATTAGTTCCAAGAAGTTTTGTGTAAATAACAAGAAGGAAAATGATATTTAATAGGAGAGGGAATCGACAAAAGTCCTGGAGAGCCAGGTGGTTCCTCACTGCACTTGTCTTCAGGAAGAAAAACGGAAGGGTCGTGGTAGGGGTGAGAAACTGTGCCGGGTTCCGAAGCCCCATTACCCGGCCGTGCCGTTGCCATGTCTGGTACTCCAGCAGCGCCGGATGCATCTTGAAAGTTAGCGGGCTCCTCTTGTCCTTATCTGAACTCGATTCGTGCGACTAAAATTGTGACTCACCGTCCGTCCAGTTTCCACAAACTCACCGGCTAAGGACTTGGTCTGCAGTGTGGATTAGTAAATCGTTATTATTTTGTCATAGAGAGAAAAGTAATGCCATTAGTGTACATTTGTTGGCTACTGGGAGAAATAACAGTTTTATTTATTTTTGACAAATTTTAGTCCTATAACGGGCCAAGCGCCAAGAACTCAATTCGCTTCGGAAAACATTCTTCAAAGTGAAAAGACTGACATGAAATCACAGTACGTTTTGTAAAATACCTGGAAGAGACGAGGAGGTAGCCGAAGATGTTCCCCCCCCCCCCCTTCCCGCGCAATTTCGCCATATCTTGGATATGTCATTGAGAAACTGGTTTTGTGAAATTAATTAAATCATTAGCTTGAGAACGAAGAGAAAAATATACAAATGCTGGAGTAATAAAGATGAATGTTGGTGAGCTGGATCAATTCACTTCGCACTACAACTCACGGGCGAATGAGCCTAAGTGAGGGCCTGGCCAGAGCGTCCCTTTCAATCTGCAAGCGCGGGCGAAGATAGGAGCGTTGGCGCCGTCGAGCCGTCTTGCACATGTCAACACCATTGTCCGAATAAGTCCTGTCTCTACATGAGATCAGATTTTATACAGGGGTTCACGAGTTACATCCGCGGAAACCGATGGTAAACTGGTAGTGAGCTGTCTTAGCAGCTCGAATGCTGCCCTCTCAGGGCGCACTGGTCAACTGAGTGGTATTTAAAATATTATTAACGAGTGCTCGGCCGGCCATTCTCGCGCTACGTGACCGTGTGGCGCGTGGGTCGACGAGTCTGCCTCGTGACCCTACCTACTCGCTAGGCTCCCGTAGCAATATCTTCCTACACTGTCAATCAAAACATACTAACAGAAGTGTAATAAACATGGGCGAGGATATGGCGTAAACGCAACAGCGTGTCCCTAGTAGTAAATCCCGGTGTGAACCGTATTTCCGACTCATTTCTACCTAATCGTAAACACGTCGGTCGACATTTTCTGTACGTTGTTTATCATCGAGAAATGAGAGACAGAGAGTACATTAAGACCAGGATGTCATTTGGAGTGCAGTTGAGACCTGAGGCGTCTAACGACCGTCGTGTGTGGACTGGGCTCAGACGCTGGAAGTGGGTCAGCTGCGAGCAGCGGGTTTCACCTGTTCCTTTCTGCGCCTCATTTTCATCGTCATAAACACGTGCAGCAGTGTGCGTCTACGGTGTAGGCGCAGCCTCTCTCTGGAGTGCAGCCATTAACTGCTTTTTCCTCCATCTGCAGGTGTTTGTGTTTGCCGCAGGCACGGGCCGCGTTTTATGCGTGGTGGGTAGCGCACGCACCGCGCACCGCCTGGCCTTCGCGCCGGCTCTTTACGCGTCGGGTTACGCAAGGCCGCTCGATGACGGCGTGCCGTATAAGGCGCCGGCAGGCGTCCACCGGCTGCGGTGGCCACCGCGCAGTAGGCCGCGCCGGGGTCACGCAGGCGCCTGCCCTCGAGTGGGAAGTGACACGCTGCGGTCTTACTTGCTACATTCCAGATCATTCCGTTTGCATTCGCGAGCAGGCACGTAATTAGCAACGCGTGGCAGCCCGTAGCGTCGCAGGGAGCCCACAACTGTGGAGGGCTCGTCCGCGTCCGCGCCCGCCGGCGACCGGCCACTCGCAGCCCTCACACCTCTGCGATCGGCCGTCAAGGACTCTGAGTACCGGGGGACCAGCCCGCCGTCTCGAGTCTGTTGTGTCGGTCGGCGCCCAGGTCGCCTGCAGGTTGCTACAGAGCACGTAAACAGCCACAGCTACACCCGGCGCCCGACCTTTTGTGTTCCGTATTGTTTTGCTTCGAAGGAAAGGAACACTCTGTTCCAGTTCCTGCTAAAGTTGTTCTCGACACTCGTTTCTGGAACTTGGTTAAAGTTCTCTGTCGTCATGTAATTACGGTGGTCAATTTTACGTGGCTCATTTTAGTTACGGCGCAAGCTGCTACCTTTCTTTTAAAGAGGCTTTAGACCCATTAGCTTTACGAGATGTGTGTTACACCGTCTGTAATTTTCATTCGTGGTTACGCTAATATATTGTAATGCATTATTATGCTTTTTCGGCGTCGAGTCCTATAGATTGATTGCATTCTTTCCATTCTCATACAGAACTTGTAAGCTCCCACTACTTTAACGTCGTTCGGTCCCCACACCCGCGTATTTACGAATGTATCACAAAGAATCTATTTTTTTTCCTCTCCTCTAGCGTGCAAGGTAGTAGTATCGTCTTAAAGGTTGTCACCGTGGTGAGTGGGATAGAAAACTTGCTCTGTTAACGTACGTCAGTTGTTGGAAATATATTTCCTGCATTGGAGTGTTAACAGCATTTCTTCCACGCGACTAATATATCGGAAACCACACCGTTTTAACCTTATAGAACGTTTAAGTTCAGAACCGTGTAGCCTTAGGAGTGTGCGTTTACATTCTGCAATCATTTCTCTCTTTCTAATACCTTCTCGTTATGGACTTAAAACACCAGAACAATACTCCAGAATTGATGAAACAAGTCATTTACGTAAAATGTTTCAAATTCATTCCATCTGGAGCTGCATCATGCATAGACCATACGTTTCTTCTTCTTCTTCTCCATCATCTCCATAACACTCTCAAATGTATGAGGCCCATATCTACTACACACCAGTAAGGAGAGAGAGATCGTGTGTGATACAGCAGTCATGGTGAAAGCCCAAGCCCATCTCATTTCTGAATAGAGGGCAGAGTGATTCGTTTCTTGGGGGCGATAATCATCAAAGGTGTTGGTGAGATCTTTCAATCTACGACTTCATCCTATTTTGTCACTCCCATCCACATAGGGATAGATGGCAAAATAATATCTTTCCAAATTTATAGTGTGTCTCGGCTAAGGAATGTAGTTCTTGTACCTCCTCTCTGGTGATGGCTATTTCCTACTCGAAGAAACATGTGTCATAGGCAGCGTAACAGGTTTCGTGATACCCGACATGTATACGACCCTCACAGAGCACTGGAAGGGATGGTTTAGCAGTGATAGAGAAATTGAGAACCGTGCTGCAATGTCACTGGCTGACAGCGTCACGAGGTCAACTCAGTGCGGCGTTTTGTTGACTGGCAACTCGTCGAGAGTGGTGGCTTGGACCGCAAGTATTTGGGTAAAATGTGTTCAAATTACGGAAAACCAGTCAAAATTACGAACATTAATGGAAAATATGTAAAATTGATGAAAATACAATGAAAAATATGGAGGGCTGAAGATACTTACATCCTCGCCTGGGTGTATGACAATCATTACATTCCTCGACTGGTGGGACTGACAACTGATGGT
Organism: Schistocerca cancellata; assembly: GCF_023864275.1. Classification (NCBI taxonomy): domain Eukaryota; kingdom Metazoa; phylum Arthropoda; class Insecta; order Orthoptera; family Acrididae; genus Schistocerca; species Schistocerca cancellata. The sequence goes on along the minus strand of NC_064632.1, from coordinate 605,179,909 downwards.
GCACACAGTGTCCCTGCTCCGTAGGTTTAGGTCCTGCAGAACGGCCGCTTTTGCCACATGTGGCTATGCATTGTAAGTCATACGAATGAAATAAACAATGTTCAAAGATTTGGAGGCCAGGATGAATACCACCTAAACACTGAAACTGTGATCGTCTACCTGGGTGCAATATGCACCACCAATATGAGGAATCCGTTCTCTTGGTCTCCTCAAAAATGGAACACCCTGACATCTGGTATCCCGCCACTGTGGAAGATACGATTAAATGTAGAGGCCGTCACCTTCGGACAGATGTTTGGAAACGTTCCACGATGTCTCAAACCCTTTCAGTTTCCATATGTTGCAATCTCTTCCACATTTTTGTCAGTAAGAGACACCGTCTCTGTCCGAGTGATGTGGTAGCAATTTACCATGCAATGTCCAGCATTTGGTTAGAGACAATGGGTCGAAACGTGTTAATGTTGGTTTAGCATCTGACATAGACCTCAGTCATGGTAGAAAAACAAAACGTAGCTGTAGTCTTACATTGCTTCGATGTGTTGTATCAAACTGCTTATGAAACAACACAAGAACCCTCTCTTGTCACTGATAGTCTGTGGGGTATGGTCTTCCTTCAGTACAGGCGACCAAACATTACACATGTCCATAGTATTGATTTCGATCAGTGGCCAGCTGCTCCCATACATTATTTATTTGCGACGTATCGGAAGAGAGAGACACTGTGAATTCATATTGAGTTATCTACCATGACGTTAGTGAATGTTTTTAGTGTGACTCTGTTGGATGTTACAAAAATAACGAAAGAGAGAGAGAGCGCTTTTCTAGCGTGAGATTCATAGGAATATAAGAAAGGAGATTAGGACATGTACAGAGGGATATTTATAGACTGTCATTCAATATCCAGCTCCTGATTTTTTCTCTGCAGTCCATGTATACTCTGCATAGTTGTGAACTTTCTCCTATAATGTAGTGTGCTATTTTTTCTCATTGTGATAGGTCTCTATGTAATCAGTGATGATGGGTGGATGAGTAGACAGCCTTCTAATTATTGAACAGTGCTTGAGAATGTGAAGGGATTTCGAGAGAATTATCAGGGGTCTGTGACTTGGCTGGTGTTATAAGTTCTTCCTGCTCTTGCAAATGCTGACTATTGTGCAAGAATGTACATAACATAAATAAAAGACACGAGGCCTTTTTAACTGTAATTGCGTCGTTTATCCCTCGACATATATGTGATAACTTACGAAGTGAGCAAGAGGGTTTACTTGCTGGGAAGCTACCGTAGGCCGTGTAAAATGATGTCCAACTGGTCTGAGTGAGGACATACTATAATTTTCCGGAAGCTCTACACCTGTAAATGATAATCAGACCACGTGTTGGGAATGTTATGTTCTTGGAAAGTCAAGTTACTGTGGTCAGTGTTCTGACATATTGCCAGAAGAATGTGGGGAGTGATCAGACTACTATTCCTGAAAAAATTACGTATGTCTAGCCATAAAGGGGGAGGGGGACAGATTTTACCCGAGGAATTGTGATTTCAACGTCTTGATGAGAATATCCAACTGTGAGGGGTTAAAGATTCATTTTGCAAACAGCTGTACAACATAGTAATGCAGGAGTTGAACTGGATCTGCTATGGTATACAAAAAGGGCAGGCAATACGGCTGTAACATCGTGGATATGCAGAACGTCCTCTCATCGACTCCCCTAAGTATATTCTCACATGTCCTTTGTCGCACTGCTGACTGCTATGTTTATTACAGTACATCTTCCCATACCGGTGCTGCGTTTTCAACCCTTTCAGCCACAGCAGTGCTATTGATTATCACTTAGTACTGGGCGCCTGTGCCTTACAACACTGTTCTGGAATCTGATTGGCTGGAAGACCTAAATGTCAAATAATTTTCTAGAGCTGAGAATAAGCGAGACACCTAGCCAGCGTTTGTGTGGACATTATATAATTTTTTCGTATCCTGTACACATATAAACAATATTTTCACTGCTACTGAAATGTTTATGTTTTGGAGCGTAAAGTTACTGTAGTTAGTGTCCAACATGTGCAAGGAAATTGGTGTAGGCGGGACTATGTCCGGTCATAAGGGAGGTACAGATTTGACGTGGAAAATTGCGATTTGAGTGCATCAATAGCTGTAGAGGGAGTCGCCCGGCGGTGCGTGCTCTGCGGTCGCGACTGTCTGTGACCGGGGGGTCGTTGCAGGTGCCTGTGCGTGTTCTCAGGTGTCGACACGCACGAGACCTCAGTCATACTTAGTGCTAACATGTATTTGTGTTGGAAATTTGATTACTTTATTTGGATAATGTTTGTGTGTGATTCTCAAACGTTGAAAATACACTCCTGGAAATTGAAATAAGAACACCGTGAATTCATTGTCCCAGGAAGGGGAAACTTTATTGACACATTCCTGGGGTCAGATACATCACATGATCACACTGACAGAACCACAGGCACATAGACACAGGCAACAGAGCATGCACAATGTCGGCACTAGTACAGTGTATATCCACCTTTCGCAGCAATGCAGGCTGCTATTCTCCCATGGAGACGATCGTAGAGATGCCGGATGTAGTCCTGTGGAACGGCTTGCCATGCCATTTCCACCTGGCGCCTCAGTTGGACCAGCGTTCGTGCTCGACGTGCAGACCGCGTGAGACGACGCTTCATCCAGTCCCAAACATGCTCAATGGGGGACAGATCCGGAGATCTTGCTGGCCAGGGTAGTTGACTTACACCTTCTAGAGCACGTTGGGTGGCACGGGATACATGCGGACGTGCATTGTCCTGTTGGAACAGCAAGTTCCCTTGCCGGTCTAGGAATGGTAGAACGATGGGTTCGATGACGGTTTGGATGTACCGTGCACTATTCAGTGTCCCCTCGACGATCACCAGTGGTGTACGGCCAGTGTAGGAGATCGCTCCCCACACCATGATGCCGGGTGTTGGCCCTGTGTGCCTCGGTCGTATGCAGTCCTGATTGTGGCGCTCACCTGCACGGCGCCAAACACGCATACGACCATCATTGGCACCAAGGCAGAAGCGACTCTCATCGCTGAAGACGACACGTCTCCATTCGTCCCTCCATTCACGCCTGTCGCGACACCACTGGAGGCGGGCTGCACGATGTTGGGGCGTGAGCGGAAGACGGCCTAACGGTGTGCGGGACCGTAGCCCAGCGTCATGGAGACGGTTGCGAATGGTTCTCGCCGATACCCCAGTAGCAACAGTGTCCCTAATTTGCTGGGAAGTGGCGGTGCGGTCCCCTACGGCACTGCGTAGGATCCTACGCTCTTGGCGTGCATCCGTGCGTCGCTGCGGTCCGGTCCCAGGTCGACGGGCACGTGCACCTTCCGCCGACCACTGGCGACAACATCGATGTACTGTGGAGACCTCACGCCCCACGTGTTGAGCATTCGGCGGTACGTCCACCCGGCCTCCCGCATGCCCACTATACGCCCTCGCTCAAAGTCCGTCAACTGCACATACGGTTCACGTCCACGCTGTCGCGGCATGCTACCAGTGTTAAAGACTGCGATGGAGCTCCGTATGCCATGGCAAACTGTCTGACACTGACGGCGGCGGTGCACAAATGCTGCGCAGCTAGCGCCATTCGACGGCCAACACCGCGGTTCCTGGTGTGTCCGCTGTGCCGTGCGTGTGATCATTGCTTGTACAGCCCTCTCGCAGTGTCCGGAGCAAGTATGGTGGGTCTGACACACCGGTGTCAATGTGTTCTTTTTTCCATTTCCACGAGTGTATGTTTTATTACGAAGGAGGATCAACATAAGGTGGTGGTCAGTGATTTGTGATCTGTTCGACTCCTGTAAATTATTAAACAGTTAATGTGATATGGTAGTGCAAATGGACTATTTCCCGCCATTTTTATCACAATTGCGCGAGCTCTCCCTTTGTCCGCTGTATTAGCCAGTAGGAACACAGTATTCCGAGGAGGGATGGAAAACTGCGTCTGCGAGATTGGAGACGTAGATTCAGACACGGACAAGAAGTAGCCATTAGAGAGAGAGAGAGAGAGAGGGGGGGGCAGATATGGTTTGCAAGGTGTCAAATGTCAGAGGACGCCAACTTCTGCTCTGCGGTGCTTGGGGTGCCATAGGGGCGGGTGAATAGCATATGCATTTGGTGGCCGTTGTGATTACATAGGTTACGGGCAGTGCGTGGAGGAGACCGCTTGTGTTTGCAAATGCCTGTGCTTACAAGACCGCCGATATATACCAAATGTTTTTGAAATTTAATTGCTCGATTTCCTTTTGTCTGCTTACATACATGGGGATGGATCACATCACTGTTTGTGACGTGATCACGGTGAGAAGTTCCCACTGATGTCACTGGGGAGTGCTGGGATCATTCGCCAGTTGTCTGTGGGCCTTGACACAATGCTTCCAGATACCGTGGGAAGGAGGGATGTTGTTGTGACGGTCCCAGTGAAGTACAGCGAGGGAGCACTGTGCACGTACTAGGAGCTGTTAGTGGGCGCGTCTTTTCTAGTGTCTGTCTGCGGTAAACGTATGAGATTGTTTCTTTGTGATCTTTGTGGACTGTTTAGGTCTTTGTTAGCGACGTTTTCTTTACGCGATATGTTATTCCCGCCATCAGTCTGTATCCCTGTAATCAGAGCAGAACATTACGTCTGATGATCATGGCAGTGGATTCCGAAATGTGTGCGCACGAATATGCGGGGTGACTGCCGGTGCTGCGCCTCACGTCACATTCTGCCCTGCAGTCGGTGGAAAGATGCGATCGGAGGCTTTTTTTTCACAGGATATTGGTTGTGGTGGAGGAGGATCGGGCTCGTGTAATTTTGTGTCAGTGCATATAAGACCTCAGATATAGGATGACTGTTTGTTTTCCCGATTGCAATATGTTCACACTCAGTCAATTTGTTGACATATTTCCCACAAAATATGCGAGCAATCAATCATAAGCACCTCAGTATGTCCAGGAAACCGATGCATTGTGGAATGAATGCAGTTAGGATTTTGACCTGTTGGCACCAGTACGCGCCAGTAGGATGTGAGGTGGTGTCGTAAGAGTTGAGGTACTGCAGTTGAGTTAGTTCCCACCGGAGAGGAGCCTTGCCTCCCGCAAACAGATTAAGTAAAGAATATGCGACAGTATATTGATCTGAATTTCGTGTTATGCGTCCATTCGTCTCGGAGCACAGATTAGGTCTTTTTCCCGCCAATTTCCAGGTGGAGAGAGGAGGAGGAGGGGGAGGGAAGGACTGGAGGGCTTCTCAGAATGACTGACTGTTCCCAGGGTGTCGAAATCAACCCTCAGGAGTTATAAACCACTTAACAGAACAACAGGTTATGGGGAGCGGGTGGTGTAATTGATCACTTTAATTAAATAGCATATACACTCCTGGAAATGGAAAAAAAACACATTGACACCAGTGTGTCAGACCCACCATACTTGCTCCGGACGCTGCGAGAGGGCTGTACAAGCAATGATCACACGCACGGCACAGCGGACACACCAGGAACCGCGGTGTTGGCCGTCGAATGGCGCTAGCTGCGCAGCATTTGTGCACCGCCGCCGTCAGTGTCAGCCAGTTTGCCGTGGCACACGGAGCTCCATCGCAGTCTTTAACACTGGTAGCATGCCGCGACAGCGTGGACGTGAACCGTATGTGCAGTTGACGGACTGAGTGAGGGCGTATAGTGGGCATGCGGGAGGCCGGGTGGACGTACCGCCCAATTGCTCAACACGTGGGGCGTGAGGTCTCCACAGTACATCGATGTTGTCGCCAGTGGTCGGCGGAAGGTGCACGTGCCCGTCGACCTGGGACCGGACCGCAGCGACGCACGGATGCACGCCGAGACCGTAGGATCCTACGCAGTGCCGTAGGGGACCGCACCGCCACTTCCCAGCAAATTAGGGACACTGTTGCTCCTGGGGTATCGGCGAGGACCATTCGCAACCGTCTCCATGAAGCTGGGCTACGGTCCCGCACACCGTTAGGCCGTCTTCCGCTCACGCCCCAACATCGTGCAGCCCGCCTCCAGTGGTGTCGCGACAGGCGTGAATGGAGGGACGAATGGAGACGTGTCGTCTTCAGCGATGAGAGTCGCTTCTGCCTTGGTGCCAATGATGGTCGTATGCGTGTTTGGCGCCGTGCAGGTGAGCGCCACAATCAGGACTGCATACGACCGAGGCACACAGGGCCAACACCCGGCATCATGGTGTGGGGAGCGATCTCCTACACTGGCCGTACACCACTGGTGATCGTCGAGGGGACACTGAATAGTGCACGGTACATCCAAACCGTCATCGAACCCATCGTTCTACCATTCCTAGACCGGCAAGGGAACTTGCTGTTCCAACAGGACAATACACGTCCGCATGTATCCCGTGCCACCCAACGTGCTCTAGAAGGTGTAAGTCAACTTCCCTGGCCAGCAAGATCTCCGGATCTGTCCCCCATTGAGCATGTTTGGGACTGGATGAAGCGTCGTTTCACGCGGTCTGCACGTCCAGCACGAACGCTGATCCAACTGAGGCGCCAGGTGGAAATGGCATGGCAAGCCGTTCCACAGGACTACATCCAGCATCTCTACGATCGTCTCCATGGGAGAATAGCAGCCTGCATTGCTGCGGAAGGTGGATATACTCTGTACTAGTGCCGACATTGTGCATGCTCTGTTGCCTGTGTCTATGTGCCTGTGGTTCTGTCAGTGTGATCATGTGATGTATCTGACCCCAGGAATGTGTCAATAAAGTTTCCCCTTCCTGGGACAATGAATTCACGGTGTTCTTATTTCAATTTCCAGGAGTGTATATTTGCCGTCAAAAGTGACCCAAATCGGCTTTGCCCTGCTACTCACAAACTGTGCCATCAAGTAACATTTCAGTTAATTTGGTAATGAAGACAAGAGTTCGGGAAAAGATTTCCTTAAGGAGATTAATTCTTGACTAAAATACTCGGATTTTTCTCTGTAAATGTTTGTGAAAGGTTGGTGCTGTACATAATATTGTATAGTAATTTAATGATAATTTCGAATGTCGTTTGAAAATAAGGACTCGAGGTGGAAGAAGAATCCTGTATTCTTTTCCATTGGGATTGTGGATAATTGTGTGCTCCACGCAAGTCGTTGGCCGAGGACTCGGGGCCGCCGACTGGGAGCTTCTTGCTCCCGCAGCCTCACACGACGCTCCGAGGCTGGGGAACTGGGGAACGGCCCACTGTGCACTGACTTACCGTCCGCAGCGCCGCCATATACACACCTCAGAGTTTTGCATCCCTTCGGTTCCGACAGTTCCGGAAACTGTACAGAAAATTGGAGCAGAGATCAACATAAACATCATTTCCGCCCTTTCTATTCCTCATGGAAACCACACATGGCTTGTTGTACCACCATACAGCGAGACCTTCAGAGGTGGTGGTCCAGATTGCTGTACACGCCGGTATCTCTAATACGCAGTAGCATTACATTGATGTACGCCTGTATTCGTCGTGGCATACCACCCACAAGTTCATCAAGGCCCTGTTGGTCCAGATTGTCCCACTCCTCAACGGCGATGCGGCCTAGATCCCTCAGAGACGTTGGTGTGTCACGTCGTGCATAAACTGTCCTTTTCAATGTACCCCAGGCATGTTCGATAGGGTTCATGTCTGGAGAATATGCTGGCCACTCTAGTCGACGGATGTCTTTCAAAAGATGTGCACGATCTGGTCTCGAATTGTCGTCCATGAAGAATGCCTCGCCAAAATGCCGCCGATATGGTTGCACTATCGGTCGGAGCATGGCGTTTGTATATCGTACAGCCGTTACGACGCCTTCCATGATCTCCAGCGGCGTACGTCGGCCCCACATAATGCCACCCTAAAACATCAGGAAACGTCCACCTTGCTCCACTCGCAGGACAGTGTGTCTAAGGCGTTCAGCCTGACCGGGTTGCCTCCAAACAGGTCTCCGATGATTGTCTGGTTGAAGGCATATGCGACACTCATCGATGAAGGGAACGTGATGCCAAGCATCAGCGGTCCATTTGGCATGTTGTTGGGCCCATCTGTACCGCGCTGCATGGTGTTGTGGTTGCAAAGATAGACCTCGCCATGGACGTCGGGAGTGAAGTTGCGCATCATGCAGGATATTGCACACAGTTTGAGTCGTAACACGACGTCCTATGGCTGCACAGAAAGCATTATTCAACACGGTGGCGTTGCTGTCACGGTTCCTCTGAGCCATAATCCGTACGTGTAGTGGTCATCCACTGCAGCAGTATCCCGTGGGCGGCCTGGGCGAGGCATGCCATCGACAGTTCCTGTGTCTCTGTATCTCCTCCATGTCCGAACAACATCGTTTTGGTTGAGTCCGAGACGCCTGGACGTTTCCCTTGTTGAGAGCCCTTCCTGGCACAAAGTAACAATGCGGACGCGATTGAACCGCGGTATTGGCCATCTAGGCATGGTCGAACTACAGACAACACGAGCCGTGTACCTCCTTCCTGGTGTAATGGGTGGAGGTGATCGGCCGTCGGACCGCCTCCGTCTAATAGGCGCTGCTCATGCGTGGTTGTTTACATCTTTGGGCAGGTTTAGAGACATCTGTGAAAAGTCAAAGGGACTGTGTCTGTGATACAATATCCACAGTGAACTTCTATCTTCAAGAGTTCTGGGAACCGGGGTGATGCAAAACGTTATTTTGATGTGTGTACGTGGAACAGCGTGCCGGAGGCCCGCAGTGCCTGTGTAAATTCTGGCAGCTGCGCTCGTGCTTGAGGTGAAAGCGTTGTACAGTCGGACAGGCGCTCTTCGCGGATTAACATTCATGTCAACAGAAAGTAGGCAGCGCCTCTATGAAATCTCCCAGCGTTGCTGCATACATGTGGGAACTATACACAGCCGCAAGTTTAAGAGTGGGCGAACTACAACGGTAGCCTTTCTTCTCTTTGCTGTTGTCAAGTAACATTAAAGACAGTGTAGACTGCGTAGTAGCTTTCCGTAGCTGCTCTCTGTACCTTTTATACTAATAACTGAATCGCCCCCCTCATCAGGCTTGCTCTACCCCGTCGTATTCCGTGTTTCTTTTTTCCATCAATTGTAACGAAGGGAATACTGCCGATGGAGACTAATACTGTGTAGTGTAATAGGTGGAAACGGAAATGAGCCGCCTGTGAGAAGAGCAGGGACCCAGCTGCAACTTGTGCGTCGGACGCGTGCAGTTACACGATCGTCAACTGGGGAAGAGGCGGTGTGCGTTGCGGACGACAAGTTAGCAGCGTTCTCGAGGCCTGCTGCTTACTGCGGACGTTGTTGGCTGTAGGTGCAGCGGAGACGTCGAGAAACAGAAGTGAGATCAGCGTATAGTGTCTTGTCGGGGAAGAGGTGGGCGGAGACAAAGTGAACGTTGCGACTGGGGGTGCGAATAAGGTTATTGTTTTCAAAGGGAGCATTCAGACATTCGTCGAACGATTTAGGGAAAGCCACACGAGGGTTTGTCGCAGTTGTGCGGACATTACTTCTGAGGAGCTCAAGACACTTGGATAATGTTTTTTTGTTTTTGGCTGCTTTGCACAACGCAGAAAGGTGAATAATTATTAATTACAGGTGCAAAATAATTATGTAAAATATACCAGGATTATGTTGCATTATGTGTAATTACCTCACAGTCGATTTTATAGTAAGTCGAATGGCGTTATCAACCAAATGATGATACAGATTTACGTAACCACTGGCACGAGTTCTCTTCCTTTCTACATAGTTAAGCTCTCTTGTAATTCCATTAATAGCAGACGATAAGCTCAAAATTTGGTTGTTTTAGCACCTTCACGTTTTGAAAGACAATGAATCTTTTGTAACTGCGTTATTAATGACTTACGATCATTGTGTGAGATAAGAACTCTCTTTCCTGATATGTTTTACAAAATTATTTTGCAACTGTAGTTAATACGGGGTCAGGGATTTTTTTTCTGCCTCGTGATGACTGGGTGTTGTGTGATGTCCTTAGGTTAGTTAGGTTTAAGTAGTTCTGAGTTCTAGGGGACTGATGACCATAGATGTTAAGTCCCATAGTGCTCAGAGCCATTTTTTTGTACTTAATAATTATTTACTTACTAACATACGTGACAAGTGACGACGTAGTTTGGTGTTTCTTTGTGATTGTGCGCAATTCTGTTGTTAAATTTTGCTCGGTTTTACTATTCGATTTAGTGTGCACTCTTTACTGTAAGTGCTGTACTTGACGTTTCGTCACTGCTTATAACGATCGGTCAGTCGACCGCCGCAGTGGACGGACGCCAAACACTACTGTCACACGTGCAGTCGTGGAGCGGTCCTGCCCGGGCAGTCAGTCTGCTGTGCGCGGCGCGCCACGCGGGCGCCACTGCTGTCGCATTTCGTCTTTGACATTACGTGCCACAACCAGACTATTTGCGTCATGACTCGGCGAGGATTTACTACAAAGTTGTCATGAGTACGACTCGGCTGTTTCATTCGTTAAGCTTTAACCTGATTTCCTGTCTCGTTTAACTGCAGCCAGCGGTAAGATGTTCAAAGAACGAAACCGGTCGTAACGCAGTAAGTGCGTAACAGTAGAGGTGGGGCGGTGCGCGGCCGGGGGCCACACGTCCAGAGCGCGCTCACGCAGCGCCGCTCCAGCAAACGGGCGCAGCGGCCGGCGGTGGCGGTGGCGGTGACGGTGGTGGCCTTACGCATTAAAAAAAGTTTACACTATAAAAGCTATCGAGGAAGCATTTTAGGTTGTTGCCAACAGGAACCCGAATATATCTCTCTAGTTTGTGTTTCAGATACGAAATTACCTTTTGACTATTTGACAGTTACACAGCTTATAATACGTCGTTCACTTAATTTGTATAACTGTTCATTAATATATTCACAGAGAATTATAAACTGAGCTAACACCGTGGTTGTTTACGTTGGCCTAACTAACGTTTTGAGGACCCCCCGCAAATAAATTTTCGGGATTTTGTTTACTAATAAACACGAAAATATTATAAATTCAAACACTTTAATTCAGTTTAAAAGTGAAATAAACTCACCTGTTGATGCACTGCTTGTACAACAAAAAATGCCCTTACTTATGTGAAGTGAGGCTACATGCTGAAGCATAAACATCTCTCCAGATTTCCTATACTTGGCAACATCGTCAAAGTTACGATAACACGTTTCATATTCAGCACTTACAACTGCTAAAGCACTTAGTTTGGACTCAGACACTGAGTTTCTAAGAAACGTCACGATTAGTTTCGGTTTAGAAAATGATCTTTCTGCCGTAGCGGAATTGACTGACAGTCAAGTAAGGCTGAAGAGGTGCGTATACATGAGGGAGACTACTTGCTAGAAACATATTTTCGAGAAACAAATATTTTGAGACAGATTTAATTGACAACATGCTTCCTTTCCTTCCCAATACATTCGACGTTTTTTAGCTAATAAGTTCGTGTTAAGTATTTATCGTAAAATCTCAATCGTACTTCCTAACCAGCTTTTCTGCACTTCTTCCCTTAGTGTTCGTTTTCTAACTTATCTGTTAGTATCTGCCACTCGTACGTGCAGCACCATCGCAGCCTCGACCTGTGCACCTATCCAGTTCATCTTTTTAGAAAACTCTTATTTCCTTTAAAAAAAATTCTTAGCATCATGGCCCTTACCTCACGGAACCCTTAAAACGATTCTTTTATTTCATACTCCTACTTATATACGATAATGATAGAAACTGAAGAAATGGATTAAAATTTGTGACACGGCCAGGACCTGCGTACTAGGCAGGTGTGTTGTCAGTGGTAGTACGGTTGCCCGAACTGCCCTGCTCCCTAACAGACTTCAGTTCGCATCTTTAGTGCATTTTCTCCTCCTTACGTCGTCAATATTGCCGACGGTCTCCGTTGTTGGAATCGCAACCCATCTTTGTACGGAATCCCCACTAAATCCTGCACTAAAATTGGGACTCATATGTCTCAACCAAAACGTAATTCCATCACATCGAGAGATTATTTTATCTGGTTTGCTTTAATCTAAATGCAAATAAGTTGCAACAACACTAAGTTGGTGCTTTGTTGATACATCGGGGAACTGTGTCTAAAATAAATGAAAAGAATGAATGCTGTTTAATTTCACCAATGATACTCTCTATTTAACAGTTATGTAATTTTAAACTTGTGAACCCAAATATTTTCTTATAGTGTTTCCATTTCCAAGACGTGCCCTCGGAGGAGCATCGTATCTCGAGAGGAACTGTGTTGTTTTTAAGAAATTGCCACTCTCTACTCCTGTTTTAGAGCTAAAACCATTTTGACGTGGAGCTAATGCCCTTGTTACATCCAAGATTTTAGGATTTTGACATTCCCTTCAGAGAAAAGTCATTTAATCGTTTTGCTACGTTTGCACTTGCTTTAAGTAATACATGCATTTACATATGTAGCGCAAGTTATATGTACTTTGAATTAATAGTCATTAATTAGCTCACCACCCAGACCATTTTCTGCACCTCCAAATAACCATCACGCTGCACAATACACTACGTTTAGAAAGAGAAGTAGGATAGCCAGAACCTTTCTTAATATAACACAGAGGGTGGGGAAGGAAACGGGAAGTATGGGTGCAAACCTGTTAATTTCAGTCGCACAGGACATTGTGGTAATGCAGTGGCGAAAGTTCAAAATATCTGCCGACTCGGGACCCGAACCCGTATGATCCGCTTCTCTGAAAACTCCTTAACAAGAAGATCTACACTATGTGATCAAAAGTATCCGGACACCCCCAAAACATACGTATTTAATATTAGGTGTATTGTGCTGCCACCTACTGCCAGGTACTCCGTATCAGCGGCCTCAGTAGTCATTAGACATCGTGAGAGAGCAGAATGGGGCGCTCCGCGGAACTCACGCACTTCGGACGTGGCCAGGTGATTGGGTGTCACTTGTGTCATAAGTCTGTACGTGAGATTTCCACACTCCTAAACATCCCTAGGTCCACTTTTTCCGACGTGATGGTGAAGTGGAAACGTGAAGGGACACGTACAGTACAAAAGCGTATAGGCCGTCCTCGTCTGTTGACTGACAGAGACCGCCGACAGTTGAAGAGGGTCGTAATGGTTCAAATGGCTCTGAGCACTGTGGCACTTAACTTCTGAGGTCATCAGTCCCCTAGAACTTAGAATTACTTAAACCTAACTAACCTAAGGACATCACACACATCCATGCCGAGGCAGGATTCGAACCTACGACCGTAGCGGTCTCGCAGTTCCAGACTGTACCGCCTAGAACCGCACGGCCACTCCGGCCGGCTGAGGGTCGTAATGTATAGTAGCCAGACATCTATCCAGCCCATTACGCAGCAATTCCAAACTCTATCATGATCCATTGCAGGTACTATTACAGGCGGGAGGCGAGAAAACTTTGATTTAATGGTCGAGCGTCTGCCCAGAAGCTACGTATCACGTTGGTAAATGCCAAATGACGCCTCACTTGGTGTAAGGAGCGTAGGCACTGGACGATTGAAAAGTGGAAAAACGTTGTGTGGAGTGACGAATCACGGTACATAATGTGACGATCCGATGGCTGGGTGTGGGTATGGCGAATGCTCAGTGAACGTCATCTGCCAGCGTGTGTAGTGCCAACAGTAAAAGTTGGAGGCGGTGGCGTTATAGTGTGGTCGTGTTTTTCATGGAAGGGGCTTGCACCCCTTGTTTGATTGTGTGCCACTATCACATTACAGGCCTGCGTTCATGTTTTAAGCACCTTCTTACTTCCCACTCTTGAAGAGCAATTTGGGGATGTTTATTGCATCTTTCAACGGGATTGAGCACCTGTTAATAATGCACGGCCTGACATCCCTGTAATGGACTGGCCTACACTCAGACTTGACCTCAATCGCATAGAACAACTTTGGTTTGTTTTGGAACGCCGACTTCGTGCCAGACCTCACCGACCGACATCGACACCTCTCCTCGGTGCAGCACTCTATGAAGAATGGGCTGCCATTACCGAAGAAACCTTCCGGCACCTGATCGAACGTATGCCTGCAAGAGTGGAAACTGTCATCAAGGCTTAAAGTGGGCCAACACCATACCATTACCGATGGTGGGCGCCACGAACTTGTAAGTCATTTTCAGCCAGGTGTCCGGATACTTTTGAACATAGAGTATCTTTTCCACGCTCTTTGCTCGCACTTAATCATCCTTAATCACTAACCAAGTGATTATCAATTAATACATGGTAGAAAATTGAGAAGTATGGGATGCCTTTCTCGAGGAAGAGCCAAATGGAACTGGTTTTAATTATTCTGTATAAGTCAATTGCAATATGCTTCACATGTATAATTCCTTTTGGATAATATGACAACATGAATGAAACTGTTCAAATTGTTTGAACACTTATTTCTTAACTAGAAATACTTTTAAGCTGAGAGTAATCCAAGCTTTTCCTACGACGTCCATAATGCTTTGTTCTTGATGATGACGATGGTATACGAAGGACAGCGAAACGTCATCGTGCAAACTACAACTGGAAAATCATGAGGGTATTAAATTTGTGTAGTATAATTGATTAATAACAATATTATTCACAGTAATATTTTTCTGTTTTCCGCCTTTCCTTAGTTACTTTAAATTCGTGGAGGTCTATGGAAATAATTGATGGCAGTTTGTTTATTGCCATATTGCCAAGGAAATACAGAAAAAAGAAACGAGATTTGTAAGGGAGATCGACCCGCAAGATTAGCCGAGAGCGCTAATATGCTGCTTCCTGGACTCTGTTCGGCGTGCCGGCCCCGGATCGAATCCGCCCGGGCGAATTAACGATGTGCCGGCCAGCCCGGATGTGGTTTTTATGCGGTTTTCCACGTCCCATTAGGCGAATACCAGGCTGGTCTCCACATCCCGCCTCCGTTACCCGACTTGCAGACATTTGAAACACGTTCGCACTATTTCATGGTTTACACTAGACGCAGATAGCTGGGGTACACTGATTCTGTCCCAGGGGGTATGGGGTGGCGGCAGGAAGGTCATCTGGCAACCTTGCCACATCTAATTGTAAAAATGCCGACCCTGTGACAACTGCGGAACTAAAGCATAAGCAAAAGAAGAAAAAGATTCCTAAGGGAGATCCTGGAGCAGAAAAAAAACCGAAGTAAAGTTTGTGCTTCACCTGGCTTGCAATGAGGAATAACATGAAATGATGTAAGGTATCTCGTCCACAATAAAGAAAAGGAGGTTGCTTTTCAATGGGCACGTAAGAGGACAAATAAGGTATTCGTATTCCAAGAGAACACACAGACGGGATGTTTCCAGAATGAGATTTTCACTCTGCAGCGGAGTGTGCGCTGATATGAAACTTCCTGGCAGATTAAAACTGTGTGCCCGACCGAGACTCGGGCGTGAGTCGTGCTTCGGTAGCTCAGTTGGTAGAGCACTTGCCCGCGAAAGGCAAAGGTCCCGAGTTCGAGTCTCGGTCGGACACACAGTTTTAATCTGCCAGGAAGTTTCATATCAGCGCACACTCCGCTGCAGAGTGAAAATCTCATTCTGGAAACATCCCCCAGGCTGTGGCTAAGCCATGTCTCCGCAATATCCTTTCTTTCAGGAGTGCTAGTTCTGCAAGGTTCGCAGGAGAGCTTCTGTAAAGTTTGGAAGGTAGGAGACGAGGTACTGGCAGAAGTAAAGCTGTGAGTACCGGGCGTGAGTCGTGCTTCGGTAGCTCAGTTGGTAGAGCACTTGCCCGCGAAAGGCAAAGGTCCCGAGTTCGAGTCTCGGTCGGGCACACAGTTTTAATCTGCCAGGAAGTTTCACACAGACGGGAGTCCATGTGTGGAATAAGGACATAAGGATAGGGAGAAGTAAGAGTTCAGTACAAATAAAATAGAAAACAATAAAAGCTTTGTAGAAAATAACTAGCTTGCTGGGTCGGAATAGAGGGATACCAAAGAAACCAGTCAACATTCTCTAAAGGAGTTAGTGTGTGAGGCAGTACTGTATAATGAGAGCCCAGAGGCGACTGAGTGGATCTGATAGTTAGTCCACGTTAAAGCTGTGAGCTCTGCTGCAACTCTTACCTGTTACTGAGAACGCTCGTAGCTGCCTAAGCCGAGCCCACAAGGCGGGGCGAGACCCGTAACCCGCCCTCATAGCTTCCGTTCTGTCATCGCCTCGGTCTCACCATCCAAAGTTTTACACAATACAGCAGAGCTACAGACTCATTCTGCAGCTTTTTTGGAAAGAAAAGTTTGTCAACTAATGTTCCTTTAACTCAGTGCATTTCATGCAGCAAGCACGTATTTCTTATTATCCTAGGAAAGAAATATCACACACAACATCCTGAATCATTTACTTACGGCGTGCTATAAATTGCATCCAGTGAAATTTGCACTTAGAAAATGTCGAGGAAGGGTCCAATAATCCGCCCGTCTCGACTCCCCGAATTCCCCGTCTTGTAGAAGGGCCGAGGGCCAGCGCCGACCAGTCCTTACGTGGTGTCCGGTTGAAGAGGACTGGAGATGCTCGAAATAGAACTTCAGTCCCTAATTTTTTAGAATCTGTCGCACCCAATAATTTTTTTTCGCCTACGACCAAATGTTTAGAAAATATAATGGAAAACATTAAACCCTTATTACAAACACGATTTTAAAATCGTATCACTTTTAATCGACAAGGCATACTTTAAAATAAAATATGGTCTGTTCCCATGGATCAGCACATAGTACATGAAATTTGCATGAGATGCCTTGTCGTTCTAACGAAAAGGCCATCTTGCTTGTACGCAGTGTGAACCAGAACTTCACCGACAAAATTGTGCAGGTTGTTGACGGATATTTTCCCGCTATGTTGGTATGTGGGTGGTCTCCAGTGGTTCACTACAATGTAAATACATTTCGCTTCTTTTCTTACCCCTTGTACCGGTATTCCGTTCAAAATAAGCTGAAGAGCCAAAGAAACTGGCACACCTGGCTAATATTGTGTAGCGCCCGGCGAGCACGCATATCAAATGGCTCTGAGCACTATGGGACTTAACATCTGAGATCATCAGTCCCCTAGAACTTAGAACTACTTAAACCTAACTAACCTAAGGACATCACACACATCCATGCCCGAGGCAGGATTCGAACCTGCGACCGTAGCGGTCGCGCGGTTCCAGACTGTAGCGCCTATAACCGCTCGGTCACACGGCCATCCGAGCACGCAGAAGTGCCGCTACAGGATGTAGCATGGACTCGACTAATGCTGGACTAATGACGGAGGCAATTGTCACCATGAACCCTGCAGGGCGGCCCATAAATCCCCAAGAGTACTGAACAGCACGTTGCAAGGTATTCCAGATACGCTCAATAATGTTCATGTGGCCAGTGAGAGTGTTTAAACTCAGAAGAGTGTTCCTGGAGCCACTATGTAGCAATTGTGGATATGTGGCGTGTCGCATTGTCCTGATGGAATTGCCCAAGTCCGTCGGAATGCACAATGGTCATGAATGGATGTATTTGATCATACAGGATGCTTAAGCACGTGTCACCTGTCAGAGCCGTATCTAGACGTATCAGGGGTCTCATATCAATCCAAATGCACACTCCCCAAACCATTACAGAGTCTCCACCAGCTTGAACAGTCCCCTGCCGACATCCACGGTCCATGGATTTATGAGGTTGTCTCCATACTTGTACACGTCCATCCGCTCGACAAAATTTGAAATGAGACTCGTCCGACCAGGTAACATATTTCCAGTAACCAACAAGTCCAATGTTGGTGTTGACCGGCCTAGACGAGATGCAACACTTGTGGGCCTTCGGCTTCCAAAGCCCATATCGATGACGTTTCGTTGAATGGTTCGCACGCTGACACTTTTTGATGGCCCAGCATTGAAATCTGCAGCAGTTTGCGGAAGGGTTTCACATGTGTCACGTTGAACAATTCTCTTCAGTCCTCGTTGGTCCCGTTCTTTTAGGATCTTTTTCCGGCCGCGGCGACGTCGGAGATTTGATGTCTTCCCGGATTCCCAATATTCACCGTACACTCGTGAAATGGTCGTACGGGAAAATCCCCACTTCATCACTATCTCGGAGGTGCTATGTGCCGTCGCTCGTGCGCCAACTATAACACCACATTCAAACTCAGTTAAGTCTTGATAACCTATCACTGTAGCTGCAGTAGTTGATCTAACAACTGTATTTCTGACCGCAGCGTCTCCTTTGGCGCTTCAGTGCATCTGCACAACAGTGACATTGCTGACGATATGCGCTGTGTGTCTTGTTTGGAGACAAACTTACTCCATTTTCTTACGGTACTTACTGTTGACAACGTCGAGGCCTAGTGCACTCTCGGTCCTCAAGCATGCATTCGTTACTCCTCGGTCCAGTCCCGACTCGGTTTTTCCACCAGTATTACTACGTTAACAGTGATACACAACGGTGTGGACAGGTTTAGTCGCGAAAAAAATCAGGCGATATTCATCTGGCCTACGGGTTCGCTGAACACAATGGAGAAAGGGCACGACGACGATTTGCCCAGCTGTACCCGCAGCGGCGGCGACCCCGTAACAGCAGTTCTGCAACTGGACACAGACGCCACGAATAACTTGATCCTCTCGTTTTGTTACACCTTGGTGATGGCGTATTACAGCCTTTCTCACTGTTGTGAAAGTGTTTTCTCAGAAACAGAGGTAATTGTAGTAACAAAAGCTGTTACATCACAATTACAATATTAGTTCGTAAAGCGCCACCGAAGACGACTGGTCTTTATACCTAAATACTGGAAATATCCCTGAACAAACTGTGAAATTCTGTCGGTGGAGTTCTGCTTTATGCTCTTCGTCTTCCACTCCTAGCGCTACGTATCCGCGTCCTCTATATGTGACTTAAAACATGACAACAATTTTCTTTATATCAAAACATGGTGAAGTGAATGGCAGAGGGTACTTTCCAAGGTACCACTCATTAAAATTTCTCCCCGTTCCACTCACGTATGTGGCCGCTGCAATTACTCTAAACAGTCCTCACAATCTCTACGGTTCCGATGCGTTGCTGATTGTAGTATATTCGTAGATTCATAGTTTAAAACTGTTTCTTCAAACTTAATAGCTATTTTTGTCGGGATAGTTTGCCTACATCTTAAAACGTCTCTCAGTTGAGTTTCATCACCATCTCCGTCGCAGTCTTCCTCTGGTCAAACAAATCTGTGACCATTGATGCTGTCTTTCTCATTTTCTTTGAATATTCGCTGTTAATCCTATTTGGTACGAGTCGTACAGACCTGACCAATATTGTAGGATGGGTCGGAGGAGTGTTTCGTGTCGAGTCTCCTCTGTGGCGGGCCGGAGTGTCCGAGCGGTTCTAGGCGCTTCAGTCTGGAGCCGCGTGACCGCTACGGTCTCAGGGTCGAATCCTGCTTCAGGCATGGATGTGTGTGTTGTCCTCAGGTTAGTTAGGTTTAAGTAGTTCTAAGTTGTAGGGACTGATGACCTTGGCAGTTAAGTCCCATAATGCTCTGAGGAATTTGAACTATTCTGCTGTGTGTACTGATTATATTTCCCAAATATCCTAACCATGAACCAGTATCTATGCCTGTAAAGTTTTACACTCCGTTATTCGTATGTGCTGGGCCGATTCCAATTGTGAACTCGTTGATATTGTAGTCCAGTTTTCTGCAGATCAAGTTTGTGTGTGTGTGTGTGTGTGTGTGTGTGTGTGTGTGTGTGTGTGTGTGTGTGCGCGCGCGCGCGCGCGCGCGCTCGTTTTAATTGTTCTTGCCGTAATTTTTAATTTATCTGACTTGCATCTCAGTATTCTATATTTTAAAGACTCAGTGAGGTTTCTGGGACTCGTTTTTGACTCGAAAGTTATCAAACTTGAGAGACCTGAAAGTCGAAACCTCGAAGGCAGTGAATAGCATAAAGTGCCGTAGCCACAGGTCAGGGTGCGTCTGTTGGAGATCTATAGGGGTTTTGTGCGTTCGCGGATAGAGCATGGACGCACAGGGAGGCCTTCTTACCTGGAGATGACCGCCCTGGGAGAACGACTCTGGCCGCCCCCCTCCCCCCCCCCCCCCACCACTTCCACGCCCAGTGCCCAGTGTGTGTGTGCTGGCGGCGGGCAACTGCCTGCCACCCGTCGTCCAGCGGCGCCCCCTCGTGCTGCGTCAGCCACCCAGGTCCCTCTCCGTTCCGACTTGTCCACAAGCAACAGTGCCGTTTGTGATTCGCGTGCACTTCGTCTTCACGTGGTTTGCGCAACAGCAGGTCGCCGCGTCCTCTGCAACTGTCCTGCAGTTCTCCTTCGCACTGACGGCTAGTTCCCCTTCCGTATCTATTGTACACAGTTCTTTGCCATTGTATCCATTGAGATTCTTCTCGAACGACCTGACAAAAAAAAAAAAATCTCTGTTGTTTCTGAATGTTGTCCAGTTTCTGTTCCATCCTACATCTTCTGCTCCAAGTTACTGTTCTAGCCATTTCCCTCATTGTTCTTAGGAAAAGTCTCATTTTTTTGCCCACTTAGTTTTTACTGCTGCAGTAGCTCCAGGCTTCCTCTCGGTTCTCCATTACGGGCTCACAGTCCTCCTTTCACTACCAGTGCTTCTTTTTCTTCTCTTCTTTTCCCCATAGTTAAACCTTCTTACCCTCCTTCAGCTTCATGTCTTCCGATTCATGTACGATTCAGTTACTTTCCCGTGTTTCAGTCGATTGCGTTTTATTAGTCTCTGATTATTATTTTCCTGTTTGCGGTTGCTCTATTCGTCTGTGGCTGTCTACCCATTTTTGGAAACCAGTGACACTTCGCTTTTCTAAGATAGTGATCCGATTGTATTCTTACCTTTTTTCTGGCATTGGTGTTTATGATCTCTGTAATGTTTAACCGACTGCATAATATAACTGATATATTTTTTTAAAAAAAGCAGTAGTATTATAAATCTGTTTTTAATCACTTGAGCTGGTGGCGAACTGCTGAAATGATGGAATGGTGCGTAGAAAATTTTTTCTTATTAATAATGAAATTTCATTCCGCCATCCAGCATCAGATTCTCATCAGACATACGAGAACATTGGCCGGCGGCATTGTTTAGAGGCCAAAGACCGATCTCAAAATTACGCAGTTTCTGTAATTACATTGCCCGGATACTGACATGAAAGGTCGTTAAAAGAGATCTCAGGAACGCTGAAATAATAGTTTGATAAAGTAAATGCCAGTTCAACACTAGTAACGTTCGATTGAGGCCACGAGACAATTCTTCGGCAAGTTTCCTTTTCTGCAGCCTGAAAAGGTTCTAAAATACAACATAATTAATTCAGATCTCACATTAATGGAAGAGGAAAGTAGATTTCTTGATTCAAACCCAGCTACAGTATGGCATCAAAAGTATCCAGACACCTGGCTCAGACTTACTTTCAAGTTCATGGCGCCCTGCATCGGTAATGCTCGAATTCAGTGTGGTGTTGGCCCACCGTTAGTCTTGTTGTCAGCTTCCACTCTCGCAGGCAAACGATCAATCAGGTGCTGGGAGGTTTCTTAGGGGAATGGCAGCCCATTCTTCACGGAGTGCTGCACTGAGGAGAGGTATCGATGTCGGTCGGTGAGGCCTGTCACGAAGTCGGCGTTCCAAAACAAACCAAAGTTGTTCTGCAAAATTCAGGTCAGGACTCTGTGCAGGCCAGTCCATTACCGGGATATTATTGTCGTCCAACCACTCCGCCACAGGCCGCGCATTATGAAGAGGTGCTCGATCGTGTAGAAAGATGCCATCGACATCCCCGCATTGCTCTCCAACAGCGGGAAGCAAGAAGGTACTTAAAACATCAATGTAGGCCTGTGCTGTGATAGTGCCACGAAAAACAAGAAGGGGTGCAACCCCCTGCATGAAAAACACCACCACCGCCTCCGAATTTTACTGTTGGCACTACATACGCTGGATGATGACGTTCACTGGGCATTCGCCGTTCCCACACCCTGCCATCGGATCGCCGCATTGTGTAGCGTGATTCGTCACTCGACACAACTTCTCTCCACTGTTCCATCGTGCAATGTTTACCCTCCTTACACCAAGCGAGGCGTCATTTGGCATTTACCGGCGTGAAGTGTGGCTTCTGAGCAGACGCTCGACTATAAAATCCAAGTTTTCTCACCTCCCGCCTAACTGTCATAGTACCTGTAATGGATCGTGATGGAGTTTGGAATTCCTGTGTGATGGTGTGGATGTATGTCTGCCTGTTACACATTACGACCCTCTTCAACTGTCGGCAGTCTCTGTGAGTCAACAGACGACGTCGGCCTGTACGCTTTTGTGCTGTACGTGTCCCCCTCACGTTTCCACTTCACCATCACGTCGGAAACAGTGGATCTAGGGATGTTTAGAAGTGTGGAAATCTCGCGTCCAGACGTATGACACAAGTGACACCCAATCACCTGGCCACGCTCAAAGTGCGTGAGTTCCGCGGAGCGCCCCATTCTGCTCTCTCACGATGTCTAATGACTACATAGGTCGCTGATACGGAGTACCTGGCAGTAGGTGGCACCACAATGCACCTAATATTAAATACGTATGTTTTGGGGGTGTCCGGATACTTTTGATCACATAGTGTAGTATAATTAAATTAACGGAATTATTTAACTAAATATTACAGTTACGAGAGCGACGCTCACATTTTTTGAAAATAGCCATCGAAAACAAACTAGAAAGAGAGAGAGAGAGAGAGAGAGAGAGAGAGAGAGAGAGAGAGAGAGATCACCGCTCCTGTTTTTATATAGTCCAAAAATTACAGCGACTGCCTTTAGCTTGCTTTACAGAGCGTAAAGTTTCGATATATAAACATTTGTCTGGAACATTCTTTATCGTAACAGCACAAAATTAGATCCCCTTTATTAAATCATGACCTTTTTTCCCCCTAGTTAAACGTTTGGAGCATATTCCAGTAATTATTCAGAAAGCAACATTTCTACTGATTACTTCATGGTCAATATGGAATTTGGCAAACAAGTGCATGGGGTAGTGATACTGTTCAAATTGTCCAAGTGTCTTCGAAGAGAGCCCTCCTGCAAAGAATGATGCGTGTCGTCGGAGTTTATACATTATTTTATGTGGCCGTGGTTTTATCGACATAACCCCGTAAGACCACCCGATTGAGATTTTTAACTGTTGAAATAACGTAAGAAAGAAATTGCTTGCTTGCTCGATTGCTTGTATGTACTGTGTCAGTGGTGCTGCTGGTCCGTGTTCGGTGCGAGCAGCAGCGCCCTCGTCTGTGTACGGGGTGTATTTGAACTCATTGTTCCATTTCTGTTTTACAGGTAAGCCGAATGCTGCACGCACCCCGCCTCCAAAGAGTAAGTACCTGCAGAGGCAATACTTTGGCTCATTCCTACCATATGTTTGTAGCACTTGAGGACGGTTTCAGAGCGGGCGAGTTCATGTTTCTTTCCGATGCTCACAGAGCCTCTGTGGCGCAGCGGCCGTAATGTCTAGTATCAAATACTCAGTGCGGTCCGATCGCTTCTCAGAGACTCCCACAGCGAACTGAGCCGTTGTCACGGCGTGTGGCGGCGGCGGCAGCAGCGGCAGCAGCAGCAGGGTGGGAGGTACGCGACGCGCCGTGGAATCCGCAGCGGCTGGCTGGTGGCGGCCGTGTGGGCAGGCGAGCGCCATATCGTTCTTTTTGTGTTTTAACTTGCCGTATGCCGTTTCCAGACGTCGGCAGTTTGAAGATTTAGCACAAAGACGTCACTCTTAGTATGGTTTCGTATAATTAGATGTCAGTTATGACGCATGGGCGGTAAAAAATTTGAAGACACAATACGTCGTACAACACTCAAGTTCAAACTTCCACCTCGCACTTGTAGCACATTAGTTAAGGGCGCGGTTATTGTGTCAAAAGAAGTAAGTTCGCGTCCCGCTATATGCTAATAATGAAACAGCGGTAAGATGAATTATTTTCTCCGGTTTTGTGACTTGTCTCTGATCAGGAAACGAAGACATTTATGTTCTGCGTGTCACACACATTTGTCTGTTTATTTCCCCCAATATGTTGCGATGTCAAAGGGTGTCGGTAGGAAGCTTAAAAACGACAGCTTAAATTGCTCCGAGTGAAACATTTACCCGCACTGTAATGTTTGTTACATTAATAAGTGAATGAGGTTACCTCTGCAAGCATTTAAAGAATTGTCCTCGTGTGCTTTGCAACCCACCAATTTTGTCTGATCCTAGGGAGGGCGTGACTGAAATGCCGAAATATCTCAAGTGGCAGGTGCTTGTAGGTATACGCCAATTATTCCGTGAAAGTCAGCGTACAAAGTCTCGAGAATGTAGAATATGATGCAGATGCCTACGTGTCACTTTCGGAGGGAACGCGTACCGCGAGACAAGACTAGTTACAGTGTGCACAGAGGCATTTCAGCAGCCGTAAACCTCGATACTTGGTAACGTGTACCCTCTGTCACACATTTCGCAGCGGTTTGCTAAGTGTATAGATGAAAATACAGGCAGTTGACAGGAAAGACCAGCTGCAGCGTGCGGCGTGTAGCACTGGCCGAGGCCGCCAGGTCTGTTTGTGGTGCCCAGTAACAATCTCACTAAGGCGTACACACGTCACAGAGCGCAGATTAGCTTCTGCAAAAGAGCACGCCAGTGGTCCCTGGAAAGGTGAACAACTGTAGCTGGGGTGGTTGTCCGTACACACTGCTAAGCAATTGTTTACTAGAGTATCAACTGTTGGGAAGAGGAAGTCGCATCAACTGCTGGGCAGAGGCAAGTCTTCAGTCATTTGCAGTGGACTCGGTGAAATTTGTGTCCAGGAAACGTCTAGGGAAGGTCCACTAATCCCCCCATTGCAACTCCGCAATTTGCCTGGCCGGTAGAAGAGTAGAGGGTCGGTCGTACGTGGTGTTCTGATGAAGAGGAGTGGAGATGATCGATCGAGACCTGTAATGTCAAAATTCTTACAGTCAGCAGCGATCGTAACTTATTTTCTGTCTGACGCAATCAAAAACTACAAAGCAAGATAAAAAACCAAATGAAAAACATGAATTTTAATATCTTCTATTTCACAATTTACTCTTTAAAACAAATATGACTTGACATATGGTCCATACGCGTGGATCAGCGTATGGTACGTAAAATGTATATAAGATGCATTGCCCTAGTAACTTATGAGTCAGTACTATGCGTCATAGACAGGTCACATAGGTTGTACAAAGCTTATCCTCGCACTCTTACCGATGCTGATTCTCTTGTTCTGCAGGGTGATTCCGTGATGAAGCAGAGGGATAAATACTGGGTTCTGGCCCAGAAACAGCCGAATAGGAAGTTGTAAGTGAAAGTCGTTCTGATACCTCTAACAGTGGAATAGCCCCACTGTTACTGTTGTTGCTTAGATTGTAGGGTAGGCTACTTCCACGGGATGTAGTCTGGACCAAAACGAGGAAAATTATCTAGTTAACATGGGCTGTGAAATGCATACGTCAAGACCTACGAGGACTTGTTCAGAAGAAAAGTGTTTTTTGACAACAGCGAAGGTGAACGCGAGTGCTCATAACCCGTAAAGTATGCATTTAACAGCACGCTTTTATTTGAGATACTACCTCCTCCCAAAACGTTGATAACAAAGAGCTTGCACTGGAAGAGATCCACTGTCAGAGGTATGACAACGATTGTCGCTTATAGCTTTCGACACGGTCTTTTAAGGACCAGGGTGCGTTACCTCAACTTTACACATTTACGCTTGTCCATCATCCTTCAAAGCTTAAACCATCATCACGGAGTCACCTTGAATATTGGACTTCAAAACTTGAAAAGAGTTTTGTTTATTATTGTAATTCTGCATATCATTGCCATTATTATTATTAAGTCGAATGCTCTATAAATTTACGTAGAAAGCGAGATATACTTTAAAAGAATAATGTGTGCGTCATAAAATGACTTACGTAACCATCATCATCATCATCATCATCATCATCAGTTTTCTGCTATATTAGCAGGTCCTTTGCCTCTCCATTTTCTGCGATCCATTGCTTCCTTGTTAAGGCTCTTTTTATTACATCTAGTAGTTGTCTTTTCTCTCCCTCTCTTCTCGGTACCTCTTCATTTTTTTTTACTGTGTCAATCCAACTTATTCTTTCCATCCTCCGTTGCACTTCCCGTCGGTGTCTATACTGCTTCCGAGATACTTAAAATTTTGCACCTGCTCTAATATTTCTCCATTCACCATAATTGTTATTTCTTTATTTCCTCCTAGTAGAATACTTTTGTTTTCTTTGTGTTAATTTTCATTCCACAATTTTTTCCGTTAGCTCGAATGGTGTCCACTAAATCTGGTAATTCTTTTTCTCCTGTGGCTAGAAGGACCATGTCATCAGCAAACCTCAAACATCCTAGTCTTCTTCCTCCAATTTCTACTCCTTTGTCAACTAATGACCATTGGTGAGTCATATTTTCCAAGTAAAGGTTGAAAAGCGTAGGTGATACACAGCATCCTTTTCCTAGTGCATTCTAGTTTGTACTTTCTCCTCTCACCTTAAATGAGGTTTTTTGATTCGGATATAACTTGCGTGATAGGAAACAAAAAAATTAATAAGACAGTGCGTAACGATTTCTCATATTGGGATTAAGTATTCATCATAAAATAAGGAAGAGATCTCGAGTAGAACTAGTGGAATGTGCGCGTGTGAAACGGCCTGTCGTCGGATGTTACACGGACCACTGGTGGCACTCTCCTGGTGGCGCTGCTGGCCATTTGCACGGCGGTGCAGCACCTCAGTGCGGGCAGGCGGGCCGCGACGCACTTGCCAGCAGTGTTGTGCGTGTATCTCACACACTTTTGTATGGCGGAAAATTTCGCTGCGCGCAGTTTCCATGTACACACCTCACAGACTTCAGATAGATCTCTCAAGTAATGGCCAAAGGTCTGTGTTTACGATACATTTTTGTGGTTTGAAACTTCATAGAGAATTCTAGTAAATTATTGTTTTCCCAATGTTCATGTTTGCACTTGACTTCCGAGGACCTCTAATCGTGCCGTCCGCACGACTCGTGCTCTGTGCCGTGTTACGACTGATAATGGGAATGAGAAGAGGTGAGCTACAGTGCGAAACCCGCCCTCACCAGGGATCGTGCCGCCGAGGTTACTGACCTCGCAAACGATGGGCCATTGTAACGTGTGAGACGCGGCATCACGCATTTAGTCGATTTTATGACGTAGTAGCAACTTGCTAATTGCTCGCCTTCTGTGTGATGTGTGCTCGAAAGGGACACGAGTGAACTATCAGCGTTCGGAAGGCTGCGCGTGGGCTGCGGTCTGGCGAGGTGTCGGCGGCCGCGCTCAGCCGCGTCCAGCTTCCAGTTCAGATTCCGCGCCGCGGTGTTTCGTGGCCACTTGCCGGTGTCTGCACCCGAGCAGAGTTCTCTGCGTGCTGGATGTGGCGGGGCCTAAGCATGCGTTCGTTGTGTGCAGGCGCCCGTTACGTCTTTCGACTTGCACTCTGCCGGCCTGGTCGTAAACGTGCGAGCTTCCCGGCAACATCACTGTGCGCAGCTGTCACCGGCGGGCTCCGTCGCAGACTCGCGCTCGTCGCCGATATGAAAACCCCCTCTGTGTGTCCCGAGTTATACTCCAGCTACGCACTGTAGCGAAACGAACGAGTTCTGCAAAGTAACGCACGACTGACCGAAGAAAGTAGGAGAGAAGCTGACAACGAGACTTTTACTCGCCAAAATGTACCAGTATCGAACAAAGGCTTTCATTTGAGGAAGAAATTTCTGCGTTTAGACTACATCTTTGTCTAGAAGTGGGCCTCGGACTGTGAGAAAACGGGGAAAAGAAGGGAATCGGAGCCTTAGAGATGTCGACTTTCAGAAGACTACTTAAAATTTGTCCCATTAGCTGAGAACCGTGTCATTTCTCTCCAGAATCGTCAAGGGAATGAATATTTGACAGAACACTAACTATAGAGCGAGACATCGGCGAATGATTTCCACGCCTGTAGACCGAGTCGCTTAGGCTACAGACTGCAAGCCGAGACGAGATTGCAAACTTACAGCAAATTATTGAGGACGTTGAGAGTAAGTGCCACTCTGAGATGGTGGACTGTACGTGGTCATCGAGCATTTGATTAAGTACTGCAGCTCTGTTTGTGCCTCAGGTGGCTGCGAATGTCGCGATTTGTGTGCGCGCTCTTGGCGAGGGGCGAGTACACCTGTACATTTCGCACTCCATACTGGCTAATGGTTCTAATGGGTCTGAGCACTATGGGACTTAACATCTCAGGTGATCAGTCCCCTAGAACTTAGAACTACTTGCGTGATGTTAGGCTCCGCACTTGCCAATAGCCGACATAATACGTTGTTTAGCTGTCCACGAATACGGACGAGTGTTGTCGCCTAGAGCACGTCGCCCCGTGCAACAGAGCAGACCTACTTCACGGTGTGCGTGTCAGAGGGTGCTTGGCATGCGACGACGTGCTACGGTTTCTTCCCTCTGCAATCGCGCGTAGAGCGCTTCGAGAATGACTGCCCACTGCGTGCTGTAGTTACCCTGTTTATATTTTTGCTGTCCCTAACGTGGGCGATACGTAGGAGTGTGAAGTACACCTGTACATTTCGCACTCCATACTGGCTAATGGTTCTAATGGGTCTGAGCACTATGGGACTTAACATCTCAGGTCATCAGTCCCCTAGAACTCAGAACTACTTAAACCTAACTAACCTAAGGACATCACACACATCCATGCCCGCGACAGGATTCGAATCTGCGACCGTAGTGGTCGCGCGGTTCCAGACTGTAGCGCCTAGAACCGCTCGGCCACACCGGCCGGCACTCCATACTGGGTTTTGATAGTTTCCAAGTACTTTTTCGTGGGATAATTTTCGTCTGTCTGCAAGTGTCTGCCGATTTAGCTTGTTCTCCATTTTCGTGACACATATCTGACCGTTCGCGCCTCCCTTCTTAGTATACGTCTAGTACCCACTGTAACTCCTATTTCTTATGCCTCCCACACACTTGAGCAATGTTCTAAGATGGTGTAGACAAGTCATACGGAAGGAGTCCCGTCGGTACGATGACTGCATTGTCCCAGCACCCTGCCAGTGACCGGAGATTTACCTGTGAGAGAGCCTGTGTCGTCATTTCACAACGACGTTTTCCTACGTGTTGACTGACTCTTGAATCATTAATATCGTAGTCACAAGGTACAAGGGGGCCGATCCTCTGGAGCAAAGGGGGGAGGGGGCGCTCTTCTCGCCCCCCCGCCCCCCCCCCCCACCAGTAGGCCCTGCTTTGCTGTCGTCCTGTTCAGGACGAGCGCCAGTCTATGCGCCAAATTCTGTACGGTGGCCCTTATTTGGCACTTTTCAAGATTTGATCTGCTCTCCTCCCCTTCCCCCTCTCCGATTGCATATCGTGTAGAACTGAAATGCGTGAATTTTGGACTGATTGGGATGAGGCGAATCGGTGGCCCAGGGTGTTGAACCGGAAAATCCATGAAACCATCGATTTCTGCCGACAAACTCGTGTATTACCCAATACAGGCGTTTTGTTTGCCTGAGCCTCCTTCACTGGACGCGTTCTTACGTCGCAGATCGCCACACACGAGCGGATTTTAGCGACGGGTCACGGACATTTGCGGCGGCTTCTTCGCCTGAAACCTTATTGACTGGAGTAGAGTTGTCTTCAGTGACGAGTCCCACTTTCAACTGAGTCCCGGTGACCGGCGAAGCCGTGCCTGGACGCGTCCCCTAGTTTGCCCGTGGGGCCCCTCAGGCCGTCACAATGGCTTCGTATGAGCAGTTGCCAGCGGGCTCGTGCGCGTGCGCAGAGCTGAATTCGCGTATCAGCAGTGCCTTCCTCCCGCCTCTGGCTGTTTGGTGTATGAGCAGTAGCAGCAAGCAGCCAGAAGCTACCCGGAGAAATTTCCCTGGCGCGCCCAAGCTGCCAGATCCGCGCTTGCGCAGAGCAAGCTGAGTTATAGTGGGGGGGGGGGGGGGGGGTCCTTCCCCACGTGACCCGTGGCCGTGTCTTCGTTTACAGCTCCCACATCAAATGAAAACAAAACAGATTTCTGTGGCTGGGAGCCATCAAGTGAATTAATATACATTCTCATAACCATGAAAGACCATAATAAGTTAGTAGTTTCAATTTTCTGATTTTATATTATTTCCACGTTATTAGCAATCAACCATTAATGTCTTAATGAAGCTATTTCTGTCCGTTTTATAGAGAAATTTGCTTCAGTTAATTTTTTTTCCGCTGAGGCAGTTAGTTTAGTTGAAACGAGGTGTTTCATTCCGCGCTGCTGGCTACTTTCAGCCTTCTTCAGTTTAAAGTGCAAATTTTCATCTTGTGGGCGAATGACGTTATACCATAATAAAGAACCAAACATGAGAATACAGTACTGGACCTCCAAGAAAATTAATATCACGAGAACTACATGAAACGCTGAATATCAGGCACTTCAGAGTCCATCTGGACATAGAAATGTGCAATTAGAGCGGAATGAAGCATTTTAGTATGGTTAATGAAATTCCGATGCTGCTGGAGTAGTCTCTGATGCCCTGTTCCTTTTATGACACTGTAAGATCTCTTAATTCTATATACGTGCGAACATACGTAAACATTGACTTGAAGCTAAGTAGGCAAATTTGGTCAATAGTTTTGAACTAAATATTTTGTTTCAAATATAATGACAGCTGTAGCAGAATTTTATAGATCTGCCTTCTGTGAAAGTGTTTTTCGATCACTAGGCACTTGTCTAGTACTACTTCTGGGCCTGAAGTTATTTCTTAATTTGTGTTTACGTCTTAAATTTATAGAATGCCATTCCATGCTAAATTTGAGACTGGCAGCATACCATGTTTTATCGTTTTAACTCCCCACATGGCTTCATATTTATTGCTAGAATAGAATATAAACTGTCAGTTGTACAGTTTCTTTGCCTCACAGACCACCATGTTAATTTTTTCACATTTTGAAATAGTCATGAAATTTATTGTCCATTATTCCGGTGTAAGCTACACAAGAAACTGTCTCTTTTTTTGTTGCAAGTAATTTGTATTCCATTCTAGTAGCTTTTTGCGGTGCTGTGTAGATGTAAACCAGTTGGAAATGCTACATAACAATATCGCAGAGTACGAATTTAAAAAAAAAAATCTGTCAAAGTCACCCCTTAGGAAAATGTTATGGTACTTCGAGCTGTGGAGTCTAATTTTGAAATGATATTTTGCCAAGAACTGCTTCCTTATTTGCATCCTTCATCTGTGTGGGATATGATAAAACAATTGCTCTAAGTACAATTCAGTATGTCCTCTCAACAACATGCCGCACAACTACACATGGTCACGTGATGCCCCACCAGAAATACGACGAAAAGCGTATGAGCAGAGCAAGCACCAAGCACGGGCTGCTTACGTCATCGTAGCTGCGCATGCGCACTACAGCCTGTTGTCTGGCGCTTTCTGGTAACTGCTCAAACGAACCTACTGACAGCACAGCGGTTCGTCGACCGTGTTCCACCCCTGCTTTGTCGTCCTTCGTCTCGACCCACTTCAGCAAGAAAATGCCCGCGTACACACGACTACAGTTTCTACTGCCTGTCTTCCTGCTTGCCAAACCCACCTTGCCCAGCGAGATCGCCGGTTGTCTCCCCAGTTAAGAATATTTGGAGCATTATGGACGGGGCCCTCCAACCATCTCCAGATTTTGACCACGTAACGTAGCATTTCGGCAGAATTTGGCATCCTACTGCTCTGCCCCTGGATACCGAGTGAAATAATTAATTGCGTAATGGCCAGAGGTGCACCAAAGCGTTATTAACTTGCTCAGTTTCTGAGGCTCCTTCTCTCGAATAAATAATCCATTTTTATCAAATTGTAATTCTTTGTTTGTGAGTACATGTACATCCCACCTACCAGTTTCAGTCCCATCCGGATAATCCTTCATACTGCGTCGTTATGTTTGTATGAGACTACATTCATACGGAGAATGTTGAGTTTCATTAGCTTTTGAGCTGATCTGACCTCATTTCGTCGTTTAATAAATCACTGTTCGAGGATTCTGTCGCATTTGCAGCTGCAATAGGATGTTTCTGAAGTGCTGTTGTATAAATTCCTCTTTATTTAACCAAACAGAGCAAATTTTAACAAGGGAATCAGGAAAGTCTAAGTTATACTCCAAATTGCCCCTGATGAATGAGTAGTTACCAGGTGACAACAAGTTTTAGTCGCTACAAATATAGTGAAGGGAGTTGATCAGTGACCACTTCGAAAAACTTATACCGCGAAAGACCTTGCTTCTGAAGACTGACACACGAACACTATACAAACAACAATGCAAAAAATAGGGCGTACAGAGAGATGGTTGAAGCATTTGTGCCCGCATCTCGTGGTCGTGCGGTAGCGTTCTCGCTTCCCACGCCCGGGTTCCCGGGTTCGATTCCCGGCGGGGTCAGGGATTTTCTCTGCCTCGTGATGGCTGGGTGTTCTGTGATGTCCTTAGGTTAGTTAGGTTTAAGTAGTTCTAAGTTCTAGGGGACTGATGACCTAAGATGTTAAGTCCCATAGTGCTCAGAGCCATTTGAAGCATTTGTGGACAGTATTCCAGCTGTGGACCAAAGTGATGTATAAATTAACAACAGTGTCTACCGAGGGAATACGTCAAACACATACAAGCAGACGACAAAAACTGGACACAATATTTAGTAAGGAACATCAATGCCTTATGTAAAGAACTATTTCTAGGCGCAGAAACCGTGCCATATTGTAAATATGTTGCGTTACAGACCCCTGATAATGGTTTATTTCAATTAAACGAAACTCGTTAGGTGACAAAAACGTTATTTTGTTGTGGTTGCAAAAGCTGATTTAAAATACCTTCAGCGATTTCAGAAATAATCTCAGGAAGGTCTAGGTCTCTAGAAGGAACCGTAAAAGGATTGGTGGGGGTTAATGAGTTCTAGAAATCGACACTAGACTGAGCGCCAATAAAATATTGCTTGTACTATGCTCATTATTGTAGGCTGTTACCCATTAACTGTGTTCCGTCTGTTATTTTAAAGCTATTGCGAATTAATGTACCTTATAAGAGCTCAAACAGCCGACGACTGTCACGATTTCCTTCCTACCATCGTCTATACTTTGTCCCTACTTTCCGAGTGCGAAAATGTGCTACGGTAAATAGAATGCCCTTAAACCGTCGCACGTTACGACATACTTGCGGTTAGACACCGTCGCAACTCCTGAAACGTGTCGCCAATGGCCTCTGGCTCGTTATGCGTGCACAGCAGTCCTGGGTCCGCGGATAAGTCAGGAAAATCCTGCAATCTTAGCCCTACACACGAACGGACCCGGTGTGCCGGCGGATCTGAGAGGCGGGGACTCAGCGTCAGGGGGAAGCGACGGGTGTGGGGTCGGCGAGCCAGACCCGCCACGGGTACAACAGAGCGGTGCTTCTGGCCCGACCCGTGTGCGGTGAGCGGACTGCTGTGGGGTTGCGTGTACCGCTGAGGGCTACGGCGGCGACCAAACCTCTCCGTCGTTCCTAGGTCCCCAGTTCCGTACATACATACATACATACATACATGCAAATGAGATTTGTATGTGATTGTTCGCTGTTTTTCAGATGCAAGTATCTGAGGACACAACTTTCCTTGCTCCTGTGGCGCCCAAATTATACACAATTCTCGCTTTCGAGCAGTGGAACCAAAGTGGAGGGCAGTGGAAAGAGTGAAACTTGGAAAGTAAGAGCCGCCCTAATGTACTAGCATCAACTCGCGAGTGCAAACAGCAGAGCGTCAGTGGAATGTATACGTCACGTGCGCTGCGTTATTTCCAGCCCTTGGCGCGTAGGTCACAGCACGTGACACTGCAGGTCTTACGAGCGCCAGCAGCCGTCTCCGGCGGGGAGCGAGTAACTGTTTCGGACGAGTTTAATTATTCTGTTTGACTGCGTGTTTAATGCGTGCGAGTTGTCGACAACGCGCAGCAAATTGAGACTTTTAGTCGGTGCGTTTTCAATTAAATACTGGTTTTCCATGGGCCCTGCACGGAGCCGACTGTTGGCGAAGTGTAGCGGACGAGCCTAGTAGTGCGACGTTACTAGTTTGTTGCAGGGCACCTGCATCTCGTGTACAAGTGTACGGAGGCGCTGCTGCAGCGTCCTGCCGCGAGATCGCGACGGCCGGAGAATGGCAAATGAAGCAGGAGGCCGTCTGCAAACACAGTGCCAAATAGTTGAACGGCAGCCAGCAGTCGTCTGTGGAAGCCAATTCCGTGCGCTGTCTGCCCCGCCATTATAACGGATGCCGCTGCGGAGACAGGAAGGGGGGTGCGGAGGAAATTAAGGGGTGTGCGTTGGCTACCCGCGTATTCGCGTCGTGTTCGTATAACCCGCGAGGCCCACAGGGGGGACGCTGCACACGACAGTCGCACAGCGGCGGCGACAACACCATCAGTCAACACTATCTCATTCTTCATTATATTTCGTTCTTAAAAGGAGGCGCGAGTTACTTATTTACTTGTGTATGTGTACTTTTTTAGTTTAATCTTAAATGTCTTACGTCCTGGAAGTACACATTTCCATAGCATCGTGCGTGGCTAGAGACTGCCGTGCTGTGTTGGGACGAAAGCTGTGTTGCAGTCCCTTTGCTCACCGGTCTCTGCGCGCTTTGAGATTGGCCCCTCACTTGTGGTCCAGTGCGAGGTCGTTTCGTAGTGTGAGAGACAGTGGAAGACTTTCACTGGAATTCGGGCAAAAGGCCTATCCGTTTTGTCCGACAAGAACGTTTCACGGATACAGGGAGCCTGAGCCGGTTGCAGTCGTCTGGCCTGGCTCTCAGCTTGCAGGGTCCGGCCACTCACAAAGGGCGGGCGAGCTTACTGCCGGCTGGCAGCTCCGATGTTGGGCGCGAGGTGGGTGTGCTTCCTCCTCAGGGACGCGGCTGCCGAGGAGCGGAAGAATTCTAGTGTGGGAAACACCGCAGCGATGGAACTGGTCCTTCCAGGTGCCGCCGGCCGTCTGCCGAGATGACGGCGGAGCCCACAGTCCGCTGCACCGTCGACGGGACCGACTGCGGGCCCTCGGTACAGAACTGTGCGACCGTACAGCCTGCAGATTCCTTGACTTCCGTCACTGGGTTGACATGTTTCGGGATCCGCTACATAGATCAGGGTTCATCACACACAAGAGGCGGCTTCACGGGTACAAGGGGCGGTGTCGAGTGGACTGGCCAGTTTTCTTGTGTTAGAGGCTCTCGAATAAGTGCAAACGGGGGTTTAGTCGCAAAGGGAGCAGTTCGAACCTAGGACGACGTTATACCTAGGAAATATCGGTATTATTGTTGCTAATTGTCCTAGATGTGTTGGCAAAGAACCAGAGCACCATGCACACACAGACAGCACTGAAGCTTAAGTCGTATTTGTACTGAAAGATGGCCAAAAACGCACACAAGTTCAGCCAACCTTTTACTGAGCGCGTAAAAGCGTGTTCAGAGGATGGACTAAATTCAGTTGGTAGTGGCGTACTTTTTGCTGGTAGGACTAGTTTATCTTCTAGTCAATTTGAAGCACATAATTAGCTGTGAGCTACTATGGGTAGAGGTTATTCTCGACGGAAATGAATTAATAATTGGTTCATTGCACCGACCCCCTTCTCAGATGACATATCTGCTGAAAGGTTCAAAGAAAACTGCTCCATCATTTCGGACGGTACGCGACTCATACGAGTACAGTTACAGGTCGTGGAGACTTCAGCTAGCCCGCGGTATCTTAGTGAAAATGTATGGCCAAAGTCGGTTGCAAACATTAAAAGTCATCCAAAACTGTACCAAATTCTTTCTGCGGAAATTATTTTGAGGAGTTAATTCAGGAGCCTACATGAAGTGTATGTGGTTGCGATAATTTACTAGATCTCGTAGCACTAAAATGCTTTTAAAAAGCAGGTAATAATTCGGTTGCACCTTCCTAAGAGAAAGTAATTGATAGTATTATACAATAAAATTTTCAGATATCTAACATAATCCACTTGGTACAAAAAGCAGGTCAGTTCACTATTGCAGAAGCAACGAAGAAGGCATTCCAGATTCAAAAGACCACAAAATATGCAATTTTTGCTACGGTTTACACATGCTCGAAGCTTAGTGCAGAATGATTCAAATGGCTCTGAGCACTATGGGAATTAACTTCTGAGGTCATCAGTCCCCTAGAACTTGGAACTACTTAAACCTAACTAACCTAAGGACATCACACACAGCAGTGCCAGAGGAACGATTCGAACCTGCGACCGTATCGGTCGCGCGGTTCCAGACTGTAGCGCTTAGTTCAGACACAAAAGTGAATACTTGTAGGTGCAAGCGATTATCAGAGTTAAATTTCTTTAGTGAAATATCCTATATAAAAATTCTACCTATGGTTCGCGTAACGTTCCTACATGCTCATTATTCAGTTCAGGCCCTTACTTTTATACATAGTCAAGTGCCATGACTACTATATCGTCTTTGTTCGTGCTTTGTATTATTGCCAGCTCATTTGTGGACATGTTGAGTTTTTTTTTTCTTCTGCGCTATGTTTGCGTCGTTTTCCCAGAGTGTTTCCTCTATTTTTGATTGTGTTATTTGTACTCGTCTTTGTGCATCATTTACGGTTGCGAGGAATTTAATCTGGTCCATGGTATTTGCTGTTAATTGTCCTTTTACTAGTGGAATTCTCTCATTTTTCTCTTGGATGATATATTTCTGTACGTTTATTATGCTTGGTTAACGTCATGCTGCTCTAGTTTCCTAAATAGTGTTGTAATTTCGTGGATTTCTCTTGATGATTTTACCTAAACGCTCTCCTTGTTTCCATAAAGTCTCTAAAAACATTTTTTTGTTCGTTTCTTTTTCTTTTCTGGTGTCGTACTGTGGACCTCTTATTATACACTTTGTATTCCCTGGCGTTTGTTTCCACTCGCGTGGATTTGGCGTCGTATAGTCCTCTACACCGAAGCAGTCAACCAGTTTTTCCTCCCCTCGATGTACTGTTTTCCAAAAAGCAGGATCCTTTTATTCGTCTTTGACGTTACTTTTCGTCTTTGTTATTGACAACTCTGGTCTCTTGCTTCATGTTATCAGTCACTATAAGTTTCGACAATAATTATCACTGATTGTGGATGCAGTTTCGGCATTAGCCCTATTTATACGTGTTGCAGCAAATATAAAAGGAAAGCTGTCCTTAACAGCTGCGTTACAACAAACCTGAAAAACTACAACGCACATTTCTATAATGTCGATGAGCAATGTAGGTACAATATGCATACATATCACTTGTTCCCAGTTCTCAATATAAAAGTGCTGTGTGGTAAGTCTGTCTACACCGCAAGTGCATATAAATTTATAATATGTTTTTGCTGTACAATTAGAAGTCATCCGCGTTAAGCAGTCAATTCTAAACATTCAACTTAGCAGTTTGTATCGTGCATGTGGATGGTATATAGTTTCAAATAGTGAAACACAGAAAATTACGTGGCATTCTTTATGATTTCTAGTATATTGAATTATATAGTTTTTAAAATAAACAATTATTTAAAAGAAACATTAATTTTACAATAAAAATTCAAATGAATATTTCTTTGGGTTTTACTACCGTAAACATAATAATAATAATAATAATAATAATAATAATAAAGGTAAAATAGTGACTGCTGTGTAAAATAGAGGAACAGAAGATGAAACACACTCTGTGGTTAAAAATTAATTTAGGCATATAAAATCAGAAATTTTCGTTTTTAATACATTATGAACTATCTAGTTTTCCTTTTTGCCTTTCTAGACTCTGTAACCGATCTACCGTATTAAGGGATCTAACATTACACATTCCGACCCATAGAACGACAGTTTTGTTTTTTCTGATGACGTCATGGTTCTGAGTAGTCACGCTGAGAGATCCGAATGAGAGACTGTTTTAGCTTCGGAATATTTTGCCAAGTAGGATGGAGTCATCAAGAAGCCATTCAGTAGAGCTGCAAGCCTTCAGGAAAAATAACGGCTGTAATTTCGCCTTGCTCTGACCCGTTCGCAATAGCAACGTAGCTGCAAGGCCCCGTTGGTTTTGTAGCCAAGTCAGTCATCCGAGCTGTTGCCCCTGGAGCTACTGTACGGCCCGTTTTACACGAGCGACTTTCTGTTCTAAACGGACTACTGAAAGTGCTTGCGCCTTTCGTGCCTGCGTGTAAATTAGCAAAGGTCCACAAAGCGAGTGTGTCTGTGACCTCACTGATCTGTAGACTGTGCCGAGGGTAAAGATCTAAATTTCCGAGTACACTGCACACTGCGCATGCGCAGAGACAGGTGACTACATCGGCGTCTGCAAACATCGGAAGTTATAACTGTTGGAGCTCACTCAGTCGTATTATAGAAATTGATTTGTGCTTTCGTATTTTCTTAATTTTTATTATATTGTTTACTTTGTTTTCACGGCACAATGGAAAGGTCCTGGTATTTTTACCTTCAAGTTTTCTCCTACCAGAGAGGAAATATCTGAGAGGAAAAAGCATTTACGTTTTTGCTGAGAAGAATGTACATTACGCATGAACAAGAAGGTAAATAGGTCAACTTGTTTTAATGAAAATTATTTCAACAGTGAAAAAGTCACGTTTGTTGGACGAGAAAAATAATTTTCGTTGCGATTTGGGACTTAGCAAGGAAACAAGGTACAAAGGATAACGTAAAAAGACACGATTTATGGCGTTCTACATATCGTTTGTAAGTAAGTACTGTCTCGATTAAATACATGCATTAGTTCTGAAATGTGTGGATGACATTTTTCGTATTTTTTCAGTTCTCAGGAGTGTAGGGAATTCGCCACACTACCTTGACAAGAACTTGCACTATGGATTTTGCTTTGGTCATTAATTGCTCTCATTGCTTGTTCCTGCATTTTATTTCTGTATTTCCAGTTTTTCCCAAGAAGGAAAAACCTCACTTCCACTGTTCGGATGCCAAACTGCACGGCAGACAGCTGTCTCGACACCGGCAATTTTGACGATGACGTGTAAACGAAAATGACCACACCAAACAGACGAGACTCAGTACGGAAGTAGAACACCAGGGGCGCTGCAGTAGACGCACTTGTCACGAGAAGTCAGTCGAGACAAGAGAGTCGATCATGTAAAAGGAGCTTAAAGGCCGCTTCAGGAACCATTATGTTTGTGTGGCCTCTGCACGCACACCCCAATGGTGGATGAAACTGTGGAGGTTAGGTCGTTGTGTTGTTTCCCCATTGCGTGTCGCATCCACATGCTAAAATGGTTTTTGCCAGCCAGTAACACGAAATGTTTCTATAAGTGGACCGTTAGAACTGGTTGAGTGCTCTACAGTTGGTCGTACTAGTGTCTCGTGTGCGGTTTGCTTCACAGGTTCACTATTGCACCAAATCTAATTTCCGGTTCACTCGATCTCCCGTGCGCTTCTGTTGATGGAGAGAGACGGCATTCGTGGCGTAATACTCGGTGGACAGTGACGGCAGAGTGTAGGAGGCTGAGGAGTTGGGGTGTGAGGGAGCCGCGACGTGGTGGGCGGGACCCGCTGCCCGCTCCGCCGAGTCCTGCAGAACAGAGTGTCGGCAGCAGGTGCAGGCCCTGGGGAACGAGCTGCCGCGGGGCAACACCACCAGTAGCTTCTGATCCTCACCGACATAGTGGGACACGAGCGGTCGCACAAAACTGTGCGGTCCCAAGTATCGAGCTGGCTGTCGAGGTACCTCGCTTCTGGGCCTTTGGGCCGGAGAGACGCTGCCGCAGCATGCGTACACTCTCAACCGTTCTGTTGTGACAGCTCATTACTTTGCTCATGTACGCTACGAACAGGTAGGAAGTTTAACTTACAACGGAATCTATACCGTTATTAACATCACTGTACCCTCTAGCCGAGCTACATTCAGATAAAAAAAAAATGGTTCAAATGGCTCTGAGCACTATGCGACTTGACTTCTGAGGTCATCAGTCGCCTAAAACTTAGAACTACTTAAACCTAACTGACCTAAGGACAACACACACATCCATGCCGGAGGCAGAATTCGAACCTGCATCCGTAGCGGTCGCTCGGTTCCAGACTGTAGCGCCCAGAACCGCACGGCCACTCCGGCCGGCTACTTTCAGATCAAACTGCAGTAGTTTTTGCCGGGTCGTAGACGTAACTTCATTATTGAAACGAGCTTCTAAAGACGCCAGAAAACTTACGTTGCTTTGATGGGGTAACGCTGTTACTGAAAGCCCAGCTAGCACATTACGAGGGGACTATCACCGCTCTCTGAAGGGCTGCTTGCTTTTCCCTTCCCTAGACACAAGGCGCTCGTGGGCGTGCACTATTAATAACCTCTATTATTTTGTACTACTTCGGTAACATTTTCGCTCATTTTATGTATTTTTTCTGTTCTACATGTCACGTTTTCTGTAGTTTGCCAGACGCTAAAAATAAATGGTAAATAATACAGTGTTGCTCTATAATGGTTACATGTAGGTGCCAAGCACGGCCATCGCCGAATTCACGCGACCGACGGTCTGAGCAGATCTAAGTCCATGTCTATCATCGAGCACATTTGTCGTTTCAGAGCAGTCGTCTTCGTCACTTGACGTGACACTATCCAACCGACTCACTGCAAGTAAATTGCGCGGGCAATCTCGTTTACCAAACCACGTCGGAGTGAGTGAACAGTTAGGAGCTGTAGCGCACATCCAGGGGGAAATCTCGGAATATGTCCGCATCAGGACTGGGCAGCAAATAACTATTTTTTCAGTTTTCATCGTGCGACCGCTTTTGGCTGCAAACGTGTCGTCGTCATTACCTGGCGCCACGATTCCCGATTGTAGTCAGTTTCGTCGCCGCTGTCGCGGTGGGTGGGAATTTTTGTAACTTGTCGTCAATCGTCTGAGAAACATTTAGCGTCAGTAACTGTTCTCTGCTCGACATAAATTCCTCTTGAAAGCAGCCCATTAAGGGGACACTGTAGCTGTGCTATCCAAACACGACTACCTAGAGAAATAAATATTTCTACGCCCATCATCCGTGATTTTTTTGTTAACTACGTTTCCAATGCACTACGTCAGAATAAACGAGCTACAACAAAAGTTATGTGTTTGGGTCGCTAGTGGTGTTTGGAAGGTCGCTATCGCAGAAACCTGAAACGACGAGCCGCTTTAGACGCGAGGGACGCCCTGCGGTACGTTTCCCTTGTCCTCCTATTAACTGCGTGTCGGGCAGAATGGCAAACCCACGGAAACGGCGATTTCTCTGTACTAAAAA
Organism: Schistocerca cancellata; assembly: GCF_023864275.1. Lineage (NCBI taxonomy): Eukaryota > Metazoa > Arthropoda > Insecta > Orthoptera > Acrididae > Schistocerca > Schistocerca cancellata. Next base: position 605,138,684 of record NC_064632.1, on the reverse strand, counting down.
CGTGGAAAATACGCCGTTGAGTCGTGGCTCGTTCCCAAATGGAGCAGAGTTTCCTCATCTGCTGATACTGAGTGAGGCGTAGCAGTGGCGAGGCCCGCGAGGTCCGAAGAGGAAGCGGAGCGGAGCGCAGGGCAGGGGGAAGGCTGCAGCGCAGTGGCCCCGGTACTGCTGGACCCCGCCGGCGGCCGATGTCTTCAGATCGGTAAGCCGCTACGTACGCGGTCACACTACAGCCCATCCTATCTCCGGAACGTACAGACTTGGGTCTGTCAAATTCAGATAAGTTTGTGTTCTTCGGTCAAATCGACCGACATTCTCTTACACGAAATATGGAGTTTGAGAAACAAGTTTTGTTCAACAAAGAGTGACTTTGTGGCATTTTGAGGATAAAAATGTCATCATCGGGATATAGTGCGGAACCTCTGGAATGAAATCGCAGGTTTATTCGAAACCTCAAATAAGTTAAATCTTTACTGGAAAGTTTAGGCATAGATTATAACCTCCAGAATTAACTTGTTCAAGTGAAGAGGGTGGCATATCCTATATGCTACTGTACTGTATCCTTTTTTTGTGGTAGGTTCTGATTAGTTGCCTACATATTATTATTACTGCTTACTATTAAATTGTGAGGAGCCTAATTACAGGTTACAATTTCAAAAACCACAACATGAAAATCCACCGTCGCAACCACCTACAGTAGAAGAAATAGAAAAGATTATCAAAGCATTGAAGAATAACAAAGCACCAGGTGAGGATGGGATAGTGGCAGAAATGTGGAAACTAGCGGGCTTATCCGCATGTCGGAAAATTCACAAAGTAATTAAAGACATTTGGACGAAAGGAATCATACCCAGTGACTGGAAACAAGCATTGATCCACCCTCTCCACAAAAAAGGAGATAAAACAGACACCAACAACTACAGAGACATATCCTTGTTACCAGTGACATACAAAATACTTTCTAAAGCACTTTTAAATAGAATAGAGGAACAAGCAGGACCTAACATAGGAGATTATCAAGCAGGATTTAGAAAAGGTAGATCATGAGCAGAACAGATTCTTAATTTAAAAACAATTTTGAGAGTAAGAGCTATACAAAATAAAAATACAGTAGTTACTCTCGTAAACTTCAAGAAGGCCTACGACTCAGTTGATAGACAAACACTTAATCAAGAGTAAATCGGGCAGACGTATAGTTGTGACGACCACGGCGGACAGAGCCATCACACCGACGTCATCTCAGACGCCGTCGCAATCTGTTCCACCGCGCGACCGTGGCGCTGGGCGCGGACGGCGGAGGGAGCGCGCCGCGGGCGGAGGGTATTTAAATCGGCCGCCGCCGCGACCAAACCCAGTTCCCTCTGAGCAGCCATAGAGTACGGATCTCCGTGCCGGCACGTTCACAGGAGCTCAGTCCGTCAGTTCACCTGATGATGGCGACATGTTTGATCGCCGAAATATTGTGCCCGTTGGACACTATAGACCGGCAGCATACCCGTGGATATTTTGACTATTCCAGATACTTTATGAATCAGGGATAGATGAAAACACCAGAAGACTTGTCGAACAAACGCTCACAGATACAACATCAAGAATTAAGTTTCAAGGCGAATTTTTTGAACCATTCAAAATCAAAACAGGTGTTCGACAAGGTGACGGACTGTCCCCAATTCTCTTCAACTTGGTTTTAGGGAAAGTAGTAAAAACATGGGAAAACACATTAAAAAACAGAGGCACATAGGGTATAAGCATGGGCCAAGGAAAGAACAAATTTGAAGTAAAATGTTTAGCCTTTGGGGATGATATGGAATTGATAACTGAAAACCGAACAGACGCAACAGTTATGCTTGATATGTTACACTAGATTGCTGAAAAGACTGGGCTAAAAATATCCTACGAAAAAACCGAGTATATAGAACACAAACATAATACAGAAAAGTTTATGAAAACAAAGTATGGAGAAATTAAAAGAGTTGATAGATTCAAATACCTGGGGGAGTGGATCCAAGCCAATGGACTAGATAACACAACAAATAAAGAAAGAACAAAAAAGTTGGAATTTGCATATAAATTAACACAAAAGTACTACAATAAGAAATCAATATCCATACAAGCAAAGATTAAATATTATAATTATAATTCAGTTATTAGGACACAAGCAACATATGGATCAGAGTGCCTAACATTGAATAAGAAAGGCGAATTAAGAGAACTAGAGGGCCGGCTGCGGTGGTCTCGCGGTTAAGGCGCTCAGTCAGGAACCGCGCGACTGCTACGGTCGCAGGTTCGAATCCTGCTTCGGGTATGGATGTGTGTGATGTCCTTAGGTTAGTTAGGTTTAAGTAGTTCTAAGTTCTAGGGGACTGGTGACCACAATGTTAAGTCCCATAGTGCTCAGAGCCATTTGAACCATTTTTTAAGACAACTAGAAAAAAGAGAGAGAAAAATATTAAGAAAAATTCTTGGTCCTGAGAAAAACAAGGAAAATGGTGGATTAAAAGGAGAAATGAAGACCTATACAAAATACAGAAAAGATCACAGATACAATGAGGAAGAGACGGCTAAAATTTTATGGACATTTAAGAAGAATGGAAGAAACACGGATTACAAAGAAAATTTTTAATTACGTTAGTAAGCTGAAAAACACTGTAGGATGGATAGAAGCAGTAAAGAAAGACGCCAACAAAATAGTTGTTACAGAAGAAATAATACGTGACAGGAATAACTTTAGGCTACTTATAGAAAACGCAAACTATGAAGAAGATGCGCCAAAACCTCGACCCAAGAGAGTGTGGACAGATGAGCAGAGACGAGCAGTTGGCGAGAAAATGAAGAAGTACTGGGGAGAACGGAAGAAAATGAAACACCATAAGTCTTAAGTTGTATGCGGTCCATAGCTGGCCAAATTCATAATAAAAAAAAAAAATTACTGCTTACTGGCGTTTTATGCCGGATGGTAGTGATACTGTTAACATAAAGTGATTTGCAAACGTGGCGTACGGTGTGTATTTCCACTTTTAAATGCTTTAGGTTTCCAAAGGATCTTACGGTACAGTTTATGCTCGTCATTCACTCGTGGACTAAATGACAGTCATTGAAGGTTAGCTGCGCGGGGTAGCTGTGCGGTGCAGGGCGCCTTGCCACGATTCGCGCGGCTGTCGCCGTCGGAAGTCGGAGTCCTCTCTCGGGCAGGGGTATGTGTGTTGTCCTTAGCGTAATTTAGTTTAAGTTAGATTAAGTAGGGTGTAGGCCTAGTGACCGATGACCTTAGCAGTTTGCCACCATAGGAACTTACCACCACCACTGAAGGTTGATTAACGTACGTCGACACAACTCTAAATAAATGCAGCGAAACAGATTGTTTATAACTGGCTTTTCAAGGTCACCAGGAATTATCTCGGGTGTGTAACACAACGTTTCTCCCGTCATCTCGTATATTCGTAAAAGTTGTCCGGTTATTCCGCTAACTGACGACAGTGTGTATAGTACTCGGCACGTTCTTTACGAGACAGGAAGGCTCATTCACACGGATTCGGCATCTCCTTAATAGCAGAAGCCGCTGTGCAGCACTCGTATCCGAACACGGTGGCGTCGTGATATCGACCCCATCTCGAGAGGCTAAAACTAACCTACTTCGTACATAGAATAGATGTTAACCTAACCCAACCTCCTCGACCCTGGCACAAAATGACGGAGGAAATCGGACGCACTACGACGACACTGTCGGCCGACGTTATCGGGCGGCCTCTGGCGACGTCGTGAGACCGAGGGCCGTACTCGGCGGCACTGTGGGCGCAGGGCCGGCGGGCACTACGTAGAGCGGCCTTGAGCCTGTTCCCACAAATGAGGCGAGAGGTGCGCTGAGGCAACGTGGGAAGTCCGGCCCTATCTCCGCGCTCGGCTCGTAATTGCCCGCTTGCAGGCAGGGAGGCGACGGCGCGGCGACAGAGGCCTTTGCGACACACTGTCTCGACTACCGGGGACGTGTCGCAGTGCTTCGCGGGGACCCGACGTTACTTTCGTAAAAGAAAATAACTTACGAAAGGGCACATCCATTGGAAATGTTACACGTAACATGAAATTAGCCCAAAAACATCGAGCTGAAGTTTACCACACAGGTTACTTTTCGGTGCCTAAAGTGTTTTGAACGTTTCTTCTCGCTTACAAGATACATCACCTCCGCACTCTCACTTACTCGCGTCAGTTGAGCCAGTACGGAAAGCTTCAGCTCTTCTGCTGCGACACTGCTGCTTTACGAGCTGTGCGTCTCAGTCCGGGGCAGGAACGGCGTAAGGTTCGCCGTAAGCCCCGCCTGCGGGTTCGCGCGGCGGCCCTTCCGCAGGCTCCTTCTCCGGCAGCCGGCCGCCGGCCGCCCTGCAGGAAACTGGCCGTGTTGTCCGTGACAGCGCCTGCCCTGCCGCCCTGTCTTTCTCGTAACTCCCTGTAAGGCTCTCTGCAGGGGCCCTGTCTGGCATCTGACGTCGCCGCCTACAGGGCTCCAACTCTCACACACGAGACGAAACGAGAGTCTGAAGCAGCCACCGGCCGACCTGCGGTCTTCCTCAAACGAATTTAAAGGAACTATCCGAAAAAAAAAAAGATTCTCGCACGTCTACATCGACACTCGGCAAGCTGCCTGACGGTGTGCGGCCGGATGGTACGTATCGAAGTTTCGTTTGTCAGCTTCGTCGCGAACTGCCTGTCATTTCCTTAACGGTCGTAATTATTGTGGTATTTTGAGGTTAAGTAAACCTCTGCAACAAATTTTAAAAGTTTTCCTCGAAACATACGGGTCACAACGAATTTGCATTTAGTGCATGTTATGTCATACATTGCACTGTACAAAATGCACGTAACATATTGAATTAGTCTGTAAATGGGTAAAGAAGTCGGTATCTGTTGCCAATCTCGAGGAGTCCACTGTACGTACAGCACTGCATTCCGGCGAAAAAGCTAGAATGAAGCATTCGTAAATTCGTTGTATCTGATAAACGGTTTTACTTACAGAAAGAACATTTTGGCAAGAAATGGTTCGCTCTGAGCACTATGGGACTCAACTTCTGAGATCATTAGTCCCCTAGAACTTAGAACTAGTTAAACCTAACTAACCTAAGTACATCACACACAACCATGCCCGAGGCAGGATTCGAACCTGCGACCGTAGCGGTCTCGCGGTTCCAGACTGCAGCGCCTAGAACCGCACGGCCACTGCGGCCGGCCACATTTTGGCAAATGATAGCGTGCAATGAGAAGAGTAATTTGCCACATGATTAATATGCGAGATTTGCAAATCTACGAGGTGCATTCAAGTTCTAAGGCCTCCGATTTTTTTTCTAATTAACTACTCACCCGAAATCGATGAAACTGGCGTTACTTCTCGACGTAATCGCCCTGCAGACGTACACATTTTTCACAACGCTGACGCCATGATTCCATGGCAGCGGCGAAGGCTTCTCTAGGAGTCTGTTTTGACCACTGGAAAATCGCTGAGGCAATAGCAGCACGGCTGGTGAATGTGCGGCCACGGAGAGTGTCTTTCGTTTTTGGAGAAAGCCAAAAGTCACTAGGAGCCAGGTCAGGTGAGTAGGGAGCATGAGGAATCACTTCAAAGTTGTTATCACGAAGAAACTGTTGCGTAACGTTAGCTCGATGTGCGGGTGCGTTGTCTCGGTGGAACAGCACACGCGCAGCCCTTCCCGGACGTTTTTGTTGCAGTGCAGGAAGGAATTTGTTCTTCAAAACATTTTCGTAGGATGCACCTGTTACCGTAGTGCCCTTTGGAACGCAATGGGTAAGGATTACGCCCTCACTGTCCCAGAACATGGACACCATCATTTTTTCAGCACTGGCGGTTACCCGAAATTTTTTTGGTGGCGGTGAATCTGTGTGCTTCCATTGAGCTGACTGGCGCTTTGTTTCTGGATTGAAAAATGGCATCCACGTCTCATCCATTGTCACAACCGACGGAAAGAAAGTCCCATTCGTGCTGTCGTTGCGCGTCAACATTGCTTGGCAACATGCCACACGGGCAGCCATGTGGTCGTCCGTCAGCATTCGTGGCACCCACCTGGATGACACTTTTCGCATTTTCAGGTCGTCATGCAGGATTGTGTGCACAGAACCCACAGAAATGCCAACTCTGGAGGCGATCTGTTCAACAGTCATTCGGCGATCCCCCAAAACAATTCTCTCCACTTTCTCGATCATGTCGTCAGACCGGCTTGTGCGAGCCCGAGGTGGTTTAGATTTGTTGTCACACGACGTTCTGCCTTCATTAAACTGTCGCACCCACGAACGCACTTTCGACACATTCATAACTCCATCACCACTTGTCTCCTTCAACTGTCGATGAATTTCAATTGGTTTCACACCGCGCAAATTCAGAAAACGAATGATTGCATGCTTTTCAAGTAAGGAAAACGTCGCCATTTTAAGTATTTAAAACAGTTCTCATTCTCGCCGCTGGCGGTAAAATTCCATCAGCCGTACGGTGCTGCCATCTCTAGGACGTATTGACAATGAACGCGGCCTCATTTTAAAACAATGCGCATGTTTCTTTCTCTTTCCAGTCCGGAGAAAAAAAATCGGTGGCCTTAGAACTTGAATGCACCTCGTACCACGATTTCGAGCTGAACAATGGGATAATTTAATTTTTAAGGGTAGTTGGTAGCTTATGAAACGAGAGTTACTGTGAGTTTTGCAACAGTATAAGTGAAGACGTTTTATACCGAGAATGAGGCTTTTGGTAACCTTTCTTGTCCTCAATTGCTGGTTTAATAATACACTGTTTCAGTAGTCCGTCGCAATTTCAAGTTCATTATAATATTACTGAGAAGAATTTTTGTGATTTATACTATGTTTTCACAAAAGAAACCAATTTTAGCATGAAAAGAAGTTACTTATTAGACAAAGCTCGTGACTGATAACGGCTCCCTGATGAAGAGAAGGCAATAAGAAGTCTGGGGAAGATAAACTGCTACCTTTGATAAAATTTTGATGGAATTCTGTACCTAAGTTTATTTTTAACAGTGAATGATTGGCATTCATATTTGCCAAAAGATTTTACTTCTGTATGTCAGCTATCTGAGAAACATCATAACATTTCAGTTTGTAGACTCCTGTCAACTACCTGTTAATACGTAAACAGATTATCAATATTTTTGACGAACTAAAAGATGTTTGTGGTGGTAAAGTACAATCTCCTCTCTGTAGAGGTATAGGAAGTAAAAGATGAACAAATGAAGCTGTGAGGAATACAACAATCATATTTTTAACCGAATAGTTTCTCTAAAATCTTCCTTGCTGGTCACACAGTCGTGTGGGCCGCGTCGTTCTCTCGGCAGACCTTAAACCGCGTGAGAGCCAGGGGGGCGAGATAACCACCCCCCTCCCACCCACCCGTTTTACTTCAACAGCCAGACGGGCAACCCAGCAGACCTGCGGCAAACGGTACTGCGCGCGAGGACTTGCTTTACATCCCCTACCCTCCCCTCACCTCCTCTCACCTTACATTCCAACTCACCACAACGAGAATGTGGCCTAAGAGACTGCAACGAGCACCAGAATGGCTGGGTTTTCGTCAAAAAGCAGCTTCTGTACTGGCGCATTTCGTCGATTTCTTGCTGTTTCACATGCTATTAGTACCAATAGCGTATAAGAACAACACAGATGCCAGTTACTTTGTGTATTTCTCTCCATTAACATGCCCCATCAATTGTCTCTACTGAAGTGCTGATCAGTTAAATTGTTACGCACAAACAGTATTCGAGAAAACAGTTCAACTGATTAATTATTTATGGTAGAAAATACTTCTGAAAATATTTCGTAACGATACGGAATCATCGATTACGGTACGGTTAACGAAAGGAAAAAGAAACTTACCATAAGCAAGAAAGACGACTGTATATGAAAATATTTGAAATGAACTATCTTACCCCTTATGCTTGCAAATGTGAATTTCTTCATAAAAACCTGAATACAGCGGTCTCTCCCTGCCGAGTCATCTGTAGCCCGTTGAGTTTCTCAAATACGCCTGACGGAAACGATAATTTGCTTTGTAGGAGAGATTGGCATTCAGCAGCGTTGTGAGGTAAAAACAGTGTAATTCATTTTTTAGCTCGGAGAGTTGTTTCAAAGATAAGCCTTGATAGCCATCGCTCTTCCGTAAGTTCTGAAAGTGTGCTGAAATTCGATACCATATCGTACAAATTTATGAAAAGATGACTGTTAAGGGGGCGATTTTTATCGGGAATGTTAACTTGCTGTTATACAGTATTCGCGAATTTTCTTAGCCAGTAAATTTTCTGAATGAACGATGCAATGAGTGAAAGTACTGGGACCGCTGCTTGGAAATTCGTCGTAGACGTAGAATATAGAAATTCTTTTCCTCATTAACGTTGCACTGTCTGTACATATTTCAACAAATTTATTCCATTTCGAGCTAATTTAATTGAAAAAGTAGTTAACTCTTCGAAAAATGTCATTAGTTTCAATATCGCCCACTAATTACTGACGAAATAGTCCGTGGCACAACCTCAGCACATTAGAACCTGAGATATGAGTGCGCCTGCGCAAACTGTGTGGCGTCAGTCGATTTGTGCACAGAACTGTAAATTTAATTGTTGCAGTAAGCTGCGCACACTCGTCATTTCTAATTTCGTCACTACGTACAAGTTTCGGTTGCTGCAAGCTCCGCTTCTCATTGATTCCGAGGACGCTGGTGACTAAGCGAACTGCGCGAGTCGCTCCGCGCCATGTGCTCGTGCAACTCTAGTGGAGCCGGGGTCGAGTACGGTGGAAGTAGGCAATGGGACAGCGAGCATTCCTTCCGAATTTCTAAAATCATTGGTGGCAGGGGCAACCAATTATTATTTATATGGTTATGTAAGTTGCCGTATAGAAAATATATGTCAGGAGACGTGCCATCGGACTTCTGAAAGAAAATCGTGTATGGAATACTGAAGATAGCAAACGCATCTTAAGATGTCGTAGATCCCAGTTACTGCCAAAAATAATATACAGAAGAAAGGACAAGAAAATCGAGAATTTATTAGATAAATGTCAGTTTGTGTCTGGAACAATCAAAGGCGCAAGGGAGACAGTTCTGTAATTGTGCTAGATAATGAAGGCACGCTGCGTGTCGTTGGTTGTGCGGCGTGCTGGCGTGAATAAGGGCCAGGAAATCCCGGGTTGTTTTTACCAATTATGTAGTGTGTACCTGCCACAGCACAAATTCGATTAGGTTTCTGCCAAACCGACTGACTTTGCCAGTTTTTCTGCAACAGGTACACCTCGAATTCACAAAAGCTGACGCCACCAGTTAGCGCGGTCTAGACGACAGTAAGGTGGCAGAGCTGGCGGGCTGACCCACCGCCGCCGCAGCCTTCGCGGGCACGTCCCTGTCCTATTGACGACGTCGGCATAGCACGCAGTTGCGTCCTGCCCACGTCCTGCCGGAGACGTACGACTTACTAAACGGAACAAGTGTTTGAGAATGCCCTCGGCGCGTGTCTGGGCGATTTGGGTGGAGTGGAGTGAGCACCGAGCGCGGCGTGAGCTGGCAGCCACTGCGGTGTCCGCCCTCAGAGCCAGACTGTTGTCGTCTGTCAGCTACCGCAGTGCGCCTCTGCACGAGCCAGACAACACGAGCCCCACTGCAACTCGGTGAACACGAATCCCGCCTGTTCCCTGCTAATCGCTAATAGAATCTTGATTGCTTTTCCAAACGTGGAGCGCTGTAGTTCGTTAATACGGAAACTCCATGGTTTCGGAGGCTTTGTAAGGCACATTACTTAATCGTCGTACTTCTCAAAGGCGAGGAAGACGTGCGCCTACAAAATCGGCTGCGGCTGCTTTCGTCATTAAATAAATTATTCAGGGAGATGACATAAAGACGATTCTTCGACTTAGGTTTGTTATTATCACACGCAAAAGGCTGCACTGTCTGGGAAATACTCATGTGTGGTAAAGTTGTATCAAGTACCGGCTGGCAAATGACCCGAAATACGAACTGAACTCACGTTCAAGTCTTAGTCTTGTGACCGTACACTTATGTACTCGAAAGAATGGTTTCTCGTGAGAGGTAAGTGTGCTGCCCTTGTATTTTTCGACGTCGCATTTTATTTTTCTATTCTGATACGTAAATCTGTGAAGATTTATCACGACAAATAAGAGACATATATCACGAAGGTTTGAAAACAGGGTCGATATTTATCCGTTGTTAATAACACGTAACACACTATCACGCTAGAACAATGTTTGCGGTATGAAAAGGAGTATGTCCTTGTCTCTTTATACTATCCGTCATTTTCTGATCGAGCTGGTCGGCGGAATGGTAAGACACTGCAATCTTAATTCGTGAGGACGTCGGTTCAGATCCCCGACTCACCAACTAGATTTAGATTTTTATATAATGCATTACAAAGCATCAGCTGTACCAACACAACTTTGTTCCTCGGTTTCGGTTCATGAAACCATCATCACTGGAAACTTAGGCGGACATTGGTGTTTTACACATAATATCGGTACAATGGCACTTTACTTTAAACTTGCTTCTGTTTTGAATTTACACGGCCGCTGTGGCCGAGTGGGTCTACGCGGTTCAGTCCGGAACCGCGCTGCTGCTACGGATCGCAGGTTCGAATCGTGCCTTGGGCATGGATGAGAGTGCTGTCCTAGGGTTAGTTAGGTTTAAGTAGTTCTAAGTTCTAGGGGACTGATGACCTCAGATGTTAAGTCCCATAGTGCTCAGAGCCATTTGGACAATTTTTGGCTTTTCCAGTATTTGCTAATCATTACAGCAACTTGTGGCAAAGTACTTGACAGCTTTACACTATTGGTTCAACAAAATCGTAGGCTTGTTCACGAGTTCCCTAAACTGGTTATGCGAATGGCGCGATGGTTCCTCGAAAAGGACGCTTTTATTGTTAGTTTTGTTGAAGGTATGATTTTTCTCATAATTTATTTTTTCGTTTGTTGGTTCATGGTTCATGGTGTGGGTTCCTGTAGTCATGTCCTAGTTCATGAACGACGGGCAACGTATGAGTGGCCAAGTAAGTGGTCCCGACAGTCGGGATACCAGTTACTTTGGAATAAGGCTGGGCATCTCGGACATATTCTGAGTCGTGGTCACCTTTGTGCTCATACGGCAAAGACTACCAAATCCACCGGTTAGTCCCTCAGCCGTTAGGGGTAAAACTCAATGGGACTCGGGGCAAGTAAGGCTAGCAACCTGCTTCCCTGGTACTTTAAATATGATGCTGGCAACAATCAGAGCAAAATGCCTCGGACCTTTGGAGGTGACGGAGTACCACCTCTAACTGACAAACCAGGGACTCCTAAGATACGACTTGGCAAACAAATGGTAATGAGATGGGGAGCTATTAATATCAATGGGGGCTACTCTGGGAAGAAGGTAGAGCTGGCAGAGGCTGCAAGTAAGATGGGGTTGGACATTTTAGCTGTTAGTGACATTCGGGTAAGGGGTGAGAAAGAAGAGAAAGTGGGAGAATACAAGGTCTACCTGTCAGGAGTCAAAGCAGGAATAGCACAATGGGGTGTAGGGCTTTACACCAGGAAAGAAATGGAACCCAGCGTAGTTGCAATAAGGTATGTAAACGAACGACTGATGTGGAAAGATTTGACAGTGTCTAGCAAGAAAATTAGGATTGTGTCAGTATATTCGCATTGTGAAGGGACAGATCAAGATAAGATGGATAGTTTTTATGAGGCACTCAGTGATGTAGTTGTTAGAGTAAAGGACAAGGACAGTGTTCTTATCATGGGTGATGTTAACGCCAGGATTGGAAATCGAACAGAAGGGTATGAAAAGGTTATGGGTAAATTTGGAGAGGATATGGAGGCCAACAGGAACGGGAAACAACTCTTGGATTTCTGTGCCAGTATGGGCTTAGTAATCACAAACTCCTTTTTTAAACATAAGAACATTCATCGGTATACTTGGGAAGGCAGGGGAACCAGATCTGTCATTGACTATATAATAACAGATCAGGAATTCAGGAAGGCTGTGAGGGACACACGTGTATTCAGGGGATTCTTTGACGACACTGATCATTATTTAATCTGCAGTGAAATTGGGATTGTGAGGCCGAAAGTGCAGGAGGTCAGGTCCATATGTAGGAGGATAAGAGTGGAGAAACTTCAGGATAAGGAAATCAGGTACAAGTACATAACAGCGATCTCAGAAAGGTACCAGTTAGTTGCATGTAGTCAATTACAGACATTGGAAAAGGAGTGGACAAGGTACAGGGACACAGTACTAGAAGTGGCTAAAGAATGTCTTGGAACAGTAGTGTGTAAAAGTAGGATGAAGCAAACAGCTTGGTGGAATAACACAGTCAAGGCAGCCTGTAAAAGGAAAAAGAAGGCGTATCAAAAATGGCTACATACTAGAACTCAGGTAGACAGAGAAAGTTATGTTGAAGAAAGAAACAAAGCCAAACAGATAATTGCAGCATCCAAGAAGAAATCTTGGGAAGACTTTTTGGAAACAGGTTGGAGACTATGGGTCAAGCTGCTGGAAAACCATTCTGGAGTGTAATTAGCAGTCTTCGAAAGGGAGGTAAGAAGGAAATGACAAGTATTTTGGACAGGTCAAGAAAACTGCTGGTGAATCCTGTGGATTCCTTGGGCAGATGGAGGGAATATTTTGAAGAGTTGCTCAATGTAGGTGAAAATGCGGTCAGTAATGTTTCAGATTTCGAGGTAGAATTGGATAGGAATGATGATGGAAATAGGATCACATTTGAGGAAGTCGAAAAAATGGTCAATAGATTGCTGTGCAATAAAGCGGCTGGGGTGGATGAAATTGAGTCGGAACCCATCAAATACAGTGGAATGTCAGGTCTTAAATGGCTACACAGGATAATTGAAATGGCCTGGGAGTCGGGACAGGTTCCATCAGACTGGATAAATGCAGTAATCACACCAATCTTTAAACATGGAAACAGAAAAGATTGTAACAACTACAGAGGTATCTCTTTAATCAGCGTCGTGGGTAAAATCTTCTCAGGTATTGTTGAAAGGAAAGTGCGAGTATTAGTTGAGGACCAATTGGATGAAAATCTGTGTGGGTTTAGGCCTCTTAGAGGTTGTCAGGACCAGATCTTTGGCTTACGGCAAATAATGGAGAAGTGTTATGAGCGGACCAGGGAGTTGTATTTATGCTTTATAGATCTAGAAAAGGCATATGACCGGGTTCCTAGGAGGAAGTTATTGTCTGTTCTACGAGATTGTGGAATAGGAGGCAAACTTTTGCAAGCAATTAAAGGTCTTTACATGGATAGTCAGGCAGCAGTTAGAGTTGACGGTAAATTGAGTTCATGGTTCAGAGTAGTTTCAGGGGTAAGACAAGGCTGCAACCTGTCTCCACTGTTGTTCATATTATTCATGGATCATATGTTAAAAACAATAGACTGGCTCGGTGAGATTAAGATATGTGAACACAAAATAAGCAGTCTTGCATATGCGGATGACTTAGTTGTGATGGCAGATTCGATTGAAAGTTTGCAAAGTAATATTTCAGATCTAGATCAGAAATGTAAGGACTATGGTATGAAGATTAGCATCTCCAAAACGAAAGTAATGTCAGTGGGAAAGAAATATAAAGGGATTGAGTGCCACATAGGAGGAACAAAGTTAGAACAGGTGGACGGTTTCAAGTACTTAGGATGCATATTCTCACAGGATGGCAACATAGTGAAAGAACTGGAAGCGAGGTGTAGCAAAGGTAATGCAGTGAGCGCTCAGCTACGATCTACTCTCTTCTGCAAGAAGGAAGTCAGTACGAAGACTAAGTCATCTGTGCACCGTTGAATCTTTCGACCAACTTTGTTGTATGGGAGCGAAAGCTGGGTGGATTCAGGTTACCTTATCAACAAGGTTGAGGTTACGGATATGAAAGTAGCTAGGATGATTGTAGGTACTAGTAGATGGGAACAATGGCAGGAGGGTGTCCACAATGAGGAAATCAAAGAAAAACTGGGAATGAACTCTATAGGTGTAGCAGTCAGGGCGAACAGGCTTAGATGGTGGGGTCATGTTACACGCATGGGAGAAGCAAGGTTACCCAAGAGGCTCATGGATTCAGCAGTAGAGGGTAGGAGGAGTCGGGGCAGACCGAGGAGAAGGTACCTGGATTCGGTTAAGAATGATTTTGAAGTAATAGGTTTAACATCAGAAGAGGCACCAATGTTGGCACTGAATAGGGGATCATGGAGGAACTGTATAAGGGGGGCTATGCTCCAGACTGAACGCTGAAAGGCATAATCGGTCTTAAATGATGATGATGATGATTGTTGTTTTCTGCCCATTTCGTCCCTCGCCCTCGACCAACTCAATCCTGTGATCCGCGTGTGATGATCTGTCCCCCCGCCGATGGTACTTCAAGCCATAAAATTTCTTCTTCCTGCCGCAATTTTTGTCTCTGTTGATCACTGCGCAGCCGCACAGACCAATAGTGTACAGTAATTTGTTACCTTGCTCCGACTTCGGTCAGGAAAGCGAGTCCGCTATTTCGTGAATCTTTTGTACGAATATTGCGTGCAGGACAATACTTGCTTCGTGTTTTAGGATTTGGCCACAATAATTGAGAGCACGCTGCAGGCCCTTCCCGCCTTCGTTCGGGTGTTGCACAGCCTGCAGTGGACCGAGTCGCAGTAGAGGCGCCGAGTGTCTGTCTCCACACTGCGGAAGCTCTCGTCCGCCGCCTCCGCGTGCCCCCCGGTGTCCGCTCGGCGAGCAGGCCGCCTGCTGCAGCGCGCCTCCGCGCCCGGGGTCTGTCTCGCGTTGTTATGGCGGAAGCATTGCATACACTCACCGACGTAGCAGGGAAGAGGCCGGACAGAAACGTGCAAACACCGGACACAGCGTACTGCCATACGGTGGGGGAAATCCGGTGGTATTCGAAACAACATTCAGTCGTCTCAGAATGCATACACACACATCCATTGTGCAAGGTAGTGCTAACGTTACATCCGCTATCCAACAGTGCAATAAACATGTTTTCCCGGCGTAAAGATATTCCATGGAGTTTCGGGATTGCAGCCGGATTACGTCGATGTTTCTGCTGAGAACCATTCAGTCACCTACAGGCGAGTCTTTTCGCCAGGAAATCACATCGCTACGTTTATACCGAAAACTGGCGCGGAGACTCGTGCGCAAAGGCAGCCACTACATGAGCGACCTCTGTCGAGTTTTGCGTCCCCTTCGAATATTGACCCAGCTGTGGCGCATAGGCGCATGCTTGATGGTGGTACTAAATGCTCGCTGTCTTTCATAGTGCGCACTCACAAAGTTCAAATTCAGATGCCAGAATTAATAAAAGTAACTGTCGTTAGACGTGTCATTAGCCATAAAATGTTTTCCCCCTGGAGAAATTAAAGAAATTACGGGGTCCCTCGCCTTATTAAGTAGAAAGCCGCCATCGCGTCTGAGACCTTCCGCGAGACGTGTTTCCACTCATTCCGTAATAGTTCAGTCTCAGAGGGATCTCGTCGTGGCCAGGATTACTGTGGCAGGAAAACCTTTGAAGTCTCCTACATTGCTCTCGACTACGGCCGTATTACTGGGCTATGGGCGAGTGTGGCGTCAAGTTCAACGTATCTCTCACCTGTGCGTGTTGTCTGACCAATGTAGGCTTTCCATAGTGGCAATATATTCTATATATTCGGACCCTTCGCGATTCCAGATCGTCCTTTGTGGAACAGAGGAGAGCACGGTCTATTTAGGTGGGCGCAAGATTCTGCGTAATTTCGACGAAATATTACCAACATAAGGGACGAATATTAGCTCGGTCAGCGCGCTTTCCGTCAGAGAGCGAGCATGTAGTATCCGAATTACGCACGCGCTTGCGCACCGTAGATGGAGCAATATTTAAAGGGGGCGCCAAACTCGACAGAGGTCGTTCAC
The DNA here is from genome assembly GCF_023864275.1 of Schistocerca cancellata. Classification (NCBI taxonomy): domain Eukaryota; kingdom Metazoa; phylum Arthropoda; class Insecta; order Orthoptera; family Acrididae; genus Schistocerca; species Schistocerca cancellata. The sequence continues at coordinate 605,122,757 of NC_064632.1, read as the reverse complement.
GTAGCGGCTGCCTTTGCCGACGAGTCTCCGCACCAATTACTGGTACAAAGTTAACGATATGAGCTAGTAATATCCAGTGCAAAACACTCACCTGACAATCGCTGAATACTTGTGTTCCGAAATATCGTGGCGAGGAGTCGACGTAATGCCGGAACTTCACGGAAAGTGATGTAAACAATTGACAGGTATTTCCTATATGCTGACTAACGGCGAATGACACACATTTCAACAAATCTCACCCACTGGCAAGCAGCATATTAAAGACGATTACATAAATTCCGTAAGTCCTAGCTCACGGCGAATTAAGCGACTTTGTAGAAATTCCAGATTCCAGATCTTCACAAAGAAACAAGCAATCGTATAACAACACGAGGCCGCAAGGTAACGATGATCGAGATGGACAGCTGTCAAGCAGCCCTCTCTCCAAACTACACCACAAAGACTCAGAAATATTGAGACCTGGTGGCTGCAGTCGCCACAGGAGATGCCGCAGTTCATCCTCGTGCCCACAGAATCAGCCCTGGACGGCGGCAGCCTTGTGAGCACGGGCGCTGCCGTCTCGGAACACGGCAGCGCCGCGCCGTTGCGGAACACACATTCTGCCGCGGGAAGGACCCGATCGGCGCAAATCGCGACATAATCCTCGGCAGTAGTGCGACCTCGCAGAGCAGCCGTGGGGACCGCCCAGTAGCACGACCTCACTGTCCAAAACAGCACAGGACCCTCGCCCCGACAGCAAGCAGTTTGCATCGTAGGCTCAGGAAGGCGTACTCCAGACGCAAACTCGGCGAGAAGTTCGAAACAGTGTGAAACAGCACCCATCCGCCAAATTACATTCTTCCATTGCTCCGTCGTCCATCTATTGTGCCTTCGGCATAACATTTTCCTGTTACAGGAATTTGCGTCACTGATTAGTGGTTTTGGAATTCAACCTCACCCTGCCATTCCCTGCTTACGGAGTTCCCTTCGTGTTGGTTTGGTGCTGTCAGAGTTTGCGATGCGACATGCAATTCTGCAGCGACTTTTGGAGATAATTTGCGGTTTATCCATTACATTCAGATGTAGATGCAAATTTGGTAAAAAGCTAAACATTTGCTTGAAATCATCCGCTGTACCTGCCATGCTGCCATTCGCAGGTGCATGACTGTTACATTACCTGATGAATGTGCGTTTCGATACTCGACTACTGTGGTGCCGACATATCAAAATACACTCGCACGTCCACGCGTCTGTTCGATTTCGCTGTGTTTTAACAGCATCGATGAACCTCCACTGGTCTGACGTAGCTCTCCACGCTGCTCTATCCTGCGCAAGCCTGTTCGCCTCCGATTAACCACTGCTGCCTGCTCACTCCAACCGTCTCTCCTACGACTTCCTCTCCCCACACACACATCCCTCCATTACCGGACTGACGACTCCTTCACGGCTCGGGATGTCTCCTATCAAACGACTCCTTCTTTTAGGCAAGTTATTCGGTACATTTTCTTTTCTTTCAAATTCGACTCAGTACCTCCTGATTGTTTACTTATTTATTCGAATAATACTTCTGCAGAATAGGATAAATCAACTTCGCTTTTGCTTCTTTATGTTTAATTGTCACTGCTCCCAGACTTCTTCATTCTTCGAGAATGTCGTTTCTCTTTTTCCGTGGCGTACATTCTTCCACTAGCAGCCTTCTTCCTTACATGCAATTCTGCCTTTTGTGGTGCTTCTTTATAAGCATTCTGTTATCTACTAGGTCCATTCTAACTTCAGTGTTTTTCACATCACTTTCATGTCAACTTCAGTTAACTATGTGGGTCTCGATATTTAGTTGCTTAGTAAGTTGAAGATTTCCATGGCTAGTCTGTTGTTATCAATTGGTATATGTGACCACTAAACTGTAGTCCTCTTTTCCTCATTGTAAGTTAGCTTTTCCTTTTGTCAACAGAGCTCTCTAATTGATCTTAATTTCAGTTCAACATTGCTATTACTTCTAGATTCCAGTATTTTCCTAAAAGTTCTTCATTCAACTTTTTTCAGTTTTTCAAGGTCCACAGATATTGTTGGTTTAAGTGTTTCTGATGCATCAATATTTCAAGGTGTACTAATGTTTGGTAATTATTTTAGTGTTTCAAGACAAAGATATTTTTGCGACGTTTGCTTTATCAAGTACTCTATTTTCTATTGCTGTTCTTTTATTTGTATTCCTCCATACGCAATCTCGTAGGTGTTTAAAAGTTTGTGGAAATATTGTGTTGTTATGAATGGTGCCGCCCACATGTTGCCACTATTGCTTCGACTAAGCTACGGAAGTTTGGCTGGGAAGCCCTTGCACATCCTTCATTCAGCCCCGATCTCTCCCCTTGTGATTTACATATTTTTGCTTTAGACGAGGCAACTGCAAATTTTTTCCACGAAGTCCCGAAACTTTGTAGATAAAATAAAGAAACTTATATCATCGTTCAGTAAGGAATTTGTTTTCAATTACGACCAATCGGGATTTGGCGAGGAAATTCATATAAAGAAACACTGAAAATTAGAGGTATCAAGACAACTGTATAAAGATCAACTGACATCAATGCTTTAACGTATACAATTATGCCGAATGTTTATCTGGATGGTAAATTATTTGGAAAATTAGGTATTCTGTTCCGAGAAGTTGGAGGTACCCTTCCCCCTTGATCCTTTCTCGTGTGAGTGATATTGCAAGGGCAGTATGGAATATTTACTATAGTTGGTCGAAATAAATTGCTTTTGATTGATTCCTGGTATGCATTTAAAAACCACACGCCTTTAGAGCAAACTATCCCTCTTGAAAAGTGTGTGACATTGTAACCCATACCACCTGGAACTATTGGATAAATTCAGCCTCTGAATGTTTCTTTTTCCCCGTGCTTACACACCTTATTATCGCGCTACCTGCAGCTACGTCTGAGAGGATAGCCACTTCCTCGACAAGCTCCGCGAAAGGCCGGTTCGCATTCGGTTCCATGCCATCACATTCCACCAGTTACCACCACCCCATTACACCAATATGAATGATTCTATATGCAGTCTTCAGATGATGAAGAGACAGAATTAATGTATGATGAGATAAAAGAAATTGTTCAGATATTTAACGGATTCGAAAATATAATAGTCATGGGAGACTGGACTTCGATACCAGGAAAATGAAGGGAAGAAAAAATAGTAGATGAATATGGACTGAGGGGAGGGGAGGGGGGGGGGGGAAGAAATGAAAGATGAAGCCACAAGTCAGAATTTCGCACAGAGCATATTTTAATCACAGCTAACACTTGATTTAAGATCACGAAAGAAGGTTGTATACGTACGGGAATGACTAGAGGACAAATGTAGGGGTGTAGAGGCATATGTCACTAGGGGTAAAACAGATGCTGCGTATAGGCAAGTTAATGAGGTCTTCGGAGAATAGAGAACAATCAGCATGAATACCAAGAGCCCAGATGGAAAATCAATCCAAAGCAAGGAAGTGTAAGGAGAAAGATGGAAGGAGTATATAGAGGGTCTATACAAGAATGATGTACTTCAGGGCAGTATTATGGAAATGGAAGAGGACGTAGACGAAGATGAGAAAGGAAATATGATACTGCGTGAAGAATTTGACAAAGTACTGAAAAACCTAAGTCGAATCAAGGCTCGGGGAGTCGACAACATTCAAATTAGAGCTACTGATAGCCTTGGGAGAGCCAGCCCCGACAGAACTCTTCCATCTGGTGAGCAACGTGTATGAAACAGGCGAAATACCGTCAGACTTCAAGAAGAATATAATAATTGCAATGCCAAAGGAAGCGGGAGTTGAAAGATGTGAAAATTACCAAACTGTCAGTTTAATAAGTCACGGTTGAAAAATAGTAACACGAATTCTCTACAGAAAAATGGAAAAACTCTTAGAAGCCGACCTCAGGGAAGATAAGTTTGGATTCTGGAGAAATGTAGGAACAGACGAGGCAATACTGACTCTGCTTATCATAGAAGATAGGTTAAGGAACGGCAAACTTACGTTTCTAGGGTTTGTATACTTAGAGAAAGCTTTTGACAATTTTGACTAGAATACTCTCTTTCAAATTCTGAAGGTGGTGTCAAATACAGGGAGCGTAAGGCTGTTTACAATTTGTGCAGAAACCAGATGGCAGTTATAAGAGTCGAGGGCATTAAAGGCAAGCAGTGGTTGGGAAGGGAGTGAGACAGAGTTGTAGCTTATCCCCGATGTTATTCAATACGTATACTGAGCAGGCAGTAAAGGAAACAAAAGCAAAATTTGGAGTAGCAATTAAAGTCCAGGGGGAAGAAATAAAAACTGAAGTTCGCTGATGACATTGTAGTTCTGTCAGAGACAGCAAAGGACCTGGAAGAGCAGCTGAACGGAATGGACAGTGTCTTGAAAGGAGGATATAAGATGAACATCAACAAAAGCAAAACGAGGATAATGGAATGTAGTCGAATTAAATCGGGTGATGCTGAGGGAATTAGATTGGGATGTGAGACATTTACAGTAGTAGATGAGTTTTGCTATTTGGGGAGCAAAATAACTTACGATGGTCAAAGTAGAGAGGATATAAAATGTAGACTGGCAATGGCAAGGAAAGTGTTTCTGAAGAAGAGAAAGTTGTTAAGATGGAGTATAGATTTAAGTGTCAGGAAATCGTTTCTGACAGTATTTATATGGAGTGTAGACACGTATGGAAGTGAAACATGGACGATAAATAGTTTAGACAAGAAGAGAATAGAAGCTTTCGAAATGTGGTGCTACAGATGAATGCTGAAGATTAGATGGGTAGATCACATAACTAATGAGGAAGTATTGAATAGGATTGGGGAGAAGAGAAGTTTGTGGCACAACTTGACCAGAAGAAGGGATCGGTTGGTAGGACATGTTCTGAGGCATCAAGGGATCACCAATTTAGTATTGGAGGGCAGCGTGGAGGGTAAAAATCGTAGAGGGAGACCAAGAGATCAATACACTAAGCAGAATCACAAGGATGCACGTTTCAGTAGATAGTCGGAGATGAAGAGGCTTGCACAGGATAAGTAGTAGGAAGGGCTGCATGAAACCAGTCTCAGGACTGAAGACCACAATAACAGCATGCATTCTTTCAGAGTGGATACCTACCTGCACTCGCAAGGGGTTTGCCTTCGTTCTTATGGTTACTGTGGTACGCCATTTTTCATCCGGTGTTCGTCGCAAAAGTTAATGGTTTTGAACACTTCTCGAATGTCGACGATATCCCATTGAAGGTTGATCTTTGCGCTCCCAGACCTCATTTTCTGGTAGCCTCCTGCTGCACAATATTTTTCGTGTCATAATTGCTAACACAACGCTTTCAAATGAGCCCTAATAAAGATTGAACTTGTGACCTCACACTCAATGGGTTCCTCGTCAGAGCATCGTTACAGTGCTGATGACACTACTTGGTATCACGTGTCCATATACTGAAAGCATTGGCCGGTCAACTGGCTTCCTCGGAGAACATCCATTGGTTTCGTTTGTCTCGAAATTCTGTGCGTAGTACATGGTGCTGCTGCAGCGGGTCCGGACAGCAGAGCGCTCGGCGAGGCGGCCGCGCAGCTGGGTGTGACGGTGAGCTGGCGCTCGTGAGCCCCGCGCCGACCGGCACACCGAAACACAACGGGCCGAGTGTAGCGCACCACTGGCCACGACACCCTGCGGTTGGGCAAGAATACGCACACACCGCGAGAAATGCAGGCTTCGCAACAAATGGAGATGCTGGCCACGCCCGCTGGTGGCGCTACTGTGGCCACCTGAGCCGTGCCTTCAGTACGTCCCGAGAGTCGGCCGTCGTCAGAACAGTGTTATGTCAGGTTTCGATGCATTACTTGGGAGCACGTGGGCAAATTGTCGGTGCCAGTGTGGTGGGTGCTTCCGTTACCGGAGGAGCCACAGACACCGTATCGACAATTTATACCGCATATAGGAAAAGTGGAAAAACTTCATCTGGCAAGTTACAACGCGAACGAAACTGTCGACTGATCGTGACAGACAGTCACTGATGAGGATCGAGACGAAATATAAGATCTGCAGAGAAGGAAGCTGCTGACTGAAATTTCCTAAGAAGATTCCGCGGCAACGAAAATCGCTTCTGTTTCAATGATGTCTTTCCCGAATCCTGTATCATGTCAGTGACACTCTCTCTCCTTTTCGCTCTAATACAAAACGTACTGCTGTTCTTTGAACTTTCTCGGTGTACTCCGTTTATCGTATCTGGTAAGGATCCCAGACTGCCCAGCAGTACTCTAAAAGAGGACGGAGAGGCGTAGTGTGGACAGTCTCTTTAGCAAATCTGTTACATTTCCTAAGTGTTCTGCCAAAAAAACGCAGTCTTTGATTTGCCTTCTCCTCAACATTTTGTATGTGGTGTTGCAATTTATCTTGTTCGTAATTGTAATTCCTAGATATTTAGTTGAATTTGTGGCCTTTAGATTTGTTCGATTTACCGTGTATCCGAAGTTTAATCGATTACTTCTAGCACTCATTTGAATGGCCTCATACTTTTCATTATTTAGTGTCAACTGACAATTTTCCCACCATACAGATCTCTTTTCAAATTGTTTCGCAATTTGTTTTGATCTTCTGATGAGTTTACGAGACGATGAACGACAAACGGCAGCGTCATCTGAAAACAACATAAGACGGCTGCTCAGATTGTCTCCTGAATCGTTAGATAAGGAACAGGAGGGCCTATAACATTGTCTTGGGGAACGCCAGAGATAACTTCTGTCTTACTCCATAACATTCCGTCAATTACTACGAACTGTGGCCCCTGTGACAGGGACTCACGAATCCAGTAACATGACTGAGACATTATTCCTATGGAATATCGTAATTTCACTACAAGCCGCTCGTGTGATACACTCTCAAGACTTTTGGAAGTATATAAATACGGAATCAATTCGAAATGCCTTGACTTCAGCAGTCAACACCTGGGGTGTAAACTAGCTCGTGTCCGTAGTGTTGCAATGCGAGTACTACACGTGCACACCGGGTAACGATAAATAAGATAGAACGAATAGGCATCCACACCAGATATTGGATGCCCTGGCTAGAAACATGCAGACAAATCAAAATCAAAATGCTTTAAAAAATGGACCTTTTCAGAATCAGTTGATTAAAGACTTAACCCTTCAATCCGGGAATACCATTTAAACATAGAAAGAATTAGGCGAGTTAAAGCGATTACCTATCTAAACTACTTGTAGATAATGATATTGACGTAGTTCTAATCCAGGGAACACATGCTCCAACTATGGAAGACCTGCTCAAAAGAGGAAGGATCCATGGCTACGAACTTATGGGTGCTACATATCACAGTGTATATTGTGTTGCCACCTATGTAAAGAACAGAACAGTATCGAGCATCCTAGTCTCATTTCGACAAATACAGAAAATGAGATCCATTATGCCTACACAAGTGGAGGAGACCTTTGTAGATACTATTTACAAGCCACCAAATATGTCGTGGCCGCTGGATGTACTGCCAATTACTACCCACTCATCTATTGGAGATGTTAATAGTCACCACAGTCACTGGAACTATGCGCGTGACAGTGAGTGTGGTATTGCGCTTAACGACTGGGCTCAAGGTGAAAAACTACGCCTGATTTAGGATGCCAAGGATTTGGGAATTTTCTAATCGGCCGTTTGGCGAAGAGATTACAACCCGGATCACTGCTTTGTGTCCCGGGACTGCAGAGGCCACCCACTCCCTGTATCCAAAGAAGTCTTACCTAATTTCCCACTCAGCCAGCACAGGCCAGTAATCCTCGATATGGAGCTCTCTGTCGCAATGGCGAGATATGTACCGCGACCCAGATGGAATTTCCGCAGGGCTGATTGGCGGAATCTTATTGACCACCTAGATAAATATATGTTTTATTCCACCAGAGCCAAAAAACTACCCTCTATTCGTCGAGGCTGGTCTTCTGCTGCTACATTCATCCTTCGTGGGTACAGCAAGGAATATATACCAGGCTGGAATGAACATTATGAACAACTGTATGAACAGTATAGCGAAACTGACGGCGGCGATATTGTAGACGAGCTCCTCGAAAGTCTTCGCTCTGCTAAAAGAGTACGATGGTGTGAGATGGTAGAAAATGTAAACTTCACTCGTTGAAGCAGAAAGGCACGGAGCCTTCTGTGTAAGCTTGTCGGAGCCTCCAATAACAAAAATGGCTCTGAGCACAATGGAACTTAACTTCTGAGGTCATCAGTCCCGTAGAACGTAGAACTACTTAAACCGAGCTAACCTAAGGACATCACACACATCCATGCCCGAGCCAGGATTCGAACCTGCTACCGTAGCGGTCGCGCGGTTCCAGGCTGTAGCGCCTAGAACCGCTCGGCCACCTCGGCCGGCTCGGAGCCTCCAATAAACGCGGGCAGAAACCTGTATTTCAGGTAACGAAATAGCTAGCCATATAGTTGGAAACATCTAGATCATCCCGTGACAAACAACATACTTCCAAACTAAAACAGGAACTCACATCTGGCCCTAACAACTCTTATAGAAACTGGTTTCCAAGAAAACGTGAAGACACCTGTTGCGCTCGTAGACCTAACCGCGGCATATGACAATGTCTGGAGAGAAGGGGTGGTATTAAAATTGCTAAAAACAATCCGATACCGAAAAACTGTAACTCTCATCAATACCGTGATAAACAATAGATATTTCCGTGTTTACGTGGGAAAAAATGTGAGCAACGAGAAGAAATTAAGTAATGGTCTACCACAGGTCTCCGTCTTAGCCCCCCCTATTATTCAACCTACATATCTCCGATCTCCCCAATACCAGGTCAACAGAATTCTGTTACGTGGACGATATCACTTCTGCTTGTAAAACCAAGGACCTAGGATGAGCGGAGACACTTCTCACAGAAGACCTAGTCGTTATGAGCGCCTATTTAGCAAGTGGCGACATCAACCCAGGACAAGTAAAACTGAAGTATGTACATTCCATCTGACAAACAAACAATCTAATGCGGAGCTCAGAGTTAAACTTAACGTAAACACTCTTTGCCATAACAAGTACCCTAGGTACGTTAATGTCATCCTCGACCGCACCCTTTCGTATAGAAAACATCTGGAAAATACTGCTGCCAAGATAAAAACTCGTAACAATATTATTTAAAACTGTGTGGAATGATATGGGGAGGTTCAGCAGATACCTTCGCACATCATTCGTTGTGCTGATCTCAGCAGCCGAGTATTGTGCCCTAGTGTGGCTTAAACAGCTGCCACACCAGCTTGATGGACGTCAAGTTGAACCACACTGTGCGGTTAATAACTGGGGAAATCCGACCAACACCGGTTTATTGGCTTCCTGTGCTGAGCAACATCTATCCACCCGCAATCCGCAGAAGTGAGGCCTTGCTTAGGGAATACCGCAAGATAGAGGAGAACCTGGAATTACCCATACAGGAAGACATACCAAGTTTACGACGAAATAGACACCGTTTAAAAAACCCACCATTACGGCAAGCAGAAAAGCTAGATGCCAGTAATACTGGGGTGAGATACCTGTGAACCAGACGTATCAACTACGAGGTGCATTCAAGTTCTCAGGCCTCCGATTTTTTTTCTCCAGACTGGAAGGAGAAAGAAACATGCGCATTGTTTTAAAATGAGGCCGCGTTCATTGTCAATACGTCCCAGAGATGGCAGCACCGTACGGCAGATGGAATTTTACCGCCAGCGGCGAGAATGAGAACTGTTTTAAATACTTAAAATGGCGACGTTTTCCTTACTTGAACAGCGTGCAATCATTCGTTTTCTGAATTTGCGTGGTGTGAAACCAATTGAAATTCATCGACAGTTGAAGGAGACAAGTGGTGATGGAGTTACGAATGTGTCGAAAGTGCGTTCGTGGGTGCGACAGTTTAATGAAGGCAGAACATCGTGTGACAACCAACCGAAACAACCTCGGGCTCGCACAAGCCGGTCTGACGACATGATCGAGAAAGTGGAGAGAATTGTTTTGGGGGATCGCCGAATGACTGTTGAACAGATCGCCTCCAGAGTTGGCATTTCTGTGGGTTCTGTGCACACAATCCTGCATGACGACCTGAAAATGCGAAAAGTGTCATCCAGGTGGGTGCCACGAATGATGTCGGATGACCACATGGCTGCCCGTGTGGCATGTTGCCCAGCAATGTTGACGTGCAACGACAGCATGAATGTGACTTTCTTTTCGTCGGTTGTGACAATGGATGAGACGTGGATGCCATTTTTCAATCCAGAAACAAAGCGCCAGTCAGCTCAATGGAAGCACACAGATTCACCGCCACCAAAAAAATTTCGGGTAACCGCCAGTGCTGAAAAAATGATGGTGTCCATGTTCTGGGACAGCGAGGGCGTAATCCTTACCCATTGCGTTCCAAAGGGCACTACGGTAACAGGTGCATCCTACGAAAATGTTTTGAAGAACAAATTCCTTCCTGCACTGCAACAAAAACGTCCGGGAAGGGCTGCACGTGTGCTGTTTCACCAAGACAACGCACCCGCACATCGAGCTAACGTTACGCAACAGTTTCTTCGTGATAACAACTCTGAAGTGATTCCTCATGCTCCCTACTCACCTGACCTGGCTCCTAGTGACTTTTGGCTTTTTCCAACAATGAAAGACACTCTCCGTGGCCGCACATTCACCAGCCGTGCTGCTATTGCCTCAGCGATTTTCCAGTGGTCAAAACAGACTCCTAAAGAAGCCTTCGCCGCTGCCATGGAATCATGGCGTCAGCGTTGTGAAAAATGTGTACGTCTGCAGGGTGATTACGTCGAGACGTAACGCCAATTTCATCGATTTCGGGTGAGTAGTTAATTAGAAAAAAATCGGAGGCCTTAGAACTTGAATGCACCTCGTAATTGAAAATCCTGAAGAGCATGAGTGGTCCCGAAGGTACACTATGTGATCAAAGGTATCCGCCCACCTGGCTGAAAATGACTTACAAGTACGTGACGCCTTCTATCGGTAATGATAGTTATCACTCTCGCAGACGTTCGTTCAATCATGTGCTGGAAGGTTTCGTGGGGAATGGCAGCCGATTTTCCACGAGGTGCTGCACAGAGGAGAGGTATCGATGTCGGTCGGTGAGGACCGGCACGAAGTCGCGATTCCAAAACATCCCAGAGGTGTTCTATAGGATTCAGGTCAGGATTCTGTGCAGGCCAGTCCATCACAGGGATGTTATTGTCGTGTAACGACTCCGCCACAGGCCGTGCATTATGAACAAGTGCTCGGTCGTTTTGAAAGATGCAATCGCCATCCATAAATTGCTTTTCAACAGTGGGAAGGAAGAAGGTGCTTAAAACATCAATGTTGGCCTGTGCTGTGATAGTGCCACGAAAAACAACAACGGGTGCAAGCTCCCTCCATGAAAAGCACGACCACATCATAACACCACCACCACCGAATTTTACTGTTGGCTGTACACACTCTAACAAGATGACGTTCACCGGGCATTCGCCGTTCCGACACCCTGCCATCGGATCGTCGCATTGTGTACCGTGATTCGTCACTCCACACAACGTTTTTCCACTGTTCAATCGTCCAGTGTTTATGCTCCTTACACCAAGCGAGACGACGTGTTTGGCATTTACCGGCGTGGTGTGTGGTTTATGAGCAGCCGCTCGACCATGAAATCCAAGTTTTCTCACCTCCTGCCCAACTGCCATAGTACTTGCAGTGGATCCTGATGCAGTTTGAAATTCCTGTGTGATGGTCTGAATAGATGCCTGCCTATTACACATTACGACCCTCTTCAACTGTCGGCAGTCTCTGTGAGTGAACAGACGACGTCGGGCTGTACGCTTTTGTGCTGTACGTGGCCCTTCACGTTTCCACTTCACTATGACATCGGAAACAGTGGAGCTAGGGACGTTTAGGGGTATAGAAATCTCGCGTACAGACGTATGACACCCCAATCACCTGAGCACGTTCGAAGCCCGTGAGTTCCGCAGAGCGACCCATTCTGCTCTCTCACGATGTCTCATGACTACTGAGGTCGCTGATATGTAGTACCTGGTAGTAGGTGGCAGCACAATGCACCTAATATGAAAAAGGTATGTTTTTTGTTGGTTTCGAGATATTTTTGATCATGTAGTGTATAACTGCGATGCGGCTGACACAGACAGGAAACTGTGGGTCAAACTGAACAGAGTTCGTTGTGGGCACTGACGATGCGCAGGCTCTCTTTACAAATAGGGTGCTACAGGGTGTCCGATTTGTGAGTGTGGGGCTCCGAACCAGACACTGAAGCACATTAGAGATGAATGGCTTTTGTGTTCATACTAGTGGAGTTGGAGTGACTTCATGAAAGCTGATGATAAGGCTCTTTTATGGATTAGGAACCTAGATTTTGACATTCAGTTTGTTTTTATATGTAGTTTTGTATTGTCATATTCCTGTTATACTGTATATAGTATTACTAATGTTAGGTACCTGTACTTTCAATCGGCACCTGAGCCGTACGAATAAATTAATAATAAGTAATACTTGTTCTCTGTAAAGAGCTAGTTGTATTTCAAAAGAACGACGTTTTCGAAATCGGTGTTGACTTTGTGTCAATAGCCCATTCTCTTCGCGGTGAAACAAGCTTGCATTAGTCAGACTCGGTGTGAAACCTACCGTGGCGCTCGGGCTGCCTTGGTGGGGTAAAGCCGAGAGAGGCGCCGAGTCCGTAGATCGTGACGCGGACGCGACTCTCGGACGGTTCGTGGAAAAGCGCGCGCCGCCGGCCGTCGTAATTGGGGTAACGGCCGGCGCCGCTGGCCGCCAGTCCCGGCCCTCGCCACCCGCCTGCTAGCCGCGCACTGCGCCGTCTTCCGCTGTGTCCGTGCCTGCTGCGGTGTTCTGTGGTGCAAGCCACTGGCACGGGGTGGCTGTCTAACCCCTACCAGGGTGTACGTAGATTCCCATTTTAGTTCCTTAAAAATCTCTTATGTAAGAGCAAAAAATATCCAATTAAGTAGTCATCTTTTTACACACCGCAAGAAAAGTTTGGAATATCGTAGACATTACTGCACTGACTTCTTTTAGTACATCAATTGATGTTTCTCCGACACCTTAGTAACAAAGTAAACAAAAATCCTTCTGAAAGCAAGAACGATTTTCGTTTGTTACAAAAAATCGTTACAGAACAAAGCAGGCTCTCTCCTGAGTTTACATCCTGAAAACAAAAACAGTGAAAATCTTTGTCTCGTGATGATTATGAGTTTTTTGTAGAATATGTCCTCCTCAAAACACGAGTGGGCTCTTCCACTCTGCAAGGCGTGCTCTGGATGAGATCGCTAAGTTTATCTAGCGGTTTGAGGTCCCGCTCCTCAGTGGCAGCTTCGCTGAGGTCCTGAACATTGTCAGGTGGCTTCGGACGCTGTGCAATGGCCACCTTCACCAGGTCCCGCGCGTGTTCAGTTTCATTCATCTCTCGGGACTCTGCTGGCCACTGCATTTGGTTGTTGTTGCAGCTTTCAAGATACCGAGACACTGCTAGAGTACGGTGCGATCTTGCATTGTCATCGACTCGACTAGGATGAAGTTGTCGCCACCTTCACGTCTGTAGGACCTCTCGGAGGTGTCGCGGACCAGTCAAATTGCCGTAGATGGGAATGAGAGGGGTCCGCTGTCCCATCATTATGGCTGCCCAGAACGCTACGCTTCCACCTGCAAACGGTGGATTTCCTTAACGTCTCGGGGTTGCTGCTCTCGTCTAGCGCTTCTCCAAATCCTAACACGTCTAGTGTGCAGTAGCAAACCAGTAATGGTATCGTCAGCAAACGTGACATAACTTCATTCTGCAAATGGTCCAACGCTGATGTGTAAGAGCCGCCCAGGTCCTTCGATTGTGTCCGTTCCGTTGGTTCAGTGCAAAACTTCTCACTGGTGTTCTGGAACGGAGAACACCCTGATGCAATGTTTACGCACTTTTCGGTTTGAGATACGAATCCCTGTTACCCGGAGAGATTCATTTCCATTGTTTCTGGCAGTTGCCGACAGCTGGTGGAAACTATCCTGCATTGGTGGTCAAACGAGGACGACCACTGCCAGTTCTGTTGTTTACATTTTCCGCTCCACCGTACTTTCTCCACACCTTAGACACTCCACTTTGAGTGATATGTAAGCGATCGGCAACATTTTGCTGTGTATCATCTGCTGAAATAAAGCCACTATCCTGACTCTGTCAAAGTGTTGTATGCCTCTGTATGACATCTTACTGCATTGCAAACTGAATGAAGCTGTTATTGATACTGGACTACTCGCGGTGTGCTTCTGTGTCAGCGGTATGTTTACATGACTAGGAAACTGTCACAAAACATGCCAGCAATAAACCCCGTCCAATATATGGGCTGTAACTGGATGATGTATGAAGTGCCTAAATCAGTCAGGACTCTAGTATCGTAGACTACATTTTGCGGCAGTATTCCAAACTTCTGTTGAGCACTGTATGATGCATTGCTCAGTTTCGAGGCCCCTAGCCTCGTCATCAGATGTGGTACTTGTGAACATTTCTCGTGTCCTTGAGAGCTGTATACAAAACTGGCGATGTTTATGTTCAGTGATGAACCAAAATACTGTGACAGGCCCCTTAAGAGCGCGTCGAACCACCTATGGTATAGGTCCGCCAGGTCCACGCTGCTAGATTTCCGGAGGTGTGCCGCATCAGGTATGCAGTGCGTGTACGTTACGAGCAATTGGTTTGTGGACGCCAAGAAGGGGTGCCCAGTAACGCCAAAGAAGAATTCCATCGGATTCAGAACAGGCGGATTACGTGGCCAAATCATCAACGTGAGGTCACTATCCTGCTCCTCAAACCACCAGTCTGGAGTTATAAAAGGGTGTCTGTTTTTGCACGTAAAATGCGAACGTTGCACATACAAATGTTGCCACTAGCTGAGCATTAATTTCAGCTCGACTAAAATCTTTTGCAAAAGGAATTAATCTATTCTCACAATCTGCCTGACCGCCAGCACCGGTTAGTTGTTCAAACCTTGCTTCATACGCTGTAACACAGCCATAGTAAGGCAGATGTTAGATCGGCTAATACAAATGGTCGGTGGTCCGGGCCAAACGAAAAACCTTAGCTGAAATAGGAACCGAGCACCAAGGTACCCCCTCTCTCCCCCCAAATTGCGATTCTGGTTGCGGCCGTTTCTTACACGTCATTCGTGAATATCCTGTACGACTGAAGACTTGTCACTGGCAAATGACCCTGTAATAAGTCAGCCAACTTGCAAAGGAAAGTTAAAGTAAGATATGAGGGGAGGTTTGGTAAAATAATTCGTCGAGGCAGGTGTTTTGATTTTCGTGCATGTGTGTCTGGGAAGCGACAACGGAGGAGGACGTGGAGAGAGTGTAGTGTTGGGCCGGTTGTTCTTCCTGGTGTCGTGGGCTTCGTGACCCATGACATCGACGTTGTTTCCGACGGCGGACGTTTCATCTGCGGGTTCCCCGACCTTTAAAGGAAGCCACAGCAGTGCAAGAGCTAAGAACATCCATTCACATCTTATCCAGGTTTAAGACTGGCTATGCTCGTAGTAAATAGGCATGTCTTAATGTTTTATTTTTAGGTTTTTATTTTTAATTTTTTTTTCTCTGCGACATTACTGCAACAGTTGATTAAAATTCTTGACTTATTTTGTTTATTTTAATTTCTCAGTTTTGAGTAAGAAAACTAGAGATTTTGAGCATCGCCTTAAATCACCCGAGACGTTATTATTATAATGTCTTTTACCTTTTTGTCAAGATGTGTATATCTTTTTCTTCAGATGAATGGAATCATTTTTAACTTCACATACAGCGTTTATTGATTCCTCCTTCAGCTTCTTTACCAGGAAGTATACGTTCGGATGTTTTTTATTTATTGGTAAATGCTAACTATAGTCACTATTCCTAGTTGTGTGCCGCTGGGTGAAAAACATTCCGCATACCAGCTGGTAAACCAGGATTTTGCATCCATTGATTGACCTTACATTCCGCGAATTTCTTGACCTTTTGCCCACTGGCCAGTATGATCCACGCTTCAT
This sequence comes from Schistocerca cancellata, assembly GCF_023864275.1. Lineage (NCBI taxonomy): Eukaryota > Metazoa > Arthropoda > Insecta > Orthoptera > Acrididae > Schistocerca > Schistocerca cancellata. The sequence goes on along the minus strand of NC_064632.1, from coordinate 605,106,718 downwards.
CGGCACTGTGGTGCCACCGCAGCACACATGCGGCAAAACAGTCGCACTTTTTGTCTACCATTCTGTTCCTCCCTTAAACCCAGTTATTGTACTTTCTTCCACATACACTGGTTAAAGTCAAAATGTCAGCTTGAAATGGATGTTTCGCAGAACACTGTTCTCGTAACATTAATTTTAGCCATTTCGAAGTCTGTCACTACAGTTTCCTGTGACGATCCAGGCATCTTATTTTAGAATCCAGAAGAACGTCTTTGAAATGTATTTTGATTTTTGTCTGGGTAAAAAGCAAATAAAACAGGAAATACCCTCGTCTCTTCCTCTGTGCTTTTGATGTTAACGTTTTGGATTAGTGATCAGGATGTCGTCGCAGCGACTACGGTTACGAATAAAACAGCCAAGAAGGCTGGGAGAGTGTTTTTGCTAGGAGGAGTAGATACGCAGTTGTTAGCGTTTCACTTCGACAATAAACTGGCATCACTTAATTTTTTTTTTAAAGATCTTATGGGACCAAACTGCTTAGGTTGTCGGTCCGTAAGCTTACATACTACCTAATTTAACTTAGTCCGAGGAGGACTCAACCTCCGCCGGGGGTGGGGGGGGGGGGGGGGGGGTCGCACACCGCGGGGCTAACCTGCGCGGCACTTAATTCCAGTATGATGAATTACGGACAAAATTTAAGCAGACTGTAAATAGTGCACTGGATACATATGTGGCTAGTAAGTGGATTAAGGACGGAAAACACCCACCGTGGTTTAACTCTGAAAATGTTGAGGAAGTAGAGGCTGTTGTACTCTCGGTTCAAATGACAACAGGCAATGGTTATCAGAGATTCGGGACTCTGTGAAAAGGTCTATGCGCGAAGCATACAACAGCTACCATCGTCATTACCTTATCAAAAGATCTGGCAGAGAATCCAAGAAAGCTGTACTCCTATGAAAATCGTTAAGCGGGTTTTAAGGCTTCCATCCGAAAGCCGAAGTTTTAAATTGAGCGTTTATGAACTCCTTCATGCAGGAGAATCGTACAAACATACTGTCGTTTGACCATCAGACACTGTCCCGGAGGCAAGGTGCTGGATTTGTTACCCGAGGGCTCCAACAACACGTGGATGGAAGGCGACTTCCTTTTCGAGAAACACGATTGAGAAAGTTCAGAGAACCAACATTTGAAGCCGACTGCAGAACGATTCTACTGCAGCCAACGCACGTGCGCGTAAGGAGCACAAGTATCTGCGAGTGGGACGGGACAGGAAACGGCAAATAGTGATGCAGGATACCCCCAGCTACGTGGTGTACAGTAGCTTGGGGAGTATATATGTAGCTGTATCGTGTAAAATTGTTGGGATAGTTTCAAATAAATGTCAGATGTCCCGTCCATAAGAACAGTTCCATTTCCACACAAGATGTTCTCCGCTTCTTCGGAACGGAACACCACGTTTGTTTTGTTAGGAGCAGCCGCATCATCAGTTTTCTGTAAAATTTAATCTTCAGTTGTTTTGAAACTGTCTTCACTCAGTTGAATACCCGAACTCGTTCAAGGCTTCTGTGTCGTCCCGATAGCTTTCCTTCTTACTTTACACGATTCGATCTTTGAGTAATTTATCAAATTTGCTACGAAATCTAACCGCTTGTATTATACTTTGAAATCCCGTTTAAAGATTTGAAAATCAATCTCTCTCTCTTCTTCGTGGATCCTTTCCCTTTTAGACGTAAAGAATCTCACTGCGTACCGTGCAGATAAAGCAAATGTAAATTATGTGAAGTATAATTCTGCTTTAAAACTTCCTTCAAGAAGACAAGTATTTGGTGAAGCCAAATGCTCAGATCACGTACTGCATAATGCGACAATACTTGCACGTGAAGCCTTAGATGTAGATATTGAATTGCTGGTCTTCAGAATAAGTGGACATATGTCTGCATCATGCATTCCAAGAAAATGCAGTGGAGTGGTGCAATTGAAATTTATTGTGATCAAACCTCCTTTAAAATCATTATCGAGTGTTGTTTGTCATCTTTCTTAAAACCATGATCAAATCTTCGTTGCATAGTGACAGCATACCCGCTCGTGGGGAACGACGCGTAAATCAGTCGTGGAGGGGGGGGACTCTGGTCGGAAAAGCCACGCTGCAAGCACCTAAAAAACGTTCGGAAAGCCCGCGTCGTTTCTTTTTTTTTTCCTTTGGAGTCGGTGCTTGCGACCTTCTCTCTTTTTCTCTCTCTCTCTCTCTCTCTCTCTCTCTCGACAGGTCCGTCAGGCCCAGCTGCGGTCCTTCTGAGGGCGCCGCGACTCCACACTTCTGTCTTCGGTCGGCCGTCCATGCAGAAAGGAGCAGTTTTTATTCTCTATCAGCAATCTGTATCTAAGCTGCACATATTCTCGTGCTTGCTGATCTGTACCATCGCCACCCAAATGTGCACACTATGTTAGAAACTTTCCGAGCCCTAAAAGTCATACGAAACCCTTCGAAAGACTTGGGAAACCCTTTAATAAAGGACAGAAACCGCTCCACAGAAGAAGATGAGTTATCCGTCTTCCGAGTAATCTCCGTTGGCCACAAAACCAACGCAGCTAGGAAAACTCAGCTAGGTTTTCATCTGGATGACTGTGTTTTATAGCGATCTGAGTTTCACGCATTGTCGTTGACCTACTACTAAACAGTCATGTGGGAACAAGTGCAAGTACCTCTCCTCATCTTTGCCCTCTTACACCTCCAGACAAGGCGACGTATGCTTTCCAACTTACATCTAGGAAGAGGGAAATTATCAATTGGTGTAGACATACATGCAGAATATTTGAAATGTTTGTAACCTGTCTGTGTTTCAGTTTGTATTGAACCTGTACATATCTCAAGAACAGACAGATTCTCTCAAGTTGTAACCTTTACTATATAAAATATTTGTAGTCCTAATAAAGTCTGTATGTGTCCTTTATTAACTAAGTAAACAAATGTGGATTATTTTAAAAAATCGTGTGGTAGAGTGCCGGACTGTATGTAGGCCTTGGCTTAGATCTCTGGTCAGTCTTACGAATTATATTTGACAGTTTGAAGTATTGGTCCCCTCTGGGCGATAGTACTCGCTTCCGCAGACAAATTGAAAATATTGACCAAATAATCCAGCCCTGAGGGTGTGGAACGAGGGAAGCGGAGCGCGCTCCGCGTGATAGAAAGCTGTGGCCGATCCCTCGCTAGGCTCTCAGTAGTTTCCACCACGAAACTCTGTCTGGAAATCTGCAAGAAAATCCACAGAGATGCCAGGGGCAAGACACAGTCGTGACCTTCACTGCGCAATAACACTGCTAACGTTATCGATGCCGGTGCCAGTAAAGACCACCTACTAAATTCGGGTCTTCAAAATTCCTTCACCAAAGATGACAAAGTAAACATTCCTGAATTCAAATCGAACATAGCTGTTAACATGAGTAACTTAGAAGTAGATATCCCCGGTGTAGCGAAGAAGCTTAAATCACTTTATGTTCCTTTCAGAGTATGCTGACACAATAGCTCCATATTTAGCGACCATATTTCATCGCTCACTTAACAGAACGTCCATGCCCAAACACTGGAAAGATGCACAGGTCACACCAGTACTCAAGAAGGAAAATATGAGTAAACCTCTGAATTGCAGACCCATTACACTAACGACAATTGGCAATAGAATTTTGGAATATATGCTCTGTTCGAACGTTATGAATTTCCTCGACGAAGCCGATTTATTGACACACAGGCAACATGGATTCAGAAAATATCGTTCTTTCGAAACACAACTAGCTCTGTTTTCAAACAAAGTAGGGAGTGTTATGGACAGGTAATGTCATATCGGTACCAAAGTTTTAGATTTTCGGAAGGCTTTTGACACCGTTCCTCACAGGCACCTTCTAATGAAATTACGAGCCTCCGGAGTATCATCTCAGTTGTGTGACTCAATTAATGATGTCCTCTCCGAAAGGTCACAGTTCATACTAATTGAAGAAAAGTCATCGAATCAAACAGAAGTGATGTTTGACGTTCCCCGAGGAAGTGTTACAGGCTATCTGTTGTTCGTAATCTAGATGAATGATTTTCGAGGAATATGAGTATCCCTCTTAGATTGTTTGCACATGATGATGTCATTTTGCATCTTGTAAAGTAGTCAGATCGTCAAAACCAATTGCAAAACGATTTAGACGAGACTTATGTACGGTACGTTAAGTGGCAATTGTTTCTGAATAAGGAAAAGCGTAAAGTCTTCCACATGAGTACTAAAAGGAATCCTCTAAATTTCGTTTGCAGGATAAATCACAGAAATCTAAAGGCTGTCAATTCAACTAAATAAATACTTAGGGATTACTATTACGGATAACTTAAATTGAAATAATCTCATAGATGATGATGTGGGAAACGCTAACAAAACACAGCGATTTATTCGCAGAAAATTTAAGAGCATCCAACAAGTGTGCTAAAGAGACAGCGTACACCACGCTTGTCTGCCCTCTTCTGGAGTATTGCTGTGCGCTGTGGGATCCGCATCAGATAGGATTGACAGAGGACATCAAAAAAGTTTAAAGAAGGGCAGCTCGTTTTATCGTATTATCGCGAAATGGGGGAGAAAGTGCCACAGATACGACGCTCGAGTTGGGGCGGCAGTCACTGAGAGAGAGGCGAACATCATTGTGGCACGATCTGTTCACGAAATGTCAACCGCCAACTTTCTCCTCGGAATGCAAAATATTTTGTTGGCGTTCATTGCAGTGAAATAGGAGAAATGAGAGCTCACACGGGGGGATTTATGTGTTAGTTTCTCCGCGCGCTGTTTGAGATTGGAACGCTACAGAAATAGCCTGAAGGTGGTTCGATGAAACCTCCGTCAGGCACTTGATTGTGAGTTAGAGAGTTGTCTCGCAGACTCAGTTGGCCGCGGCGTGGGCTTGCGTCACCGTCGCTCGTAAGACGTGCGCGCGACTGCCACTTGTGTGTGTTAGACAATGGGTAATGCAGTTAGTTTCATGCAAAACTGCGGCACAGAGAAGCGCGGTCCGCTCGATCTGTTTCCCGCTGTTTCCAAGCGACTAAACACCTGCACGTCTGTAGTGTTGTAGGAAAGTCTCTAGGCGGGAGATCCTCTTCCTCGAGAATGTGTTGTTAACATTTAATATTACGGCTGAGGTATGTGTGTGTATCCAGTTGTAAGTAGTGCGTATCTTCGACCTCGGAATGATTTTGATATTATGCCGGCGATATGTTTATGTAGACTACTATCGTTGACTGGCATAAATAACGTAATTTGGCATCATGTGTATGCACGATTTTAATGTCACGCCCAGCTTGGCTGGAAAGAGGGTAGGGGGGGAGGCGGAAATGGGAGGAGGAGGTCCCTAATTTGCGACTGACACATTTCGATTAATTTGACCCTCTTGAATTTTTTTAATTGACCCTTCCATTTTTCATACTTTCCTTCGAGTGATTGGTGATAGGTGGGGAGGGGGAGAGCGGCGGTGACTCGATGGCTTCACTGAGGAGGGATGCGCGTTGTTGTCACAACATGGAGGGAACTCCTGCCGCCGTGAAGTACGTGGATCACGTGGTGTAAACAAAGTGCGCCGGAATGACCAGTGTAAAAAAAGTACGCTGGATTTTATCTTGATGTACTGCTAATACTGGACACTGGGTACCATGATTGTACAGGACTCGTCGTATGTACTTTTTGCTACAGGAGTTATAGAGAGTGGTCAGAAACAGTCTGAAGAGCTTGTAAGGTGTTGCAGGGAAGATTCTACTGAGATAATAATTCTTAAGGAAAAAAATAGGTATGTTTGGCCGTTTCGAAGTTAATTAGCATTGAAGTTCGCCAATCAGACCATTGTGCGCAGATTCGAGCGGTCCGCCCGAAATACGGTGTCGCCAAACGTGCACTTCGTTTGGTTTGCTAATACTGAAATTGGACACGAGTTAGTAGTACGGATCGAACCAGAGCCACAGGTTGAGCAGTGTCGCGCCCCATCACCTGCGCCGTAAGAACGACAGACACTAATTCCTTCTCAGCACAAGCTACGCTGCAACACCCTTTCAAGCTTTTCAGACTGTATACATAGATACTGCATGCATTGTAACACTTCTTAAACTTGCAGTGAAAGGTTATTATCTACACCCACACTATTCAGTACTCACGATGCTTATACACTAGTACTTTCGACGATACTAACAGCAGTGTCGGTATCGGTACCGAAACAAAAGTCTCGACGCATTCGTACCGGTAACGTGTGAACGTCCCTAAAAGTGTGGGCTCACATCTGATGAACAGCGGAAAACAGTAGACTAATCGAAACACCGCGTGAAGGCGGGTAGCGCGTGCGAGCGTTGTGGGCGCGCCGCCTTTCTTAGGGTCCAGTGGTGAGCGTCGGTGACGCCTCGGGATGAGCGCGGGCTGCGGTGTGAACTTGGCATTGCTCCGTGAAAGTGCGGCGCTGGCGGCTAACGGGACGCTACGAGACGCTGCCTTACTTTCCTGACCCACAGCCGCTCTCTCTCTCTCTCTCTCTCTCTCTGCCCCTCTCTCCCTATAACGGGGTCGAGTGCATCGCCTCCTCGCTGGCTCCGGATGCGCTCCTCTGCCTCGCTCGGGCACAGTTGCCACTGCGCCGGCGTGTTCGCGTCTTCTCGCCTTTCCCGCCGACAAGAGCCGCACGCCTTGCCGTCCTGCCGGGACACTCTATTCGAGTACGCGGCGTTTCTGGAATTACCTCCAGTAAGAGGTTCTGCTCAGTCTTTGGTAAACACAGCCATCAACTGGACGCTGTACACTTTGCTGTGTGTGTCTCTCCCTCGATCTGCGACTAATTCCGTTTTTAATGCTATCCAGCATTTCGAACTGTCTTCTTCCTTTTACTCTCTGCCCTGAAATCTTTCAGAGCAGTTTCTTCGCAGCGTACATCTCGTTGTTATTTCTTCTACTGGCTTTCTTCTCTGTCCTGTTCGTCGAGCACTCTTCGTCTCATATTCAGTCAGCACATCTCCCATCAAGTATTTTTCACCTCAACCTCGTCTCAAAACTACGAAAGTACTTTTCCTCTCTCTTTTTGACTGTCCAGGATTCACTGACACAGTATATGATCGGAAAAATCCGAATTCCTATTCGTGGTCATTAATGTGGGGTGGTCCACCCATCGTCTTTTATGGCACCCGAACTCTAGTGGGGACACATTCGACGAGGTGTCTGAAGAAATGCAATCCGATTCTTCCCCGAGAGCCGAAACCGAAGAAGGCGGCGATGTCGGAGGCTGCCGTCTCGAACAGAGCCGACGTTCTGATTCGTCCCAAAGGTCTCGCTCGGTTTTCGGTCGGCTCTCTTGGCAGGCGCATCCATTTCAGGAATGTCAGTGTCTTCAAACCTCACAGATGCTGCTCAGTGACACGCTGCATCGCCATGCTGGTACAATCAGTCGTCGTTTCCAGACTCTTCGTTCACTGAACGCAGTACACAGATCTGCAAAATGTGTTCCTATTCTGCTGTAATACGGAGACCAGACCGTAGCCACGAAAAACACCTCCATACCGCAGCAGCACCACCACCACCTGCGTATTTCGCTGCTGGCACAACACATAATGGTACCTATAGTTCTCCAGGCTTTCTCCTAACCCAAACCCTTGCATTGGGTTGCTAAAATGTCTATTGTGATTCATGAAGCCAAATCACCCGTTTCCAGGTATTCACTGTCCACTGGCGTCACTCTTTTACACCAGCTCAACCGTCTCTTAGAAGTGTGCGGCTTGTGAGGCGTTCCTCAACCATTATACCCAATTCTTTTTAACTCCCTCCACACAGCCATCGTGCTAGCTGGACTGCTCGTGCCACTCTACAACTCGCAAGTGATTTTCTCCTCTGATTTCGTGTGATTCTTACAAGCAAGTTCCGCAGTGTTTGACTGTCTCCGTCGGTCAGCACCTGGCGCCTGCCTGGCCTCGATTTAGCTGCTGGTTGTCCCTTCACTGACACCCCACCAGCAGTCGACTCGGGCAGCTGTACAAGTGTTGTGGCGTTCCCGATCAAGCGACAACCGATGACCAGCCGATGGTCCAAGTTGCTGAGCTCTCCTCACCGACCCATTTTGCCGCTGCTACTTTTCTGCTGACTTTATGGCGGCGGGTCCTCCTCTTCCCCACATTCAGCTGTCAGTTCGCCTACGCTTTTCACCTCAGACATTTCCGGAATAGCGTTGGAAAGATATCGCAATTCTGTTTCCACCCGCACGAATCGTGAGACAGTCGCCAGTAAACGACACACAGTCTCTTTTCATAGCTCCATAAGGGGCGTTCAAAAAGAAGCGAGCCGGAGGTATAACTACAGAGGCCAGTAACTGCGTGTTAGAAGTATTGCCTGTCGAGACACTTGTCCCACTGTGACACAAGGCGGTGAATGGCTGTCTCATAAAATTCCCGGGGCTGAGATGTTAACCAGTTCGAACGTACAGCCGGACGCCGTCGTCCGAGGTGAATGGTTTACCCCTCAGAGCCTTTTTAAGGGGACCAAAAATGGCCCCATTCTGATTCACTTCCTGCAGCACGGGACAACAGTGAATGTCCAGCGTTACTCGCAAACCTTGACCACCCTTCGCCAAGCGATCAAATCGAAACGACCAGGCAGTCTCACCCGTGGGGTCATTCTGCTCCACGACAATACAAAGCCTCATACGGCCAACGCAGTCGCGGCACTCCAGCAGAAATTCAAATGGGAGGTTCTCGGCCACCCTCCATACAGTCCGGACCTCTCTCCCCGTCATTACGCCACTATGGGCCCCCTGAAGAACGCTCTGAGGGGCAAACGATTCACCTCGGACGACGTCCACCTGTACTTGCGGAACTGGTTAACATCGGAGCCCCTGGAATTTTATGAGACAGCCATTTACCGCCTTGTGTCACAGTGGGACAAGTGTCTCAACAGCCAGGGTCAATTCTTCTAACGTACAGGTACTGGTTTCTGTAATTATGCCTCCGGCTCAATTCTTCCTGAACGGCCCTTACAATAACAGAGATATCCGTGTCAACGCCACCTTTTTCAAATTCAGCTGTCTGTTGCATTGTAATTTTAAAGGACACGAACTGAACGACATTTCGCTCTTTGATATCCGATCACTAATTTCGCAATAGTTACAGTATTTAGAAATTAGGAGTTACGTGCTTGGCTGTGAACCCGATAACTGTCTTTATTCCGACGTCCGTGCTTTCAGACCCAAGTTAGGAAACGTGAAATGTCGATTAAGGACTAAACAGAGCAAAATGGACGCATAGTAATTGTAGCTTTCATTCTGTATGTCTCGTTGACGTGAGTCGAGTGCTGGTTGTTTTCAAAAAATAAATACCTTTCACAAACGTAGAGAAACTAGATTTGTTATTCCTTCACAGGGAATAAAGAAGGAATGCGAGAGGACAGTTGAGTTACACTCGTAAAGTTGTCCCAACATACAGTGTCCGTCATCAAGTTCAGTGAATGTGCAAAACGATTGTCATTGTACGGGCACTGTAATACTACGCAGACCTGCAACGAGCGGAGCGAACAGCACACGAGACATTGTGTCGGCTGTTCCTCGCTCATGGAACACCGTGTTGGCTGCAGAGACAGCGGGCGCCTGCGGAATAAGTCGCACCTGGTTTGATCGCATCTTGCGGGAAACAGGTTCCCTCCGTATCGGGCGTCACTTCACCAGCAGGTTAACAACCAGGGTAACAAAAGACGAAAGGAATTATCTTTCGGCCGTGACGCGACATCGGGACAACTACTCCTTTCTTCAAAGAATTCTCTTCAGCTACCTTTTCAAACCGTCGAAACCTGAATGTCACAAATGCGTCATTGAAGCGCTGAGAATCCGCACTGTTTGAATCACATAGAACTGAGACAATGGATAAATCCTACGCTAAAAGTATTGTCATTACTCCGAACGTAGTGACCAGATGTTGAAGAGTAAACATGTTAAATTTCTTTGTTTTAGAACCTATATAAGCGGAAGAAATTACTATTGTTGCTTTTGAAAAAGTTATGTTGATACCGGTAGCTATTTCATTAATGGAGCTATGGCAAGGTAATATAGATAAACACTGAAAATTTTCTGACGCTGCAAGTACGTGGAAATTTTCAGTTGCACTACATTTATTGAGTCGAGAATGAAATTCGTTAGTGTTGCTTCATCGGTGCGCTGTTCAAATGTCTCCTTGTAGACTTGCCGTCGCTACTTTCTCGGAAGCGACGTTGTTCACGTCATTGCGTAGTTGTCGCTGGCAAGGCCAGCTTAAGGTTTTCGTGTAGCACCTCTGTACCCTCAGGCTAGTTGTGAATCCGTCGCCCACGCGTGACCTAAAAGCGTGAATTGTGTGAACAGACTGGGGAACGTGACCGAAACAAAGGCTGCATCGTGTGTACATTTTGCCGCAGACACGTGAAGCTGAGAAATTAATACAAGTCACGCTAGTGAGAAATATAACATCGGCAGCCTGCACCTTACTCACATGTCCGTGACACAAACTGTATTTTCTTGGTCTGTGTACTTCATTCTTGGCGGCTTCTTTTCGCACAACGAAGGTGCCATTCCAGGTCTCCTCTTTCAAAAGAGGAGTGATTGTTGCGGGGAACTGCAGATGGCTGGAGAGAGAGAGAGAGAGAGAGAGAGATAGAGAGAGAGAGACAGGAAGTTTGGTGAACAGGCGTGCATCGCAGAAGCGTTTAAGTTACTGACCGCCCGACGTACGGCGATGTATAACACTATATCACCCACGTCTCAACTTGTGGAAGTTGACTTCACAGTTGAGTTTCTCCTTTCAAATGTATTTTTGTCGCGATTTCGGACCAAACTCAAAACAATTTGTGACAACAGAGCTGCGCACTACATATTTTATACGTTACACTGACAGCAAATCCCAAAGTGCTTTGCGGGTAGCTTCCGCACAGGAAAGCTAGGTACTTTTTTGGAACGCTTCTGTTTTAAGGTTTGTGCTACTGTCAAAACAGTCCTGCCAACGTCCCGCGGACGTAGCCACTCGCAGGAGTCCTCCGAGCGACTGCGTCCACGGTCGTCCTCATCTCAAGAGTCGGCAGCGGCATCTCGAAACTGTAGGATGGGTGCTGCTGCAACTGCTTTTCTGTAATATGCGATGCCTCTTAACTCGCCGCACTGTAAACGAAATTGTGGGGGACAATTGCACAGGAGGAGTGTATTCGCCGCCACAGTTTCTCCACGCCGGTTCTCTCAGCGGTCGTAGGGCCATACTAGGCGGGAACCGAGTATCGCGTCGAAACGTGGAGGCAGTAGACGGTCTTTATGGCCTGTTAGGCAGGCGCTGGTCAGCTACGTGAAACGCCGCCGGTGCGCTGCGACTGCCAGGGGGCGCCGGAGGCGAGGTGGCCGCAGTGTGCGCGGGGCCTAGGAGCTGATCGCGTCCTCCTCCGGACCGCTATGTGTAAACAGGTCGCTCTGGATCTGTCTCCTCTTCCTGCCTCCCGTGTGTTGTCTGCGGCCTATACAGCTCCTTTTCCTACGTTCACTTACGTAAGGTCATTGCCCTTCTTTTCCGTCAGCACCTCACAAAAATTTACCAGTGTGTTCAACTGTCTTACGCTTCTTTCCCCACCACTTCCACATTGCAAAAGCGACCAGCAGCTACCTATCTTCCGTCTTCATCATTTTGGCATCTTATCATAGGACGTCCCAATAAAACAACGAAAAGAACATAAAAAGAATCGTCCACCTTTTGCTCAATCCCATTTCCATAGGGCCGAAGAAGATCACCTTTCTTGGACTATGCCTGCTTTGCCATTACTGTTGTCGGTTATGTGTCGGTATTGTGCCTGCACATTGTCTCGGTTCTACTTCGTACGTATACCATGTGGTCAAAAAACATACGTTTTTCATATTAGATCCATTATGCTGCCACCTACTGCCAGGTACTCCATATCAGCGACCTCAGTAGTCATTAGACATCGTGACAGAGCAGAATGGCGGGCTCCTCTGACGCGAGATTTCCACACTCAGAAACATTCCTAGGTCCACTCTTTCCGAAGTGATAGTGAAGTGGAAACGTGAAGAGATACGTACAGCACAAAAGCGACAGTCTCTGTTCGCTGACAGAGACCGCCGATAGTTGAAGAGGGTCGTAATACGTAATAAGCAGGCATCTATCGAGACCATTGCACAGGAATTCCAAACTGCATCAGGATCCACTGCAAGTACTTGGACAGTTAGGCGAGAGGTGAGAAAACATCGTCGAGCGTCTGCTCATAAGCCATACATCACGCTGGTAAATGCCAAACGACGTCTCGCTTGGCGTAAGGGGCATAAACATTGGACGGCTGAAAGTGAAAAAAACGTTGTGTGGAGTGACGAATCACGGTACACAATATGGCGATCCGATGGCAGTGTGTAGGTATTGCGAATGTCCGATGAACGTCAACTGCCAGCGTGGGTAGTGCCAACAGTAAAATTCGGAGGCGGTGGTGTTGTGCGGAGTGGTGGTATTTTTCATGGAGGGGGCTTCCACGCTTTCTTGTTTTGCGTGGCACTATCACAGCATAGGCGTACATTGATGTTTTAAGCACCTTCTTGCTTCCCAGTGTTGAAGAAGAATTTGGGGATGGCGATTGCACATTGAACACGATCAAGCACCTGTTCATAATGCACGGCCTGTGGTGGAGTGGTTACACGACTATAGCATCCCTGTAATGACTGGCCGGCCGGTGTGGACGTGCGGTTAAAGGCGCTTCAGTCTGGAACCGCGTGACCGCTCCGGTCGCAGGTTCGAATCCTGCCTCGGTCATGGATGTGTGTGATGTCCTTAGGTTAGTAAGGTTTAAGTAGTTCTAAGTTCTGGGGGACTCATGACCATGGCACTCCCATGGTGCTCAGAGCCATTTTAAACCATTTTTTTGTAATGGACTGGCCAGCACTCCACTCCATAACACCACCGCCTCCGAATTTCACTGTTGGCACTACACACGCTGGCAGTTGAGGTTCGCCATACCCACACCCTGCCATCGGATCGCCAGATTGTGTTCTGTGATTCGTCACTCCACACAACGTTTTTTAACAACCGTGTACCTCAAGTCTCTAGAGGAACGGAAGGTTCCAAATGATTGGAAAGGAGCACAGGTAGTCCCAGTTTTCAAGAAGGGTCGTCGAGCAGATGCGCAAAACTATAGACCTATATCTCTGATGTCGAACTGTTGTAGAATTTTAGAACATCTTTTTTGCTCGCGTATCATGTCATTTCTGGAAACCCAGAATCTACTCTGTAGGAATCAACATGGATTCCGGAAACAGCGATCGTGTGAGACCCAACTCGCTTTATTTGTTCATGAGACCCAGAAAATATTAGCTACAGGCTCCCAGGTAACTGCCATTTTCCTTGACTTCCGGAAGGCGTTCGATACAGTTTCGCACTGTCGCCTGATAAACAAAGGGCCTACGGAATATCAGACCAGCTGTGTGGCTGGATTGGAGAGTTTTTAGCAAACAGAACACAGCATGTGGTTCTCAGTGGAGAGACGTCTACAGGCGTTAGGGTGGCCTCTGGCATGCCACAGGGGAGTGTTATGGGACCATTGCTTTTCACAATATATATAAATGACCTAGTAGATAGTGTCGGCAATCTCATGCGGCTTTTCGCGGATGATTCTGTAGTATACAGAGAAGTTGCAGCATTAGAAAACTGTAGCGAAATGCAGGAAGATCTGCAGCGGATAGACACTTGGTACAGGGAGTGGCAACTGACCCTTAACATAGACAAATGTAATGTATTGCGAATATATAGAAAGAAGGATCTTTTATTGTATGATTACATAATAGCGGAACAAACACTGGTAGCAGTTACTTCTGTAAAATATCTGGGAGTATGCGTGCGGAACGATTTGAAGTGGAATGATCATATAAAATTAATTGTTGGTAAGGCAAGTACCAGGCTGAGATTCATTGGGAGAGTCCTTAGAAAATGTAGTCCATCAACAGAGGAGGTGGCTTACAAAACACTTTTTCGACCTATACTTGAGTATTGCTCATCAGTGTGGGATCCGTACCAGATGGGGTTGACGGAGGAGATAGAGAAGATCAAAAGAAGAGCGGCGCGTTTCGTCACAGGGTTATTTGGTAACCGTGATAGCGTTACGGAGATGTTTAGCAAACTCAAGTGGCAAACTCTGCAAGAGAGGCGCTCTGCATCGCGGTGTAGCTTGCTCGCCAGGTTTCGAGAGGGTGCGTTTCTGGATGAGGTATCGAATATATTGCTTCCCCCTACTTATACCTCCCGAGGAGATCACGAATGTAAAATTAGAGAGATTCTAGCGCGCACGGAGGCTTTCAGACAGTCGTTCTTCCCGCGAACCATACGCGACTGGAACAGAAAAGGGAGGTAATGACAGTGGCACGTAAAGTGCCCTCCGCCACACACCGTTGGGTGGCTTGCGGAGTATAAATGTAGATGTAGAGTTCCGACGTGAATCCTGTGGAACATGCTTGGGATGTTTTGGAACGCCGATTTCGTGCCAGGCCTCAGCGACCGACATCGATACCTCTTCTCAGTGCAGCACTCCGTGAAGAATGGGCTGCCATCCCCCAAGAAACGTTCCAGCAGCTGACTGAACGTATGCCTGCGGGAGTGGAAGCTACTATCAAGGCTAATGGTGGGCCAACACCATGTTGAATTCCAGCATTACCAGTGGAGGGCACCAAGTCATTTTCAACCAGGTGTCCGGATACTTCTGATCAGATAGTGTGCTTAAAATATTGCAGATAATCCAGTTTGTCTTCTTTCAGCATTATCTTTGGCCCTTCGTATCCTGCTAAAGTAGTTATTTAGGCTCTCTTTGCCTTTATTTTCATTCCATAATCTTTGCAGTAGATTTGATTTCTCAAGCATTCGTTGCGATCTTTTCGGTGTATGAAGTGTTGCAGCATGCCATCTTTTAATCTCTTAGGACTGTATAAAAAGACAATAAAGTCCGAGATATTGTAAAACGAATTAGTTGATACACGTATGGGCTGTCACACGCCGGTTACTCTGGAAGGGCAGTAAGATCGTTGCTCAGTGCAACGAGCATGTGGTAAGAATGTGTTGGAGGGGCAGCGTGGACGAATGCAAAAATCTTAACTTCATATAAGAATTTTGTTGGAAGATGTTGATCTTTATTGGAAGTCGCCTATGCCATTCTGACGTTATCTGTTGCTGTATTGTACAGGTTTGATCAGGTCGGTCTGCAGAAGGAGTCGCTAGGAAAACGTAGACGCGCTTTTGAGGTGGGAACAGGCGGATTTATTGCACTCGCGAGTACTGTGGAGAGGCCCGGTACGCACACGATAGTCTGCGGTAAGTTTAGTGTTTCAGGTGGCGCGCAAGGAGATACCACGTGTATGTTTTATGTTCGGTGGACGGCCCGCGACGAGGGGTGACGAGGGGCGAGGAGTGGGCCGGGGGGGGGGGGCGCTGTTGCGGATCGTGGACACCCAAGCCCCGTATTAGTCGTGCGAAATTAGTGATGTGTTCCAGTCACCACCGTCCGTCATCAGGCACTCACTGAAGGTTGCGCGGCTACCTAATAGGGCAGTTCCTGTTCCTCGAAAACGGATACCGCTTGTCCCTGTTCTGTCGAGTATTGACCGTCTGTGTAGCAAATCTTCCTTGTGTGGTAGCGGCTCGCCACCTGCAGGAACTGGCCGTTGTGCGCGGTGAAGAGGGAGCTCTTGACGACAGGCCATTGAGCCTGCTCCACCGAGACACCTCGCGGTCGGTACGACCACAGAAGAGCGGCTCACGTGTCGGCTGAGGTTGCGCCAGTAGACCGGCAGTGCGACGCGCCACAGGCAGCCAGTTAGCTGCGAACGAGCTAACAGGGAGGCACGAAAATGCGACGTGGCCGTTTCGCAGGATGCCTTGTCAGGGCCGCCACTTACAAATCTGTAGCTATCCGATTTGATTGTTACGTTATTAAAGTTTCCTCCCGTGATGGCAGTATGACTGGGCAACGCAAGCTGTAGCGAACTGGGGCTTCCTTTAATGTTTTCGTTTACATCTGGTTTGCGTCCAGGAATATATAGAAATATACATGCCCATCGTAGATACCGAGTTTCGCCAAACCATCTTGCAAGCACTTTCTATTTGTATGTTGGTGTATTTGAATTTGTCTATTGCGATACACAGACGACTTCCATTTCCTAGTATCCCATCCTTTCGATTGACGTTTATATTTAATTCAAAATATATTATTACTGTCAGTTTCTGTTTGCGTACCTATTATTATTTGTGATCCAGTTCTTTTTAGGACATTGTTCGACTGTTGATCTGTAGGACATTAATCGTTATGTCTGCGGGGGGATCTCTTTTCATCTTACTGACAGTTTGAGGTCTCCTACAGCTGCCATTGCCTGGAATGAATGGAGAATCGTTGAAAAGAAAACGCCCTGTGTGTACTGCTCACACAGTAAGCCTCTGCACTGCTACATTTTTAGGGAATTCTATAACCCTCAACCGTATGGTGGAAGTCCAGGAAGGCGCAGCCCACGTTATCTCAGAACCTTCCAAGTCCCTAGTTGAGGCCTTCTACGCGTCTTAGAACCAGAGGGCTGTTCTGGGGTCAGTGCTGCAGATGGGGAGCTTTGCTGAAATTCCGCATGCGAGACTGGTGTTGTTAGCCCTCTCTGCCAGTCGCTGAAATGATCGGAGAATAATCTCAAGCCCCAGACGACAAGACGAGCTTAATTCGGTCCACCGTCCAGAACAACCTACAGTTGGCTGCAACCTGTTTTATCAGTGGCTGCCGTAACAGCGTCTTGCAACGTCCTGGATGAGGCCTCCAGGCATACTCACGGTGTGCACAAGATATTCACATCCCTTCCAGCCAGTCCCTCTGGAGCATCATTATTCACCGTACGTTTGAACTGCCGATCATGAGAAGCACGTTGCACGTTCACCTTATGAGAGAAGCCAGAGGCATGTGTTCGTTATGCGACAAGTAGTCACAGAAACAACTCAATGCTCTTGCCTAAAATTCCCACTTGGTGTAACGAATGACAGGTGTCTTAACATGTGGATAAATGAGAGAGAACCAGATAGACACGATTTCAAGATTAGTGGTGAACTTCACTATCACGTCACAGTAAATAAGGGTTTCGCAACAATGCAATGAAGCGACATGGTACGGGAAGATCACATAAAGTCAGTAACCCAGCTGAAATATGCACACAAAAGGCGAATATGCTCCTCTTTGAACGACTTTAACATAAAAGTGCCGAACCAGTTGCGTCAATCCTCGTTCCGTCTTCCCCGTCAAAATTTTTAGGATGCAAACATATTCGCGCTTTTTTGTGCTGAGAGACAGTGACAGTGGACGGAACAGGAGGCAGTGCCAGAGAGAGAGAGAGAGAGAGAGAGAGAGAGAGAAGACAATGCTTTTCTCTGCTACAGAAAGGTGTGCTGCTTACGTAAAACGAATTCTATGGGTCTGTAATGTTTTGACAGTTTATTTGTACACAGAGACATTTACATACGTCGACACGTAGAAACAACAAATAAGTACGCATAAGGTTAACAGAAAATCGTCTTCCATCCAACGCAAGTTCACTTTACATCACTTCACTTTACTAGTCTACCTCTACAGTGTACAAAAGGTTCGGTGTTTGATTTGCAGGTACAAAAAATTTCTTGTGAGAGAATAATTTTTTTAACGTGCATACGGCGTCAGGTGTCAGCATCGAATGATTGCCAGGTGAAGACAGCCTTTATAGGTGTTAAGTGCCCATTATAAGAGAGAAACCGCTTCATGAAGTCTTATTGGTGAGAAAATGGCGACTAAAACATAGTGTGATGGTCTCAGAACGCTTCCGATAACCCCAACACCCTTTCCATTTATTCACTTCTTTAGTTGAAACAGCATTTACGCCTCAGACCGTATGTTACATGCGTATTTTAGTCTGTAAGTAGGTTAACTTTGAAGCTCTGTATCTTAGTAACGGATTATAATTTTGCAAAAATATCAAGATTCCCCAGAACATAATCTTAAGAACGTACGGCAAAAAGTTCGACGATTTACCATGGATACAAATTACAGAAATGGCCATCCCCGTAATTGCCACTTTTCATGCCTTCTCAGGTTTTTCTCAGGAACCATCCACGAACCAATAGCGCTTTTATAAGACGCCTAAGGTTCACCCTAGACCACACATAATGCAAAATAACCAGCCATTTGCTCAATTTGCGTGGACTGCAGGAAGTGTGTAATGTTTAAATTTTGACCGTGTACTGTATGAAAGCTATAGAATGTCCATTCTTCGGGTAGGAATACAAATTTTCGCTGTGACAAGGGCTATTCAGAGTAGTTGAACCCTTACCTCTGTCGTCAATAGAACCCCAGACATGACCCCGTAACAAATCGCTTTTTCGAGCACGGCATTTTGGAACTTATTGGTACCGTTGACTGTCGTGCGCGAACCGATTAGGGAAGGGTAATGGAAGACTTATATTTGTTGCATCGGTTATGTCAAAATACTGTGGATCTTACTCCTTGGTGCAGCTGCTCGGGTGTACCCCAAGGGAGTGTTACAGAAAAATTACTTTTCGGACTATAGACACTGAAGAGCCAAAAAAACTGGTACGCCTGCCTAATATCGTGTAGGCCCCGGCGAGCACGCGGAAGTGCCGCAACACGACGTGGCGTGGCACGGACTCGACCAACGTCTGCTGAAGAAGTAGTGCTGGAGGGAACTGACACCACGAATCCTGCAGGGCTGTCAGTAAATCCGTAAGACTACGAGGGGGTGGAAGTCTCTTATGGGCAGCACGTTGCAAGGCATCGCAGATATGGCCAGTAATGTTCATGTCTGGGGAGTTTGGTGGCGAGCAGAAGTGTTTAAACTCAGAATAGTGTTTCTGGAGGCACTCTGTAGCAACTCTGGACGTGTGGGGTGTCGCATTGGGCTGCTGGAATTGCACAAGTCCGTCGGAATGCACAATGGGCGTGGAATGATGCAGGTGATCAGAGAGGATGCTTACGTATGTGTCACCTGTTACAGTCATATCTCATTGTATCAGGGGTCCCGTACAACTCCAACTGCACACGTCCCACGCCATTACAGAGCTTGAACAGTCCCCTGCTGATATGCAGGGTCCATGTATTCATGACGTCATCTCAATAGCCGCACATGTCCATCCACTCGATACAGTATGAAACCAGACTCGTCCGACAAGGCAACATGTTTCCAGTCATCAACAGTGCAGTGTCGGTGTTGACGGGGCAAGGCGAGGCGTAAAGCGTTGTGTCGTGCAGTCATCAAGGGTACACGAGTGGGCCTTCGCCTCCGAAAGTCCACATCGATGATGTTTCGTTGAATGGTTCGTGCGCTGACACTTGTGGAAGTCCCAGCATGAAATCTGCAGCAAATGCTGAAGGGTTGGACTTTTGTAACACTGAACGATGGTCTTCAGTCTTCGTTGGTCCCCTTCTTGCAGGATCTTTTTCCGGCCGCAGAGATGTCGGAGATTTGGTACTTGTTCGACCGATACGTGAATATTGCTCGTCGGTCTGGGATCCGTACGAGACAGAATAGATACAGAAGTAGAGAAGATTTAAAGAGGCGCAGTGCATTCCGGCAAGCGCGAAAATGTCACGGGTGCGATGAACCAACTTCAGTGGCAGGCGGTGCAGGAGAAGCGGCCTACGTCGTGCTGTGATTTATTGTTATAATTCCGAGAGCGTACGTTCCTACAACAATCAAATAATGCATTGCTTCCCCCTACGTATATGTGGCGAAAAGACCACGAAAGTAAAATTGGAGCTCACACCAAGGCTTACCGACAGCAGATCTTCTCTAGAGCCATCCGCGACTGGAACAGAAAATGATGAAAGTGACTGTGGAACACGAGATATGTACCACCGCGGAGTGCAGATGCAGATGTAGAGGAAATCACATGCGGGAAGGTAGGTGCGACCAATTCTAGAATACTGCTTTAGTGTTTGGATACCTTTTCCTTTGGGCATGGTAACGGAGATGGGATGAATTCACAGAGTGCTCCTGGCATCTTCGTATAGCTGATATGTACTCGGGGAAACTTAAACGGAAATGGTGGAGGAAAGGCTAAGTTGTACTCAGGGAAACGAGAAAGCTGCGATAAAATTCTGCTGCCGACGTACTGTGTTTGCCGCAGGGTCATCGGAAAACGTGAGAGAGAGTAAGGGACATTCAGATAGTCATTTCGTTCTAACTCAGCTGGCAGACGGAAAGCGACAAAAAATCCGTATTGTTCGATGTACGTTCCACCATGCTGTGTTCTCTGGTATGCCGAGAATATTCGTGTTTGTAGATTTATACACTTTGGAAGAAAATGAAAATCACGTATCGCTCGTAATATGCTGTTTCATGTTATATAGAGTAAAATGGACAAAAAACAATATGCCGAAGTAGTTTCTGGTCATCCGGAAATAACGGAAGTCAAAGGTGCGAAAATTCTTTTATAGTGTGTTTAATTCCTCCCGCGTCGTTACGTGAAGTAACCGAGCTCTCGTGAGCCGGACGAAATATGCGCCGAAAAGCGGTGGCAATCCATGTTGCGCGGAGGACATTGCAGAGGGTTCATATTCTGCATTCTGAACGGTTCCGTCCAGGTTGTAGAACGAGGTCTGAATGACAGCGGAGAGTGCGTCGGTCGCGAGGGAAAGCCGCCGCCACTGTAAGGGCGACGGAACAAGTGGGCCGCGGCCTGGTTAACGGCGGCGCTGGAAAGCGTGCACAGGGAGACTGCCACGCTTCTCCTCGTAATTACCAGCTTTTCAATGTCGATATTAACAGTTCGCAGGGCAGCTGAGGAAATGAAATTCGATATTCTGTGTTTACAGGAACCGTACACGAGCATTGTAACAATCCCTCGAACCCCGGTCGCAGCTCGGGTCGTCACACACGGTCAAAAACCGATGGCAGCAATTGCATTATTCAACAAGAAAATCTCAGCTCTAAAAGCAGCACAATACTGTAATGTGCACGTGACTTGTGTCGATTTTCTGGTAGCCACGGAAGTTTTCTTGTGTCAACGTACTTCCAGTTTAGTGGCATCATAGATGAGTACGGCCAGCAGTTCAAAGATAATAATCACCTCGGCCAAAGGAAACCACTGACCTACACTGTAGACGCAAACGTTAAGTCGCCATCGTGGCGGGGGAAGCAGACCGCATTCGCCGAGGCAGATGGAAAACCGCCTTAAAAACCCTCCACAGGCTGGCCGGCACGCCGGACCTCGACACAAGTCCGCCGGGCGGATTCGCGCCGGGGAAGCAGCGGGTCAGAGCGTGCGGCTAAACGGGCGGGCCGACAGCTCAACAGTACTTCTCTGACTGTTCTTCAATAATAAGTGAAGGCCATTCGTATTTGTACCCCATATATTTTCTGTAAAGATACACGCTATTAAACGGGCAACAGAAAACTTCCATCAGCATCAACATCCATAGTGGAACAAATGCACCACCATCAGGAACAAGATCATTTCACTAACGACTAGTGACATCTAGTTTATCGTTGTAGGACTATACAATAACAATTTCAGATCAAATCAGAGGAGCATGTGGCAGTAAAGGGTGTCCGAACCGTCACATCAGCGCACAGTGTGCCCCTTCTCGCTGCAACACAGGGATGTAATACCCGCATCCAACCGATCGTAAAGGTGTCGATTGCCATCTTGAGATAGAAGTTCCCAACCATCTTGCAACCTTAGTTGAAATTCTGATTCTTGCAGGCTCTGGAGAACCAGTAAGTTCCCCCTTGACCGTGTCCCACACGTGCACAGTTGGCGAGACACCTGGTGACCCTGCTGGCCGGGCCGCTCAGCCGCGCTGTGCGCTGTGTGTCGCACGTGTGGACGTGCAGCTTCCTGCTGATGAGATTCAAATGGCTCTGAGCACTTCTGACGTCATCAGTCCCCTAGAACTTAGAACTACTTAAACCTAAATAACCTAAGGACATCACACACATCCATGCCCGAGGCAGGATTCCAACCTGCGACCGTAGCGGTCGCGCGGTTCCGGACTGGAGCGCCTAGAACTGTTTCCTCCTCACAAAGCACATCACCATCCTATAAAAGCGGTGATAACAATCTGTCCAACTTAGTGGTAGAAATGAAACACGGAAGCGATGTTTCTTATTGACAAAAACATGTGAAAACTGGAAGAGTTTGCGCCATTGTGGAACGTTTTCAAACAGCTGTCCGAGGAGACGACCTATACATTTAATCCCATGTACCACATTAAAAATGTAAATGCCGTGTGACTAGGGCCTCCCGTCGGGTAGACCGTTCGCCAGGTACAAGTCTTTCGATTTGACGCCACTTCGGCGGCTTGTACGTCGATAGGGATGAAATGATAATGATTAGGACAACACGACAACCAGTCCCTGAGCGGAGAAAATCTCCGACCCAGCCGGGAATCGAACCCGGGCCCTTAGCATTGACATTCTGTCGCGCTGACCACTCAGCTACCGGAGGCGGACGTGTTCCACATTGACAAGTAGCAGGTGTGTAACATTTCGCCAAGACTCTTATCGAGCTGAAACAAGTGCTTTTACTCAGCTGTCAGGTGCTAATCAACAGCGTACCAGTGGATGGATGGGATGGAAAAGACACCATCAATGTGGGGCAATGTCTGTAATAAGTACCTCACATGATAGCGAGATCAATTGTAGCAATTTTACCAGTTTTGTGTAATTCCAACTCCAGCCAGAGCCCCAGCAGAATGCGTCCGTATTTCTGTATCTTCGCTATGCGGCGTGGGATAGCGTGGTAAGAGCAAATGCACTGCATTTGTAGAATGTACGGTTGAAGGTGACTGGGATGCATTCGAGTACAGTGCTATATTACACCATTCTACCAATATGCTGGCTCCATCCCATACATAAGGACGGTGCTCGCGACGGGCAGTCTCCCTCTGTGCCAGAGACGCCTTGCTTACAAAGTAGCACCGCTGGGCTAGGAGTTATGTAGAGTGTATGACTGGAAATCACGTGTCCGTAAGTGCCACCATCTTGGATCTTTGGAGTATAAAAGGAGGCATGAGGGCCGCCATTGATCAGTCTTCCGTGGTAACTGAAAGTGTCAACAAGGATTCTTCCAAAGTACTAAGCATCCCTCAGCTATTAGGGAGGAAGGCAAGACCAACACTTCGGTTGTGGTTATTACAGCAGAACCTGAATAATCTGGCTACTGACATTTGCAAGATACCGAAAATGGTATATTACTTAGCAAGAACAACGTAAATGTGCATATACCTATTACAGAACTGTTTCGAGATAGCAAAATCTGTGCTCAAGTGGACTGTCAGGAACAGTAGGGGACTATGTTCAACTGATGAGATGGTGGTGATGGGCAGAGAGGAGTATTAACTGTAAGGATACAGTTGAGGACTGTGTCTATCGCTGTTTCACGTCAGTCCGCTACAGATGCCTCCTGATGTTTTGCTCGACAATCACGCTGCAACCCAGGTGCCAGAAATTCAGGAAGCCAATACAGGCTACCATAAATGCTTCACTGTTCTAATTACACATCGAAATTGTCCTGAAGAAAAAAAAAATGAACCAGCACTTGTAAACAATGGGTCATAATCCAGCACAAGTACAGGGGATTGGAAAAACCACCGTAATAACCCAGCTACCACAAAAACCGACCCCAGAAGATTGCATGAGGAGAGAGTGTTGGCAGTTGCAGCTGTCCGCTCCTCAGTGCGTGGTCACTGTCTTGCCCTTCCCCTGCCTCCCCCTCCGCCCCTACCACCTCTCATCACTCCCTCCCCTCACTGCAGGCTGGGATAGGGGCCTGTTCTGTCTTGTCGCTGATGGTCCACTGAGAGATCCTTCTGGTGGCATTGATATACTGTCTCCAGTCTGTAGAAATCAGTCATAGATAGACAAAAGACAAGAACAGGATGCTTCATGCAATCGCTTAAACATACTTTTTGGAAAGACTGGACTCCCTGGACAACACTGAAATTCCGGAGAACCCTCCAGATGACTTTTTCAAGCGTCTGCTGCTTAGAGAACACGCCACGCGATATCTCTGCATTGTACCATCTTCCTACCGGTGGACGACACCTAATTGGGCATCATGATTTGTTGCAGGTCGTGGTTGACGTTTCACATGTGGCTGAACTCTCCCTGTTTCCTTAAATAACGTAACTATCCGGCGAACGGTCCGGACACTTGGATGGTGTCGTCCAGGATACCGAGCAGCATACATAGCACACGCCCGTTGGGAATTTTGATCACAATAGCCACACATCAACACGATATCGACCTTTTCCGCAATTGGTAAACGGTCCATTTTAACACGGGTAATGTATCACGAAGCAAATACCGACCGCACTGGCGGAATGTTAGGTGATACCACGTACTTATACGTTTGTGACTATTACAGCGCCATCTATCACAAAGCGAAAAAAGTGGTCCAACTAAACCATTCATATTTCTTTACGTACTACACGAATATGTAATAAAAATGGGGGTTCCTATTTAAGAAAAACGCTGTTGCTATCCGTTTGACCTATGGCAGTGCCATCTAGCGGGCCAACCATAGCGCCATCTGGTTTTCCCCTTCAAACTAGACGAGTTTCGTTCTTTGTAGTTTTTTCGTTTGACGCTTTTTTCGTGATATATTTGGCCCGGACACGATCAGTGGACCACCGTGTGTAAAATGATTGTTTTTTTCGATATATGAACAGAAAGCGTGAAAACCTGTATTGTGTAATGTTATTTCAAGTGTTTTAAATTTTTATAATACCGACAAACATGACAATTTATGTACAATCTCTGATATGAACGACAGGGGCGCTCAAAAATCATGTAATTTTGTCCATGAAAGAGAAAGAAATCGTTTAACGTAGTTTTTAGTCCTTAATAGTTTAAACTCTCACTTTTTCTTCACTACGATGAAAGTTTTGAAATAACGACGACATTCTCCAGTGACTGGTAGTTTTTGCATCAAAATAGTGGAAGTTTTTTCGATTTTACGTTAGATGGAAATGTATAGAATATGTGAGATAAGGTAATGCACCTGTTAGTTGTATCGTTATGGAGCTCCGGCCTCTGCACTTTGGTCGTCTGTAATCGGAGGCAGTACTGTAGTTTTTTTATTCACATCGCTGGATGTCCCAAAACAGAGAGAGAGAGAGAGAATTGGAACCTTCAGTCGAATGTAAAAGAATGAGTGTGTAGTGTATATATACCATTCTATATTGATAATTCAGCTGTCTGAGAATGAATGTAATGCCCTCGTACGTGTCAATTTATAATTTGAACACGAATAATGCTCACAAACAATACCGATTTTGCTCAAAGAACTAAAAGAAAATGGACGACACCCATTTTCGTGGAAACAACACTGCTTTTTGCAGTCGTCGCGATTGTAATTATTTTTATTGTAGATGCTCACTTATAAGAGGTGTGATGATGTTAAATACGATTATTGCAGTGAATTGTTTCTCGCAGAATGGTGAGCACCAACAGGAGGAGTTGGTGGCGGCAGAGGTACTGATGCCGCAGCTGCACTTTTTGTACAAACAACACTGTCGGGATAGCCGGTCATTCGTCTAGCTTTGTTCTGTGGCCCGCTGGCTTCGCGGCCTAATGTGTATGTCTAGCGTTTGTCGGCATCGATAGCGCTGACCGGTAGGACCGGCCACCTACTCGGCTGGAGAGGCAGATCCTCCAGCTACGTCTGGATAAGACCCTGCTCCCAGATAGGGCGGGGCTGTCGGAAGCAAAGGCGAAGGCAGCTGCCTGTTTCCCAACCAGCGGGCATGAGGAAAAACATTCTGGGGAGTCCTCCGGAGTTTTGGCGGTGTCCAGGGGGGGGGGGGCGGCTTTCTGAGAACAGCTTGCAGGATGCATAGGCTTCTTGAGTCTTTTGTACATCTGTGACTGATTTCCGCAGACCGGAGACAGTATACCATTGCCACCAGACGGATCTCTTTCTGAACCATCAGCGAAAGAATAGAACTGGCCCGTATCCGTGCTTAGGATGAGTAGGGGGGATGAGGGGTAAGACTGGCGCTAAATTGGTTAGTGCGAGATTGCACAGCGAGGAGAACAATCATGCAGCTGCCTCGGTTCTCTCCTGGTGCGATCTTTTGGGGTCGGTTTTTGCTGTAGTTTTGTTATTACGATGATATTTCCCAGTCCCCAGTGCATGTGTCGCATTATGACATATTGTGTATGACTGCTGCTGTGTGTGTGTTTTTTTTTTCCGCGACAATTTCGATGTGTAAGTAGAGCAATGAATCATTTTCTGTCGGTTGTTGTAGCATTTAGTGGCCTCCCTAACACTTAAATGATGGTTTGCTGCTCTATCCTTTCTTACCATGTACAAGTTACATTGTATCTATACCGAGGAAACCTCTCTGGGACAGTCAAAGTTTGACAAAGGTGCCGAAATAAAGACAGCGATGTTTATTTGAATTTCGAGCACCGGGGTATTGAGCAGCGCAGTGGAAGGCGTCTGCAGCGAAGTCCAACGTCGCAGTGACAAATACAGTCGACACATCATGTGGTTCATGCTCGATGGAGCTCCTGCACATTTCAGTCGAATTGTTCGTACGCTTCTCAACAACAGATTCGATGACGATGGATTGGTGGAGGCGGACCAATTCCATGGACTCAACGCTCTCCTGACCTCAACCCTCTTGACTTTCATTTGTGGGGGCATTTGAAAGCTCTTGTCTACGCAACCCCGATACCAAATGTAGAGACTCTTCGTGCTCGTATTGTGGACGGCTGTGATACTATACGCCATTCTCCAGGGCTCCAGGGATTCCATGCGACGGAGGGTGGATGCATGTATCCTCGCTAACGGAGGACATTTTGAACATTTCCTGTAACAAAGTGTTTGAAGTCACGCTGGTACGTTCTGTTGCCTTGTGTTTCCATTCCATGATTAATGTGATTTGAAGAGAAGTAATAAAATGAGCTCTAACATGGAAAGTAAGCATTTCCGGACACATGTCCACATAACATATTTTCTTTCTTTGTGTGTGAGGAATGTTTCCTGAAAGTTTGGCCGTACCTTTTTCTAACACCCTGTATAATCACTTGATGTAATTGGAGATGAAATGGCTGATTTTCGCAGAAAGTACGCTCCTTCACCCACCGTACGGTGGCTCGCGGACATAGACATGTGCAAGCTGGGGCAGGAGGCACAGTTACGACACTGCTCGGTGATGCGGACCTTACTGTGACTCGTTGAGGTAGCGACGTCGATGTGGGAGAGAGAGAGAGAGAGAGAGAGAGAGAGAGAGAGAGAGAGAGAGCGCTCTGTTCGTTTCGAGCTGTTTCGTGTCTGAGCACTGCCTCTGTGGACCGTTTGGAGTTTAGTGAGTGACGGCGCAGCGGAAGCGGCAGCGGTGGCGAGAGAAGCGCTCGGGCTGCGCCGGAGCGTGCCTCCGGAAGCGAGTGCGCCGTGCGCCGTGGTCACGATCGGGGGTCAAACGCGGGACTTCCGCGAGAGCGCAGCCGCAGCCGCCGCGGCGCTAACGGTGCGCTCGGACGCCGGTTGCCGGACAGTTGCAGGCGGGCGAGCGGCAGCGGCAGCGGCGTGCGAACGGCGTCCGCCTCCTAGCGTTGTGTCTCGTCTCGAACCCGTCTGCCTTTACGTGGAACTCCACGAGCTACACCGCTACTGTACACATTTTCTAAACACCATTTTGTCCCAGTCAAGTTAACTGACGCTAATCGGGGTGGTCCTATTATCAGGTATCCGTATATTTCATAAAATGACGTGGCCGCTAGATCCGAGGACAGCGGCAGTGGTGGGGGGTCGCGCACAGCGCTGTAGAGGAACTGCCGTTCTAAACTGAAATATTAAGCGGGGCCCCTCCACGACCACACTTACCTGGTGACCATTCAGAAAGACCTGTCGCCCCTACTTTGGTTTGTATCTAAAAAGAATTTCCCCGGAAATGCGGCGATTTTTTTCACCTGGCTTGTTAACCATTTGTAACTTTCAGAGAAGCGTCGTGAGTGACGAGTTTTAATTAAAACCTAAACATTTCTCTGGCTGACATGTCAAAATTTGCTTCTTTCGCCAAAACAGCCGAGTTAACACACATCACCTCACTAACAGGTTGTGCAGGCACAATTGCGAGACCATTCTGAAACAGTGGTTTATTAAATTTGTTAAGTGAGGAACTGTGGAAAAGTAAGGTCAGCATCTTATGAAAAAGCACATCCTCGGTAAAAAATAAACGTATAATGATTTCACGTACGTTGTTCCAAAACTGTAGCAATTCGCATTTCATCAGCTATCGATGTTTCTTACAATTACAGTCTTTGATCGGGAAAGCCTGTAATTAGTGGAATAACATGATAGATAATGAAGTTTTGCATAACAACCGTACAGCAAAATCTCTCCTCTTTGTGTACTATCATTTGCCAAAACCTCATTTCGATACCTCAAACCGTTTACGAGATATGAGGAATGTTGTGGATATTTCACTCTGGCCTTATCGCTGGCGCGATGCCGTCGTGAGTGAGCGCTCTACGTCAGATTAGTTTTCTCGAGACTGGTGGCAGATAGATACCTCCAATCGAGTGTAAAGAAAAATTCGATATGTTAGCTAACTTTCCTACGCAGTAACATACACTCCTGGAAATTGAAATAAGAACACCGTGAATTCATTGTCCCAGGAAGGGGAAACTTTATTGACACATTCCTGGGGTCAGATACATCACATGATCACACTGACAGAACCACAGGCACATAGACACAGGCAACAGAGCATGCACAATGTCGGCACTAGTACAGTGTATATCCACCTTTCGCAGCAATGCAGGCTGCTATTCTCCCATGGAGACGATCGTAGAGATGCTGGATGTAGTCCTGTGGAACGGCTTGCCATGCCATTTCCACCTGGCGCCTCAGTTGGACCAGCGTTCGTGCTGGACGTGCAGACCGCGTGAGACGACGCTTCATCCAGTCCCAAACATGCTCAATGGGGGACAGATCCGGAGATCTTGCTGGCCAGGGTAGTTGACTTACACCTTCTAGAGCACGTTGGGTGTCACGGGATACATGCGGACGTGCATTGTCCTGTTGGAACAGCAAGTTCCCTTGCCGGTCTAGGAATGGTAGAACGATGGGTTCGATGACGGTTTGGATGTACCGTGCACTATTCAGTGTCCCCTCGGCGATCACCAGTGGTGTACGGCCAGTGTAGGAGATCGCTCCCCACACCATGATGCCGGGTGTTGGCCCTGTGTGCCTCGGTCGTATGCAGTCCTGATTGTGGCGCTCACCTGCACGGCGCCAAACACGCATACGACCATCATTGGCACCAAGGCAGAAGCGACTCTCATCGCTGAAGACGACACGTCTCCATTCGTCCCTCCATTCACGCCTGTCGCGACACCACTGGAGGCGGGCTGCACGATGTTGGGGCGTGAGCGGAAGACGGCCTAACGGTGTGCGGGACCGTAGCCCAGCTTCATGGAGACGGTTGCGAATGGTCCTCGCCGATACCCGAGGAGCAACAGTGTCCCTAATTTGCTGGGAAGTGGCGGTGCGGTCCCCTACGGCACTGCGTAGGATCCTACGGTCTTGGCGTGCATCCGTGCGTCGCTGCGGTCCGGTCCCAGGTCGACGGGCACGTGCACCTTGCGCCGACCACTGGCGGCAACATCGATGTACTGTGGAGACCCCACGTCCCACGTGTTGAGCAATTCGGCGGTACGTCCACCCGGCCTCCCGCATGCCCACTATACGCCCTCGCTCAAAGTCCGTCAACTGCACATACGGTTCACGTCCACGCTGTCGCGGCATGCTACCAGTGTTAAAGACTGCGATGGAGCTCCGTATGCCACGGCAAACTGGCTGACACTGACGGCGGCGGTGCACAAATGCT
Source organism: Schistocerca cancellata (assembly GCF_023864275.1). Classification (NCBI taxonomy): domain Eukaryota; kingdom Metazoa; phylum Arthropoda; class Insecta; order Orthoptera; family Acrididae; genus Schistocerca; species Schistocerca cancellata. The sequence continues at coordinate 605,076,854 of NC_064632.1, read as the reverse complement.
GCGCAGCTAGCGCCATTCGACGGCCAACACCGCGGTTCCTGGTGTGTCCGCTGTGCCGTGCGTGTGATCATTGCTTGTACAGCCCTCTCGCAGTGTCCGGAGCAAGTATGGTGAGTCTGACACACCGGTGTCAATGTGTTCTTTTTTCCATTTCCAGGAGTGTATTTTGCAATATCCTCCAGACGCAAAATCACAGATACCCCAGTTATTCATTGGAAACTTTTTCGAATTTCTTGCACTGTCTTCCTTCTACGTAAATATCACAATAACTATGACCACTAACGAAATCATGGGGACATTATTTTTTTCTGGCATATAAAGCTACAAGTAAAGCAAAAACGAAATCTTTTTACCCAACAGTTTCTGTGTAAAATCGCTTGAGAAAGATGGCAGGGCATGCGCATGGATTGTGTCATGGCCGACCGGTCGAAAGGTAGCAAACGTCTTGTCGGCCTCCCCTTCGGAACAAACGAATGAAGTTGCCCAGCCCTTTGGACGAAAACTGGTCACTGCGCATCGCCCACATTATCCTGCGCGATGTACACTCAGTCGCAAAAGTATTCGGACAGTGGGAAGTTTCACAATGAGTACTCGAGAAACACTGACTATGAAACCCAAACATATTTATTAGCAATATACACTCCTGGAAATTGAAATAAGAACACCGTGAATTCATTGTCCCAGGAAGGGGAAACTTTATTGACACATTCCTGGGGTCAGATACATCACATGATCACACTGACAGAACCACAGGCACATAGACACAGGCAACAGAGCATGCACAATGTCGGCACTAGTACAGTGTATATCCACCTTTCGCAGCAATGCAGGCTGCTATTCTCCCATGGAGACGATCGTACAGATGCTGGATGTAGTCCTGTGGAACGGCTTGCCATGCCATTTCCACCTGGCGCCTCAGTTGGACCAGCGTTCGTGCTGGACGTGCAGACCGCGTGAGACGACGCTTCATCCAGTCCCAAACATGCTCAATGGGGGACAGATCCGGAGATCTTGCTGGCCAGGGTAGTTGACTTACACCTTCTAGAGCACGTTGGGTGTCACGGGATACATGCGGACGTGCATTGTCCTGTTGGAACAGCAAGTTCCCTTGCCGGTCTAGGAATGGTAGAACGATGGGTTCGATGACGGTTTGGATGTACCGTGCACTATTCAGTGTCCCCTCGGCGATCACCAGTGGTGTACGGCCAGTGTAGGAGATCGCTCCCCACACCATGATGCCGGGTGTTGGCCCTGTGTGCCTCGGTCGTATGCAGTCCTGATTGTGGCGCTCACCTGCACGGCGCCAAACACGCATACGACCATCATTGGCACCAAGGCAGAAGCGACTCTCATCGCTGAAGACGACACGTCTCCATTCGTCCCTCCATTCACGCCTGTCGCGACACCACTGGAGGCGGGCTGCACGATGTTGGGGCGTGAGCGGAAGACGGCCTAACGGTGTGCGGGACCGTAGCCCAGCTTCATGGAGACGGTTGCGAATGGTCCTCGCCGATACCCGAGGAGCAACAGTGTCCCTAATTTGCTGGGAAGTGGCGGTGCGGTCCCCTACGGCACTGCGTAGGATCCTACGGTCTTGGCGTGCATCCGTGCATCGCTGCGGTCCGGTCCCAGGTCGACGGGCACGTGCACCTTCCGCCGACCACTGGCGACAACATCGATGTACTGTGGAGACCTCACGCTCCTCCTGTTGAGCAATTCGGCGGTACGTCCACCCGGCCTCCCGCATGCCCACTATACGCCCTCGCTCAAAGTTCGTCAACTGCACATACGGTTCACGTCCACGCTGTCGCGGCATGCTACCAGTGTTAAAGACTGCGATGGAGCTCCGTATGCCACGGCAAACTGGCTGACACTGACGGCGGCGGTGCACAAATGCTGCGCAGCTAGCGCCATTCGACAGGCAACACCGCGGTTCCTGGTGTGTCCGCTGTGCCGTGCGTGTGATCATTGCTTGTACAGCCTTCTCGCAGTGTCCGGAGCAAGTATGGTGGGTCTGACACACCGGTGTCAATGTGTTCTTTTTTCCATTTCCAGGAGTGTATATGTGTAACAACATTAATTACAAAATAATTATTGTATTATTTCGTTTACAAAACATAAATAACAGAAAAATTAACAACCAAAATGAAACATCCTGCACACCCTGCTGCTACAAAAGTATTCGGACACTGTCAAATAAATGTTCATAAGTTGTACGACGAAAATGTCAATACCTTGTGGGTCCATCTTTCATTTTCAAAACCTCCTCCAATCTACTAGGCATACTTTCCACAAGTTTTTTCTTGAAATCTGGCCCTATATTTGCCCATTATTGGCGCAGTTTCTCTTTCGAGGTCGTCTCCGTATAGATGTTGCCAGCGCGGAGGGTCCGTTTCAATTTATCCCACGAATGTTCGATTGGGTTAAGGTCTGGCGATTGGGGAGGGGGGTGCAATACTTTCGGGCAATTGAAGAGCAACTACATTTGTACAATATGCGCGGTATGTTTGGGATCATTATCCTGATAAAAATGAAAGTTGTTCGCAATACCTAGATGTCGTGCGCTCTGCTTCAAATGTCCTCGCAGTGTATTCAAATACGCTTCCTTGTTCATCGTATCATCGATGAACACTAAATCACCCACACCATTGCGGGACATGCATCCCCACACCACGATGCTCCCACCTCCAAACTTTACTGTCGGTTCGAGGTTCCTGGAATTCAGCTCTTCATTGGTCTTTCGCCACACGTTTGCCTTTCCGTCGCTTTGCCGTAATGTAAATTTACATGCGTCGCAAAATATCACCCGATTCCGGCAAGCCTGATCGTATTCGGCGTATTCCCTCGCAAACTGCATACGTTTCTTGTGGTTCACTGCATTTGTGAATGGCTTTCGCCGTTCCACTCGACCACGGTACTGCGATCGTCGTAGTAGTCTCCGCACGGTTTCGGGATGAACTGTTATACCGAGGTCTCCCTCCACCTCACCTTAGTTCGTGTGGCAGATATTTTCGGATTCTGTTGTACCTTTCGCACAATCACACGTTCATCTCTCTGTGAAACTGTCCGTGGCCGTGCTGCACTGCAACGGAATTGCAGTCGGTCTTCTTTCTCGAACCGTTTAATAATGTCGTGAACTGTACTTTTCTTCATGGTCACTATTGTGGCAGTTTCCCTGCAGGTTTTACCCTCCACGTGATGATAAACGACAAGCTGCCTTTGCTCGAACGCAGAACACTTCCCTCTGCGGCCCATCGTCGGCCTGCACAGGCTCGCGATACGTGTTCACTGATCGTCGCTGTCGTCTCGCGGAAATGTCCGACACACTGCAGTCGCTTCACCCTCTGTGCGTCTCGGAATGAACTATTCTCTCACGTTGTCCGCCTTTTTCCGAATACTTTTGTTGCACCTTCCCATGCCGTTTTCAGGAAATATTACGTAGCAGACACATATCCGACGACAATTCATCGTATTTGACCCGTGTTTCACGTTGCGACATCGTACCCAGAGTCCCAAATACATTACAAAGTGCAATTTCTGTATTTGTTCGTGCGGCAAACTGCAAAATTATGCGCCGTTACGTGCTGTCCGAATACTTTTACGACTGAGTGTATACGAAGGGGAATCTTAAAAGTGTGATGTAACGAATGCCCTAGAAGCCCAGCATACTACAGTCGAAACGCGGCCACAGTACCTGTTGATAATCGCTGCCCTGCTTGCGATATGCACTGAGGAAGAATTGCGTTCGTGCGTACGTTTTCTGAGCCGTGAAGATAGGAAACCTATTGAAATCCAGCGGCGGTATGGTGAGGCATGTGTATCATTGCGGCAGGCGTACGAACGGAGCAGAAGGGCGTGCCTACTCTGATAGCCGCTCACGCTCGCTTCGGGCACGCCTGTTTGTGACACTGGAGTCTGCTGCGGCGGCTGAAGCCGTTGTGACGGAAAGTCGCCGTGTCACGGCGGATGAAATAGCCGCAGATCTGAGCTTCAGTCGCTACTCGGCGCATGACATCACGCAGTGTGCCTGCAGGGTTGTTGGCTCGGCAGCTGACTCCAGAACACTGACCGCTCGCACCGAGTGATTACCGTGTGTTCCCCCCACTCGGAGAGGCGACGGAAGGAAAGACACTTCGATGTAATGAAGAGATGCAGCAGGCGGTGCGCGAGTGGCTGCACACGCCACCAAATGATTCTTTTTCAGAGGAATCCACGCAGGAAGTCTGTTGAACGACAGGGAGACTGCGTCCAAGTAGGATACACCCAGTCTCTACTTTTCTTCAGGGGGGAAAAAACGTTGTACTTTATTCTGTTTATTTACGTATGCCTTAAATGGTATATCTAAAGGTAACTAACTGAATTAACTCGATTCCTGGCTCGTGGGCCACGCTGTCTAACGCCTTACAGGAATAACAGAAATTCCACTTACAGTACTTTACATAATATTGAGTGAATTTACAATGTTCTCTTAATCTGCTCAGTAAGAGGTACAATCTTACGTCAGACACGTACCGCAAGGAGTTCCGTATTTAAGTTACAAACTGTTTACACAACTTGAGGCAGCGTACTCGCGCCACACAGATAACCCAACTGTATTTCCCCAGTGTTCGAGAATAAGAGCACTTAGCGACTTCCAACAAACGTTAAACATCACTCCAAACCTCTTCTGAACTGTTTCTCGCTTACATTATTCACGCCAAATATTTGACGCATTAACTCATTTAGAAACTAATCAGAACTTTGAAGCTACTTTGCATACGTTAGTTCGATTGTTCGAAAAATCAGCGGTCTACTGGTAGCTGACGAACGGGAGAGATTTTGACAAATTCCAAAGTCAACACATCAGTACATACGACCTAGTGAGAAAGCGAGGAGAGTACTGGCTAAAATAGCCCATGTCAACACTTTTTGCATCCGGTGTCAAATTACACCCGAGGCTGCTTCTTATATGAAAGGTCACCCCACACCACGCTCTCCCCTCCCCTCCCTCCCTTCATTCCTCATTTTGCTCTTGGCCGATTCCGTCACGACGCTCTCGGCCAGTAGCTGTTGTGCCCCATTGCTTTCAGCCACTAAAGATCATTCCAAGTCCTTGCTCTGTAGTGAGAGGATCATAATTAACGCTGTAAATTGGCGAATTCGCTGTAAAATTGGCAGGATAAGCTCTAAAATAAGCTGTAAAAATTGGCATGAAATTGGTAGAAATGGCATATTGATAGGTAGGTAGGTCAAAAAGCAGGTGTACCTGCTGAAACATTGCACTCCATATGCTGATGTGTATCTGCGTATCATAAATTGATGTCTAAATGCATCCATTATTGGAGAAAATACACTTGCAGTGCAGATGTAACTACACATAGTAAGTAGTTAGCTGCGTGACTTATAAGTCTTCATATTTCAACACTTACAATTTGTATCAGCATAATAATTACAACGCCTCCTCTTGAACGACTGCACGAGTCTAGCTGTTTGTACTCTGTATTGAAGGGTCAAAAAAATGTCTCTGAGCACTATGGGATTTAATTTCTGAGGTCATCAGTCCCCTACAACTTAGAACTACTTAAACCTAACTAAGCTAAGGACATCACACACATCCATGCCCGAGGCAGGATTCGAACCTGCGACCGTAGCGGTCGCGCGGTTCCGGACTAAAGCGCCTAGAACCGCTCGGCCACCGCGGCCGGCGTAGATAAGAAACTTCACTGTATTAACGATTTGGCAAAGTACTCTTGTCCTTGTGTGTTTTTATCACTCGCCAAAATCTCGTTTCAATACCTCGAGTGTTTTAGGAGATATGAGGGGTGTCGGGAATATTTCATTTTCGCGGGCGCCCAGTCGGGCGTGGCCGTGCAGCCAACATCCTATCCATTTTCTCGCGATCGGAGTCAGATAGAGACTCCCTCCCACGTCTAAAGAAAAATTCAATGTGTTCGCTAAATTTCAAACGCAGCAATGTTTGGTGTAATATGCACCATACGCAAAATCATAACAAACCCTATTTTTCACTGTAAACTTTACGAATTTTGCGCCGTGTCTTACTGAAATGCGTGTATCACAATAAGTATCACCATTAGCGAGATGATGGACACTTCAGCACGAAGCTGACACATAACGCCGTAAGTATCGCAAAAATTAAATATTTTTACTAAATAGTTCCTGTAAAATCGTTCAGGAAAAGTTACAAGGTGTGCGTCTCTGTTCTGTCAGCGCAGCGCTTCGCCAACCGGCGCGTGCGAAGAAATCTACACGCTCAGCATGCGCAGGACCTGTCGGCACGTGCGGAATGTACTCGTCGCGCTGTTCATTCGTGTCACTTCACGCGTGCTGTACGCGTCTCAGTTTGTGTGTACCCTTACGTGTGTAGCCGAAAAGGCGAAACTGTGGAAAGATTCGCATCTGGATCTGGCCCACCATGTACCCCCTGTCATTCACTAGCAGTCCTGTTGCCTGACTCCGAAGTAAATTTATAACGTTACGAAATTCGTGAAGAAAGTAGAAAAACGTCCCGTGGTAAAAAAAAAAGAACGTTTAAAGCGAATATCCCTCGGCGTGTGTACGTGTCATTTTGAGGTGTAAACGGCCGGCCGCGGTGGTCTAGCGGTTCTAGGCGCTGAGTCCGGAGCCGCGCGACTGCTACGGTCGCAGGTTCGATTCCTGCCTCGGGCATGGATGTGTGTGATGTCCTTAGGTTAGTTAGGTTTAAGTAGTTCTAAGTTGTATGGGACTGATGACCATAGATGTTAAGTCCCGTAGTGCTCAGAACCATTTGAACCATTTGAGGTGTAAACGTAAGAGCGAGCAGTTCCAACGACGGTCATCGGAAAGTAATGTCGTGTGTACGCCGCAGCTCGTTTAGGTGCAGTCAGAGGAAAGGAGGCGCAGGTAGTGAGACGAGGGCAGGAAGTGACCGCAGGGTGTGCGGGAGCAGAACGACCGGAACACTCCTGCACAGCGCTAATCTCCGCCGCGTTCAGTGCGTCTGTATACAACGTAGTGCAGCACTGTAGCTCTTCGCCGCGGACAGTAATACTAGAAAAACGTGTAGGCTCAATGCTTCTACTACACTGAAACGCGAAACAAACTGGTACAGGCTTGCGTATTCAAATACAGACATATGTAAGCAGACTGAATAGGGCGCTGCGGTCGGCATCGGCTATATAAGACGACAAGTGTGTGGCGCAGTTGTTAGGCCGGCCACTGCCGCTGCAGTGGCAGGTTATCGAGGTTTCAGTGAGTTTTTGAACGTGGTGTCAGAGTCGGCGCACGAGCGATGGGACACAGCATCTCGGAGGTAGCGATAGAGTGGGGATTTTCCCATTTTACGAATGTACCGTGAATTTCAGGAATCCGGTAGAACATCAAATCTCACACATCGCTGCGGCCGGAAAAAGAACCTGCAACAACGGGACCAACAACGACTGAAGAGAATCGTCCAGCATGACAGAAGTACAACCCTTCCACAAATTGCTGCAGATCAATGCTGGGCCATCAGCAACTGTCAGCGTTCAAGCCTTTCAAAGAAACATCATCTATATGGACTTTCGGAGCCGAAGGCCCATTCCTGTACCCTTGATGACTGCATGATACAAAGCTTTCCGCCTCGCCTGGGCCCGTTAACAGCGACATTGGATTGTTGATGACTCGAAAAATGTTGCCTGGTCAGACAAGTCTCGTTTGAAATTGTATCGAGCGGATGGACGTGTACGGGTATGGAGACAACCTCACGAATCCACGGGCCCTGGGTGTCAGCAGGGGACTGTTCGAGCTGGTGGAGGTTCTGCAACGGTGTGGGACGTGTGCAGTTGGAGTGATATGGCATCCCTGATACATCTAGATAAGACTCTCATGTCCATTGTGCATCCCGGCAGACCTGGGACAATTCCAGCAGGACAATGCGATACCCCATACACCCAGAATTGCTAGAGAGTGGCTCCAGGAACACTATTCTAGAGTTTAAACACTTCCGCTGGCTACCAAACATCCCAGACATGAACATTATTGAGCATATGTGGGATGGCTTGCAACGTGCTGTTCAGAAGAGATCTCCACTGCCTCGCACTCTTACGGATTTACGGACAGTCCTGCAAGGTTGAGGGTGTGAATTCGCTGCAGCACTACTTTAGACATTAGTGGAGTCCATGCCACGTCGTGTTGCGGCACTTCTACGTGCTCGCTTTGGTCGTACACCATATAGGTAGGCGTATTATCGTTTTCTGCGAAAGCATTAAAAAATGCGAAATGGGAAAGAAAAACAAGACTGAGTGAAGAAAGCAGCCGAGTGGTGAAACATGTTTGGGGTAAATGAGAGCAGAGAGCAGCCTGCTCCCTCGGACTGTCTGTTGAGTGCCGGCCGGTGTCCCACGCCTTGCGTCACCTCCGGCTGGCTCTCACCGCCGCGCTGAGTGCTTTCGCAAAGCGCCGCCGCCGGTGCAGTTGTGTACTGCGCCGCTGCTGGGACGGCATCCCCCTCTCTCACGCGCCCATTTCGTACAGAATGTGCACACCCGTTCATAAAAGTTCTCACCACAGGTTCGGCACGCCGTGGAGCGGAGCAGAGCCGGACGACGCTTTCGACTAAACGGGCAGAGCGCTTCTCGAGCCCCCTGTATAGCCGCCGCGCCTCTGTCGGCAACCACTGTTCACGAAACCTGCAGAGGAGCTGAACTCTCCCAGTGCTCTCACGTTTGTTAAGAAGTAGAACACTGGGAGCATCTCCGGCACCTTCCTGACGCATCCTTCGGTCTCGAATCATAAATGCCCAAACATGCTCGACTGCAATAAAGTCTGTATCCTTTACGTTCCTTTCTGACGCCGAATCTTCGAGATGTCTCTTCAGCATTTCGCTCCTCGTTTTCCATACGTGCTTGCTGCTGTTGTCTTTGATAAGTACACGGTAGGCTCCTCTTCTCGCGCAGAAAGAGACAGAACTGTCGGCTGCGAACTTACTTATAAAATGTATCTGCCTCAGAGACCACCCCGGATAATTTCAGTAGATTCTGCCATTTGTACTGCAGTCATCCGATCCCACGTAGCCAGACTTATCCTTTCAAACTCTACTATGGTAACGATGTCGTTTGCAACATGACGAGTGTTACCTGTCACCGTGAAGACCACCGTCCGAAAGAAACAGAATTAAAGAAAATTACAGTTCCGTCGGACCGTGCCACGTAGTTCTAAAAGTCTTTACCAGACGGGAGACAGAACGCAGTGCTTCTCGCTATCAAGATGTGATTCCTTTTGTCCTTCAGACATTTTCTCTGTGGTAGAAACCAGCTGCGTCAAGGTCCGCTCGCTCTGGTAGGTAGATGTTCTTACAGACCTCCGTAGCTCACACGTATCGACCCTCGACTTTGCATCTAACATGGTTGGATCGTCCGTAATTGCTGTAGGTTTTCTCGCTTTGTAGAAAATACGAAGATCTTTCCTCTGCCCTCTGCCTCGTGATGACTGGGTGTTGTGTGATGTCCTTAGGTTAGTTAGGTTTAAGTAGTTCTAAGTTCTAGGGGACTGATGACCATAGATGTTAAGTCCCATAGTGCTCTGACCATTTTTTTCCCTCTGCCCTTAATATTACCCTACCGATATTACCGCAGGCCGCAATCGATTGTCAAAGGATATGTCTATATCCACACACACACACACACACACACACACACACACACACACACACACACCTCTTTTCTACCAAAAGTCTTCTTCCATTGATAACTATAAGACGAATTCGGTCTACCCCCCGCTGTCTCCCTCCCTCCCTCCCTCTCTCTCTCTCTCTCTCTCTCTCTCTCTCTCTCTCTCTATGAACAGTTATTCATATTGCTCAGCATTCGTGATAGGTAAATCGCGCTTTCCTTGGTAAATGTAAGGACTTCCTCAAATACGCATAAAACACCCATAACGGTAATTAACAAAATGATTGTTTACCCTGCAGAGGAGTTTGCGATGTGAGCGAGACTTTGTTGACAACTCTGATATGTCTTCAACACTGCGGTTCGAATCCGGGGCTTCGCCTTCCACCCGACTGAGCTCTGCAGACACGATCCACGAACCGCACTCTGAGCTTTCCAGTGCTAGCAAAACCTCTCGTTGCTCTGAAACGGCCCGCAGTCCTCTACGAAACAGCAATACAAGTAGACTAGAGAGCAGAAGCACGGCGCACGCCCCACTGCTGCCGCTTGGTCGCCTCAGCTCCAAAGACTCGGGGTACCCATTTCTACTCAGCTGCTTGCGAATTTCGCTGATAATATTTTCTTTTACGTTTATTACTGTTATTTATTCAAAAACAAAAGGTCGAAGGAATTAAATAGGTGATAATGCCGATTGTTTTGTGGAGTTTAAAATTGCAAGTCACATAAAAAAGTCACCAGCTTAATCTCAATGTAGGTTTTAAGATTATCTCTGAACCTAATGGCTTTCAAGCGTTCAGTATTCGTTCGTACGCTCACATTCGTAGTCTCACTCGGAACGCAAAAAGCCCGACGCCGGTGAATCAGCTTTCCGGTAATGACGCGACAGCCCACGGGAGAAGGCTAAGTCGAGAGAGTAATAACGCACGCACGAAGGCAGTAGTCGTTGAGTGGCGCGGGAGGGGGGGGGGGGCGGTGACCAGAAGAACGTCGGCACATCCGTCACAGCCGTCCGAGGCGGCTGGGATGTCGAGCGCCGGGGTCTTCGGCCCGCGCCAAGGACGGCGTCGCGTGGTTAAGGAGCAGCCGCGGCGTGCAGGACGCCTCCGACTCGAGTGGAGCCGAAGTGGCGGCCACCGGGCACCGGCTTACCGGGCTTTCCTCTCTTGCCGACTTCGGGAACTCGGCACGCTGCCGAGTGTCGCACACTGGTTGTCGTGTCTATCACCGGGTGGACGGCTAGCGCGTTCAGAAACCTCGTCGTTCTGATCGCCGGCCGACCACTTTGCACAGCTCGCCTGCGAGGCAGCGGCACCGCTCAGACACGCAGCTGCTCCGCGCCCGCACTCTGCCCGCCCCCACTGACGCCGCGCTGCGCATCAGGAAGCGGCACCGCACTTTGCGTGCTCACTGCAATTTGCGGCGGTTGTGGTTTTTGGACGGCGACAGTTACACGGTGGCGTGTGGTGCGCGAGTCGAGCACGCAGCAGAAGGCGTGTGGCTATCGACACTTGCTGCTGTCCTACAACAGAGTCTTGCCAGCAGCACCGCCCTTTGCAGTCCGTTCATTGCGGACTGCTGCCGAGCTCTGAAGCGCGTACAAACCAGAAAGTTCGACCCCACATTCCACTTGTGTACCTTGTCCCAGCACACATTTCGATCGATTTTTGCTGCTTATAGGTCCAATTTGACTTGTGTGACCCGTGGTATTGTTGATTTGAGCCATCGAACATATGTTAGAATTCTCTTGGTGAGTCGTTTTCGTGATAGCCTGATGATGTGCCCGTAGAACTACAACCTTCCTTTTCTGACATCTGCTGCTATGTTTGACATCTAATATGTAGATTTCCTTAGACTGCAATCTGTATCCCTCTTCTGTCGGCTGTGGGCCGAGAATTTCCCTCACGATTTTCATTTCTTCCTTCAGTATGTTTTCCATGTCACTTGTTCACTTGCTGATAGGCCAGGTCGTCTGTGAAACCTAGGTTTCATATTTCTATTTTGTCCCGACATCTTCGTAGTCGTGTTGATTTCCAGTGTCCCTGAGTTTTCAGTTCTTTTTCTCATTGCCTCATTACTTTGTCCAGAACTAGGTTGAATAATAGTGGGGATAATCCGTCGCCTTGCCGCACTCCAGTTTTCACAATGAAGGGATCAGAGATTTCACCAATGAATTTAACTTTCGATGTTGTGTCAGCTAATTAATCGTAGTGTTTTTGGGTCGAGTCCCCGTTTTTTTAAGACATTGATGGCCTTTTGTATATATGTCCAAAAGAATTCAAAAACTGTGAGAGCCGGCCGTAGTGACCGAGCGGTTCTAGGCGCCACAGTCTGGAATCGCGTGACCGCTAAGGTCGCAGGTTCGAATCCTGCCTCGGGCATGGATGTGTGTGATGTCCTTAGGTTAGTTAGGTTTAAGTAGTTCTACGTTCTAGGGGACTGATGACCTCAGCAGTTGAGTCCCATAGTGCTCAGAGCCAAACACTGTGAGAGGTGTGTGCTGTCGTTTAGCAAATGGACGTAGCCTGCGAGCCCGCACCCTCTACGCTGAAAATAATCCATAGTGCAGGGTGCCGTCTGATAAGCTTTTCAGCAGACTTTTCCAGCTGCTGCGGGACACAGATACCTTCCACCTGGAAAGCTTTTCGCAAAGACTGTACGCCTGACACGGAGGAGCGTGTTCTACGAACCCCTTGGACCAGTGTGCGACGATCAGCGGCAACACGAGGCGTGTCTCACTCTCTTGTGTGGCCTTGGGGGCGCGGGGGGCGGGGGGGTGTGATGGTATTTCGTGAACAGTTGGTGCACCGACATCCTCTACAGCGCCTTCAGGCCATAAGGTCACAGGATCATAATGGCAGACGGCGGCCGTTCTGTCGGTGGCTGTTGCAGAAGTGTGACGCAGATCTACTGTTCACATCCAGGATTTTATCTACCAGTGAGGCAGGGTTCACAAGCGGTAGTGTTGTCAATTTCCATAACCAGCTTGTATGTGCAGATATAAATCCCCAAGCAATTCGGGAAAGAGGGAATCAACACCGTCTCTCAATCATCGTATGGGCAGGCGATAAAGTAATAGGGCCATACAAAATGCCACGAAGGTTAACTGGAGCGCATTATCTGTAATTTCTCATTAATATATTGCCTACGTTGCTAGACACTGTGCCATTGCAGCAACGAACACAAGTGTGATTCGTGCAAAATGCGCGAACATCTGACGCAGATATTTGAAGACCGCTGAATTGGTCGGTGGAGAGGGAGAGGGCACACCTTGGCCTGCTGGTTCCCCAAACGTGGTTATGCTCGATGGAATTGGTCTGCGTCACGCCAATCAAGGGTGAACGTACAATACCGGGTCGCGTCATCAATGCGTTATACTTAAAGGGGTGTGCCATTCCTTACGTCGGAGGGCAGAGGGATGCATTGTCATAAATGGGCACCACGTTGAACACCTTAAGCACTTTTTTAATAGCAAAAAGTATCCATTTCCGGATCAAAAATGGTTCTGAGCACTATGGGACTTAACGTCTGATGTCATCAGTCTCCTAGAACTTAGAACTACTTAAACCTAACTAACCTAAGGACATCACACACATCCACCATGCCCGAGGCAGGATTCGAACATGCGACCGTAGCGGTCGCGCGGTTCCAGACTGAAGCGCCTAGAACCGCTCGGCCACTCCGGCCGGTATTTCCGGATCGATATTTATTGGACTTACCTCAGAACCTATGCATTTCCGGACCCATATTTAATGGCGGCAAATGTCCAAGTTTTTGATACATTAATCACTATCGCGCAGTATATGATCCCTTTACGATACATGACAGATCTACGCAATAGCCAAGTGCTTCGCAAACCCGATGTAGCATGCCCTCCGTGATAATGTGCAAGGCACGATTTATGCGATGACACACTTCGTCAAGGGACACAGGCATTGACGGTACATAAACGGGGAATTTCACACATAGCCATAGAAAGAAACGGCAGGATGTGAAGTCCGTGGAACAGGGTGGCCACGGGAGTAGGTTGTTGCAGCACAGGTCCAGTGTCGGTGAAGAACACGACTAAGAGGGCCCCTTCATTCGTGTGAAAAACGGGCGGAGTACCGTCCACTAGGAAAATGTAGTCATCGTGACTTGTGTCAGAAAGATAACTAATGTACCAGGTATCCAACATGCCCCGAAATGATTTACCTTCAGCGTTTGTTATTCGAAGCAAAATGGGACGTGCACTTTCTCGTGCGACATCGCGCACAAAACGTTCACTTTAGTGGAGTGACGGTGATATCCAGTTAGCGTATGTGCTTTCTCGGTACGCTAGATAAAGACATTGTGTTTGCGTTCACTTTGCCACTTGGATTGAAATTGGCTTCATCGCTGAGGGTGAGCTTTCTGCAAAACCAGAGTCCTCTATTTTTAAGCTCAGCTCTTCACAGAAGTCGCGCCTTTTCACTTTGCTGGCGCAAGGGCTTCACAATCCCAGTTTGAGAGACTTAAAATGTACCCGCATACGCAAGAACTTGCACACCGTAATCTGCGACTCGAACAGTTCCCCGCTCGCTTTACTAAGTGATTTGCGAGGAGTCGAGTGAATGCCTCGCTCATTCTTTGAACGTCTGCACGAGAAAGAGGAAGTCTACCGGGACCCTCTTCCCCTTAAAAAGGCCTCCGGTTTCCACGAACTATCGGTACCACTATCATTACTCCTGTGTGGTGGATCTTTCCTAAAGCGTGCAAGAAACTCTACTTCGACTGTAACCACAGATCGGGACACCTGAAAACGAGGCACACAGATACGTTCTTCCTGTGGGGACGCCGCTTTGGGTACAGACGCTGCGCCTGCGCAGTAAGCACGACAGGCGGACAGCGGGTAGCGCATCAAAAAGTAACGAGGTAGCACGTGCGGCGTGACGTCAGCCGGCGCGGGCGTCAGTGTTTGGTTAGCAGTGGGTGAGCGCTTGACATTGAGCCCCTGAGCGGGCGGCCGGGCTTTGCTGCTTCGCCACGTGACTGGCTGGGCCGGTAGGCGGCCGTTGCGCAAACGAGCCGTACGCAACTCTGGGCGAGGCGTGCAGCGCTGGGCAGATCGCGGCGGGCCCGGGAGCGGCGCGCGCGGCCAAAGTCAAGGCCGGCGCGGATCAAGGATGTCTCAGCTGAAACACCACATTCTCCAAACTCCGAGCACCTCGCGACGGCTTCCTCGTAGAAGACACCGTCGGTGTTCTCGCCGCTCTGCCATTAAAACGGGCGCTTTTGAAGAAGACGTACAGACTCTCTTCGTGCTGCCACATTTCGTGTCGTCTGCTACGCCAGTTACCGCCGTCGGAATGTAAGCAACTGGACGGATTCCTGTGCAACGTCTCAGCATCCCGACCGCGCTTCCGTGGCCCGCCGAGATTGTGCCGCAGTCCCAGTTGGAGTTATTGCCCGACATTGCCACCTCAGACGTGACTGTGCGTAACCAAAACGTAATACGTGTCACATATACATTCCGTCAAATGCTGAGAAAATTAGGACAAAGCTACATGTTCTCTGTTAGGAATACTGCCTCTCTGGCACGAAACGCACGTGACGTTTCTATTGCATATTAAGAGGATATCCTACTAAGTCAATCGTGTAGCCGAAATAGGTCACGTCCTGAGATAATTCCAACGAAGCGTCCTTAACTCGATTCTTTGTTGACAAAATTGACGTGGCGTCTGTGGATTTTCTGTTTTCCCCTCGACAAACAGCAGAGCCCAGCGCTGGGCGCCTCCGACGTCGTATCCGTCCGGCCCGAGGCCTCCAAGAGAGACAAGCCGCGGCGCGGCGCCTTGTCACGAAGATAGGTGTCCGCTCGCTCGCTCAGCTCAGCTGAGCAGACAAACTACGTTCCTACGCCTGTTAACTCGTAACTAGATGCGTACGTACAAACGAGAACTGCATCTTCTACTGGAATCTGCTAATAAGGATTCTTAGTCCTACAATGATCGGAAGTCCATAGGCCTAATTATAATTGGTTGCGTCTCTACTGGGGTACAATAAAATTAAAATCTCGCCAAAATGATTACCAGTTGCATAAGGCGCAACTTCTTGTATGAGATGAGGACTGTTAAGCAGGAGAGACTATAAATAAGCCGTTATACCATTTATATCGAGTACTGACCTTAAATTAAATTTTGTTGTAGTACTGTTACAGTAGTTTTTCCTAATAGCAGATTCCAGTAGAAGATGTAATTATCGGTACTCGACGTCCACGCCGAGATGCGAGTTAGCAGCTTGAGGCGAGCCGAGCCGAGCTGAGTGAACGAGCGGCCGCTCCCACTGCCGGACGTGTCGTGCAGCCGCTCCGCCGAGTTGGCGGGCGGCGCTGCGGCGCTGCGGCTCTGTCCCGCATCTCGTCTGCGTGTTCGTGTGCACACGCCTTGTCAATTAGCTTGGTACCTTCTGTCCGTAACTGCAGACTGCAGTGTCTCGTTACTTTTCTCCTTCTCGACCTTATTCTAGTCTCAAAACATTAATAGAAATGTCGTGATGTTGCCGCTCCAATTTAGATACGTCTCTTAGAGAATTTCTTTCTTTAGTTACAGTTAATGATGATAAACAATTTCCTTCTGATTATCGTTTGTGGTTAATAATAGACATCTTCAGATCTGTCAAGAATAGGAAAACGAAATACAACTGCTGGATAGTACAGGTATTGTAAACAAAGAATTATCGTACAGTAACGAAAAGGTACTAAGTTCATAAAGGCGTTTCAGCATCCCTATGTACAGTCTTCTACAGGCCGTGGACGGGACATAAAACCTCGGTAACTCCCTCATTCCCAGAAATTTATGATTTAGATGTAAACTAAGTTTGGAAATGGGATCATTGTGGAATCCGCCACCTCACGGCACGCACACTGCAGCAGCGCCGCGCGCCCACCCTGCTGGTGGCTGCACCACCTGTGTCCGGGACGACGCGAGCTTCCCTAATCGGCGCCCACGAACCACCACGACTGCCCAACAGCTGCTGCCCCTCTGTACAGGAGTCTCGTACATTAGGCTCTTCGTATGACCCCACAAGAAAGAGTGGAGGAGAGTTAAATCTGGCGACCGTGGCGGTCGACGAAATGGTCCACCTCGGCCTGCCCATCTTCCACCTTGTGTTGCGTAGACCTGCTCGCCGCCGCCACGTTCCAATATTTGTGGCTTTACAGCCATCATATTCGCCTGCAAGAAACTCTTCTTAGAGCAGTTGAGAAGGCTGCAGTGACAGGATGGCGTAATGTCGTGTGAGGTGCCGATGACAGGTGGTTTGTTCGGTACGGGTATCGTGACAAAGACCGCCTAAACTGTGGTCCTCCGCGATTGCCTGGTGCGTTCTCTAGTATAGCGCCAAAATGATAGTCTTCTGTTGAATCATAAAAATTAAACAGTGTATTTACATGCATTTAGTGTTAAAGCATCACTCAATAGCAGGCTATCATTCCATTATTTCAAAAGTGTTACTTACCAACAGTATAGTGAACAGTTGCTAAACAAAAAGGGAGACGACGCACTTTAAGATATCTTCGGATCGCGCCTAACTTGAGATGCGGGTCAAGTGGCCCGGCCGTAAGATCATAGCTGGTTCCGCGTTCTTGGAAGACAAACATGTCGTCTGACTTGGACGATATCGGTTTAGAACTTTGTTAGCAATCTCTGGTTGTTTGGGCATGTAACTGAAAACAAATATGCAGTTGATTGTTTTGTTCATTTTTTATGAACGTGTGAAAACTTGAACTGGAATATAATTGTCCAGTTTCTCGTACACTGTTAATAAAAAGCGAGTGACATCCCGTATAAACAAACTAATTCAAAATTTTATTGTTCATAAAGTATTAGTTCCTCGCTACGAGACTATTACAGCATCAAGATAACGTATTCACGACCTAAGTGCTCTTTTCTGCTCAGAGAACAACCACTCTACAAGAATGCAGGTCAGTGAACATCGATTAGAACTTATGTATTCAGTACAGGGTGGCTGAAGCAAATAGGAACCTTGCGTGTACTGCAATCGTAGTACAAAAGAGATCAGGGACTCGTCGTCTGTGGTTCCACAGAGGAGGTACGACAGAGATAATTGTCAAGCGAAGGGGTTTATCATACGTTCGTATATATAACCCTCTCTCCCTCTGTTTTTCATTTTTGCCGTGGCGTGCTAAATCCTTGGACGTGCCATTATATTGGAATTACATTTGCTGATCCAGTGGCTGTGGGAAATCTTCGGTTATCCTAATAGAACCTGTTGCTCTCATCTCAATTTGTGCGCCTACCGCGTAGAGGCAGATTTCAAAGTGATCCGATCTTTAACTTAATTTACATCTAAATTATAAATTTCTGGTCAAGGGTCCCTTACGAAATCTTTACACTATGTGATCACAAGTATCCGGACTCCCCCCAAAACATACGTTTTTCATATTAGGTGCATTGTGTTGCCACCTACTTCCAGGCACTCCATATAAGCGGCCTCAGTACTCCTTAGACATCGTGAGAGAGCAGAATGGGGCGCTCCGCGGAACTCGTGGACTTCGAAAGTGGTCAGGTGATTCGGTGCCACATGTGTCACATATCTGTACGTGAAATTTCCATACACCTAAACGCATACGTAGATCCACTGTTTCCGATGTGATAGTGAAGTGGAAACGTGAAGGGATACGTACAGCACAAAAGCATACAGGCTGATCTCGTCTGTTGACTGACAGAGTCCGCCGACAGTTGAAGAGGGTCGTAATGTGCGATAGGCAGACATCTATACAACCAATCACACAGGAATACCAAATTGCATCAGGATCCACTACAAGTACTGTGACAGTTAGGCGGGAGGTGAGAAAACTTGAATATCACGGTCGAGCGGTTGCTCATAAGCCACACATCACGTTCGTAAATACCAAACGACGTCTCCCTCGGTGTAAGGAGCGTAAACATTGGACGATTGAACAGTGGAAAAACGTTGTGCGGAGTGAGGAATCACACCACACAATGTGGCGATCCGATGGCAGGGTGTGGGTATGGCGAATGCCCGGTGAACATCATCTGCCAGCGTGTGTAGCGACAACAGTAAAATTCGGAGGCGGTGGTGTTATGATGTGGTCGTGTTTTTGATGGAGGGGGTTGCACCCCTTGTTGTTTTGCGTGGCACTGTCACAGCACAGGCCTACATGGATGTTTTAAGCACATTCTTGCTTCCTACTGTTGAAGAGTAATTCGGGGATGCCAATTCCACCTTTCAACACGATCGAGCACCTGTTCATAATGCACGGCCTGTGGCGGATTGTTTACACGACAATAACATCGCTGTAATGGACTGGCCTGCACAGATTCCTGACCTGAATCCTACAGAACACGTTTGGGATGTTTTGGAACGCCGACTTCGTACCAGGCGTCAATGACCGAGATGGATACCTCTCCTCAGTGCAGCACTCTGTGAAGAATGGGCTGCCATTCCCCAAGAAACCTTCCAGCACCTGATTGAACGTATGCCTGCGAGAGTGGAAGCTGTCATCAAGGCTGAGGGTGAGCCAACGCCATATTGAATTCCAGCATCACCGATGGAGGGCACCACGAACTTTTAAGTAATTTTAAGCCAGGTGTCCGGATACTTTTGACCACATAGTGTATCTACTAAGTCCCCGCTACAAGTCTTTGAGCCTGTAACAGGATTTGCCGGCCGCGGTGGTCTAGCGCTTCTGGCGCTGCAGTCCGGAACCGCGGGACTGCTACGGTCGCAGGTTCGAATCCTGCCTCGGGCATGGGTGTGTGTGATGTCCTTAGGTTAGTTAGGTTTAAGTAGTTCTAAGTTCTAGGGGACTTATGACCTAAGATGTTGAGTCCCATAGTGCTCAGAGCCATTTGAACCGTTTTTTTGTAACAGGATTTGTTAAACACCCTGCACACATAGAACACAAGTTTAACAAATGTGGTGAAACAGACCAGATTAAAACCTTAATACCGTCAATAGACATAAACGAAGCTAACTTGCATAGGTGTGGTTGCACAGAGCAGGTCATAATGTGAACTAACGTTACTCGACGAACTGGGCAGCGGTTACGACTCGCGGAGCCTGGCCGTTGCGTAACAAGTGTCCTACTGTACATGTGTAGGACGTACGTACAGTTTGGCGAAAAACGTAATAAAACAAACTGCAACAAATTGGTAAATGACAATAATTTAATTGTAAAGGTGGTGCCTGCCACATGTCGTAGACTGGGGATTTTGACACTCCTTTGCCTAGGGGTTATCAGTGTCTATAAAAAACGGTATTCAGCATCAGTTTCAAAGTTCACTGTAGGGCGCGTAGTCGCTGTCTTATGTGGTAAAGGAGATAGACTTGCTCCAATACTTACGGGCTCGAACCTATGAATGTCAGCATTCAATCCTACGTTGAAACTTACATATTTTCGGGATTATTGTCTTTGAAATTCTGAAGAACGTGTTTCAATTTTGTATGATATTATTGCTTGTAAGCCATTCATTGAAATTCACGCTGCTCGTAATATCCCCTTTCTCCAGTCGCCTTGTACATAAGTATTTGCCGGCCGAAGTGGCCGTGCGGTTAAAGGCGCTGCAGTCTGGAACCGCAAGACCGCTACGGTCGCGGGTTCGAATCCTGCCTCGGGCATGGATGTTTGTGATGTCCGTAGGTTAGTTAGGTTTAACTAGTTCTAAGTTCTAGAGGACTAATGACCTCAGAAGTTGAGTCCCATAGTGCTCAGAGCCATTTGAACCATAAGTATTTCATGATTTTATTCGTCTCCTTTTCTGACCGAAAATTGACTGAGCAGTACGATTGATTTGCAAATAATGTCATTAATTTCACATTCCAGTCGTGAATAACATGCCTCAAGGATAATGTGCGATCTAGAATGCCTGTATTTTAAATGCTACCAGAAACTACTTTTCCCATAAAAATTCCACGACTTATGTGAATTTCATTTCAGGGGAGGCTTCTAAGCGCAATGGTTGGGGCTTGGGCTAGTTCTGTGTCTAACGTTGGTGGTTGTGGTTGACCGTTGCCGTCATGTATGTAGACATTTGCAGTGGCTGCCCTCGTAGTAGCATTGCTATTGTAGATTCTCTCTCCTTTGATCCCACCTGTAAACGTGAAACAATAACCGTTACAAGCAGAGACGTTATCATGAATGAATGGCATAATTAGCAGATGTAATGAAAGTGTTTGTCCTAATGTACTGTCTGATTCACCCATGGAGAGCTTTGGGTTGGGGGTGTTGACGTTAATGTCTGGTTGTTCATTGTACTGGGTGACGCATTACTTCCCCTACGTGTACAGGCGTACGCAGAGGACACCTGTCTGCTCTACACTAATCATGTTCAATTATTCATTTCCCTCCTTTTTCTTAATCTGATGAAATATAGTAAAACAAGCCTTGACGTCTTATATAGAGATTAATAAACAGCACTAACATAAATGACACGTTAGATGACAGATATTGGATGTCTGCTCACTAATTTTTGCTAAAGCTATCAGTTTCGAAGAGCTTTTAACCATCACCCTTCATTAATCTTTGTAAAAAAAGAAAAGCAAAACATGTAAATACTGAGCTTTGCTTTTACTATAACTGAATTTCAAAACTGTAAATGCTTCCTTATCTCCAACCATCTCGACAGCAGATGAGAAGTTACATGGTAGTTGCGGTGTCGCAGTGAACCGGGTTTCCTAAATAGGTGCGTACTCGGTCCGCGTTCCTACGCGGCATTCACGAAACAGCGGCATCTGCTGTGTAAGCAGCTTTCTGTTGGCCTTTCTCTCGCTCTGCGGTGCTGCCTCGTACAGTGAATCTCTAGGATGCAATTCTGTCATCTTTTAGCAGAATAAGACCATTTTGAGTGTGTGGTGCAGCATTTTATTCGCGTATATGTATATACGTAACTTTGTTCTTTGTCGCAGTAGCTCGTAACTTTATTTATGAAATGTGGTGGAATGTTGTGTAAACCGAGAAACCTGAGCGTTAATTTTATGCCCTTTCAAGTTTACTCTTGCGTAGTATGAGAGTTGAGTACACTGGTAAAAGGAGTGATTCATTTGTATGTATTTGTTGTGGTTGATGCCAGTGAATTGTTAATAGGTGTTAGTCGAACGATCACGCGCTGAAACTATTTAGAGTGAAGAATGTGCTAAGCCCTGGTGCAAATCAAGTTAGATGTTGTATCGAGTACACATTGCAATTAGTCTGTTTTAGTTCTTATTTATCGAGCGCCTGTCCCTTAGCGAATACTCTTTCGTAACTGGAAAAAATGGGGTGTAGGGGTAGCATAAAGAATACGAAGAACTGCACACCAGCGTTCGCGTCCAGTTCCTGTCGGATCCAGCACCGTCTTGTAAGTTAGAACACCGCAGGTTTTTCTATGGAATAATTCTGATATGACGTACTCTAGTCACGCAGTGAACGTGTCCTATCGTGCACAGAAGTATCCGAACGACCTTAGTTACGTCCCGCCTCATCTGATTGCAGCCCAGATACCGCAACCCTCTTACAGGTACTTAACCCCTTTCCGGTACCATCGTTTGACTATACAAAATTGGTACTACAAGAGAACAGTAGCAAACACTGCTCCCCCGTGGTCATTAATCCAGATACAAATTAATAGCGTGATTATGCAAATAACAAGAAACACGTTATTAGAGGTGACACACACTATAACGCTTGTAAATCCTAATTTATTACAATAACTGACATTTGAGAAAGCAAGTTTCATCTTGAATTTACGTGACGAAAATTTTTGTACTGGACCAAGATCCAGGTCTCTTTCCCAGCAATCATTGTTCCTCTTATCAAACCACGTAGGGTCTCAAAGAAGATTTGTATGTCAAGTAGCAGTGTGTGCATGTGTTCAAATATAAAATGAAGAAACGTAAACTTTGTGTTGGACGGGAACGTTATCGAATTGTTAACTGAACACAGTCAAGTATTAGATACCGAATGTTTTCATGAGGAATGATATGACAAACCGAAATGACTATACGAAAAAGTTTTGCTTTACCGGGATTCGAAGCCGGGACCTATTCTGCAAATTGATTTGAGTAGTCGTTTGGTTGCCACGTCTCCAAATGATTTCAGAAATCCGAACGAATGTTATCTATGCCTTCCCCCTTATTTGTGTTGCCTATCCCTTCTCTGATCTTGCCTTTGATCGAATGTTGTTTTTACTTTTCTATATGCTGACGTACTCCGACAGCTATTTCTTTGTTATTTTTGCTGCATCCATTTCGAGTTAACGTCCCTGCACTTCCACTTATTTCATTCCTAAGTCACTTATATTTCTGTATTTCTTTCTTTTCTTGAACATTTTTGTACTTCTCGTTCGATCAGTTCTGTTACCTTTCATGCAACTATACGTCCCGGCGCAGCTTCTGTGACTGCCCTTTCAGATACATGTACCGCTCTTCGGGTGAGCTTTGGTGTTCATTATCGCAGTATCTGCAGCGTTAGAGAACTTCAGCAAGCACCTCGTCATTCCTCACACTTCACCATCCCATTTCTTTGCTCATTCGTTCTTCCGAAGTAGTCTCCTGAAACAGAAGCCTATCTTCATCATTCCAAAATTGTTATCATACTCTGTCTCTGCATTTATGTACGTGTTACAATCCAGTATCTGATTTCAGAATGTCTGTCTGACCATGATGTAATCCAGCTGCAATATATCGGTGCCTCTAGGACAGGCTGACCAAATTATTTTCGGTGAAAACCGGGACACATTCACCCGGGTGCCAATGGACACCTCATTCCACATGTACCCAGGCTTCTTAATTTTACATATTAATGTTTTGTTCAAACATTTTGTTAATCCGATTATTATAACTAATAAGAGGATACAAAAGATTGATATAATCTAGGTTATCTGTATAATCAATGACATTTAATAAACGTATACAGTAATAAAGAAATGTACTACGATTTTACAAAATTTTACAGCCATTCAACTTTTAATCAATTAATATTAACATGAGCTTTAATATTACTGAGCACTTGTAGATGGAATTGACTGTCCTTGGAAAAAAGGGTATTTTTCACTGGCTCCAGCCTTCATGATCATGTCTTTGTTCTTTGAGACACAGTGATAAATCTCGGCACAATCCATTTTCTAGTTGTACAGGATCTGCAGGATTGCTTCAAGAGAGTCCACCTCCATTCTGTTTCTTTCATCAGTCCACTGGATATTCATGAACGAAAATATTCTTTCCACATTGGCATTATGGGCTGGGATTGCAAATAAATACTTCGCAATTATTACCAACTCATAGTAATGCTGGAGACAGTCACAGCTTTTAAAAAAAACTCACCAACTTCTCATGACATTCTAATGGTGGTTTTTTTTTCCACATGTGAAGACTTTCTTCAACAAAATTTGTCAGTATGCCGAACTGATCAAAGAGAATGGAATCATCGATTTCAATCTCTTTACTCTTCAAATAAGAAACTGTCTTTTCAACACTTTCCCATTTTGGCACTCTCTTCAGTAACATCCAATCAAACACCGGCGATGAGGGTAAATATGAGGCGCTCCACTTGCTGAGATATTCTACACAAGTGTCATAAAACTTGTTAAAGTCTTCTCTAAAACTCCTTTCCGCTGCTTCTGATACTTCTGCTCTTTTAAGGACAGATTTAACATTAAAAGAAATGAATTGCTGTTCTCTCCTCTTAGTAACAGTTTCCAGATTATTTTTCAAAACATCATTTACCTCTATTACACTTGTCGTGCTTCCCTTGATTTCCTTTATCCCATGCTGCAAAGTGCTAAGCTGACTGTGAATGAACCATAAGTAGGCTTCACTTAACGGGTTACTGAAAAACTGAACCAATATTTTGGGGGCTTTGTCTTCATTTAAGAAAAAATCTTTCAACGGTTCAAACAAGCGGATTACTCTTTCAACTGCTGGAAACAGTGATAACCAGCGAGTTTTCGAGTGACACATTACATTCATATATTCAGTTCCCACATAATCACAGAACTCCTTAAGCCTCTCTGTTCTAACAGTATATATGTAAAAGTGTGAGTACACCCTCATGACGATAGTTTCAACATCACAGCTTAAACTGTCAGCAGATGTCTGCACGCTGTTGTGTAAAACATGTGCAGGGCACCCTATGCTTTCAATGTTTTCATGCAATGTTGCCTTTAATTTGGTAAATACGTCGCATCTGCCTTGACTTTTTAAACCACCAAAGTTTGTGTTGGTGTTGCCTCCACAAAATGCCACACATTTATTTTTCTTAAGATCAAACAATTCGATAGTATTCATACAAAATCTTGAAATTTCGTCAGATGTTTCATTAGGTAGGGAACTCAACTTCAAAAGTTTGGTCTGAATTCCCTGATTAATATCGAAAAACTGAACAACAAACGGAAATATTTTAGTGGCCTTATGATTGCTGGCATCAGTGGATATCTCGTAGAAAGAAGACTTTTTGATGTATTCAAGGCTTTCCTTTACACTCTGGGGAGCAATAACTCCTTTCACTAAGGCTGACACTTTAGTTCTTGCTGAACTAAACTTTTTTGCAATGGAAGAATAATCAAACGTAATGCTGTTAAGCTTGTTAGTACAATCACTAGATCCTATAAGTTTGGTGATGTTTTACCGTGTGGTAGGCTAGTGTAAGCTCGGCTGCTCGAACTTTCGTCTCTTCACTTGACTGATGTTTCACAAAATAATTTTGTAGAGTTTTACTGCAGCTCGGTGGACTGTATCTGTTAATGTGTTTGCCGGCCGCGGTGGTCTAGCGGTTCTGGCGCTGCAGTCCGGAACACCGGGACTGCTACGGTCGCAGGTTTGAATCCTGCCTCGGGCATGGGTGTCTGTTATGTCCTTAGGTTAGTTAGGTTTAAGTAGTTCTAAGTTCTAGGGGCTTATGACCTAAGATGTTGAGTCCCATAGTGCTCAGAGCCATTTGAACCATTTTTTTGTTAATGTGTTTCTTTGACCTGATGTGATCAACTATGTCGGAACGTCCACCATGACTTATACTAATAAAACAGTTACATACGGAACACTCTGCTTCGTAATCAAAACGACCTTTCCTAATGAAACTCCATTCCTTGGAATAACAGTCACTGAACTTGCAGGCACGTATCGGCATTGCGTTTCACAGTACTGCAGCATTAATACCACTAATATGAGAAAAAACTATTGCAGTTCGTCTGACAAAACATCAACTACTACACTGTTCTGACAATGAGTGTGTGAGTAAGTGGCGCGACAATCGGACGGTTTCATAGCTCTGTTACAATAATACAACTTACTACTTGTTGGCCAAAGTACCGCTCAAAGTAAATTATTGCCTGAGTGCATCAATACTGGTACTGTGGTTACTAGTATGGGACAATGGAGGTTTTAGACAAATAAGCTAAAATATATTAATTTCATGTGTTGTATTTCCTTTAATATAGCGAAATCCCAAAAATTTGAGAAAGTTTCACGAAATGTACTTTAAAACTGAATTCCGGGACTTTTGAGCGTCTCGAAACAAATTTTTGCGACACCGGAACACAGAGATGAAAACCGGGACAATCCCGGTTTTCCGGGACATTTGGTCACCCTACTCTAGGAGTTTCCCATGTAAATCTTGCCATCTTGTGATTTCTGAACATTTCATTACTTCTAGCTGAAAGCCCATTGCAGAACTCGGTTAATCCTTCTCGTCGCTCATTTCTCCTACCGAGCTCATATCCTGCCACAAATCTGTCTCGTATTCCAGCGCTTACTACAGCGTTCCAGTCATCCACATAACGGATTACACGTTCAGTATCCTCATATACTTTTCTCTCTCTTTACCTTCTGTTTGTGACATGAGGATCTATACCTAACCATTTTTCCAGCCCTTGGTTTGCTATCAATTATGGTACGAACAATAGTACTACTGAGCTGTCCACAGTAACTCGCTGTCTTCTGTACCCCCCTGTTCTTGATAATCCTGCTCGCGTTACTCCTTATTCTGCTGCTACTGATAATACCCTGTATTTGCCTGACTGTGAATTATCGTATTTTTTCCGTTTCATTTCACTTAGTCCCGCTGTAGCTAGACTGACCTTTGCATTTCCGTTTTCAGATTTTCTAGCTTCTCTTTTTCTAGCTTCTCTTTTAAGAAGTTGAATGGCGTGGCCGGCCGTGCTGGCCGAGTGGTTCTAGGCGCTTCAGTCCGGAGCCGCGCGACTGCTACGTCGCAGGTTCGAATCCTGCCTCGGGCATGGATGTCTGTGATGTTCTTAGATTAGTTAGGTTGAACCATTTTTTGAGTGGCGTACTTATGTTAAGTTAGGCGCGGGGAAACAGTTATGCATGTTCAGAAAGTCCGGTTAAAGGCCCGCCCAGCGAGTTGGAAACGCGGCACGGGGGGTTTCCAGTGGCTGTAGCAAACGGAAACCTCCGTGCAACACTGTTCGCAACTGGGCAGTAGAAGCCATTTTACATTGTATGCGCGAAGATAGAAAGTAGAGGTGTGTGTGTGTGTGTATGTGTAGCAGTAAAGTGAATGGCTATGTTTTTGTAGTGCCTCAGATAAGCGAGGTTTCTCTTAGTGGAAAGACCGTTAGCGGCTGTAACTGTTCGCGGAGTTATTTGCGCTGTTGATAAATTGTGAAAACTGTGTAACAGCGTGTTTAAGGTACCTTCACACTGAAAACGAATACCGACAGACTCGGTTGACAACCGTTTTCAACTCGAAGTTTGACTTGGTTTTCAACTGTTGTCAACAATTGTTTGAAGTCGCCAGCTGAACAACTAGTTGAGGGATGTCTCGTTTTTACTTTATTGTCAGAAAAACGTGGCAGAGTTGTGTGACTTGTGCATGCGCATTTGCCGCATCGCCTGCTGTGTGTGTTTCTTCCTCTGCTGTGTTTCTTTCGACAGTTGACAACTCACGAGTCATCAACAGATCCAACAATTCGGTTTTTGTTTTAAATGGAAATGAGGGAACCTCTGTACCATCCTTCTGATTCTGCAAGGAAAGATTCGTTCGAAGAAGTTTCGCATAAAGTTGGTGTACCGCTTGTGGAGTGTCAAAGGAAATAGACAAATGAATACCTGCCGGCAAAAACGTTGTAACACCTCACTTTTATAAGAAACCGGTTTGTCACGGATAAACGTTGTATGTGCCAAGATAAAGGCGTGTATGAAGTTATGTTGGCAAACATGTCCATTAAGCGCCATTTTTCGTGTGTTTCCTATTCGTCGCGAGGCGCTCGGATGCAGAAACGTTGTAAACATGGAGCAGGAACGTCGTGTGACGTTACGTCAGAGCATGTGCGGAGATATAAACAGGGGCCGAAAACGGAAAATTAAGTATAGTGAATGGAAGAGGAATGCGAAGAAACACAAACGGAATTCGGGGCAACCATATTTGGCCCACAATAGCAAACCAATACCTGGGAAAATCCCTGCTGACAGTTCGTAATGAACCCAGGAACATGGTCCCACTTGATCTTTCTGACGATGGTCCAGGTGTTACGGTATGGGGAGGCAAACGTGTGCCTTACTAACTTCCAAATCTTTGAAGACGGTACACTCACCGATCATCCAGCTCAAAAGAAAGAATTTTTGAACTCGCTGATACACGTAACTAAAACGGTTTGTGTCAAGGGTCCTCAGTTCGTGGTCGTGCGGTAGCGTTCTCGCTTCCCACGCCCGGGTCCCGGGTTCGATTCCCGGCGGGGTCAGGGATTTTCTCTGCCTCGTGACGACTGGGTGTTGTGTGATGTCCTTAGGTTGGTTAGGTTTAAGTAGTTCTAAGTTCTAGGGGACTGATGACCATAGCTGTTAAGTCCCATAGTGCTCAGAGCCATTTGAACCATTTTTGACAAGGAATATATGCATTCTAAGGTCAGATATATAGCTCTAGCCAACGAAATCTTAAGTTAGCCGTAAGTAGGAAACACATACTCGGTCATCACACGATGATGAGTGTAGAGCACACCATATTTTCTGCATAGCAACCACAATACAGTAAGTATTCAGTATATTTTCTCACAACCTAAGAGAATTAGAGAGTTTGTGGGTCCAGTAACAGCCGGGCTGCGTCCCAGCGTACCAGGAGAGTACCAAATTGCTAGGGCAAGGGGTACTGCTCAGATTGGTTAGTCACTGCAAACTAATTTGGGACGCGCCGCCACATTAAATATCGCGATTCTGACACCTGATGTTGCCGACCTTAGCATTATGAAGAAACATACGATTTTGTTTGGTGAAACCAAAATACTATCCCGTGCCTCTGCCCTCAGGCATTATGTCAGGACAGAAGCCATCGAGAGCCGAATGAACAACAACAAAATTATTCTGAACACCTTCTACAGCGGTAGTGGTGCACGCGACAAATAAAATGAATTATCCACTTCGTAACGAAATCAACATCGCTACCAGTGTTTCTCCATCAGACACATCGAAATAACATCTGGTAGTATTCGGAAGCTCACTGACTTCGTGGCATGTTTATACGTAATTCCACCAACTTAATAAAATACCACATAGCTTACGTGTAACTCATGACTACGACGACGTACATACGGCAAAAGTGTAAGAAATATTGGAAGAACTGCACCAGTGTTGTAAAACAAAGTAAACCAGCTTTGACTGTGACAGTACAGTGAGTTGTGACATAAGAAGAGATGATGGTTTGTAACATTTCCTGTTCTAAACAAATTTCAAATGCGGCGAATGGCAACTGGTATGATGACAAATGAGCAAGTTCCTGCGAGAATATTGTCCTTCTATGACGTAAAATAACGTCATACAAATGCTTGCGAACGCCGTCATGAGGTCGGAACATGGCGGCCTGAGTGTGTTTTCGCTGACTTGCTGCGGATATCTCTTGTAACGGCTTTGCTGCCGCCGGCTTCTGCCCATTTAGCGCGTGCGCGCGCGCGCACACACACACACACACACACCAGAGAGAAAGAGAGAGAGAGAGAGAGAGAGTAGATGGCAGCATAACCAGACTTGGATGTGATTCTCGGATACCTGCCGACATAAATGAGAGAAACATGCCAACAAGGTGCTCTGGTGGAATACTGGTAGCTTGTTGACTTCACGGCTCTTAATGCGGAGCTTTCGGAACCGGTTCACCGTGTGCCTGTACAGTCACTGACGGAAAAAATTATGCCAGCGTGTCGTCTGCTCTGTATTTGGAATACACTGTGCCCGCGGATTTGAAATCGAGGTCAGGAGACCAGCATCTAACTGCCGATTGCTAAAGCACTACCAATCTGAAATGCTGCCTGCTCGCATACCAGAGGCCACAAACAGGAGACCACACAGAAGACTTCCTCCAAGACTCGTGCACTAGCGAATATGTCTAAAAGTACTACTAAAGTAGTTTATTAATAATGTAGCGAAACATCGTCAAAGTAGGTAGCTAATCGTTATCGTAAATTCTCAGAATGTTCGTCTAGCAGCCATGTTGTTAGTGCAGCGTTGTGTTGCTCAGGGACAGTGAGCTGGAGACGGCCGTGTGCACGACGGCCTGCGTACAGCTGCCCACTCATTTGGTGTTAACTCCTCCTGCTGGAGCAGTTTCACCTTACTGGAATCGCAGACAGGCCCAACTTGTGTTCCTCCAGACGTGCTAGCAGCTGCCAGATCGTGTTAAGTTGTCGACACAACTTCACTCCTAAACAAAACCGAGGTGAGGCTGCGCGATCGAGCCCAGGTGTACATCCAACACCGGCCAGCGGGTGCCTGCACACCGAGCAGACACTGTAGGATTTTGACTCGTTAGACACTCCAGCTGTAAAGCTGTTCAGACGAGCATATTACTGCACATAGTAGCTAGAACTGCGCTAAGCAACACCTATGATGTCCTTCCGGACAAACGAGTTGGGGGACTGAACGTTTACCTTCTGGAAAAGGTGCCCGTATGTGGACCTTAGCTGCCACTCGTAAAGCAATCTCTTCTGGGGGGAAGCAAGTTGCACATTGTGCCTTCCCACTCTTCATTCACCACGATATATGCCTACGGTTTAAGTTCAGGGATATGATGGGGATTAGCAGTTGCCCGTTGTTCGCTGAGACCTTTGCAAGGAAGTCGGCGAACGCTCTTGTAGCACGCCTAGATGCGCTGATATCAAGAGTTCGGTGCCGCCGCCACTGCACCTTCGCTTCATTCTTCGTTATGTTTCTAAGATAAAGTTCGTTGCTTTTCCCTGCTGGTGAGACACGACGACACAACGAAAGAATCTTTCTTTTTAGATCCCCCTAGTCGTTATATGTTCTTATAATATCTTCTAGCCTTTTCTCAAGATCTATCTCTTTCTTTTTGAAAGGCGGGCCAGTGAACTCCCTTTTAATTTGAAATATAGCGTTTACTGCTTCCTCCTTCAGCTTCTTTATCAGAAAGTATACGATCGGTTGTTTGTGATTTTTTTGAGTTGTTTAGGTTCCCATGTCAGCCTTCGACGGTACGAATCGTAGTCCTATGCGGCTGTTAAAGACATTCCACATTTCACCTGGTGTACTGGGGTTTTCAAAATATTTACTGACCACATCACAGTGTGCAAATTTCCTGACCTTTTCTCCACTGAGTCTTTCCCCCATTGTTACCACCCATGGTGATTGGGGGAAGATGTGCCTCTGCAGCACACATGCAACAAAACAGTCTCTGTCCCTGAATTCATCCGTTAATCCAAGTTCGTGTGTTTTCTTCCACAGATATTGGTTGGAAAATTATGACGGGGAGGGATGCGTCGGAGAGCACTGTTTTCATAGCTTTGTTGCCATTTCAAAGTTTAGCATCGCCTTTTTCTGTGGCAATCCAGGCGTATTACATTTTCACGCAATTTGGGTGCATAGATCCTGAGAAATCAGTACCTAGAACAACCACCTCTGGCCGTAATAACGGCCTTGATACACCTGGGCATTGAGTCAAACAGAGCTTGGATGGCGTGTACAGGTGCAGCTGCCCAAGCAGCTTCAACACGATACCACAGTTCATCAAGAGTAGTGACTGGCGTATTGTGATGAGCCAGGTGCTCGGCCACCATTGACCAGACGTTTTCAATTGGTGAGAGATATGGAGAATGTGCTGGCCAGGGCAGCAGTCGAACATTTTCTGTATCCAGAAAGGCCCGTAAGGATCTGCAACATGCGGTGGTGCATTATCCTGCTGAAAGCTAGGGTTTCACAGGGATCGAATGAAGGGTATTACCCACCGATTCCATATTCTGCTAACAGTCATTGGATCTCGACCAACGCGAGCAGCAATGTCGCGATACGATAAACCGCAATCGCGATAGGGTACACTCCGACCTTTATCAAAGTCGGAAACGTGAAGGTACGCATTTCTCCTCGTTACACGAGGCATCACAACAACGTTTCACCAGGCAACGCCGGTCAACTGCTGTTCGTGTATGAGAAATCGGTTGGAAACTTTCCTCATGTCAGCACGTTGTAGGTGTCGCCTACGGCGTCAGTCTTGTGTGAATGCTCTGAAAAGCTTATCATTTGCATATCACAGCATATTCTTCCTGTCGGTTAAATTTCGTGTCTGTAGCACGTCATCTTCGTTGTGTACCAATTTTAATGGCCAGTACTGTATGTTTATTATTCCGTTGTGCAAAGCATGTTCAGTTTTAGATATGTTATTAGACGATATAATATGTATATGGTCCTCCAATGAATAAACGATCAATTAAAGCTAAATCACACAGGTCAAATGGAACAGGATGAGGAAAGATGTGATTTATCCACTGATGCGCAACCTATAAATACGATTCCACTTAGTAATACTAATGAGGCACACAAGTTGGTTCAAATGGCTCTGAGCACTATGGGACTTAACATCAATGGTCATTAGTCCCCTAGAACTTAGAACTGCTTAAACCTAACTAACCTAAGGACATCACACAACACCCAGTCATCACGAGGCAGAGAAAATCCCTGACCCCGCCGGGAATCGAACCCGGGAACCCGGGCGTGGGAAGCGAGAACGCTACCGCACGACCACGAGCTGCGGACTGGCACACAGGTGATTGTGCATTTCCAGACAGCATTTTTCAAATGAACATGTCCTGGTTACCCACATATTACTGTCATGCTTCGAAGTAATTATGTATTGAAAGCAGCGACCAGCGACATTATTTCTAAGAATAAGTTACGGCAGCAAATATACCAGACGTGGGCTTTGTTATATGAGAGGCTCACAGCGTTTACACACGGTGCTACCCCGAAAGATGATGGACATATCCCGACAGTTGAAACGGGACACGTGCACATCGTAGTGACATTACGGTGAAGTTTCACCGGGGTCAATCTAACGTCTCCCGTTGAGCCACGATTCTATCATTCGCAGTTTCTTAACAGCTTCGAAAGTTACTCCGTCCCTCATTTACGCACAACCAGTTCGTATACCCAATCACATCCTCGAAAAGAAACGGCTTCCCTTTCGTTACTGTAATTATTTCCATTACTCAGGTTACGAATGCCTACGAGACTATGCGGACACTGCGTGGGTGACGGTTACAAGACACCCGCTGCAGGTGAATTAGACGCTGGTAGCCAGTCGGCGGTGGGCGGGTCCTCAGAAGCGTCGTCTGTGTGGCCGCAGTCCTGCCACAGCGCGCTATTTGTCGACTTGCTTCCCCACTGCCAGACCAATTCTCGCACGCCGTTCCACCGTTCTTACGTCACGACTTAGGTTGGTTATCCAGTGCTCACCCTCCGGGAATAATACCGCTGGAAGAGACTGGTGGGGCGTCCAGAAAGCCGTCGGCGTAAAAAGAAGCAGCCTGTGCGGGAACGGAGCGACATGGTAGGGCTTCTTATGCTGCGACATCGAGGTTTCTACTTCCCCATGTTCGACTGGTTGGAGCCGGCAGATGTTGCGCGCTAGAGGTGTTCGATTCGTAAGAGACCATTGCGACACGTTCCAGCTTCCAAGAGAAGATTCGACGCCGCGCAACAAGGCTTTACGTGTGAGAAGAAAAATTTCTGGTTAAAGTTTATTTCTTGGTCTGAGAGGTGTTCCAAGTAAATAGTTTTAGTTGTCATCAAGTGCCATTACCTTAAATGAGTGCCGCCTCTAGAAGTAATTTGATGAACTTTGTGTATGTGTTTTGTTTTCATAAACTAATAAATTTTCATTCTTTTTCAGGTGGGTACCCACGGTGGCTAACGGCTGGTTGCTGATGGTAAGTATTTATTAGAATTATTCTGCAAATGGAAATATTCCACGACGTGTTGGACAACATAAAGTGTAGGCGTATTGGCGGCCGTCTGAGTTACCTGTTACCATTGGAAGTCGTGTTTGTTTTTCTTTCAAATTTTTCCTACGCTCGGATGGCGTGGAAATGTCGGTGAAACTAAACTGGCACGCTTTAGCCGGCATCTCGACTCGTGGCGGTTGCGTCACACGCGGGCCACAGCGCCATCCACGCTGCCGTTTCTCGCGTCGAGGATGGGCCGGCCCGTGCTGCTCACACTTCCTGGCACCCAAGTCCGGAAATTCTTTTCTCATATATACAGTTGTTGCAGCAATCGGCGAGTGATGGCAGCGAACATTGTGATAAACCCATAGCTGTGGAAGGACATAGGAAGGCATCTGTATCAGAGTACAAGGACAGGATGGTCTCCAAGTGGTAATCGGAGGAGTTAACCTCAAACCAGGAGGAGGAATTGCCACAACATATTACCTGTCGGTCTTCGCGACAACGAAAAGTGCTCTGCACTGCATGGCGCCCACACGAGCCTGCGGGAAAGCGCTGCAGTAGTACGTTTGCGTGCACGTGTACATGCCACGTAGATGAACGAGAGATATTATCCTTTCGACCGTCTCTGATATCGTTATGCCTGTCGTACACAAGTCGAACAAGTGTGGTACGTTCTGTATTTGGTAAGATCCGTATTGTGCGTGAGACACTGCTCTGATAAGATTTGTCTGCGTTGTGTTTAAGAAGGCACTCGGCCTCCCCCCAATATTTTCTCTGTCTGGAGGGCGGGATTGCCAGCAGCTGGTTTGCCTGAAGCTGCCATGTCACACCTGATCGATATTTTAATTTATGTCCGATATAATAGGTGTGATATAATTAAATTTTCATCGACACATTCAGCTTTCACCATTGTAGCAGATTCCGTCGTAGCTGTAGCGCTTCACCTCCGACAGGCCCTAGTCTACGACGCACACGACTAGGACGGGCGTCGCCAGTACGTGTACGAAGGTTTCGCTGCAGAACGATTTCACTAGAAACCCATTTCCGGAAGCGAGCAGTTTCTTGCGGTACTAAAGGAATGAACGTGAAGTACCACGTGTGACAGTTTCCCTCGTCTGCTGGCTGACACAACGGTCATCACTTTGCCGCCCTCTGTTCGTCACCCCATTCGTAAACGACGCACTTACTTCTTAACAGTGCCCGAAGTCGTGCATTGAGACGTTGATGCTACCCAATAGGTTTGATGTGAACTTCGGCATCGTTGTCAGGTTATGTACCTCGTTAGAAACCAGTAATTACGTGCGTCATTGTAAACTGCTATTCTTGTTCCAGACGCGGATTAGAATGCGATTCAGCTCGAGAACACGTGTTACCAGGGTCGTTGTAGCCTGCGGTGCCGAGGCTGGTTTGACGTAACGCTCGACGCCACCCTATCCTTTGCAAGCCTGTTTGTCTCGTCTTTAGCTACTGTAACGCGGGTGACCCAAATCTGGTTACTGTAGCCAGGTCCTCTGACGGAACACTTCGAGAGTCCTGGCACTTTGATGGAACACCTCGTTTATTTTGAAAGTCAATAAAATTGACGAAACTTTAAGAAAATGAAAACAAACTCGTTTTATTAAATGATAACTTAAATTTACATCGTAACTAATAACGCAGAAACCAGAATAATTTTTCTTAAAGTTAGGAAAAGCTGTCGGAGCAATTATTCGTTTCCCGCGGGACGCAAATGTTCCGTGGAATATAGTTTCTGAAGCGCTGTTGTAAACAAACCTTGATTTCCCTCTATGATCTTCCACCACCACACTTTCCTTCATAACCAAGTTGACGTATCCTGGTGTGATCTATCAGCCCAACTGCGGTTTTAGCCACAAATTTCTTTTCTTCTAAAGTCTATTCATTATGTCTTCTGTAGCAGAGCGCTTCAGATGATTCTTGTCGGTTCTTGTCTCCACTGTTTATCGTGCACGTTTCTGTTTCGCATGACGCTACCCTTCACACGAGCACCTTCAGAAAATAATTCCTAACATTTAAATTTGAATTCGACATTAACATATTTCTTTTTTTCTGAAGAAATTTTTCTTACTTTTGGCAGTCTGCATTTTACGCCCTGTTTTCTTCTCTTCCCGTCAAGTTTTGGCTGCCCAAAGAACAAAACTTATGTAGGGCTCTCACGTCGCAGTTCCTAATTTACGGCTCTTGCTATCAGCTGATTAAAAAAATTATTCATTATAACTCTAGTTTTAAATTTGTTCACGTTCTTCTTACACGTATAACTTCTTTTTGAGACACTGTTTACACGGTTCAACTTGTGTTGCAAATTCTTTACTGCCAATGACGGAATTACAGTGTCATTAGCAATCATTTTTGTAACTTGTCCCTCAATCTTAAGTCCTTCTCCAAATTTCTGCTCAGTTCTGCAGTAAAGTTCTCGTTCTATGTAGAGATTAAATAAGACATGTTCCAATACTATGTTACTGGCTTCTTTTGCTTCCCTCGTTCAGTTTGCTGCCATTCGCTTGTCCATTTGTTTGTTTGCTTAGAATATCCGAGCGATCCTGTGCAGCGTGTGTCAAATAAAATACGTTTGTAATTTTTTTCTGTGTTGCTATATTATCAGCGTATAGTTATAAGTGATGCCAGCCTGTTTGGAGAACATACATTGTGTGTGTGGCTGTGGGGGGGGGGGGGGGGGAGGCGGATGGTTGTCCTAGGGGGACTGCGCGACAATTGTGTGTCGTGCAGCGAACGTTTCTGGCAGGAAACGTGAGAGACCGGACCCACACATCGATTTATTATTTCTCGCTCACTCCATACATTACGTTCGGCACGTACGCGGCTGGTTCGGTACATCCACTGAGACATCGTCTTAGAACAAGTGGAACGTGCTGGACAGAGAAATATGCATCTAATTCATATTAAGGAAGAACTGATGCGCCAATGCCGATTTCCCGTATCCTAAGTGGAATGGTCCTCAGGGATATGGAAAAAGTGAAAAACGTTATAGACTCTTCCGTGTACACATTAAAGCTCACACCAGAAATTTCCTGGTATATACTGTATAGTTTATTCCGCAAGATAATTCTTTTATATTGTAGTCGAGCATTAACAAAACAAAGAAGTCTGCAAGAATGCTGTGTCAAAATGTACGTTACGTTGCATCACTGTGGTGTGAGCCGCGTGGTTTGAGGCGCCGTGTCACGGACTGCGCGGCCCCTCCCGCCGGAGGTTCGAGTCCTCCCTCGGGCATTGGTGTGTGTGTTTGTCCTTAGGACAATTTAGGTTAAGTAGTTTGTAAGCTTAGGGAGTGATGGCCTTAGCAGTTACGTCCCATAAGATTTCACACACGTTTGAA
Source organism: Schistocerca cancellata (assembly GCF_023864275.1). Taxonomy (NCBI): domain Eukaryota; kingdom Metazoa; phylum Arthropoda; class Insecta; order Orthoptera; family Acrididae; genus Schistocerca; species Schistocerca cancellata. The sequence goes on along the minus strand of NC_064632.1, from coordinate 605,039,718 downwards.
CATTTTGTTACACACTTGAAGTTTCTGTTTATATGTTTGTTCTCTCTTGACCTTGATAGTAGTTAATAAATCCTTTTGTGATACCGTAGGTCCGCACAGTGCTACGGTAAGGCGGTGTCACCTGAGAGGACAAACTTCACCGTAGCTATTTGGCTAACTTCAATGCTAATTAACTCGGAAACGACACAGCGTATCGAATATTTTTTTTAACAATTATTTCTCAGCACAACCTACCCTGAAGCGCCTTTAGAAGCTTTTCAGACTGTTTCTGCCACGTGCCTGTGGTGGATGTTTAAAATGATTTTATCATTCATGAATTACGTCTGGTTAAGCATAATACACAGAAGCGTCGAGGAAACTGGTATAGGCACGCGTATTCAAATGCAGAGATTTGTAAACAGGCAGAGGAACGGCGCTGCGGTCGGCAACACCTATACAAGGCAACAAGTGTATGGCGCAGTTAGATAGGTTTACTGCTGCTACAATGGCACGTTATCAAGATTTAAGTGAATTTGAACGTGATGTTATAGTCGGCGTACGCATGATGGGACACAGCATTTCCGAGGTAGCGATGAACTGGGCATGTTCCCATACGACAGTTTCACGACTGCAACGTCGTGATGATCATGATGTTTGGTTTGTGGGGCGCTCAAGTGCGCGGTCATCAGCATCCGAACAAAGTCTCAATTTTTACCCAGTCCAATTTGTACACAATCCAGTCCAGGCACTGTCACGCATCATGAAGATGAAATGTCGAGGACAACAGAAACACCCACACCCTGGGCAGAGAAAATCCCCAGGCCGGTCGGGAAATGATCAAAGGACCCCGTGATCCAGAGGCAGCAACGCCATCCACTAGACCACGGCCGCGCGGGATTAGCCGAGCGGTCTCAGGCGCTGCAGTCATGGACTGTGAGGGTGGTTCCGGCGGAGGTTCGAGTCCTCCCTCGGGCGTGGGTGTGTGTCTTTGTCCTTAGGATAACTTAGGTTAAGTAGTGTGTAAGCTTAGGGACTGATGACCTTAGCAGTTAAGTCCCATAAGATTTCACAGACATTTGAACATTTTTTTTCCAAAGGTCGGCCTGGGATTGTAACACTAACGCGCGTTTAGGTGAGACAGGCAGCCGGTCCAACGACTTCTCAGTCTGAATGCAACCCACCCGACAGACAGCCGACCGACCAATCAACAAAATCAGTTCCGCTCCAGGCAATTAGCAAAACGAGAACAAGATTTCAATACAACGACACAGAGGATATTGGCGCCCACAACGACCAATAACACCTCAGCTGTCGAACTACATGTCGCGCCGTACAGCAACAACACGACGAGGAAAATACGCTGCCGAAAATTACGTCAACGGCCACAAGGCACAAGATACCGCTGGTTAACTTCAATAACAGGGAATAAATTAAGTTAAAGTCCACCGGAAGACGTCTGGAATCTTAGCCCACGATCCAGAGGCAGCAATGTAAACAGGGAGCCTCGATAGTAGGTTAATTGAGGACTCAATTTTAGTGTCGAACATCGCCGGGCGGCGAACTTCGTAGCACTCGCGAGCAGCACGTCGCACGTTTTGCACACCGGCAGCAGCCCCGGCCAGAGTACGCGCCACGGTGACTTCCTCGGTGCTCCACGACAAGCGACCGACTCGTCACACATCGCCCAGCCGGAAACTGTATCCGCCACACCGAAGACAGTACAGCAGTACTAGTATCGATACACGCTGCTGCTGCCACTCACGGAGAGGACGTGAACATTATTGCGGTAACCACAGGACTGCAACCAAGGTTCAACCCAAGACAAGCATAACTCGAGCCAGCCACGGCTCACAGGTAATTAGAAGTCAGTTTCCAGGTAAATACACCGAAGCGCTAAAGAAAATGGTATAGGTATGCATATTCGAGTACAGAGATATGTAAACAGGCAGAATACGGTCTGCGGTCTGCAACGCCTATATCAGACAACAGCTGTGTAGTGCAGTTGTTAGATGTCACTGTAGTTACAATGGCAGGTTATCAAGGTTTAAGTGAGTTCGAACGTGGTGTTAGCCAGCAGATGAGCAATGGGACACAGCATCTTCGATGTAGCGATGACGTGGGGACTTTTCCTGTACGACCATTTCACGAGTGTACCGTGAATATCAGGAATCCGGTAAAACATCAAATCTCCGATATATCTGCGGCTGGATAGAATCGTGCAAGAACGAGACCAACGACGACTGAAGAGACTCGTTCAACGTGACAGAAGTGCAAGCCTTCTGCAAATTGCTGCAGATTTCAGTGCTGGGCCATCGACAAGTGTCAGCGTGAGAACCATTCAGCAAAACATCATCGATTTGTGTTTTCGGGGCTGAAGGCCCACTCGTGTGCCCTTGATGGCTGCACGACACAAAGCGTCACGCGCTGCCTGCGCCAGTCAACAGCAACGTTGGACTTGTGATGACTGGAAAGATGTTGCGTGGTCGGGCGAGTCTCGTTTCAAATTGCCTCGAGTGGATGGACTTGTACGGCTGTGGAGACACCCTCATGAACCCATGGACCGTGTATGTGAGCAGGAGACTGTTCAAACTGGTGGAGGCTCTATAATGGTGTGAGGCGTGTGCAGTTGGAGTCATATGGGACCCCTGATACGTCGAGAAACGACTCTGGCAGGTGACACGCACGTAAGCATCCTGTTTGTTCTCCTGCATCCATTCACGTCCATTGTGGATTCCGACGGATGGGGACAATTCCAGGAGGAGAATGCGACACTGCACACGTTCAGAATTGTTGAGCATATCTGTGATGCCTTGCAACGTGCTGTTCAGAAGAGATCTCGACCCGCTGTTAGGCTTACGGATTTATGGGCAGTCTTGCACGATTCATGGTGTCAATTGCTTCCACTGGTGGGCAGCGTGGAGGGTAAAAATCATAGAGGGAGACCAAGAGACGAATATACTAAGCAGATACAGATGGATGTAGGTTGCAGTAGGTACTGGGAGGTAAGAAGCCTGCACAGGATAGAGTAGCACGGAGAGCTGCATCAAACCAGTCTCAGGACTGAAGACCACAACAACAAGAACAACTACTACTACTTCGACATTAGTCCAGTCCATGCCACGTCTCGCTGCGGTACTTCTGCATGCTCGCGGGGGCCCTAGATGATATTAGGCAGGTGTACCAGTTTCTTCGGCTGTACAGTGAAAGTTGGTTGTGCTAAGAAATTCATCAATTACATTGGACGAGTTGCCCTTGGCTCCTCTTAACCCTTACTTTATTAGTAACTAAACTTTTTACGATTGTTGCGAAACTATTGAAAGTATGTGTTGGCGATTAGTGGACAGGTTCCTACACGATAGTGAGAAACTCTGTGAAGGTCGTTTTTGTTCCTTCTGTTGATTCTGTGAGCTGAGCTTTTGGTTGAAAACACTTTACATTGTTCGTCGCTGAACACTTTGTGTAACACTCTCCCTTCCCTGTTGCAATCGCTTGCGGTTCGCGTTAAAAACGATTGGCAGTAAGTCTCCGTGCAGGCCACGATCTCTCTGATTTTGTCTTCCCGGTCTTTCTGCGGGATGCACGTAAGAGGAAGCAATATACACTCCTGGAAATGGAAAAAAGAACACATTGACACCGGTGTGTCAGACCCACCATACTTGCTCCGGACACTGCGAGAGGGCTGTACAAGCAATGATCACACGCACGGCACAGCGGACACACCAGGAACCGCGGTGTTGGCCGTCGAATGGCGCTAGCTGCGCAGCATTTGTGCACCGCCGCCGTCAGTGTCAGCCAGTTCGCCGTGGCATACGGAGCTCTATCGCAGTCTTTAACACTGGTAGCATGCCGCGACAGCGTGGACGTGAACCGTATGTGCAGCTGACGGACTTTGAGCGAGGGCGTATAGTGGGCATGCGGGAGGCCGGGTGGACGTACCGCCGAATTGCTCAACACGTGGGGCGTGAGGTCTCCACAGTACATCGATGTTGTCGCCAGTGGTCGGCGGAAGGTGCACGTGCCCGTCGACCTGGGACCGGACCGCAGCGACGCACGGATGCACGCCAAGACCGGAGGATCCTACGCAGTGCTGTAGGGGACCGCACCGCCACTTCCCAGCAAATTAGGGACACTGTTGCTCCTGGGGTATCGGCGAGGACCATTCGCAACCGTCTCCATGAAGCTGGGCTACGGTCCCGCACACCGTTAGGCCGTCTTCCGCTCACGTCCCAACATCGTGCAGCCCGCCTCCAGTGGTGTCGCGACAGGCGTGAATGGAGGGACGAATGGAGACGTGTCGTCTTCAGCGATGAGAGTCGCTTCTGCCTTGGTGCCAATGATGGTCGTATGCGTGTTTGGCGCCGTGCAGGTGAGCGCCACAATCAGGACTGCATACGACCGAGGCACACAGGACCAACACCCGGCATCATGGTGTGGGGAGCGATCTCCTACACTGGCCGTACACCACTGGTGATCGTCGAGGGGACACTGAATAGTGCACGGTACATCCAAACCGTCATCGAACCCATCGTTCTACCATTCCTAGACCGGCAAGGGAACTTGCTGTTCCAACAGGACAATGCACGTCCGCATGTATCCCGTGCCATCCAACGTGCTCTAGAAGGTGTAAGTCAACTACCCTGGCCAGCAAGATCTTCGGATCTGTCCCCCATTGAGCATGTTTGGGACTGGATGAAGCGTCGTCTCACGCGGTCTGCACGTCCAGCACGAACGCTGGTCCAACTGAGGCGCCAGGTGGAAATGGCATGGCAAGCCGTTCCACAGGACTACATCCAGCATCTCTACGATCGTCTCCATGGGAGAATAGCGGCCTGCATTGCTGCGAAAGGTGGATATACAATGTACTAGTGCCGACATTGTGCATGCTCTGTTGCCTGTGTCTATGTGCCTGTGGTTCTGTCAGTGTGATCATGTGATGTATCTGACCCCAGGAATGTGTCAATAAAGTTTCCCCTTCCTGGGACAATGAATTCACGGTGTTCTTATTTCAATTTCCAGGAGTGTATATTGCTCGACTATCGAGTATATATGTGTGACATTTATGGAAAAGTAGAGGGATGAAATGGGTGCGGAATAGCTGATAGAAACGATGCTATACTGGGACGCTCGTCCCGAAGACAGGCCCGTCCTCGAGTCAGCCCAGCAGAACGCGCTGTGGCCGGCGCCTGGGCCCGGGCCCGGGCCTGGGCCTGGGGCGCAGCGCGGCTCGACTCTGCACGCCTGCCGTCTCGAGCTGTGGTCGCCGCCTCAGCGCACTCGCTGGCGGCGCACCGCACCAGGAGCATCGTGGACGCGGCTATGACGTGCGCCGCATCGTCTGCCGTCAGTTGCTCAGTCTTACCGGGAAGACGCAGCTGCAGAAATCGTGGACACGTTTCAGACTCGCCCGTAAGATATGTGAAGCGTGGTCGCGCCAGTGCCGGGCGACGGCAAAAGTAACGCCCCAGAAGGATCGATCTGACGGAAATGTAGCCGTAGGCTAGGTGGAACAAGTGTCGGGAGGCGAGAGCGCGCTAGGCACACTAGGTACGAGTACTGCGAGGCGGCGCGGCCGGGCCGGCAAGGTGACCGGAGTGTCGCGTTGTGCAACAGGAAGGCCGGCTCGGGCAGCGCTTGCGTAACGCCGGGGAAGCACGGCACGCGAACCGGGCCGCCGGGCACGGCTCCGAGCTGTGGGGCGTGACAGTGTGGTAGCCACGAGAAGACCGTGCCCACGTTTCGATTCAAATGGCTCTGAGCACTATGCGACTTAACTTCTGAGGTCACCAGTTGCCTAGAACTTAGAACTGATTAAACCTAACTAACCTAAGGACATCACACACATCCATGCCCGAGGCAGGATTCGAACCTGCGACCGTAGCGGTCACGCGGTGCCAGACTGAAGCGCCTTTAACCGCACGGCCACACCGGCCGGCGCCCATGTTTCGCCTTTGGCTCCGAGTGGGAGCAGCAGCAAGATGCCGGCAGGTGTGTGTCGTCGTCGTTGTCTGAGGAAGAGGAACAGTGCGGGCGACACTAGACGCTCGAGGCTGCGTTACGCAGTGCATTTGGTGAGCTTAGCTTGACCCGAGTGAGATTCGCTTGTACGCAGCAACAGCGGAAGGCAAGTTGCACTTGTGCGGCGGATTCCGAAACGCGCAACGGACCCAACGGTTACGGACAGATCTCGAAGACACCACTCGGCGATCCTCTGACGTTATCCGCAGAAAGGACGGCAAAGCCGAGTGACGGCGGCTCGAATGGGATCTGAACGCCGCACTTCCCGCACACGGAGGGGCAGAGGCAGGAAACGAGGTCCGCGTTTCTCTCGTCGACGACGCAGTGATTAGACACACGACACACACACACGCGGTTGGGGAGGAAATCGGCCGTGTGCTTTTCGAAAGAACGCTCCGGGCACTTCTCTCAACCGATTTAGAGAAGAGCTCGCGAAATGGAAAACTCGCTGGCGTGACGGCAGTTTAAACCGTCGTTCTCCAGAATGCGCCTTACCGTCACCACAAATATAGCCTCTCGAAGTCGATCGCCACCGCTAACGCTTATCTCAGTGAGACAGATGGCGGAAGTAAAACGGCAGAGACTGCTCCCTCGGAAACGCCGCAGGCAGCCGTTTGCACTGACCGTCTGTAAGACTCCGGGAGCAGCCTGGCAGAAACCCCTCACGAGTTGCTCGTGGGAGGCGATCGGCCGTAGTGTGTGAGCGCAGCCACGTCACAGCCGGGGGCGCGGGAGACGCCGGCGGAACGGAGGGGCGAGGCCGGTGTGCGCTCCGCACGCAGCACGCAGGTGTACCGCTCCGAGTGTTTGTTCGGAAACATTCTCCACAAGACGTCTTCCTCCGAGCGCAGAAAACGTACAGTAATAATTCAGTGGCGTGTTAAAAAAGAAGTGTGACATATCGCACAGCTCTAATAAATTATTCCTAATTCTCGCAGTGAGTCTCATCTCGTTGTTTAACGTAGCAAACGTATAACTTGTATGATGTTTTTGGGTCGGTGCACTAGTAAAAATTGCCTTAACGTGCTATTATATTGCGACAAGGTACCAACTCGGGGCACTCACTACATACAGATGTACACGTGTACACTGAACGAAACTTAAAGTGCGTTGTGTCCTCTTACTACGGAATTAACGAGTCACAACTGTAAGTCGTGCGGTCCACGAGTGTATGGACGCCACAGCGTAAGTGCCGGCCGACGGGGTGAGGCGGACGTCCACTCCGTAGACGGCGGTGGCCCGCGGCGCGGCCGGTTCGTACTGGCGGACCCGGTTCCACCGTCTGAGCCGGCAGGCGGAGTCAGCAGCTGACAGCTCCGAAGCCGCCCTTCCGACCGATGCCAGGCGACACTCACTGTACGCCCAGTGCTTCCAGCTGCCTCCTGCCAACTACCGCCGCTGTTAAGCTGTCACACAAATACCTCGTACTCGCATATCCACGGAGACCTTGTAGCAACGACAAGACGCGGTCAGTACCTCCACTGCGCTGCAACAAATGTCGGGGCTGGCGCTTCACCGTCAACGTCAATAACTGTAACCTGTTGTGTATACGTAGGAAAAGAAATCCGCTACTACTTTACAGCTACGCTATTGACGACAGATTGTTGGAGCAGTATGGACCGTAAAATATCGAGGAGTAACGATCCCTGGCGACCCCAAGTCGAAAACCAAATGCCACACTGAGATTAATAGGAAAAATGTTAAGGACATTTAATTCGTCCACTGAAAAAGCGGCTTGCAAGGCGCTTCTTCGACGGATTCTTGAGTACTGTTCATCATCACAAGGTGGAACTGATGGAATAGATGAAGCCCGACGGAGAGCGGCGCATTACGTCACGGATTTGTTGAATCGACGCGAGAGCGTGACACAGGTGCTCAACGAACTCCAACCGCAGGCCCTACAAGAGAGGCGTTATGCACCACGCAGACGTAAGCTGTCGACATTTCCAGAGAGCACTTCCACCCGCATATGTCTAGCGAAATGACCACGACAAGGAGAGTCCTGAAACTAGAGCTTTCGAGTATCATCGTAGTTGTGCGACTGGATTCACGATTATCTGTCGAAAACATCACAGTTCCTACTGTTTGACGGGAACTAATCTAGTGAATCAGAAGTTGCATGAAGAGTTTCCCACTGAAGAGTCATAGGCCGTGGGTTGTCCTTAATGCATGTAAACGATTTAGGAGGCAATCGGAGCTGCCCTCTTAGACTGTCTGCAGATGATACAGCCGTATACCGTCTAGCATACTCATCAGAAAATCAAAATTAATTGCAAAATGATTTGGAGAAGATATCAGTGACGAGCCGAAAATGGCAACAGGCCCTAACAATAAAAATGTGGGGTCATCCACGTACGGAAAATGATAAATCACAGAAATAGAAATTGTGTCGATTTAGTTGTATACCTAGGCATTACATCTACGAAGAACTTAAATTAAAACGATCACATAGAAAATGTTGTGCCGAAGGCGAACGAAAGACCGCGTTTTATTGGCAGACCATTTAGAAGATACAACAAATCTACTAGAGACTGCCTACACAGACAGTGTCGCGGATACGATACATGAGTTTGGGTGGCAACCATTAAAAACAAGGGCGATTTCTGTTGCGCCACGAAATTTCACAAATGTGAATTGCGTGAAACAGAGTTAAAATGAAAACTTGGCAAACTGAATCTCGTTTAATGGCGACCGCGCTCCAGGAAGCTGCTGGGCTGCGCTAACTGTCTGAAAACTGAAAAGGTTCAACTAGACATACAAAAACCACATCCGGAGTCTCTCCGTTTTCCTTACTGCAAGAAATTAATTGGTAGAGCGGGAAGGAGCGCCATGTTCGCACTTAAGAAATAAACTAGGAAACTACCAGCCATCCCCCAGAGATTAGTGTCGACTCACGACCCGCTGCTCTGCAGTTATTGCGCACACGCCCTCCCCCCCCCCCCCCCCTCAGAGGTAGCTCAGATGGTAGAGCACTTGCCCGCGAAAGGCAGAGGTCCCGAGTTCGACTCTCGGTCCGGCACACAGTTTTAATCTGCCAGGAAGTGTTACATTTTCGCTGTTCACGCAATAAAATTGCCACAAGAAGCTTGACGTTTCTTTACTGCTGACTGTAATCGCGACATATTTTATAGAGACAGGGAAAAGGGAAGACGGAAAGCGAGAGAGGAGGAGAAGGAGAGGAGCAGAGAGAGAGCAAGGAGGAGATGGACTAAAAGAAGATTAGAATAAATACGTACCTGGGCAACGCCAGGTACTCGACATATACGCCGACAACGAGAAGTGTCGGACCGTTGTTCACACAGACGTATTGCAGTAGAATTCTGGGTCTCCACACACACCGAGACAGTTACGATATTTCCCATCAAAACTGAAAGTATGATCGTATGGCATTGACAGTGGATTCCGAGCGACGTGAGTTCTTTCAGCTTTCCCATCGTCTCAAAATTTTGTGTTTCTTTCCGATGTCCTGCTATTTGCTGGGCCGCGATGCGCATAGGCATGGACAGCGGGTAACTCCGCAGAGGGCAAGTAGTTACGCAATAACAACCCTTAGTGAACTGTTAGTTTATGTGGATCTCTTAAGATAGCAGTAAAACGTGAATCACCTAAATTTCTTTGCATCAGTTTGATGTAATTGGTCTTAACTGGTCTAGGGACGCTATTTTAATTTACAAACATTGTTTACTCAGAGTAAAGATAAAATTTTCCGTGTTGTCGTTGTTATGTTTGTTATTGCTGCTTTGTAAAAGTGGTAGGCCTTTTGCTCCATTCTGAATAATTTGCATACGAAAGTGATGTACATAAAGTCACTATCTGACAGTCTGCTTCAGAGCAATACAGACCATCCTCAAATTTTCGTCTGTGCGAGTGCTTCGTAAAGCTATCACGCTGTAGGTTCGTTCTAACGATCGAAACTAACACCTTTTGAGAGCTCCAACTCGTGCAATTACTCCTGCCGCAGGTTGAGTCTGAGCGTATGCTCTTGATTTATCGCTCTGTTTTCTGCTCCATTAGGTAGGCAGTTCCTCTAGAGCGCATTTCATAGTAGAGCGATTGTAATCAATATAAGGGCTAGAAATATCCGATGTAAAAGACGCTTCCTGATAGTCTCATTTTCAGTTTCACTCAGGTACGAGTACGCATTGCCGTGGCCGGCCGGGGTGGCCGAGCGGTTCTAGGCGCTACAGTCTGGAACCGCGCGACCGCTACGGCCGCAGGTTCCAATCCTGCCTCGGGCATGGATGTGTGTGATGTCCTTAGGTTAGTTAGGTTTAAGTAGTTCTTACTTCTAGGGGACTGATGAGCTTAGAAGTTGAGTCCCATAGTGCTCAGAGCGATTACGCATTGCCGAGATAAAGCGATAGGAACTACATTTAATATGGAAGCATGCTAATACTGGGATCTGTGTTTCGCGGACAATTACCCCGTACTGCTGTCAACAGTACCCCAATTTTTCATCAGAAAAGTTGAACAAATTGCGTGTACCTTTGGATGAGCACACCAACTGGGCAGAAAATACATTCGCTGCGTGGAGTAAGACTGCTACTTGACTTTACGCCCTCCAAAGGTTTGGTGCCTCATTTCCAGGGGATGTGAGCTGTTGCGGTGTCACGCACTACGGCGCAGCGGTGAAAACCCTAAGCGGTTAGAGTTAACCTCGAATTCGTATGTGCGTTACGTCATCATTCTGTTTGACCGTGTCAGTGCTTTATACGGCTGGTTAGGTCGATTGCGGCGAATGTGAGGCGTCGTGCCGGATGGGACTCGCCACAGTGCGCGCCGCCAGTTTTCTCGCGTTGCAACCTAAAGCCTCCCTAGCTGCGCCGACCCCACAAACACCAGCATTTCTGCGCTTATTCTCCATCAATGCTGCCCGCCCTCGGAACAAGCTATCGTGGTGTGTTCAGAAATAAACCGAACCACTTGCTGTTAACAGCTTGAAAAATTTCCGCAAATTAACGCACAATGTGTAAAACAGTGAATCCACTTTGTGCCTGTTACGGTCCTTAGTCTTCACCTTTCTCTGTCACTCGCAACACTTTTTACTTAAGTTCTTTCTCTACCTCGGCTGCCTCTTTTGTGACGTAATTTGTCTTCATTATTCTACTTTCCACGAACGTACGTTTGTAATGTACACTATGTGATCAAAAGTATCTCGACACCTGGCTGAAAATGACTTACAAGAACGTGGCGCCCTCCATCGGTAATGCTTAGCCTTTATCAGAGCTTCCACTCTGACAGGCATACGTTCAATGACGTGCAAGAAGCCTTCTTGAGCAATGGCACTGAGGAGAGGTATCGATGTCGGTCGGTGAGTCCTGGCGAGAAGTCGGCGTTCCAAAAGATGCAAAAGGGGTTCTGTAGGATTCAGGTCAGGACTCTGTGCAAGGCAGTCCATTACAGGGATGTTATTGTCGTATAACCACTCCGCCACAGACCGTGCATTATGGACAGCTGCTCGATCGTCTTGAAAGATGCAGTCGTCATCCCTTAATTGTTCTTGAACAGTGGGAAGAAAGAAGGTGCTTAAAACATCAACGTACGTCTGTGCTGTGATAGTGCCATGCAAAACAACAAGGGGTGCAACCCCCTCCATCAAAAAGACGACCACACCATAACACCACCGCCTCCCAATTTTGCTGTTGGCACTACACACGCTGGCCGATGACTATCACCGAGCATTCGCCATACCCACACCCTGCCATCAGATCGCCACATTTTGTACCGTGATTCGTCACTCCACAAAACTTTTCTCCACTGTTCAATCGTCCAATGTTTATGCTCCTTACTCCAAGCGAGGCGTCGTTTGGCACTTTTTGGTGTGATGTGTGGCTTCTGAGCAACCGCTTGACCGCCTAACTGTCATATTACTTGTAGTGGATGCTGATGCAGTGTGGAACTGCAGTGTGACGGTCTGGATAGATGTCTGCCTATTACACATTAAGACCTCCTCCAACTGTCAGTCAACAGACGAGGTCGTCCTGTGCGCTTTTGTGCTGTACGTCTCCCTTCACGTTTCCGCTTTACTATAACATCGCAAACAGTGGACCTAGGGATGTTTAGGAGTGTGGAAATGTCGCTTAGAGACGTATGACACAAGTGACACCCAATCAACTGACCACATTCCAAGTCCGCGAGTTCCGTGGAGCGACCAGTTCTCTCACGATGTCTGATGATTACTGTGGTCGCTGATATGGAGTACCTGGCAGTAGGTGGCAGCACAATGGACCTGATATGAAAAACGTGGGGTGTCCGGATACTTTTGATCACACTGTTTGACTGCTGCCACGCAGGTGGCCGCGCTCTGCCGCCGGCCGCGGCCGCTCTCCCTGCCGAGGTGTCACGCACACGCCTCGTCGGTAATGGTCGCTGATTATTACGTGGGCCGCGCCGACTCGTGAATTATTCAGCAGCGGGCAGCGGGGCGTCGCCCGCGCGGTCACTGCCTGCCGCCACGATCTGTGGCGTGAGGTTCCGGCCAGGGTCGGGCCCCCTGCTTCCCACTTAACGGACGACGCGCGCAGGTGTCTCGTCTGTGTCCTGGGAATTACGCCCAACGGAATTTGCACCCCTAAAAGGTCGAGGAAGGGTCCATTAATCCGCCCGTCCCAACTCCGCGACTTCCACGGCTTACAGAAGGGCCGAGGGCCCGCGCCGGCCAGCCCTTAGGCGTCGCCCTGGCGAAGAGGACTGCAGAAGCTCGAACAAGAACTGTAGTGCCTAAATTTCTAGAGTCGGAACCGATTATAGATTTTTTTATTTTCTGTCGCACCCAATAATATTTTTTCTACTTGCGACCTGATATTCAGAAAGTACAGTGGAAAAGATTAAACCCGAGTTACAAACACTGATTTTAAAAATCTTATCTCTTCTGCTCGACAAAGCATACTTTAAAATGAAATATGGTCTGCTCCCATGCAACATCTAATGCGGATAACATGCGTTGTCGTTCTAAAAAAAAAAGGCGATCTTGCATGTATACAGTGTGTAGCAGAACTTCACCGACAAAATTTTGCAGGTTGCCCACCTATATTTTCCCACTATTTTGGTATGAGGGTGGTCACCAGTGGTTCATTACAGTGTAATCACATTTCGTTTATTTTCTTACCCCTTGTAGCGGTGTTGCGTTCAAAATACGAGGGTAATTCAATTATTATCCGCAAATTAGTTGTAAAATTTTATTATAATCAAATAGGAAACTTACAAGAACATCATTTTTCGAAGTTGTCTCCTTGCGTTTCAACGCACTCGGTCAATCTTTTTACAAGCTTCCTGATGGCGTCATAAAAGAAGGTTCTCGGTTGACCTGCGAACCAGAAATTCACCGCTTCTTTCACTGCTTCGTCCGCGGCAAATCGACGGTTCCTTAATGCCTGTTTGAGTGGACCAAACAAGTGATAGAAGGGGCAAGATCGGGACTATATGGAGGATGATCCAGTACTTCAAATTTGAGTTTCTGGAGCATTTCGGCGTATGCGGACGGGCAATATCGTGCAACAACACAACGCCTTTTGACAGCAATCCTCGGTGTTTGCTTCGAATTGCAGGCCTTAGCCTGGCAGTAAGCATCTCACTGTAACGTACACTGTTTATTGTTGTGCCCCTTTCTCCATAATGTTCCAGTACTGCACCTTGTGCGTCCCAAAAAACCGTAAGCATCAGTTTTCCTGCGGACGATTGGGTCTTGAACTTTTTCTTGCACGGCGAATTTAAATGTTTCCATTCCATACTCTACCGTTTACTCTCCGGCTCGTAATGATGGATCCATGTTTCGTCACCAGTAATGATCCTGTCTAACAAGTCGTCCCCTTCGTTACCATAGTGATCCAAATATGTTTTGCAGATGTCCACGTGCGTTTGTTTATGCAACTGTGTGAGTTCTTTTGGGACCCATATTGCACTAACTTTATGAAACTCAAGTCTGTTGCGGATGATTTCGTAGGCAGAAACGTGACTAATTTGCAGACGATGTGCTACTTCAACAGTTAATCGTCTGTTTAAGAGAATCATTTCACGTGAACGCTCAATGGTTTCTTCATTTGTGGCGGTAAACGGTCGTCCGGCTCCGTCATCGTGCGTAACACTTGTGCGACCATTTCGGAATTTCTCAGTCCATTCGTAGACAGTCCGTTGTGACAAAACACTGTTCCCGTACTGTACCGAAAGTCTTGGATGAATTTCGGCCCCTGATACGCCTTCCGACCACAAAAAACGGATCACTTTGCTGCAAATAAACAGCGGAGCAGCCATAATTAACAGCACGGCAGCGATAACGAAACTAACGTAGCAGCTTGAAAATTGCAAAGATTTAACAACAAACAAACAAAGCATGCGCCATCAACGTAAAACGACAGTACTACCAAAATAAACAAAAATATAACTAAATTGCGGATGATAATGATAGTCTTACCTTGGTATCTGCACAACAGTGACATCGTTGACAGGATGCGTTGTCTGTCTCGTGCTTGGAGACTGACGTATTACATTCCCTCATGGTGTTTACTGTTGACAACAGTAAGGCCTACTTCACTCTTTGTCCCCAAGCATGCATTCGGTACTGCTCGGTTCAGCCTCCAGTTAACTTTTTGCGTCAGCGTTAGTTATACACAACGCTATGGACAGGTTCACTCTCGAAGAATCGGCCGAGACGCGTCTCGCCTACAGGCTCACTGAACACACTGGAGAAACGGCACGACGACGATGTGCTCAGCAGTTCTACATCTGTACACAGGCGCCGACCAATAACCTCATACTTTCCTCTTATTACGTCTTTATGATTGCATAGTACAGCCTTTTTCAACGTTGTGAAAGTATTTTCTCAGGAACAAACATAATTGTACTAATAAAGCCTGTTATGTCACAGTTACATTATTGCTTTTTAACGTGCCACCGGAGATGACGGGTCTTTGTAACCAGATACCGAGAACGTATCCTTGAAGAATCTCTGAAATTTCGTCGGTGGAGTTCTTGTTTATCCTCTGTAGCTACTTCTCCCACTCCTAGCGCTGCGTGTCTGCATCCTCTGTATGTGACATGAAACATGAAAAAATTTTCTTTATAATAATAATTCTACATCTGCATCCGTGCTGTGCGAAACATTGTGACTTGCATGGCAGAGGGTACTTCCCACAGCACCAGTTATTAAGATTTCTTCCCATTCCATTCACGTATGAAGCGGAGAAGGAATGATTGCTTAAACGTCTCAATGGCCGCTGTAATTACTCTAAACTGTCCCGACGACCCCTATGGCACCGTCAGGTTGCTGGTTGTAGCATATTCATAGATTCGTAGTTTAAAACTGGTTGTCGAAACTTAACAGCGACTTTCTTTCTCCGGACAGTCGTTATTCCCTATTCATCCTATTTGGTATGGGGTGTACGGAAATATATCTTAGGATGGGTCGGACGAGTGTTTTGTGTGGAGTCTCCTGCGTGTACTCATTCTGTGTCCCTGGTATCCTCACAATGAACCAATGTCTACCCCTGGCTTCAATACCACTCAACTTCTGTGCTCTTTCCATTTCATATCCCTGCAAGGTGTTACACTCAGGTATTCGTATGAGTTGGCCGATTCCAGTTGTGAACTCGTCGATATTGTAGTCCAGTTTTCTGCAGATAAGTGTATAAGTGTGCGTGCTCATTTTAATCGTCCTTGCCATATTTTTAATTTATCTGACTTGCATGACAGTATTCTACATTTCAAAGACTCAGTGCGGTTTCTGGACTCATTTTTGACTCGAAAGTGTCCTGGTTATCACACCTGAGACACCTGGAAGCCAGAAACCAGAAGGCGACAGATGTAGTGGAGCGGACAGGGTGCGTCTGGTCCAGTTATATGGGGCTTTTGTCCCGCACAGCAAGGCCTCCTTACCTGAAGATTGTTGACGGTGTCCACAGTGAGGGTGTGAGTCTGGCCACGAGTGCTCACAGCACCAGCCACATACCCAGTCTCTGCGCTGAGGCGGGCCAACCGCCACTAGCCACCCGGCGACGGCTCCTCGTGGTGCGTCAGGCATGTGAGTATGCTCCGAATTCTCTCGCGTACCGTACTGTTGCTCTTCCGCCTCTGGAACGTCTTTTCTCCAATTGTCCATTAGAAACGATGCCGTTTGGGATCCGCGTGCAGTGTATGCTGGAGTCACATGGTGTGGCGCACACACAAAACTCAATACAGGGTGTTAACTGCGTGCCACCCTGGTTACTGCAGAGACCCAGTGTAATTCTAGATTTGGCGCAGTACGGGAGAGATTGAACTCTCGCTTTTGTTTTTAATGCGATATTTTCTGATATTTTGTACGAGTACCGCAGCTATGTAGCTTTTTACGGATGGGTCTAAACAGGAGGACTCCGTTGGCTGCTCTGTTGGTTCCCCGGATCGTATCCTCAAGTCCGACTGCGTCAAGCCTTTACTGTCTTCGACGCAGAATTATATGCAGTCTTGCGGGCACTGGAGCAGATGAGATTCCTTGCTCTTCGCTCTCTACAACGTCTGTACCCAGCAGATAAAGTAATCCAGAATATCCTGGATGCCCTCCTCCAGCAACAACGAATGGGGAAGGAGGTGTCTTTCTGCTGGGTACCAGGGCGCACGGGTATTGCGGGGAACGAAAGGGGCCGAGGAGGCGTGGCGTGATACTCAGTTACTTCAGTGTGCCAGAGTCTTGCGTCGGCGGGATGATGGGTGGCTGGAAGTGAAAGATAACAAGCTCCGTCTAGTAAAGCGCATAACGCGGCTATGGCATTCCTCTCTCCAGGCACGTCGACGGGAAGAGGTCCTCGTTACTCGTCTTCGCATAGGCCATAGCCCTAACTTGTTGTACCGGCGGCAGGGCTCCCCACTGTGCGGTGCTTGTGTGCGCTGCATTTTATTCGACTGTGTTTTATTTTCCGACCAGCGGGCCACGGCAGATTTGCTTTCTGTTATAGGTCACATTCAACCGAATATGGCTATAGTTTTAAAGTTTTGTCATTTGTCCTACATTTTAATGTGTTAACAGGATGTCTGGCTGACTCTTGTTTTTTGTAAGTGGTCAGCCAGTCACATTTCCCTGTGTCTTTGTTTTAGCTCCTTTGTTGTTTTATTTGTGGTTCAATCTCATGTATAACATCTACTTTTTCTCACTGACGTCGATTTACATTAGGACTCTGGAACACAATTATACTGTATTCGAAAATTATGAAGTACCTTCAAACAAAACAATCCTTTGACACTTAGTAACCACGGATGATATAATTTCTCCGGTGCAGCACAACCAGGTCTTTATTCTGATGAAGCAATGAGTGCTATCGACAAGGTATACCAAATTATTTCTTCATTTCCAGAAGACGTTACATACTGTTCCTCAAAAGCTGCTTCTAATAAAATTGTGTGGCTATGGAATAGCATCTCACTTGTGCGAATGGATTCGTGATTTTCTGTCAAAAAGGTTAAATCTCGTAGTAATTAACGGAGAGACATCGACTGAAGACGGAAGACATCTAAAAATTTCAGAGAAAGTCAACTGCTTTCGTATTATCACCGAATATCGGGAAGGGTGTCGATGATATGATGAGCAAAGTGAGATGACCATCAATAAAACAAATGTGTTTTTCGTTGCGGCGAGTTTTTTCACGAAACTTCAAACACCATAATCCTTCTCTGAATGTGAAAATATTTTACTGTCGGCAAACTATATAGGGAGAAATAATCATCTTAATAAAATAGGAGAAATCAAAGCTTATGCAGAAAGATGTGACGAGGCGTTCGTTATGCCCAGTGGGAAGGCCGCACAGGTCCCTGAGAAGCTCGTTCTTGATGGCAAAGCTCAGTGGTGCCTTTCTCTTCCAGCACAAGCTGTATCCTGTACCTAGACCATTCAGTTCGCCTTCATCTAGAAGACGAGTATCTTACTATGTCAGTGTTGGATGTTCCAAGACCCTCGATCCGTAACAGCTGTCCTCCTCAGCGAGTGTTCTTACATTGTGTTGCACAACATGTTTCTTATTCTTCGATCGCACTGATATGACACCATTAGATGTTGCTATCCAGTCAGCAGTAAACGCTGGCCCTGTTTAGGGCAGCTCTCCTAGCCCCTTCCTGGTATGAACAGAGTGAATCGTAAATGGGACTGCTCAGTCGTAATGTAGCAGTTCAGTTGCTCTGCAGCCACAACCCTAACGCGGATGACCGATGACAGACGTACCGCCTGCGTGCAAAGCTGCCAGTATAGGCTTTGAGATGTGACACTCCTGCCCGCGCCGTAACTTGTCAATCGTCGGAGGACTTCTGCAAGAGAGTGAGTACTGTGTCGGAAGACAGCTGGACGTAACTTCTTTCAGGGTGACAGATTTGCCGCACCTCGGCAAATGCAACTTCCGTGATAACTTAGGAACGATGTTCTGTGGCAAGCAGGTGCAAGACAGCTGAACGCTTCCTAGTGAGTGCAGCATCCATACCCAGTTCCAGCCGATATGGGACTTACTGTCCCAACGTCAGGACAGATGTTGGGAACTCGACGTGCCGTTGAGCGCTTCGTCTATCCTCAGGGCAAGTTCTCCACCGCGAGGGCAGGAGATGGTCTAGATGACACCAACCCTTTCTCGTCCCTCGAGAGCAGCTGGCACTGCAGCGAAGGACTAGATATCAGCGTCAGCGCAGCCTCGTTAGTCTAGAGCAAGGCTTCCTAAACTTCTCCTTTGACCCAACACTTTGACAGTCCCGTACTGGGATGGAACTCCTCGTTTGTTTCGAAGGTAAGAGAATTTTTTTAAAAAATGAAGAAAACTTGTTTTATTTAGTGATTACTGCAGTTTAAATAGTAACTAATAATAGAGAGACCATAATGAAATTTAAAAAAAATGAGTATCTCCAAAACATTAATTATTAATTTTTTTTTTGCAGAGCACTTATCCATTTCCCGCGAAACACCGGTGTTCTGCAGAACACAGTTTGGGAAACTCTGGTCTAGAGAAATGTGCACAATGGGCAGGTGATGTTGATACTTGGGTAGGCCGACTGCTCTTTACACCCTACCTTGAGACTACTTAGATGGCTCCGGGGCCTTTAATTGTTGACTTTGGAATTGTGAGAAGTTAACTCGCGGTTCAAAGTGAGGCTGACGACCATTATTCAGCCTCATTTTGTAATTAATCGATGTCCGCAAATAATTTCGACCGAGTATATCTGCAGAGGAATGTATCGCCTGATTGTCTAGCGCGCCGCATATCGCAAAGTGTTTGTGCGTACGGGAGGAAGCCGCGCGAAGGGAGGGACGAAAGGAACGTTTCAAGGAGAAGCGTTTGTAATGAAATGCAGTGGAAGTAAATCAGGGGGAGGCAGGTAATTTGATAGAAAATGAGTGAGAGGGAAGCTTTGCTATTAGAGGAGCAAAACATCTTAGAATGTACACTCAGATGACAAGAATCATCGGATAGCTCCTAATGTCACGTTGGACCTCGCTTTGCCGTGCGTAGTGCAGCGGTTGGACGTCGGAAGTCCCTTGCAGAGATACTGAGCCACGCTGCCCTTGTATGCCGTCCATAATTGCGAGAGTCGCCGGTTCACGAACTGACGTCTCGACTATGTCTAGTAAATGTTCGCTGAGATTAATGTCGGGCGATGTGGGTGGCCAAATCAGTCGCTCCAGTTGTCCATTTGCTCCAGTTGTTCTCTAGAGTTCTTTATACCAATCGCCGACAGTTGTGGCCCGGTGACACGGCACAGTGTGATCCATAAAAATTCCATCGTTGTTTGGGAACGTGAAGTCCGTGCAGATGGTCTCCAGATTTCCAGTCAATGATCTATTCAGCTGAACCGGAGGGCCCGTTCCATTACATGTAAACACAGCCCACAGCATTATGCAGCTACCATCAGCTTGCACAGTGCCTTGTTGACCACTTGGGCCCACGACTAGATGGGGTCTGTGCTACATTCGAACCCTATTTTCAGCTCTTACTAACTCAAATCGGGTCCCATATGACGACATCACGGTTTTCCAGTCGTCCGGGGGCGAACCGATACGGTCACGAGCCCACGAGAGGCGCTGCAGCCGATGTCGTGCTGTTAGCGAAAGCTCTGGCATCAGTCTTCTGCGCCGGCCGGTGTGGCCGAGCGGTTCTAGACACTTCAGTCCGGAACAGCGCTGCTGCTACGGTCGCAGGTTCGAATCCTGCCTCGGGTATGGATGTGTGTGATGTCCTTAGGTTAGTTAGGTTTAAGTAGTTCTGAGTTCTAGGGGACTGATGACCTCAGGTATTAAGTCCCATAGTGCTCAGAGCCATTTGAGCCATTTTCAGTGTTCTGCTGCCATAGCCCAACATTGATCTGCGTTTATTTCGTGCAGTGTTGCTTTTCTGTTAGCACTGATAACTGAAGGCCGTCGGCGATATCGTTGTCCACGGTGAGAGGTAATGCCACAGATTTGGTATTGTCGGCACAATACTGACACTGTGTATCTCGGAATATGGAATTCAATAACGATTTCTGGAATGGAATGTCCCGTGCGTGTAGCTCTGACTACCGTTCCGCAATCAAAATCTGTTAATTCCCGTGGTGCGGCCATAACCGCGTTGCAACCCTTTTCACGTGAGTCAGCCGAGTACAAACGACAGGTGCGCCAATGCACTGGCCTTTAATAACTCGTGTACACAAAACTAGTGCCGTCGCTGTCAAAAAAATGGTTCAAATGGCTCTGAGCACTATGCGACTTATAACTTCTGAGGTCATCAGTCGCCTAGAACCTAGAACTAATTAAACCTAACTAACCTAAGGTCATCACACACATCCGTGCCCGAGGTATCGCTGTCCCATGTCGTTTTTGACTTCTGTATAAATGTTGATAGTAGGAAGAAACATCTATGTCGAAAAAGAGAAATGTGTTAATATATTTCTGAAGGTATTTGTGTAGAGTGGAACATCATACGAGACTGAAACACGTAGCCGATGGGCAGAACAGGTAAGGAGAGAATAGAACCTGTCGAAGTGTAGTGTTACGGAACAATGCCGAAGATCATATGGGTAGACGGATAAGAAATGAGGAGATATGTGTATGGAGGCGGGGAGAAAAGCTACTTTCGGCAGAACTTGGGTAAAAGATGGTATAAGTTGAGACACCAAGTGTAATGGAGTGATGCGTGATAAACGTGAAAGTAGTTTGTGTGGAATGCTGAAGAGGATGCAGAACGGTATTGAACATTGAAACGGGCTGTAGTGTTTTCGTAGAAGACGGTCGAGAATGACGGCGGCAGCTGGAGTGTTTTTCCGTAACTGGAGTGAAGTCCAGGGTGAGAGGCCGCTGGCGGGTCGGCCGCAGTCTCGCTGCGCTGCGCTGCGCTGCGGTCGCTGCCGGTGAGCGGAGGCGAGGCGAGGCGAGGCCGGCGCAGCAAACAAGCCGTAAATCACTGCGTCGTGTCTGGCGCTCAAGTTTGGCTACACGCACAGCGGAAATGTAGTAAGCGGTAGACGCTTTTCCCCTCACGTCATTTTGTAGGGCGCATCAGCGAGAAGTAGTTGCGAAGAGGTTTCAAATTACGTGTGAAGCACGCTGTAAGTCGCTAAGCGCTGTCATTTGAATACAGTCAGGGTAACCTGCGCTGCCTCGAGGCACACGAGCCATTTCTAACTTAAATCCCTAACTTACTGAGACAAATCAATGACGTACGATTATACCTACCGATCAGCAGATTATGACAGCGTGCTAAATTTCCAAATGCGGTGAATAATTATATGGAACGCTGTAAATCAAATTTTTGTTACCTCGGGAAACGATTAGATAGGCCACCTCCACTTGTGGTCGACTGACCGTTCTAGCCGTGTAGCGATACGAACTGTACTGTCAGGCAGGGACGGCGGCACTGCGAACTGTAGCGCACCGAAGGTCAAAACTAATCCCTCACTGTATTCCACACGATTTAGGAACGCGCGTTAGTCCATTCGTCGGAAATTCCCATGTACTTCCACAAAAGGTTTATTTATGTCCTCACCAAAATGTAACAGTCATTCTGCAAACGGGACTGACGGCACCCCTAACGTTTAATCCAGGGGCGGCGCAAAGTAAGTATAAACGCGGCCTCTCATCACACGATCGCTAAAAAAAAGAGCAAAAAACATAACATCCCTTTTATGTAAAGTTACGATAAATTGAATATTTTCAGTGTGATATTCCGTCATTGGTCCCGTCGCCGCCCGTGATGTACTTGAACCCCTAGAGTATCACTCTTGTAGTCGGCCAGTTCGTGAGACGCGCTACTCTCTTATCTCACGGCTACTTCACTTGCAACTTCGAATCTGGAAATGTAGACAAATGATGCCCACAGTTACCTCTTCGATTTGATGCAGTAGTTTTAAAATCGATTTCAGGATTTAAAAAAAAAAAAAAAATAATAAGAATTTTTGTATTTGTGTGGCACCTTTAACAAGCAACGCAGATATGTTGCCAGAACATTTTCAGATGGAATGCATAGAGTTGCAGTCTAAAACCCAACTAAAAGAAAAATTTCATCATGTATCGTCGTTGGACTTTCATAAATCATGCCTGCCGACACACAAATTTTCTTACCGTACAGTCATCCATTATATATGTTATCTTTTTTTTTTTTTTTTTTTTTTTTTTAAGCACGTAGGTTCGTGTACAGTTATTTTCAGGAGTAGAGCAAAGAAAGAGTAAAAATGGAAATAAACTCTCAGATCAACGGCTCGAGAATACCCGGAGAATTGTAACCACTTCAGTCGAAATTGATACTAATACATTAGTTTCCCATTTCAAAGTCAAATGTAACATTAATTCTGTGATTCGTAATGACTTATATATAAAATTGTTAATGGAATCTCACAAATAAAATGTCAAATTAATTCCATCTTGCTTTTTTAGGATAAAGAGTCATAAACTCTAAATCACTTACGTGTCTCAACTATACAGTGTTTTCTCGACGGCTTTTGTTAGTGTTGAGTATATTACGTCTGCTCTTAAATACTCGTCTTCTTCCGGTGCGACCTAGGTAAGCTGAATGGGTGGACATCCCTCCTGTAAGCACTGGTAACATTCTGCGTATACAATGTTATGACCACATTTTCAGAGGCGTTACCGGAACGCGGAAAGAATTTTAGAACGAGACCACGTATTTATAATCAGGCTGTGTGTAATATGCGCGCGCGTTTGTGTGTGTGTGTGTGTGTGTGTACCAGGTGCGTGCTATTTCTCTGTCACGCGGGAGAGACAGCAAGTTCAAGATTTAGTGTTCTGTCGACAACAATTCATGAAATACGCAGCAGTAACACGGATGACGCAGGAGGTGGGCCGTGAGTCGGCGCTGTCCGCAATAGATTCACGGGAACCACGGGCCGCTCGACAGAGGACGTCCCCAGAGGGGTGCCCACTCCCTCCCTTCCCCCACTCCACCCGATCCCGTACCGCTTCCCTTAAAGTGCTAACCACGGCCCCACCTCGCTCGCTCTACCGCATCTGGTGCCATCTGCTGATTACAGCCACTTTGCAGCAGTGTGCTTTTGAATGTGAAGGTAGCCCACATGCACGCCGCGATATTCTTGGCGTATGTCAAGTACTGGTGTACATTCCTTACCGTTGCCCTGGCACTGTGTTGTGTTCGATGTGGTGTAGGGTGGTGCTGTCTTAGACCACAGCGCTGCTTAACGTAGCAGCGTTTTGGAATTGGATTTCAGTTCAGCATAGCGTTTCTGATACAGGGGTTACAATCTTGGTAGTAAGAAATCCACTTCCCCCTCCCTCTCTCCCTCCTCTCCCCCCTCCCCTACAACCCTCCCTCCCTCCAGTCATCCCTCTCTCACACCCATGTCTTTCCGCATATACGCACATAGAAACAGGCACTGATTTGTGAACCAATTTTTACTCGTAAAATGTTTTAAAATGTTTTCCTCATTGTTAACGAAACCCGGTGTCGAAAAGCAACCGCGTAGGGCTGTAGGTTAATACCTACACACTAGTAACCATCCTGTTACGTTGTCTATGCGTTTTTAACGGCAGTGACCAACCTAATACCTACATAATATTATGCAGTCGTGAAACCGGACTGAAATAGGCGCACAAGTCATTTTAATCACCAACTTCCCGTCCTTTATACACAGAACACAACTGTGTGAGGAAATGCTAAATAGCAGAAATGCTGCAGGGAATATTCAGAATCCGCGAAAGAAAAAGGGTTGATGAGTTGATGAAGGAGTCTACGCTAACTGTGGAGAGGTGTACGTGGTTCTTATTGCTAGTCTTTTAGGAGACCAGAGATTGCTACCACAAACCCGGCTGAAACCTCGGCACTAGGTTGACCTGGTCGCCCGCGCTACGGCCCCTCCGTCGAGTACCAGTCTGCTTGCCGTGATAGCCTCGCTGATACGTTTCCTGAACGGACAGGAGTTCTGTAACAGTCTGGAAGCCGCGCTCTCTCTGTAAACACAGGGTAACCCGTGAGCCGAGACAACTGTGGCGCGCCCAACTGGTGCTTGCAGTCTCTCTCTCAAACGATTCTGAAGATACTCTTGTTGTTGTAGTCTTCATTGTGAAAACTGGTTTGGTGCAGCTCTCCATGCTACTCTAGCCTACGCAAACGTCTTCATCTCCGAATAAATACTGCAATCTACGTCCTTACGAATCTGTTTCTCCTATGAATCTCCTAGCCTCCATCTACAGCTGTCTTCACACTTCTCCAGACGCTAAATCGATGAGTCATCGATGGCTCACAATGTAGTCTTTCAGTTGAGCCCCTCTAAAAGTCAGTTAATGCCACAGATTCGTTTTCTCCCCAATCCTGTTGAGTACTTCTTCAGCAGCTACCCAATCTAGCCGTATAATCTTCATCATTCTTCTTTAACGCCATACTTCAAACATTTATATTGTCTTCTTTTCTACATTGCTTAACGTCCACGTTTCACGTCCATGGAAGACTATGTTCCAGATAAATACCTTCAGAAAAGGCTTCCTAACAATTTATATCCGATGCCAAGGAATTTCTCTTCTCCAGAATCGCTTTTCGTGCCATTTGTCAGTCTACATGTTATATCCTCTCGACTTCATCCATGATCAGTTTTTTAGTACCCAAATACCAAAACTCATTTACTACTCTTAGTTTCTCATTTCTTAGTCGAATTTCCCCAGCATTGCCTCATTTAATTCGACTACATTGCTTTATTCTTGGTTTGCTTTTGTTAAAGTTAATCTTATATCTTCCATTTCGTTCGACTGCTCTTTCGAGTTCTTTTCTATCTCCCACAGAATTACGATCTCATTATATTTCTTCTCTCCGAACTTTAATTTCTACCCCGCATTTCTTCTCGGTTTACCATATTGCCTGCTGCATGTACAGACTAACTTAACATGGGGGATAGACTACAAAGGCTGTCTCACTCCCTTGTAAACCGCTGTTTTCGTTTCAAACCCATCGACTATTTCTACTGCCGTCTGGTTTTTGCACCAGTTGTATAGAACCTTTCGCCCCTATTTTTTACCCCTACTACCTTCAGAATTTCCGAGAGTGTCCTCGGTCAGTCCTCGATTATCGAGTTTTCGTATATGTCTTTCATAATCAAACGACAAGAGAAGAGTCCATTTATCAATAATTTTTCGAGTAAGAAATAATGGAATAGCTGATGTGCGGCAGCTGTAACAGTAATCGCACAGCGCTACCGTCCACAACTACTGCTCTGTCTCGCACCTGGCGGAGTACTCTGGTTAGACGTTACGTTAGACTCGGAACAACGATGCGAGATGCCGTTTTTAACGATAAGGATTAGTTGCGAAATGTGTAGGTGGGAGGAACCGTGTACCGTGACTGTAGTATCTCCTGACGTTGGAGTCCGGACTACTGTAGTTCGGTCGTAACCGCCGAGGAGATGTAATGGAGTGTAAGTCACACACCGAACGCATTACTTACAACCCTTCTCCGACCAATTTTAGAGTATTGTTGGTCGGTTCAGAGCCTAGGCAAATTGAATTAACGGAAGGAATAGGTAACTCTGTTAGAAGAGATGCGGGATTGGACACGGGCTCATAGAAAGCCGTGGGCCTGCCGAGTTTATGTTTTCACCTCGTGCTCTCCCCGACACGTCCTTAGACGGCTTGCCGAACACCTTTGTACGTGCAGAATGCACACAGTCGGGAAGTCACTATTAGTCGCTGAGAACCGACGCAGTGAGTTCCTCTCCGAGTGCGAAGAGTGAGAGGTGTAAGCGGTCGCCTAATTTCCTCTCCGGAATTCTGTTCCTGAAATTTTCCGAGCAGCTTCTCGGAACATTGGCAGCGTATTTCTTTCGAGTCTCTTTTAGGTAGGATTTGTCAGCTTTTCTGCTACACTCACCCACCAGTCAAACCGGCACACGTGGCCATTCCCACCGCTCTTTTTCGTATACAGTATACAAGGAACGTTCAATGAGTAATGCGACACTTTTTTTCCTGGAAGCAGGTTTGTTTTATTCAGTATTCCAGCACACCACATTATTCTCCATTTTGTTTTGTATGAAACCCTGTTTTTGGACATAATCTTCATTCAATGCTACCTTACTAGCGGGGCCTGTGCGCCCCCGCGGAAACACTCTACTGATCGACGGCGGGGCCAACGTCTTGCCCTCGCATCGCCCGCGGAGTGCATCCTTTATTCTCCCAAACGGGAGTCTGGACACGTGGGCTGTAGGGTAGATGAGGAGGAACAGTCCAATGCAGTTTTGTGAGCTCGGAATGCAGTACCAACAGACGTCTAGTTGTGCAGCGAGATGTTCGACTGTGATCCGTCCATCACCTCGAATGAGATTGCCCGCACGTTCTAACATCGCAGGAGTCACAGCTGTGTCGAGATCGGATAGGTTTGGGATGACGACAGACGCCTCACCGTGGTTTTGTTAACTGCCAGGTCTCCGTAGACATTCCGCAAGTGTAGCGTTCTCGCTTCCCACGCCCGGGTTCCCGGGTTCGATTCCCGGCGGGGTCAGGGATTTTCTCTGCCTCGTGATGGCTGGGTGTTGTGTGCTGTCCTTAGGTTAGTTAGGTTTAAGTAGTTCTAAGTTCTAGGGGACTGATGACCATAGATGTTAAGTCCCATAGTGCTCAGAGCCATTCCGCAAGCGCCTCTGAATATTTGCGACGCTCCGGTTTTCCACCAAAAGACTGAACTTCGTTACAGACGCCATTTTGAAGGGTACTTACAGCGCCTCCACCAATCGGAACTCCGAGAAACTATACGGCCTGAAGTGGGAATTCTCCACTTTGTCCCTCAACAAAGTCCACTTTTGTTTCAACTGAAATTGGCCAAAAAAAAAAGTGTTACATTGTTGATTGACCGCCCTTCGTGCTCATATTTCGCCTGTCAGTCGTAGCTGGTCCGGCGAGCACCACTCGAGCAGTATTCGCCTACTGCACGTGCAGTCGTGTTGTGAGCAGCATCCTCTCTACAACTGCCGCAGTTAGCCAGTAGCGTACCTGGAATTTGCCGTCGTTATCATTCCAGTTCAGTTTACAATTTGTCAATCCGAAATACTGGGGTAACAGGACTGAATCCGGTTGTTACTCTCTAACCCGACAGTCAAAGGTCCCACGCTTTTACGGTTTGTTGAATACACAGTACGTTATTTCTCCACATTAACAACTGCTTCCCAGTCTTTGAGACTTATTGATATCTTCCTGGAATCTAACTGGACATTAATGGAATTTCTGTGGTATAATTTCCTCCTATTCAACTGCATCTTTCGGGAAAACCAGAGATTACAGCTACTACTATCCGCCAAACCATTGTGTATAATATAAAAACCAATGATCCTCTTACTTAGCTTGTAGCCTTGTTGTTGTGGTCGTCAGTCTCCTGACGTAATTCACATGCTGCTCTATCCTCTTTCTCTCTGCGTAACTACTTCCTTCCGTTACCAAATTCCTTGCTGCCTCGTACCTCCTCATTTGTTAATCGATATATCCAGCTAGTCATCATTATTCCTTCATAGCACCATATTTCAAAGTTTTCTGTTCTCTTCTTGTGTGAACAGCGTATTGTCCACGTTTCAGCAATAAAATTAGTGCAACTCTACTAGTGTGTCATGTCCTCATGTAATTCCCTCAGCAATAAATGATATAATTCAATTACACTCTATTACCCTTTTTCTAATGTTATTAATGTTCACTTTACAATCTCGTTCGAAGACACTATTCAGTTCTTTTCAATTGCTGTGTCAAAACTTTTGATGTCTTTGAAAGAATCAACAATGTCATCGGCAAACCAGGAAGTTTTCATTGTTCTCCCTGAACTATAATTTGCTTCTCTGAATTTTGTCGCTTATTTATTTCAAAGAGTGTACTGCAGTGAACTCAACCAAAAGGTTTCCGTTAATACATAAATGCTGGAAACTTAGGTTTGCCTTCCTTCAGCCTATCTTCTAGAAAATGTCGTAGGGTCAGTATTGCCTAACACGTTGCTACGTTTTTCTAGAACCCAAACCACTCTCCCGAGAGGTCGGCTTCTGCCAGTTGCTCCGTTCTTCACTAAATAATTCTTGCTAATACTCGTGGTTCGGGAGGGCTAGGCTAGATGAGTCAATCAATTATGCACACTGTCGCCACTCAACTATTGGAAAGGCCGCCGCCCCTCTTGAGGAACCGTAAGTTGCTCTGGCTTCTCGGCAGGTACCGCGCCGCTGTGGTCGCTCCTGCGGTGTAGCTGTGTGTGTCGTTGAGAGGCGAGAGCGTCCCCGTATCGCGAGGTGCATTTGTAATGGAGAAGGGCAGTAGTAACTCGCAAACGCTTCACGTCGTTATCGGTGGCAATATCAACAGGGCTTCAGGTCACGTGAACATGGGGGTTACAAATACAGTGTCAAATAAGTGTAAAGGAGGAGGAGGAGATCTGATAGAGTATAAACACAGCAGTGCGGGGAAGCCAGTATGAGCAGCGTTAAGGTAGCCGAGGTAGACACGAAGGCAACACGCACCGCAGTAGTACCAATTTATATACCCTCTGCAAATGATGAAGACAGAAAGAATGCGTGATGAGACAAGGCAGATAATGCAGATAATTGTGGGAGGCGAAAATGTAACTTCGATCGGTGACTGGAATTCTGTAGTAGGAAGAGAAAATAAAATAGTGGGGTAACGTGGAGCTAGGGGACAGGAGTGAAAGATGAAGCCGATGGTAGGGCTTGCGCCGACCTCCTTCTGTCCCAGGTTACGTTTTGCAGTGCGCGCCAGCGCGGGCGGCGTTCGCCTGGACGGGGGCTGAGCGCCTGCAGCAGCTGCCACCAGCGTGCCGCCGCTGTCGCTCTCATACGCTCTTCTGTTTTCTCCACCGCTGGCCGACCCACTGCCCCCGGATCCTACCGAGGGACGTTCGCAGGTTCCTGTGCCTAACAAGAGGACTTTTTCTCTCCACCATTTCTGATTCTCCATACACTGACTTAGGCCTTTCGCGTTACCCCTCGCTTCGTGGACGTTACATTTCTCGCGCGTAAGTAAAGTTTTCCGTTGTAGTAGTAATCTCACCACGACTGCATTTTTTTCCGTTACTGAACTTTTGCGTTCTGCACCGCAGAAAATCGGTAGCTGCAAGCTCGCACTTGTATTATCAGAAAGCTGATAAAGTGCCCGATTGCCTCCTCACGGTGTATCGTACAGTGGAATGCTGTAAACTTACTAAGAAAAGAGGCGGAGCACAGCGAGGCACAGACCGAGGCCCGGAGTGTGACTGAGAGACTGTGCGGGCGGGCCGTAGGAGGCGACCGGCGAAACGTGCCGTACTACTGGCCATTAAAACTGCTACAGCAAGAAGAAATGCAGATCATAAACGGGTATTCATTGGACAAATATATTATACTGGAACTGACATGTGATTACATTTTGACGCAATTTGGGTGCATAGATCCTGAGAAATCAGTACCCAGTACAACAACCTCTGGCCATAATAACGCCTGGGCATTGAGTCAAACAGAGCTTGGATGGCGTGTACAGGTACAGCTGCGCGTGCAGCTTCTACACGATACCACAGTTCATCAACAGTAGTGACTGGTGTATTGTGACGTGCCAGTTGCTCGGCCACCATTGACTAGACCTTTTGAATTGGTGAGAGATCTGGAGAATATTCTGGCCAGGGCAGCAGTCGATCATTCTCTGTATCCAGAAATGCCCGTACAGGACCTGCACGGGTCGTAACACATCTGAAATGTAACGTCCACTGTTCAAAGTGCCGTCAATGCGAACAAGACGTGAGCGAGACTTGTAACCAACGGTACCCCATACCATCACACCGGCTGATACGCCACTATGGCGATGACGAATACACGCTTCCAATGTGCGTTCACCGTGATGTCGCCAAACGCGGATGCTGCCAACTGACGATGAGCGTGTTGTCTGTTTGAAGCTAGTCGAAGAATGCCGCAAGTCTTGAGTGCGCATCCGAATGAGTCAAATTTGAAACAAAAATCATTTCTGTGTTTCTTCGAGTAAAGTGATTTACAGCCAATGTCTCTCTCTCTCTCTCTCTCTCTCTCTCTCTCTCTCAGACAGAAGCTACCGTTTTAATCAGTAGCTGGTAAAAGAAAGTGTGTAATTCTGGGCACCGGAATAGGAATATTGATATATTCGTTACGACCGCTTCTAACCATTTAGAGTCGCCAAAACGTTTGAGTTACACTTGTGATTATTTTGAATTTACCCAAAACGCGCGATTTAGACGAGTGTTCTAAAACAGTTTTTCTCTCATTCATTACCGTGTGTTTGTTAGACATCTTTAGTCGGACAGTTCCCTCGTCCTCGACACGAATTCACTGAGATCTTACTGTCTCCTCAACAGAAAAGGTTGAGAAGGCACTGCTGACCTCACTTCATCGTAATTTACAGACACAATTCTTATACAACAAATACCGCCTGCAGTATTGATATTTGATCGGGCTGATAAAATAAAGTCTCACGTAACTGAGAGTACAACTGCGAAAATATTTCCGAAATGCGATTTTTCTCTTCCGCAAGTTGTACCACGTGTGAACGTAATTGGAAGCAGACCCCAGAGAGCGGGGGAGAGGGAGAGAGCAGAGACCGAGTGGAGGATTAGGCGGGAGTCGTGGTCTCACTCTGACGAGTGCCCACCTGCCATTTTGTTCAGTGTCGGTCTGCGAGTACGTGGACCCACAACTCGTGACGTGCTGCAGACGAACGTGTCCGTGGTTCGTGCGATGGTACGCCCGCCCTCGCTGGCCGAAACTGGTGGCGGACAGCGGGCTGGTTCTCTTGGTGCGTCATGTCCACTTTTCGTCTGGCGAAGCGATAGTGGCAAACGTCATTTTGCCACGAAGGACGCTTTATTCCTCGTAGTAGTAGTAGTATTGTTTTTTAGGGATCGCAGTATGCTGTCCAGAAATTGCCTCTGTTACATTAATTTATTCGTTTACACATCGTGCACTGTGAGTATTGTTTTTACATGTTCGATAACGGCGTGAGTTGAAAAACGTTGCAGAATGAGTGGTACGTTTCCAGCACGAGCTGTCCCATCTAGAGCAGAAATGCAGAACCGAGTAAACCGCGCTCCGATAGTGTTCCGTCACCTACATTTTGGTGTCTCGGCGGGCGGCCACGAACCCCAAGCTGGCCTGCTGCCCAGCGCCTCGTGTCCGCGGCGCCGCCTGGGTGGTAGGCCACCCGCGCTCCACAGCTGTAAGGTGGTCTGCAGCTGCTGCACTCTCAAGGGCGAACAAGTAACACTCAGCTGTTGATTTTCAGTCATACTATTCTGTATTAGACTGCCCAAGTATTTGACATACTTCGAATCTTACCAGTTTGTAACATGTACATAAATACACGACGTCCCTAATGACAACCGAGAGACGTGGCGCAGTGGTTAGCACACTGGACTCGCAGTCGGGAGGACGACGGTTCAATTCCGTGTCCGGCCATCCTGATTTAGGTTTTCCGTCATTTCCCTAAATCGTGTCCAGGCAAATGCCGGGATGGTTCCTTTGAAAGGGCACGGCCGACTTCCTTCCCCGTCCTTCCCTAACCCGATGAGACCGATGACCTCGCTGTTTGGTCTCTTTTCCCCAAAACAAAACAACCCAACCGACCCTAATGACGTTCACAAGGAAGAAACACGAACTCGAAACTTTCGTTTAGGATCAGTCGCCGTTTGTTCAGCATGCTCTTTCGTATACAAAGGATGTGAGTCGTTTAGACGCGTTTGTAAAGAACGGAGGGACTCCCTTAACAGTTTTCCGTATCCTTGTGTAATGGTGTGCGTGCAGAGATAAAAAGATTGCAGTATTTGCATTGAGTGCCACAAAAGTTTTCACATAAAGATACATTTGCAACTGGAAAATCACACATACGACGGAATCGCGAATTTAACGTAAATAAATCTTGTAACACGTTATCGTTTGTAATATTCTCACTTGGTTTGACAATTCGTATTTCCTGTCCTGTGCCAGTGTGAACCAACTAAGAACTGCATGTTACGATATATTTCGGAGAAAAAAAAGGGATTGAAATATTGATGGTAGTAAATGACATTCATCAGAGTGATAACATATACTGAATCTTATTTATTGGCTTTTCAAACTGAATGTTCAAATTACAAGCCAGAGAATGTTGGGGGAGAGTCCAAGGAAGTGCAATAAAATTTGAACAACTATACTGTCTTGTCGCAAATGCTACTTGTACAACAGTCTTGTTTCATTCATCAATGAAAATGCCATGTCTTTTAAACAGAAACAACCAATCTTCACTGCAATTTCCAGCTATCTGTGTAGCTCCTGCTAAGTTCTTGTAAATATCATGGTCAGTGCGGGGGATGAAACATAGCATTGACTGAAGTTCTTTCCTTTTTGCCGTGATAAGTGGTCTTCCTCTGAGGTACTTGAGTTCCAGGGCAATGTTTTGAAGATCAGCGACGCAACGTCTAGCTCACTTACAGAGCCACTCCACAGTATACTACATCGTCGTCCTGAGCGTCCGTACTTAAAACTTTAAAACTGCTTTACAGTGGCTTTCTCTTTGCTTATCCTCATGCCTCTTATGTTCATCCGAATGCAGTCAGTCCATAAATTTTCTTCTGATGTTCAACTTTCAGAGCTGAAAAAATCGTCGATTTCCATTTCCACCACATAGATCTTTTGTTTCTTGATTCTCCTTGTTTTATGTTCGGGATTCCGTGTAATGTTTTGGTTGCATGTCATATTTCTTTCATTGTGACTGAAATCAGTGTCATTAGACAGATAACAGTGGCCTCGGATTAAAAAGTTTTGAATGATCTGGTTTGTGTGCTGAGCAGGATCCTAAACTACAATGGTAATCCCAAAAGTAAGGTCTCCTATTTTTTTATAAGTACAGAACTGTGTTTGTGTGGCAGTTGGTCACACTGTTATGAAGAGTGCTTCACGCACTGCGTGTAAACTTGTGCACGCAGCGCAGAGGCGCTCAGTCTTGGCTTGGCAGTCGTTGAGAATGGAGCTCCCGTTGGATGTTACCGCCAAGTGCGAATTAGCTAAATGTTCAAGCTGTAAACTCATGTAAACCATAGTAGAAATAAATAGGTCTGTGTACTTATAAAAAAAATAGGAGACCTTACTTTTGGGATTACCCTCGTATACGCTTTAGAATCGTTAAAAGTTTGAAATTTCTATTTTTGGCACCACATGAATCTAACCAAAGCTCAGCAGTTTCTTTTGTAGGAATAACAAGTAAGTGTTTCAAAAGACTCTATCCCGTCTCTTCAGGTCCCCGGCCTGCCATTCCGTAGTGCATTAGGTGCATAGTTCCTTTGAACATGTCATGGATACCTAAATTGAAGCAAGAAAGTTGGCGTTTGTAATACACAAAATCAGTAAGAATTTTCGGGAGTGAACATTTTGTATATACGAGGAAGTACTGGGCCCTCACAATTATTTGTTTATTCTTAGTATTTTCGCGATGTTGCCAATCCAAGGTCAGCCTGTAGACGATGTCGCTCTCTTTCCAAGTTGACACCTTCCAGATCTTTCACATTTTCAGAAGTTTTGTCTAGTGCACTGAGTTGGTTTATTGCTATGTCTTCTGTAGTGATTTAAATGTAGGTTGACCTCAATTTTGCAAACTTTTTCCTACAATAATTGTGACACAATTTCAGACTCTGCATTTTCTGCTGTCACTTGCTCTTTATACAGTTTGTACATCATGCTTAATTTGAGATTGAAGCACAAATACTTCATACCGGGACTGTCTTTTCGACAATAGTGGGTCCTGTAGCAAAGAAATGAATTAATACGATTTCTGACGTGACGAATTCTTTCTTCGGGATATTTTTTATGCAATTCGCAATATCTCTTTTGTCTTATAGTGCACCGAATTTAACTTTCAGAAGAGATCTGTGAATCTCCGCACTGTTAATACAGTGTTTGTTTGGAAACACATTTTTTGTAGTCCTTCCCGTCCCCTGATGCTGTAGGAATAAAGTTATTTTGGAAAATGTTCTTGGCGAATCTTCAGCATTTGATCTTCTATCATTCACAGAGAATGACTTTACGGACCGTCCAATCAAAGCTGTTTATAGTTTCATACTGTCCATCGTTGTAATACATATTAAAAAAAAATTACTGTGGATCCTGCGGTGAGACTCTTTCGTGATAATCTGTGTCGACATGTGCAGCAGAATTCCTTGCACATGTTTCCCATAACTGTCCGACCTGTCGATGATGTAAGTACATTTCCGCTGTTTTTGCGAGTCTTCCAAAAATTCTTTTTCCACTTAGATGGATTGCTTTTCTTCAGCTTCACTTTCATAGTTCACTTGTTCTGCAAAAGATAAAATTTTTTCTTAATGTAAAGCTACAGAATACGTGTTCTCCATTTACATATTCGCGAATCCAACTTAGGATGCAAAAAAGGTAAATAAAAGTTAACAACGGATATACGTTCAAAGCGATGATTGTTCGTGGATTTGGTATCCCAAAGTGGACCAGCTATGTTTCTGAAGTTGACAAGGTTATAGACGTTGAATGACTGTAACACATGGCATGCATCGATCAGAAACATGTCCCCATCGATGGGCGTGAGTATCTACTACATAGTTCACAGTTTACTTCCCAGATGGCATCAAGGCGCATCCTGCTGTTGCTAGTTCACTTTCTCATATAAGCACAGCCCTAAATAATTGTATGCAACTAGGGAACATTTTACGCCTTTTTGAGACACTTTTGTATAGTTTTTAAGTATAAAACGTACCTGCACTTCTTGATTGAGCTGAGAATGGCTGAGCTGAGGATGACACATATTCGTCCGTGGAACGCAATTC
The DNA here is from genome assembly GCF_023864275.1 of Schistocerca cancellata. Classification (NCBI taxonomy): domain Eukaryota; kingdom Metazoa; phylum Arthropoda; class Insecta; order Orthoptera; family Acrididae; genus Schistocerca; species Schistocerca cancellata. The sequence goes on along the minus strand of NC_064632.1, from coordinate 605,004,496 downwards.
AATGTACGTCTACACCATGGTCCGCCATCTTGTCACTGGATTTAGTTCACTTTTGAGGCAGAGATAATTGTACATCTGAGATATTCCAGAAGTGCCAACACAAAAGATATCACTCAGTATCCCTTAAGAGTCTTGGATTCCTTTTATTGCACGAATGTTTTTGATTTTCTACACCGTTTGCCACAGCATACTGGAAATGTTAAAATTTGTACTTGTTTCGCTCTGGCATAGGGTCCTGCACTCTATTTCTGTCAGACTGAAGTTTCAGCTCCATATATCCCCGAATACTGCAATCTGATTGCTTCCCGCCAAATTAGCGGGCGGAGCTTGAGTCTGTATATACCATACGCCCTGCACCCCCGACCTTATTCTGCTATCGTTCGCCAGTGTCTCAGGTCGTCTTCTAGCTCGTGTGTATGCAACCAGTTTTTATTTGGAAAACTGAAGCGATTGGCGGTGGCGTCATCAAGCAGCAGCGGCAGTGCCAGTGGCGGCAAACGTCCTAGGCAGTGGGAATTACCTGATAAGTTAATATTCATATCAAAAACTGCAACTTTTTCTTCCATTAAGAATTTCATAGTATTATTTTTCCTCATAGTTTTTCGCGTGTGTATATGCGTTATTATTTTTATATCAGTGAGATGCACAGATGGCTCTTCCCCAATTCAGGCGAGGAGGCGAGGACGGAATGCCACGGTCTCTGGTGTGTGGAGGAGACGGAGAGAGAGAGAGAGAGATGAGGAGACGGAGAGAGAGCTTTGTTGGCGTGAAGTGGTGTTGAATGACCAGAAGGAGTTGGCAAGGAGGCAGAGCGAAGTAGGTAATTTACATATACATGCGCTCATTCTACTTAGTAATGATAATAATCAGTATTCTTTCTTTCCTTGTAGTAGTAGTAGCAGCAGCAGCAGCAGCAGCAACTGGTTATGTCGGGAACATTGTACTTAATTTTCGTTATTATTTCTCTCTACAGCACCACCGTCCATGCAATACGCTCTGACGCGGGTATCGGACGTGGCCAAGCCTGCTTCGCCACAACGGGGCCCAGTGAGGCATGCCTCACTTGCAAGGGCGCCATTAGTCGCCATGCGAGAAGTCCCCCCCCCCCCCCCCTTCACCCCCAACAAAGCATCGCTCTGGCGTCCATGCGCCACCCTCCCTCCATTAAGTAGGTCAGGGCTGCAGCAGCCAGACTGCTTGCACTTGCCAAATACCACTGCGTCTCCTCCTTCTTCACCTGCCCATCCCCACCGATCTCACAAGGTATGGCACGTACCTCTCAACACCTCACCGCGAGCAACTTCGTCATCTAGTTTTAGTATTAGTAATACAGATGATCCTGTGGTTAGCGGCAGTTCCGTCTCCTGGCATTTTTAGTGAGGGATATCGGGTCAGTGACACCATACCACCGAATACTCGGTGATTGCAGACGCCTTTGAGGAGCGACTCTCGTTCACAAAGACGAGAATCTGGCAGGAGGGTACAGCGACCCTTTTGGGTTTCTAAGAGCGAGCCTTCCTGTCAGGGAAACGGAGGTCATCAAGATCGTTAATGATAGTTGGTATCCTGCCATTAAATACGCTGCAGTGCTGTGCAGCGAACTGTTGCAACACCCCCTCCCCCCCTCCCAGGGAAGCTGCCTCTGGCGTTGAAGAGACAAGTCTTCGTCACCTTTTGAGGGATAATGGCGTGAGGAGCACATCAATCACCGAGTGGTTTTGTGAATCCACCATGAGAGCTATACTGGCCCCAGTTGGAAGTTACAGGGTCAGGTAAACGACTCAGCCAAATACTACACCCAGACATTCATACACATGTCTGTGATCCAGTAAATGGAGCTATATAGAGCTAATAACAGGGCATGCATTAAAGTCCAAAATAAGGATCAATCTTGTTTTGCATGGTCAATACTGGCTTTTCACTCACTCACTCACTCCGTCTTCAAGCCACAAGTGGCCCATCGGGACCATCCGACCGCCGTGTCATCCTCAGCTGAGGATGCGGATAGGAGGGCGCATGTAGTCGGCACACGCCCTCCCGGTCGTTATGATGGTTGCCTTTGAACGCAGCCGCTACTATTCGGTCGAGTAGCTTCTCAGTTGGCAGCACGAGGCTGAGTGCACCCCGAAAAATGCCAACAGCGCATGGCGCCCTGGATGGTCACCCATCAAAGTGCTGGCCACGCCCGACAGCGCTTAACTTCGGTGATCTGACGGGAACCGGTATATTTACTGCGGTAAGGGCGATTTCCTCCTAATACTGGCTTGCTAAAGAAATATTAAACAGAATACTGAGCGCACATCTCTGTATGGTAGACACCTTGACATTCGTAAGTGTTATAACTTCGTGGTATCGAATTTCCTGCCAAGATCCAGGATATGCCTAAATTTGAGATGCAGAATACCAGAATATCGGTTCATGTTTATGGCCTGGAGAAACATTGTCGTCGGCCCTCTCCATTTCTCAAAATTTGCCTTTGAGCATAAGATGTATGTAAACATGCTCCTGCCGCTCGGAGTGGCCGCGCCATGTCACTGATTGCGAGGCCCCTACCGCCGGAGGTTCGAGTCTTCCCTCGGGCATGGGTGTGTGTGTGTTGTTCTTAGCATACGTTAGTTTAAGTAGTGTGCAAGTCTAGGGACCGATGACCTGAGCAGTTTGGTCCCTCAGGGATTCACACATACAAACATGCTCTTATTGTCCAATGAGAAAAATAAGGAGAAAGGCAATTATCATTATGTTTGGATCAAAGACATGTCTCGCCATCTCGCCTGCCAGACGAGTAAAGATATTTGCATATGGTGCGTCATTACGTTTTCCTCAGACACAAGTTATTAGCGAGCTATCTAGTACATTGTGCTTCCAAGGGCCCGGCACGTGTTATTGTGCCTACTGAGGAAAAGAAATTCATCAAGTTTAAAAATGCTCACGATTAGGAGCGATACCCATTTGTGGTGTATCCCGACTTTGAATGCCTCCTTGCTGCTTTGACCTGCTGTGACCCTGCAGCCTCATATAATAGCACCACAGAAAACATATACCATATGGGGCAGCATACCAAAATGTACTGTCCTAAGATTCAAGTCTTAACCGCTATAAATCTTGTACCTGGGATAATCCTACAGTTTGGCTGCTCACTTCAGTAGAAGGCTGATGAGCTTTACAGCGACAACGTTCCCACGACCAAATCGAAGGAAATTGAAGATTTGTACAAAAACGCGGTTGACTTTCGTATTTGTGGGCTGCTGTTAGACAGAAACGTGGAAACGCCTCGTCGGGGTCCGCCCCCGGTAGCTGAGAGTTGAGCGCGACAGACTGTCAATCGTAAGGGCCCGGATTCGAAAGGCATGCACCAGGCGGGCGCTCTACCCGACGGCAGGTCCTCGTCACACGCCATTATTATTATTATTATTATTATTATTATTATTATTATACCTCGTTGGGATCACTGTCATCTTACGTGAAAGTTCCGTGGCGCAGCTCACAATATGTGCAGTTTGAAGTAATGGCTACCAAGGCACACACCCTTTTTCTTCCATAATTTAAGCGGGTATGATGCTCACTTTCTTGGTGACCGTTTGGCTGATTTCGGCTGGGAGAAAAATCAGGTGACTACTGTACCCGAGAGCATCGAGAAATGTATGCCAAGAATTACAGTTTACTTCCGTGACTCGCTACGTTTTATGCAGGCACCGCTCCAGAAACTCGTTGAAATCTCGGGAGGATATGCACACCACTGAAGCTGCATCTGCCGACGATGCGAAGGTTCAACTTGTGACTGGGAAGGGGGTTTTCCAATACTAGCATCTAAATAGTATTGCAAAACACAATGAAACCAGGCTACCCGGCATAGCGGCATTCTCCAGCAACATTACAGGCGACGCCATAACGGATGCAAAGTATGAGCATGCCGTGAATGTTTGTCGGGAATTCGACATCTCCACTTTAGGGGAGTATGCACGGCTTTACGTGGACACAGACGTGCACTTGGTTGCGGCTGTTGACGAGAAATTCCAGAGTCTATGCATGACAACGTATTCTCTGGATCTGCCTTTTGTTGTACGGCACCTGGGTTGTCTTTGGATGCTACAGTCAAGAAAACAGAGTGCATCATCGAAGTATTGACCGACCTTGACATGTTTCTTTTCTTTGAGCGACGGATCTGTGGGGTACTTTGCCGATATATTGATGTTCACGCCAAGGCAGGTAACCCAGGTTCAACACATCCCTTCGTTTGAGTTAACATCGTGTATTTGGATGTAGATAACGTACATGGGCATGTCGTGCAATAATCACTGCCACTTGAAGAGTATCGATGGGTGCCTGAAGACGATTAGGCGGAAAAATCAACGGGAGTTTGGCGGCCGATCCCGCTGTGGAATGTGTGGTGGAGGCGGAACTCACATAGACCATTAGTCTGCGTGATGTGCACGCCGATTTGCTCCTGTGTCCAGAGCAAGTAGTTTCGTGTGGGGGATCCACCCCAAAACTGGTGACAATACTGGGGAGTAAGCAGAGTTATCATAATCTTCAGCAGTGTATCAGCTCGGGGATGCAACTGGCTAGAATCACGCGGACTATCTCCTTCCAGCAACCCCCTGATTGAAGGAATATATTGATTTGAATATGACTCTGAAGGCTTCTGCGACATGTGATTTTCAGATAGATTTTTAAATTAATGAATAACTCAGTGCCCGCATCTCGTGGTCGTGCGGTACCGTTCTCGCTTCCCACGCCCGGGTTCCCGGGTTCGATTCCCGGCGGGGTCAGGGATTTTCTCTGCCTCGTGATGGCTGGGTGTTATGTGCTGTCCTTAGGTTAGTTAGGTTTAAGTAGTTCTAAGTTCTAGGGGACTTATGACCACAGCAGTTGAGTCCCATAGTGCTCAGAGCCAGCCAATAACTCAGTTTTTAATAAAACGATGGAGAATTTGAAGGAAGGGCGTGAAATTTTGGTTGGAATCAAATGGGATGGGCGTTATGGCTCAAGAAAATGAATTTACAGACTAAATTTTAAGTGGGTCACCATATTCAATTAGAACTTCGTTGCTTTTTAATGGGGAAGACAACAGTAGAGTTTATGAAGCCTATTTATGTGGGGATGTGCATACTAGACCTATACAAACTCCACATATATCAAATTCCACTTTGAGTTTGCGAAAACTCATTTCTCAGATTCTAAATTACTGTATATGGGTACAGATAGGTTCATTTATTGGGTGAAGAACTGCGATCCATATTAAGTAATGAGGTAGCGTGGTAATGAATTCGGCACGTCCTCATACACGGCTGATAATCCTTATGGTATTGTTCCACAGAACAAGGAGGTTGTCGACCTTATGAAAGACGAGGTGAATGGATAGCCGATCGTGGAGTTTGTAGATCTGCGATCAACAGTGTATGCGTATCGCACATTGGAAGGTGCCACCCAGAGGCGAACTATGGGTGTGGGTCATATGACATCGAGAGCCCCCTCTATCGAAGACTATTTGCGGTGTCTGTACAGCGGTGTTCCTGGTGTTGCACCACACCTTCCGCAAATGGTACGGCAACCTAATATTTGATCGAGAGGACATGAGGTGTATACTCTGCTGCAAGTCTAAAATCGGCCTGTCGCTTCATGATGATAAAAGGCTAAGTTTTGATGATGGGATTGAAACTCTCCTATACTGACACTATTCAGTTGTAGCTAGAGAAGGGGTAGGGGAGTCTGAGGGGAGGGGGGGAGAGGGGGGTGACGTAAATATTTATTTTTACTATGTATGCTATATCTATATATGCACCCAGTGTGTGGAAAAAATATAAACATGAAAAAAATGTATATTTGTATGTGTGTGTGTATGCACACCATATGTGTGAAAAAAGTTAAAAATGTAAACAAAAGCATAAACGAACAAAAATGTGTATATTTATTTATTCATACACAGTATGTGTGTACTCTGTAAATATCTATCTGTGCATCATGTGTGTCATTAGTTTTTCAGTTTCATCTGCCACTAGACTGACTAGTTTGAAAGTGTACACAGTCCATCAGAATTATTGTAGTTGTTCATACAGTACTACTGGAAAAAAATGTAAACATATTCTAAATCAGTGCGAATGGAAAACATTGTAAAATCATTCTCAACCAGTCTCCCTGCTGGGAGGTTCCTTTTTTTTTCTTTTTTTTTCTTCTTAGTTTTTGGTAACAGCGTGTAAGTTAAAAATATCTCTGCACTGAAATATCATAGTCAGATTGTACCTCAAGAAATGAACTGTATCTCAAAAATCAAGTTGTATCTGTGTGAATTGAATAAACGAAAAAATTGGTTACCATATGTGTTTTTTGCTGCTATTTACAAAAAAATACCTATCCCTTATTGCAGAGCGTATGTAAAGGACACAAATTACATAGTTTCTCTGAAGATGGAGTGCTATTAAGGAGGTGACATTTAAGATGGAAGATAACAAAATATATAGGAATATGTAGAGTGGCTGCATGAGATTATGCCTGTCATGCAGCACGAATTGGCTTACGAGAGCAGGAAGCACGTAACTGTGAACACTTTCAAAGACATATAGCAGGCATGTCTGAAATTGTATCTCCTGTACTTGAAGAAAAGCACAGGCATACTAACTGGGTAAAGCTGTATACTGTCAAGGGGGAACAGGGTGAAATGAGTAACAGAAGCGCACACGTATCGTGAGGTAAAAATTCATTTATTTCCCATCCGACTTAAAAATAATTTTGCATTTTAATAAGCAGACACAGCGACACTACTTTCTCACATGAGTGTAGACCAGGACACCTGTACGACTTGGCGGGTCTCGAGTCACACCACACTTTAAGGTTCGACGCATCTGTGGGGTCTTCTCCATGAGGGTATCTGCGTGGTCGAATAATGGAAGGAATGTTACCATATCTTTATAGAGTATGCCAGGATCATCCCAGTGATTCCACGGTAGAAATGTGTCAACTGGTTTGCACTCTTTCCTGTTCTAGCACACTTCACATCCTTGAAATATGTCGATGTTTACTGAGAATGTCTCTGTTATACTCGCATCTTCTGTCTATGCTACGAATGCAACATCTTTAAGTATTAACTTTCTACACTCATCATCGTAGAAACCCGTGTGTCTACAATGATGTTCACATCTCGAGACACCGTTGTGGAATGCTCTGGCTATGGCGCAGCAGCTGGTCATTTGTACAGCTCGTTGCACAACGCCGGTGAGGGGGCATTAGTTAATCACACGGTCACGTAGAACTAGCGTATATGCTGCAGCGTGTTCTGGGAAATTTGTCGGAGATTCAAATCCAATTTGTACATCTATAGGTCCAGATTTAATTATCTCGTTCTGTTTTGAGCACTCTGCTACGATGATTGGCGCCAGATCCTCGAATTTTCCTGGATCGAGTAGACATCCATCCTCTTTATAGTATGAAACACGGAACCTCGCATACATGCCATCTGCTAGACTATGCACATTTTCATCCCACTGCAGTTGTAAATTATCATACGGGTAGAATTTGGAGATGACGTACTCTCTGGCATTAGTTAACCTGCAGTTATCAAATTTGGTGGAATCATTTGCTATACTCCGCCTCCTCCTTGACTGAAACGCAAGTGTGACGGACCCTGGCTGAGCAGAGGTTTTAATGTGCTCGCAGTCAGCTGCACTGGCTGATCCAAGACCTCCCATGAATGGAAAGAGAATGCAAGAAATACGCCAACATTCAGAACTTTTAAAAGCTTCAAACGCTGCACATCCGATACTGTGATGTGTGTCATTTTCCATATTATTTTATTGATGGTGATCTCATTCTCCGCTTGAAGTCCTCGAATGTATGAGTTGGCATCGGTTGCACTCCGTACCAGAATAAGTGCAGTTTAGTATTCGCCTTATGTACTCAAAGTATCCCATAAGCAGTTTTAATGGTATAAATGCAGTAAATCTCTTGTACTCTTCCACTGTTCTTTCCACTGGCTCGTCAGTGAACCATCCAGCATTTTCCAAATCGTTCAAATCTGAGGTAGAAGCAGAGACATACGTAAGTGTTAGTGTTACACCTACATTGCGTGTATGGTCAGTCTCGACTGCGTTAAATTTATATTATGTCACGAAACAGTAACATTAAAGCATTACGTGTAAGGTTTGATGCCAGTGTAGCAGTACTGTCCCTTTTCGTAATGTTCAATCAATATATACGAAACTCTGGGCGAGGGTTAAAGCATTTCGGTGTTGGATGACAATCAAATTCTTGTTAAATGTGGTTGATTCGTAAGGTTGATGCGAGAATTATTCCTGGCAAACACTTGTCAACTTCCACTAGGCTAGTTATATCGACCGGCATCGTTGTGTGCTTCAGACTCCCTGATTTAAGGGACTCGTAGTAGTTGGCACATGTTGCTGTTCTGCTGTGAACTGCCGCACTGCGCGTTGTGCACTTCGGCCCTATACTCCACTTCCACGTTGTCTTCGTTGACAATACGGGGCTGCTGCGATCCCTGACTGGTCGAACCTCGCTGCCGACGCCTCCAACCCGGCAAGTCAAACGTTGTCCATTTTTCCTGCGACAGGTCTCGGCTGGCTGAAGGTCGCCACCGCATCTGGATCCGTGTACAAAAAAACGGTTCAAATGGCTCTGAGCACTATGGGACTTAACTTCTGAGGTCATCAGTGCCCTAGAACTTAGAACTAATTAAACCTAACTAACCTAAGCACATCACACACATCCGTACCCGAGGCAGGATTCGAACCCGCGACCGTAGCGGTCGCCCGGCTCCAGACTGTAGCGCCTAGAACCGCAGAACCACTACGGCCGGCGATCCGTGTACATTCGAGGTCACTGCTGGCTTCGTTTTAGGTGTAGCCGTACGACGACTTCCTAGCAGCTCCAGGTAGTTCAAAGCTCGAACTGTTACTGGGAGGTAAATAGCGTTGGCAGGGGTCTCAACGGTCTTACATACTTTTCCCACTGATGGGAAGTATCTATAAACTGTATGAATCAATCTGTTGTTGAGATACGAGTTTTGTTGCAATGCTACACTCTACACGGGTTTTACTGACAGGCAGTGTATCCACTGACTGGTCGGATCTGTAGAATCATTAAGATCCTTCTTCAAAACCTGTCCTTTTGTGAAATCCAATAGCCGTCCTATTGATTCTTTCTGGTTAAGGGGTGCTGATGACCCCGTGGTTGAGCGCCCGACAAACCAAACACCGTCGTGATGATCTTTCTGGTTAAGGTCAATCGATGCACTCATTGTCTTTATTTCAGATTGAAGTGTATTGATGTCTGCAAACAGGGCAATCACTTTTTCAGAACGTTTTAAAACTTCATTTAAACCGTCTATCGTATGTATCAGGTTCTATTTCCACAATTTCTTTTCCCCCATTAATTTCCAGATGAAGTTTACTGCTAGCCTCTGAGATATTCGGAATGCTCTTATGTCTCCAGCCCCATCAGCACAACACTCCACTGCCTGTTGCTTAAATCAGTTGGTGGGAAGTAATTCGCGCGTAATACTTTTAAAGTCAGAGTATACGACACTGCATCTCAACATCGATTGACGGGTGGATGCTTAATGTATCTCCTTATGTATGCTTCTTCGTAAACGTTAGGAGAAAACGAGATGCACAGATGTCGACATAAGTATGTACATCTATATCCATACTCCGCAAGCCACCTGACGGTGTGTGGCGGAGGGTACTTTGAGAACCCCTATCGGTTCACCCTTCTATTCCATTCTCGTATTGTTCGTGGAAAGAAAGATTATCGATATGCCTCTGTGTGGGCTCTAATCTCTGATTTTATCCTCATGGTCCCCTCGCGAGATACACGTAGAGGGAGCCATATACTGCTTCATTCCTCGGTGAAGGTATGTTCTCGAAACTTCAACAAAAGCCCGTACCGAGCTACTGAGCGTCACTCTTGCAGAGTGTTCCACTGGAGTTGATCATCTCCGTAACGCTTTCGCGATTACTAAATGATCCTGTAACGAAGCGCGCTGCTCTCCGTTGGATCTTCTCTATCTCTTCTATCAACCCCGTCTGGTACGGATCCCACACTGCTGAGCAGTATTCAAGCATTGGGCGAGCAAGCGTACTGTAACCTACTTCCTTTGTTTTCGGAGTGCATTTCCTTAGGATTCTTCCAATTAATGTCAACCTGGCATTTGCTTTACAGACGATCAACTTTATATGATCATCCCATTTCAAATCACTCCTAATGCCTACTCCCAGATAATTTATGGAATTAACTGCTTCCAGTTACTGACATGCTATATTGTAAATAAATGATAAGGGATCTTTCTTTCTATGTATTCACAGCACATTACACTTGTCTACATTGAGATTCAATTGCCATTCCCTGCATCATGCGTCAGTTCGTTGCAGATCCTCCTGCATTTCAGTACAATTTTCGATTGTTAAAACCTTTCAATATACTACAGCATCATCCGCGAAAAGCCTCAGTGAACTTCCGATGTTATCCACACGGTCAAGGTATTAAAATCTTGATAGTGATGAAAATTACAGAACACACGTCTTCTGTCGGTCAAGTATCGTAGTAGCTGTTTAGTAGTAATAGTTTAGAGCAGCTGGAGGGAAGATGACGAGAGCGGCAACAGTAATAGCCTAAAGTAGTCTAAAAGCAGTACGTGTAGTTATCATTGTATGTCGCCACTAGTCGAAGTTTACTGTCACTGTGCTTTGCAGAAGTTGCTCCCAGGGCTTGCTTCTGCCAGTTAATGTTTAATTTCATTCGTTCCACACTTGTGAAGGTTTTTCTTCATTGCGTGACGTATAAAGGTGAATGTGCAAGTAAATGTAAATGGTTATGGAAGGAGACCACTATTTTAGGTTGGACTACAGAAGTATGATCTCTCTCTCTCTCTCTCTCTCTCTCTCTCTCTCTCTCTCTCTCTCTCTCTCTCACACACACACACACACACACACACACACACACACGCACACGCACGCGCGCTTGCACAATATTGTGACTTTTTCTTCTTTGTCTCATTGGTTAATTCACCTTTGTAAGAAACCAATACTGATGAACAATAATTAAGAATCGGAGAGAAGAGTATGTGGTAGAAGATTTAACTCATGGATGAATTTCATTTCTTCTGTAGTCGTGCAATGAATCTCAGTACAACGTCTGCCTTTCCCACAACGAGACCCCCGTGAAGGAATATTTTCCATTACTGGTAGTGAAGACAGTAGAAGGGATACGTCCGCCGCGTCTAAGTTTACTAGACGAGCTCCTGTCTTCGTACAAACTAGGAAACGGCTTACACAGCGAGTTGCAGTGTAACGGTCCAACTCTAACACTGAAGGGGGCGAAATACTTGCAGTAAGTGCCCCACTGGTAAGTTTTGCAGGTGGGAATGTACTGGGGGAGGGGGAGGAGGTAGTCTGCTGCGAAACAGCTGTGAGGGACACCACAGGGTGGTGAGCTGTCAAGCTTGGAGGTGCAGGGTGGCAGGTGAGCGCAGCGCACGCTGGGCGGCCACGTGTTCCTATCTCTGCTGGTGACTGCTTTGTGAAGAGAACAGCGCAGCGGAATATTTTATCCGAGCGAATGCTATCCTTTAACGATGTAGTAAAAGTGCTTGTCTTGGAAAAAAATGACAGCTGTTTCTTTCCGCAGCAAGGGCACATCGGTTAATGTTGTAAGTCAAGATTAGAGTGTTGTCGTAGCAGATACTCAGAAGACTGTTTCCTCTCTTCAGTAAATGCGGATTTGAACCTCCTCTTCTCAGAGACCAGTCCGCTGTGGTTGCTCCTACGGTGCGGCTATCTGTATAGTTGGAACACGGAAGCCGTCACACCTCGGCAAGGTCCGTGGTTCACGCAGCAACGTGCACACTTCTGATCGTAATGAAATACCTGTCTGGATACTGTATGAGGCTGGAGGCAAAGAAAAGATATATACTGGCGCCGTAGTAGGCAACACTCATTGTAGTCACTGGTAGCCCGCCCGTGTTTATTCGAGCGAAAAAAGGGAAATAAAATACTGGGCCACGCAGAGCGTGGCGCAGCAAGCGACGGGCCAGTGTGGCTGAACTGGGTGTCTCTCTCTTTCTCTCTCTCTGCATGGCTCCTCTTGTCACAACTAATAGGCATTGCTCGTTTTGTATGGGCGGCCGTTTAATCATTTTACTGCTTCGCCCATTTCAGCCGTTTCTTTTCCTGATATTTACAGCAGTTTCAAGCGCTCTGTGTCGAAATACAAGGTGTACATAAAATCCGGGAACACTTTCAACTGTTCATTGCACAAGAACTAAACATTGTACAGATGTCATACATACAGCATTTTGGAGAGAAACTCTGAAAGTTGTTTTTAGAAACATTCAATATGCGAACCATGAGTGACCCGGCAGACGTCAATACGGTAATTAGAATTCTTGCCGCACCCGTCCCAGCATGGCATCGTCGACTGTGGCAGTCGCTTCCCTATTTTCTCCCTGAGCTCTGCTACATTAAGTGGTATAGGCGGTACATACGCCAGGTCTTTAATGTGTCCCCACAGAAAAAAGTCACACAGGGTGAGATCTGGTGATCGGGGAGGCCATTTCATGAAACAGCTGTCCCCCCTTCTGTAGCACGGTCGATCCATCGATGCAGCAGCTGGCAGCTCCGTGTTCCAGTATCTATGATCTTCGTGGTGAAAATGGGGTGGAGCTCCATCCTACTGAAAGATGAACAGAGTGTCCGATGCGTTTGAGCCATCAGCCATTGCTGCAACACTTGTTTTTGTCGAATTCCGACAAACAGAAAACTTGCTCCGCACCTGAACTCGCCATGTTTGCGACTAGCGTCGACTATCGGCAAATTACCAAACTACGCTGTGGCGGTACATGGGGAAAAAAAAAAAAAAACTTTCGGGGTTTCTGTTCAAAATGATATATGTATGATACCTGTACAATGTTCGGTTCTTGTGCAATAAATAATTGAAAGTGTTCCCGGACTTAATTTACACCCTGTATTACTGATGATTTCTTCCCAAACGCGGGAAGTGCGCTGTTGTGACTGACGGACCTGCAGCATATCTAGACGTCTAGTTTATGTAGATAGGTGGCGATTTGATGGTGATTTGGTGAAGCCAACGAATGTGGGTGTGGAATTTAGGTTGTGGTCGCAGACTAGTCTGTCCGTCTTAGTTTGGAAGGTGATGGTTCATTTGCCATTACATTCAGTTTACTTGCAGTTAATTTAAACGCTACGTTGGGCAAAGGTAGAAAATGAAAACTGATTGTTATATTATGTCTTACACGTCTGTATTTTCCTCTGGAAAAAGTTATTTTTTCCTTCAAAGTTTGTTTGATGGGATTCTAGCACCTGGTATGGTCAGACTGTTCTTACGTTAAATAAAGTACCTAATATTTGCACCGCGACCGAACAGAAAACATCATTGGGTATAGAAATGAGCAGTTCCACCATATTGCTTTGCCATGACTGTCGCAACAGGTGCTACCAACATACACATCGAGCAAGCGTTACCCTTCTTCTTGCGCTGTAATCTCATAATACTCCTAGTTAGCAATCACAACTCAAAAGCAGAAAGACCGCTCCGGAAAGTAATGTCAGCACCAACTTCAGGAGTGAACATCATAAAAGATGTTAAATTGCAGAGATATTGTAATACGTTTGACTAATACACAGTGGTCCTTTATCCACTGGGTCGTTACGACACTGCGACAGAGCGGTCTACAAAAATGATCATCATCTGTACTCTTAAATGAGGAGAAAGATATATTCACGTGGCGTCGTTATCACACGGATTATTCACGACTTTCAAAAACTGTGTACTACCACCAGATCAAATTTTCCTCTCGTGTTCATGAAACTATACTTCCCTGTCGAATTGTATAGATTATGTGCAATAACTAAAACTCAAAATTGTATTAAAGAGTCACAGTTCTCACTTTCTTTATTAATCAATAACATCGACGACAGCGTCAGCGCTAGTAATTATCTGGAGAAACTGAATACCTGTCTCAGTTGCTTAAGCGTCGTTTGCTTTGTAGACGATTCACTAACGCATTATTAATGAGATACAAAGCAGTTGTGAATTCTAGGGCTTCAAAATCACAGATTGTGATTAATTTACGACGATAACATAATTTTTCAGGTACAAAACGCACGTTAGCATCCACATGGAAGCTACAAGAGCACATCTGACGGTGGCGTTCGCTCCCGCGTCCCCTGTCTGCCTCTCAGTCAGCGCTGCAAACCACGATGTCTGAAGTCTATTTAACTCGGACGACATTGGTACTGCGTCTCAGACAGTTCAATGAAAGCAATATAATGGGCGGGTATCGAATCTCCGCCCTCGACATTTACCGAGAAGCTAAGAATATAAAATTCGTGACCAGTTCTGCCATTACTCGTGGGTGGCAAATACAGGGTGGAGAAAAATTGTGTCACGAAATTTTAACGCTGGATAGCTGATGCCAGTGGGAACCAAAATTACTAATGTTACGTCGGTCGACAACGCACCATTTTTAAACTACGAAAAGTTGTCGGCACGCGCTCCCATTAGCCGTGGGATTGCCCTGTTGCCGTTCGTCGGTTGACGGGCAGCGCTATGGGTGTCGGTTGACACATACAAACGTCCCTCGCCCGTCACTGCCCCAACGTGATACGCCCACGTGTCGAGTAGGTCTTGCTGTTTGTCTCCACCTCACGTCAGAGGCACTCACGCCTAAGCTTCACTTCGGGGCACACAAAAGTCACCTGTGATTTAGTCATACAGAAAGCAGGGCGGCGCAGTATTCGTTCGAAGAACAACGACATATGGTTTATGGACTAGCCGACGGTAACGCCCATGAAGCTCGACGGTTGTATGAGGAACGGTACCCAGCAAGACGCCACCCACACCCCCAAACGTTTACAGCAATTGATCGGCGACTTGGCGAAACAGACTCGTTAGCGGGACATCACGGTGATGCTGGAAGACCTCGAACATGACGGGATGCTGCATTTGAAGAGACTGTTCTCGAGCGCTTCGAGGAAGCACCTACGACAAGTACTCTAGCGGTTGGACGCGACATGGGGATCACTCGTCGGTTAGTATGGGATGACGGCCAGCATCCATTTAGTTTCCAGCCTGTGCAAGACCTACATCTTGTAGCGGACTGTGGACACAGGCTAGGGTTTTGCCGGTGGTTTCTGCGGCGCGTTGCACGAGGTTCCGATTTCCCCGCCATTGTGTAGTTTACCGACGAGTGCACCTTCCATCGGGATGACCTTCACAGCACTCGAAACGTTCATTACTGGACAATGGGAAATCCTCGCGTCACGTATCTCCACGGACACCAGGAACGATTTTCGCTCAACATTTCGGCAGGCATTGTGGGTGACCATCTTTATTGGGTCGGTCCGCCTTCCTCCTCGACTTACCGGGGTAAATTACCTTTACTTTTTGCAAGAAACTCTACCCGGCCTGCTGGAAGATGTTTCCGTGGACATATGGCTACGCATGTGGTTGCAGCATGATGGGGCGCCGCACATAAGAGTCATGTTGTGCGCGGATATTTAAATGAACTCTTTGACGGCCGAGTAATTGGCAGAGGTACTCGTAGGACATGGCGCCCGCGGTCACACGAGACCTCACGCCACGGGACTTTTTCCTGTGGGTATTATTTAAGGTTCTAGTTCACCTACCTGGTCGCGAACCACCTAGAAACGAAGAGGAATTAAGTATGTGCCTCTGCCTGACAATGTCTTATGCTTTCGAGACATGTCTCACAATGTAGCAGAGTCTCATGTTCTCATGATTGGCAGGTATACTGTCTTAACCATTGAAACTTCACAGTATTTAACATGCCTCCAACAACATCAGGGTAATGCCAGGAATCTTTGAAAGAGTTTGTCAAAACACCGTTCGATGTTACGAAGCTTGTGTCGCGTCACAGAGTCGCCAATTCGAGCACCTGCTTTAAGTAAACAATGTCCTAGCTACAAAAAGGCCCTTTTCAGGGCCGACACAATTTGTAAAATACTTTCCCGGTATGTCTTATCATGAAAATACAAAGAATGTGTCGGGACGTCGGCGGATTCTCCCCCAGGCCCCCAGAGTGGAAGGCTGGCGCGCTACCACCGAGCGGGCCGCCTCGGATTCATCGCAATCTCCGGCAGGCAAAGCATTCGTAGGCGTGCATTGTCCAGAGGATCCGGCGACAGGGCAATCCCACGGCCAATCGGAGCGCGTGGCGCCAAGTTTCCGTAGTTTAAAAATTGTGCGCTGTCGACATACACGACATTAGTAATTTTGGTTCATACTGGCATCAGCTATCCAGGGTTAAAATTTTGTGACAGAATTTTTCTCCACCCTCTATAGCTGCGTAGAAGATTGTAGAAACGCACACAGTAGGGACCAAATATAGAGGATGGTCGGCAATAAATCAGAGCGTGGAGAAAAGGAAACGGTAACTCACTTTACGTGCCGCGCTTATGGAATGCCTTTCTCTCGCGTAGTGTTGGCTGCAGTTGGTTCTGAAAGGATCCGTGTCGTATTTACTCGCAGTATTCGTTCTTAATCGTACTGGGGGCTGCACGACCACCGTGCGACACGGTGCGGTCCGCGAGGGTCTAGAGTGGCGCCCCAGCGGGCTGCTCCGCTGGCGACGAGTTGGCCAGGCAAGTCACGGGTAAGGCGGTGGGTGCACTTCTCTGGAGACGAGTGTGCAGTGTGCAGTGTGAAGGCAGCGTGTGTGTGTGTGTGTGTGTGTGTGTGTGTGTGTGTGTGTGTGTGTGAGCCAGCCAGCGCTTTCTGACGCGTTCCGTTCTGCTTTGTTCTGTTGCAGTGACAGCGGCGCAGCCACCGCAGAGGCCGTGGATCCCGCTTACGAGGCCAAACCGCAACAGGCCGACATGTAAGTACACACACCTCTCTCTGCTAGTGAACGCAGTCGGGCTGCTTAATAACTACTAGAGCTCGGATCTCTTGGTCGTATTAATTTATTAATAATCCTGACCGTATGTCATCATTAGTATTTGCTGCCACTGACTGACATATTACTAAATAATAACAGCGCAAGTTACTTTTACCAGCGTTACCTTTCATACAGGTTAAATACCTTCAAGTTAGTGAAATATTCGACGTAAGCTAACATTCTGCGTAAGTCGCACGTGATACCATTTCGTCTGTCACCTCGTAATTAACTGTCACGCCGACTACCAACTGCCCCCCCCCCCTCCCTTCCACAGCGCCCGCCGCCCCTGACCGGCCCTGCGCCATCTCGAGCAGAACCGACGGCCGAAGAAGGGCCGCATCGCTCCTGGTGTACTGGCCGATTTGCCAGCTTAATATCGTTCTAGCTCCCTGCGTATGTGTGTTTTTCACTCCAAACAGTTCCGTATCTGCGTCCCACGTGTCGTAGTTCCAGATGCGCTCCGCATCCATAACCTCATCCTGTCTGAGAAAAAAGGAGTATTCCAATTCAGAGCAACACCGATTTATGTGTTCTCGACTCACGGAAGGAGTATTGTGTGAATGGTGCTTCCATCTTCATTCGCTTGTTCCCGTTGCAACGTTATTGCCTATATTCAATGAGTGACACCCTGCCGGATAGTATTGACCGAGAGTTTGTATCTTCAAAGTGGACTGGCTGAACGGCTGTAAGCCAGGGCTTAACAACTGGCCGGTTTTGAGCGTGAGTACTCGCGTCTGCTCAGGCACGTGCTCGCGAGCAGGTGCAAGGTCGTGAAGGCTGGGAAGGGGGAGGGAGGGGAAATGCGCGCGCACGTTTGAATAGGGCCGCAGCGTGCCTATTGAATTCGCGCCGACTGTGTAACGTTTAAAGTACTACGATCAGCTCTAACAAGTCACTTCGTTGGTTAAGAATCATGTCAAGTCGCCGGTGTGTAACCCCAACCATGCTTTCGGAGTTCAACCCCCATTGGGAGGAATTGTATCTGTTTACAGAAAAAGATGGTGTTGCAAAATGTTTAGTATGTCACAAAACGCTGAATTCATTAGGAAATTTAATTTGCAGCGACATTATATGTCGTACCACGCGAAAGACTACGGAAGTGGAAAATGTGATGGACCAGATCGTGCACAGGAAGTTATTAAACTTAAAAGGAAGCTATCCGAAGAATATCTGGACGACGGAGAAAAATCAACTGAGGCAGCTCTCAGAGTGAGTTACAAAATTGATTGCCTTTAGCAAAATCCCTGCGCCCCTTCACTGATGGCGATTTAATAAAAGAATGTTTGGTAGTTGCAGCGGAACATTTGATCAAATTGTTCAAATGGCTCTGAGCAATATGGGACTTAACTTCTGAGGTCATCAGTCCCCTAGAACTTAGAACTACTTAAATCTAACTAACCTAAGGACACATCCATGCCCGAGGCAGGATTCGAACCTGCGACCGTAGTGGTCACGATGTTTCGGACTGTAGTGCCTAGAACCGCACGAGAACATTTGTGTCCATCTATAGTTGAACAGTTTCGGATTGTGCCATTACCTAACATGACCATTATGCATCGCATACAGGACGTGGCAGACGACGTCCAGAGCCAGCTTGCAAATATCTGTAAAGATTTTATGGCGTATTCTCTAGCTCTGGACGAAAGTGTTGATATCACTGGAACAGCGCAGCTTGCCATATTTATTAGAGGTGTTAATAGAGATTTTCAAGTGAGGGAGGAGCTCCTCGATGTAGTAGCCATGAAGAACACTACAACCGGAGGTGATATTTTAAGTATTGTTGAAGAAAATGTTGAAAATATAGGATTGTCGTGGAATTCTTTAGTTTCAGTGTCTACAGACGGTGCACCAGCGATGACAGGGAAAAGAATCAGGTTTGGTTGCGCTGTTGAAGGAGGAAATGCAAAAACTGACCGTGCCGAATGAAATAAGGAGCGTTCACTGTGTGATCCACCAGGAAAACGTATGTGCAAAGAGTATCACTCTAAAAAATGTGATGAGTGTTGTTGTTCGTACAACCAATTGTATAAGGAAGCATGGGCTACAACACAGGCAATTTAAAAGCTTTCTTGAGGATGTAGAAAGCCAGTATGGTAGCCTGCCTTATTAAAGCGAGGTCCGCTCGGTTAGTCGTGGCGAATTATTAAATCGATTTTTTGCCTATTACATGAGATAAATATGTTCATGGAAATAAATAACATGCGTGTTCCTGAATTGAAAGAGCCTTCATGGAAATGTGATCTCGCGTTCTTAGCAAATTTAACTAGCCATCTGAATGCTTTGAACATTTTACTACAAGGTAAAGATCTGCTAATTACTCATTTCATAGATCGAATACGAGCTTTTAAAATGAAATTGACACTTTGGGTGAGTCAGCTGGAAACAGGAAATCTAGCTCATTTTCCTAAATTATCATCCATGCAAGACGTTCACAAAGACTGTGAACGTTATTCACATAGTTTAGTTGCCCTGAAGGAAGAATTTGATCAACGCTTTCAAGATGTGACAGCACTAGACAGTGATTTTGATCTGTTCTCCTCTGCATATTCAGCGAATATTCAAGAGATTCGTCCTGAGCTGCAACTATGAATTATTAACCTGCAGTGTGACTGAGAATACAGAGACAAATTTCAGAACAAGAAAAAGATTTTGGAATTCTACAGACACTTCCCTCAGGATGGATTCCCTCGTTTGCACAAACTGGCGGCTACAATAATATCAACGTTCGGTTCCACGTATGTTTGTGAACAACAGTTCTCTGCAGTGAAACGTAACAAGACGCGCCTGAGAAACGCATTGTCTGATCGAAATTTAAACTGCACGCTGCGCCTACATTGCGCAAGAACAATTACTCTGAACATAGACGCAATTGTAAAGGGCAAAAAGTACAAGATAACAGAGAATCCCACACTTCAGTGACATCTTTTATTGTGTAACAGTTCACAAATTAATACGAATGTAGATGCATATACAAAGCTAATAAAATTATGTGGCACGTGTACATTCTCCTTTATTTGTTTCATTTGTCGCAGTAATAATTCGTGAGTGATATCCCTGCAGGTGGCCGCGGATTTACATTGACTGGCGGCAGCTGTTGTGTGCCCCACGTTACTCTCCCCACTCACCGCTCCGGTCCGGTAGTGGGGGTAGCGTGCTCGCGCTGCTCCGTGCTCGCGCCTTGCTGCTCACAGCTTGCTCCGCGAGCACGTATGTTGTGAAGCCCTGCTGTAAGCAGTGGCGTTTCCTTGGCGGTAAGAAAGCCAAACGGCGGTAATTGGGTTCTGGCTTACTACGGAAATCGCTAGCGGGTCATATTTCACTGAAGACTAAAAACGTAAATGCATGACATATTCCTGTGTGAAAATTTACGGCTAAAAATGTTTTACCTGCTGCAACCGTTACCTTATATCCTCGAAGGTTAGCTTTTATATGATGTTCATTAATTGGTCAGATAGCTTGTAATCTGCAAAATAATTCTTTGAAGGAACTACTGGGCGAGTTCAGAAAATTATTTTTTCTTAAACCGTGATGTAGAAAGTAGAGACGAGTAGATATAAAACGTCTTTGCATCTGTTGTTTCACTGTAGAGTTTTCTTAAAACATTTATATTCAATCCTCAAACGGAATTTCACTATTCGATACCGAGAACACTTTAGAAATAGCGGCAGTAAACCGCCAACTTTCTTCCACTACTTGAAAACAGTACGACATACGGCAAACGACATATAACAGCCTGTTGACGTCCTAGACATTGCACAAGGAGGACAGCTAATGAGTAATCTTGAAGAAATGGAAATATATTCACACACACAAAATTTCCCTCAAGAAATTCTAAATCAACAGATCGATTTGAAACATTAACATTACAAGACGACTCCCTGGTGAGTAGACGTGTGAGTACCCGTAATGAATTTCAGTCTCTCCGTATTTTTAAGACAGACCATACCTTCAGTGACAGTACGGTGAAAATTATGCGCAACAGATTTTAAACGCAAATGAAAAGAAATGTAGGCCTCTCGAGAAACTGAAGATGACAAATTGTATTTTTATTCCAAGGTGACGCCTATTACTTCCCACATAGTTCACTAAAATTAATAAAGGTAATCAAGTGATCTAGTTTACTAGAAAACGGGATGGAATTCAATATCACGACAGGTTTATTTCTAAAAGACGAGAATTAAACACAGGTCAACATAAGATATCGATTTTATTCTTCCTGATGTTAATGAAAGTCAAATGTTGTGATAGACAGTCGACAAAATTGAACAAAGGGTGATGACTTGACTCTAATTCTGACTTTAAAAAATTTTTAACGCGGACCGACTGGGATTAATACAAACGGCAGTGACTGTTAACTGTATCCTGAAAGAAACTACCACGACGTGCTTAAGCTGGACAGCGACCGTTGCCGCTGTGAAGTAAGAAGATGCCGCTCCGAAGATTCCCAGCGAGCTGCGGTGTGCGGTGCCCAGTGGGACGCCTCCCGCTCTCGTTGGGATCCACCTGTGCGCCCCGCGCCCAGTCTACGACTCCGCTCCAGTACTGATCCAACTACTCCGCTCCACACTTCAAGATCCCGTCTCGTAGTTGCCAAAAAGCTAAAACGACCAACTGAAAGCTAGCAGACCACTCATGTGCCATGTACCGTGTAGCCCAATCGACGCACTGTTATTTTATCCTCACGGTAAACACTGCGGCTCGATTGTCTGTGTAATCTCAAGGAGAAAAAAAAAAAAAAAGCCACACGTCTCTCCAGCTTTCCACAGTCTCGCCCCATTTTACCCATTCTGCAAAAATGTTTTCACTGGCCTAGCTGATACTACAAGCTGATCTTACAAGAAAGTAACGTGAGGACCCCTCTCGAAACGGAATAATTAACTTTGCCTCGGCCGGCACTAATTGTCACTCATTTCACGTCAGTCACACCTTGGTGTGATCGCGTCGTCCCGCTCAGGGCCCTCCGCTTCCCCCTGTGGCTTAGGCCGAGTTCAGCGTCACAACCACTGTCAGCCCTCTCACTGACCGTACAGCCTGTGATCGTCCGTTCGATTGAGACAGTGAAGGTGAAGAAATGACCTGCTGTCTTTTCGCAATACACGGAGAATTCTATTGAAATTATCATTCTAAAAAAGATTTGTGTAATCAATCAAAATCTACAAATATCGTATTATCACTAAATTAAAAGCATGCCTTTACGTAAACAACATTATATGGCGTAACCAATTGTATAAAAAACAATAGGATTAAATTACATAATTATGATCGCAGAAGTACAGAAACACCAATCATAGCAGCAGTAAATGGTGTTCAGAAATTCCTGTTACGAACTTCTAGGACTTACATAGAGGGGAGTGAGTACATAATACTTTGAATGGGAACCCGTGTGTGGAAACCTACCGTTTCTGTGCTGCAGCTGTTTGTAAACATGTTTCCTAGGTAGGTATTCAACAGGGTAGTCACGGTGGGGGGATTACATTAGATGGGCTGATGTCATTTGACGTCTGCCCTACCTCTGTGATCTCAGTCACGTGTCTGTGAGTGTTACAGTAACACGGTTGAGTACACGTTTGCAGAATACGTGAACCTGATCCTTCTGAGTGGCTAAGCTCGCGGTGATGGAAGAGTTGCCTGTTGCCTTTATCAAGACCGGTCTCGACAATGTCCGGCTCCATCGCATACATTTTTCACCACAGTTACGCAACGGCTTTGACGAAAGGTACCTGACTGTCAGCAGTCATGACTGTTTTGGTCCAAGGACACACCATTAACCCGACTTTGAAGAGGCCGTGCTGCATCATGTTGAAGAGAACGCGTCAGCGAGTATACGAGCAATTTCTTTGGCTGTTAATGAGTGGAACTGTAAAAGAAGCGATGTACTGGGTCACGCCTAATCAGTTACTTGTAAAAGCAGTCACCTTACCAAAATGTTTTCCAATGGTTGTAAAATGGAAACGCTACGTTCCTGGAAATGGGTTCCAATTCAAAATATTGTCTACTCAGTCCTCTCTACAAGTCCTAATAGTTTATAATGAGAATTTCCGTACATCCTATATAATACAGCTGATGAGAATACCAAAGAAGGAAACTGCCTCTAACCAAGTGACGTCGCTGACTCAGCCATCAACATAGCTGTGCAAAACAGCATTGTGAAATAAACTGTAATAATTCCATAGTTACATAAATAACTATTCAAACAATAATTTAACGTCTACTATAGCTCCAACAGCGTCAAAGGAGGAAACCTATACAATGGTGTGAAAGCTTCTGGGACGTCAATGTCATACGGATATCGAGACCGCCTTATGTACGTAGCAAGCCATAATTCTATAATAGGCTAAATTATATACTCAAAAGTTTGAAATATTGTACCAGACTGTGCACTTTAAACAGATAACCTGAAGATAGCAATTACGCTGAAATAGGCCGACAGTGATAAACAATATAAACAAACACAGTAGCGTCTTTGGTCCCACAGCATACTGTAATAACTGACGCAGATAAGTAAAAAAAGCTGTTGTAGGTATTTGGGTGCATTACATTCTAGTGGTCTCTACCTGGTGATATGTCTGCCCCGAGATCTTGAATCTGTTGCTCACTGTGGGGTGAGTACATGATGTGTTGTTCTGAACGATGTCATTGGAAACACTCCCTTATATTTTCGTGGGTGCCAAAACAAATCTTCCTGCTGTGGCGTGTCCCCTTGTGTTAATTAGTGTAATTTGGCTGGTGGTTGACTGTAGTGTGGCAGTTTAGCTTGGTCCTTCCTACAACATATGCCAGATGGTTCAGCAGCACAGTGATTTGCGCTGCTATATGAACAGAATTTCGACATTTCACCCACACAGATAATTGGAACCACTCCATACACCTCACAAGGTATGTGCCTCTGCCTGACAATGTCTTATGTTTTCGAGACATGTCTCACACTGTAGCAGAGTCTCATGTTCTCATGATTGGCAGGTATACTGTCTTAACCATTGAAACTTCACAGTACGGTCACTGCGTGTTTGCTACAGTTGATCTCGTGTATGCATGACCTTTTTGTTCAGTGTGCTCAAGACATTCCTGCGCATGTAACCTTTTTTTTCCGTTTGGCGCAGGGGCGCACTTGACCTTTTGGCATCTGTCCTCGTCTCGGCTCATACATTGTGTGTATGCAGTAGAGGAGTAGCGAAGGGTTTTCAGATCCAGTGGCCTGATATGTTAATGCCATGTCACACATTGTACTACGACATTCTTGTCGGATAAGAAATGAGAAGGAAGCACTTGTATGTGAGTGTAATGGGGATGGTAACTGGTAATTGAAAACAATTGAGACCAGAGCGCATTGCCCGATGGTGTCAACGGGGAATCGCTGATACAGTGCAGACACACACGACAGGGATGACTCACAACCCAGACCACATGGCGAAATACCATGACCAGAGAGAAAAAACCCAATTGTACACTAGAATGTAGCAACTATCAGCAACCAGAGCGACGATAAATAGAGAGATGATCACAAGCACTATTGGAGCATGACTGCGGTCCGAGCCCCTGCACTGTCAGCTTTATAGAACCACCGTGAGCGCCGATAGGCTGGCACGGCACGTGTGGCCCACGCGTAGCACTGCGGCAGTGACAGCAGCACTCGCAGGTTGTAGGGGTGCCACCTAGCGGCTGTCACCTCTGTCCGTGCCTTCTGGTGGCAGGCCGAGATAACAAATCCCTCTCCCCCCGAAATGGGCGTGCAGGGCCTGAAGCGCCCTGAAAAATGTTTTGGGAGGTGAACAGGTGGTGTCACGTCAGTGGAAGCCGCCAGCCGGTAGAAGAAATGCCGGGCTTTGGGCACTGTGCTGGGGAACTGCAATGTAGAAGATAACTGCAAAGCAGATGGAGGCTATGATGATATCTCGACTTCCCTACCTGTGCCTCCGGGAGGTGCTGACAGTGTCCTGGAGTGCAAATGGTACTTGTGACATTGAGGGACATGTGAGGCTGGGGACTCCAACTCGAGAGAGATGCACTGCTAGAGGGGTAGGCTGAAAGCGGGGACACAGTTGGTTCGTGTGCCGATACTCCAAATCTTTGGGGTAGCAGTGGTAGTAAGGTACCACCCACGACTGGCCACTGTGTAGCTGGCATCCGTGAGGGTTTGGCTCTATAGGAATGTCCCCAAACAGCTGAACCTGGAAGGTTCATCCACCATGTTGGGCCTGGTGTTCCTTGGGT
Source organism: Schistocerca cancellata (assembly GCF_023864275.1). NCBI lineage: Eukaryota > Metazoa > Arthropoda > Insecta > Orthoptera > Acrididae > Schistocerca > Schistocerca cancellata. The sequence continues at coordinate 604,979,361 of NC_064632.1, read as the reverse complement.
TGGGGTGCCGTGAGATGGAGGAGGGTATGCTGCTGTCGACCATGGATGAGTTGTGCTGGACTGTGGTCATGGACAGGGGAGGACCTGTAGGTGCTCAGGAATAGTTTCAGTGCCATTGTTGTTGTAGATGCACCCACGGCCTTCATCATTTGCTGCTTAAATGTGCACATCATTCACTCTTCTTCGTCATGGGAGGAGGGATGAAATGGAAGGCTAAACAGGTATTTGATGCCATTGGCCGTGTAGAGCTATTCAAAGGCCATAGCTGTGAATTGGGGCCTATTGCCAGTTATGATGGTCTGGGGTAGCCCCTCAGTGGCGAGAATGTACAGAAGGGCATTGAGTGTGGCAACTGTGGTGGTCGATGCCATGCTGACCACAAAAGGTTAGTATGAATAAGCGCCCATGACACTGAACCACATAGAGCTGAGGAAGGGGCCAGCAAAGTCGAGATTAATGCAGTCTCGAGGCCGACGGAGAGTGGGTCAGGAGGCGAAAGACTGAGGTGGGGCAGCCTGAGGGTGAACACATACATAACAGCAGCGCACTATAATCTCAACATCCTTATTCAGTCCTGTCCAGCAGACATGTCGCCTGACACAAGTATGTAAGGTAGTTGGGATGAGAACACAGTGGGTACCCACCTCCATATCCAGCAGGAGATTATGGATAAATGATGAGAGAGGCAAGACCAGGCTTGGAGCTTGGGAGCAGCTGACATCGAAAAATAAGTGTGCCATCCACGGAGTACGTATCGTATGACATGCCACAAGATAAGGTCTTGGCATATGTCTACCACAACGTGAGTGGAAGTAATGGGAAACCCATCGAAGGTGTGTTGTCATTCCGTGTCGATGTGAAAACAGGAGATCACCAGTTGGTCAAATTCCGGGTCTTGTCCTGAGGATAAACATGAGAGGGCATCCGCATTTACATGTTGTGCAGTAGGCTTGTACTTGATTGTGTGGGAGCTAAGGAAAAGAGCCCAACGCTGAAGCCCTTGGGGCTATCCGCTCTGGAAGCCAAGAGTGTGGTCTAAAGAGTGCTACTCCCGGTTTATGGTCTGTAATAAGGGTAAACCAGGTTCCAAAAAGGTACAAATGGACTATTTTCACTGCAAAGATGATCCATCGCCAAAGCCACTTTCTCGATCGGGGAGTAATTGCATTGGGGAGGTGTTAGCGTTTTGGATGCATAGGCGATTGGTTGCTCCATACTATCATCATTACCGTGTACCAGCACTGCACTAGTGCCATGGGGAGAAGCATCCGTAGCCAAAACAAGGGGGCGTTATGGGGAAATGGGGATTAGGCAGTGTGCAGAATGTAACATGCGCTTCAGCTGTGTGAAGGCCTGATCACAGGATGGCGACCACTGAAATGGAACATCGTTTTTCTGCAGCTGGTTGAGGAGATGCATAATGTGTGCTGCGGAAGAAACTTAGAATAGTAGTTCACTTTCCTGAAAGAAGCCTGCAACTCCTGAAGGTTTTGGAATGTGAGAGAGAGTCAATAACAGAAACACTATGATCAATGGGCTGAATCGTATTTTTTGTGAGCAAGTGACCAAAGTAGTCCTTGTTCCGGGAAAAAATGACATTTGTGCAGATAGCACTTGAGTTCTGCAGTATACAGTGTAGTACAGAGGGTACACAGGCTCAGCAAGTGGTGTTAGTGCATACTGCCTCTAACAATTAAGTCATTAAGGTAATCAGTACAATCTGGGATGGACATGGTTAACTGTTCCAGGTATGTTTGGAAGATCACTGGAGCAGAAGAGATCCCAAAAGACAAATACTTGTATTTGTATAAGCCAAAAAGCGTATTATGATAACGATAAGTTAAGATTCCTCATCTAGAGGAATCTATAAATAAGCATCAGCAAGGTCAATTAGAGAAAAAATTCACATCCAACAAGCTTTGAGAGGAGGGCCTCTTGACATGATATAGGGTAGCTTAGCACCAGAGCTTGGGCTTGATCATCGACTTAAAATCTCCACAAAGCCAGAGGGAGCCGTTTGGCTTCTGGACCGTGACCACGGGTGTGGCCCACGCCCTAGCTTTGACCAGTTCTACGTCCCCAGCGTCGTGAAGGCGATCGAATTCGAGGTTAACAGTCGTCTTTAAGGAGACTGGCTGAGGACATACTCGACAGAAACAGGACACTGCATCTGGATGTAAAGAAATATGTTCCTCAAAATGGAGTCTCTACGTTGGTGCATCACAAAACAGTAGGCACACCCCGCTGTTGTGCTAATGCAGCTGGACTGGCTGCACAGAGGTCATTGATACGTCCAAAAGTGATGAATCGTGGCGCCATCATCAGGAAGAAGGCTTGAGCGAGTTCCGTTCTCATGGTGGTGGTTGAGCTGCTGTAAACTGGGGTTGGCCCATAAGAGGTTCGTTTCCTGCCTGCGTGATCTCGAAAGAGTGTGTGCTTTTCAGTATGTCGTCCAAGAAAAGATTGTCTAGTTTGAGGGATGCAGTGCGAACTTCTGGATTAGAAGACACTTGGACGATTGTGTCAGAAATCAGGGAGTCGGCATATGACGTTTTGCAAGACGGGTTGACACGGGTAAAATCACGACGATGACTCAGACCTTGCGAATCCGTCACCGACGAGTGATAAGACTGGCCCAATTGCTTGTGGTACTGATGGAACTCGAAGCATGATGTTACCATGTGAAACTGTTGCGGATAATAGTTCAACATCAACGAACACATTTCCTGTAAATTGAGTGCAATCAGGTTTGTGAGAGGAGCCAACTTCTTTAGTAAGAAATGCCTGTGGGGAAGCCCATGTAACGAAGAGCAACCGTTAAAGATCATCAACAGACACCCGAAAATTGGGGAACTACTGTTTCAGTCGCTGCAAATACGTGTCCCAATCCTCCTTGGTATCGTTAAGTGGTAGAAATGCGGGTGAGTGGGATTGGGAGGTGACCACACCTTGTACGTGTAACTGCTCTGACATAAGCTGAATTGAAACTTCCTGGCGCCAGCCGCGGTGGTCTTGCGGTTCTAGGCGCTCAGTCCGGAACCGCGCGACTGCTACGGTCGCAGGTTCGAATCCTGCCTCGGGCATGGATGTGTGTGATGTCCTTAGGTTAGTTAGGTTTAAGTAGTTCTAAGTTCTAGGGGACTGATGACCTAAGATGTTAAGTCCCGTAGTGCTCAGAGCCATTTGAAACTTCCTGGCAGATTAAAACTGTGTGCCCGACCGAGACTCGAACTCGGGACCTTTGCCTTTCGCGGGCAAGTGCTCTACCATCTGAGCTACCGAAGCACGACTCACGCGCGGTCATCACAGCTTTATTTCTGCCAGTATCTCGTCTCCTACCTTCCAAACTTTACAGAAGCTCTCCTGCGAACCTTGCAGAACTAGCACTCCTGAAAGAAAGGATATTGCGGAGACATGGCTTAGCCACAGCCTGGGGGATGTTTCCAGAATGAGATTTTCACTCTGCAGCGGAGAGCTTCTGTAAAGTTTGGAAGGTAGGAGACGAGATACTGGCAGAAGTAAAGCTGTGAGTACCGGGCGTGAGTCGTGCTTCGGTAGCTGAGATGGTAGAACACTTGCCCGCGAAAGGCAAAGGTCCCGAGTTCGAGTCTCGGTCGGGCACACAATTTTAATCTGCCAGGAAGTTTCATATCAGCGCACACTCCGCTGCAGAGTGAAAATCTCATTCTGATAAGTTGAATTTTCTGACGCAAATGGTCCATTTACTGCTGGAAATGCTGCTGCAATTGCTTGTGTGGGAGCAGTGGTTGCTGTTGCTGTTTCACTAGCTGTAAAAGTTTTGCATCCATAGTGCACTGCTAGTCTTTTATCTCGTCATCAGTTCTAGTGACTGAAATCGAGCGAGACCAGAACGCACTGGACGACAGGGCCGACGTCGTCAACAGTGAATCAGCGGTACAATGTAGAAACACGCACAAGAGGGATGACTGACAACGCAGACCATATGGCGAAATACCAAGACCAGAGATTAAAAAGCAAATTGGATACTAAGACACAACAACTATCAGCGACCAGTGCAATGTTGAATAGATAAAATGATTGCCGGTGCTGTCGGAGAATATGACAGTGTTCGGAGTCCCTGGAAAGTTGCGTTTAGAAGACCGCCATGAGCGCCAGTTGGCCAGTACTGCGGATGTGGTATGCACGTAACGCCGTGGCTGCAACAGCAGCACTCGCAGATTATAGGATTGCCATGCATCGGCTGTCGTCTATGATCATGCCTTCGGTGGGCTGTCAGAATTGTTAGACTGAGATAACAGAATAATTGTTTCACTGTAGACGAAATCAGTTGTACATACCTGCGCTAGGACCGTGCCATACATCTGGCGACCTAATGCTTTGTGGTGTCTGCTGAGTGTGAAATCACAATGCATGTAGTATGCCTGCTATAATGTTCTGATGGTCATCGTTTCAGGAATGACACATTGTTGTCTGCAGGTGGACGGTAATGGGTCGGCGTATTCTTGGGGGGAAGGCAATATGGCAGGTTGCCTATCTAGTTGCCCATAAGGGCGTGACATGTAGGCATGTAGGCTTTCCTGCTGAGATGGAGGTTGATAGTATTTCTACACAGCACATCTGTTGTGCAGGGAGTCAGTTAGGAAGGAGCTTAAAAATTCTGATGTCTGTATTGCTGTAAATATTAGAGGTAGAGCATTATAAACCCCACTATGTTCGTCTTTTTGAGGCAAGGATTTTGTGTCGAGAAATTTGGTCCACTTCACTCCGGGGGCCTGGGAGGTGTTCCTGGACATGATATTAAGATACCCTTTTCCTGCAGCTTTGCTTCTGTACATGTGTGTCACATATACTGCAGACTGGTACTGTTCGCATGACACATTGCTCTTGTAGCACAGTCTATATGTCGTGGACTCTGAAACCTCGTTTTTCGCCATGACATGCAGGCTGCCATATAGAGCAGGATGATCAAACAGGCGAGTACCACTCCGACATCACACATCTGTTGTGCTGGGCAGCTTACACTTCAGTGGTTGGAAAACTGTTTTCTGCCTTTGATGTGAAGGCTCCCTTGAAAAGCAAGTCGATAAGGCAAGTCTGTATTATTCCCACACAATACACTTGCCACGCAGGAAAGCCTATATGGCAGGGTTTTAAAAATCACACATATTTGTCTGTCCATAATATTAGATCCAGAGTGTTGTTATGAACCCGCCTATGTTGGTCTTGGGGCAAAGAATTCATATGTCAGATTTGGACCCCCAACCCACCTGCCCATTGCACACTCACCTCCCTATCTGTCAATCTCCTCCTCCCTCCTTAAATATCACATATCCACTTGTGTGCTGACACTCCAACACAGCCATCTTCATGTCCCAAACTTTACAGATATAGGTATATGCAGATACAGCAGATGATGTGTGAAGATATATTTACTCATGATCATACACTCTTATATACGATTATAATATTAGGTGTACTACTCCCAGGTGCCATGGTGCATGAATTACATCTACATCTACATCTACATTTATACTCCGCAAGCCACCACAACGGTGTGTGGCGGAGGGCACTTTACGTGCCTCTGTCATTACCTCTCTTTCCTGTTCCAGTCGCGTATAGTTCGCGGGAAGAACAACTGCCGGAAAGCCTCCGTGCGCGCTCTAATCTCTCTAATTTTACATTCGCGGTCTCCTCGGGAGGGATAAGTAGGGCGAAGCAATATATTCGATACCTCATCCAGAAACGCACCCTCTCGAAACCTGGACAGCAAGCTACACCGCGATGCAGAGCGCCTCTCTTGCAGAGTCTGTCACTTGGGTTCCCTAAACATCTCCTTAACGCTATCACGCTTACCAAATAACCCTGTGACGAAACGCGCCGCTCTTCTTTGGATCTTCTGTATCTCCTCCGTCAACCCGACCTGGTACGGATTCCGCACTGATGAGCAATACTAAAGTATAGGTCGAACGAGTGTTTTGTAAGCCACCTCCTTTGTTGATGGACTACATTTTCTAAGGACTCTCCCAACGAATCTCAGCCTGGCACCCGCCTTACGAACAATTAATTTTATATGATCATTCCACTTCAAATCGTTCCGCACGCATACTCCCAGATATTTTACAGAAGTAACTGCTACCAGTGTTTGTTCCGCTATCATATAATCATACAATAAAGGATCCTTCTTTCTATGTATTCGCAATACATTACATTTGTCTATGTTAAGGGTCAGTTGCGACTTCCTGCACCAAGTGCCTATCCGCTGCAGATCTTCCCGCATTTCGCTGCAATTTTCTAATGCTGCAACTTCTCTGTATACTACAGCATCATCCGTGAGAAGCTGCATGGAACTTCCGTGCGGCCTTCCTCTGTGAAACAGCTTTGGAAAAAGGTGTTAATTATTTCAGCTTTACGCGTGTCATCCTCTGTTTCAATGCCATCATCATCTCAGAGTGTCTGGATATGCCGTTTCGAGCCACTTACTGATTTAACGTAAGACCAGAACTTCCTAGGATTTTCTGTGAAGTCGGTACATAGAATTTTACTTTCGAATTCACTGAACGCTTCACGCATAGCCCTCCTTACGCTAACATTGACATCGTTTAGTTTCTGTTTGTCTGAGAGGTTTTGGCTGCGTTTAAACTTGCAGTGAAGCTCTCTTTACTTCCGCAATAGTTTCCAAACTTTGTTGTTGAACCACGGTGGGATTTTCCCGTCCCTCACAGTTTTACTCTGCGAGGTGCCGGGGCTAGCAGTGTATTTAACACTAAATTCTTCTAGAATCTACATATGTAAATGATGCTCTAAGCCCCCCTATTCTAACTCTGACTTTTGCTGTTGCACATGGATTAAAAAGAAACGCGAACTGACTGTAATCGACCCTGCAAGTGGAGTAGAAAAGAGTTTCGCACCTGCAATAATTTCATTTGATAAATAAGTTAAATAAAGGAAAGTTTCACTAACGTAGTGAGAAATGATAGGGTTGCTCTACCGATTAACAGAATGAAAGTTCTGTCCAAAATAACAATATGATTTATTATAACTCAAAATAATAAACAAAAACACATGAAACATTTACAATACATCAAACTGGCTCAAATTGGATACTCAAATAAAAGCTGTGAAGGTGAAGTTGTCCCTAAACTAGATTGTGACATTTATGACGAAGTGGTATGTGGAGCCAATTCCTTGCAACTCAAATCTTAAGAGAAACACACAGCCAACCCTACATTAATTGCTGCTACAGTAGTGAGAACTCAGACAATGAACATCCAAGAGAGAACAAAGTTAGAAAAGACGAACAGGCACGCTCTGCTGAGCTCTGATTATCGCCTAGCAAAAATGCCTGCTTTGCCGGTGCTGCGGACGTACTTTACCAAGCTGTCTTCTTACTGCAAGGACACGATCTGGCGTACTGGAAGCGATGGCTGGTTGCTTCGACGTCCCGTCGTGGTGATGATAATGTCGCGAGTGTAGCCCGAAACAAATTGTCCTGGTCTGGTTGTTCCAGACTAAAGACTTCCTATCAATACAAATGCCCCTCTGAGGGAGACGAAGAAGGCTCGCCACACAATCACTGGCGGTACAGTGATTGATTTTCACAAGCGAAGTCACACAGTAACTCCAATACAGTTAACTTTAGCCAAAACTGCCCAAGACAGACAACATAGGCCGCTTGTACGCAGAACGCTCATTTGCCAACTGTACTCGGAAAGTTGCGTTGAAGTCGAAACTTGAGCAACTTCGTTAAACAGTTACAATCAAATAAAAGTATATTAGACAGCCAACGGAAGGCAAGCTGTCCAGAGCAGCGAGAGCTCAGTCTTGTAACGTCCTCCGACCGAAAAGCGAGAGCCGACTACTCCACAAGAGCACCCATACAAACCGAACACAGAACATTCCCGTCCCCACACGACAGTGGCCGTGGTTAACCGTTCCAATCAGCAAATCGAAAACCGGCGGAAAATTTCACTCTATTGCCGGAGCACTACCATTCCACCAATGGAGATTCTTGGCGCCAATTTCTGCGCTGATTTTGCTACGTCTCGGAGCTATGCCCTGAGCAAGCCAATCACAGTTACGATTTTGCAGAAAGCGCGGAAATTTGCCCGCCACAACTGCCTGGGTACACAAATCATTCCCACGCCTCGCTGGTAATCCGCCAGAAAGTGTTTTCGCTAAGTTTATGCGATCTAACGGAATCTCTAGCCCAGCCGCTACTTCAGATCCCTGCGAGCGCGTCTCCGCCGCTATTCTACAATGTCGGCGTCTGGAAAGCATTCACTCGACTCCCTCACACCCGTCGGCTTAACCCCTTCAAGATCAGCAGAGCCCGCCCGTCACCGGACCACCCGGGTGACGAGAGACGCTACGTGGGAAGTCCGCGTGTGAAGGAATAGCAACATTTCACCGCATGCAACTATAGAGGAAAATCGTAAAATAGAAATATGAGAAGGGGCTCATGCCACCTCTCAACTCGGCACGTACCTGTCTAAAACGCATTTTACAATTGCCTTGAACTTTTTCCATAGACACTCAACATTGTCAGTGTCGGAACAGAAATTTTCGTTTTGATCTGTTAGGTAGTCTGAAATCTGCCTTCTATTACTCTTGCTAAACAGATAATTTACTAGTGAGGTCACTTTACTACATGCCACGTATAGCTGGCACTGTGCGAAACAAGATGTCGTACAGTTGTTGCTTCATGTCTCCATGGTTTGGCTTGGTGCTTTATTCATTATGATGGCAAATGGCAATTTTACTGTGATCTGTAATGTACAAAATGATTAAGAGTTTGCGATGTATGTATAGGATAAAGTGCCCATGTGTTTCAGGAGGGTGCCTAATTCTGGGTAGCTGGATATCTCTCTTGCTTGATAGTGCACTCCATAGCTCATTCCAACAACCTGTAGTGGGACTCATTCTGAGGGGCCATTGTGAGTTGGGTGCTGGTACTGTTAACATTTAGTTCTTGACTGCTACTTTAGCGTTGTGATCAAGCTAAACATTCTCAACAGAGTTCAGCTGAAAGTCCCTCCTCAAACCACATAATATGTATCTTCAAAGTATTTGATATGAGACAGTAGTTAGAAACATGTTGTTCCTTATCTAATGAATAAAAGTTTCAGCCACCACTCACTTAAGGGTTAGGTTATGGACATGAGAGATAGTCCTTAATAGCAGGCAGTAATAGATTGTATGATGTTGTGTACCTGGGATTTGGCATGATTTTATACAAACAGATTTTCTGTAGTTTATTCCAGATGTTACCTTTCAATATTTGAGAGACAAAGATGTTGGGCCATTAATAGATTGGACATATTGCTGACTCAAAACAATAGAAGTGGTGAGGGAAAGTCCAATTCAAGCATTTGATGAGACCATGCTGAAACACTCATTATCTGAGTATGAAGAGTATGAGGGGTGCGTTTATTGTGACCAACTGTGGTCAACTGATATTTATAAAAAGACCTGGATTAAGTGCATTGGTTGCTTTCACTGGTGTTACGAGCTTTGTACAGGTATCGACGATGTTACCTGGAAAGATTTTAAGTGTGACTTCTGTATCGGATGCCAGTGGCCTTGCCGGAGTGGTAAACATTTGCCATGGCATGGCCACATATTTGGCATCTCAGATGGCATACTCCCAGTACTGCTCCTCCTTCAGTAATCCCAAATTATAACACGAACCCCCTCAGATGGTGCATACTGTTCTTTTGGCTGTGTGGATGTCTTTGTTGCCAAATGGACCATGAACCACTTGCAATAACATGCATAGGATGTAACATTCCTGTTGATTAGAGCGTACTGTGTACACTCTTCCTAACATATCACTTCTCACTGCATTAGCGTCTGAGGGACACTCGCCAGTGTCCACAGTTGGAATATTTTCCATTGAACGTCCCACATGCAATACATGGTCACCTCTGGGTAGAGGAGGGTGTGTGCAAATGGTTCTGTACAACATAAGTTGAAGAATGCTGTTAAATTTGTTTGCAATGGAATGATGACCACATCCTGAGTATCTCTGGAGATGTCCACACAAAGACCATTCTCTTAGTGGACACTCAGATTTGTCACAGAGAGGTAATGCTCATTTATGGGAAATCCCAGCATTAAACCATCTTTATTGCTTATATATATCTACTGATCTCGTGCAGCTTGGTCTCTTCTTCCTGTCACCCATTAGAGGTACCAAAAATGGCCATGTCACTACCCTTATTGACGTACTTACACAAATAATTCATAGTGTCAATAACAGTAAGGGCAACTGTGGAATAATCGAATGATTGTCTGTTTGAGCAATGTACGATGTATGTGTACTACATGTAGTAGTGAAATCACTATCTTTGGGGGCTACAGCATCTGTCTGTAAAAAGGGTAGCCATCACATCCACAAGTAATATCCATGAGCAGTGGTCTTGGATGTTTCATAGTACACCTGCTGCCTCACATGCAGGGTGTATGTAGAATTATGTATTTGCAAACTCTATGAATCATATGTCATGTGAGGATGGAAACATGTAGGTATTTCACATTGGATAAATGCAGGGGTCCATGCCTGCAGTAAGAGCCTATACTTCGGTGGCCTCATGACCTGTGTAAACGCAATCCATGCAGCGTGTTTGCTGTGATGTACTGAAGGTCATCACCTATGAAATGACACATTGTATGCAGAAGTATGGGTGTGTGCATGGCAGAGGCAACACAGCTGTATATGGTGTGTTGCTTATCTGATTGCAATTGCACTTAATGGTTCTGACCTGTAGGCTGCCCTGCAGAGGAGGTTGATTATGCAGTCAGTATTATTCCCACACAACACACCTGTCACATTGGGCAGCCTGTATGGCAGGGGCTTAAACAACTTTGCATGTCTGTATCTCCATAAATATGAGAGCTAGAGCATTATAAATTCTGTGTTGCCCCTCTTTGGGCAAGGAGTTTGTGTGCCAGATTTAGTCAACTGGGAGGAGTTCCTGAACATACATACATATTCTCACCGTCGTGTAAGAGACATTGTAAACAATAATGACTATGTAACATTCCCTTGGAGTACCCCTGAAAGCACCTTGACAACTGTCTATATTCACAAGCCAAAACCTTACGACCACTGCCCATTGCAAAACTGAATACTACATGGTGGTGTTGTGAGCACTTGATGTGGCAAGGGAAGTGTATAAGCAGAGCAGAGACAAATTGGGAATCATTCTAGCAATGAGATGGATCGCAGATGGGGAAATTCATGGACATAGGCGACTTGAACAAAGGAAAGATTGTTATGGTCTCATGCCTTGGAACAAGCATGACAGATAAAAATTGGGAACCATTCTAGCAATGAGATGGACCGCAGATGGGGAAATCCATAGACATAGGCGACTTGAACAAAGGAAATATTGTTATGGCCACCTACCTTGGAACAAGCATTTCAGAAACTGAGAAGCTGGTCGGTTGGTTGTATACTAGTGTTGTGAGCAACTATGGAACGTGGTCAAAGAGCAGTGAAATCGCTAGTAGATGACAAAGTGAGTGACGACCAAGGAGCTTCTCAGAATGTGGCAGTCACACGCTTCCCCACTGTCTAAATCAGGATTTTCGCAATCCGCGGCAGGCCGGATGGCAGAGTACGATGCTGCTGATGGCGCAAGTATCCAGGAGCACGGTGTTCAGCCCACACTATCGAACCTGCGGCTTCACAGTAATCGACCGCTACGTGTTGACTCTGTGACAGCCTCACCTAAGATTGTAGTGGACACTGGTTCATCAAGATTATACCATGCATCAGGGGTATGTGTCACCTTGTAGAATTATCATGTTCATTAATATGCGAGGTTGACGGTTGTCTTCAGATATGCCATCATCCTGAAGCGTGCACTGTGCCTCAGGCGGAAGCCGATGGGAGCTGTATTATGCTAAGAGGGACATTCACCAGGGCTTCCACGGGACTGTTTTCCCCGATGGTGATGGCGATGGTATCCTCCAGCAGGATAACTGTTCATTTCATAAGGCCAGAATGGAGTTACAATGGTGTGGGGAGCATGTCCGTGAACTCACATCCATCTTGGCTACCAAAGTTACCTCATGTGAATTCGTTGGAATGCAGTAAGGACAGTATCCGGCACTAGCTCTGTCCACATATGTTCCATTTCTCTTCTATGGCTTGTCCCGTAATTTATTCCAGACCGAAGACTTGGGCTCACAGTGCGGCACGTTTTAAATTAGCATCTGAAAGAGAAGGCAGATGTTAATTTCAACAGCGCCATAATCGTCTTTCGTCAAGGCAAGTGCGATTTTTTCCATCTCTCCATTTGGATTCAAGTGCATAATTGATGCTTTGATATGTATGTGTGAAGGATGGTTGCTGGCTCCCACTGTTTCACTCAGCAGGCTGATACATACGTCCACATACATACGTTCAGTTTACTTGTATTTCTTCTGTCAGACGTGCTGGAAATGGATTTTTTCGTTTCTATGTTTTGTGTGATTTAGGAATTTGCTTTTGTGGAAACTTGTGTTTATTCAGCACAGATGCACTTGTCTCAGTATTTTATCAGTATTTTAATGAGATTGGTTGCCCAGCCACGTATGTTGTAGTGCTGGTCATCACAGACATTCTGCAAGTGTGAGACTGAAACGTAGCAGAAAGTGCTGCCATGAATCACCACCTTCCTGCTATGTAAATTTTGTGCATTCATTGTAGGAATGCATTTGCCATTGTACAGCATTTGCCTCCAACTGCCTTTGTTCAACCTTAAATTCACAGGCAGTACAGTCAACAGGGTACCAGCACTTCATCTTAACGTAATTGATGTTTGCCGGCAAGGTAGATCTGAATGTCGGATTGGAGTCGGCAGGTGAAGGGTCTCAAGACACGGAGCACAGGCCAGCATATGAAAATGGCTGCTCATTGTCCGCAGGAATCATGAGCCTTAAGCGATATCTGCTTCTGAATGTAAGTGTAAACTGTAATATCACCAGCATGTATTCGGCTGAGACATGTGGCCGTGTGTGCACTCTTACAGCTTGGTGTTGACCTACCGACTGACCCTGAGCCACAACAGCTCGACTGCCAGCCCTGAGTAGAGAAACAGGGGGTAGCCACGGCAGGGTGGCTCCCGTCAAGTAACACAAGTATCTCGCGAACAGTTCGTGACTTGAAAATAACATTTTGTATAACTGTCAGTAATTTGCTCTGTCGGTAATAAACTCTGTTTACTGAGACAATCAACAAACTGTGAACTTTTTGATGGTACTATACATATGAAATAGCTTGCGGGGAAGAAATGGTCCATCACAGTTAAAGTAAAGTAGTTAAAAAAATGGGTATGAAATGTGGTCAGTGAAGCTCAGGGCAATTTGTCTAGCTATAGGGTGTTGACGAGGCAAGTGCGGTGACACCCCATTACACCAGCAGATTTGCACAAACCTGTCTTACATTTCCCAGTTATTTAGACAAAATATCTAGTAGGGTAAGTTCAGCAGAATCGGGTCAAAATTTGTTACTATCTATGTTTTCACGTGAACAAATATTTCATTGTAAATACTTAAGAACTATGTCCTTTTGCCTAAAAACTCTAATATATAACATTATGAAAATGTTGTTTATAGTTTCACAAAACTGCCGCGCGGAGTGGCCGCGTGGTTTGAGACGCCATGTCACGGATTGCGCCCCCCCCCCCCCCCCCGCCGCTCCCCCGCCGGAGGTTCTTCGAGTCCTCCCTCGGGCGTGCGTGTGTGTGTGTGTGTGTGTGTGTGTGTGTGTTTGTTTGTTTGTTTGTTCTCAGCATAAGTTACTGTAAGTAGTGTGTAAGACTAGGGACCGATGACCTCAGCAGTTTGGTCCCTTAGGAATTTACACACATTTAAGCATTTTTCGCAGAACTAATCTGAAGGATGAGCTGCATGATCCTATTCGCATTCTTCAAGTAAGGCGAATTGGGTTGTAAATCTGGCATATATAGGGTCAGTCAAAATGTATGCATCACTTTAAAATAGTAACACATTTTCCGCAAATAAACCTCTTCTTCCCCACCACACCAACGCAGTTCTCATGGTACCATTCTCTGCCATTGCCTTGACACTGAATCCAGTCACCAAGTTTCGCCGATACTGGATCGCTGTATTTAATCTTGCAGAGTTCACGAGACGTGTCATTGTCATCATATGTTTCTTTCGAGGATTCTGATGACCCTGACGATTCAAGCTTGTGGGTGTTGTCTGTACTTAACCTGGCGTTTCTTCAAACTGTCTAGCTGGGACAGATTTTTTCTTTTTTTCGTTAATTTTTTTGTTGCATTTATATTTTCTGGGGATGTAAAATTAGTGCTTCCTGTTCACTGACATAAGATTCTGCTGTAGTCTTGTTTGAAAATGGCAATAAGTCGTGGGAGTGAAATGAAGGCTTTGGCGTGCCACTGTTTGGCCCGTCATGAACTGGACTAGCGGCAGGAGACACAAACTGAAGTTCAGTTTCCTTTGGTGTGTTTTCTTTGCTCGACGATATACCAGCCGGTAAGAACTCGTGTTCGGACACCGCGTTTTCGATCAACGGAAAAACGCTGGTTGAATGAAATCCGTTTTCTACAATCGTCGGTGTTGACACTTCCGTCCATCAGCCTTGAAAATGTTTCCAAATGTGAGTTTCATTTTTTTACAAATAATTGCTTTATAATTAAACTGAAATGAAACTACTCAACATATTGCCAAATGGCTGTGTTACAATGTAAGTTTGACCACTAGGAGTGCTGTATAAAAATTTCATCTCTCTAGCTTGAGTGGATTTTGAGAAAACGTTCCTTATATTCGAAAAATTCTAATTTACGGGAAATGGCTATCAAAGTTTCTCAATACATTCCTGCACCATAGGATGGATTATCAGGGTCTTCTTCTTCATCCTCCAAAAGCTTCCTCTTCTGTCTTCTTTTCTGGCCTGTTGTTCCATCATACTTCATATGCCTCTCTCTTCTTTCTGCTCCTCTTATCCTTTCTCTGTCAATATTTCTTAGTGCTCGTACAGTGTTCACCCCAGCTGTAAATCCTAATGCCTTCAGAACTTCACACTGTTCCCTTGGTTGTAGGTTGCTATTGGATCATAAATGCCAAAGTGCAGTGTTTTTATGCTTACAAACACCCTTTTAGGAATCACTTTCCAAATCAAATTGTTTACGCTCTCATTAGGATTCTGCGTCTTTCCGTGTAGACATTTGTGTAACAATTCTGGCTGTGCTAAGTCATGAAAAATTGGTTTTATTGCATTTATCACAGCTGCTGGCAAACCATGTTTGTGATCATAGTCCTTTTTTGCATTATATTTGCACCAGGAATCTTTTGGGCACAGGCTGTGTTGAGGGTATTCGTTGGAAGAGGCAGTATGAAGGAACAATGCCCACACTGCTTTTCGCATGTCACTAACATTACTAGTATTTTGCCTTATAGCATACCCATAGTATCTCTGTAGACGTTCAATCACCTCATCAGTAAGCCTGCCTCTCCGTTCTATTGTCTTTCCATCACTGAGCTTACTTGAATCCAAAGTTTGTATGAGCCTTCGAAGCCGTGCACCCATACGCTTTTGCACATGCCCAATGCATTCCAACTTGTCAACTACAAATTCATTTCCATATGGTTTCAGTTCCTCTATAGTCTTGAAACCTTTGGAGTCACCATCCCCAAGGTAGTATTTGTACCTAACGTTGTATCTGGGAACTGAACGTTCAAAAATTTGTTTCACTCCATCCACTTCCATTGCTCCACTTGATCCACTAAAATTTGCCTCACAGGTTCCACTGTGCTCGCCTTTGATTTTATTTTTGCACCTACAATGTTTTGATAATATTGCAACATCTATCACTTTTGCACTATCACCACAAGTAGCAGTTACAACCCCATTCAGGGATTTATGACCCCTCTTTTGCCAGGAAACATCTAATGCCACTACCAAATCCCTAGAACCACCGTTCATTTCTACAGATTCCTCCACTGCTTCCTTCATGGTTTTCAAAGCCACATCTTCAACAGAGGATCCTACCAGTTCACAGTAGTACCCAAATTTGCTTGGAGGCGATGGCAAGTTCATAATACCACAAAACAGTTTACCAGCAGCAGACCCTTTTCCAATGGATCGAAGACCACACACAAGTCGAACATTCACATCAAACACTCAAGATCGCCCATTTTCACCAAAGAGACTGGCATGTGAATTGTAGAAAGTCACTTGATACTTGATACATGGACAGATTATCTTCATCTCACAAGCTAAACCAAAGTGCATTGTTATCTCTAGTCCCACTCCTACACTTGAACACATTTTGCACAGAACACTTTCTTTCAGCACAGAAGATAATAATCCAATATTCAGTACTTCGTTAATATCATCACTGTCACTAACATATTCACGAAATCTGTCACTTCCACCAGTCAGCTTCTTGCTAGAAGATGTCACAGGGCTATGGCCGGCCATGTGTTGCTTAGCAGAAGAACGCACTGTTTCAGTACTTGTAGTATCGCAACTTGGTATTAGTGTTAATTTTCTTTTCCCTACGTTCTTCCTCTTCTTATATACACGGTTACTAAAACGTGGCATCATAACCAGAACAACGCTTTACACAAGAAGTATAATACTACCAACAACAGGCGCAACACTGAACTAATTCGAAACGGTAAACAGCAAAGAGACGATGTTCCGCGCTCTTAGCGCTTCATTTGTCACAGAAAACAATGTAGCCAACCCTTGCACACTCGCTGTATGCGTAACATAAGGCGCTATATGCATAACAGGCCGAGAAAATCCCAAGCAGTTCGCCAAGAAGTCACGAGAGGGTGTTAGATGCATTCAGCGGCCGCCCATTTCCTTTGCAGGCGTGGGGGGAAAATGGTAATAACTCCACTTCTAGGGCGAGTAGAACAATAATTCAAAGTTTACATTAAAGAGGAATGTTCCAATTAATTTTCGGTACCAAAAAAAAAATCGTAATTTTGTGGATTTGACCACCTCCGGCTCCCCTTAATCCATTCGGAATCTGTCATTGTTATCACGGACCCATTTCGGGAACCGTCACGAAATTCAGGTAGAAATCTTTTACATTTAAATATGACCATAGGTGGGATAAAGTGATCTGCGGCCTTAGCACAAGCTAAGATGGTGACAAGCTCTCCTCTTTCTAGGGAAGTCCATGCATGAACAGCTTTGCTCCCTTTTTCAGTAAAAACTTTTCTTGTGGGCTTGTTGTTCATTTGGCAGCCTGATTCATCTGAGTTATAAATGAGCTGAGGTTTGTCCAGTAAATCAAGATCCTCCATAATTTTTCTCAACAAGAAAAAGAAGCTACTGCATCTGGTTAGGGAAAGCTCTTTCGCTTTTCTCTAAGACAAATTTTGGCTTCGTTCCCTGAACCCTCTTAGTTAATCTTAACCTGTCATTTTGTTGGCGTCTGAAAATGTATGCTTTTTTTTATTGGATTCTTTTTCTTGCCCCTTATTAAATATTGTTTTGACCACCTTTTACCTTTCTTTCTTTCCCACTTTGCAGTCATCTTTGTAGCCAGGAATGCGGCACTCCAAAGAATTCTGCTGCATGGTGCTGATTCTACCCTCTCGGTAAGATTTAATTGAATGTTGCGTGTCATCCTCGGTCCACAAAGTAACAGTTTTTCTTTTAGATTTTCGCATCTGCCATTAAAAACAAAACAAAATAATACAAGACCAAAAATATGTATTATCTGCAATGAATCGAAATAAAAGTATTGACGCGATTCGCTGAAAATGCAGAATATGTTTTCCCTACATTGGTAGTCCTGTGCAAGCCTATTTACGCGCCGGTAACACCATAACCTCTTCTCCAGTACATAAACTTGTTGTGTCACGAATACTTAACAAATTACTAAACGAATTATCAGGAATACAGAAATTTGAATTTAAAGCTATTTTACAAAGTAGAATATTTTCAGAACTTAACACAAACAGCACATTTTTTTTACACAGTGGCGATTACACCTGACAATGTTTTCCACTTTCCAACTCAGAGTTCGAACAGTCACCGCTATGTAGCAGCATTTCCTATACCACTTCGTGACGACCGGGCGGATATTTGTAAAACTGACTCGATTTTTGCCCTCCCGATCCGATTCGGCCAACCATACCCTAAAATGAACATGTTAAATTACACACAAATAAAGCCACAAATACATGAAATGTATTGGCAGTTGCAAATACGAATAACCGCCAGCTGTGTAAGGGAATGACGACAGTTAAAATTTGTGTCAGACCGGGACATCCAATGACATCACGCATCGACCTCCAGTTAAAAGTGTCTTTCCCTGTACGGGAAATACATGCTGTGTGTACGAGTACAGGTTGCCCGCCAGATGTGAGGCGCCTTGTCATGGTTCGCACGCCCCCCCCCCCCCCCCTCCCCCCTTTCCCCGTCGGAGGTCCGAGTCCTCCCTCGGGCATGGGTGCGTGTGTTGTCCTTAGTGTAAGAAGTTAGATTAAGCTTAGAGACCGATGACCTCAGTAGTTTGGTCCTATAAGACCTTACCACAAAAAAAAAAAAAAAAAAAGGTACAGGTTGTGAGGCAGAAAGGACGACATGCGGAAGCCTGCGTCTGGCCGTGAGCCGTGCACGGACGGCCAAGGCGAGTTGAGGCGGCTGCGACTGGTCGTGTAAAGTGGGAAACTTTGGTTCGAGTCTCGGTGCAGCACATATTTTCACTGTCATCACATGCACCTCCGAAGGAGCACTGCTTCGCTCTTCCTAACAACCGCAGGCTACCATCGTTCTTCCTAACAACACGGGCACCGCAGTATTGTACGGAACGCCACATTTCTTACAAAATGATACCAAACATATCATCCTAACTTAAAAACGAAGCAATATTATAAAATATAATGTTATTTCATGTACGTCTTGCTTAACGTGTTGTGATGGTCATTTTGTTATCTTGTGTACAGGATCTTTTTGAACATTTGCAGAAAAGTCTACAATTATCTGAAAACTCTTACACTGTTGACTTGTATCACATTAATGGTCACTGCCGAACCCCCCCCCCCCCCTTTTCTTCCTCTCTCTCTCTCTCTCTCTCTCTCTTCCTCACACACACACACACACACACACACACACACACACACACACACTATTTTGGTTGATCCATCTGAAAAACGCTGAATCAGCATCTCGCCACAAAAAAAAAAAAAAAAAAAAAAAAAAAAAAAAAAAAAAAAAAAAAAAAAAATTAAAAAAAAATCAGATGCTGAGCGTAAGAAATTGGAGAGAGGTTAGAATTAGCCGTCACAGATCCAAGACAGGTCACAATAAAATTTATTAAACTATGAGAGCTTACTGCAGAATAACTCTAGCTTGTTATCAAGTAACGTTTATTTTCCCTGTGGTCTATTCTGTGGTACTTTGTAGTGTGAATTATTTCATATGTATCGTATAACTGACTTTTAAAACACTCGGATTTTAGCTTTCTCTTTAATCTCTTTGGACAATTTATTGTTCAGGTTTTTCACTTTTTGAAAATGCTGTTTTGTGTTTTTTGCTTCTGTGCTCTCGGTACATGGTGCTTGCCCTTTGATCACGAGTGCTGCTGTTTATCAGCGCAATCGATGTTCTTCCTGATGTGCATGAGATACACTCACATGGTGCAGTTGGCATCCCCAGCTACCAAAACAGATGTTTACAGAGAACTCGGTTACAATTGCAGTTACTGTCATAATGACCCTTTTTGTAGTGTGAAGACTGTGCCCATGTTTATATGTTTTGTGTATGAGGCCCCAAAAATGATTCCGTAGCTAAATATCGAGAACACACAGAAATGGTATGCGACTATAAAGCATTGCGTGTTGTACAGTTACGTCAGGGCTCAGTTAACGTAGCGTCTTTGCCAGTCTATTTGTGTATCCGTTCCACTTCAGCTGGCAGTCGATATTAATTCTTAAAAAATTGTGTTTGCTATACAAAATATGAAACTTTCATCTGCACATAAGTTGTACCACATTATTTTTCACCTTAACGATAAATTGATTTTGCTTGTTCTCTTTATGTCCAGTGTAAGTTTATTACATGATGGCCAATTACCGAATCCTTTTTTAGAGTTTCACATGTCTTTTCTTCGAGGAGCTCTGGTGTGTTATGTGTGATTATAAAGTTGCTGTCATCAGCAATAACAATTTCCCCCCTTGTCTAACATTGCTTGGAAAGTTGGAAAGTCTTTGATTTACATCAAAAAGCGTGTTGGTCCTAAGATGCTATACAGGGGAACTCCTGTGTTAATATACTTGGGATCTTATAGATGATTCATTAATAATTTTGCTTTATTTGAAGCCCGTATTACTTCTACACCTTGATTTCCACGTAAGACCTTTTATTTTAGTATAAGTCGCATGTATACGGCGTGTGGGTTTTTCATTAACTCAGCGAAGTGATATCGGCATGGTAGCGATGCCATGTGAATATAGTCTGAAACGTAACATTTTATCAAATAGCTTTAGTTCTGGCTTTTAAGTCACCCACTGTATGCAATTATGTTCTCTCTCTCTCTCTCTCTCTCTCTCTCTCTATCTCTCTCTCTCTCTCTCACACACACACACACACACACACACACACACACACACACACACACACACACATCCTTCCAGCAAATGTATTATTCCTTAATGCTTATGGACCTGTCATTTCAACGTAGCCCTTTTTTAGTCACGTAACTTTTCCTGAGTTAAGCGGTTTACAGATCTAATTTTCGGCAAAGTTCTTTTGAAAAACATTTTCTCTTCTTATACATACTGTTAATCGTCTACGTCTCAATTCCGTATCAGGATACAATCCAGTCAAATCCTTTCGGTAACGGAACTGACACTTAAGTTATATTTCATGTTGACCCTTTCTCTTTTTCTCTTGTTAATATTAGTGTGCACCGAATGTATTCTCTATGTCTGGCGACGTCAGTTGTTTTGCCGCTTGAATGTAGCAGATGAGTTTTGCTGTTTGGTGTCTCATTCCCTTTGCACCACTTGACTTAATTTGATTAGACTCCGTTCACTTCGTTCTAATTGTAAGCACCATTTCAGCTTATATAGCCTCTTTACAGCAAATTAGCATTCTGTTGAACTGCTCTTCCAAGACCTCTCTCCTCTCTGACAAAATTACAATGACATTGCCAAACGACAAAGCTTTTATTTATTCTCCCCGAACATTAATTCCCTTTCCAAATTTCAGGTTTATTTCTTTCACTGCTCGTTCAGTGTACAGATTGCACAGCATGGTATGTAGGCTACAAGCTAGTATCAATTCCTTCTCAGTTACTGCCTTACTTCCATCTACTGTACGGTTTCTGCACGGGATGTAGATAACCTCGCGCTCCATATGTTTTATTCCTGCTACCTAAGAATTACGTTGTCAAAATATTTCTTTAACTCCACAAATTCTGTAAGTGCAGGTTTATGTTCCTTCAGTCTCGCCTGTTTTAGGCTCAGTATTGCGGTCAGCTTCTACAGTCCTTTCGATTGTTCTGTAAATAATTCATCTCATTAGTCTGCAACTGTGACTTATTAGAATGATGGTCCAGTCACATTCACACCTGTCAGGACCGGCCTTCTTTGGAACTGGAATTATTACATTTTTGCTAATGTCTGCGGCATATCCCTGTGTCATATACTCTGCAGAGTGAAACAGATTGGTCGTAGTTGGCTCTCTCTCGTGTTTCTACTTTCTTTTAAACTCTTGTGATAGTGTCGTATCACGCCTCTCATGTGCACACAAATCCTGTTTCCTTTCCATCGTATTATATTCAATTTTATCTTCTTTGTATTGCAGTTCTGTACATTCCTTGTACCGTTCATCCTCCCTTTCCCTGTTTAGTACTGCTAGCTGTTGGTATTCGTGCATGTGCTTCTCTTTCAGGAAAGCTTTCATTAATTTTCCTTTAGGGGTATCTAACTTTTCTATAGTCACAGTAGGTTCAGTATACATCTATATATCTGTATGCGTATTCCGCAAGCTACTGTACAGTGTAGAAGCAATATTTGGCATCTCCTGTAGTATTTGCCTATGGATCAAGTGAGAATGAGTGTCATTATGCACGAATTACGTTTCTGTGAGTTCACTCCATAGCACTGCCCGAGACCGACGTCCCTTGCACTGAACTGAGTGGGCTGTAGTGTCCTGTTACAACGATAGCAGCAGTACGTGTGTGTTGTGCGTGTTGCAGGCATCTTCACGGTGATGTGCTACAACGTGCTGTGCGACAAGTACGCGACGCGCCAGATGTACGGCTACTGCCCCAGCTGGGCGCTCGAGTGGGAGTACCGCAAGAAGGGCATCCTGGACGAGATCCGCCACTACTCTGCCGACATCATCAGCCTGCAGGTAGGCTACTGCCTCTGTTCCGAATGTGTAAGGGACTGGGTAGTCCGTTCACTGCTCTGTGGGGCAAGTGCGTAGTCTGGACCGCCAGATGCAGGTACTCAGGGCTCGAGGACACTCTCGTCAGGCGTACCTGGGGGCCGTGCGTGCATTCCCCGGCACGTGCTAGTCCGGTCATTCTAGAAAGTTCGTTTTGCCCCCGCCCCCGTCGCTGCATGTTAATTGTAAGGTCTACTGAGCTATGGAGATGAAAAAATGGCCTTCTACAGTAAAACAGGACTCGATGCCCACCGTACTTACGGCAGATTGGGCGTGTCGAGTTTTATTTTTCATCCAGTCTTTCGGTTTGTAATCTGACACTGACTCCGAGGTGTGTCTCGCCTGGAGAGTTGCGTGTGTTAACACACCAATTTCAGGACTCGGGGAGGCTCATCTACCCTCAGTCAGATCCGTGCGGCAGTTAAACGATGAGGAGTGGTGTGCTAGCCACCATCGTTGGGGTTTGTAGGCAGCTTCCTGCACCTGACTTCATGAATACTGGGATGTTACAGTACCCACACTATGCACAGACACCTGAGGCACGGCATACATACATTCCATCCAGTGAAGGGAGGGTCAAGATCCAACCAATCTTTATCACCACTGACATTTCCGACTTGAAGACACAGCACGGAGTCCAGGAAAAATGAGACTGTGGTCGATTGTGATCTGAACGCTGGTCCTATAGCTCTGATAAGTTAGGCTCGGGAAACCTACACCGGATTAAAATCACCGACTCTGGTTATTCGGACACTGTTAGGCTGTGGGCCTGAAACGTATAAGCAAAATTTCCTTATTTTCAAGTGTTGTAACAATTTGCTTGAAGGTGCTTAGGTGCTTGAGCCCATTACCAGTACCTCATAAGGTAATTCATCAGTAGCTTTTTGTATATGCAGTTCCATAGCAGCTGTTCAATTCACAGTACCAGTATATTCAAAAGATATTGTTCTAACAAATGTACCTGTTTAGAAACTTATTCCATTTCTTGACCTGTGACCTCACTTATTTTGGAAGTGGAAGAATAGTCACTTAGCCCCTTTCTCATGAGTTACATTGGAATGAATTTATGAAATAATTTCTACTGTGTCAATTCATTTTTACTAACATTTAGTGTCATGAGACATTTCGACAACATTGAGTTACATGTACATTAATCTGAAGTTTGATGAGGTTTATTTGCTAGGTCTGCCAGTCAGGTTATGTAATGAAACATTACCCCGTACACAAAGATACTTATTTTAGTGTGTACCTTAAGTGAGTTGCACAATTAAATCATTAGTACTGTTATTTACATTGTTGCTGGAAATTTATTTATCTGGCACACAGAGCACTGTAACAAATGCATTTTTACTTAACACTATCACATTCAGATGTTTACATCATTCCAGAAACTCTTAATTGTTAATATACAACCTCTGACAATAAAATTAAGTGAATAGTCCTGTAACATTAATGTGGATGAACTATGAACTACAGTTTCCTTACTGTCCTTCGAAATAGTCACCTCCCATAACTATGCTCCACTGAGCTCTGCGTTACGTGTCCTGTAAACTTTGCACAAAGTCTTCCTTTGGGATGGTGTTCAAAAGCCGCATCACATTTCGTTGGACGTCAGGAATATTATCAAATATCTTTCCTTTCAAAGCGAGTTTGAGTAATGGGAATAGGAAGAGATCTAGAGGATTGTGATCCGGCGAGTATGGTGGATGATCAAGTTGCACCACCCCTTTATGGCCAGGAACTGTTTGAAGATATTGGCTGTGTGTGGGTGAGCGTTGTTGTGAACAAACATCCAGGAACCTTGTTGTATATACTTGGTTCACATCCTGCATAGACGTTTCATGAAACGGGTCAAAATTTCAACGTACCGTGCAGCGTTCAGTGTTGTTCCCACAGGTAGAAATTCCTTGTGGTTAATGGCTTGACTATCATAAAAGGTGATGAGCATCGTTTAGATGTGTGATTTTTTGGCTCTGACCTTCTTCTGATGAGGTTATGTCGAAGAACGCCATTCCGTGCTTTGCTGTTTCATTTTGGGGTTGTAACGGAGACACCAGGTTTAATCATCAGTGACAATACGGTTCAAGAAATTTGGTGTCGCATCCACCATTTCGACTAAATCCTGTGAAGCGTTGAAATGTGCATGCTTCTAATTGTCAGTCAAGTGATGTGGCACAAGACGACAACACGTTTTCCTTTTCCTTAACTCCTGGGTAAGGATTTGTCGTATGGATTCACAGTTCATCTGCTATCATGCACACAGTTAATCGATGGTTGTTTGTGATTAATGTCTTCACTTTCTCAATGTTTTCATCACTGACGGCGGTCACTGGTTATCCACTATGGTGATTGTCAGAAACACTTTCCCGGCCTCCTCAAAAACGGGCGAACCACTTGTACACACACTTCATGGACAGTGCTTGAGCCCCGTAAACATGCATCAGCATTGCATGTGTTTCTGTTGGTGTCCTGCCAAGCTTAAAACAAAACTTTAAATTGATCCTTTGCTCGTTCATTGTCTGTTCTCAGTTCAGAACCAACACACTCAACAAGCACTTCATCCAGCAGGTCTAACATGGAACACACATTATGGTCAACTGAACTACGGTGGGGGCAGGTTGTCAACACTGGCCACTACGCACGTGCAGCGTTGTGAGTGACCAGTGTTACCCAGTTGACCGTCCTGACTTCATTAACCAAACTATAAGTCAGAGGCTGTAGAATAATTTCAAGTGCTAAGATGTACAAACAATTGAGATGAAAATTTTCTGTAAAGGTGTAGCTGCGGCTGCACTCTCGTATCAATAGGTCTGTTATGATGAATGAAAGTGAGCAAGTAAGCTATTGTGTGTTCAATAACTCTTACGTGTTTCCCCATTTGGGTAAGCAAAGCCACCACCAACTGCCACAATGCACAACAACGTGACAACGCAGCATTGCTGCCAAGCAGTGTATGTACAGCAGCATTCATCTGTCCACAAGTACGTATATGTT
The DNA here is from genome assembly GCF_023864275.1 of Schistocerca cancellata. Lineage (NCBI taxonomy): Eukaryota > Metazoa > Arthropoda > Insecta > Orthoptera > Acrididae > Schistocerca > Schistocerca cancellata. The sequence continues at coordinate 604,953,992 of NC_064632.1, read as the reverse complement.
ATATGACGTGTGTGTTTTGCAATAAATTTAATAATCTTTTAACATGGTTCAGTTGACTGATGTCAAAAAAGATGTTCCATCCTCCATATTTTGTTTTTAAATTTTTTTTTTATTTAAAGTAGTCTATGTTCTTCCTTGGGGTTCAGGCTATCTCCGTACCAAATTTCATTGAAATCGATCAGTAGTTTTGCTATGAAATCATTGCAGACAAATCTACTTTCACATTTAATTGAGTCAGTGGTTTCCATGTGCTGTGTCATGAATTTGTTCCTTTTATGTAATACATGAAGATAATTGAGGATGCAATAGATAGAATGAGTATCCAGTGTCCCTTATGCAGGTGGCTGTTACTGATTTAGTGTAGTTGTTTGTGTGTTTGGAATTTCTGTGTTTATTACATCTGTGTTGGAGATCTCCCAGTTTCTGCTACATATAGGGCTTTTCAAGTACTGCATACCATTTTGTGACTGCCTGATTGTGTATGTTTATATGCCTGTGTGTTCAGTTGTGTCACAGTGTATGTAGCACTTAATATGGAGTGAAAGCGATGCCAGTGTTGTGTGGTCCGAAAATTGTTGCTGTCCTGCAAGAGTGTTTGCCTGTGAATGTAGACAGTGGATTTCTTTTTTATTTTCTGTGTAGCTGTTGCTTTATTATTATTATTATTATTATTATTATCATCATCACTACCATTATTCTTTTCTGTGTGATGGCAATAAGTGTGTCATGGTTGCCATTTTTGCAACTATTTATTTTATCGTGCTGAGTTTTCGTGCTTCACATATTTATCTGCTGGTATGTTAGTGACTCTGTTAACTAGTGCTCTGTAGGCAACATATTTTGTGTGTTGTAGGGTGGCAAGGTGAGCTGTACACACACACACACACACACACACACACACACACACACACACAATTACCAAAAGTAAATTATGACTCTACGATGCCCCCCCCCCCCCCCCCTCAAGAAAAAAAAAGAAAAAGAGTACATTACATAATCTAAAAGAGATGGAAACAAGGATATTAAAACTTTCATGACAGCACGATAATTACACGCTCATTTTCACCTTTACACAATATTATGCTTTTGCTATCACACTTGATTGCGCAGGCCATCCGACATCTCCCCCAAAGAGACGAAGTGTCCCGGAAACATTTCTCCTACCGCACCAGATTGTGATATGGCACACCACACTGTCACTTTAGGAGAATGTTGCAGTCTTTCATGAATAATTTGGGGGTTATTTTCAGCCCAGTAGCGAAATTTTTTCTTATTCACACACCCACTAAGATGAAAAGGTGCCCAACCACTACTGAAGAAATCTGCATTCGGAGGGATCTGAGCAAGCATTTGCTCACACAGATTTTGACTGTTAGTGTAGTCTACTGGGCGTAATTCTTGAGTAATCATTATTTTGAAAGGATGAAACTTCAAATCGTATTGCAGAATCCTTCTCAGACTGCGGTCTGAAATCCCCAATGCAACAGCATGTCGTTGAGCAGATAGTTGCGACAATTGTTGAACTGCTGTTCTCACCCGCTCCACATTTTCTGGCATTCTGAAGGACCTGCATTGGCCATGTGTATCTATTCTTAGTGTGCTACCAGTTTCCCCCATCTGCCGAATCCAGGACCGAATTGTGTTTGCATTAGGAATGGCATTGTTGCGTGGAATGTTGAACTGTTGCTGAAAAGCTCATTGTGTTGCGATCACAGATCTGTAGTTTTCATAATAAGCGCGAAAGGCAAAACCACGATGTGCATCGGTCCAGAAATGGGGTCAACAACTGAACAAAGGCAGACCACATGCAACTGCCTACCCCCACCACAGCCCCAGCGGTAATCGATAGAACCAGTCAGTTCTGCCGCACCCTGTACTATTTGCTTTCACGTGCTACCTCTGTTTCACTTGTCAGAAAAATACAATATGCAGTATTGGATATGTTATACATATTACTTGGCTTTTTGAGACCTGTTGTTAAAAAGTGTTTCTGCAACTTCATTGCTGACGTAATTTGGATCCCTACATCTTTCTCTAAAATTATATTACTGCTATCTTCCTGAACAGACCCTTTGCTATACCCATTTACGTGTGACTGTACAGGCTTGGAAATGTTTTTAGAAGTTGAAATTTGTTTCTGGTAAAATCTGGAGTTAGTTTCTCTTCTAACTGTACTATAGACTCTCTCCTTCTTGTTATATGTGCCAGTGTTAGTCGTAGTTGTGTTTATCCAACAATTTTCAATGCTAGTTTTAGATCCTCCCTCAGTTTTATAATATCTAAGGTGATCCATTTCTTAGTAACTCCCATATTTAGACTTCTGGATACAATGGGACAAGCAATATTTATGTAATAACTTAGTATTGAGCAAAAATATTCCCATCTTTCCTCGACACAATCTATGGAGTGTGTTTCCTTCCCATCTTCTATCTTTAGTAATGTTTGTAATTTATGCAAATTTTCTGGTTTTAGCTATCTAGATGCTAGCAGAATTTTTTCACAGTTAACGTTTATTCCTGATCTTTCAAGAATTTGCCTAGTCTGATATAGTAGTGTTTATTACTTAACTGTTTACGTGCTCTGAGGAATATTAGTAATCACATTTATTGATAATTGCACCTACTATGTTTGAACCTATTGCTTGACCTTTATATGGTTTGTAAATTTTATTATTAAATGTGAAATAGTTGTTTACAGTACTAGTTCAAGCAGGTCCCTGAATTCAACAGTTTATGACAATGGGACCTTTTTATGTTTTAGAAAATTTGACCTAATGACTTTGAATGATACTGGGATGGGTATGTTGTGTTTAGGTTTGTAATGTCACACAATATTAATTGGATGTAATGGCAGTCTTGATGTCTTTAATGTCCCCACTTAGCTGCTGACTATTTTTTACTGATTTGTTTCATCTGTTTTTACTCATATATGTCTTGGCTATTATTTGCTTCCTGGGTCCACAGTGGATCTAGTGATGCAATCTCCTTTGTGTATTTTTGGTGGTGATTTTGTCTTTGATGCCTGAGAAATCATAATATTGCAAAATTTTATCTTACAGTAAGTTAGCAAGCAATGTTTGTTCTTCAGCTGTGATTTGAGCTTTGTCTGAAATACCTTTATGGGATCTTTTTGTATTTCAGTAATGTTCTCAGCGAATAAATCCAATGTTTTCCTTATGAATTCTTCTTCCTCCATTTTATGCAATGTTCCCTTCGTCTGCCTGGGGTAAGTATATCTTCGAGTGTTCTCCTGTCATCTTGGTGGGCATTGTAACCTGATTCTTGTCTGTTTACCTCAGTAGTTATGGCTGTCAGTGCCTTCTGAGCCATAACTGTCATTTTGTTATTTCTCAGCTTAACATTTTTTGTTGCAGCAATTTCATCTTTCTTAAGGGAATGTGATGGTGAGAATGGACAAAAAATGTTGAGCCGGTTCATTTTCTTTATATAGTATCATTGCAAGCTTTCACACTGTGTCGGAATGTACTCAGCAGCACAGAAGCAAGTAAACTACAGAATTCCTGTGCACTGAGCAAAAGAGTTGAAAGCCATTTTCTTGGCTGTTCATCGTGACAAATATTGCAGCTCACAACTGAACATGCACAGAACTATGGATTTTCATGGTATCAACTGGGTGAAGTAGTTGTAGATGTATTTCAAAAAGTGTGACTGTTGATTTTGACTGTGGTGGTCGAACTCGGTCACAGCTCCAGTTAGCCAGAGCTTATGTAAGGAACTCGGAATGTGTCCTCCTGGCTGACTGCCCTTCTGTGGCTGTGCTGGTGAACAGTAGGCATTATGCACACATGGCACGAACTCACTTGTGACAGTTTATGTTCTGACAAAACTTGTATCTCACATGTTGAAAGCCTTCCAGTTAGTGAGGGTCATTATTCTGAGGTCCCGTTACCCACCATTTGTATATCCGGGCCAGATGTCTTCTGCCTGTGAACAAATAATTCCAATCTGTCTGTGACAGTGTTCTTCATATGAGATGAAGTAAAGTATGTCCAGGAGAAATCTTCTCTACAGTGGAAAGTGTGTGACACGGCAAGACAAACACCGAGCGAGTTGGCTGAGGCAGTGGTAAGTGGTAATAAGGCGTGGGATACACACTCACGAGGACAGCAGTTCGAGTTCCCGTATGGCCATCTCCATTTAGGCTTTCCACGATTTCCCTAAATTTCAGAGCGAATACAGGAATGATTCCTTCAAAAGGACACCGTTGATTACCTCGCCTGTCATTCCCCAATTTGAATCTCGTCCTCCATCTTTAATGGCATCGTCAATCCAAATCGCAATCTCGGTTGCCTGCTGTTTCTAGGTAGACAAAAGATGAAATTTCCGTATGTTATGTATATGTGTGTCATTGATTCCTGCGTACTTACCTGCAGGAAGTGGAGACGAACCAGTTCTACAGCTTCTTCCTGCCACAACTCAAGATGGATGGCTACGACGGCATCTTCTCACCCAAATCGCGTGCCAAGACCATGACGGAGAACGAACGCAAGTTCGTCGACGGCTGCGCCATCTTCTACCGCACTGCCAAGTGAGTACCTACCGTGTGCTACCTTGCTAGCTGCAGCTATTACCTAGCAAACAGTTGGGCAGGGTGGCAGCTGGAGTGGCGAAGTGCTCGTTGCCTCGCAGCCCAGTCCCGTGACAGTGAGATAGAGCCTACAGACATTTTGCCCGGCACGGCTCAGCTCGGTACAGGAGTTATCTCAGTTTGAATGGCGGAAACGTGTTAGAAACGACTGTAAAATACAGAAATATGCTTATTGTACAACCCATTATGTAAATGATCGTCAAGTAATTTAGCTGTAACACACTGCACTGTCCTGCAGTTGATGTTTGATGGTCAGCAAATGTAAAGATTAGAGCAGTGTCAGATGCTGAAGAAATGATACCTCGTACCAGATGATGTCACTATTCATGTATGTCTCTAGACATTTTCTTCTTTGAAAATGACATCTTTTAAACAACTGCTGCGAACACGTACAACAGAAAGTTAATATATATCTTAACATAAGCAGCAGCACGTAGTGTCATATTTCGAAGCATACAAGTTCGTGTGTTGCCGTACGTTCCTCCTTTACTCACTGTTGAGGTGCAAATGAGAGTTTCAGTGAATTGGTTAGAACACAGTGGAATGGAACAGCTTGTGGCAATGGTCTAATGTGATCACTGTGGCTTTTAATGTCGGACTACGGCAGCACGGATACACTGAGTATGATGTACTTTGTCCGTGTGTTGCCCTTGTCAGGTGTGCGTGCTGTTCCTGGCTGCTTTGTTTCAGTCACTTAATTGAAAATCCACAGTTGAACCCACAGAGACACTGCAGTGTCTCTTTTGGGGAATATGTGACACTGCATGTGTTAATATATATCATTCCAAGTAAATGCTTAGCTTGTTAGCTGAACAGTGCCTCCCTTTTGTGACACTTGTGATTGTTTCTCCAGCAACTTGAACTTGTGCAATCTGTAGATTTGTTCATCTTCAAACATCAACTGTACACGAATGCAGACTTTTACAGATCAATTACATTCATGACTAGTGGAACAGGCACATAACCATATTTAAAAATAATTTGTATTCTCTCATGAAGTAATTTTCTGGAGGCACTCGTTATGCACAGCACGACCAGTTTGCTGCAGTCCTAGGTGCCAGGGCAAGCCTGGGAATGGAGACTGAGTGACATGCAGTCTGAGCCTAGCAAAGTGTTTTCTGACTGCTGCACTTGCCATGACCCAATTACTGCAGTTTAGTGTCATGGTACAACCTGATCTAGTCAATTCCCTTCATCTGGCACATCTCTCAGCAAAATTTCTTGCTTTGTTACAGAAACTTGTCAGACTGTCCTTGCACAAAAATCACATATTATTTTCACATCTCGAGTACTGAGACTTGTCCCTGATACTGGATGTCATCGATATTTGAAGTTTTCTCTGAAATCTCAAAGAACTATGTGACAGGATGATTAGTCATTAGTCGACAGTGTTATATGCTCTTGGTAAGCATTTGTGTATCGTCGACACTATGTTAATCCGTGTTTCCTTCATCCATTGTAATACCTGTGAGTATATTACCGTGGGGGTATTTATTTCAAATGGACATCTATGCAGAAGTGCTGTGAGGTTGAAAGTTGTAATGAGGCATTTACACTGCACTCGATTTTAGAACAGTGATGCCCGGATACCTGAATCCAGTATGAGAGTTGCACAAGTTAGTATAATAAATAGGACATTTACTGAATTTTACATTGGTGCTTGTCAGAACATGATAATAATATTGAAAAGGAAAAACAGTTCCTAGGTTCTGCAAAATTTTGCAGAAAATTAGGAACTGTTCCTTCTTTGTAATATAAATAGGTCAGTCAGTACATCAAAATTTTGCACAGATGGCACACACAAAGTAATCGGGTCTGTTCCTGATGGCCGTTGTGTGGTGTGACGTGGGATGACTGGGGTGGTCGCTAGATCCCCTGATTTGGATTAAGTGTGGGCCATTGTGCTGGTGGTCTGTTGAGTAACAGTTATTTGCAGGTGACTTGGCTTCATTGATGGCAGGTGTCTTTATATGCCACACTGTAATTTGATGCAACGCTTATGCAGATGAGAATAGTTATCCGACATGTATGTGCCATAATACCTGATCTTGCATTTACACACACATTTTCCCATTCCAAGTGTAAGCAAACTAAAATATGTTTCTGACTTCTTTCAGATTCACCTTGATAAAGGAGCACTTGGTGGAATTCACGCAGCTGGCAATGGCCAATGCGGAGGGCTCAGACAACATGCTGAACCGTGTCATGCCAAAAGACAACATTGGACTAGCAGCGCTTCTGCACACCAAGGAGGCTGCCTGGGACAATGGTGAGTTTCATTTCTGCCCCTTCCATTCACTGGTGTGAAAAGTCTAACAGTTAACAGAATTGTAAACCTTATCTTCCTTGAAAGATGCTGGAAAATTGAGAAAAGAAACTCAACTTCAGCATTCCAAATGGGAATATGGGAAATATTAGTACTTCTGCAAAGAGGTCACAGACCAGAACACTTTTTTCTAAGAAGTTTCTTTGTTTTTTTCTGTCATCAAAATTCTCTTCCTGGCAATGCAGCATCTCTCACTTGTAACAGGTGTGGACTGCTGGCACAAGATACTACTTGTGGTTCTTGGCTGTTAGTTCCATTACCTGTTTCTAACAAGAGGTGTTTCTGTAGTATATTGTCAAGTTTTCTGTGGTATGGGTTTATGGTAACAGTTCATGTATGGCATATTCTAAAAAAGAGGCATGTGACATGCTTACAGTACTCGGAAAATGTTGCCAAATTTATGTACGAGTAGAATGGGTTTGTGCAGAGATTGGATGCACAGATTGGTAATAGTGACAAACAAGTTGGAAGAGCTTTGTGAAGTTTGGAGGTGATGAGTTACTGGCAGAATTGAAGCTGTGAGGATGGGCCGTGAGTCATGCTTGGGTAGCTCTGTTGGTAGAGCATTTGCCCGCAAAAGGCAAAGGTCCTACGTTTGAGTCTCGGTCCATCACACAGTTTGAATCTGCCAGGAAGTTTCATATCAGCACACACTCTGCTGCAGAGTGAAAATCTCATTCTATCAAGTTGGAAGATGATAGAAGTGCACATAGTCTTGCTGCAGTAAAACTTACCCCCATATCTTTCTACATGAAGAACAGAATGTGATTCTAGGGTGAACAGAAATGCCTCTTTTGGAGAACTGCTTGCTCCCAGACACAGAGATAATTCAGAAAACTCAAAAATACTACTGCACAAGATGAAACATGTTTTGAGTTCTTATCACTGTAAACTGAAACAGTAAAATGTGATATTTCATAATAATTTGATACAAGTATTAGAACAGCTAACAAAGTTTGTTCAAAGTTACAATCTAAGAAAAAGTTCTTTCCTCACTTCAACAAATCCACAAGATTGTTGAAGCTTTACAGAATCTCAAAATTTAGCACAAAGTTCAATGTGAGATGCATTTGATAGTTTCCAAAGAACACCAGTGTCAATACTCAATCAATATCTTCACTGTGCGATAACAATGGTGATGTTATCGATGATAGTGCCACTAAAGCAGCATTGCTAAACATGGTTTTCCAGAATAAGATGACAAAGCAAATATTCCAGAATTTGAACAACTACCAACGTGAGTAACTTAGAAGCAGATATCCTTGGTGTAACAAAGCCCTTAAAACTCTTAAGAAAGGCATGGCTTCCAGTTTAGATTGCTTACCTGTCAGGTTCCTTTCAGAATATGCTGTTACAATAGCTCCATACTTAGCAGTCGTATATAACCACTCTCGCATGTAGAATGATCTGTACCCAAAGACTGGAAAGTTGCACAAGTCACACCACCAGTCAAGAAAGGTAACAGGAATAATTTTCTGAATTACAGATCCATATCACTACATTGATTTGCAGTAGGAGTTTGGAATGTATGTGTGCTTGACTGTTGTGAATTGCCTTCAAGAAAATTATTTATTGACAAATAGGCAACACAAACGCAGAAAATATTTTTCTAGTAAAGCACAACTAGCTCTTTATTCCATGAAGTAATGAGTACTACTGACAGTGGACATCAAATTGATTCCATATTGATACATTTACAGAAGACTTTTGACACTGTTACTCACAAGTGACTTCTAACTAAATTGTGTGCTAGTGAAGTATTGTCTCAGTTGTGAGATAGGATTTTTGATTTCCTGTTGGAATGGTCACAGTTCATAATAATTGATGGAAGATCTTTGAGTAAAACAGAAGGAATATCTGGCATTTCCCAAGGAAGTGTTACAGGCCCTCTGTTGCTCCTGATCTACATAAATGATTTAAGAGACAATTGTGAGCAGCCTACTTAGATTGTTTGCAGATGATGCTGTCATGTACATCTACATCCATACTCCGCAAGCCACCTGACAGTGTGTGGCGGAGGGCAACATCATAGAAAGACATCAGATGATCAAAACAAATAGCAAAATGATTTTGAGAAGATTGATGCAAAAAGTGGCAATTGACTCTAAATGATGAAAAGTGTGAAGTCATCCACATGGGCACCAAAGGAACCCACTAAATTTCACTTACCTAATAAATCATACAAATATAAGGGCTGTAAACTCAAGTAAATACTGAGGTATTACAATTACGAATAACTTAAATTGGCACATTCACATAGATAATGTTATGGGGAAAGCAAAAGGAAGACTGAGATTTATTTGGCAGAGCACTTAGAAAATGTAACAGGTCTACTAAAGAGACTGCTTACTTTATATGTGTCCACCCTCTTCTGGAGGATTGCTGTGTGATGTCGGATCAACATCAGATGGGACTGACAGAGGACACTGAGAAAATTCAAAGAAGGGCAGCTTGTTTTATATTATTAGAAATAAGGGAGAGTGAGTGCTGGGGATATGATATATGAATTGGAGTGGCATTTATTAAAACAAAGGCATTTTTCACTGTAGCAGCACCTTCGTGTGAAATTTTGTTTGCCAACTTTTTCCTCAGAGTGTGAAAATGTTTTGTTGGTGTCCACCTGCATTGAGAGAAATGATCATTATAACAAGAGAAATCAGAGCTCGCATGGAAAGATTTAAGTGTTTATTTTTCCTGTGTGCTGTTCAAGAGTGAAATGGTAGAGAAGAAGCTTAAAGGTGGTTCAATGAAATCTCTGCCAAGCACTTAATTGTGAATTCCAGAGTAATTGTATAGATATAGATGTAGATTAAAAAAAAAAAAACACTTCAATTATCATTCAATTTTTTTTACTCATCTCAAGTGTTGTTAAAATTGTCAGCTTCAGGATACGGTTTACAATGACACACACACACACACACACACACACACACACACACACACACACACACACACACACACACACACACACACACAAATGGTTAGACACAAAGGACCAGTTTTGGGAGCCCTTTTCAATAATACTACCTTTTTCCATGATTGAAGTTTCAAGTTTAGCTTGTTATCTTCATTTTACAGCAGATTCCAGCCAATGTAAGGTTCACAGTTGTTTTTGCCCTTACCAGTTTACCTATAACATATTCTACCCCAGAAATAATGGGCACGTTGTTTCCAACAAAAATTGTGTCTATGGAAGGGCTGATCGATCTTTTATGATCTGTATGTCAATGGTTACAATCCATTGCTAGATTTGTTACTGATGCTGATGCATGAAGACAATGTGTTGTCTGAGGAGTAACAAAAATTCACAGCTCTCTGAAGTGTGTGGCAGTGACTGTGGGCATCAGCTGCGTAATGACTATCAGTGACTGCTATTCCGTACCATCATCTCTCATTCTGTGCTTGCTTTGCCTATGAGAACTATGTCTTATTTTTGTTAATGTGTTTACATTTCTGATGTTGCTTGTTTGTTGGGAGGGGGGAGGGGGGGAGGAATCTTGTGGCTTATAATTTTTTGCATGTAGTGAGTGGGTGTAAATAAACTACCATCAGTATCGGAAGTGCCTCTGTTATAGAAAATTATAAGCAATGTTAATTTGTCTATGAGTTTCTTAACACAAAAAATCCTGGCTTAAAAGTGGGAGACAGGGTAATATGCAGGTGAGAGGTTCTGCTTAAACATCATGCATGAGTTAAGAAGAGTGAAAAGCTAAGTGTATTGTATGTAACAGAAATGGGAGGGGGTGGTGGAAAATAGACAGGTAAGACAATGAAAGATGTAGAAAACTAAAATGGAGTGAAGAAAAGAGTAATTATTGTGAAAAAATGCTGAAACAGAAGAAATTAATGTAAATTAGGGCCAGGTGGGTGGCGAGAACCGAGGACATGTTGTAGCATTAGTGGCCACCTGGTGTCTGAGGGAAGAATCCAGATGGCGTGTGTGGTGAAACAGGTGCCAATGTCACAACTGCCATTTTGTAGAGCATGCTCTGTGACAGGATATTATGTGTTGCCAGTGTACACCCTCTGCTTATGCCCATTCATAATTTGATGGTACTCATCCTGATGTAAAAGGCCAATCAGTGTTTACATAACAGCTAATATGTAATCTGGTGTTTCACAGATGGCTCTCCCTTTGACAGTATATGTTTTGCCAGTTACAGGGCTGCTGTAGATGTTGGTAGGAGGGTGTATGGGGCAAGTCTTGCAGTGGGGATGGTCACAGGGGTAGGCGCCATGGGATAGGGGTTGGGAGCAGGAGCGTTGGGTCCGACAAGAATACTGGGAGGGTGACAAAAAGCTATTCTAGGTGTGGTGGGCAAAATTTCAGACAGAATGGACCTCATTTCAGGGCACGATTTTAGGAAGGCATGGCCTTGTCGAAGTAGCTGATTAATACATTCCAGACCAGGATAATACTGAGTCACCAATGGTGTGCTCTGAAGCTGTTTTTTAGGGGGTCATCAGTACCAGGATTGGATGTGATGACCTGAGCAGTTTGCTTTTAAACGAGGCTGGTGGGGTAATTACATGCAGTGAAGGCTGGTGGGCGAATGGTGATGTATAGCTGTAAAGTGTCTGCATCCAAACAAATATATTTGCCTTGAATGCCAAGGCTATATGGGAGGGAATGTTTGACATGGAAAGGATGGCAGCTGTCAAAATGTAAGTACTGTTATTTGTTGGTAGGTTTAATGTGCACGAAGTGTGTATCTGGCATTTGTTGAGAATGAGATTTTTTGTATTGATTTGAGGCAAGAGACCAAACAGTGAGGTCATTGGGCTTGTCAGGTTAGGGAAGGGTGGGGAAGGAAGTCAGCCGTGCCCTGTGAAAGGAACCATCCCGGCATTTGCCTGAAACGATTTAGGGGAATCACAGAATACCTAAATCAGGATGTCCAGATGCGGGACTGAACCGTCGTCCTCCCGAGAGGATGAGATCAACATCAGTGAAAGTGGCATGGGATTCAGAACAGGACCATGTGAAATTTAACTGGGAGAAGGTACTCAGAGATTCCAGGAATTTTAACAAGTCAGCCTCACCGTGAGTCAACATGGTAAAAATGTCATCAATGTACCTATACCAAACCAGGGGCTGAAGGATTATGGAACCCAGGAAATGGCCTCCAAGTGACCCCTGAAAAGGTTGGTGTAGGAAGGAGCCATCTTGGTTCTCATGGCCATACTCATGATCTGTTTATATGTCTGCCCCTCAAAGGTGAAGTAGTTGTTGGTAAGTATAAAGTTGTTGAAGGTGTGTAGGGAGGCTGTCATAGGTCTGGAATCAGATGGGCGCTGACTGAGGAATTGTTCAGCAGTAGATAGACCATGTGCGTGGGGGATGTCAGTATAGAGGGAGGTGGCATCAATGGTGACAAGCAAGGTGTGTGGTGGGAGTGGGATGGACATGGATTTCAGATGATCAGCTAAGGCAGATGTACATTTGGTGGGTGCTTTGAAGTCAGTAAGTGGGATTGCCCTGATGATTTGCTTTGTGGATCTTAGGAAGAAGATAAAAGGTGGGGGTGTGTGGTTTGGGTGGGGTGGGAAGTTGTATGGATTGGGGTGTTAGTCCTGGTGAGGGGCCTGAGTTTTCTAGGAGGGACTGCAGGTCAGTTTGAATCACAGGGATGGGATCTTGATGGCAGACGCTGTGTGTAGAGGTGTCACCAGCTGGTGTAGACCGTCAGTAACATACTCCTTTCAGTTAAGTACTACAGTGGTAGATCTACTGAGAGGATAATGATGATGTCATCAGCTTTTAGGGAATGTAGAGCCTGGAGTTCTGCAGAGGACAGGTTAGGTTCATGTTGTAGGGACCTGAGGAAGGATTGTGAAACAATGCTGGATATCAGTAATTCTTGGAAGGCTTGTAAGGGATGATTTTGAGGTAGTGGTGGTGGATCAAGTTGGGATCATGGCCTGAAATGTTCAAGGCAGGTTAAATGTCAGATTTGCTGTTGGAAAGGTTTTGGGATTGGGTGCTGCAAATTGATATTTCCAATTGATATTACGTGTGAAGGGAAGTAGATCCTTCATGAAAGCAGCATGCTCAAATGCAGGTTTAGGGCTGAAAATGAGACCCTTATATAATACAGATAATTCAGAAGAGGAGAGTGATTTAGATCAGAGGTTAAGGATACTGTATTGTTATGGCTGGTTCTTGTGATTATGGGTTATTCTTGGTCTGGGTGGCAGTGGTGATGGCTGTGGGATGCTAAGGAGATTAGCCAAGCTCGGTTTGTAGGAGAAGAGTAGTGAGTGATGGTGTGGCTGTTTAGGGAGCTACAGAGGGCAGGAAGGAATACACCTGTGTTCAGGTAGTTTAGGAGAAGGTGGGATAGCTTCTTGAGGTGAAATCTGGCTTGTTGTTGCAGTTTGAAGTCGGTTTGGTGGATGATACCCTCCAAGGAAACATGAGGGGCAGATAACTGCAGGATTTTGTAGAAGGAGAGAAGTCTGGTGGTGTGGAAAGTGGCTGATGAGCCATACATGTCACAGATAAGTGGGTGAGAGCAAGAGATTTCTGTACTTGGAACTCACTGACCAGTTAAAATTCCTGGAAACTCTGAATATCTTCTCCCAGTTAAATTTCACATGGTCTTATTCTGAATCCATGCCACTTTCCTTGATATTGATCTCGTCCTCAGCAAGGGCCAACTACACACTTGCATCCACATTAAACCTACCAACAAACACCAGTACTTGCTTTTTGACAGTTGCCATCCTTTCCATGTCAGACGTTTCCTCCTATACAACCTTGGCATCCGAGGCAAATGTATTTGTTCAGATGCAGACTCTGTAAAGCAATACACCACCATTCTCACATCACATCAGCCTTTACTGCACGTAATTACCCCACCAGCCTTGTTCAAAAGCAAATTTTTCACGCCATCACATCCAGTCCTGGTACTGCTGACCCCACCAAGAAACAACTTCGGAGCACCACTCGTGACTCACTATTATCTGATCTGGAAAGCATTAATCAGCTACTTCAACAGGACCATAATTTCCTAGAATCATGCCCTGAAATGAGATCCATTCTGTCTGAAATTTTGCCCACCACACCTAGAATAGCTTTTTGTCGCCCTCCCAGTATTCTTGTCGGACCCAACGCTCCTGCTCCCAACCCCTATCCCATGGCGCCTACCCCTGTGACTATCCCCACTGCAAGACTTGCCCCATGCACCCTCCTACCACCATTTACAGCAGCCCTGTAACTGGCAAAACATATACTGTCAAAGGGAAAGCCATTGTGAAACGGCACGTCATATACCAGCTGTTACGTAAACACTGTTCGGCCTTTTACATCGGCATGATTACCACCAAACTATCAATTAGGATGATTGGGCATAAGCAGAGGGTGCACACTGACAACACATAATATCCTGTCACAGAGCATGCTCTACAAAATGGCAGATGTGACATTGGCGCCTGTTTCACCACACACGCCATCTGGATTCTTCCCTCAGACACCAGGTGGCCACTAACGCTACAACATGTCCTCGGTTCTCACCACCCACCTGGCCTTAATTTACATTAATTGCTTCTGTCTCAGCATTTCTTCACAATAACTACTCTTTTCTTCTCTCTGTTTTAGTTTTCTACATCTTTCATTGTCTTACCTGTCTATTTTCCACCACCCCCTCCCACCTCTGTTACATAAAATACACTTAGCTTTTCACTCTTCTTAACTCATGCATGATATTTTAAGCAGTAATCTCTCACCTGCATATTACCCTGTCTTCCACCTTCAAGCTCTCAGGTTTTCAAATCTCATGTGATGCATTCCCCAACAATCAGGCTTTCCTTCTCATCCTGTGTGTTAAGTCTCCACTGACCCATGGTTCTTGGTGACTTTCCTGAAAACTACTCCTTGTCCTAGACCTCTTCAGTCTTTTTCCCCTCACCCCTCTTCCTTCCTCTTCAACCCTTCCGCCTGAAGAAGGAGCTGTTGGCTCTGAAAGCTTGCCTTGTTACAACCTTCTTTCGTGTGTGTGTTCTGCTGCCGCCTGGTGAGTAGACTTTTTATCTATCCAATTAAAGTGTTCTATATTTATCTTGTGTAATATCTAGATTTCAATTGTTATATGATTATCAAGTACATTGCTAAAAGCTGGAACGTGCAAATATTATTCATTTTTTTATTTATTTATTTGCACCTCTATTTTGTAGGACCAAATTGAGGAGCAAATCTCAAAGGTCATGGAACGTGTCAGTGCATGAAATTACAACATAAATGTAATAATAGAAAAAGTAAAATGTTTGAAGCCATAATTTTAAGTAAATGCAATCAACAATATAACAGCACACGGATTACTGCAAAGATTTTTGAATCCTTGTGGTAGCTTGTCAAAAATGGATGCAGCAGTATACTACACAACTTTCTGCAAAAAAAAAAAAAAAATTAAGGAAGTCTGTTCCAAATGCAGCTTTGATTTCTGCCGAGTATTAACTGAATGAAAGCTACTAATTCTTGGGAATAAGCTGATATTGTTAAAAAGAAATGACAGTAAAGAATATGAAACTTCCTGGCAGATTAAAATTGTGTGCTGGACCGAGATTTGAACTCGGGACCTTCGCCTTTTGCGGGCAAGTGATCTACCAACTAAGCTACCCTACCACGCCTCACGACCTGTCCTCACAGCTTCAGTTTCACCAGTACCTTCACAGAAGCTCTTCTGCGAACCTTGCAGAACTAGCACTCCTGGAAGAAAGGATATTGCAGAGACATAGCTTAGCCATAACCTAGGGGATGCTTCCAGAATGATATTTTCACTCTGCACTGCAGGGTGTGCTGATACGAAACTTCCTGGTAGATTAAAGCTGTGAGGATGGGTCATGAGTTGTGCTTGGGTAGCTTAGTTGGTGGAGCGCTTGCCAACAAAAGGCAAAGGTCCCGGAGTTCGAGTCTTGGTCCAGCCACAGTTTTAATCTGCCAGGAAGTTTCATATCAGCGTGTACTCCACTGCAGAGTGAAAATTTCATTCTGGAAGCATACTCTACGCTGTGGCTAAGCCATGACTCCACAATATCCTTTCTTCCAGGAGTGCTTGTTCTGCAAGGTTCACAGAAGAGCTTCTGTGAAGTTCAGAAGGTAGGTGATGAAGTACTGGCAGAATTGAAGCTGTGAGGACGGGTCATGAGTCTTGCTTGGGTAGCTCAGTTGGTAGAGCACTTGCCCGTGAAAGGCAAAAGTCTCGAGTTCGAGTCCTGGTCCAACACACAGTTTTAATCTACCAGGAAGTTTCATATCAGTGTGCACGCCACTGCAGAGTGAAAATTTCACTCAGTAAAGAATATATATATTAAGAGGCCAATGTCAAAATACCCAGACTAGTGAACCGGGGCGACAAGAGGTTTGCGAACTTACATCACTTATTGCCCGAACTGCCCGTTTTGGAGCCAAAAATATCCTTTTAGAATGGAAAGAGTTACCCCAAAATATAATACCATATGACATAAGCGAATGATAATAAGCAAAGTAGACTAATTTTCTTGTTGGAATGATCACTTACTTCAGATACCATTCAAATAGTAAAAATGGCAGCATTAATTCTTTGAGCAAGATTCTGAAGGTGGGCTTTGCACAACAGTTTACTGTCTATCTGAAAACCTAGAAATTTGAACTGTTCAGTTTCACTGATCAAATGCCCATTCTGTGACATTAAAAGGTCGGGTTTTGTTCAGTTGTGTGTTAGAAATTGTAAAAACTGAGTCTTACTATGATTTAGCATTAGTTTATTGTCTAAAAGCCATGAACTTATGTCATGAACTGCACTATTTGAAACAGAACCAATGTTCCACACAACATCCTTTACTACCAAGCTATTGTCATCAGCAGACAGCAATATTTTAGACTTACCTGTAATACTAGAGGCCGTATCATCTACATAAATAAGGAACAGGAGTGGTCCCCACACTGATCCCTGGGGCACTTCCAATTGAGTTGGACCTAGTTATAACGGCAGTGTATAACTGCTCTCCACAAGCAAAAACATTTAGGTCATCTACATCAACCTCTATACTGAACACAGTTGGATATTAATGTGAGAGGTACAATGAAATATAATGAAAACTATTTTATGACCTGCATGATAAGGTACAAGTTGCTAGAAGCACTATAATTATCTCATTTGACCTGTGTCATCTTTCACAGATAAAGTAAAAATACTGATGCAAAAGCATTTTCTGTCTTACATGTTACACATTATGATACTAGATAAAAAATCATTAGTGTCATATCTCACTGAGGAACTTAAAACTTTCAGCACAGGGTAGGAGCTTGTAGAAGAACTATGGCTCAAGTTTAGAAGAATAGTTGATCATACTCTGGACAGATATGTGTACCCAAGTAGAACAGTTCATAATGGTAGCGAACCTCCGTGGTGTACAGTCACCATAAAGAAACTTCTAAAGAAACAGAGACTGCTGCACAATAGGTAAAAACAAAGCATAGGACTGTAGATAAAGATGTGCTGAATGAAATTTGTTTGGGTGTGAAGGGAGCAGTGTGTGGTGCCTTCAGTGACTACTGTGGCAGAGTCTTCTCAAATCATATTTCACAAAACCCAAATAAATTTTGGTCATATGTAAAGGCTATTAGTGGTGCCAAAGTTACTGTCCAGTCCCTACCAAATGAGACAGGAACTGATATTGAGGGTAGTAAAGCGAAAGCTGAAATGCTTAGCTCCATTTTCAAATGTTCCTTTACAAAGGAAAACCCAGAAGAATTTTCCCAATTAAATCCATGTGCCACCGAAAGGGTGAATGAAATAAATATTAGTGTCAGTGATGCTGAAAAACAGCTGAAATTGTTAAAATTGAACAAATCTCTAGGGCCTGAAGGCATCCCTGTCAAATTCAATACTCAGTTAGCAGCTGAGTTAGCCCTTCTTTTGACTGTAATCTATTATAGATCCCCTGAACAAAAAACCGTGCCCAGCTCCTGGAGAAAAGCACACAGGTCACACCTTTCTACAAGAAGGATAGTAGAAGTGATCCACAAAACTATTGTCGAATATCCTTGACATCGGTTTGTTGTAGAATCTCAGAATATGTTCTTAGCTCAAACACAATGAGATATCTTGAACAGAATGACCTCCTTAATGCCAACTTATGTGGAACCCAACTTGCAATTTTCTCACATGACTGAAAGCTTTGGCTCAAGGTGTCAGGCAGAGGCAGTATTTCTTGATTTTCAAAAAGCATTTGGCTCATTGTCATACCTACACTTATTGTCAACAGTACTATCACATGTGGCATCTAAGTGAAATTTGTGACTAGATTGAGGACTTTAGGCAGGAAGGACACAGCATGTTATCTTGAATGCAGAGTCTCATTGTCAAATGCAGAAGTAACTTTAGATGTGCCCCAGGGAAGTGTGTTGGGACCCTTGCTGTTCATGTTGTATATTAATGACCTTGCATTAATAGTAAAATCAGGCTTTTTGCTGATGATGCAGTTATCTATAATGAAGTGCTATCTGAAAGAACCTGCATAAATATTCAGTCAGATCTTGATAAAATTTCAAAGTGGTGCAAAGATTGGCAACTTGCTTTATGTGTTCAGAAATGTACACTTTTGCACTTCATAAAATGAAAAACATTAGTATCGTATGACTATAATATCAGTGAGTCACTGTTGGAATTGGCCAACTCATACAAATACCTGGCTGTAACACTTTACAGGAATATGAAATGGAATGATCACTAGGGCCTAAAAAAACAGTGAAATATGCAAGCATATATGACCTAAAACTTACATAAATACGACATTAAAAAATAAAATATGACTTAATAGAAGTTTATTTAAAGCATTCTTGTTTGTTTACTTAATTTTTTATTCACCATAAAGTAATACAAAATTCACTTCTCAAAATATTGGAAGTATAGTTCTTTCTTTCTGTAGGGTTTGTGGCTAATTTGCACCTATTTTTTGAATGTCTGAATGTTTTATTTTCTAAACACAAAGTACAGTGAAAAGATCATCTATCAAAACAGTAAAACAATGTTTTTATTTCTACATAGTATTTAAAGCATTTCACATTATTTAATACCATAGGTCAATCTTCAGTGTGTGAAAAGTTGCACTGGATCACAAGGTGCATTTTCAGGTTTTCCATTGTCAAAGACATACGGTTGTCACTGAGGATAGTTTTGTACCTGGAAAAGCTCCTCTCCACTTCACATGACATCACTGGAGCATATTTGAAGGCAGCCAGGTCACTGGAGTTCAGCTTTGTTTCAGTATCTTCAAATATTGCGGCATTCCTTGGAAGACTGTCACTAATTTTGCACAGTCTAGAATATCCAGGATTCCATTGGAGAACACTTTGCAATTTGGTTTTCACTTTGTCAGCCACATGACCATGAGCTCAACCCAACTCCTTCTGCAAATGTTGCACAATACTCAGGGCCTCACATAGCTGAGTTCCAACAGCTTCCAGTCGTTTGATGGCTTTTGATATCACTGAAAAATTGGTGTTGATGTATGCCAAGTTGCGAGACAATGTATTTGTAAAAACTTCTTTCACAATTTTGATAGCACTTGATTCATCGCTATCAAACTCACAGAAGATTGTCTTTATTTGGGTGTAGTTGGTGCAGCATTAAGCCAAGAACCCCATCGTGTAAGAACAGGTTTAGGTGGGAGGGACGTTGAAGGTGCTTGTTCCTTGAATTGCTGCACCCGTATCGGAGCCTTCACATAGATTTTCTTGCCACAGGAAATTAATTTGTCCACGTCAGGGTCATTTGATCGCACCTCTTCGGCACCTCTGTACAACGAATGTGCAAGGCAAGTGGCGTACACCATACTGGGGTAGAGAATCTGAAGCCCTTTGGCTGCTTTAGCCGCATATGAAGCACCATCTGTTACAAGCAGCAAAATGTTGTCTCTTTTCACACCAGCTGGCCAGAGTAGCTTCAGAGAGTTGTCAAACAAAATAGCAATCTGTTAAATCTTCAAATTTAACACATATATTTCGGACAACACAACAACACATATAAGTCACTGAGTAAGTGGACCTGTGTACAGGTCGGCATTCGATTAAACACTGAGTCTCAGTCTAGTGGCCGCTGCTCGGCTGGCCGCTTAGGTGGCGCAGCTGCTGCATGGCTGGCAGACAGCGCCGCACGTAGAGGACATGCGTAATTGCGCGGCGGCACTTTGAATAATCGGCGAGTCACAACACTTTTCCCCCCTTTGAAATTGTTGCACTGGTCTTGATGGAGGTGTCCTGGAGATGGCTAACGTCCATAGGCGTTGTTTGGCTCGCCGTAAAGTCTGCAGGAGGAGGCTTCCCGTACGGACGGAAGTGTCCCCGATGATAACGGGTCGAGATGACAGGAGATGTAGGGGTCGAATCTGCTGGGGCCCCATGCACCAATCCGCCCGTTGCGGCAAGTCCAGTTGATATGACAGGAGACATGGGCGATGTGTCGGCGTCCGTTTGAGGAGGAGGCGAGTAGATGTACTTTGACAGAGGATGGCCCTCCGGTTCCTGCATGGGCACATCTCCTGGTGGCGTCCGTTCTGATACTGGCATCGCAATGACGGTGAGAGGGCTGCGTTGTGAGTATTGAGAGATGCCAAGATCCCGAGCATCAGGTAGAGCCAAAGGTGGTGTGGCGGCATTCGGAACAGGCGTTGCTGGCACCCGAGGCCGAAGCTGGTCCGAATGACCCACTGCAACACCCGTGTCCGTCTGGATTTCATACAGGCGTCTGCCACGGTGTCGTAAGATGCGGCCTGGGCCCCATTTTGGCCGCCTGCCATATCCCCGTACCCAGACGAGGTCGTCGGCGGTGAACCGGCCAAGTGAAGGCACCCGTGGCCGTGAGGTGGGAGGCCGCAGAAGATGAAGTAGCGTGCGGGGCTGTCGGCCATGTAAGAGCTCAGCCGGGCTGTGATCGCCCATGGGGGTGAAACGGTAAGACGCTAGGAACTGGAGAAGCGCATCATCAGCAGCAGAAGAAGTCAGAAGTTTCCGCATCTGAGCCTTAAATGTGTGGACCAGTCGTTCAGCCTCACCGTTGGATTGTGGATGGAACGGCGGGGCCGTGACATGCGTAACGCCGTGACGAGCACAAAAATCTGCAAAGTCGGAAGAGGCAAATTGCGGACCATTATCAGTAACAAGAGTAGAGGGGAGGCCTTCCAAAATAAAAAATGCGGGCGAGAGCACTGGTGGTTGCCGCGGTGGTAGGTGACGTGCAACGGAGAATGAAAGGAAAGTTAGAGTAGGCGTCAATTACGAGGAGCCAATAAGTGCCTAAAAAGGGTCCCGCAAAGTCAGCATGAATGCGCTCCCAGGGCTTCTCAGGCAAAGGCCACGGTGACAAAGATGACTTCGGGGCAGCGGCCTGTGACGCACAAGGGCCGCAGGCAGCGACCGTGTGTGCGATTTCAGAGTCGATGCCAGGCCAGTACACATGACGGTGCACCAGAGATTTTGTGTGAGACACACCCCAGTGCCCTTGGTGAAGGAGGCGCAAGACCGAAGCACGCAAAGATGCAGGTACCACAACACGCGGCGAAGCATTTTCGGTGGAAAGGAGGATAACACCATCCCAAGCCGTGAGGCGGTAGCGCAAAGTGTAGTAGTTCCGCAACGGATCAGAAGTCTTAGCGGACGGGCGATCTGGCCAACCATTCTGAATACAGCGTAAAACCCGGGAGAGGGTAGGGTCAGAACCCGTAGCAGCCGCCAGCCTGTCCCCAGTGATGGGGAACCCGTTCACAACCGGCTGCTCGGCAACATCCAGGTGGAAACACAAAAGTTCATCCCTATTGAATGTCTGATCAGGACCCATGGGAAGGCGAGACAAAGCATCAGCATTTGCATGTTGAGCCGTTGGCCGGAAATGAATCTCATAATTGAAACAGGACAAGTAAAGAGCCCAACGCTGGAGGCGGTGTGCAGCCTTGTCGGGAAGCGATGTTGATGGATGAAACAAGGAAACAAGTGGTTTGTGATCCGTAACAAGATGAAATTTTGAGCCATAGAGAAAAACACCAAACTTATGAAGAGCATAAATGATGGCCAAAGCTTCTTTCTCAATTTGAGAATACTTCTGTTGGGCATCCGTGAGCGTTTTGGAGGCATAAGCGATGGGTTGTTCCGAACCGTCAGAAAAACGGTGCGCAAGGACTGCACCGACCCCATATTGAGAGGCGTCTGTGGCAAGAACAAGATGTTGGCCAGGTCGATAAGTAGCCAGGCACGGGGCCTGTTTCAGCATAGTCTTTAATTTCCGGAATGCCGCGTCACATGACACGGACCAGTGAAAAGGCACGTTTTTATGCAACAGGCGATGCAACGGCTGAGCCACCGACGCCGCAGATGGTAAAAACTTGTGATAGTATGCTATTTTGCCCAAGAAGGCCTGCAGTTCCTTAACAGATGTAGGGCGAGGAAGGGCATCGATCGCAGCAACAGTGTGTTGAAGCGGACGAATACCATCCCGAGAGAGTTGAAACCCCAAGTACGTGATAGATGCCTAAAGAAATTGTGATTTCTGAAGATTACACTTAAGACCGGCAGTCTGTAAGACATTAAAAAGTGTGTGGAGATTGTGAAGATGTTCTTCAGTGGTGGAGCCAGTGACAACTATGTCGTCCATGTAATTGATACACCCCGGGACAGGGAGCAATAATTGTTCCAAGAATCGCTGAAAAAGAGCAGGGGCGCTAGCAACCCCGAATGGCAAGTGTTGCTATTGATAGAGGCCAAAAGGCGTGTTAACGACCAGAAACTGCCGGGAAGCAGCGTCGAGAGGAAGTTGATGATAAGCTTCTGACAGGTCAATTTTAGAAAAATACTGTCCTCCAGCGAGTTTAGTGAACAGTTCTTCAGGACGGGGCATAGGGTAAATGTCGATGAGGCATTGAGCATTTACAGTGGCTTTGAAATCGCAACAGAGACGAATATCACCATTGGTCTTAACAACTACAACGACAGGAGAGGACCACTCACTGGAAGTGACAGGAAGCAAGACCCCTGAAGCAGTGAGACGATCCAACTCCCGTTTTACCCGATCACGAAGGGCCACAGGAATGGGCCGAGCCCAAAAAAACTTAGGCCGAGCAGTAGGTTTGAGCGTGATATGAGCTTCAAAATCGTTTGCATGGCCTAACCCAGGAGAAAAAAGGGACGAAAATGTCGTCGACAAGGAATCCAGTTGAGCATAAGGAATAGCGTCAGAGACAATATTGACAGAGTCATCTATGGAGAACCCAAAAACGCGAAAGGCATCGAAACCAAAAAGATTTTCTGCGTTGCTCTGGTCGACCACAAATATGGGAACAGTGCGAACGACGGATTTGTAAGATACCTCAGCATTAAACTGTCCCAAGAGAGAAATCTTCTGTTTATTGTACGTCCGTAATTGCCGAGTGACAGGGGACAGGAGTGGAAAACCCAGCTGAAGATACGTCTGAGAATTAATTATAGTGGCAGCAGAACCGGTATCCACTTGCATGCGAACATCTTGACCAAGGATTTGGACAGTGAGGAATAACACAGAATCAGAGTCAGCGTCATGTTCATGAACATCGTGTATGCGGTCGGATTTACAAACGGAAGACACATGACCTTTCTTTTTGCAATTGTGACACACAGCCCAACGTTGGGGACAATCCTCGCGTGAAAGTTTCGTAAAACACCGCGGACATGAAGGAAGTTGCTGGGGATTTTGCTGCAGTTTCTTAGTGGGTTGTTTACGGCTAGGCCGAGGCTGCACGTGGGAGCATACTGTGGCCACGTCGGCCGGCGGGGACGTGCCGCACGCGTCGTCAACAGCGCACAGAGGTTGTATTTCCCCGACGTCACCCCATGCTTCTATTTGCGCCCCAGCGGCGCGAGAAATTTCAAAAGACTGCGCAATGGAGAGAACTTCATCTGGAGTCGGATTCGCCAACTGAAGGGCACGTTGCTGAACTTCTTTGTCGGTCGCCGACCGGATAATAGCATCCCGTACCATGGAATCGGCATAGGATTCTTTGTGAACGTCAGTAACAAATTGACACTTTCGACTGAGGCCGTGAAGTTCAGCAGCCCAAGCGCGATAGGACTGATTTGGCTGTTTTTGACAACGATAAATGGCAACATGAGAGGCTACCACATGTGTTTGCTTTTGAAATTAGACAGACAGAAGTGAGCACATTTCAGCAAAGGACAAAGGCGCAGGATCTTTCAAAGGAGCCAATTGCGATAACAACCGATACATTTGAGGTGAAATCCAGGAAAGGAACAGAGACTTACATGGTTGTTCGTCCATGACATGAAATGACAAGAAGTGCTGTTGAAGACGTTTTCCATAATCAGACCAGTCTTCCGCCGTCTCGTCGTAAGGAGGAAAAGGAGGTACAGCCAACGACGAGAAACGCCCCGCATTTGACGCCGCGACGAAATCGCGAATCGCCGCTGTTAGAAGCGTTTGCTGTTTAAGGAGATTTTGCAAGAGCTGCTCGACAGTAGCCATGGAACCCTGTGAGTCAACGGTGAAAAGGAAAAATCCCATCCTCATCACCAATTGTTAAATCTTCAAATTTATCACATATATTTCGGACAACACGACAACACATGTAAGTCACTGAGTAAGTTGACCTGTGTACAAGTCGGCATTCGATTAAACACTGAGTCTCAGTCTAGCGGCCGCTGCTCGGCTGGCCACTTAGGTGGCGCAGCTGCTGCATGGCTGGCAGACAGCACCGCACGTAGAGGACGTGCATAATTGCGCGGCGGCACTTTGAATAATCGGCGAGTCACAACACAATCGTCGAATTGTTTACTCTATCGAGAGCTTCACACGTTAGTAGGAACATATCTCCAGGGCCATCAACTTTTAGAACACCAACAACATCATTTGCATTATATCGCCCACTAATATCCGTAGTT
This sequence comes from Schistocerca cancellata, assembly GCF_023864275.1. Classification (NCBI taxonomy): domain Eukaryota; kingdom Metazoa; phylum Arthropoda; class Insecta; order Orthoptera; family Acrididae; genus Schistocerca; species Schistocerca cancellata. Next base: position 604,929,156 of record NC_064632.1, on the reverse strand, counting down.
TCATCTATCGACAGCCAGATCTTTTGCTCAGCAATAGGAATTCGTATTTTGTTGAGCACATCATTGTAGCATACAGATAAATAGTTCTTTCTCAGTGTCGATTCATCTGGAACTGGATGTGTTGTGTAGTTCTTCAAGTACCGTCTGAAGCATGGATTCTTCAGCTTTTCCAATGGGATGTTGCAGGACACCATCATCTCACACAAATCCTTGCAGAATGATTGCGCGGTTGACAATTGACCTGTCTGTTCCAATAACAGCGTTTGCGTGCTGTTATTTTCAGCACTTCGTTTCACATAGCTGCTGTGTTTAGTGGTATTACAGTGTTGTTGCACATTAAAGTGCTTTAACTTCACACAGTTTACAAAATAATATTTTCCTATCAGTACTAAAGAACTTCTCTCCAAATTCTCGAACATATCCTCGCAACTTCACGCTGTCGGAGCACTTTGCTTTAGGCATGTTGAACAAGGCAAAGGCTGAATTCAAACTGATTACTGGGAACACCTGTGTGACTGCGATGATTATTACAGCAGAAGTCGCCTTTGTTGGCTCTGAGAGCGTATTGTCGACTCTGTGCAACAATGTTTTATGTTCGCAAAATGACTGTTGTGGTACACCGAGTTTCTGCTACAGTCCTGAGAAATAAAGCTGTGTACTAATTTATCTGTTTATCTTTCATAATAGCACGTTAAATATTGTCTCGTGAGCAATATATTCATTTTCTTATTCGTGTGTCCCGTAAGATACGAGAAAAACGGTATATGCATTTTAGGTAAACGTTGACGGAAATATGACCTATGATATTAAAAGTTAGCCGCAATGTGACCTATTACTAAAATTTGTTGAAATATGACTTTATACGCACAATCAAAATACATTTTTTGACTATAAAAAGCCTAAATTTGTGTATAAATTGTTCTAAAATTCACCCTCTAGTTTAAAAAAAAAAAAAAAATGACTTGTCATTGAAATCCTATTGGCAGAATACTGGGGAATTGGAATCAGCCGTCATAGGGGATTGCTTACAAATCACTCATGTGACTGGTTCTAGAATATTACTCAAGTGTGTGGGACCCGTACAAAATAGGACTATCAGGGAATATTGAACATATACAGAGAAGGGGGAGTGTGGATAGCCACAGGTTTGTTTAATCTGTGGAAGAGTGTTACAGGTATACTGAAGGAACTTAACTGGAAGATCCTCGAAGATAAATCTAAACTATCCCTAGAACATCTATTAACAAAGTTTCAAGAACTGGCTATAAATGATGATTCTAGGATTACAGTACAATCCCCTACTATCATTCGCACAGGGACCGTGAGAATAAGATCAGAAAAATTATATCACACACAGAGGCTTTCAAATAACCATTCTTCCCATGCTCTGTACCTGAATGGAACAGGAAGAAACCTTTGCAGAGTATAAATGTAGATGTGGATTAGGTGATGTTGGCATCCAACTTTTTGTTTCATACACTCCTGGAAATGGAAAAAAGAACACATTGACACCGGTGTGTCAGACCCACCATACTTGCTCCGGACATTGCGAGAGGGCTGTACAAGCAATGATCACACGCACGGCACAGCGGACACACCAGGAACCGCGGTGTTGGCCGTCGAATGGCGCTAGCTGCGCAGCATTTGTGCACTGCCGCCGTCAGTGTCAGCCAGTTTGCCGTGGCATACGGAGCGCCATCGCAGTCTTTAACACTGGTAGCATGCCGCGACAGCGTGGACGTGAACCGTATGTGCAGTTGACGGACTTTGAGCGAGGGCATATAGTGGGCATGCGGGAGGCCGGGTGGACGTACCGCCGAATTGCTCAACACGTGGGGCGTGAGGTCTCCACAGTACATCGATGTTGTCGCCAGTGGTCGGCGGAAGGTGCACGTGCCCGTCGACCTGGGACCAGACCGCAGCGACGCACGGATGCACGCCAAGACCGTAGGATCCTACGCAGTGCCGTAGGGGACCGCACCGCCACTTCCCAGCAAATTAGGGACACTGTTGCTCCTGGGGTATCGGCGAGGACCATTCGCAACCGTCTCCATGAAGCTGGGCTACGGTCCCGCACACCGTTAGGCCGTCTTCCGCTCACGCCCCAACATCGTGCAGCCCGCCTCCAGTGGTGTCGCGACAGGCGTGAATGGAGGAACGAATGGAGACGTGTCGTCTTCAGCGATGAGAGTCGCTTCTGCCTTGGTGCCAATGATGGTCGTATGCGTGTTTGGCGCCGTGCAGGTGAGCGCCACAATCAGGACTGCATACGACCGAGGCACACAGGGCCAACACCCGGCATCATGGTGTGGAGAGCGATCTCCTACACTGGCCGTACACCACTGGTGATCGTCGAGGGGACACTGAATAGTGCACGGTACATCCAAACCGTCATCGAACCCATCGTTCTACCATTCCTAGACCGGCAAGGGAACTTGCTGCTCCAACAGGACAATGCACGTCCGCATGTATCCCGTACCACCCAATGTGCTCTAGAAGGTGTAAGTCAACTACCCTGGCCAGCAAGATCTCCGGATCTGTCCCCCATTGAGCATGTTTGGGACTGGATGAAGCGTCGTCTCATGCGGTCTGCACGTCCAGCACGAACGCTGGTCCAACTGAGGTGCCAGGTGGAAATGGCATGGCAAGCCGTTCCACAGGACTACATCCAGCATCTCTACGATCGTCACCATGGGAGAATAGCAGCCTGCATTGCTGCGAAAGATGGATATACACTGTACTAGTGCCGACATTGTGCATGCTCTGTTGCCTGTGTCTATGTGCCTGTGGTTCTGTCAGTGTGATCATGTGATGTATCTGACCCCAGGAATGTGTCAATAAAGTTTCCCCTTCCTGGGACAATGAATTCACGGTGTTCTTATTTCAATTTCCAGGAGTGTATTAAGGAACCTTTACAGTGGGAATATGGCCAACTCAGAAAAAAGTTAAAGGAAAAAATCATATAGTTGCAAATTTCGGTACAATGGAAGAGGTCATGTTATGAACAACATACTAAAAATTCCCACCTGTGTGGGTAGTTTAAAGGTTGCTTTTTCATGTTTATATAGAATAACTTGGAAACTGGGGCTTATAGAGATAATGTTTCCCAGCACAAAATTTTCTACACAAAAATCATACTCATTTTTCCTCTAGGAGTAATAGTTTGAAAGTAGTGTGTGAATGACTTAAAATTAATGTTTGTTATTAAATTACATGGGTTAAGAACAAATATTAAAGTTTGTGTTGCATCTAAATGCAGTAAGACAGTACTTATGCCTTAATACTTTCCGGCAACCTATCTTCCATCACACTTCTAAACTTCAGCCGCTATCTTTCCTCTCTTCTACACCACAGGGGTGTAAAACAGTGGAAAGATGGCAGCTGAAAATTAGAGGTGTGATGGAAGGTAGGTTGCTGGACTGTGGTCATGTCCTTCCGTGCTTCATAGGTCTGCAAGCTGAAGAGTGACCTGGCGATTCCCTACTCTATCTGCCCCACAGTGTAACCAGAAGAAAAACTACAGGGTGTTTCACAAAGTTATACTGACCTTCTGCAGTGTGTTTTAAGGATCACTGGTGAGACAGTGCACAGATATGCTCAAGGGTGTATATTTTTTTACAAACGGCATTAACATTACATGGAATACAGATATGAATCACCAACAGTATTAACACAACAAAAGCATGTGGACAAAATCTTTATGAATCTCTGCACACTGTTGTACAGTGCTAAAGACAAATTGATTCTTAATCATCCTGTACAGCAGCTGTTGTGTCTTTCTAGGAATACTGCTTGCATTCCCCAACATTTACTGTCCATTTCTCTTATGCAAGTAGACAAAATTACTTCACTGAGCTTGTGTTTATATAGTGGAGTTATTTTCACTTTATTGTATGAGTACGTAGTTGCAGTTGTTAAGTGAGCTTTAATGTAGAATACATTTGTGTACACAATGGTTAAGAAGTGTTTGATTTGTGTGAAGTTATCCATGCTCTACGTAATGTTGGTAGGAAATGGATTGGTAAACGTGATGCCTGGCAGCTGTTTATCATTGACATCACATTGTAAAGCCATGTAACCATGTTCTAGTCACTTGATGGTGAATTAATTAATGACCTGAAAGTTACTGAACTTCTCTCACCATTAATTGCATAAATTTGTTGCATTCAGGAATTCCTGGCACTTGTAGGTGGGCTGCACTGAGTAGACACACTTACCACTCATCCGCAGTATACCTTGCACCTTGCTAGACGGGTATCAGTATTTCTGATGGAATGGGACACACACACACACACACACACACACACACACACACACACACACACACACACACACACATGACCACCACCTCCAGCAGCTTGCACCAGAAAGCAATATGGATGGGGTGGGGAACAGATAGAAGGGTGTGAATGGAGGGAGGGAAGAATGCTGTCCAGTGGAGTGTGCAGGGTCATGACAAGACTGCCACTAGGTGCAGCATTGGGAGGCTGTGGGGCAGGGAGGTGGGGAGAGGTGTGGGTACGGGGGGAGAAAATGGGGAGCAGAATAGGAAAGGAACAGGGAAGAGGAAAGATGGAGTGGGTGTGCTGACAGAGTGGCACACACAGAGGTTGAGGGGACATCAATAGGGAGAAGGGGTGATAGGGCACTGTTGGGTGGCCAGTGTGGGGAAAGTACGTTACTTGGACTGTGTGGAGAAAGTAGGTTACTTACTTACTCACTGGTCATACCGGACTCGAGAGTCCATTACCGCAGCAACGTATTTTCGCCATCTGTCCCTGTCTTGGGCTGTTTCCTTCCATTCACCTTCAATACTTAGGCTCCTCAAATCAGCCTTCACATTGTCCTCCCATCTACGCCTCGGTCTCCCCACAGGACATTTTCCTTCTAGGTGCCCTACCAGTACTCTGCGCGCTGCCCTGCCCTCATCCATTTAAGCTACGTGACCCACCCATTGCAGCCTACGTGATTTAATAATACTGATTATGTCAGGGCTTGAATAGAGTTCGTGAACCTCTTCGTTATGCAGTTTTCGCCACTCTCTGCCAATGTCATCCCTTTTTGCTCCGAAAATTTTCCTCAAAATTTTGTTTTCAAATACTCAAAACAGCTTTTCATTTTGCACAGTGAGAGACCAAGTCTCACACCCATGCAGCATAACAGGTAGAATAATAGTTTTGTATATTCTAATCTTTAAATTCCTAGACAATATCCATGATGAAAGTAATCTATTCAGTGAGAAGTAGCACGCATTTCCGCTCGTAATCTCTTCTTCAGTTCAGATTCAATCTCATTTCTCGAAGTGATGTCCACGCCTAGATACTTACATGTGTTCACTTTTTCAAACTGCATGTCTCCAACTCGTAAAATTTCCTGATCTACTGCTGTTCACTTATCCTTAGACCTACATCTTCACTAGCCTTGATTAACGCATTCGCATTTGCTGTTACAGATTCTTTCCTATCGCTAATGATGTTTAGATCATCTGCATACCCTAATATCTTAATATTTCCATTTAACTCCACACCCTCTGAATTATCTGCTGCCATTCGTACAATATATTCTAGGACTAATTTAAAAAGTAGCAGAGACAGGGCATCTCCCTGCTTAAGTCCGATCTTTATTACAAATTCTTCTGACTCTGACGCGTACTCTACCTTTTGTGTTTTTCAAACTCGCTTCTATAAGTCTAACATACTTCTTTGGTATTCTAAGTTCCAAAAGAATTCTGTACAATTTTGACTGCAATACTGAATCATATGCTTTTGTAAAATCTATGAAAAGATTAATTGTAAGGTTAATTGTATTCGCATTTCTTTTCCAAAATTTGACGCAGGGTGAATATTTGGTCAATAGTTGACCTGTTCCTCCGAAAGACGGCTTGGTAATCCCCCACAATTTCATCTGCATATGGTGTAAGCCTACTTAGCAGAATATTCGAGAAAATTTTGGAACATACTGGTAATAGCGATATCCCTCTATAATTACTACAATCCATTTTGTCACCTCTCTTAAAAATTGAGATCAGAATCGACTCCTGCCACTCTTCTGGTATCATCTCTGAGTTCCATACTTTAGTTATCACTTTGTGAACTACTTCCACCAATTTCTGTGCCCCATTTTTAACTAATTCTGCAGTTATGAAATCTGATCTTGGTGCTTTATGGTTTTTCAATTTGTTGATTGCATCTCTTACTTCCTTTAACGTTGGCTCAGGTATGTGGGTTCTGCTGTATGTATTTCGTATGCCTGCTCATTTCCTGCTTCCTGGTGTACATTTAATAGATGCTCAAAATACGCCCTCCATTTACTTGATATAGCACTGGGGTCTGTCAGTATTCCCCCAGCATCCCCTTGAAGTGCATTTGTCCTAGCCTTGAAACCCTTCCTATACCCATTTATGTCTAGGTAGAGTTCCCTAATGTTTTTTTGTTTTACTGTTTGTTTCCATTTTTGTAATTTGATTGTTCAAATAATCCCTCTTCTTCGCCCATAGCCTATGACCAACTTCCCTTCTCAAGTTCAAGAACTCTTCTTGTTTTCTGTCTCCCGTTCTATCCCAATCTAATCGCGCTTTTCTCCTTTCCTCTACCAATTTCTTGCATTCCTCATCAAACCACGGTTTCCTCCTGTTCTTAATTGTACCTATTCTGACCTTCGCTGCCTCTTTGATATTATTCCTCACAGTGATCCACTGTTTATTTACATCCTCGTCTTGATCTTCGTGTGTCCTGAGAGTATCAAACCTATTTGAAATTCCTGTCATGTACCTTCTTCTAAGGTTTCATCATTTAGCTTGTCAGTGTCGAACCTAACAAATTCTGCATTTGATGTTGCTGTAGATAGCTGTTGGTCAACTTTGGCAACTACAAGAAAATAATCAGAATCGCAGTCTGCTCCCCTGAAAGTCCTAACATTTTCTATATTAGTGTGCCATCTCCGATCTACAAGAACATGATCAATTTGGTTTCGGGTGTGTCCATTCGGAGAGACCCAAGTTGCTTTATGAATGTCCTTCCTTTTGAAATATGTGCTCTCAACAATCATGTCTTTTGAAACAGCAAAATTAACCACCCTTGTGCCATTATCATTCGAAATGTTATGCAAACTTTCTTTCCCAATTGTAGGTTGGAATGCTTCCTCCTTCCCTATCTTCGCATTAAAATCACCTATGGTTAATTTTGTATCATACGAGGAGAACTCATCCCACAGTTGATCTAGTTCTTCATAAAAGCCGTCTTTAACAACCTCTTCAGTGTCCTCAGTTGGTGCGTGTACATTAATTACTACTAGTTTATTCCACCTGCCGGACAACACTATATTATTTGAACTATCACGGATGAACCTTATATCTCTGATTGCGTGAAGCACTTTTCTCTGTACTGCGAAACCTGTTCCGAAACTGTGAGCTTCCGCACCTCCATAGAAAAATGTATAGTTACCCCTCTTTATGCTACCCTCCCCCTGCCACCGAGTTTCTTGAATAGCTGTAATGTCTACATCGTATCTATCTAATTTGTCTAATAATGTCTGGAATGTTCCTGGCCTGTTCAAACTTTTAATGTAGGTTACTGTAGTCTGGGATTATTTATGGAGCAGAGAATGTGGTTTAAGTATAACTCCAATATGCACAGTTCAGAAAAACTGGTGATGCAGGGGAGAATCCAGATGGTCTGTGTTGTGAAGCAGCCATTGAAATTGAGCATATTTTGTTCAGCTGTATGTTGTACCACAGTGTGGTATTCTTTGCTTTTGGCCACAGGTTTTGTGGTATCACCGCCAGACACCACACTTGCTAGGTGGTAGCCTTTAAATCGGCCGCGGTCCGTTAGTATACGTCGGACCCGCGTGTCGCCACTATCAGTGATTGCAGACCGAGCGCCGCCACACGGCAGGTCTAGAGAGTCTTCCTAGCACTCGCCCCAGCTGTACAGCCGACTTTGCTAGCGATGGTTCACTGACAAATTACACTCTCATTTGCCAAGACGATAGTTAGCATAGCCTTCAGCTACGTCATTTGCTACGACCTAGCAAGGCGCCATTACCAGTAAATGTAAAACATGTACCGTCAAGAGTGATGTTCACCAATTATGGATTAAAGTTAAGTATTCCAAAAGCTACGTATTATTTCTCTAGTTTCATTTCTCTGACCTGTTCCAGACCTCACGCCAGCCTGCGTGAGCTTAAACGCCTGCCTTTCGGCTTCCTCCTAGTGGATTGGCTGTCTTGCCAATCCACAACAGGTTTGGTGGATAGGTGGTTGGTAGTTGTACCAAAAGATGTGCAACAATTGCAGCAGAACTGGTCTATGACACAGCTGGTTTCACAGGTGGCCCAGCCTCTGATGGTTTAGGATAAGCCTGTGACAGGACTGGGATAGAAAGTGCTGCATGGGTGGATTGGGCAGGTCTTGCACCTGGGTCTTCCCCTGAGGGATTGGGAGCAGCATAGGGATGGACTAGGACGTTGTAGAGGTCGGGTGAGTGACAGAACACCATTTTATGAGGAGTGGGAAGGATCTTGGGTAGTATGTCTCTAATTTTAGGGCATGATGATAATCACAGTCCTAATGAAGGATGTGGTTCAGTTGTTCCAGTCCAGATGGTGTTGGGTGATGAAGGGGGCATTCCTTTGTAGCTGGTTCTTTGGGTTGGTGGGAGGATTGGGGGTCTCTGGGGAAATGGCATGGAAGATCTATTTGTGGAATCACCAATCCTTCCACCACCCCAAGAATCAGCTACAAAAGCTGTCAACCAATACCACTCTGGACTGTAACAACTGAACCACATCCTGGTTGGGGCTGTGGTTACTTGCCATCATGACCTGAAATGATTGACATCCTACCCGAGATTAATCCTACCTCTTTTAAAGTGGTGTTCCATCACCCACCCAACCTCCACAACATCCTAGTCCATCCCTATGCCACTACCGGTCCCAAGTCCTTGCCGCAAGGACCATAGCCCTATGGAAAACCCAGGTGCACAACCTGTTCAATCCACCCACTCAGCAATTTCTATTCCAGCCCTATCACAGGCTTATCCTATCTCGTCAGAGGCAGGGCCGTGTACGAAAACAGGCATGTTGTATACCAGCTCTGCTGTAATCATTTTACAGCTTTTTATGTGGGTGTGACTATCAACTACCTGCCCACCAAGATGAATGGCTACTGTCAAACTGTGACCAAAATCTAAGTGGACCACCCTGTGGCATAAATATAGAGTTGAATGTAACATGCTTGGTTTCAGTGGCTGCTTCACAATGTGGGTTGTCTGGATCCTCCCCTCCATCAGCTGTTCTGAACTGTGCAGAAGGGAGTAAGGATACAACACATTCCTTACTTCTGAAATTATCCTGGCCTTAACCCATGGTAACCTACTTTCACCACACTCTGCACCCAATAGTTTCTGCCCCCTCTGCCCATTTGCATCCTTCCTATTCACATACCCTCACCCTCCTTGTGAGCCCCTTCTGACAGCACACCCACCCCTTCTTTCCCCTTTCCCTTTCCTCTCATGGTGCGCATCTCATCATGCCTCCTTCCAGTGTCTGCAAGACAATGCTTTTCTCTCCCTCCACCCATTCCCTGCTATCCCTTCCCCTTCCCCCACTCCCTCCAGATTGCTGATTCTTTTCAGTGTGACACTTGCATTTCATTCCTAGCTGCAGGAGTTGATGATAATACATGTGTGAGGTGTGCTTACTTGTGTGGATGAATGCATGTGTGTGTTTCCTTTTTTGAAGAAGGCTTTTGTGTTTTCTTTTTTGAAGAAGGCTTTGGTGGAATGGGTAAATGTGTAACAACCTTTTCGGTGTGCCTGTCTGCAACACAGTGTGTTATCTTTTGTGTTAGTAGCAGTCTATCCTTGTCCTTATACACCGCATTACTGGATGACTAAGAATAAAGTTCCCCTCTAGCAGTGAGGAACAATGTTCAAAGATTTACTTAGATTCTGTCCTTACGTATTTCTTGTGTTAATATTATTAGTAACTCCTATCTATATTCTGTGTAACGTTAATGCATTCTGTGCAAAATAACCACCCTGGGCATGTCTGCAGACTGCTCTGCCAGTGATTCATAAGGTGCACAGCAAAGGGTCAGTATAACCGTGTGAATCACCATGTGGTAGTTTCATATTACATAGTGGGGTAGAGAGCATGAGGAATCACCTGCTCCCTTTTCAGTTTGCGGATGTATAAAGGAGGTAAGTGCATGACCACAACCCAATGACAACATTAATTTCATACCCTTAATAATCTGCAATTTTTTTCCATTCCCTGCAACACGGAAGCTATTAGTCCTAGAGCTAAAATAAATAGGACCTTTCTTATGGAAAAGTTAGTGTTGTTTCATTTTGTGCTGGGAAACATTTTTGCTAGAAGCAGTGGTTTTTTAGTTATTCAAGAAAAAAATAAAAAATCAACCTTTAAATTAGAATGTTCCCACCCACACACCTACACCTCACTGGTCAAGATTTTTACTATGTTTTTATGACACTCCCTCCGAGCATTGTATAAAAAATTGTGGCTGCATGACTTCTTCTATTTACCTTTGCAGCCTTAATTGACTGGGCTAATATCTCTAAACACATAAAAACATTCACACAGTTGAAATTAATATGAAAAAACTAGAGAGGACTGTTACAATTGGCCACATAATCATATTCTCAGAGATATGTAATTGAAAGAATGTGTATAGTTACTAGGATTGTAAGAAATTGCGAGAAACCAGTATAGTTGTCCCACACCAGATGCTCAATCCAGTCTGTCATAGGTGGGTGTTCACTTAGATGATCGTGGGTCAGGAAGGTGACATTACATTACTCCACTAAGGCATTATCATGGTGCTTTTCTCAGTATATTTGTAACAACATTATTTTTCTGCAAGCACAGGAATTGAGTTAATAACTCGAAAACAGTAACTATTGTGTTAAAATGGAAAGACTGGAATTTGGAAACAAATGGATGCAAATACCCATAGTATTATACTTACTCTTACTACACCTGTTTGGTGACGAACTGAATCGTGTGGTACAGATACTATCCAAGAGAAGGAGAAGGAGGAGGAGGAGGAGGAGGAGGAGGAGGAGAGACATCTGGTAGCCTACTGACAAGTTATGCATCCCAGAATAGTTAGGTGAAGCATAAATGTCTGAACAGTACATACACTCCATGTACTAAATGTCTATTGGCCAGCATTTGATAGAACATAATGTTCACTGTGAATCATATGGGGGTGATATTATTAGTGAGTAGAATGTAAATGTTGGAGTTCTATTAATTGCAATTGAAATTATAAAAAAAACCTTAGTGCATATGTAAGCTATGTTAAACATTAATCTCCCAAATCACAGCAGGCTATCAAGTGAACTGCAGATGTGCACTATAAGAATGTGAATAAATATTAACATGGTTCAAGTTTTCAATAGATCTTACACAAGTCTGGCGTACAATACTCACTGATCTGTGTCTACCTGTGACATTCTCACTACCACATACCTGTGGGAATATAATTAAGTGGCCCAGATTAGTACTTTATTGTACTATGGTCCTTCCTACTCTTTTCATACTGGTTTCTATTACGTGAATAGCTTATGTATTTAGAGATAATCCCACTGTAAATATTTCTTAACCCTTTAATGCAACACCTTATTTTAAACTATAAAAATTACCATGTTTTTTATAGTGCCTATATACTGAGAAAAATATAAAAGAAATTTTTCCTTAAAATTAGTATGCACTGTTAACAATTAACAATTAAGTCTTTGTGACTGATCACCTACATAATGCATTAAAGTGTTCATTGTAAACAAAATGGTGGATGCAAACATTATATGTTAAAGTGTAACTCATAAGGTAGAAAATACTTTTGTGTATAAATGATGACACCATGGGTCAGACTAGATAATTATAGTGACTTGAACAACTTCTACTTTATCATATGATGTTCTCACAGGTGGGCATTAGACTAATTTCATGTTCTGATCATAAGATCTACGGGACATAAAATAGTTTTCACACCTATTTTTAAATTATGTAACTCAAAATTATAGATACAATTTTTGTTTACAATTGTAAATCACACAGTTTCAGATAAGCACATGCGCGAATACTGCCTTGTTGTTTTCCTGCTTACGGTACCACACACGTACAGTGGTGATTTCTGAGTGTAAAGCATTTTGTGTTCTGCAGTTTCCTAAGAGCAGATATGTAACTTCAGTTCAGGATATGTTTTGTTTAAAGTTTGTGATCCCCATGTGGCAAAAACATCTCTCAATGGTATAGTCAATTCGAAATGACAGGATGCATGTGTAAAGACAAAGGCATGGGATGACCAAAAATAAAAATGTCTGAAGAGGATGTGGACACTTTCACAACATCTTTCCTAAATAGCCCTAAGAAATCTGTTCGGAAAGCAAGTCTTAAACTTCAGTTGCCAAAGATGACAATGTGGAAGGTTTAACAAAACATTTACACATACATCCGTACCTGTTATAGTTGGTACATGCCTTAAAACCAGATGACTGTGGTGTACAATATAGTGAAGTGTTGCAGCAGGAATGAGACCTTCTTGATTATGCGTTGTTTAGTGGTGAGGCAACCTTTCATCTAAGCAGGAATGTAAATACTCATAATGTTTGTATCTGGGGGTCAGTACATCTTCATGAACCTATACAATATCAAAAAGATTCCCCAAAATTAAATATTGACTGTGCTGTGTCAGATCATATTTTTTTCACTGCAATTACCATTATGGGGGTGGCTTATCTGGATATGTTGCAAGAATGGCTCTTGTCCCAATTAGAAGGTGAACTTGGAAACTTTGTCAACAAGATGGAACCCCTCCCCATTGACATCTCTTTGTACGAAAGTGGTTGAATATTGAGGTTCCTGCCAGTTGGATTGGTCGTAAAGGGTCAGTATAACAGAGCTCTTTTCTGCTGGCTTTCAAGTTCAGCTGACATCACATCGTGCAATTTTTTTTTCCTTTAGGCCTTTATAAAATATCATCTTGATGTTCTGGCGCAACCTAGTGATTTGCTAGAGATGAGGTGCAGAACTGAAGAGGTTATTGCTTTCGTTACTCTGGATTTGTTAACCAAAGTGTGGGAAGAATTGGAGTTTAGGTTGATGTGGGGCATATAACTGAAGGTGCACATATTGAACATTTGTAAGGAAAACTAGTGTAGTTTATCTTTAGTTTAATGTATGATTTGTTGTAAATAGCCTAAATTAAACTGTTGAAACTGAGACATTCTTTTATGGGCTCCCTATACATGAGAGAAACAATTGGTCTAATAGTTTAAGTGCCCTGCTATCATAGTTAAATCTGCAAGAAAGGAACCAAAACATTTTCTGAGCACAGCACAAAATTTTCTTTCTCTCAGAAATCCTGTGCACTGTTTTTTACACACACACCTGGTGCCTCCCCTTTGCAACCCCAAAATCTCTCATGCCTCCTACATATGTTTATTTATTAATTTGTTGGCTTTTTTTAAAAAAGTTTATTAGACAGTAATTTGCAATCTACACTTTATGAAACAAAAGAGGGTTACCAAATATAGAGCAATGCAAAACTATAATATTTCAAAGAAATTGGTAGCAAAAATTAAATCTCATTCTGTGTTCCATACATAACTAATGGTATTGTTTTCACTTGAACAACACTTTTCACATATACCATTTTTTTATGTGATCAAACTCTCAAAAAAATTTAGAACATCAATAACAGGGTTGAAATTGTTTTCCTTTAAGCAGCTCTTGAATGTTCAGTTGTGAATTAGTTAAAACGCATCTCAACTCACTCTCTGCATTCAGGTGATTGTGGTGTTTTGTTTTCATGGTGGCTACTATCAAGAATCTGCCCTCACATAGGTATGTAAACAAAAACTGTACAAGGACTTTTAAGGCTTCCTTTGACATTTCTGGATAAATAGGAAGGAAACTGGCCCAAAATCGTGTTGCCTTTGTAGAAGTTCATTGAATTGTGCGAATAATGGAAAGTTAGTTGGTGAATGGTTGACTTCAGTTTTTTTGGGAAATTCTACGAAAGTGTGGTTCATCTGTAAAGGAGACCACATGTGGGACGCTAGTGCGACCTAGTCTTGTGTACTGCTCGGGTGTTTGTGGTCACATTAAAGGAAGACATTGAAGCAATTCAGAGGTGGAGTGACACAAGTGTTACAGACATGCGTTGGGAATGTCAATGGGAATGTTGTTTTCGAGGAACACTATTGAGAAAATTTAGAGAACTGCCATTTGAACTTGACTGCAGGACGATCTTGTTGCCTCCAACTTATATTGTACGTAAGGACCATGAAGACAAGATACGAGAAATTAGGGCTCATATGGAGGCATACAAACAATCATTTTTCCCTCATTCTGTTTGCCAGTGTAACAGGAAAGGAAATGACTAGTTGTGGTACAGGGTACCCATGCCATGCGCTGTACAGTGGATTGTGGAGTAATGTTGTAGCTGTAGTAATGGGACCATTCAGACAATACTTCCATAGTTGTGTCTTTTCTAAGAAAGCACTTACGATGTCACTCACATCTGTTATTGTGGGCTCCACTTTCAGGTTATTCAATGTTTCAAAAAAGTCTGCAAGATATGCTAGGAAAATTGTAAAGCTATCATCAGTGAATTGATGATGCTCAACTCCCCCTTGACTCGAAACAAATACAGTAGTTCTACCTCTGAGACTTGGAAATAAAGAGCCACAGCACTTGACTTAATTTTATTAACTACACTGATAGCCTCTTTAAGTGCAGTGTTAGTTTTCATGAAGTTTTAGACTCTAGGGCTTGTCTGTGGCATATAAAGATTAGTTGGAGTTTTTCTTTGGCAATACTTAGTGAGCCAGGGCATTACCTAACATGGCTGCTACTCTGTCAGTACAAATTCCCTTAACTCTGTCCCAAGACAAACTACGTTCAACCAATTGGTCAAATATTAAATGCTCTGAATAACCAAGCATCACCCATTGGCATATTTTGTGATGTCTCAAAGGCTTTTGACTGTGTGAATCACAAAATTCTTGTAGATAAACTTAAGTATTGTGGTATGAATGGAACAGTGCACAAATGGTTTAATTCATATTTAATTGGAAGGAAGTAGAAGGTTGAATTTAACAGTACAGATAGTCTGCAAAAGTCAGCGAAATCATCTAGTTAGGGAGGTATCCAGAATGGTACCTCATAGGATTCAGTCTTGGGTCCCTTATTGTTGTTAATATATAATAATGACTTGCTCCTCTTGTGTTCATGAAGATGCAAAGCTTTTTGCTGATGATGGAAGTATAGTGATCACACCCCATAAAAAGAATTACCTGAGAAATTGTAAATAATGTCTTTCAGTAAATTATTAAGTGGTTCTCTGCAAATGGACTCACTAAATTTTGAGAAAATACAGTATATACCGCTCTGTACAGTAAATGATGTAACACCATTGATAAATATAGACTTTGAATGGAAGTCTGTTGCTAAGGCAGAATATTCAAAATTTCTGGGTGTGTGCATTTATGAGAAACTGAACTGGAAGAAACACATTAATGATCTTCTGAAACTGTTAGGTTCAGCTACTTATTCGGTGATAAACATATCAGTAAATTAGCCTGCTGTGCCTGTTACTGCTTTCATATGGCATCATATTTTGGGCTAATTCATTATTAAGAGAAAAAGTATTCATTGCACAAAAGTGTGTAATCAGAATGATAGCTGGAGCCCACCTGAGATCACCTTGCAGACTTTTTCTTTTTTCTTTTTTTTAGCAATGACAAAGACAACTGTGAGTTAACTAGCAAAATACTTCAAATTGAAAAATCTTCTAAACTGCAAGGAACCAACACATGACTAATTTCCAGGCAGCTTCAAAATGAAAAACCCACCTTCACAAGCACCAACACTGCATCAAATTGAACAATACATTTGCTAGCTGAAAAACAATGGAGCGCCAGATGGAGATGGGACATTAGCTGAGATGTGGAAACTGGGAGGGCAGCGGGCAGCTGAAACCATTTATGAGGTTATTAAAGATCGCGGGAAACAAGCCATAATTCATCCACAACATAAAAACAGTTACAGGACAGATACCAACAATTACTGAGACATATCTCTGTTTCCAGCCACCTTCAAAATTATATCCAAAGCTCTACTGAATAAAATAGAAGATGAAGCAGAATACACAATTGGCGAGTACCAAGCAGGGTTCAGAAAAAAACAGATCATGCCCGGAGCAAATTTTTAAATTGAAAACTATCCTCAGGATCAGAACAACATGGAAACATAACACAGTTGTTGCTCTCATGGATTTCAAAAAATCATATGATTCTGTAGATAATCAGACAGTATTCCTAACACTGGGAGAAGCAGATATCTTCAAAAACCCCAAACAATTAGTTGAACAGACATGACTTCTAAAGTTAAATGTCTAGGAGAAGTTTTGGAATCCTTCAGAATAAACATAGGTGTTCGATTATCTTCAATCTTGTCTTAGACAAGGTCATGAGAGAGTGAGACAAAGAACTACAAGAGAGAAACATAGGAATCCATGTAGGACAAGGAAGATGAAGATTTGAGGTGAAATGTCAAGCTTTTGCTGATGATATCACAGTAATTTCTAGGGTCAAAACAGATGCAAAGATAATTATAGAAACATTTCACAAAATTGCAGTATCTAAAACTGAATTATTAATATCATATGAGAAAATGGAATACATTGATAAAAAAGATTGAAGAAAATGGAATTAGTGTAACAACTCATCCAAAACTGATATAATAAATCAGTATCATTCCAGGCAAAAATTAAACACTATGCAACTGTAATTAAACCGGAAGCACTGTACAGATCCGAATGCCTAACACCAAATAAAAGAGGTGAGCAAGAAGAACTGGAAAAGAAAGAAAGGAAAATACTCAGAAAAATTTTAGGACCACAAAAGAACAAAGATAACAGGACAAAGAGGAGAAATGAACATCTATACTACAGAAACATAGAAAATAGAAACTATCACAGACACAATAAGAATAAGGAGATTTAAAAAAATTTATGGTCATATTTACAGAATGAATGACATTAGGCTAACAAAGAAAATTTTTAATTTCATTCATTTCCAAATTACCGTTCTTTTTTTTTTTAAAAAAAAAGGAAAAAAAACAGGATGTCTGGATGAGACAAGAAAGTATATACCTAAGAAAACTTAACATCGCAGAAGACGCCAAAGCGCCAAACAGAACAGGGAAAGTTAAAGGCTACTGATCAATGTTGCAAAGTTTCCTGTCTAACAACGAAATTCACAACCTAGGAGGGTGATGTTAATGATCAGAGGCAGGCGTTGAGCCAAAGCATGAAGCAACTATGGGATGTACCGTTGTCTTAGTTTGTAAGTGGTCTATAATTGGCCAAATTCCGTAATTAAAAAATAGGCGCAAGAACAGTTAACCTTACAACCGGTAGAGAAGATATCTATAAAATATGCCCTATGAGAATTATGGAGACCATTATGTTCGGTATGTACTGACGTATGCAACTTTAGGAAAAAAATTAACTGTTTCCACAGATATCGTACATCTGAAGATGAAACGTGAAAAATCGAAATTATAAACAACTTTAAAATATCATTCTTGCAGCCTGAGGCCATTTCTTCTGTTACTGCTATAATAAACGGTTGCGTTGCTACCAACCCACTACGATGGATAGTCAAGATATGTCCTATATGTAAATGGCTAAGGCCGATTCACACACTCCGTGTATTCATATTGTCCGTGACGTCATGTCATGTCACGTCAAGTGGTCAAGGCACTTATCTCATCTTGCATTGGTGTCCTCAACTATTCTTTTCGCGTGAATTGCGAACTTCGCAAAATGAAAGTCTACCGTTTATATGCGCGAAGCGCACATACACAATGCAGTAGCTTATATACGTGGATGCTGGAGTCAACATTTGTACAAAATTGACATTTATTGGATTCAGGTGCAGGGATAGCGTGTATATTAGAGAAGGGAGATCGAAGTGCAAAACATCACAGAAAGTGCGTGGGTGCGAAAAAGTCATTACGTGGCACAAAAGGGGAATTTCACGCATTATATGAGGAGCTTGAATAAGAGGAATCGCATTTTATTTTTTGGAAAGTGGAAGCTTCAGTTTTTTTCATTTGTTACGTCGAACTACCCCCCAGAATTACTAGAAGGAACACAGTGTTGCCAGCTGCAATCACATCCCGTGAAAATTTGGTTTGTGGGCTAATCCAGTACAGATTTTCGAGAGTTAGTCGTTTCTCCCTCAATACATTTTCCTTCAAGATGGTTTCTTTACATGGTGTATTTGGCTTTTAATAGTTCAGGTGCCTTGTTAGTGTTTGGGTTAGCTAGTGAAACCACATAAATATTGATCACTGATGCTTGTTAGCCTATTTCACACACAATCAGAGAGCCGCTTAACAATAAATAGGCATGCCACAAGTACTTATTTAAACAAAGAACTTGCTGTATCTGCATCTTTCAGTGCATTTCCGTATATAACACTAAAAATGCCTTACAACATACAAATAAATTCGACCTTCTAATTAATCCGATTCTACCAACGCCACCTATAAAGGTGGCGTTGATTCTACCCAAAGTACTTTTTTCTCATGTTGCAGCCATGTTACAGTTCATTACTTCATTTCATTGTGACGAGACGAGACATGACATGACGTGACGGTCAGTGTGAATTGTGTGATACCAAACGTACTAAAAATATTCAATTTGAGCATGTCACTATACAATACTGTTACTTGATATTTCAAATATCAAAGACGTATCAAAATTTACTTTCTTTCTGTTTACGATTTTTGTTATTAGGTTAGCAAAAAGCGATTGTAAGCGCTCCGAATTGTCATGAATCGATAGTAGTTTCTCGTGTCTCCGCGGTAGCGCTGTGTGTCTGACAAGAGCCCTGCAGAATGTAAACGGTGCGTAGGAGTTCCCAGGCAGTGAATTGAGGCGTGAATGTTGTGATTGTGGGAAAGGCTTGCGGCTTAAAGACGTTATTACAAGCTGTGTTAAGTGTGTAAATACGTTCAATCATGAATTCATATGATGAACAGTTTCAGAACCAATACGGTTACAATGTGGGTGACGTAAATTTCGAAGTGCAAGATCAGCTCCAGTTCCAAACATTCCCAGAGAGTTATGACAGCGGTGAACGCAACGATGCAGCCGCGAAAGATATGTACTTCGACCCCACTGCATCTCAAAATTTTTATAATCAAGACTCGTATACTGGGCAGAGATTTCAGAAATCGTGGAACAACGCCGAAGATGAAGAAGAACCGCCTTTGCTGGAAGAACTTGGTATTGACCCTACTCGTATAATGGAAAAAACAGTGGCTGCATTGAACCCATTTCATCGTTATGGACCTACGGATGATGCTGCCTTTTTGCTACAGGATCCTGACCTGGCTGGGCCACTAGCATTTTGTATTATAATGGCAGTTTCACTTCTCGTCACTGGCGGAAAAGCGCATTTTGGATACATTTATGGCATAGCAGTGTCGAGTTGCATCTTGATGTACTGCTTATTGAACCTAATGGCAGCCAAAACAAATATACCATTTCCATTTGTAGCTTCAGTACTGGGATATTGCTTACTTCCAGTACTAACGATACCATTCATTGGTTTATTTGGAAACACTGTTGGTATTTTAATAGCTACATTGGCAGTTATATACAGTAGTCTATCAGCATCACGTTTGTTCGTTACTATACTTGGAGACCAGGATCAGAGAGCCTTAATTGCTTATCCCTGTGCACTCGTTTATGGTGCTTTTGCACTTATAATAATTTTTTAGGTGTTGTGTGCGACATTGACATGTGAGTATTGAATAATGTGAGTCTGTGCAAAATGTTTCAATAATATGTACTAAACTCATAATAAAATTTCTAATATTCTTCCTTATGTTTTGGTTTTCTGATTGCTCTTACCTTTTCCCCCATTTGATGCGTTTGTGGCACTGTAACAGTTTTTATTTACTAAGTGCCAAATTGGCAGGTACAATCAGTGTATCCTATACTGTATCACAGAGAATTTTTATGTTTAACTTTAGTGGTGACATTATGGAACCTGCAGGATGTGTATTTATTTGAGACTCAATCATTTTCTATGAACAGTTTTGTTTCTCACCCTTATTGCAGCTGGCTCATTCAATAATTTGATACAAATGTCGACATAGAATTGCAGTGGTATACTCTTGTCTGTTGCTCCCTCTCCTCCCTCCCCACATGGACACACATGCCGATAACCTGATAAGGGTGGGGAAAAAATTATTGTAATCTGTATCACTGAAGGGACAAACAAAAAGTAGGGGGCCTACATGCTACTAAGAAAACAGTATTTATGCATAAGTTATTTGCTTTGTGGTTGTTTTTTTGTCTTCAGTAACAATATATGGATTAAAAGAATTAAGTATAATGTCCAAATCAGCAGAAGTCACAGCTGTGCAGAAAGTTATTGCCTTACCCGCCCCTCTCCTGGTCTATGTTGAAGTAAAATGAAAGGTGTGATCATATAATTTTAATTCACAAGTGATATGAAATGAATTGTTGTACTTTTAATAGTGTTACAAAGTTCACACTAAAATTGCTTGTCAGTCTGTATAGAATTGCTGTGTAGTGCTCCTTCCACTCATTACCCTGCAGAATTTCGAATGAATCTTAATACTGACAAACAATTTATTAGTCATTTATGCTTTGGAATGATTGCTACGGTTTCTTAATGGTTGTATTTTACTATTATTATATATATTTTTTAATTTATCTAATCATGCTTATATGCTGTAGCTACTAGAGGTTTGTAGTGCGTATGAACCTTTTGTTTCTTTCTGACTCCATTTTTTGTTTTTGTTTTAATTTCCCTCTTTTTATGATTAGTGCAGTATTTACTCTCCCCAGCAGAAAGTGGTGTCGTGGACAGATTGTCAAAATACTTCCATCATATGGTTTATTTTCGAGGAATCATAAAATTTTGGGTCTAGTGAATAATGTGTGCTGTCCGTATATTCTTTGGAGTGGTCATATGTTGTGTACACAGAATGTTTTTTCTTTCTATGTTAAAGTTATAGATGTTGTTTAGATTGTGTTTTTATTAGAACAATATAGGTCTAATGGAGAGTGCCATCTCCACTAAATGTATATATGTGGTCTACTGAGGATGGCAATCCATTTCAGATTGTGTAGTATGCCAGACCTATAAGCATTAAATTTTGGTGAATTTGTGGTAACAGACAGAACTCTAGTATTACTAAGAGTTGTTGGTTAGGTGGGAAGGCAATAGTTTTGTTGTGAGATGGGAAAGCAAATGAATGTCATGATTTTTGTTAAATAAAGTTTCAGGTGATATCAGTGTGGTGATCTAAAAGTTCTCTTGAGCTGCCATAGATGAGATATATCTAATGGATTCATACTTGAGGACCTTCAGTGTGAGAGCAGCCTTTTACCACTTGGCATGCCATAAATGCTTTTGGTATAGTGCCAGTTCCAGATTTTATCTTTAATACCCTCTTAGTCTTACGAGGTTTTTGTCCCCTGGTTAACTCTACCTCTTGAGGTTTGTCATTACGAACTAGAGGTGAGAATTCTTTCTTCGTTGCACTTTTCCCATCCTTCCTTATTTATCCCTTCTAATAACTCTTTGATACCAATATCTTTATTTGGAAGTCCTTGCAAGTGGTAAGTTAAATGATCAGGTCATTCCTTGGGTTTTGATATCCGTCTGATCTTGGAGTTTAACCCCTTTTTGAAATGTAGGGTCAATATATTGTTTCTCATGTCCCTTACCTTGAGCTTCAGTTTCCATTGGACCACTGTGAGAACCATAAAAATGTTCATGGTTGTCTAACCCCTCTGTACGTGAAGTATTGATGTCATGAAGAAATGCATCGTTTTCCAATCTGTGATGTTTGTGACCTTCCACTCCTGCATCTTTGAACGTGGAAAATTCTCGTCCTCCAGGAATACATCCCTACCGACTGTTGTGTGTCAAGTTGTCTTGTCGATGAATGGTTTGTGTGGCAGTGGCCTATGAATCTCGGCTTCTTTGGCTTCTTATCCCACTTCTTGTGATGGGGTTTAGAATGTGAGTCATTGGCACTGCAGCTTAAAATTATCAAGTGTGGAAAAGAAGGCGCTCCTGTACCAGACTTTATGGGGCCTTTTATCTCAAAGTGTGGTGGGTGCAGAAAGATTTGATTAGTAGTGGCTGCAGAGACAGCTTCAGCTCAACGCTCCTTTGGTAAGTTGCCATTAAACACCATGGCACAAGCATTTTCAACCAATGTTTGATCAACTGTCAGCAATACCGTTTTGCTGTGAACTGCATTGTACTATAAACTTAAGAAGTCATAAATATTTTGAGATCCTTTATGTATGAGCTGCTATGGACTATGGTTATTTCAACAGTTTGTTTCTTTTCTTCCTCATTCCTCTCATCATTTCTAAATTTTTCTCTTATCATTTGTTTTATCCAAGTGGCTCCAATCCTTTTCTTGGGTTTTTCGTGGAAACATTTGGAACCCTGTAATTTATTTCTGGTTGGCAGTGATTCCTCAGTATCTTGTGTAGTAACTTGGGATTTGTCCATGTCCCTTCCTAATTCTTTGCACCAATTTACCGAAGTAAATGAACAGTCTTTTTGTCAGTCTCTTGGGATCTGTCCTATGGATGTGGCCACAGAAAGCTATTCTTCTGATCCTAATCATAGGTGTATTTTTTCAATATGTGTATAAAGTATTGAGATGTCTGTTGCATTGTGTTTAATTTTTAACTGGTCCCAAAATTTTCATTAGTACCTTTCCTTCTGTGATTTCCAGTGTACCATCAATGCCTTTTTATTCAGAGTTAAACAATCTGCTGCACAGAGAGCTTCCGTGTGAATTGCTGTAGATTAGTAGTGCTTTTACTTAAATAGAATCTGTGATAACACATGTACATCTGTTTTCAAGTGTCATAATCATAGGTTGATTATTATCAGGTAATCTTGCCCGGGGAGGTCATGATGATTTGATTGTAATATATATTAATATTAATGTTCTAAGTAAGTCCACTCTGGGTTTAATTCCAGTCTTCAAATGCTGTTTCCATTGTCATTCAGGCTTCTGGTACAATATTCATATCCCTTATATGGGAATAATTTGTCTTGTCCATGAAGATTACTATCAGAGAATGTGCTTTTCTGGCTCTTTTGTTCTAAGAATTGTTCAGTTTCATCGTATCTGGAGGAGGCATTTCTAAAACATCCCAGAGTTTGGCTTCATGGCAAATTTCCACATAGAGTAGTTTTTACTTCCAGTCAACGTTTTAACTAATATAAGCCCAGATGAAGCTGTACCACTCATTTTTAAGTTAGGATGTATAAAATAACTGGCAGTATGCAGATGATAAATTGACGAAAATTAGAAAAAATATGCAGCACACATGACTGACTTAAGAACCAACTCCAGATTTCTGCATATGACCTCTTTCATTAACATTTATGAAATTTTGCTTTCTCTCTTGATCCTGAATCCATAACCTTTTTGTTAGGCATTTTAAGTATACAAGTGAAGGCTTTATTAAGTGAAGAAAACAGTAAATGCAATACAGTGACTACAAATATACAGACACAAGACTACCATAGAGTAACAGTAACAACAAGGAGTAAACAGAAAATGGTTGATATCATTTTGCATATCCCATTAATGTTCGATTCCAACTTTGAAGAAAGATGATTGTGACTGGTAGGGAAACATGAGTAGCATTGTAAGTGTTTAGATGACAAAAAGTACCCACTTTATATTTCTGTGGTCTTAAACATGTGTGTTAAAATGCTAGAAATTAGACAATCTCACTTTAAGAACTGGCATTTTGAGTTTGCCAAGACATCACATTGATGGAAATAAGGTATCATGGTAATGGAAATACCAATACCAATACGATTGGAGCTACAGTTGACTGTTGGTCATTTCAAAATACATAACAGAAAACTACGAGGGCAGTTGGATAAGTATAGTAAATTTTGTGAAATAATGGAACTTTTTGTTGTGCCTTCATGGCTGGTAAACTTGATTATTCCAAGCTTCATATAAAGAATATCAAAATGTAGAAGACAATTCATTGTTGACAGTGTGTTGATTGTGATTGTGATTGAGAATGAGGAAAACCGATTTTTGTTCTGTTACTAAACAATTTCATTTGAAGGCTTGGACTGCCACACAAATCAGAAAAGAACTGTATGAAGTTCACATGCCTCTGCACCATCATTGAAGACTATTTACTCTTGGATTATTGAATTTGAAGCTGGTTGCACAATCATCAAAAATGAAGTGCATTCCAGCTGTCTGGGTGAGGTCACCACAAAGGAAATCATTGACAAAATTCATGTAGGTAGTTCAAGACCTCCAGATAAAAATTTGTGAGATTGCTGACTGTAGGCATCTCAACTAAGTGCGTGCCTAATATCCTGCACGGAGAATTGGCTGTGAGGGAGCTTTGTGCAAGGTGGGTGCCACAGTTAGTTACAGTTGACCAAACGTATGTCTGTCACAACATTTCAAAACAATGTCCAGCGATGTTTAGCCACAATCCACAAGGCTTTGTGGCTATTGATGAAACCTGGATCCATCATCACGCACCAGAGTCAAAAACGGCAGTTAAAACACTGTACAAAGCATGGTGAAAAGTGAACCGAATAAGGCAACGAGCATTTTGGCAGCTGTTAAAATGATGGCCACTGTTTTTCAGATACCCAAGGACTAATTCTTGTAAATTATTTGGAAAATGCAAGAACCATAACTGGACCCTCTTATGTTTCATTATTGGATCATTTGGTTAAAAGAAGTCTGAGGTTGGCACATAAAGAAAGTGCGCTTTTATCAGCAGTATTCATCAGCAATAACAATGTCAAAAGTGCACAAACTGGGCTTTGAAGTGCTTCCTCATCCTCACTGTTTACCAGATTTAACCCCAAGTGACTTCTTCCTGTTCCCTAACTTGAAACTGTGGCTTTCTGGGAAGAAATTTTATCAAATGAAGAAGTGATAGTTGCAGTCAATGAGTATTTTGCAGAGGTTGATAGAACCTATTTTTCCCATGGGATGAAAAATCTAGAGGATTGCTGGATCAAGTGTGTGTCCCTCAAGGGAGGCTGTTGAGAAGTAAGGTGAGTTGTTTACAAAGCAAGCATATATATTTTTTTGTTGTTGCTTTTATACCAAACTTATCAAACTACCCTCATATATTATATTACTTAATGAGAAGAGAGAGAGGAAATATAAGACAGTTGACCTATAACTATTATTTAATAGTGAAGTGTTTTCACGTTTACACTAAAATAAAACTTTTGTGTGCACTGAAAAATTATTTTCATTTTGGGATTCTGATTTTTTTTGTTGACCTTTGTTATTCATGAAGACAATCATCAAGGTGGAAACTACATTATTTGACATAACAAAGATCAATAAGGAACAAAAGGAATGACAGTAATCAGAATTATGGTTATTTTATTAGAGCATAGTCGTGGAACAGACAAGAAAACTTAGTAAATGATTCCTATAAAGTCTATTAGTATAGTTAAAATCTTATAAAGGAGCACACTGCTGACATTCTGAAACTGTCATAAAATTATTGAACACCGGTAACTGGCATGTTGTTTATCTTTGGAGCTGCTACCTGTTCAGTGCAAATGTCTTCATCTCTGCATAGCTACTGTAACCTACATCCATTCAAACTTGCGTAACGTATTCGAGTGTTGATCTCCCTCTATAATTTTTATCTTACCATCTCTACTCCCTCCCCTACTTCCCTCCTTCACCAAACCCACTGTTCGTTGAGGACTCAGGATGTATCTTATCAATCAGTCCATTCCTTTAGTCAAGTTGCTCCACAAATTTCCTTTTTCCGTGTGTTATTTAGTATGTTTTTGTGAGTTATAAGAGGCAGTCAAATAGTTTCTGTTTGAAGGCCGTACATTCCAGAATCGATATGCCAATGAGCCAAAATTGCCTTGAGCATTGAGGCCATCATCCCACCAATGCACCATGTTGAAAATACACATTTGGTAAAACACCATGCCCTACTGTGTGAAGAAGTCTATAACTGCCTATCGCACATCTTCATCTGAGAGGAATCATGACCCATTGAGGCCCTTCTTAAGGGTTAAAAGGTGTGATAATTGCATGGGGAATGATTAGGACTGTAGAGTGGGTGCTTGAGTTTCTCACACTTAAGTTGGTGTGTCTTCTGCATTATGACATTTGCGATATGGTGACAGAACTTGGTGCAGCAATGCACAACAATGGTTTTTGACCGAAATGCTGCCTCAAACACAATTTTCAAACTGCAGTGGTTATCTACCAGTGTTTATCCTTTAGCAGCTGTGGAAAGAGAAACAGCATGTTGGTCATGTTGGGATGCATTTTGATAATGTTGGCATAGTTGGTGTCTCTGCATTTACCACACACATGTTGGAGAGACACAAATGTCACACTAATCTTTTTGCTACACATTAGTGCTTATATATGTGCGTTGGAGCTGTGCTGTGTTGCGATCACTACACCAATGCCCTCAGGTGGAAACTTTTTGATTGCCCCTTATATTTGATCTCTCTACCTCATATTCAGCACTCACATTTTCAAATCTTGTATTCTCTTCTCATCTGTACAAATTTACATTACATTTTAATAAATATATTTTTCAGAATCACCTTTCTTCCTATAAAAGTTTGCACGTGAAATCTCCCCTCTAATTTGGCTTTTGTCAGTTATTTTGCTGCCCAAATTGCAAAACTCATCTCCTACTTTTAGTGTTTCATTGCTAATTTATTTATTTATTTTGTAATACTTATTCCGTAGATTATTTTGTGTTATTGAATGGATGTGGAATGAGTCAAACTATTTAATTCATTATTATGTTTGTGTCATTAACAATCACATACAGAGGTTAAAAATACAAATTTCAATATTACTTCAGTTTAAAGTTTGATTTATAAAGTACGAAGACAATGTTCATGACCGAAAGAATACAAATAATGTGATTTATAAAATGTAATTAAACCAGCAGCATACATTTAAACAGAGAAACACAGAAAGATATGGGACATTGTCATATCTGTTCCTGTTAAAGGATTCATCTGGAAAGTACAAACTTTTTCAAGCAGGAACTCTTGTAGATGACGTTCAAATAATTACCACTTCATAGGGACTCAGTAACACCTAGAACTGACTTAAAGTTTCGTTTTGTAGTTTATTTTGCACCAGAGACAAATTCTTCAGGTTGAAATGTATGCCACATTTCCTTCTAATGTTATGTGTTTTATATTGAGGAGGATTGTGAAGCTTGAGTATCGTGATTCAATAGATATATTATGGGGCAGGGGCTAACCCCCTATTTGGTTAAAAAGATTGTGACGTGAGTCTCTTGGCAACCTTTTCCCTGAATGGTAAAGACTCTTTTCGATGTAGGCAAAATTGTACAAAAAGATTATTACACAACACACCTGTGAATGAAAATAGCAAAATATGTAGGTTTTTGGATTTTGATGTCACCGATTTTGGAGATTAATCTGAGTTAAATGTCGTTGAAATAAGCCTTTTTAAGGTTCGCAAATTGTAATGTTCGTAGTTAAGCATATGTTGTCTATAAGGATGCCTAAGTATTTCTGACAGTTTGTCCTCTGTATCTGTTGAAACTCATGTGCAATAACAATAACAATCTCCTTTGGGTTTCGTGATTAGAATGGAATTAAATGTATCTTGTTTTGCTGAGGTTCAGAATTTTTCTAAAGTGCCGGGAAGTTCGATGCCACTGTATGAAACCATAACCATTCAAAGGATTTATAAGCTTTACAGTTCTGAGGGAAAGGATACTGTCACCATGGAAAAAGTGTTTTTTCACCTGAGAGAAAATATATTTTTAACCAGGAAATCTGGGGATTTTTTTCTTTCACTGCGTGTACAGCCTGCAATAATTTGTAAAATATGTGGCAGGCATCGCTATTTTTTTTAGAGGTGCTTCACAATAGTTCCATCCTGTGAGGGAAGATGCCTTGATTGAGGGAGGCACTGGATATGTGAGCCAGGACTTTATTTACAGCAGCCTTTTAACAGAATACTCAAAATATTGCTGACACGTTTGGAGTTTGTGCTTTTTAAAGTGGTGATGGTTTTCCTTATTTCCTGTGCTGTTACAGGGGCTCCCAGGGCTTTACCTATCAGCTCTATGTAATTAGGTGTTCTTTCAATAGTTCAATGACCTTCTTGCTTGGTTTTCACAGCAACACTTAAAAAAGTGCTCATTAAAGATTTTTGCCGCTGCCTCTTTGATTGTATGCTTATCTGCTATGTTGAGAACAATGTTTTGGGTGCTACTGGGACAATCTGCACCAGTATTACTCTTTGCCACCTCCCACATTGTTTTAATTTTGTTTCTCGATTTATTAATTTTGGAGCTTACATGTGTATTTCACAATATTTTTTTTATAGTGATGTAGCTAGGCTGGGTTGCCTGGATTTTTGGATTCACACTTTCTTTCGCATGGAGTTCTTATACGAGTGGTGATTTATGGCTTTTTGACGGAGTCAAATATAAGCGCCACTTTATTACTGAACAAATTATTCATTTGTCGACCTTAATTTTATAGCTTCTGTTGAAGACACTATCCATTCCATTCAACTGCATTTTGGAGTCCTTTATCTTAGAGTGTTATAATGTCTTTAGCAAGCCTATGATCATTATAATTGCAATCTGGTTTCCGAAAAAGTTGTGAGTAACCTTTGCTCCCATTTTATTTTACTCCTGGTAATTTCAGAATTTCTAATAGTGTATTCCAATCAACATTGCCAATAGCTTTCTCTGAATCTGTAAGTATTGGTTTATATTCCTTCAATCTATCTTCTAAGAGGCATAATAATACCAATATTGCCTCTCATGTACCTACATTTCTTTGGAATCCATGAACTATCCTTAATCTGTGCATTATATGCAGCAGGTGTACGGGTAGTTATTTTATCCACTACACACACATACACACACACACTCACACTGAACCAAAACTCCACTGAAACATTTTCAGTGTTTTTGAGTGATGTCTTTTAAGTATTTTGGTATAAAGGCCCACGGTCTCTGACATGTTACAGCACCATTGCATTTTGTTTGGTTTCTTGCCCAATTTAGTTTTGTATGTGTATTGCACTGAAAATAGTGTGCAGCAGTGTAAATGTCAATGGTATGTGCTGTGTATCTTGTTTTCTTTCACCCGCAGTACCTACTATTTACAAGAGTAGTACATACTTTAGTCTTCACCTTCAAGTGTGCATTCAGTACTGCTCGGTTCTCTCTTGGGTTTTTATTTTCCAGCAGTGTTAGTTGTACATTAAGAGTGATACAGAGCTGTAGGGGTAGGTTTACTGATGAGCAGTTGACCTGTCCGAACCTTGTGTACGGGTTCACCGAATGCAGTGGGAGAGCAGTACGACAATGCCATTCTGAGCTGTTCCTACAGGACAGCGACCACACTATGTCACGTAACAGTACAGTGTTCACTGTGAGGATTGTTGTGTTACTCTGTGTTGTGTGGTGTAATTTTTGCTTGTTGCATGCTACAAGTTTCACAGTTTTGAAGATAGTTTCACCTAAACAGTCATGTTTCGGCAACAAACTGAGTAGATCAAAATTATATTATTACTCTGTAATGAGCTGCCAGAGGCTGTAGATCGTTTATGTCCAAACACTCAGAATGTGTCTCCAACAACCAAGTTTTTCGGTGGACTTCTTGTTCACCCTGTGTAATTTCAGCAAGTTTTTACAGCCTGTTGGTTCCATTTCAATTATTATTTAATTATTATATGTGCAGTTAATAACACGTTGTATCTGTGGACATTAATTACACCTTTTGCCTTCATGATTGCTTGAACTCTGTTGGTGACTCTTCCAGTGAGGTGTCTATTGTTCCATTGTGTTATGGTCAGGACTCTGGGTAGGCCTGTGCATTTCAGAAATGTTGCTGGCCACAACCCATTGCCTCACAGATGCTGCTTTAGGACAGTGTGCATTGTCATGCTGATACAGACTGTCCGTCATCCCCGAACCGTTGCTCTGTTGTGCGCAGTACACGATGCTGCAAAATTTGTTTGTATCCTTCCACATTTAGCATTTTCTTAAGCATGGTAGAGGCGTTGCACCCTAAGTACAAAAACAGCACTATACTGTGACACAACCTCCTCTGCTTCAATGTTGGCACTACTTGTACTGGCAAGTAAATTTCTCCAGACATTTTCCAAACCTAAACCCTTTCATTGGGTTGCTACAGAGTACAGCATGATTCATTGCCCTAATCATCCATTATCAGTCGACCATTGTCTAGTGCAGGGCTTCACAACATACGCGCTCGCGGAGCAAGCTGTGAGCAGCAAGGCGCGAGCACGGAGCAGCGCGAGAACGCTACCCCCACTACTGGACCAGAGCAGAGAGAGGGGAAAGTCACGTGGGGCACACAACAGCTGTCGCCAGTCAATGTAAATCCGCGGCCACCTGCAGGGATATCACTCACGAATTAGTACTGTGGCAAATGAAACAAATAAAGGAGAATGTACACATGCCACATAATTTTATTAGCTTTGTGTATGCCTCTACATTCGCATTAATTTGTGAACTGTTACACAACAAAAGGTGTCACTGAAGTGTGGGATTCTTGGTTATCTTGTACTTTTTGCCCTTTACAATTGCGTCTATGTTTGGAGTAATTGTTCTTGTGCATTTTAGGCGCAGCGTGCAGTTTAAATGCGTTTCTCAGGCGCGTCTTGTTACATTTCATTGCAGAGAACAGTTGTTCACAAACATACGTGGAACCGAACATTGATATTATTGTAGCCGCCAGCTTGTGCAAACGAGGAAATCTATCCTGAGGGAAGTGTCTCTAGAATTCCAAAATGTTTTTCTTGTTCTGAAATTTGTCTCTGTATTCTCTGTCACACTGCAGATCAATAATTTCTTGCTGCAGCTCAGGACGAATCTCTTAAATATTCGCTGAATATGGAGAGAACAGATCAGAATCACTGTCTAGTGCTGTCAGATCTTGAAAGCGCTGGTCAACTAAACTATGTGAATAACGTTCACAGTCTTTGTGAACATCTTGCATGGATGATAATTTAGGAAAATGAGCTAGGTTTCCTGTTTCCAGCTGACTCACCCAAAGTGTCAATTTCATTTTAAAAGCTCATATTCGATCTATGAAATGAGTAATTAGCAGATCTTTACCTTGTAGTAAAATGTTCAAAGCATTCAGATGGCTAGTTAAATCTGCTAAGAATCCGAGATCACATTCAAACGTGCGCTCACATTTCCCCTCCCTCCCTACTCTGCGACCTTGCACCTGCTCGCGAGCACGTGCCTGAGCAGACGCGAGTACTCGCACTCAAAACCGGCCAGTTGTTAAGCCCTGGTCTAGTGGTATCACTCTT
The DNA here is from genome assembly GCF_023864275.1 of Schistocerca cancellata. Classification (NCBI taxonomy): domain Eukaryota; kingdom Metazoa; phylum Arthropoda; class Insecta; order Orthoptera; family Acrididae; genus Schistocerca; species Schistocerca cancellata. The sequence goes on along the minus strand of NC_064632.1, from coordinate 604,897,692 downwards.
TACACCAGCTCAAGTGTTGCTTAACATTAACTACAGAACAGTCTCTCTCTCTCTCTCTCTCTCTCTCTCTCTCTCTCTCTCTCTCTCTCTCTCACACACACACACACACACACACACACACACACACATATCTGTATCTACATCATACTTTGCAAGCCACCCAATGGTGTGTTGGGATAAACCAGAAATTACCTGTATATCTGTTGATTTTGTTCCATTAAGAGCGACAAGTTGAGTTCTGTTTTCAAGGAAGTCTTGAATCCAGTCGCAAATGTGCTCCAATACTTTATAATCTCGTATTTTTTTCACTAAACTGCAGTCTGGGACAGTGTCAAATGCCTTCCTGAAGTCAAGGTTCATGGCATCAACCTGAGTGCCATTGTCCGTGGCACTGTGTATTTCACAGAGGAACAGAGCGAGCTGAGTTTTGCCAGATCTCTGTCTGCGGAATCCACGTTGATTTTTATAGAGGAGATTTTCCTTCTCGAAGAACGTCATAATTCTGGAGCATAAAACATTTTCCATAATTATGCAAGAGATGGACATCAACAATGTAGGTCTATAATTATGTGTATCTGTCCTATGGCCCTTCTTAAAAATGGAAATAATTTGCACTTGCTTCCACTCACTAGGTACCCTTTGTTGCTCAAGTGATCTACGAAAAATTACTGCAAGAAAGGGAGCAAGATCTTTTGCATAGTCATTGTAGAATCTTATAGGTGATCTCAATATCTGCAATTTTGACATTTGTAAGATGATCATAAGGAGGGACCGTGTTATGATCTACCGCTGTGAAACAATTTTGGAATACCAAATTCAGTGTTTTGGCCTTCTCTCCGTCATCTTCTGTTACTGTTCCAATAGGGTCACTGAATGAATGTCCCACTTACTGATTTTACATATGACCAAAACCTTGTAGGATTTTTACTCATATTGGTTGACAAAGTTTTACTTTCAAAGTCATTGAACGCATCTCCGATTGCTCTCTTTATGCTCGTTTTTGCTTTCTTCGGCATTTGTTTGTCAGCTAGTTTTTTACTTCTCTTGAATCTGAGGTGAAGTTCTTGTTGTTTACCTAGCAGTTTTCTAACATGGCTGTTGTACTGTGGTGGGTCTTTCCCATCCCTTAGGGCCTTACTTGGAACATATTTGTCTAGGGCATATTGTATGATTCCTTTGAATTTTTTCCATTTGTTTTCCACATCTTTGTCCTCATCACCAAATATTTGATACTGACAGCTCAGATACTCTGAAATTTGTATCCTCTCATTCTTGCTAAGCAAAAAATTTTCTTACCTTTCTTAACATTCTTTGTGATACCCATTGTCCTAGATGCTATCACAGCCTTATGATCACTGATACCTTTCTCTCTGTTAACTGACTTGATATTCACACAAGCAAGCACACCTCGTGCACTCATGACCACTATCTCCAGCAGCTCAGACCAGAGTGTTGCTGCAGCTCCCGTGTAGAATGAAAGCAGCGATCTTGCACCTAGGTGTTCAACAATGATATGACCCCTATGGCAAGGGGTTGGGATTGGGAGTGGCATAGGGAGGGACTAGGATGTTGTGGAGGTTGAATGGGCAACTAAGTATAATTAAGAAGGATCTTGGGTAGAATGTCCGCAATTTCAGGGCATAATGATACTCAGAGCCCTCATGAAAGATGTGGTTCAGTTGTTCCAGTCTGAAATGGTACTGGGTGATGAAGGGAAAACTCCTTTGTAGCTGTTTCTTGGGTGTGGTGGGAGGGATGTGGGTGTGGGGGGACATGACACGGGAAATTAATTTGCACGGAAATCTGTTTGCGGACTAGATTTGGGGGCTACTGTGTCTGTGAAGGCCTTGGTGAGGCTCCAGTATACTGGGTGAGGGAGTTATTGTCACTGCAGATGCACCATCCCCAGGTGGCCAAGCTGTATGTAGGAATATTTTTGGTTTGGAAGGGATGGCAACTATCGATATGCAGCTACTGTTGGTGATTGGTGTGTTCAGTGTGGATGGAGCAATCAGAGAAGAGGAACTCAATGTCTTGGAAGGTGGACACTGGGTTGAGTAGGATCAGGTGGAGCAGATGGGAGAGAAGGTATTGGTGTATTTTCATCCTTCTGATTAGAGATTTAAGAGGCCTCGGCCGTTCATTGTGGATGGAGCAATCAGAGAAGAGGAACTCAATGTCTTGGAAGGTGGACACTGGGTTGAGTAGGATCAGGTGGAGCAGATGGGAGAGAAGGTATTGGTGTATTTTCATCCTTCTGATTAGAGATTTAAGAGGCCTCAGCCGTTCACTGTGGATGGAGCAATCAGAGAAGAGGAACTCAATGTCTTGGAAGGTGGACACTGGGTTGAGTAGGATCAGGTGGAGCAGATGGGAGAGAAGGTATTGGTGTATTTTCATCCTTCTGATTAGAGATTTAAGAGGCCTCGGCCGTTCACTTAAGTAATAAAATGGAACACTTACAGTTGCCCTTTTGTTGTTTATTAAATGGCTACCAGTTTCGGTTGTTCAGTACACTATTTTCAGGCCTTAATGGATGCTGAGAGGGTTAACTCCATATTTATACACAATTCATCAGTGGCCAACCTCTATGAACTGGTTTTGACAGACTACCTGTAACAGTGATGTGCCCCAGCCATCAACTGATTACAGTTGGTAGTTTATGGTTGGAGACACAAGATCATTGTTACAGGTAGTTTGTGAAAACTCTCCATGGATGTGGGCCACTGATGAATTGTGTATACTATTGGAGTTAATCTCCTCAGCATCAGTTAAGGTCTGAAGATGCTGTGCTGAAGCACCATAACTGGTGGCCGTGTAATAAGTAACATCGGAAGGACGGTTGTGGATGCTCCATTTTATTACAGTGGGTGCTGAGATTGTAAGGAATGAGGATAACATGTCTTGTCTCTGAATACAGATCATGAAGATATCATCAACGAACCTGAGCCAGACCAGGATTTTCGGTTTTGGAAGGCTAGGAAGGTCTCCTCTAGATGGCCCATAAACAGGTTGGTGTAGGAGGATACCATGCAGGTGCTCATTGCTGTGATGCAGATTTGTTTGTATACCATCCCTTTAAAGGAGTAGTAGTTTTCTGTTAGCATAAAGTTAGTAAGGTGTATGAGGAATGAAGTAGTGGATTTCGAGTCTGAAGGATGTTGAGAAAATTAGTACTCAATAGCAGCAAGGCCATGGGCACAAAGGATCTTGGTGTATATGGAAATGGTGTCAACATTTATGAATGGGAATCAAGGAGTTAAAGTGGGTGGGGATGGTGGATAGTCAGTGAAGGAATTTGTTGGTGTTTTTCATGTTGGAAGTTAGATTTTTTAGTGATTGGTTGGAGGCATTGGTCAGTGAGGGCCAAAATTCTTTCAGTGGATGCACAATAACCAGCTACAATGGGGCATCCATGATTGTTAGGTTTGTGCATTTTGGGGAGCTTGTAATAGGTGTGTGTGCAGCACGTTACAGGGGTGAGGACGGAAATAAATTCCAGGGAGACCACATAGGAAGGGCCTAAAGCGATAAGCAGGGATCTAGAGGTTGTGTTTGACTTCTAGGTTGGGATGATCCTTGCAGAGTTTATAGTTGGATTAGTAAGATAATAGGCAGAAGCCTTCTGCCAGGAAGTCACTATGATTTATAATCACAGTTATAGAATCTTTGCAGGTAGGATGATTAGGTTAGGATTTGTTACGAGGCTGGCCCGTTTTTTGATGAAAAGTTTGTGTTTTTCGCAAGAAACAAGGGGATGTATGGTGCTGCCAAGTTGGAGGTAAGAAATTCCTGGAAGGTGACCAAGATATGGTTAGGTGGGAGGGAAGAGGATCACGGTTGTATGGTGGTATGAACTGGAAGAGGTAGGGTTCAATGTTGGGATTGTTGGCCAAGAAGTGTTCCCGTTGCAGGGGTAGGGAGAAGGAGAGTAGGTCTTTGACTAGTCCAGTATGGTTTAAGGTGTGCCCTTTGGATAGGACTGAAACTCCTGTGGGGCTAAAGATTTTGGTGGGATCGTCATTGGCACAACAGTGTTCAGGGATTGTTCCAGCTTTGGATTTAGTGGAGTGTTGGTAGGGAGTTTTGGGACAGGTGACAAACTGAAAAGGCTTGGCAGATTCTGAGTGCTGTGAGGAGTTGACAAGAAGAAACACTGTGGGTGACATAGGAGTGGGGTAGTGGTGCCATGGATGTCAGCAGGTTGGAGGTGGTGTCTGGAATCTGCTTCCAGGTGCTGTGGTGCCACGAAGCAGTGGTAAGATGTCAGCAGGTTGGAGGTGGTGTCTGGAATCTTCTTCCAGGTGCTGGAGAACAAGGGATTCTGCTGCAGATATGTGATGGTTTGCACAATAGCAGTAGCTTGTGGAAGAAGCAGAGGTGGTGGTTCTGGAATACCTGTGCCATGGGGATGTACTTTTTGCACTACAAGGTTTGTGAGGGACATGGACTGCCAGGATCTGAAAAGGTGAAGGTCTTTGTGAAAAGGGGTTGGGCTCAAGAGAAAGGAATTTTTATGGTTAGGCCATTTGGGGGAATTCGATGGTTTAGGCAGCGTTGAAGGAGCAGGATGTGGGACTGGGTTTAAACCGTGGAAAGAGATACTTGTCTTAGTTGGTGCAGAATGATGGAGCAGGGATCCATTGTGATGGAGATGGCAAAGGGGAAATGGGAATGATGTGGAAATGGGAAAATGGTGTTAGATGGTTATGAGGGGAGCTGGATAAAAGAAAAAGACATGAAAATATACATACAGACACACAAAAATGTGCACAAATACTCGAAAATATCTAAAAAGAAGTACAAAAAGGTGAAAAAAGGCTCATATGAGATATGGGAGTATGCATGTGTTGCAAAAAGGGGAAGAGAGAGAGGTGGAGGAGGATTGTTTAGGTCAAGGTTCACAGGTTCAAGTGTGTGTTTTTCCGTTTTTGTATGTATTTGTGCATGGTTTTGCATACCTGTACATATTGTATCTCCCTCTTTCCTGTTATCTAACTTCTCTCACAGCCACCTAACGCCTTCATTTGCCCATTTTCTAAATCATTTACCGCTTCCACTACCCTATCCCTACCCTACCCTCCAACTTTCTACAACAGTCCGTAAAAGTATCCCTTTCCCTGGCAAATCCCAGTTCCATGTTCTGTTCCTTAAATGCTGTATATAACCCCCCCCCCCCCTCCCCCCTTTAAGTGGACAGACATAAAAATTCCTTTCTCTGGAGCTTGCCCTCCCTTTCAAAGTGAGCTCCACCAGTCCCAGTCCCTCACAAACCTGATTCTGCAAAAACACATCTTCATGTCACAGACATCCCAGAATCATCTCTGCTCCTTCAGTAAGATACTACCACTGTATTATCCCTACTACATATATCACATCTCCAAATCAGAATCCCCTGCTCTCCAGCACCTGGAAGAGCAGTCCAGACACCAAGTTGAATAGAAAGCATGGCTCCAACTATATGGTTACTTTATTTAAAAAGCACGAGTGGTTTGATAATACTAGTTACATCGCCAGATGAAGTCAGTTACAACATGACACTGGAGTACAATTGATATTAAACTTTCTCCTCATGTCTGTACTTTCACCCAATACCGAAAATGGAGTCACAGCCCATGGTAAACTAATGTGTAAGGGTGACGGAGGGATGGGGGATGGTAGGCTGCGACATGATTTTTGCAATAGAGTGAAATTTTAGGAGTCAGAGGAAACCTTAATATCAGTTGTCATACAAAATCGTGTGTAAACTTCATCTAATGATGTAACTTACATTATGAAACTTGTCATGCTTTTTAAATAAAGTAATCATACAGCCAACATGAAGTTTTAAGCTGAGGATGTCTGTTGAATGAATATGGATGTTCCAGACATCACCTGCATAAGGTATCCAGCCTGCGGACATCCTACTGCTGCCTTCGGAAACCAATGTCCGACCTCTACACTACCTTCAGTGTGTTCCTCCGTGTCCACCCCTCGTAGTACCTAAAACCTGCCTAGCTGAACTTTTCAACTTTCCACATCCCCCAAAACTCCCTGTCAACATTCCAACAAATCCAGAACCAAAGTGTTCCCATAACACTGCTGTTAACCTTTCCACCAAAATTGTCAGCACCACAGACACTGGCTGACATTTTTGTAAATCACTTGGAAAACGAATTCTTTGATGAAAATCCTGATATCGCTGAGTAAATTGTATATTACAGGAGATATGTTGACCTCTCTATTTTATTATACATAGGAGATAAAAATGATATTGAAAACGCAGCACAAAAAAATGAGCTCTCAACACCCGAAAATTAGATTCACAACGGATTTTAAAGAAGACAACCGTATAGATTCCTTAGATTTAACACTAATAAAGAAAGATGGGAAGCTTGAATTTAGCATATTCAGAAAACGTGTGTACAGATTTAGTTATCAATGAGCGCTTTTGTCACCCACCACGATACAAATGGGCATATTTTACTTCGATGGTATACAGGCTACTGAGATTGCCATTAAGCCAACAGGAAGTAGAAAATCAGCTAAGTATTTTAAAACAAGCGGCCGTAGTGAATGGATATATGTGCAAGGTGGTGAGGAATATTTATAATAAGATAAGGAAGAGGCAAATGAAACAAGTAGAAGGAAGTCAAGTCATAGTTAAGAGGAACAAGAAGAAAAAATATGTGGTTCTCACGTACAGTGAAAGAACTACAGATAAGATTGAATGATGCTTTCGTAAATCCGATGTTAAAATAGGGTTCTGAACAAATAACATGCTAAAATTGAAGCTCCAACACAAAATATGTAATAGTAGTAATACATTTCAGGATTCAGGTGTATGTAAGATCAAATGTGATGGCTGCTGTAAACAATATATAGGGCAGACTGGTAGGAACTTTGAGATCAGATTCAGGGAGCACACCTACTCCCAAAACAAAACAGCGTTTGGGGCACATATGGCTGCCTTAAAGTATTCAGTGAAGAACACTGAACAAAATGTAGACATCTTGCATAGAGCTCATAAGGGACGGTTTCTTAACATTTTGGAAGAAATTGAAATATACACCCACAAAAAGAAAGATCCAGATTTAATCCTTAACAAGCAAAGCGAGTTCAAACATAACGCCTATTTTAGTATTTACGACGACTTTCTGAGATGACAACTGTTGCGTAAGGAGGTCCAGGCTGAGGGATGGCAGATGGTGCATGGTGGGGAAGCTGGAAGATGCGTGCGGTGCCAGGAGTCATTGATGGGACCCTCCGGTGTGGCCCTCTTGCCCATGGCGATGGACGTCAGATGACTGGGCGGATCGCGGCACAACAGCGAAATGGCAGGAACCACGGAAGCAGACCATAGAGGAAAACAAGTCTGCACTGGTGCCATGGATATAGAAATCACCCTTTGTTTTTAGATTTTATAAAAATGATAATTTTACTGCGTATTTTAATTTTGAAAAGTATAGATTTTAACCTTGACACCTACAGATTTTAATTAAGTATTTTTAAAGATAAAAGTAAATTACAAAAATCTACTTTATACAGTATGTGCATATGTAATGTAACAAATGTACCAGACGCCACCTGTTGGCAATAGTGTTATAATTAATATAAATGACGTGCATTCTGCCAACCAATTTTATGTGACACAGCATGTGAAGGTTGCTATGTGTGGACAGGTTACTCCTGTAACCGAAATTGCATGTTCATTCTGGTACATTTGATGGTGATTGGATAGGACGAAAAAGGTTTGCATTTGTGAAATAGTGAATTAGTATCATTATCGTTACAGATCTGAAGATGGTTCTAGAGGAACTGAAACCGGTCATATGAATAAACATTTTATGCAATCAAGACGGATTGTAAGTAACATTGTAAAATCACTGATTGTGGTTATCCCATCAGAAATTGTGTCTGTTTTTGCAAAGACACTGAAAGATTTCAGACAAACAGAGGGAGGTGACACTTGGACTGAAATGTCACAAATTCCACAAAAAAGGAAAAATAATGTTGTTACAGAGATTTCTACATATTTATTGGTGAGGTGTGTTTAATCTTTCATATAAGTCTCTTACATTATTCCTATGAGGTTAATGTAGAACTGGAAAGTGCTGTCACTCTACAACCCAATTGCATTTACTGGCAAACAAGGTGGCAGGATGACTGAATGTGTGACCTAGTTTCAAAGTCATGATTGGAAAAAATGTAATCCAACTCCCAAATTTTGTAATCTAGTTTTGGTCTTGGTACGATTCTTGCCTTTGAAAATGTGTTGCACTGGCTTGATGTTTTAGTGATAAAGTGCTAGACAACAAATCCAAAGGTCTCAGATTCGATTCCCAGCCAGTCCTATATTTTTCATGTGTCACTTTTCACTTCTTTCACCTGTAACAGTGTTTATCGATGTGAAAAATTTCAAGTTACACAGTGGTTCAGTGTCGTTCCCTCACAATTGGCTGAGTAAGACAGTTTGAAGGTTGGAGGAAAGCAGTGGCATACCATGACCAATGCGACCATGCCTTCATGCTCGATATAGCACTGTGATGTGTCTCTGAATTGATGACATATTTACTTTTTTGTATTACACTGCTTTTTCATTGATACAATGTTACCTTTTGGGCAGAGCCTATAACATTCTAACATTCGGCACAGATTTTTCAACTGTTCGTTGTTGTCAGTCATGGTGTTTCAAAATTGATCCATCATTATTTTATTGTGGTAACCAAAAGTAGTGTTTGCCATTGACATTCCTGTTATGATTACTTCTTTGTGGAGAACTACAAGTGGTCTGTTTGAGAATGTAGATACCTGTTGCACAGGGCTCAAACAATAACATTCTGATTTGTTGTGATTAACCAAGAACTGAGCAGGATATATGACATTGAAAGCCTTCTGGCAAATGATAAAATTAATCAATATTAAGAACTGTAAGTTATGTACAAGGAGAGGCAGTTTCACGAGGTTCATATGATCAGACCACCCCCTGCAGTCATTCTCTCTTTCTTTCTCTCGTGTGTGTGTGTGTGTGTGTGTGTGTGTGTGTGTGTGTGTGTGTGTGTGTCCCACATGTTTTCACTTACTTGTAGGCAGAATTTGCAAGCTGTATCGCTTTTTATTTTTCAGGTTTGCCACCAGACCCCAGTCAGTTCCATCAGCCTATATTAGTATGCACAGCCCACATACATTGGGATCCTGAATTTTGTGATGTAAAGTTGATCCAGACAATGATGTTGTCAAATGAACTCCGCAGTATCCTGGAGGATGCCAGCCACAGCTTCAGGCCTGGACACAAACCTGATCCAAGCAGCATACAGTTACTGTTGTGTGGAGATTTTAACTCTCTTCCAGACTCTGGTAAGCAGCTCTGCTCTTTATTATGATATAATTTTGCTGTAATTAATGAGCTGAGTACATAGCTCACTTGTTTGATGAAGTAGGATTGGAAGGAGAGTGGCGGTAGTTGGACTGACACACAGCTTCTAAAATTTTTCTTGGGTGCTGACAGATGTGGGGTGCAGGTAGCAAGGAAAGCAGACTCTGCCTAACATGTGGACTTTCTTGGAGAGAGGAGTGGTGGGCCTCACTGTGCTCACTCAGTGCAGATTTCTTGTCTGATGAGTTGTAAATAGCTCGCATGATGGACCAGGAACTTTTGCATTACTTATCGCAATAAAAGCAACCTGAAGTCAGCACATACAAATTAAACAACATTAAACAATGGCTGTTACAGTGATACTCCATACAGTATTGTTTGATTGCCAGAGTTATGGTTGAACAAGAAACACACTGGCTAGAAATCTTAAGACTTCTATCAGTTCGTAAACCTGGAACCGAGCACCCAAGAGAGAGGTTATGGACTGTAACACTCTTCTCAGTCTTTATTTTTAAAGACGTCTGCCTTACTATGAAATACATATATTCACCATAATTCTGCAGTTAGGTATGGCAAAACTAGTTCTTTGAGTATGATGAGTCTGAGAAGTGTGGTGCTGCACTCACTTCATACTCATTGTGTTGTTGTCTCTTACTGGAGCTCTTAGGAGTGTAAGGTTAGTCACGTCTTGGTACGGAAGCTGTATACGCAGTCTTAGTGCTATAAAGTAGCATTGATAAGTTGAAATGACTGAATGTCAGGAGCAAATGGTCTTTAATGAAGCTGTGTTTTGTGAGACTGTTGTGGGTGAAAGACAAAAATTAAGCGATGCCATGTGTACATTTGCAAATGTGCTCTATTAGAAATGGAGCAATGTTTGAAGTAAGGTTCCTGCTACAGTCCATGCTTCAGATGCAAAATGTACAAATTTTGTGAGACCTGAGTTTCTCCTGGCGTATACAACTTTCAAATAACTTCCAGGAATTCAGCCGGGTAACACTTTCAGCGACCGCCGATATTTCGGTGGGAGAACACCCCGCCATTTTCAAGGCAACTGCAATGGACAGGCAACATACATGCAGATTTAAAAATCTCGGTTCTCGGACTGATGCAGGAAAGATAACACACACTGAACACTAGTGCCACCAAAGATGACCAAAGTCAGAGCTATCAATAGTGAGGCTACAGATTCGCAGGTGAGGAAGCATTGACATTGTCCCTCTGTTTTTTGACAAGGGAGAGAGCTGGATTCCAAACAGAGTTTAAACGAAAACTTCCATCCCTGTTAATGAGGTTGCTTTCTAGTTTAATCTCAACTGCCTAATTAATAACACTGTCCCAATAGCTGGATGTGCATGCCAAAATCTCGGTGTTATTATATAACAGGGGTGACCAGTATCCTAGCAATGTTCAGCAATAGCAGATCTACTTGGTTGCTGTAATCGTGTGTGCCATTTATGCTCAGTACATCCGTCCTTCACGGTCCTGATAGTTTGACCAATATATGCCATGCTGCAGCCACAAGGAATGTGATATACATGTGCCTTACGCAGATCAAGATCATCCTTAACAGAACTCAAAAGCACTCTAATTTTAGATGGAGGTCGAAAAACCCATTTCACACCGTATTTCTGTAAAATACAATTGATCTTGTTGGAAGTGTTTCCTACGTAAGGCAAAAAGGCAGTAGACTTAGGTGTCAACTCAGAATTATCATCAATCACCCAATGTACAGTTGGTCAATAGCGCAATACATGTTCAGTCTGTCTATCACTATAACCATTTTGACGAAACGTAACTTCCAGATGGGATAGCTCAGCTGGCAAAGTCCAGCGTCGGAAACGACATGTGCCCTGTGCACCAAAGTATGAAGTATCCCTTTACACTTAGCCGGATGGTGACAACTATTAGCCTGTAAGTACAAGTCTGTGTGAGTATGTTTCCTGTAGACTGCATGTTTCAGTGATCCATCATCCTTTCCCCTAACCAACGTTTCAAGAAAGGGAAGGCAACCATCCTCTTCCACCTCCATTGTAAAACGAATGTTCAGGGGGATTGAGTTCAGATGTTCTAGAATGGCATTCAAATTCTTCCTACCATGAGGCCAAACAACAAAAGTATTGTCAACATATCTAAAGAAACAGGCAGGTTTTAAAGGCACCGACTCCAATGCACGTTCCTCGAAGTATTCCATAAACAAATTTGCGATCACAGGAGACAACGGACTACCCATCTCAACTCCATCTGTCTGCTCATAATACTGGTCATTGAATAAAAAGTAAGTGGATGTCAACATGTGCCAAAAGAGATTAGTTAATTCAGCACCAAACCTGGCCTCAATTAACCGCAATGAATCAGACAGAGGAACACAAGTGAAGAGAGACCACATCGAAACTCACTAAAATATCAGAGTCATTCAAACGCAGTCTCTCCAAACGATGTAAAAAATCAGCTTAGTTCCTGGTATGATGTTCACACTGACCTACTCGTGGCCTCAACAGAGAAGCAAGATGCTTGGCTACACGATATGTCGGAGCGCCAATATTACTCACTATAGGATGGAAAGGAACTCTTTCCTTGTGAACCTTCGGAAGGCCATATAACCTAGGGGGAATAGCACTATAGGTGTTAAGACTCTTGATAGTGTCCTGCAACAAATCGATTTCTTCAGGAGTCTGTTGGTCTTCCTCTCAACACTTTTTGTGGGGTCAGTGTCGATTCTGCGATATGCTGAATCAGATAGTAAACGTTGCATCTTCTGTACACAATCGGAAATACAATGTGAAATGTGTTTTTTGACTTCCATCTAAAATTAGAGTGCTTTTGAGTTCTGTTAAGGATGATCTTGGTCTGTGTAAGGCGGGTGTATGTTGCATTCCTTGTAGCTGTGGCGTGGCATATATTGCTCAAACTATCAGGACCATGGAGGACGGATGTACTGAGCATAAACAGCACACACGATTACAGCAGCCAAGTAGATCTGCTATTGCTGAACATTGCTTGGATACTGGTCACCCCATGTTATATAATAACACCGAGATATTGGCATGCACGTCCAGCTTTTGGGACAGTGTTATTAAGGAGGCAGTTGAGATTAAATTAGCAAGCAACCTCGTTAACAGGGATGGAGGTTTTTGTTTAAACTCTGTTTGGAATCGGGCTCTCTCCCTTGTCAAATAACGGAGGGACAGAGTCAGTACTACCTCACCTGAGACTTTGTAGTCTCACTATTGATAGCTCTGACTCTGGTCATCTTTGGTGGCACTAGTGTTCAATGTGTGTGTTATCTTTCCTGATCAGTCCAAGAACCTTGGTTTTAAATTTGCATGTACGTCGCCTGTCCGTTGCAATTGCCTTGAAAATGGTGGGGTGTTCTCCCGTCAAAATATCAGTGGTCGCTGAAAGTGTTACTGGCTGAATTCCCGGAAGTTATTTGAAATGTACAAATTTTGTCCAATGCTAACAAAATAGTTATGTATGGTTATGTTGTTGTTTATTCCACCTTCACCATGAGGAAACACATGTGCTGCATCAAAAAAGATCTGGGCACAGAGCAATGTCTCTGTGACCAAAAAGCACTCTATTTCTGTATTCATTTGGTCACGGCAACTTGAATTTATGGGCTAACAGTGAGTTGTGTAGTTTATCATTAATGTCTGTAACTTTTTGTTGGCTTAAATTTATTTTAACAGTTACTCACTGTTTAGAGAGTGACTTCATCCTTGTGCCATGTTTTCTTGCGCTGTTGTCACAGAATTAATGATACCTCAAAAATGTGTGTATGTCACTGTTATATGTAGCTGCAGTGCTAAAACTCCGGGACTCAGGTGATAAGTTTTCAGTCAAATGGGCACCAATGGAGACTCGCGATTCGTCTCTGAGCACATAGAGACAACAAGGTCTGAGGTGCCATAGGGCTCGCTGGAAAGTTTAAAGCAAGTATACAGAGCTCATTTCTGATCTCTGGTGGACACACACTGCCTTGATGCTACTTTTTTCAGTTTTTTTAAAAAGTGCGTAAGTTTATAAGTTTTTGGGTTCTTTTTCAAAGTTTGAAAACATAAGACAGTATTATTCAGTTTTTGATCATTCTGAAAACTTGTCTTCTTGTTGTCGTCATAAATATGTGTGCACCATTAAGGAAGGGTCCAGTGTATACCTTCTTAGTAAGATTTTTCCGGAACACTTTGTGTGAGTGTATATGCCCACTTCAGAGGCCAAAAGTGATACCACAGGATGAGTTACTTTTCATTTAGAAAAAAACAATGGAATCACATTGTCCAGGATATGGTTTGAAGGGCAGGTGCTAAAATGTGAGAGCTGGCTGGCCTGTGAGCAGCTGCATTATCATGCTTGTTAAAGAATTCCTCATGCCAGCCTGTGGCTGAGTCTCCTGGTTTCTTCCAAAAATCTTTGGAAGGCATACTACAGTATGTATGAATCTGCAGGTATTAGTTCTCTTCCCTTTCATTGGGAACCAAGGTGGAGGAAGATTCAAGTGCAAGAAAATTGCTTTGTCTCTGGGTTACACAAATGCATCCGTGTTTTGTCTGCAAATTACAACTGGTGAACAGTAATTTTGACATGCATGAATTCAAGATGCACTAAATCTATTGACAGAACTGCAGCCATTGAAACATTTGTTTCTGATGAAAGTGGAAAATCCTTGGTAAAACACATACAATGGAATGAGTAAACAGGGGATGCAGTGGACTTAATCTTAAACTCTTGTGTGAGTACTAAACATATTTCCTTCAGAAGAAGGTGGTGCTATGAGAGTGGTCCAAATGTTGTCAAGAGCATTATTTCTTTGTCAAAACTTCCCCCAGTTATCATCTCAGACAGAAGCTTGGAAAGATAATAATTGAGAATGATGTACACATATATATAAATAGCCATATGATAAAGAATCATTGGAACTTGTGGATTATACCCAAGACAGCATTACCTCGGCTGAGACTCAGTTCCTTTTAATAGATGTGACTAACATTTATGCAGATGTGCTGATGAATTGACAAACTGATATTATTAAAAATAATTTTCTGAGACTTAATAAGCTAGGACACCTTCATATGTATTTTTCATTTGGTGGGTCAGCTTATAAACAACCAAGAATTTTGGCAAAGGGGAAACTGCCTGATAAGAATATTAGCAAATGTATTTATGGATGTTTCAGATAACAAATTTTCCACAGAGCAACAACTGCTGAGCAAGAAGATAGTCTATCCCAGGAGATATGTAGATGAAATGCACATATCAAGCAATAGAAAGTCCAGGATGGAACAAATATAGTATTATGAAAAGGGTAGAGTGCTACTTACCATATAATGGAGAGGTTGAGTTGCAGTCAGGCACAACAAAATGACTGCTAAACAAGTAAACTTTCACCCAAAAGGCCTTCTTCTGAAGTAGACAGCCCCCCCCCCCCCCCTCCACACAGACACACACGTGTGATCACTGTCTCTGCCTACCTAGGCTGGACTCGCACATCAACAGGTAATGCAATATCCAAGAATTGCAAAGTAAATTTAAACTAGTCTGCAAATATTTGTTTCACGTACAACTTGAAATGCCACATCTACATGTAGTAATTGCTCCTGGATTTCTGATGTTGAATAATTATGAAATGCATAATATGAACAATAAAGTCATTACTAGCGTGATGTTTGACTTTTACGATTGCGACCCAGTCAACCTGAATGCAGAACTACCGATTAGTTTAATTTCAAGTTTGACATTGGATAACAAAGAAAAAAGTTTTTTGTGTGGTATAGTTACAAATTAACAATTTTTGGACTTTGTCTTTTAGCTGTACAGTGAAACCTTCCTTCTTGAACAATTTCACAAGTCTAGGCCAACAGGAAGTACCCTGTAGGTTTTGATGAGTGAGTTTGCAATTGTGAGAGTGTGTGACTCAAGTGGCTGTAGCTTTTGACTGCATTGTCTTAGATGCTTCAATTTTTTTACATAATTAAGGGACCACAGGCCTTAGAATGTGACAAATTTAAACTTGATGTGTGTACCTATTCCCAAGAAAAAGGGTTCTGAACAGATGGACGAAGAGACAATGTGTCAGATAAGAAAGGACAAAAGATTTTTTTTTTCACTGATATACTTACAAATTCACAGTTTTCAAATTTTTTCCTTCTTTTGTATTATGAGACCTTTCTTTTTGCCAAATTTTATGATGCTAGGTCAACGCAAAGTACCCTTTAGGTTTTGACAAGTGAGTTTGTGATTATCAGAGTATGTGACATAAATGGCCGTATCTTTTGACTGCATTGACTTATAAGCTTCAATTTTTTCAATTGCCAAGGGACCATATACCTAAAAGAGAGAGAGAGAGAGAGAGAGAGAGAGAGAGAGAGAGAGAGAGAGAGTGTGTGTGTGTGTGTGTGTGTGTGTCATAACTTTCAATGTGATACATATACCCATTCACGAGAAAAAGGGTTTATAACTGTCGGACAGATAGACAAACAAAAAAATGATCCTATAAGGGTTTCATTTTTACCAGTTGAGGCATGGAACCTTAGAAAGGTTATATTTGTGTTTAAATATAGTTATAGATGAATTTTGTAATTATTTCATTTTGCAATTATGTTACAAAAAAACAATTAATGTCATGTGTAGATTCTGCAGTGTTGTATAATGAGATAGACAGACTTGATATCTTTGACTTAGTGGTAGTGAAACATTTATTGATTTACATTTTTTCGCATTTAGCCATCAAGCTGGTGACTTTTGCAAATGTCATACCTTGGTTGAGTAATAAATTAATGTAAATGTACAGTAGTTGTACACATATACATCTTAATATTCTAAATGCATTAGATGTTGCAATAGAGAACATGCAGCTTAGAATCCGCTGATTGAACACAAATATTATCTCCTGTGGAAGCTTTTAACTTCCTGTGGAGCAGCTTTTTTTCACAAATTTTTGAAGTCTGTAGCAGCTTGTTGAACCATATCTGACCATTAACATAAGGATTACCATCAGATATTTTTAATTTCATGTTCTGTGTGAAGTAGTTACCCTCACTTTTGTAGCACAGTTATGTGTATCACTGCACTTATTTGCTTTGTTCATATTATTCACAAAAAATATAATCAGTTTCTACAAATACAAGGTATATACCGGTATAATTAAATATTTACCATTGGACAAGGTTTTAAGATAGGAGTCTCAGGACCTTAGTCCATGTGTTAACCTAATCGCTGTCTTCTGTAATACCAGTACTCTGTTAGGATGTAGGTCTGCTGCACAGCCTCACAGTTCAGTACCGTGACTAAGAATTGGATAAATTATCCCATAGTATACAATTTTTAAGGTATGAGTTGAATAATTTTTGCCAATTGGCATATTGAAAACAAACTACTGCTGATTTTCTTGCACACAGAATTAATTTGGTTTACCCAATGAAGATTTTTGCCCAGGTGGACACCAAGAAATTGAGTGTTATCTGTTTCTACTAATGTAATACCACATATATTGTTTATTTCAGTGTCATGGGAGCCAGTTGCTTTAAACGTTAATAGCTGCAGGCCTTAGTGTAGAGCGTATGTTGTTACTTCTGTTACACACTTTGTTGCAACAGGCTTTGTAATGCCTTAAAGTCTTTCTCATAAAATAAGATGGAAGTGTCATCAGCATAGCGTACTAGATGTGAGTGGAAGGGTTGTGTCACATCATTGACACAAACCAAGAAGAGGAAGGGTCCAGGGATTGACCCGTGCAGCATCCCCATTATTACTGTATCTCTAGAAGACTAGATCTTCGTGACCTTATTACCTGCTTTACATGAAAGTTTAGTACAGTGTTTGCGATTTATTAAGTATGTAGACAGTAAATGCATTGATATTGTATGCTTTAAGGTTCTTCATGAGTAGCCCATCGTTGACAAAGTTGAAGGCTTTGGAAAGATCTACAAATATCACTGTTGTCTACATTCCTTCATCTAGGAGGCTGTACACTTTATGGAGGAACTCAGTAACTGCAGTTGTTGTGCAGCAATCTTTCCTAAAGCCAAGCTATATTTCTGTTGATAATTTATTTTCTGTAAAATAATATTACCATCCTAAATAATGCACGAGGGTTTCCTATCCGTAGTTGTGGAGGTTATTTGGTACTTATTGATTAGTTTCCAGGAGGCCGTGATATTATTGTAGAATTATTTTCTAAGGTTTGGAAGTTATTCTTTAAAGGTTTTCTTAGCTTTGTTGTATTTTTGTTTGAAAATATGCATCAACATTCATAGTGTGTGGAATGTCTGTGGCCTGTGGGGTAGATTCTGTGGACTATTTTGAGCAGGAGACAGGCCATCTGGTTTAGTTCAACTCACACTGCAGATGGAGTAGTGAAGTCAAGTTTGAATGATCAGATTTTCTGCAGACTTTGTTGCAATGGAGAATTTCAAATTTATGACAATGTGTTTACAAGAAGGTCGAAATTACGATAGGAGGTTGCATTTACAAGATACACAATTTGTAAGTATTTTGTAAATATGTCTCAGCTTGTTTCTCTGTGGCACTGTGCACAGTATAGTCATATCCTTTAGATTAGAAATGTTTTCTACTGACCGAATATACCGGGTGATCAAAAAGTCAGTATAAATTTGAAAACTGAATAAATCATGGAATAATGTAGGTAGAGAGGTACAAATTGACACACATGCTCGGAATGACACGGGGTTTTATTAGAACCAAAAAAATAAAAAAATTCAAAAAATGTCCGACAGATGGCACTTCATCTGATCAGAATAGCAATAATTAGCATAACAAAGTAAGACGAAGCAAAGATGATGTTTTTTACAGGAAATGCTCCATACGTCCACCATCATTCCTCAACAATAGCTGTAGTCGAGGAATAATGTTGTGAACAACACTGTAAAGCACGTCCGGAGTTACGGTGAGGCATCGGCGTCAGATGTCGTGTTTCAGCATTCCTAGAGATGTCGGTCGATCACGATACACTTGCGACTTCGGGTAACCCCGAAGCCAATAATTGCACCGACTGAGGTCCGGGGACCTGGGAGGTCGAGCGTGATGAAAGTGGCGGCTGAGCACACGATCGTCACCAAAAGACCGCGGAAAGAGATCTTTCACATGTCTAGCAATATGGTGTGGAGCGCCATCCTGCATAAACATCGTACGCTCCAGCAGGTGTTTATCAGCCAGGCTGGGGATGATGTGATCGGTGTACCTCTCACCTGTCATGCTAGCAGTTTTGCTGTCCAGCGCCATCTGTCAGACATTTTGTGAACTTCTTCTTCTTCTTCTTCTTCTTCTTCTTCTTCTTCTACTTCATTTTTTTTCTAATAAAACCCATGTCATTCTAAGCATGTGTGTCAATTTTTACCTCTCTATCTACATTATTCTGTGGTTTATTAAGTTTTCAAATTTATACTGACTTTTTGATCACCCAGTAGAATGAAATTGATAATTACAGTAAAGAACCAGTGTAACTGCGTATTATATAATGCAGTTCCAAACATGTGTCAGATTTGTTGGACCAGTAAAAGTGTGTAACCTTGGCAGGAAAGAGAACTGCTTTTCATAGTTTTAAATCATTTGTATTTCCTGTTGCAGGTGTGATTGAATTCCTGACATCTGGAAGAGTTCCTGCTGATCATAAGGATTTCAAGTCACTTGCATACAAAGCTTGCCTGCAGAAGATTTCTGGCTGTGAAAAACCAAATGAATTCACACATTCCTTCAAACTTGCTTCCGCATACAGTGAAGATATTATGCCCTTTACAAATTACACGTAAGATGTTAAATACCTTCACTGTCTATAAAATACTTAAAATAGGTTTTAGGTATTGTGGGGTGAACTTGCCTTATGTTTATGCAGAAATTAGCTGCTATTGTCTGTGTAATATTTTCTGCCATTTCTTTATTATCACTTACTTATTTTTTTCTTATTCACAGGTTTGATTTCAAAGGAATCATTGACTATATTTTCTACTCGAAGCAGAGCATGACACCGTTGGGCCTGCTCGGTCCTCTTGCTCCCGAGTGGTTGAGAGACAACAAGGTCGTCGGTTGTCCGCATCCACACGTACCGTCAGGTATTGTTTTGTACTATAACTTGTACAGTCATACACATTCTTGGAGTTGTGGAGTGCAGATTGCGGAAAACACAAATTACTATTGTAAGCACAGTTATGATGTAAAGAGTTTTCTGACATTTTGCTGCATACAATTACTAGAACTTCTTGCTAGTATTCTTATTAGAAAAGAATGATACCAGATTTTGTAGCCCGTACATAAATTTTAAATTAGATGCTTGTAAGTGCTGGCCTTTTCATGTTGACTTATAGATACATTTCCCTCTTTACTAATGTGAATTTGTATATTGCAACAGCAAATACAATCTTTTCTATTCTTGACGTTCTCCAAGTAATAGTTCAAAATTTCAGTTAAACATATACTTTGAGGTTTTTTCCAAAACTGTAAGATACATTTTTAGATTTAGGACAATATTATGAAAAGTATAGATTGCTACTCACCCTATAGAGGAGACTTTGAGTTGCAGACAGGTACAACAAAAGACTACTACGCATTTAAAACAACCACGACCACTATCTCTGGCCACCAAGGTTGGACTGCGAGCAGCTGCACATTGTAGGAGAAGGAATCTGGGTTGTGGGGGTAAGGAGGAGACTAGGGTGGGGAAGGGGTGGGATAGCAGGTCAGGGGTGGGGGGCATAGTGCTGCTTGTATGAACGTGCAGGGATTTGTTGGGGATGGGGTGGGGCTGCTAGGTGCAGTCGGAAGATTACAAGGGGGGAGGAAGAAGGAGGAGCAGAAGGGGAATACGAATAGCACGTGCATTGGTGGAATAGAAGGCTGTGTAGAACTGGAGTGGGAGTAGAGAAGGGGATAGGTGGGTGAGTGATAGTGACCAGCAAATATTGAGGCCAGGGAGGTTGTGGGAATGTAAGATATATTGTAGGGGGAGTTCCCATGTGCACAATTACGGAAAAGCTAGTGTTGCTGGTAAGGATCTGCATGGCACAGGTTGTGAAGCAGTCATCGAAGAAAAGAACACTTTGTGGGGCAGCACATTCGACAACAGGGTGGCCCGGCTATCTCTCGGGCACAGTGTGTCAGTGGCCATTCGTGTGGTCCGACAGCTTGTCAGTTTTCGTGCCCGTGTAGAAAGCAGCACAGTGGTTGCAGCTTAGTTTACAGCTCACGTGACTGCTTTTACAGGTAGCCTCCGACTGTGCCTTCCACTTCATCACATTAACCTACACTCGTAGTTACCTCTTAGCCCATGTTCTCTTATATTGAATACATGTTGGTATAGTTTTCAGCTTCTTTATTCAGTCTTAGTTTGTAAGTTATTTCTGCAGTATAAATTTGATCTAAATTATTCCTTTTCATTCAGTCTTCTATTTCTTCAAGATATCCCCTTCTGTTTAAATGAATGTTTCATCCTTGGTTGTTGACTTTGTTATAGTGTTGCAGTTTTGTGTATTTTGTTTATTATGCATATTTGAATTCAGTTTTAAGTTCTCGTTTTTTGTTTCAAATTACATTCTCAGAGTGTGAAGGGTAATATATATTTTTTCAGTTATTATCTTTAAAAAAAGGGTAGACTGTGACCACGAATATCCGTGACAGTATCAGTCCTTCTATGCTTACTCACCATTCAGTGAGAGATTTTCTGCAACAGTGGATGACTTGGCAGATATCTCGGTTATAAAAGTCTACATTTTGGATGCTCACAAAATGTTCCACCCTGAGAAACGCCTTGCTGTCATTCTGGAAATGCCTGCCACACAGTGGTCACTCCATCTGAGGGGGGTGGGGGGGGGAGAAGAAGAAGAAGAAGAAGAAGTGATTGGGTGCCATGTCTGGAGACTATGGACGGTGAGGCAGGATTTGATAGCCCAAAGAAGCAGCTCACATGACGGTACCTGATGCAGAATGATCCAGCCCATCATTGCCCATGTTAGGGGTTTCCCTAGTATTCTCCTGTGCAAATACTACCTCACTATGACAGTCCCAAGAAATGCTCTGACAAGATCTCACCTTTCTCAGCAGTGGAGAATACACTTGTTTCCACTCCTCACTTTTCTCCTGTGTCTCAGAGTCATAGTGATATACTCGAGACTTGTCTGTGATGATTAAGTGGGTGAAGAAGTTGACCAGAATGGCCTCACACAGCTTTAATATTTCCACAAGACCCTGTTCGGGTGGGACTTTCGAATGAGCAGAAGCAGTCACGGAACCGAGTGGGTGGTAATCTTTCGTTACAATCGAAATCTTGTGCAGTATCTCGAAAAGTGATCCGCAGCTAACTTTCCCTTTCCTCATTATCATCTCAGTTGTGATGCACTGGTCGTAGAGCATCTGCAGCTCCACCTCTTGTGATTCCCAGTAGGATAGTGGTGGGAGGATTCTTCAGCACGGAGATAGAAATGAATGGGGTATTGCCTTTTCTCGACGTGGAAGTTTACCGTAAGCCCGATGAGAAGCTCGGACACAGAGTTTATAGAAAGCTCGCCAACATGGACGTGTACCTGCGTGCATCCTCCCATCACCATCCCGTGCAAAAGAAATCGATGCTGCAAACTTTAACTAAGAGAGCCTACAGGATCGGCATTGAACACAACCTCAAAGCTGAACTACAGAACCTCGTGTCCATTTTTGGAGCTAATGGCTATGACGTGAGGATGAAACGTAAAACTGTGACGCCAAAGGAGGAGGGCAATAGGGAAATAGGGGAATTGACAAGTTTTGTGCTGCCGAAGTTTATGAAATCGGGTGTGAATGTGGACTGGTGTATGTAGGTGAGACTGGGCATCCAATAAGCACGAGGTTATCTGACCACGAGAGATATATCCGTCTCAAACAATTTAATTTCAAGAGGCCCATATACTGGTGAACCAACTGTTAGCTTGAAGAGGAAGATCAGAGGGGCTATAGAAGTAGCCAGGTGACTCAACATCATGACTAAAGAAGACAGGCACAGACTCCCAGCGTCTTGGCTGCCAGCAGTCACAGCTTTGCAGAAGGACAGCTCTCACAAACCAACAGGCAGTGGAGAGTACACAGAGTGCTGATGTGCCCTAGTCAATACTAGGCAGTTAGTAAACAGCACTACGCTGCAGTCGCCACTCAATTTCCTATTCGCCGATTTCCACCAGTGTCAAGCAATAAAGGAAACTTCAGTGAAAAATGCCTATTTCCACCAATGACAACAAGCAATGCAAAGACCAGTAAATGAACACCTAATACCCTTCCTGCTCACCTTCATATTCAATCACAGCACTCCTCCATAGTATATATATATATAATCAAATGAGCACCCATTCAGCAGTTAGCAATACACCCTGAGGAAGGCATCTTACAATAGTCACCAAAACATCAGAATTTTGTAGTTGACAATGTGGTCCTAAATCCAGAAGAATATTATTGACTCTTCCCTTTAACTAATTGATGCATATTTATATGTTATATGCGGCAGTCTAGTAGGTACATAAAAACATGCACATATTTGAATGCAGCATTCTGTCAAAATTTCAACGCACTGTGTGAAGAACTTTAAGAGTTTTAGACTTTTGAACACAAAAAATTGCATTTGTATTTATATCAACAAAAGTAATCAGTTGTTGATAATATATTGTAAATGGGCAGATAAAAAAATCCACTCACCAAGTGGTGAGAGGAGGAGACATATAGAAAGGTATTTAGATTTGTAAACTTGCAGAGCTAGTGGCTCCTTCTTCTGGCAGAATGTTTTAATGGGAAGTAAAAGGACTGGCGACGTTTAGGAAATGGGGTGAGTTTGGAAAAGTCATCCAGAACCCCAGGTCAGGGGAGACTTACAGGATGGGATGAGAAGGAAAGACTGATTGTTGGGGACTATACTGGATTAGATTGGAAAACGTGAGAGCATATAGGTGGATGATAGGATAATACCTACAATTTTAGGAAGCCATAGCCTGTCAAAGGAGCTGATTAATACATTCAAGACCAGATAACACTAAGTGACACTAAGTGACAAGAAGCTATTCTTTGGAGGAATCATCAGTACCAGAATTAGATGTGATGCTGGGGAAGTCTGCTTTTGGTAATTATGTCCAGTGAAGAATGAGGTGAGAATGGTTATGTATTGCTGTTAAGTGTCTACATATGAATAAATACATTTGCCTCAAATGCCAAGGCTATATGCGAGGAAATGTGTGACATGGAAAGGATGGAAACCCTCAAAATGTAAGTACTGTTGTTTGTTAGTAGGTTTTAATGTGAAGAGAAGTGTACAACTGACCTTTGGTGAGGATGAGGTCATCTTCAAGGAAGCTGATGGACATGGGTCAAGCTACACATTTTAGTACTGCTATGGGTTTGTCTACAGCCATAGACCTCTACTTCTTATTGCCTGCCCTTGCAGACACTGTTCAGTGGACACTGGACAATGACCAGTGACCTCCATGGTAGCGACCACTACCCTATCTGGATCCATCTGCCTGATGGAGCAGATCTGAAAAGAAAGCCACTGAGATAGTTGTTCAAAAAGGCTAACTGGATGCTTTACAGGCTATTAGTGGTTTTTTAGCAGTGTGACGGTGTCCAGAACTGGGCAGGTCACATTACAGCTGTGATGCACCATGCTGCAGATGCATCCATCCCAAAGTCAGTGGAGACACCCAGGAGGCGACCTGTCATTTGGTGGAATGCTGAGTGTCATTCTGTAGTCAGGCACCAGAGAGCAGCTATGTGCAGATCCAACCAGTGGCCTACAGATAAGAATCTTGCAAACCTTTGAATGGCATGTGCAAAGGAAAAGCAAATAATTTGGTAGAGAAAGCAGAGGTGTTGGCAAGAGTTCCTGAACTGCACCACAGGTCCACATTTGCAAGTAAAGCATGGGAAGCCATTAGGAGGATCTCGAGGTGCAACTCTTGACCACCAATAGCAGCTGTACGAATACAGGGGTCTCTCATAACATTGTTGAGAGTCATAGCTCAGACAATGGGTGAATCATATAAGTCCATTATGGCTGATTCTAGCCAGGAACCCACTTTCTGTTGATATCTGGAGACACAGGAGAATGATTTTGATTTCTATTCCACCAACATGGAGGAATACGACCATCCTTTCTCTCTATGGGAGCTGGATTCTGCATTGTCAGTAGCTTCTGATACAACCCCTGGAAACGACATGATAACCTACAGCATGTTGAAGCAGTTGGGCTGATTTTTGAAGGAGGTCCTTCTTCAGTTCTTTAATGAAATTTGGATGACAGGCAACTTTCTCAACTCATGGAAAGAATCTGTTTTAATCCCAATTTTAAAACCAGGGAAGGATTGGACAGCCTATTGCACACAGTTTGAGTTGTAACACGAAGTCCTGTGGCTGCATGAAAAGCATTATTCAATATAGTGGCATTGCTGTCAGGGTTCCTCTAAGCCATAATCTGTAGGTAGCTGTCATCCACTGCAGTAGTAGCCCTTGGGCGGCCTGAGCGAGGCAGGTCATTGACAGTTCCTGTCTCTCTGTTATCTCCTCCATGTCCGAACAACATCTCTTTGGTTCACTCTGAGATGCCTGGACACTTCCCTTGTTGAGAGCCCTTCTGGCACAAAGTAACAATGTGGATGTGATTGAACCACAGTAATGACCACCTAGGCATGGTTGAACTACAGACAACACGAGCCATGTACCTCCTTCCTGGTGGGATGACTGCAACTGATCGGCTGTCGGACCCCCTCTGTCCAATAGGCACTGCTCATGCATGGTTATTTACATCTTTGGGCGGGTTTAGTGACATCTCTGATCAGTCAAAGGGTCTGCATCTTTGATACAATATCCACAGTCAATGTCTATCCTCAGGAGTTCTGGGAACTGGGGTGATACAAAACTTTTTTTGATGTTTATATTTTCCGTAATATCTTTCTCTTGGACACCAACAGCTTGTATTCATCTGCTTTCCTTCATGTAAATGTTTCAGTTCCATATAGAGCTACCTGGAGGAGTACACTTCATTGTAGTCTGATTTTAAAACTTCTCTGGACAGTTCTACTGCACAGCACACCCCAGTAAACAAAATATGCTCTATTTGCTTTTGTAATCGTTGCCTTAATCTCAATTTCCATTCTGTTCTGTTTGTTAAAGATGCCTCCCAAATATTATATGTGCCTACTCTTTCAGAAGTGAATTCATCAACTGTCAGTAGGGTACCATAATTGGGTACATTGCTCAAGACCATATTCTCTGTTTTCCCGTTGGATTTGTAATCCTGTTTTCCTTGCAATATTTTTGTTAGGTTTGTCATGAACTGCAGCTCCTCTTTGTTGTTGCTTATCAGAACTGTGTCATCTACATATATGAGCCAATTTATTGTATTATTACCCAGTTTTGTTCTAGTAGGGTTTAATGTTTTCATGTTCTCTTTTCTACAGTTAAGATATTGGAGATTATGGGTCTACTCATCAGAGATCAGTCCTGACTTGAAAATGCTTTGACGTGCTTGTACTGATCTTTACCCTGTAATAGGTTTCCTTTAAATACATGTAGAAGACTTATTAACGTTTGTGGTAACTGCAACTCTTTCAGAACATTGGCGACTGTGCTCTTGTACATGCTGTCATAAGCTTTTTTTAAGTCAACGAAAACTTTGTGAATATCAAAGTTATGTCCCAAAACTTTCTTGGTCACCTGCCTGGGTGTAGAAAGACTTATTTATAGCTGATCTATTCCATCTATTCCCAAAAATTCTATAACAGTTTCATAATTATATTTATCAGTACCGGTACTGGTTTTACATTCATTACTAGCTCTCCTGCTGTTTGATCTTCACCAGAAACATTATTCTTTTTTTGTTTTTTAATTAGTAATTATATTTCTCCTTTGCTGTGTACTTTGTGTGGTACTTAACATGGAAGAGACTCATTGAGGTTATCACTGTTTAGTATTTCTGTAGGGTACTCTGTCTGTTGTCATTCTACTTCAGTGTTTTTCTTTAGGATCTTTCCCTGTGTGTCTTTAACAAATGTTTCCTTTTTCTTATATTTCTGTGTATTCTTTCTTCACTGTTTAAAACAGTGGAAAATCCAGGATGTTATAACAGTATTATGAAGAGGGTAGATTGCTACTTACCATACAGAGAAGACATCGAGTCACAGACAAGCGCACTCATGTCACTCCTCCTTCCAAATGTTATCCATCCCCACTGCCACCTAGTCACACCTTTTAACACCGCTAAAAAACTGATCCTGACCGTAGAATCCTACCTGCCCACAAAGGTTTTACCACTGTGGTTTTGAGCAAGTGGGGTTACCTTGTGGAGGGACTACACCAGCTATCGGATTTGTCAATCTACAAACGCTGCCACAGGGACCCCATTCCAGAAATCCAGTGGGATTTCTGGTCTCTCCTCAAATCCTTAGACCCACACCAGAACCTTTCCTGAGTAAGTCTCTCTCCTCACCCCTACCATTCCCTGTACTCCTACCTTCTATGTGCTCCCTGACGTCCATAAATCCAACCACCCAAGATGCTCCTTTCTGGCAGATGACTGTGCTTCCTCTGAGAGAATATCTGCTCTTGTGGACCAACACCTTCAGCTGATTACCTGGAACTTACCCTCCTATAAAAGAAGACACCAACGACGTCATCCACCGACTCTCTGTGGTTCATGTTCCTCTTGCTTGTCACTACTGATGCCATATATCTTTACACTAACATCCTAATGCCCATGGCTTTGCTGCTATTGAACACTACCTCTCTATGTCCATCTACATCACCCACAACTACTTCACCTTTGAAAGCCTCATCTTGCAAATACAAAACAGCAATGGGCACCTTCATGGCACCTCCTACGCAAACCTGTTCATGGGCTATCTAGAGGAATCCCTTCTAACAACCACAATCCAGACCTCTCACTTGATTCAGATTTATTGATGCCATTTTAGTGGTCTGGACTGAGAGTGAGGATATCCTATCCGCATTCCTCCAGAACCTCAACACCTTCTCTCCCATTCATTTTGCCTAACTGTCCTCAGGCCAGTGAGCCACCTTCCCCAGTATTGACCTCCACATCAGAGATGGCTATATCAGTACCTCCATCCATGTCAAACATACCTATTACCAGCAGTACTTCCACTTTGATACCTGCCACTCATTCCATGCCAAGAATTCCCTTCCATGAACTCGTGGCTGTCACTGTCACACCATCATGTTTGGATCATTTGTAAGATTGATTATCCTGCAAACTTAGGACTAAAGTGCTTTATGTAAACACACTTTTGAAACCTGGTAAACAAACAGTACTCATTAAAGTACCCAGAGACTACAATATCAGTTGGGTAGCCAGTTTCCACCTTCAACCTGACCTGTGTTTCAGGGATATTACCAGTCACAATTTCAGTTAAAGGCAACCTGAATTAATTTAGTCGAAGGGTAGAGCTCACATACAGGTAAATGTGGGAGGTCTTTTTATGTATGGACCTACAGTCTCCATAAATGATTTCCTTTAAGAAATACTGGAAGGTAAGAGGTGTGATTGTGTGCCTGGTTCCCCCTCTATGGACCTGTTTTGACTCGGATACAGTTTATTATTAATCTGTGTTCAAATAGATGTTAGTATGTGGGTGATTTACTTTCAGTAATTCAGAATCGGTGAAATACTTAAGTGTGTAACATTACTACTAGTATGACAAGCGTTTAATCCCTACCGCCTCCAGTTCCATTCACTTTCACAGTAGTTACTGTAGTTCATTCTCACTATTATTGTGGTTTGTTCTTCTTGAAAAAAACATCAGTTCAGTTAAAACATCCGTCTCTCTGCACCCTACAAAATAATTAGTGAAAGGGGTATTTGTTTAGATTGTAAAATGTAAGAAACATTATCTTTTCTTGGTTTCAGAGATGGGTGCAAGATGTCGTATATAACTAGTTGTGTTCAGATGGGCGTTATGAAGAAATGTATTCAAATGAGTGCCCATTTTCCTGAGTGGGCAAGTCTGTATGACCTGTGGACGAGATGTAAAGTTGCCGGTGTTGTAGTGTGTCAAGCTTCCTTGATACATGATACTTTATTTGAAGTCATGTTCGGTTACATTGTAGTATTTATCCTTGCACTGCCATATACTGTGCAGCTCAAAATGTGCAACTGAGCATGTACTGACATGGAATGAATGTGGCATATACGTTCATAGTATATGTTGACACACTGCTGATGCTTGGCGAATCCTGACAGGGTGCCTGTGAAGCAGCTTTGCGGTATTCTAGGAGACTGCATGATTGAAGAGCTCCATCAGTCATGTAGTTTTTACGTGCTGAAGGACAACTTTGAGAAACAAGTATTTTGAGGAGACATGGCAGTAGTAGGCAAAGATCAGCAAAAAGTGAGAATGTGGATGTTTTTGATTCAGCTACATGTCAGCTGATGAGAAGTTGCTGTAGTCTCTAGTATCAGCCTTACATTGGTAGGAAGAATAGTACATGATCACAAGTTTCAGTTGTGCCACCTGTCACTGCCACAGGTGCTACATCAAAACAGTTTCAATTGAAAAATTACTTTCTGCAAATGCACCATGGAAAGTTTTGCTCTAGATGCTGTACAAAGTGTTATGTTATCTCTTTAATTTGTGTTCATAAATTATGGTACAGTGAACTGCCATAATATGCATTTGTGGACCACTGAAAATCTTGTGAATATGTGATTTCAATCATCAAAGGAGATGGTCTGTTAATGTGTAGTGCAAAATTCTGGAAGATGAAATCATCAGTCCCTGATACTTTACAGGTTCTTGGACAGGTGATATGTATTGAGCTTCTGTTATTGACAGTTTAGACACTGTTCTTAATAATGCTAGTCTAGGTGTTGGAGGCTATATGAGGATACAGCAGATATTGCATGTTATGTTGTGCAAGGACTGTCAACAGATTTCCTGTAAGATGGTTAGAACACTGTGGTCTTCAGGAATGGCCTGAACAGATACCTGATCTAACGTCAGTAGTAGTAACAGCTTGTTTTTGTGATTCAAGGAACTGTGTTCATACCACTGAACCCAGATGGCTTCAGACAGCACTTCAAGGGAGCTGTCTGCCAAGTTATCAAAGAACTTGGCCTTGGTAATGGTACACTTACATAGCATTTGGGTGGGGGGGAGTAAGAAAGATGGCCCTCAGATGAAGTTACAATTCTGTGATATTATAGAGCAGTGAAGGGACAACCTGTCATCCTTCTTTTATCAATGTTAATGCTTGGAACAGTATTCTTTGTAGTGGAATCTGTTGTAGATGCCAGATATATATCGCACAGACTGCCTGTACTGATGGTAATACATGGATACAAATCATACATAATTCTTAATGGTAATTCCTCAGTTGATGAGGACAGAAGTTGTACATCAGTTTTAATCACATATCGAAGTTTTGATCAGGGATCCACGTAAGTACATGATAATTCTAACTGCAGGCTTCAGTGCTCATTTTGGAAAGGAAAAGAGTTCAGAAAAGTGATAGAAATGCGTCCAGTACACAAAAGGACGAACTGAAATTGAGAGAGAGAGAGAGAGAGAGAGTATGGGATGACTGTGAGCTATTCAATGTGAAAATTATGTGCACAAAGTACAAAAAGACACAAAACAAATGGAGACATGGCAGTCATCAAACTTCATGTTAGAAGAATTTCAAATTGACCATGTAGTCAGCGGAAGCCTCTGCCTCACACTTTACAATAGTTTTCAAAATGTGTAGACATAAAGGTACAGAGAGGAGCCAACATTGATTCAGACCTCTATCTAATGAGAATTGAAGTGAAATCTATTCCTAACAACAATCACAAGACCATACAGTAGTACATGATAGGATGACTGAGTGTCAACCAGGAATTAACAGCTAAACATTAAACAATGAAACCAAAAAATGTTGCTAGTAAGTTGTCAACTAACTACGAGGAGTTCAGAGATTAGCCCCATGTGTGAAAAAATTACATCAGGATCAGCAAGGAAGATATAGGAAACAGAGAGAGCTTCAGGACAAAAATATTGGGAGTGATGGATTTTTCTGACAAGAAAGAACACGGAGCACTCTTGATAGAAGAACAGGCAAGTGTGAATAAGAGGGTGGAAGAATACTGATGAAAAACAACAAAGCTCAAGAATGTTCAACAGTTGTGTAATCTTAACCCATATGGATAGAAAAAGTGAAATAAAAAAAAGTGAAACAAAAGATGCCATGCACTGCGTAAAGAAGTGTGGTATGGTAAATGAAACTGGAACCTGGTAGGTAAGCTTAAGAGCTTCTGTTGTTCTTTAGAGCACACACAATTTTGTAACTGTTTTAGTTCTTGTTTATGTGCTTATCTACTGGTCAGTGTCTATTTTATATGATGAGTCATGATCTTCAGTAATTCCATTTAGGGTCTTCTGACATTGTATGATGATGTGATAATGGAAAAGTGGGTAGTATTAGCTATTGAGAAGAAAACCGTTGTCATTTTGGCAAGGTTGTCATTTCTTTGTTTTCCTGTGCTTTGCAAATGCTGATTTTAGAGTGAAATTAGAGCACAACATTAAAATAAACAGACATTTAAGTAAGGGTATTTGAGTGACTGCCATATGTAGATTTTTTTCTGGTATCCAATCTATGATGATTTGTTCCAGAAGCACTAGTACCAACAAATTTCTTCACTTGGATATTGGCTGTTATTTTATGAATTAAAGCTTGGTAACATCATATTAATTTTCAGAAGATGATTTGTCCTCAGATGACCCTTTGAATATTTGGTCCTCATATTTTCCTGCTACATAACATTTAACTGTTGGCTGCATCAGACAGTATTTAATTTTAACACAAATTATTTGCAATGCCCTTGTTTCCTCAGATTAGGTTCAGTTTTCAAGAACAACTGTGAAAAGTACAGTTGCAAACACTGTGTATGGCTTCCAGGAATAAGCCAGATGACAAGTTAAGTTACAGAAAGGCACATTTAAAAGACACTTACAAGTTATCTTTTGGCCACAGCCATCATCAGAAAAGGAAAGAGAAACACACACATTTCATTCACACAAGCAAGCACACCTCCAGCACCTCGGACCAGAACCTGTATGCAACTTAACATGTCATCTTTACAGTAAGCAGCAATCTATCTTTTCCTTACATTGTTTAGTAACAGTCCAGTCACCATAGGAGTGTGCAGAGCCAGCACTAAATGAAACAGTGGTTGCTGTCAATGCCAATAGCCAATCTTCTGAGCTAATTCTGCGTCTTTGAACTTGCAGTTACTTATACAATATTTCCTGGGTGAAATATATAGCACAGACCATGATTTAAGACAAAGTTGTGTATTGAATATTAAAAGCAGTCTTGGAAGAATGCTTCCAACTCCTTTCGTACACTGTTGTCTGCATGTGAATGACCTGTCATTATAAACAAAAATGACACCTGGTACGAAAATTGTAGTAGAACTGCTATACCATTTTACAGAAGGCCTCAGATTGAAATGCTGATTGAGTGGACATACTTGTAAGTTTAAGAGTCAGCTGCAAAAATCTTGCCTGTATTTATTAGAGCAGAGTCCACATCCTAGCTGTAAACATGGGACTTACGATACATGCGCTGCAATGATCTGCACCAGAAATCCTCTGCATCTTTCTTTACCTTGAGCTTGATGTTTAAACCATTCAGAGTTTTGCTATTGACTGCATAGTAATGATTAAACGATGTCATGTTACAAAATTTCTTTCAACAGTGTACAGTTATAAGTTACTTTAATACTGACAGTGGATAGAGTAAAATAACCACACACTGTACAGGGTAGAAGTCCACTATTAGATGCCATGTAAATGAGACAGAGGATGGATGGCACAAGTTAGTAAAGTGTAAGGGAAAAGTTTAGCAGCATTAATGCAGAAACTGCAGTTTTGTAAAAACTAAATCACCTGCATAGCTTCTCTGGGCAATACTTTTCTAGCATTTTGCTTTTTATGAATTCCAGATCACTTTCCACTGCTGGTGGAGCTCGAGATGATCCCAACTGTGCCTCCCTCATCAAACGGCCTGATCTCGCACAGGTAGCAGCAGCCCAGAGTGGTTCCTGCAGGAAGCACTGCCAGTTTGCGGAAGCAACCCCAGAGACTGTGAACCCGTCTTTCATCTCATGCTGCCCACAAAGCTGGAATGAGGCAGCTTTACTTTTATTGAGCAAGGCAACTCCTTAGGCTGCCATATTTTTGAAACTTTAGTTTTAACGTAGATTCAGTTGACATTGGCATGGAATGTTTGCTACAACCACAATTCATTATAATTAGATATAGTGCCCTTCCATTCCTCAAATGAGATTTAAATTTTCACTACTTCAAACACTGGTAAAGTGTTTTGTGTTCTCAAAAATTGCTTTGATTGTTATTTAAAATATAATGTGTACTTTGGACCTTCGTGTTCAACTTCTGTCTGAAACCTCTTTGTCTCTTACAGCTTCCCATTCACCTCAGTTTTCATGAAGTAGTG
Organism: Schistocerca cancellata; assembly: GCF_023864275.1. Taxonomy (NCBI): domain Eukaryota; kingdom Metazoa; phylum Arthropoda; class Insecta; order Orthoptera; family Acrididae; genus Schistocerca; species Schistocerca cancellata. The sequence goes on along the minus strand of NC_064632.1, from coordinate 604,864,865 downwards.
TAACTCTTACCAAAGTTTCTTATATGTGCAGCCTTAAATCATCCGTCATGTGAAAATCAATGTAGTATATGATAGTATTCATACAGACAGATTTTTTAGAGTTGTATTTGAGAATCTATGTGGTTGCATAGCTGAGATGTAACTGTGACTGAGTCATCAGATGAATAAAACCCTTTGGGTATCATGTTGCTCATCTATAGGAGATTTTAAAAATGAATGTGAATATGTAAGGTGAAATGGAAGTTTTTACATAAACAGTGATTTCAGTAAGTGTGAGAATGAGTATCCTATGAAGTTTGTTTAATTTGTAAACCACAGAATTAACAAGCATTATACCTATCCTCCCATGTCCTGTTCCTCTATCCACACCCCTCTTACCACTGCCCCCTTTTAATGTTGCTTGTCTGTTGTCTAAAAGTTTGCTTTGAGCTTGTGCAATAGTGGTTGATATTGAAGATGACTTTCCTTGATGTCAGCTAATTAGCACTTTGGCAGGTATAAGTTGAGTCTTGTTTTATAAACAGTGTTATTTCCTCTCCTATACTGTAGTATGATATGTCCAATTAAATTTTTCATTTCATTTTACATTTCAGTGAGCAATGTTTTATGTACATTTTTTTGTGTAATGAGAGATAATGTCACAGTTATTTTTAGATGGCTTTATTCCTTTTAAGTTTGCATATTTGATATTTATGCTACAGGGTTGACTGTGAAGTATGTGCTTCCTAATTTATTAATTTGATAAAGCATAGGCATTGAATATGTCTTAATAGGAAATATTAGATACTGTGACATTTACTCTCTGTATGCCTGCAGCATGAGCACAAAGTATATATTGTATTATTAAATTTTAGTTTGATCTCAGTGTACTAAAGACAGATACAATGAGTTGCTATGAACGTTGGAACTATTTTATGCTTGGTTAGATTATTAGAGATAAATTATTACTTTTGTCATGTTTACATTCTCATAAAATGTAAATTTGATTACTTAATGGATCCACCATCACAGGAAAAATTTTTCACCTAACATATCAGTAAATGTGTCGGCTGAAGGCAAGTTGGTGATGAAAGAAACTTTGTATGATGTATCTTGCAACTGTATATCGTTAATGATTATGGCAGTTACATAGCAGATCGAAGTTAATTTTTCTATTTTGAATATAAATTTCTGGAATGATGTCAATAGTTATGACAAAACATGTACACTATGTCACATTGTATTGGGATAACAGTTTTGTATACAGTTTAATTTTTGAAGTTTTTCTTCTGTTTACATTAATGTCATATGTATAACGAAGTGAATGTTTGTTTGAGCATTGTCCAACAGTGTCTTTGCATGACTTTCTTTGTTTGGAAGGTATTTGTTAAAATCCATAGTATCTGTAATGTGAACATCCCATATGGAACTGTTGACTTACTGTATACATTTTATGGGGTATTCACTGTGTGTTCTGATACTAACTGGCCAAGAATGCTTATGATGATAAATGTTCTATGAATTGCAAAAAGAAAGAAAAAAAGAATTGATGATATTTTTGTGTCAGGGACCATCATTCTATTCAATGAGTGTTCACTGAAAGATAAAAGTTACTCCACATTTCCCTCTTAGTTCTGCAAGAATGTGCTTGAAATTCATATTTTTGGACACATTCTTTTTACTGTACAATATTTTTTAGTGATTTAAGGTGCTTGATGTACAAAAGTTTTTAAATTAAGGATTTTTATTAATTTCAAAATATTTGTTTTATTGTTTCTTTTACATTGACATTACTCTTCCTGTAACATTGTACCAAAACATTTATTAATATGAAGTTTTATATTCCAGAATTTTTGTCACAGTAAAAAGTTATTGTGAGATTACAACTACTTAGGATTATTTTTATGTAGTTATGTAATAAAAAACCAGTATTTGTTAATTAAGGTGAATGGAGTGATGATTGGAAAAATAGTTCATTGCTACATTATGTTGTCAGGTAAAGTATCTTCTTACACTAGTGCTCCACAAAAAGTTGTAAATACATTATGACAAAACTGTAGGGAAGATGTCTGATACAGTGTTCCAGAACACAGTGTTATGTTATCTTTATTCCTTTTCTCAGGCTGTGTTTATTAAGTAGTATCTGCTGATGGTTTTGTTCACCATCATAAAAGAATGTGATATTCATTTACATTTTATCAACTACAGAAGTAACTTTGACCTCCCCCACCCGCCCCACCCTCGCCCGCCCCAAATTGCTTCCCCCATATCCCAAATTCCACCCTAACCCATTCCCCATCTCCTTCATCACCTTTGTTTCTAATTTGTGTTGAGTCAACAGTCATAGATTTGTGCAGCACATTAAATCAAACTGTCATGCAGAGTTTTTGTATTAGTTATTTGAAAGCTCTCATTAAATTAGATTATAGGTCAACATGAAGTATTTTTCCAGTCTTACCAGAGAATTGTATGTGTGCTGCCTTTCATTATCAAATAGTGAATTATTTTAAGCTTAGAACTTAAATTTAGTGGTCTTCAGAGAGGATACAGTTAGAAAAGCCTTATACCTCTATAAATGTCTTACTCTTAAGAGTGCTACTGAGTTACCATAGATTACTGCCTCTGCTAGACCTGCTTGCTTGTCTGGATCAAATCTTCGCTATTCATTCACATTTGCTGTAAGTATGTTGGATACTTACGCCACAGGGCATTTGTCAAAGACTCTTAGAAAATATAGTACTGATAACAACATAGAAACCCTAAATATTTAATTTCACTGTGTCTACCTATGTGAATCCTTCGCATGTAGGCCACAGTATTCATTGATGTGTGGTAAGAACTCTAATTTGCAGGCTTAGATCTGGTCCGTGTGCTTCTATGTATTTTTTCAGTATGATAGTATTTATAGATCACTTTCAGTAGGGCATGATGAAAATTTGAATGTTTAAGAAAAGACATGGCCCCATGTGCAATTTGCTTTGTGAATGTAGAAATTCCTGTTTCACCTTGACCAGAACTGAAAGGATTGTTGACATCTGGGGAAGACAAAAAAGCACTCAGTTTTGTTGAATACACATTAGACTGGTGCTGCAGCCATCTCCTCAGATTCTTAATAGCAGTAGGAATCTCACGCATTTGCAGAAAGTTTGCTAATGAAGGGGCTTTACAGTAACATCAATGTAAGCCTGTTTTCCTGATGACATGAGGTAATTGACACAGTTATTTTTTTTATCGCCCCATTGCTCCTAAGTATTGCTCTTAAAACAGCATTTATGCTCCACTTACCATTTTTCACAACTCCACACAGCACTGCCTTCATTTAACGTGTGATATTTTGTTCAATCTTGAATTTCTGATGTATCAGGTCTGCAGGCAGAGCATAAGAAGTAAGAATTCCAACAAAGAATAGACTGCTGAGTTTTATTAGCCCAAGATTACATCAGTTTTCTTGTTTTATAAAACTGTTATTTTTGTGTTAATTCTACATAGTGGCATTAATAGTGCATGAATTGAGAGAGCAGGACAGTAGTTGAAAAGGCTAATGATACTCTATGTGTTACAAAGAAACAAATTTTCTCACCGCCTTTTAATATTCATACAAATAAAATATTACATTTGCAAGAACTGATAAATTATTTCTTACTTTATTCTTGTTTGATAGTGGGAAACGATTTTGTATATGTGTGTGTTTGCATCAACTGAAATAGAAGAGCAGAAATAAATATGTGTGATCAGCAGCACTCAGTACTTAGTATACTGCATTGTTTGTTTTTATTGAGTGTGTGCAGACAAAAGTGCTTTCATATGTGGTATTAATTCATAGGACAGATTTTGTATTAGTAGGTAAGGGTAGTGTGATATGTTAGAACTTAATACAATTTTAAATTTCTGTGATAAGTTTTTCCCTGTGGGTATTAGAGCCAGTCAGTTCAAAATATTCTTTGTCTCTCATATGAGCAGTGGAAATGTGTGCCTGTATGCTGTTGAGATCAAATGTTATTTTTAATTACCAATCTGAGATACAAAGACATGTTGAAAAGTCACTGTAAATTTTAGGGAAGTGGTTGTTTCATGCTTAAGGTGTAATATAGTTTATCTTTGTCATAAAATAGATAGCTATCACCTGACGTGTACAGAAGGGAGTGACATAAATTACTGGTATAGATTGTAGAGTACATGACCTGAGTTTTCCCATGTATGAATGAATGTCATTGCTGAAGCAGTGGATGGGGTGGAAAGAAGAAATATGTTTGTTGCAATAGTCACACAAAGCCTTTGTGGAATACACACATTTATGTATTTTCTTTGTGGCCATTGCTTTATTGTGTAAAAAATCAAAGATTTTAGAGCACAATAGTATTCCTTGGTGTGTTGTGATCTACTATCATTCACCTCTTTATGTTCTAGGTGACTGATGACATATTCTCCTTTTTTCCTCCATTGTGCTTACTTAATCACAAATTTCCCGTGACAATAGTGTAGGACTGATGTACATAATGAGTATTTACAAGAACAATAACAAAGTTAAAAATAGTACTTTAAAATCTATTTTTTCTTTTGTTTTATATGTGCAATTTTGAAATGTAAACTACTTATTGTACAGATCATTCTGAATGCATATAAACATTTCTCACGTAACATGTCTTGTGTATAAAACAACTGCTTCCCCTAACTACTTAATGTCAAATAATTGCTGTTTATTTTCAGATCACTGTCCATTGCAGCCCCCATATCACTACTCATTTTCCTGCTACTAATCATTTTTGTTTGTATGTCACATAAAAGATAAGTACTAAAAGCATTGTACTTTATAATAGTTGAAAAATCTAAAAAGTAAAATATTTTATTTTCAAGGAAAGACCACATTATTTCATTTGTGCATAACAGTACCAATGCTATTAAACGTTTCCTTTATATTTACTTATATGAATTACTTTGAATCTACCTTATTGTTAAGTCAATATTTTGGAAACTCAGATCTATATTGTTCTCACTTTTTGGTTGCCTTGTCCAAGACTTTTGTCAGATTAAATAATCAGTTATGTACAATTTCTGCATGCTTTTAGCCAACTTCCTCCCAACAGCTCATTGCTGGTGCAGGGTGTAAACAAGTATTCTGCAACTGAAACCATTATTTTGCTCTTTACTGAGTACCAGACTCTGAATGAAAGTACTAATTTCAGAATTTCAGTTTAATTTTTTCATTAATAGTGATAGATGTCTTTCTAGACTGGCTCTTGTCTCCCCCCCCCCCCCCCCCCCCCCCCCTCACCTTGGGTTGATTGTCAATGTATTTTACCAAGCCAATTGATTTATGTTCTGTCCGTATTCAAGTTGATTTGATGATCTATATCCAAAGTTTCTTCATATTATATGGAAAATGGCTGCAACTTTAAGGAGTGTATTTAATTATTGGAGATGTTTTGTACCTGACTGAGAAACATAAGATAAATACACTGTATATTTTCAGTATAATTTGTATGTCTTCCCAGTGAAGTTGATGCAATATCCTCATCTTGTCTTGACATCTTGTTCACAGAATGCATTGTGCAACTGTGAAGCCTGTAACATACTAGCTGCTCCCAGATCTTCATTATGGTGGTCATTACATGTTCATGAATATTAGTACAGAGCAAAGAGAAGGTTGCTACAGTTAGGAAGAAAATATGTTACATCCATCACCATAAATAATATACTTTCTATTTCATTACTTACGTACATTTGATGCAAACTGTAGTTATAATTGACTTAACTGATGTACTTTTCTAACGAAGACCTGCTGTTAAAATTGTAACCTGTTCCAGATTACTTTGCTATTAATGAGTCATGTCATGAAGAATTTTGGTAGAGACTTATTTTTTAGTAAATATTTGCTTATTATAAACCACCAATTGATTTGGATTTTACTTCTTAGTCACTTGCAGGGCTTTTTTTAAAAATCGTGTACCTAATTATATAAATTTTGCCATAGTAAAGACACTTTATAGGTACACATTGCAGATAATCTGGAAATGTATGTAATGGGACTTAGTCATAATGACTCAATACATGTGCTCAGTGTAGCCTGATATACCTGAAGAATTATTATAATATGCTGGTCAATTGTTGCTAATGATCAAATGCTGTTCAGCACCATACCATCATAAGTTACTGGCTAAACATGTATCCATTGGTCCATCAAAATATGTGTTTCTAGACTGGCTCTTGTCTCCCCCCCCCCCCCCTCCCCCTCACCTTGGGTTGATTGTCAATGTATTTTACCAAGCCAATTGATTTATGTTCTGTCCGTATTCAAGTTGATTTGATGATCTATATCCAAAGTTTCTTCATATTATATGGAAAATGGCTGCAACTTTAAGGAGTGTATTTAATTATTGGAGATGTTTTGTACCTGACTGAGAAACATAAGATAAATACACTGTATATTTTCAGTATAATTTGTATGTCTTCCCAGTGAAGTTGATGCAATATCCTCATCTTGTCTTGACATCTTGTTCACAGAATGCATTGTGCAACTGTGAAGCCTGTAACATACTAGCTGCTCCCAGATCTTCATTATGGTGGTCATTACATGTTCATGAATATTAGTACAGAGCAAAGAGAAGGTTGCTACAGTTAGGAAGAAAATATGTTACATCCATCACCATAAATAATATACTTTCTATTTCATTACTTACGTACATTTGATGCAAACTGTAGTTATAATTGACTTAACTGATGTACTTTTCTAACGAAGACCTGCTGTTAAAATTGTAACCTGTTCCAGATTACTTTGCTATTAATGAGTCATGTCATGAAGAATTTTGGTAGAGACTTATTTTTTAGTAAATATTTGCTTATTATAAACCACCAATTGATTTGGATTTTACTTCTTAGTCACTTGCAGGGCTTTTTTTAAAAATCGTGTACCTAATTATATAAATTTTGCCATAGTAAAGACACTTTATAGGTACACATTGCAGATAATCTGGAAATGTATGTAATGGGACTTAGTCATAATGACTCAATACATGTGCTCAGTGTAGCCTGATATACCTGAAGAATTATTATAATATGCTGGTCAATTGTTGCTAATGATCAAATGCTGTTCAGCACCATACCATCATAAGTTACTGGCTAAACATGTATCCATTGGTCCATCAAAATATGTGTTTATTTTAAGAACACAATTTTTGAAGAAAAATAGTTATTATTAAAGACTTCAAGAACTGTGAATAAAGAAATAATACTTATTGAAGACCTACAAGTGTTAGACTTGTTTTAGAGAAGAAAACATGTAGCATATATTGCACTTATTGAATAAAGTCATTCTACATGTAGCTGTTAAAATATTTATTGCAACTGCAATTTTGACACATGGCCATTATCAAGAATTGTGAGAAATTATAGCCATCACTACAACATCAAGTTGTGACATTATGGAACAGCAGGCTGAAACCAAATACTTGTGGTGATATAAGTTGACCCACTGTTCCACATACCATGCGAGCACACACATTAGTTAGTACATTGTACATCAGAAATCAAACAAATATCCACAATATACATTTGAAGAGCAGTGCCAATGTAATCAATGTGGCAGTGGGATTCTGATAGCAGGTTATTGTAATCCAACTGTCACATTGACAACATGAGCATTGTACTTCATTGTGTATTGTGGATATATTTTTTGTTGATGGTTACTGCTAGTGTACTAAGTATGATGTGTCTGTTCCCATTGTATGTGGAACAGTATATATCACCACAAGTAGATGTATTTGGTGTCAGAGAGCTAGGAACTATGTTCCAGCATGCCACAACTTAATGATGTAGTGTGGGCTTTAATATCTCAGAATGCTTGACAATGAGCAAGTGTCAAACTTGCAATCACAATACATATTTGTAACAGCCATGTGCAGAATGACTTCATTCAATAATTGCACTAAGGCTGAGGACCCGGTCCTCATCAAAATTCTGTCTCACTTACATTGTAGCCAACTTTTGAATCCCTTATGAACACATTGTTACTGGTTGTTTTGTGCAGCAATAACCTTCATAGTGATTACTTTAGCATGTTATTCCTGTTTACGTATCTGTAAATAAAGGCAAGCAAATTAACCAGCAGTTAATATATATTTTTATTGACAGACCCTGTAAGATTTTCATTTCTCATTTACTTTTTAGAGGCCAAAAGGATTGTCTGACAGATATATTAAGGAATTCCTCTTTTTCCTTCTTGAAGTACAGTTTTTACTTTGTTGATTTTTGTCCAGGAGAACGAGATTTTCAAAAGATTGTGGATGCAGCACATTATTAGTGGATACTATAGAGATCATATTGTATAACATTACTTACTGAAGGTTTTGAGTACCAGTATGCTGTTCATAATTCTTACTGTACTTGAAATACTTAAGCCTTAATATTCGGAGTGCAATATCTATGACAGGTGAATATGCAATTACAACCTAGTTCCTTCCCACTGTGTTACGATTTCATGTTTTAATTGGTTTGGGCTACTAGGAACAACATGAAATAACTTGTCTCTGCTTTCTTTTCACCTTTCTTTCTTTCCAGTAATTTTTCATTCGTTCCCTATGTTTTTCTCATCTTTCTTCTGTTCCTATTGCACCTATCTTTTTCTTTCTTTTGTCTTGGGAGCCTGTTAAACTTTTTTTCTTTTGCTGTGACCATTCTGTCCTATTTCTTCCAGCATTTTATTCATTTCTCTCAGGTCTGCTTTAACTTCCATTATCCCATGCCAGTGGTGTTTTTGGGCTTCTGTCAAAAGAGGTAAAAATTCTTTTTGTTGTCCTCTTTTTTTTATCTAGCATTTTTAGGTGTCCTTAGAGTACAACTCTTGTCTTTCTCACTGTGTCTTATATTGGTTCTGTTTCTTCATTAACTTCTTTCCTACTTTCTAATTTCCATTTCCCATTCTCAAGACTTTCCTAATTATTTTTCTTCCCTCATTTCTATTTCACATAATTGTTTAGCTGTATTCAGTGAGAGCCAAGTGTAAAGGCATTCTCATTTAATGACAGTGTTTTAGTGCCAGAGTTTTGCATTTATGGAAATAAATTTCTTGTTATGCAGGATTTTTCTTAGCTGGAAAGCCAGATCCATTTTAATTGTCATCACTAAGATAGCTTCTTTGTCCAAAGCATTTGGTTGTATTATTTCACCTAGGTATTTAAATTCAGTAGTCTCTTTTGTTTTCCCATAATCAGTTTCCATGTATTTTGATGCCTTCTTCACATCTATCATATTCTCTGTTTCTTCAAAAGTTATTTGTAGGCCTGCTGTTGATGTGCCTCTTGTAGGAGATTTAACTACATTGTTGCATGTTGTATAGCTTCTCATAAGGTGGCACGATCATTTGCAAAAGCCAGGTAGCCAAAACTCAGATTATGCTCTTTTCTCCCAGTTGTGATGATGATTTAAATTCATTTTGTTCTTTTCATCCATTCCATTATTACCTTTTATAGTACAAAATTGAACAGCAGTCTTGGATGTCTTCCTCAATTAGTGATACCTGTTTTTTTTTCCAACTTCCTTTTGACTACCCTTTTGATTTTTACCCCTTTTGTTATTTGAAGTTGATAAAGTTTTCATTCGATTTGATGGAGTACCATTTCTGAAAGGCTAATTTTTTAAGCAGTAATGCCTTTTCCCACTGTTCATTCCACCATCTTTGCTTTTTGTGTCTCTGGAGTGGTGCTATTTCAAGGGCCATTTTGACTTCTTGCATTATACTAGTTTTCTCTCTGAATCCTTGGATGATTCACTTAAAATTTTAATTTTGTATTATTTAGTGTGTCTTTTATGATCGCTACTGATTTGTTGTCAGTTCCAAACTCTTTTAGGGTGTGGAATAATGTTTCCCTGTCAGCTGAATCATGTGTCTTTTTGAAATTTACAAATGTTATTTATATAACATGTGGATCTCATTCTTCTATACCTGATTATAAATTACAGATTTGAAATCTGTTTTATGCAGGAGTGTCCTTTCCTATTTCCTCCTTGGTACTCTCCTAATTGCTGATCCAGCTGACTTTTCAACCGGTTTTATAATGCTTCTAAAGAACTTTGTGAATCACTGGAAGATGGAAAGTATCTGTAGTTGTTGGGGTCAGTTTTCTCATATTTTTTTTGTGGCTTTGGTGAATTAATGCTGTTTACGAATCTACTGGTTGTCCAGACTTTTTGAAGGACTCCATTTAGCCTCTTGACTTGTTCTAGCACCTGGTATTTTTCACATTTCAGCAGTTATTGAATCATTCCTGAGGGCCTTACCATTCTTCAAGCCTTTAATGATATTTTGGATTTCATCAATGTTCGGAGGTTCTGAGTTTGTGTTAGTGCACGTTGGATTTAGTTCTAGAAATTTTACTCTTTGTTGCTCTCAATTTAGCAACTTTTTGATATGCTTGCTAATATTTTACAGTATTCTGGTTGCCAAGGGCTAATTTTCAGTCTTCATTTCTGAAGCACACATTAGGTATTTGGAAAGTTTGGAGACTTCGTTGAAAAGTTTTATTCGAGTTTCTGGTATTGCTCTTTCAGAAGTTTTCCTCAGTTAGTGATAGCTTCCTTGTGTCTGTATTTATAGTTTTTGATGTTTGAAGTTGATAAGATCTTCAGTTGGCATGGTGGAGTAAAGCATTTGATAGACTTGTTTTAACCAATAATGCTTCTACCCTGTTCATTCCACCATCTGTGCTTTTTGTATCTTTCTTTTGAGTGGTGCTATTTCAAGGGCCATTTTGACTCATTTTGTTTATGAAATGAATTTGTTTTTATTGCGGTTCTGATTCTATATTTGCACACTTTCTAATTTTCACATTCATGATTTCTTTTTGATTGTTAAAAGATACAGCTACATGGTCAATCTGAAATTCTCCTAGATTTGTATTAAATGATTTACAAATTTTTTGTTTCCTCAACAGTTTCTTAAAATTTGTGGGCATTGTTGATGCCTCTGCACAGTTTTATTAGTCTTTCCCCGTTTTTATTTATTTATTTATTTATTTATTATTATTATTATTATTATTATTTTTATACTCTCCAACAGTTTTCATGAACTTTCTTTCTTTTGCAGTCTGTGCATTGAAGTTCCCTGATTAAAATTTAATATTCTTCTGTGGGATCTTTGATAGTTTATATTCCAGTGAACCCTAGGAGCTTTAAACTTTTTCCAGATTCCTTTTCTTGTCTTTGTTTAATGGATGATGATAGTTTACTAAGGTGTAAAATTTATTTTCATATCATGAGCAAGAACTGAGAGCCGTGCATTTGTGGGATAAAAATGTATGACAAAGTTTTCTGTTGTTTTTACTGTAAAGAAGACACTCAAATTGCAGAAAGGCACAATTAAAAGACACTCACATAAAGTTTTCAGTTGCACACACACACACACACACACACACACACACACACACACACACACACACACACGACCACCAACTCCAGCATCTTGGGTTGAAAATACATTCCTATCTGGAGTTTCCATTGTTTGAGTTTCTTTAGTTTTGATGGTGATTATTATATCATCATCATCATCATCATCATCATCATCATCATCATCATCATCTACATATGCATCTATACTTTGCAGGCCACTGTGAAGTGCAGGGCAGAGAATACATCCCACTGTACCAGTATTATCATCCCCCTATGCCTCCCTCTCACGTCTGTATTGTTTTAGAAATGCATAGTTTAGAAAATTTGTTGGAAAATTGATTTCTGTAGCCTTATTGCTTAATCTGTATTCACTGCCTTCTCATTCTATGTGTACACCTCACTTTTCACTCTAGTCAGTATACGAGGGCTATAAAGAAAGTAGGGAATGTTTTGGCATTAATAATAAAAAAAAACCTAAGTATAAGAAATACATTTTATTATATACATCTGAAAGAGCAACTGACATACTACTTTTCCACAGTCACCAAAAACGTTGAGGCACTTACCATAGCGGTGGACAAGGACAAGGTTTGAAATACCTTCGTCACAAAACACACACACACACACACACACATACACACACACACACACAACAGAGACTTCAGCCAGTGAGTCACGCCAGCCTGGAGTTCCGCGTTGTAATTGTTTTGAACTGCTCTTCTAAGGCTGTGCAAAGTTTGACAGTACCGGGCACAATTTATGGTTGCTCCACATTCGTGAAAATCAATAAGAAGCACACCTTGCATATCCCAAAACACTGTCACCACCAACTTCCTTGCGGACAAGGTTTGCAAACATTGTCTTGGTTTTGGGTGTACCTTGTGTGCCCCCACTCCATGGACTGTAATTTTGTCTCGCAATTTATGTGTTTCACCCAAGTCTTGTCACTGGTTATGATTCGATCCAGTAATGAATCACCTTGTTTGTGGTAGGCCTCCAGAAATGTCAATGTTGCTCCCATTCGCTGTTCTTTATTCTGCTCTGTAAACATTTTGGGCATCCATTGTGCACAAAATTTGTGGTAGCGTAGCTTTTGAGTGACAATTTCTAACAAAAAAATCTGTGAAACTTGTGGAAAAGATTATTGTGAAGTATGGTTTTCATGAATCATTTCATCAACTTTAGCGACAAGATCGTCGGTCACAATGCTTGGGTATCCACTCCTCTCTTTATCATGAACATTGGTTTGGCCATTTTCAAACCGAATGCACCATTTCCGGACGGAATATTCACTCATTACTTTGTTTCTGTACACTTTGCATAGTTCATGATAAATTTCTATAGGTTTTAGGTTTTTTGCCAACAAAAACCATATCACAGACCACACCTCACAACTGGTGGGATTTTCGCTTGCAGCACACATTTCAAATTCGAATATCAGAAAAACCAGACGTGCAGAGACATTCCTGCTGTGACGGATGGATGCCGACTGAACTGCCGAGCAAGCACATACCAAAATATATGCTATTGGCACGTGCCTGACAGCGTCAGACAGAAACGTTCCCTACTTTCTGAATAGCCCTCGCATTTCAGTACCACACAAATATGATTGATCATAGATGAAAGAGAATTTTCCCAGTATGTGCATTTTGTGAACGAAGATTGAAAAGGAATAGTTAGGTTGCTTGTATTTGGAAATGCCTAAATATTATCAACTGAAGCATGTAGTGATATGTATACCTAAAATTTTATAAATGACTAGTGCCATTTATAAGTGTGTGAAAGAGAATTGTTGATTTTTAAGCTTCAATAAATTTGCAGTTGATATTGGTGGTTACTAATTACATCTCTTACTTCAGGCATCAAAGAAAGAGTTTCCTTACACATCATTAAGGGCCTCTTGGATTTGTAATTGGCTTTGTCTGTCACCAAAAAAATCTATTTAAATAAATTATAATGGTATTGTGAAATAGTGTTTGGAAACCACTCACTGTTCACTTTAATGTGATTGAAAGGACATTACTTTTTGGTAGTGTTGAAAAATACTGAGACAAATCTCTTCTGTGAGAGATTGTGCAAATATTTGTAGTTAATTATTTGGAGGCGATGGGTTTATTATTGCAGTTTTAATTCTCTTGATTAACACATTGTCATCAAAGATGCCTTAAATAGTTGTGCAAGTCTGAAAATGTATTGTCAGTGTACTAAAAGAGCATGTTTTGGTCATATGCATAATAACATGAAGTTTTAAAGCTCCTTCATTATCTCTCTCTTAAGTCTCAAACTATCTGCGACATGGCAGCTGTATGGTTGGGATTCATTTTGAGCATCATTTTCTTCAAGGTGACTGTTTAATAATTCCGCATTTCTTCATATGCTTTCTCTTACTGTTGTTTAAGTGTGAAATTTAAAATTCTTCTCTTTCCTCTGAGTATTATGAACATTTAGTGTTTTTTGAGTTGCTTTATGGCATCCAAGAGCACAATTCGGATTCCATTTTCGTTACCCACTTGTCTGTCTCTACTCTCTAGATCTCACCCTAAATATAGTTAAACAACTGATGGACACCTTACACAATTTTAATATTAACAGGATGTTTACAAAAATAAGATTCAAGAAGTACAGATGTGACAGACAATTGCAAAATTCTAAAATTGTGATGCAATGTGGGTTTTGTAGCAGAAGCCAAGAGCAGCAATTCAAAACACAGATAATTAAATTTCAACAGAAACGATATTATGCGTATTCCATCTGTTATGCTATATGTAAATTTGTGGGTGACAAATGTTTAACAACAGTTATGTCAGTACAATTAAATTAAGTAAATGAGAAGTATCGTTAATGTGGAGGAGATGACTTTATCATTTAATCAGTTTATTTCTCAGCAGCAAAAATGTTAATGTCATCAAAGACATTTAAGTAGTTTTGTGAAATGAAACTGTAATGTCATTGTGCTAAACAGACATGTTTTGGATGATGCATTTTTTAATGAATATAAGATTGAGGACATTTTAGTGATTGCTCGAACTATTTCTAGACATAGACAGCTAAGAACAGTTATAAAACAAATTGCATTTCAAAATACTTTTGTTTGTATATGAAACATGAAGTTTTTAATGTGAAGTGTATTTTGTATTGATGTTACTATGTGGCCACACATGATTTGTGACTCTTTTTTTTCTCTCTTTCGAGTCAAGACATGAACGTGGTGTTTACTATCCCCAACAAGTTATGTTTATATTTTTATGAGAAAAATTTGACTCTGTGTAGCCCAGTGCACATACAATTTTAAATTTTAACAAAAGATAACATTTCTGTTTACATCCAAAAGCCTTAGAGTATTTTGGACTGTAACGTGTCTTTTCTTTCAATGATAGCCTACATTAATACTTACATACTAAAATTTCCTTAATATGTTCTGCATCTTCACTTATTGTGCATTAGTTTCAAATCATGTTTTAATAAACATACTTTTGCAGTTAATTTAAGATGATAAAGTGTCAGTATAAAAGTATGACGCAAACTATCATCATCTTGCTGCTTTTGGTTGACATTTTATGTATTTATTGCAATTTCTTGTTTTTGCTCAATTTCTTCATGCTAGTTCTGCCTCTAATTTTCTGATATTTTAAAGTATGTATAAGGTGTATCTTTAAAATACCGTTAGGGTAAATTGATTGACAGAAATTGGATGTTATACTTCAAAAATATTTTTACAGAAGAAGCCTAGATTACATTGATTCACTAGTTGGAAATAGATGTGGTAAACAATTAAAAGACTGATAGGTATATTACTTACATGTAATATAAACCATTTTAGTCTTTACCCCTATAATAATTTTCCATCTTACTTTTTTATTAAAAATATTAGGAATAGCATAGATTGCTACTCACTGTAACGATGACCCACTGAGTTGCAGAATTCTGCTTGGAGCTGCCATTGGAGATGGCCAAGTGTGCATGAAATGTGCTTGCCTGTGGGATGTGTGTATGTTTTCTTTGCCGAGGAAGGCTTTGGCCAATAGCTACATGTGTAACTGTCTTTTTGTTCTGCCTTTCTGCAACTCGATGCGTCATCTTTATGGTGAGTAGCAATCTATCCTGTTCTTAATGTTGTTGTTATTCCAACATGGAGTTTCCATTGTTCCATTTTTTTTTGTCATCTTATTTATTCTCCCAAAACACAAACCTCTTCATCATAACACTACTGATTTTCTTCACAGCTTGGACAAGGGTGAGTACTTAGTATTCACCTATAAGATGCCATATGTGAAACCAAGAGACAGAACAATGTCCACCTTGTCAAAAGTGTCATATTCTGATAATCATTTGTGTTTATTCTTTGGGATGATTGTGGAAGATACTTAAAACAGTGTGAAGTTACCATTTTGTAGTACAAACTGAAACAAGTTTTGCAGAGCCTATATATGCGTAGTGTGTGTACATAGTACAGGAAGTAAACATTTCTCATTCTTTGTGTGTTCTCTTCAGTGTTATATTTGAGTCACCATACATACTTATTGCAGTGTGTAGATGTAGAATGGTTCTTTTATGTATGAGCTGCTTAGGTGTTTTTGCTCACAAGAGAGTTAGGACTCAACTGCTTTTCCACTGTGATCAAACAAGACTCTGTTACATAAAGAATTTTCTACAAATAAAACTTTGTCTGTTACATAAAGAATTTTCTACTTCTTCTTTCATTTGCTATCATTTTTAAAATATTGTTGACTTAATCAATGAAGAGTAAATTACATTTACTACCTGAGAGAGAAACAGGAAGATTTTGCTTCACACTGTAGCATCAATTAATGAAGGTAAATTCTGCATTTAGAGACAGCTATTGTTAAATCAGTCATCTGCTTTGTACCTATGATTTTAAAAATTTCAGATAGTAGCTGTACCATTTGCTGGTTTGGTCTTGTTTATTGTTTCATTAGTCCATTGTAATCTTATCACCATCATAATTTATAAAATTCTCATTGTGTGATGAAAGAAGTATGAGACAGCTCAGTTTCATACCTACAGTTCCTTGGAAACTATGACTGTATGGCAGTACAGATTCTTATGAACAATTCAGTGGAGGGAAATTACACACTCTGTTGGCATGTAGGATCAAAGCTGGGCAATCCCCCCCCCCCCCCCCCCCCTCTCTCTCTCTCTCTTTCTTTCTCTCTCTTTGTTGACTGGTGAGAGATGTAAAAGTGTATGGTGAGAGTTTTCCAGTCCTCAGTAAGATCTTTGGTCTCTGCATTTTTCCAAAAAATGTTTCGTGATGTACATCTTTCTGTTACAGATTCTAAAACTTGGACAGGTCCTTTCCTTTTTTAATGCCATCTGTGTCATGTGTTCAGACATCAGTAATCATTATTTCTTTATTATATCAAGGAAAACACTTTAAAAGATACAAGGTACTGGTTTTGCACTCACAATTTATAAATCAGTCAGGAAATTTTAAACATTATTAGTCTTCAGTCTGATTTTTTGCAGGAAAATTCATATCAAAGTTCAGTAAATGATAGACCTTGTACGTACAAAAACACATTTGTAAGAAAATGTTTTATGTAAGACTGGTAAACAAAATCTGGGGGTTGCCTCAATGCATATGAAGACAGTATTATAATTTATAAATTAGTAATTAATTTAATAAAGGTGGTGGTGTTATTTCTTCAAACAGATTTGTCGAGGACAATTATGATGTCTCACTCTTCCATTCATTGTGTCGCTATTGTACTCTGATACAGTGGCACAAGGAACAGAACTTATGGCATAAGAAAACACATTTCTTAGGTTGCCAAGATGTTGATTATGAAGTGGAATCTCTTAGTACGAACTTTACAAAGATAAGTGAACTTTACTTTCATTCAGTTTTTGGAGGTTTTACATAAAAGAGCATGTAAGCAAAACAAACAGATTAAAAACATTCAAAAAATGATTAGACATCAGTGTGAGAATAATGAAAAGAAAGAGACTGTTTGCTGATCAGATTTGTTGCAACCTTTCCCTGCAGAAAAAAGTTTGGTTTGTTACTAGCATCTAAATTGATCCCACTTTAGTTTTGCTGAGAATACATTTCATATGGGTTAAGTCATTAGAGGAGGTGCATATGTAAACAACTGGTGTATTTGCAAATGTCACATCACATCTCACATTCATCATTTCACTTGCTTCAAAGCTGTTGGTGGTATTAAGGTTAAAACATCAACATCCAATCCTAAAAATGTTAAATTAAGTACATTATGTGAAAAATATTATTTTCCTCATCCTCTCCTACAGGCTCTGTCTACCATATAATGAAGTCTTGCTTAAATCCTGAATAGCAGTTGCTGGCTTTTTATTGCATGTTCCAGTACAGTAAGATTAAAAGCATCTGATCAGTACCTTTGTTCCAGACATTTTCATATTTGTATGTAATAGTGTCAAAATGTACAAAATTTGCAATAATTATAACTGTGACCAGTATTGTAATGACTGAAAAACTGTGAAGGGACAAATGTGAATGCAGTTTATTACACTAGAGGGTGACTCTCAATAGCCAAGAAAAATGTATACATTCTGTCATTGTGGTAATTGATGTATTTAAATAAATGTTCCTTGTGGAAAGTCTTTATACATAAAATGTTTGTTTCATTTATTTGTAAAGGTTCTGAAGTCCCTGAGAAAACCTTTGTATACAATAGCGTGTTGAAGAATACACAGTACGTTCAAGTAAGGAGTGATATTTTATACACAACACACAGAGTTCATTAAACCTCATTTCACAGGCAATGTATGAAAGTTGATGGTCACAGTGCTACAATGTCTAAAGAAATCACTATACTAGTCACAGCATAAAATTACTTTTAGTGTGTTTGCACTCACAGAGCACCCGTATATATACCAATATACCTCCCCTCCCCCTCCCCAAAACAAAGAATATGTAGATAGTGGTAAACAGAATAAAAGTATACTGATTCTCACAACTTTCTTTCTCTTTAGCCAGCATTATTAGTCAAAGGCTTTCTCTTGTAGCTCTAAAGTTGTAGAAAATAGCCATTAAGTCAGCTGACTGACTTAATTCTAATCAGCCAAGTGCACAGTAATTGCTTCTGTTTTGGTCTTCAGTCTTAAATCTGATTTGATGCAGCTATCCATGCTACTCTATCTTTTATAAGCTCTTCATCACTGAGTAATTAGTGCAACTTACATTAATTTGAACCTGCTTAGTGTATTTGTGCCTAGGTGTGCCTCTACACTTTTGACCCCTATGCTTCCCCCAATCACAAAACCGACTACTCTCAGAGTCCTCATTATGTGTTCTGTTGTGTTCTTTTCTGAGCTGCTTATCATCCTGTTTCAATTCTGTGCAAGGCTACACTTCAGACAAATACCATCACAATAATTTTCCTAACACTTAAATTTGTATTTGGTGTTAAAGTCTTATTTTTTCAGATAAGCTTTTCTTACTGTTGCCAGTCTGCATTTTATATCCTCTCTGTTTAAGGCATTATCAGTTATTTTGTTTCTCAAGTAGACAGCTTCATATCATATTTGTTATACTTTTGTTGATGTTCATGTTATATTTTATCAAGACACTATTCCATTCAACTGATCGTCAAGTCCGTTGCTGTGTCTTACAAAATTATAATGTCATTGACAGACCTCAAAACTTTTATTTTTATCCTCCCTGCACTTTCATCCCATTCTCAAATTTCTGCTGGGTTTATTTTATTGCTTGCTCACTGTACAGACTGAATTATATTGGCGGTTGACAACAACCTTGCCTCACTCCCCTTTCAACCACTGTTTTCCTCCCATGTGTTTCAGTTCTTTTATGCAGTTTGGTTTCTTTACAATTCATAAACAATTGTTCACTCCCTGTATTTAATCTCTGCTGCTTTTAAAATTCCAAAGCAGAGACCAGTCCACATTGTCAAAAGATTTCTTTAAACATGCAAATCCTATAAGAATATGTTTGCTGTTTCTCAACTTATCATCTACTTCTACACCACTTAACACTTGAGTGACTGGCCGAGAGTTCACTGAATCACTTTCACAATATTTTTCTACCACTTCACTCTCAAACAGCAAACGGGGAGAAAGGACACTTACATTTCTCCATCTGATTTTTCTTATTTTATGATTATCATCATTTCTCCCTATGTAGGTGGGATTCAACAAAATACTTTCACCTATGGAGGAGAAAGTTGGAGATTCAAATTTTGTTAAAAGATCTTAGTTGGGTTAGGTTAGGTTTTTGAAAAAGGCTTTTGTTTAAATAATTGCCACCATAACACATGTATCATATCCGTGACACAATCTCCCATATTCTGCGATCGTACAAAACAAACTGCCCTTCGTTGAAATTTTTCAGTCTCCTCCATCGATCCTGAGTCCCATACTGCATAGCAGTACTCAGTAGAGGGTAGAAAAACATAGTATAGACAGTCTCTTTAGTAGACATATTGCACGTTGTGCCAATAAAACAGTCTTCAGCCCACCTTCCTCACAACATTCCAATTTAAGTTGTTTGTAATTGTTATCCCTTGGCATTTAGTTGAACTGACAGCATTTAGATGTTTGTGATTTATTTTGTAACCAAAATTTAACAGATTACTTTTCAAACTCATATGAATCATATGGATGGTCTCACAGTTTTCATTATTTAGAGGCAATTGCCACTGTTTGAATTGTACAAATATTTTGTCTAAAAAGTTAGCGATTTTAATCTTTTGCTGACTTTGCTAGAAGGTAAATGATGGCATCATCTACAATCAATCTATGAGGCTGCTCAGACTATCTCTTACATCATTTATGTACATTAGGAACAGCAAATGGCCAATAACATTTCCTTGAAGAACACCAGGTATCACTTCTGTTTTACTCTACGAGTTTCTTTCGATTACTATGAACTGTGACTTTTCTGACAGGAAATCACAATTCCAGTCTCTTGACTGAGACAATACTCCATAGGCCTACAATTTTATTAATAGTCACTTGTAATGAACAATATCAAAAACCTTCTGGAAATATATAAATATGGACCCAATTTGACATTCACTGTCGAAACCACTCCATGAGAACAAAGAACTAGTTGTCTTGCACAAGAAGGATATTTTCTGAATCTGTGCCGAATGTGTGTCAATAGATTGTCTTCTTTGAGGTACTTCATAATAATCAAAACACAGTCTATATTCCATAATCCTATTGTAAATCGAGATCAGTGATATGCGTCTGTAATTCAGTGCATTACTTCTGTTTCATTTCTTGAGTATTGGTGTGATTTGTGTAGCTTTCCCATTTTTGGTTACAGATCTTTTGGTGACCGAGTGGTTGTACATATTGCTACATATGGAGCTATTATATCGGCATACTTTGAAAGGAATTAAACTGGTATACAATCTGGATTGGAAGACTTGCCTTTTTTAAGTGATTCAAGTGACTTCGCAATATTAAGGATATCTAATTCTAACTTAGTCATGTTGGCAAAAGTTATTGATTTGAATTCTGGAATATTTACATTGTCCTCGTATTTGAAGGGATTTTTGAGCATTTAGTAACTCCACTACAGTGGCCCTGTCATCATGCATTCCATGTATTGATTTTGACTTGCTATTTCAGTCTTGATATAATCACCTTATCGTCACTAGTCCTCTACCCATCATGGTGCTCCCTATTTACTTGGGATTATTTGCTGCTAAGAGTTCAAATATTTTTTCACAACTCATTTACATTTTGAGTGACCTGAAATAATTGCTTAAAATAATTTTTGGAGAAAGCACTTAGTACAACTTCAGATTATGTTTTACACCTACCACCACAAATTGTGTTTTATGCCTACCAGTTGTCTTTCAAGACAAGTCCCATATTTCTACATTTGTCCAGAACCCAAACTTATCTTCTGCAAGGTCAGCTTCTATCAGTTTTTCCATTCTTTTCAAAATAATTCATGGCATTATTTTGCAACCATGACAACTTAAATTGATGATTTCATAATATTCACATGTCAGCACCTGCTTGTTTTGGAACTGGAACTTACATTCTTCTTGGAGTCTAAGGGTATTTTCCTTGTCTTGCAAATTAGGTGGAATAGTTTTGTTGTGGCTGGCTCTCCAAAGTACCTCAATAATTCTGAGGGAGTGTCATCTGCTATAGGGATCTTATTTCAACATAGGCCTCTGCTGTGTCAAATACTCCTTGTAGTATCATATTTGTCATATCATTTTCATTTACTCTTACCTTCTTTTGTTTCTGTGACCAGTTAGATCAAATGTTTGTCTGAAAGAGATGACAAAGTTCACAGTTGACTTTTACCTTTACGCAACAAATTAGTGATTTGCATGCTATGTCTCATTACCAGTTTTGTGTGAAAGTGTTATATTTAATACATTAAGTGCTATAGGGTTGTTAACATGCAGTGTGGTGCCATTCCTTGGGGGCTGTAGAATTGCTCATGAATACTGTATGCTGCACACTCAAAATAGACAAAAACAGATTAAAAATTTTAGCTATAAATAGCAGTTTTCTCAATTAGTAAACTAAGATTATTGCTTCATTTTAAAGGTATTTCAGCAGGAACATTATTTTGCATATTTAACTTGAAGGACTGATGCAAATGACAATTGTTGATCGTAATTATTCACCATCATTTTCACAGAGAAAAAGTCTTTGATTTTCTGTTTTTGTGAATTTTATGTTCATGGTGTGGAAAAATTTTTTAAACTGTACAAAAAAATGTCAATATTCAAGTTTCATACTTCTTTTGTTTACTAACAATTGTCACTTCAAATGTGCCCAACACACAGTTACAGACTTCCATTTAACATTAACTGAACAATTGCTTGTCCATAGTATTACAGTTGCAAAAATTATGACTACAAACTCCTTTCGCCCAACACTGAACCTTACTTATGTTAATGACAATTGGCACTTCTCATAATTTTGTTGTAATTGTAGTTTCACAGTATTCACAATGGAGAAAAGTTTGTTCTGATTAACTGAAATGTGACAACATATTCAGCAGACCCAAATAACAGATTTTAGATAAATTATTTTGTAAAATACAAATATTTCCAGTGCTACAGTACGTAAAATTGTTGACCTGAATAATCAGTGTTAAAATATGTGAATTTTATTAATATAATTCATGTATTTTAGTTCCCATCAGAGGTAGTGACCCAAGTGCTAAAGATTTATCATGTTATAAAAATGTTCAAATGTGTGTGAATTCTTAAGGGACCAAACTGCTGAGGTCATCGGACCCTAGACTTACACACTATTTGAACTAACTTATGCTAAGACAAACACACACACACACACACACACACACACACACACACACGCCTGAGGGAGAACTCAAACCTTCGGTGGGAGGGTATCGTGTTATATAAAGAATAATATTTTGAATTATATTGAAGATGAGCAACATGTTAAATGTTTACAACCTGAACACTTAATTATGTCATTTTATAAGACTTGACCATAAATTCCATTAAAGTGTTTTTATGGATTTTATACAGAATTTGCATCACAAGAATGGATCTTTCTCTTTTCAGACTTTAATTTATTCAGATGACTTAATAAGAACATATATTCTTCTTCTTCTTCTTCTTCTTCTTCTTCTTCTTCTTCTTCTTATGTTACGGCCTCTGTAGGACCATGGGTAGCCCCTTCGTGGACTGCATTTTCCTCTTCTTCTCCCAAAACCTCTTCATTCTTTCTCTTCTTCTCTCCTCCTCTTCTTCCAAGATCTTCAGTTTCTGTTTCTCCTGTCGGCTCCACTGGTGCCACTCTAATCTTTTCCTGTATTTTCTCTCTCATTGATCTCCGGCATATTGGTCGGTGTATATTTGTTACTCCAATTTTCCTTTCCTTCGACCTTGATCTCCAAT
The DNA here is from genome assembly GCF_023864275.1 of Schistocerca cancellata. NCBI lineage: Eukaryota > Metazoa > Arthropoda > Insecta > Orthoptera > Acrididae > Schistocerca > Schistocerca cancellata. The sequence continues at coordinate 604,841,640 of NC_064632.1, read as the reverse complement.
TCCAACCAGTCCTTCCGAAGTTCAACAACTACTTGGTTCCTGTCTTTCCCATTGTCCTCCCTGTTGTTTCCGACACTCTCTTCGTCATTCTGTGCATACTCATCCTAACTACATGCCCAGTGAACCTCGCCCTTTTGAGTCTGATTTCCCCGGATATTGTTCTCATGTACAATTCTTCCCTAGGTCTTTGCATCCACCTCTCTCCACCTCTTTTGGGACCTAGTATTTTTCTCAGTATTTTTCTCTCTCCTTTCTTTAGCTGTTCTGCCCCATTTCTGCCTAGTGTCATCATCTCAGCAGCATATAATACTGCATTCAGCACCGTTGCCTTGTGGTGGCTTATCTTTGCCTCTGTGGGTATATTATTTTTATTGTATATCTCTCTTGTCATGCAGAAGGCTGACTTCATCTTCTTTATCCTCTCTGTTATTCCCTCCTTGCTCTTGTTCCTTCCTGTTATAAATTCTCCCAGGCATTTAAATTTGTCCACCATTTGCACAGTGCCTTCCGGTGTGTCCCATGTTCAACATTTCAGCTTGAACATGCCTACCATCTTTCATAAGCAATAGGATGTCAAACTTTTCTACTGTCAGTTATGATATGCATACAAAGTTGTTAAACAATCATGGTACAAGTTGTAAACTGAAATATGCTCATAATCATAAAACTGCATAACAAAAATTACGGTGTTTTGTATTTGTGTGTGTGGGAGGGTGTGGAGGGGGTCTTTTTTCTATTATTGTTGTGAATACTCCTATTCAATGGCATTTATGCCAGTACTCTCATATATGCACACATTCACAGCTCCAATGATACTAATTTGACTATTATTTAATTGGATAAATAAAAAAAATTTACTCACCAAGTGGTGGCAGAATACACACATAAAAAACTGTTGTGATTGACAAGTTTTCGGAGCCAATGGCTTCTCCTTCAGGCAGAAGGGTTGAAGGGGAAGGAAGAAGGGAGAAGGAAAAGGACTGGAGAGGTCTAGGAAAAGGGATAGATTTTGGGAAAGTCATGCAGAACCAAAGGTCAGGGGAGACTTACTATATGTGACGAGAAGGAAAGACTGATTGTTGGGGACTGCATCAGACGAGATTTGAAAACCTGAGAGCTTAAAGGTGGAAGACATGGTAATATGCAAGAGAGAAATTACTACTAAAACATTGTGCATGAGTTAATAAGAGTGAGAAGCTAAGTGCATTGTACGTAACAGAGGTTTCTGAGTCAGATTCTTTATTTGCTGTTGGCCACATGCAGTGGAATAGGCTTTATAATGATGTCCAGCTGCATAAGAAGTTACTATTTTAGTTAGTGTTTACATTACAAGTAAAAATTATTTATGCTACATTAATCAATTGTACAGTATTGCAACCATAGACTTAAAACTCAGTTTCTATGTTACAAGTATCCAAGAATTCTGTAAGACTGTAGTGTGGATTGTCTATTAACCATTTATCCAGTTTACTTTTAAAATTATTGAATGGCATATTGACTGCAGTATGTGGTAATTTGTTAAATAATCTCAAACAGTTCACTTTGTGAGAGTTGCCTGTTTTTGTCAGCCTATGTCTAGGAATGTCAATACCGATAGTCTCTTTGTTTCTGGTGTCATGAAATGTATGTTCTCTCTGGTGTTAACTTTTATTCTGTTCTTTTTAGCATATATCAGTGATGCATATATATAAAGATTTATCACTGTCATTATTTCCATTTTGATAAATGAGGGACAGTAGTGTTCCCTTGGACCAACCTTGCACATTATTTGTAGCACCTTTTTCTGCATCAGTAATACATCACTGACATGAGATGAGTGGCCCCATAGTAACAGCCCATGAGATATATGAGACTGAAAAAGTCCAAAGTAAGCTCTTCTGAGATATTTGTTACTAGATCAGACATTTTCCAGATTAGATAGGACACCCTTGATAACTTTGTGCAGACGTGGTTTATATGAGGTTGCCAGCAAAGTTTGGGATCAATGTTTATTCCAAGCAGTTTTACAGATTTTACTTCTATCTTGTTAACCAGTCCCAACTGCAGATGCTGAGTTTTCTATGGATTACATAGAAGTTTGTTAGCCGAGAACCAGGTTAGTGTTGAGGTGAAAGTGTCCTGTGACTTCAGGTGTAGCTTTGATAAATCTCGGTCTGTGCACATTAAGGTCATATCATCTGCATAGCAGATAAGTGACTCAGGCCCAGCATAAGATGGCAAATTATTAATTGGAACACTAATCTTGGTCTGAACTATTCAAGGCAGGGTTCAATGTCAGGTTTGTCTCCCTTCCCGAAGTATCTGTATTACTGTCAGCCCTAAACCTGCATTTGATCATGCTGCTTTGGTGGAGGACCTCCTTTACTTTACATGTAATATCAATTCGAAATATCACTTTGCACCGAACCCCAAAACCTTTCCAACAGCAAACCTGACATTGAACCCTGTCTTGATTAGTTTAGACCAAGATCCTAACCTGATCCACCACCACTGTCTCAAAATCATCCCTTACAAGCCTTCCAAGAATTCCTCACATCCAGCATTGCCTCACAACCCTTCCTCAGGTCCCTACAACATGAACCTAACCTGTTCTCTGCAGAACTCCAAGTTCTACATTCCCTAAAAGCTGATGACTCCATCATTAGCCTCCCAGCAGACAAAGGATCTACTACTGTGGTACTTGACTGATATAAATATGTTAGTGAAGCTCTACGCCGCCTGACTGACACCTCCACATACAGCGTCTGCCATCAGGATCCCATCCCTCTGATTCAAACTGACCTGCAGTCCCTCCTGAATACCTTTGGCCCCTCACAAGGACTAACACCTCAGTCCATACAACTTCTCACCCCACCCAAACCATGCACCCACATCTGTTACCTTCTTCCTAAGATCCACAAACCAAATCATCCTGGTTGTCCTATAGTAACTGTCTTCAAAGCACCCACCAAACATATATCTGTCCTAGTTTATAAACACCTGCAATCCATAGTACTAAAACTCCCCTCCTACACCAAAGATATCAACCATTTACAAGATAATCTAAAATCCATGCCCATCCCACTCCCACCACACACCTTGCTTGTCACTATTGATGCCACCTCCCTCTATATCAATATCCCCATGTACATGGTCTGTCTGCTGCTGAATATTTCCAAACCTATGACACCCTTCTGCTCATCTTAATCAACTTTATACTTACCAACAACTACTTCAGCTTTGAGGGGCAGACATACAAACAGATCAGGGGTACATCCATGGGAACCAGGATGGCTCTTTCCTATGCTAACCTTTCCACGGGCCGCTTGGAAGGGTCTTTCGTGGGATCCATAAGTCTTCAGCTCCTGGTCTGATTTAGATACATTGCTGATCTCTTTACCATACGGGCTCATTGTGAGGCTGACCTGTTAAAATTCCTGGAATCTCTGAATACCTTCTCCTAATTAAATTTCACTTGTTCCTATTCCAAATACGATGCAACTTTTGTTGATGTTCATCTCATCCTCACCGAAAACCAGTGACACACTTTCATCCACATTAAACCTACCAACAAACAACAGTATTTACATTTTGACAGCTGCCATCCTTTCCATGTCAGACGTTCCCTCCCATACAGCCATGGTATCTGAAACAAACAAATTTGTTTGCATGCAGACTCTTAACAGCAATACATCACCATTCTCACCTCAGCCTTCACTGCACATGATTACCCCACCAGCCTAGTTAAAAAGCAGATTTCCTGGGCCATCACATCCAATCCTGGTACTGCTGATCCCTCCACAAAACAACTTCAGAGCACGCCATTGGTGACCCAGTATTATCCTGGTCTGGAATGTTTTAATCAGCTATTTCAATTGGGCCATGACTTCCTAATATCATGCCCTGAAATGAGATCAATTCTGTCTGAAATTTTTCCCACCATGCCTAGAATAGCTTTCTGTCGCCCTCCCAATTTCCACAGTATTCTTGTCAAACTCTATGCTCCGCCTGCCCCCATGTCCCTACCCTATGGCTCCTACCCATGTGACCACCACCACTGCAAGACTTGCCTTTGCACTCTCATATCACCACCTATGTCACAACTGTCACAACATATACTATCAAAGAGAGAGCCACCTGTGAAACGACATGTCATGTACCACCTATTATGTAAACACTGTTCAGCCTCCGACATTGGTATGACTAGCAACAAATTATCAGTTAGGATGGATGAGAATAGGTGGAGGGCATATCCTAGCAACTCGCAATATCCTGTTGCAGAGCATGCTCTACAACATGATGTTTGTGACCTCGGCGCCTGTCTCACCACACGCACCATCTGGATGTTTCCCCCAGACACCAGTTTCTCAGAACTCTGCAAGTGGGAACTAAAGTCTGCGTCACGTTGGAAGGCAGCCCAGTTTTCAGCCGTTCTGTCCATCCCCCTCCAGTAGCCACTGATGGCCAATAATGTTCATTCTCTTTCCAAGCAGCTAGCTATGTTGAGACAGTGAGAATATCACCCCTACATGCTGTGCTTTTGCGTGCTTCACAACAACTGAATTATTCGTTCTTTTCTCTTGTAGCAGTATATGTGCGAATGTTTTAGTGCAATAAAAAAAAGTGTCAGGTTATGGCAATAAATGTGAAGTGCTTCACAAGCAGGTGAGGGGGATTATCTACCACATTTATAACTTTTTCAAACGTGAATTTGAAAGCAGGTTTCCTACTGTTGACAACTGAAGACACAAGAACGGACTCCAGAACCGTGTGGAGTCGGCAAGAGAACTGTAAAGAGAGTTGTGAACGAAAGTGTCAGGGCTGTAGGAACAGTAGAAAAAGTCGGATTCATATCGTCTGGGAAGCAAGGATATCGCAAGAAACCTGTACCACAAATGGATGGTTTTAACAGCAATGTTTGAAAGAGCTCCATGTGACTGATGAATGCCTGACATCACAAAAACGTGTTACAATTATGCAGGAGAAAATTAGCTTCAATGGTAAGCACTTCGTCAATGCAAAGAATTTTGAAAGACATTGGTTCCTGATATCTTAAGAGGAGAGTTTTTCATTCAGAGAAGTGACATAGGTGCAGCATGAACTACATACGATATAAAGATTCATTATACAAGAGGAGGTAGTTCAATAGTGTATTACCTTGATGAAACATGGGTCAATTAGAATCATTCCAGGAAGATCTGCTGGAAAATGAGTGTGGTACTGGTGGTTTTAAAGTTTTCATAGGGATAGGTTCTCGGATACTTATTCTGCATGCTGACTCATCTTCTGGTTTTGTTTCTGAGGGTAAATGTGTTTTTATGTTAAGAAAAACAGCAGTGACTACCATTTGGTTATGAATGCTGTCAGTTTCGTGACATGATTCACAATTCTTGTAATACCTTGCTTCAAAGCCGGTCATTGCCAGTTATGATTCAACTGTTACAGAGAAAACACCCAATATAAACTCCAGAAAAGTGGACATTTTCCCCTGGCTTAAAAATAAAACTATTAAGCACAGTATAAACCAGACTCGTGGTGATCTCCTGCAGTTCATAAACTCATACAAGTCACATGACTGGATGTACAAACTTGACTTCCTTGCACATGAATGGGGTCTCACAGTTTTGCCGATACCCACGTGTCATTGTCAGTTTAGGCATATTGAATTAATTTGGGCAAAGGATAAGGCTATGTGGGAAAAAAAAAAAAAAAAAAAAAAAGCACTATTCAAGATAACATTCACTGAATCGCTTGTGCATGAGGCAATAGGCAACATACCACCTGTAGTGTGGGCACAGTCTGTGTGGCATGCCAGAAAGCTTCAGAAAGAATAATTTGACAGGGATGTCATGATGGACAAAGCCTTGAACCTATCATCATAAATTTACAATCAGATTGTTCGAAAATGTATTCGAATAGAAGTGACGGTGTTATTGTGAAGTAGACTTTGGAAGAAAGTAGTAATATTTCTTAGTTTTAAAGCCTCGTGGTGAAAAAGTGTGTTTACCAATGCATCCTTCCTTTGAATTACACAGACTATAATGTTCATATTGCCCAAGGAGAAGTTAAGTTTATTCCACAATGTCGTATGCTCTAATAAACACGAGAATGCAGCTGGATAAGGTCGTCAAAAGTCTGATATTTCCACATGTAAACCCCTGTCATTTTCAAGGCACAAACTGGACAAGGCCCTAAAATGACAGTAACTGTTTCTTGTCAAGATATCGGTGGTTCATTCCCTGGAGTTATTCATAGATGATGGTTAATTGTTTGCTTGTTCAATGGATTATAAATGCATTCTCTCACTGTAATGTGAAATGTGTTAGTTTGCACACATAATGCCCATTAACAGTGAAAAATATGACTATTTTTATGACGGGTTTTTCATTAGTCTTTTCTACCACTAATTCTATTTTACTCACAGTGATTACACTTAACTACTGTCAAACACATCAACACATGCACTTTTTACATATTTTTAAAACTCCTATTCAGTAGAAGCAGTTGTCAAGCAAATATAATGATTATGGTTTGTGCTTGAAGTTAATTTTGTTTTGTATTAAATTTTTACTTATAATACAGTTCAAATCACAATAAATGATAATTATTGTAAGCAGTTTCAATGATCTTGTCATTAGAAAATTGTCATTTTGAGAAAAATTGTACTTCACATCTTCAAAAAGCTGTGTCGGCTGTTCTTGCCTCCCAACTTCACTCAGAGTAAATCTGTGGAGCAGGGGACGCAATGTCATCAAGATGTGAATTAATATTTCTCTCGTGATGACTGATCGAAATTGGTTTTAATGCTTACTATTCCCCTCACAGATCTGAATGTATAATACAATGCGCTGTAGGCAAATGAGCCTGACTGTTGTCTGCAGCAATGCAGTTTGGCAGCGTGGACTTTGTTTGCCCGCGCTCTGCTTCCGTGCATATGCAGTTCTCATCCCTTCACTGCTCCACCTCTGTGCACAGTAGCACTGTCTTACGCGATGTGAACTATAGCACTACAACATGTCCGTGGTTCTCACCACCCAGCTGGCCTTAATTTACTTTAATTTCTTCCATCTCAGCTTTTCTTCACTGTAACTGCTGTTTGCTTCACTCCGTTTTAGTTTTCTACGTCTTTCATTATCTGTCCCATCTATTTTTCACCACCACCTCCCACCTCTGTTACATACAATGCAGTTAGCTTCTCACTCTTATTAACTTATGCATAACATTTTAGTAGTAATTTCTGTCTTACATATTACCATGTCTTCCACCTTTAAGCTCTCAGGTTTTCAAATCTCGTCTGAAGCAGTCCCCCACAATCAGTCTTTCCTTCTCGTCCCATATGGTAAGTCTCCCCTGACTTTTGGTTCTGCATGATTTTCCCAAAATCTATCACTTTTCCTAGACCTCTCCAGTCCTTTTCCTTCACCCTTCTTCCTTTCCATTCAACCCTTCTGCCTGAAGGAGAAGCCACTGGCTCTGAAAGCTTGCCAGTCACTAGAGCCTTTTATGTGTGTGTACTGCCCCCACATAGTGAGTAGATTATTTTAGATAAAAATTTAATAATTTTGTCAATAACACTCACCCAGTCACCATTCCCATCATGCACTGGTGCTGCTGCTCACAGTGTGGTTTCAGTTCTCTGAGACTGCAGACATGTGTGCAAGTTGCATTTGCAAGTGTGTGTGTGTGTGTGTGTGTGTGTGTGTGTGTGTACTGCTGACATCTTTTTGGTGTGCCTATTGTGACTCAGCATCTCTGCTACATGATGAGTAGCAACTTTCCTTCTCTGGTATTGTTTCATTCCATCCTGGATTTTCCATTGTTTGATTTTTGTCAATAATTGATTGTTCTGTCATAATTTAACTGTTATTTGTAAGTGAATTATGAGCTTTGTTTAAATATTATTAAAATGAACAAGGAATGAGATAAATTGTGAAAAATAACTGTATGAAATAGCCAGTATCAGAAGCTTATGATGTTTTTGTCCCAACCCTATAGCTTCACATTTGATATGAATACTGAAAACCCCCACAAAATCTAGCTTTGGCACAGTATGTGTTATATTGAGTGATACATGATGACAAGGAACAACCAAATCTGTACTGGTAGACTTTTTCAGCAAAGGCACAGGTAGATGGGAAAAAACTTAAACATAATAGAAGGAGTATCTATGCTACTGTCGTATCCAGAATGAAATGTGTAAAACTGGCAACTTGGAAAAGTTTGTCAACATCTTTGAGATGAAAATTAGGAGCATAAAACCATCACTAGTGTACAAGATAGTCAGAGACATAAATTAGAAAACTTCCCATAAGCCAACATAAAAATTCGGAGGCGGTGGTGTTACAGTTTGGTCGTGTTTTCGTGGAGGGGGCTTGCACACCATGTTGTTTTGCATGACACTATCACAGCACAGGCCTGCATTAATGTTTTAAGCACCTTCTTACATCCCACTGTTGAAGAGGAATTCTTGGATGCCGGTTGCGTCTTTCAACACGATCGAGCACCTGTTCATAATGCACAGCCAGTGGATGAGTGGTTACACGACAATACCATCTGTGTAATGGTCTTGCCTGCACAGAGGTCTGACTTGAATCCTATAGAACACCTTTGGGATGTTGTGGAATGCCGACTTCATGCCAGACCTCACCATCCAATATTGATACCTCTCCTCAGTGCTCCACTTGGGCATGTATGCAATTATGGAGTAGCTGTACAAGATACAGGAGCAAAAATTTCATGCAGGTGGTTGTAATGGTGCATTGTTCCACTCACAGGAGACAAAGAAGCAGGAATCAGAATTGTGGTGCTTAAATCATACACAGTGACCTCTGCAAACAAGGTGGAACGTTTATCTTTTACCTGCCAGTCGATTTCATGATTCACAATATTACAGAACTGAAGACAGACTTGGAAGACAGAGCATGACATAGTGAGGATGTTGTATTTATGAACTGATATTTGTTGGTAATGTTTCCAGTAATTGTACCAAAATGTTTGTGTGCAGACAGTCATCCAGTTCATAGCACTGATCCATTGTTTAACTTGTATATTCTACAGAGAAAAGGCAGTGTGTGCTGATTAGCTTAGAATTTGTTCCAGTTTACACTTGGGCAATGCAGTACTGTTTTGTGCATAAAACCACATCTGTGTTTGTTATGTGCAGTAATTCATCATACTGTACACAAGAATGAAATATTTCACTGCTCACTTTCAAAACCAGTTAACACACATGTCAGTAATCCCAGACTATAACTTGCCTTTCAATGTGTTACATTATTTCAATATGTCCTGCCACAGTCCTCTCTACAGAAATTTTGGCTACAACAATAATAAAAGACCTTACCTTTGTTCCACATTGCAGTTAAACAAATAAACATATTTACCGTATGAAATAATGAAGAAATCTAAAAATTCAATTCATTACAGACAATTCAAAATGTATTATATTCCTTCACTTACATTCCTATATAAAAAAAAAATGTTCTTTGCAAATATCCCATAATAGTTCATTACAGAATCTCTGATTAGAAGTTGGCATCTACGTTATGTTGCTTTCAGTGTTTACTGTTTCTTTAAACTAGAGAGTATTAGTTGTAGTACTCCTCTTTTCAGTAAAAGTGAAATACACAATACCAAGAAATATTTAATACCAACAGGATTTCAGATGCAAGTGTAACATGAATATACAATAGCAGGAGCATTTCCATCACAATACTGAACTTGGAAAAATTATTTAGTTTTGTTTCTTCTTCTTCTTCTTCTTCTTCTTCTTCTTCTTCTTTCCTTAGAAGTTTGGCTTTTGCCTATTATGTTAGTGGCTTTCCAGTCCACCTCTTTCTTGATCTACCTAATGATCTTTTTTCTGTTGATCTGTACATTATTATTGTTTAGTGTACCCTGTTTTCTTCATTCTTGTGACACAGTTTCTCAGCTTAATTCCGTACATTTAAACCTGTTTGTTTTTACTGGTATGATTCCTGCATTATTTATTCTGCTCTTCTTAAAAACATCACTTGACAGGTTTTAATCTGAGCTCAGTTCCAGCTGTTACTGTCAAAGTATCACTTTCATATGGCACGGATGATAGTCTCACTCTTTTATACGACTTTACTAGGGTTTGTTTGTTTATCTTTTTATTCAGCATTCTGTAAATTGGCTCATTATATAACTGAATCATCCTTCTTACATCACTATTTCTCTTTCATTTGTAAAGGTTGTACAAGGCTACTCAGAAATGAACCTCTGATTGGCTATTAAAACACTAATTTAAAAAAGAAAAAATACAGTCTTCACTTAAATGTTGACACTAATTTTTCACGTATTCTCTGCCAAAATTGAAACATTTGTCATATCATGCCACCAGATTCTTGATCCCTTCATCAAAGAATAGTATGATTTGGTGCTTCAGCCAGCTCTTGACAGCATGCGCGAGTTCACTGCCGAGTACAGTGTGCTGTACTGATCAGCCAGGCCCTCACCTCGGGGAAGAGAGGAAAATTACTAGGGGCCGAGTTCGGACTATGGAGAGCATACTGGAAAATCTCCCAGCCAAAAAATCTGAATTTTTCCTTTGTTTGATTCACAATATGTGGTCACACATTTTGACGAAGAAGAGACAGGCTGTAATCATCCTGCACCTTTCCTTTTGGATTGATCTTTAGAGGTCTGTAAGAGTCTGCAAGAGTTTCTGAAGAAGAGAAATTTGTTAACATCGAGTATAGATTTAAGTGTCAGGAAGTCGTTTCTGAAAGTATTTGTATGGAGTGTAGCCATGTATGGAAGTGAAACGTGGACAATAAATAGTCTGGACAAGAAGAGAATAGATGCTTTTGAAATGTGGTACTACACAAGAATGCTGAAGATTAGATGGGTAAATCACATAACTAATGAGGAGGTTTTGAATAGAATTGGAGAGAAGAGGACTTTGTGGCACAACTTGACAAGAAGAAGGGACCGGTTGGTAGGACATGTTATGAGGCATCAAGGGATCACAAATTTAGCATTGGAGGGCAGTGTGGAGGGTAAAAATCGTAGAGGGAGACCGAGAGATCAATAAACTAAGCAGATTCCGAAGGATGTAGGTTGCAGTAAGTACTGGGAGATGAAGAAACTTGCACAGGATAGAGTAGCAAGGGGAGCTGCATCAAACCAGTCTCAGGACTGAAGACCAGAACAATAACAACAAGAGTCTCATAATAAACCTGTAATATCGCAATATTGGTGCACAGTATTCTCATGATATCTGTTGCCAAAATTCCTTTGTGATCCCAAACAACATTATTTTATTGTTTGACAGCATCTGCTTGAATTGTTTTGCTTGTTGGGAAAATAAGTATGGCTCCATTGTTTGGAGTGTTCTGTAATTTCAGAAATCACTTGGTGCACCTTTGTCTCGCGTCCAGTCAGGATTCTGTTGTGAAATTCCTCTCTCTTTTCATAGTAGCACTGAAGGAGCATCAATGCCAGACCCATTGTCTCTATTTTGTCAACATGGGCTAGATATTTTGGTATTCATCATTAACAAATCATATAGCAACCTAATCTCTCTGTGAAAACGTTAAACATAGTCGTCCTTGAAATCTGAAGCGCATCTTCAGTAAGTTCAGAAATTGTGAACAGGTATCTTGCATACCCAATTTCATCAACATGTTGCATGCATTCCCTCAGTTACATCTGAATGTCTTCCTCAACCATTCTGATCATGCATTTCTGTATGCCCGACCTTGAAGTATCTGCACTAATCCCTCACAGCACCATCGCTCATAGCCCCCATACCCATACACATGACGCAGTTGCCACTGAATCTTGATGGTATTGACTCCTTCTGCTTGTCAGTACTGTTTTGCACCACTTTTGCTTCCAGATAACACCTCCTAACAGATTTATGTAAGATGTTACAGTCTGCATTTTATGTCCTCTTTTCTTTTGCTATCACCAGTTATTTTGTTTCCTGTAACGCATTTTTTACTACACAGTTTTCACTGGCATGTCGAACCAGATATTTGGAACACAAAATATTATGATTTAGAAGTAACTGGCTTGGTTAATTATTCTGTGACTGTGAGTTTTAAATATCTCAAATGTGCCATAGTTGTTCCCACTGCCAACGTGGACTTCATAGCACTATATAATTACCACAGTTAGCAGTTATCTCAGTGAGATAGCTGTAATGGTGGCTAAACAGATCACACCAAAGCTGGCTGATCATGAAGCAAAACTCACTGACACTTCCAACGAGTGAGCTGTTAAAAATACATACATGGCATTAGTACCAAAAAAAAAATGAGAAGTACAACATGATATGTCTATTCAGTGGTATTTATTGTAATCATAGATAACTTATATATTTATATATGTCCATACAGATAGAGGCTAGGAGGAGGGAAAATATCATTAAAGAAATTTGTGTGTTGAATAAAAACTGGTGCAGCTGTTGTAAATCATTTATTAAAGACACAAACAGTTTCATAATTTGATTTACATCATCAGGTGCAAATATGAATAAAAAACAGAGTGACCACAAACAATATTGCACAAAGAACATATCACAGTGATAAAAAGAGTCCTAAGAATGAATACTTACATTACAATGATGAAGCTAATTTTAAAGTCTAATCCCAACTCTTTCTTTAAAATTTGGAAATTTTTGCAGTAAGTGATAACCATGGATTAGAACATGGCATTGTAATTGGAACCTATGAACAAATGGGATGAAAGGTAAGGTGGTAAAAAGCACTGGAAAGAGGGGGCAGGGAGAATGAGGAGGGAGAGGATAAAAGACAAAGTATTGAGTACAGTGTGTAAACTTTTAGATGGCAGTTCTCTCCCTAGTCCTGAATCGGTAGAAGTCGGTAAATGTCGGGAGGCTTCGGTAGGCATGCAGTTTCAACTGCTGCCAACATTACGTAGCTGACTGTGTTGTACAAGGTAGCCATTGTCGTCTGCTTCGTTATTGTTTTACGCTGTACTGTTCTGCATGTTTTTATTGTGCAGTTGTGCTAAACATTATCAAAATGAGTGAAGAGGCAGTTGCTGGCCCATCTCGGCAGTCGCCAACAACCCCTACCGGTAGGCCTACGGAGAACAACTCACCAAAGTTTCATTGTAATCTGATGAATAGTTTGTGAGCGCATAGTAGATAAACATACATACATTCATTTATATATATAATAGAGGGAAACATTCCACGTGGGAAAAATATATTTAAAAAGAAAGATGATGAGACTTACCCAACAAAAGCGCTGGCAGGTCGATAGACACACAAATAAACACAAACATACACACAAAACTCTAGCTTTCGCAACCAACGGTTGCCTCGTCAGGAAAGAGGGAAGGAGAAGGAAAGACAAAGGGATATGGATTTTAAGGGAGAGGGTAAGGAGTCATTCCAATCCCGGGAGCGGAAAGACTTACCTTAGGGGGAAAAAAGGACAGGTATACACTCGCACACACACACACACATATCCATCCATACATACAAGACACAAGCAGACATTTGTAAAGGCAAAGAGTTTGAGCAGAGATCTCTGTCTTTCCTTCTCCTTCCCTCTTTCCTGACGAGGCAACCGTTGGTTGCGAAAGCTAGAGTTTTGTGTGTATGTTTGTGTTTATTTGTGTGTCTATCGACCTGCCAGCGCTTTTGTTGGGTAAGTCTCATCATCTTTCTTTTTAAATTCATTTATATATATATATATGTACATGACGATTTCAGTTTCATTTACGAACAACATTTAAAGCGTGTTTTACTTCCGAGCCTTTCGTCTGCTTTCGTGTAAGCATGACACGCAATTTGTAGTGCCAGCACTGCAACTGGTAGGTGTGCCTTATCTCCCCCCCCCCCCCCCCTCCAACAGCTCCATTCCCCTCACCAGACAATGCTTGCTTCCTCCTCTTCCTCCTCTCCCCACACTCCCCTCACAACTCTGCCATCTTACAGTTAACACACTGTAAACAGTACCTCTGCTGAAGCTGCAACAGGATGGAAAGCTGCGACTGCCATACATGAACTGACAGGATGTCAAAACATAGTCCTGAGGCAATTAATGCATCTGAAGAGAGATAAATAATGTATGATAAAATTTAAGGAATTGGTTGGGACTTGGACATAAAAAAATAAACATATTAATGAAGACAGCAAATGTCAAGTGAATAACTCTTAGACATAGGGATAAAAACCTAGGACCTGTTGTGAGCTATGAATACCTGTGCTCCCAGATTATATGGTGCTGTGAAGACACATAAGCCCGGGTTTCCAGTCTGCCGCCATTGCCAATGTGAAAAGTGGACCGTATTACCTCTTTGAAAATTTTTTAGCTGAATATTAGCTAAAATTTTCAAACACCTGGTTCATCTTAGTACCTCTAATAGACACGAATTAAACAGCCAACGTTTTGGTCTACACGTACCTCCAGGTGCATCCGTGATATCATTAGATGTCAAAAACATGTATTCCATTATCCCCCTGGATATGGTTAAATATATTGTTAGGGACAGTCTCGAGCACTACAGATGAAGGCTAGTTGCTAGAGAACATTGAGGATGTCCTGCAGCTCCTGGACTTAGTTTCAAATTTCAGCCATTTCAAGTTTGGTTATGACATCTACATTCAGAACCATGAACCATCTATGGTTTCCCCTTTGCTATTTTGTTTGGCAAATACTTTTATGACTAAAGTAGAACATCGGATTTGCACTGTGTTACCTGTGCACACACTATGTCAGTGACATCTTTCTTTTATACAGGTGTCCCACCCTGGAGTGTGATGATTTCCTCAATCATCTTAATAGTTTCTATGAGTATATACAATTTATAAGTGAACGTAATGTAAATGCAACTTAGCATTTTTGTTCATAATGGTCAATATGTCAGGGAATTCTTTTGACTTTGATATATACAGAAAACCTGCAAGCACAGGTTTGGCTATTAACAGCTCTTCCTCCAACCCTCTGCAGTATAAAAAGGTAGCTTTCTGGTCAATGCTTTATAGATTACATAGCACTCCATTATCTAAAGCAGTATATGAATGATACAAATATAAGGTCATCCAATCTGTAGCATGTTGTTGTAGCAAGTTGTAATAGGCACTATGTTGATTTTGTCCTGAGTATTAATGTGAGCCTTTTAAAAAAGAAAAAGGAAAATAGCCATAGGACTGCTTCAGCCAAGATCAGCAGAATGATGGAGTATGGCCCTAGGATAATTTCTTCTCATAGAATTCCATACTGTGGAACACTTTCAAATAGAGCAGATGTATTATTTGCTATGAAAGATATTGTCCCAGAATGTTTCATTCCAACAAATAATAGGCTGAGGTTTAAACATAGGGAGAAGATGAAATGGGAGACCCACAAGCCAACAGGTGTTTACATCACCACTTGTGATTATAATCAAAGTTAAACTTTCAAAATGCTGTAGAAATAACACCACTGGTCAGAATGACATCAAATTGCAATGGAATATTATCAGAGAGGGGAAAATGTATGGCAGAAGAAAAAAAAATAGTGTGAAAATTGATTAATAGATCTACATCTACATCTAC
Organism: Schistocerca cancellata; assembly: GCF_023864275.1. Classification (NCBI taxonomy): domain Eukaryota; kingdom Metazoa; phylum Arthropoda; class Insecta; order Orthoptera; family Acrididae; genus Schistocerca; species Schistocerca cancellata. The sequence continues at coordinate 604,826,123 of NC_064632.1, read as the reverse complement.
ATTTATACAGTATGTGTCATAATACATAAACAAAAACACCTGTCATGTTCACGACCCACTGAAGTTGGTAAAAACGTGCCGGGTACACAGCTTTTCCTCCTTTTGCATGTGCGACATTTGCCAAGACTGTCTCAATGCAGGATCATGCTCTGCTTATAAAACTGTATTACAAGAATGATGGCTCGGCATACATCCCTTCGCAGAAGTTCTGGACACTGAAGGATTTGAAAAAAGGCATCGGTCTGATAACTGCCGTGGGTCTGGAGAAAACGATTCACAAATTTGAAAAGATGGGTTCTTTTGGTGTGCAACCTGGTAGACGGAGGAAATGAATCGATTCGACGTCAGTGGAAGCAGTGGCCACAGCAATGCAAGTGGAGATGAGTGGTGGTGTGCAAATGTGTAGTGCAAGGAGAATTGTCTGAACATTGGACATACCCATGAGTACAGTGTGTGAAACCCCATGAAACATCCTTCTTTGCTATCTGTTCAAAATCACCAATGTGCATGAGCTGCTTCCTTTTGATGTGCCAGCAAGAGAAATCTTAGTTTTAGAATTTCTTGCTCACATGGACGTGAACAGGGATGGGCCCTGGAAGATTTTGTGGACAAAAAAAGCCTGCTTCCATCTGACAGGATTTGCCAATATACAGAACTGTTGAATATGGGCAATGAAAAACCCACACAAAAATCAACCAGTACCACTTCATCCTGAAAAAGTCACTGTGTGGTGTGGCTTTATGGCATCATTTATCACAGGTCCATATTTTTCGAAGAGACAGGTGCTTCCGGTCCTGTTACCTGTACCGTCACTGGTAAGTGCTATGAGTGTCTTTTATGCAACCACATCATTCCAGCTTTCCAACAGCACGGATGTGTGGATGGGATCATTTTTATACAAGGTGGCGCACCTCCGCACATTGCAAATCCAGTTAAGCAGCTGCTAAAGTGCCATTTGGGAAATTCTAGAATTATCAGCCACCATTTCCCTACAGCCTGGCCATCCTGATCACCTTGACATTAATCCGTGTGACTTCTGGCTCTGGGACTGTCTGAAAGATGTTGTGTTCAGTGTTCCAGTTGCAACCTTAGCTGCATTGAATGCACACATTGTGCAACACATCCTGAACGTGACCCCAGAAACACTTCAAACAGTTGTGGAACATGCTGTTTCTCGATTTCAACTTGTTGGAGAAAATGGTGGACAACTTATTGAACATGTTTTGTGTCAGTCACATGGAAATTAATAATCTGATTTGATTTTGATTGATGCTTTTTATGCAATTTTTGGCCACAGGGCAATTAAAAACTGATGTGATTGATGCGATTGATGCTTTTTGTGTTTTTTTTGGTCTCAGAACAATTAAAAAATGATGGGAGTGATGCTTTTTATGCGGTTTTTGCCCTCAGGATAATTAAAAACTGATTTTCCCCATCCAGTGTGACATTACCATGGTGGAAGGGCTTATGTAACTAACAGTATCACACCTGTACACCCATGCACACTGAATGGTACAGTTTGTTTAACATCAAACATACACCTTAGGCATTGTTGTATGATTTCTTTGTTATTTATAGTTGACCACTATTAAATTATGATGCTAACAGCACCATCTATTGCTACATTTTGTAACTATTTATTTTTCTTCTGCTATACATTTTCCCCTTCTCCGATAATATTCCATTGCAATTTGACATCATTGTGACCAGTGGTATTATTTCTACAGCAGTTTGAAAGTTTAACTTTAATTATAATCACCCTGTATACAGACCAAGCTGAAACGTCCTGTGAAGTTATGTTTAAGGACCATATTTCTGGTTCGGGTTCCAGTTATGTCTTGAGGTCAGATTTGTCTACATCTACATCTATATTCATACAATGCATGATGGAGGGTACACTGTAGTACTACTAGTTATCTCCTTTGCTGTTCCACTCACAGATAAAATGAGGTTAAAGTGACTGCCTATATGCCTCCGTATGAGCCCTTATTTTGCGTATCTTATTTTCATTATCCTTATGTGAAATGTATGTTGTTGGCAGTAGAACTGTTCTGAAGTCAGCTTCAAATACCAGTTCTGTAAATTTTCTCAACAATGTTCCTCAAAAAGAAGATTGTTTTTCCTCCAGGGATTCCCATTTGTGTTCAAAAAGAATCTCCGTAACACTTGCATGCTGTTCAAAGCTACTGGTAACAAATCTAGCAGCCTGCCTTTGAGCTGCTTTGATGTCTACCTTTAATCCAACTTTTTTACAGATCCTAAACACTTGAGCAGTACTCATGAATAGGTCTCCTTTACAGATGAATTACTCTTTCCCAAAATTCTTTCAATAAACCAAAGTTGATCATTAGCCTTCCCCACCAAAATACTCACATGCTTGTTCCATTTCATATTGCTTTGCACCATTATGCCCAGATACTTAAATGACATAACTGTCTCAAGCAGGGCACTACTAATGCTGCATCTGAACATTACAGGTGTATTTTTCCTGCTCATCTGCATTAACTGACTTATTTTTCCTTTTTTTCTACACTAAGAGCTAACTCCCATTCATCACACCAACCAGAATTTTTGCCTAAGTCATCTTGTATCCTCCTACTGTCACTCAACTTTGACAGCTTATCATACATCATGGTGATCACCTTGTCTGCCAGATCATTAGAAAATAATAATGATCCTGTCACTTTTTCCTGGGGCACTCCTGTTGACATGCAGGGTTCATGGATTGATGAGGCTGTATCCATACCCATACAAGTATATCCTCTTGATACAATCTGAAATCAGACTTGTCTGACCAGGCAACATGTTTCTGGTCATCAACAGTCCAATGTCAGTGTTGATGGGCCCAGGCAAGTCATACAGATTTGAGTCATGCAGTTATCAAGGGCACATGAGTGGACCTTTGGCTACAAAAGCCTATGTCAATGATATTTGATTGAATGTTTTGCATGCTGACAGTTGTTGATGGTCTAGCACTGAAATCTGCAGCAATTTGTGGAAGGTTTGCACTTGTTTCACACTGAACAATTCTCTGCAGTTATTGGTGCTGTTCTTGCAGGAACTTTTTACGGCCGCAGCGATGTTGGAGATATGATGTTTTACCAGATTCCTGATATTCACAGTACACTTGTGAAATGGTCATATGGGAAAATCTCCACTTCATTCCTACCTCAGAGATGCTGTTTCCATCATTCATGTGCTGACTGTAACACCACATTCAAACCCACTTACATCTTGATAACCTGCCATTGTAGCAGCAGTAACTGATCTAACAACTGCGCCAGACACTTGTTGTCTTGTATGCATTGCCAACTGCAGTGCCATATTCTACCTGTTTATGTAACTCTATATTTGAAAATCCTTGCCTATACCAGTTTCTTTGGTGCTTCAGTGAACTTCATTACTGCACAATTTTTGTAATTCTGCCTCTAACCTTACTATAATTTTATCATCTTTCTCTCTTAAAAACTCATCTACCCTCTTTTTGTGTTTGGTAGAAAGATTGTGTTACAACTTACTGAGTGTTGATTTTAAAGTATTTAATTCTAATTGTAGAGTATTAAAGTTCTCAGTTAATGTTTTACCTATTCAGAAATACCCTTAATAACGTTTTGGACTACTGAAATTTCAGTTGTCATGTTTTTCAAGATCTTCTCATAACAACCTAGTTACAAGATTAGCAACTTTGGTTTTCAACTGCCTGATTTGATTTTTAACATGTTCACCAATCTGTGCTACCTCGTTGGTCAGATCATCTTGCTTACTAGCCAGATTATCTGTCTGTGATGACAATCCCATCATGGTAACTTGTCATCTAGTTTTAACCATACTGATCAAAGCTACAGCTGATCATATTGTGAGTAAACAAACTACATATGGTGTTGGCCCTAATAATTGGAGCAACAGATATAGCATTTCCATGTATAAACAATATACGTTTTTGATTACACAGCAAAATGTTATTGTCACATACCAGCAGTATGCCTAATGGACCAGTAACCATGTAGATGGAGAAGCATCATGTGCACGTATACCTCCAAGGTGCTGCCCCCCCCCCCCTCCCCCCTCCACCACCACCACACCCCAACGACTTCCGCTATTGGCTAGTGTCATATAGCAACTGATAGATGGTGGGGTGAGTGCAACCAGAGGTCCTCCTTGCTGGGGACCTACTTCCCTCCACTGAGTCACGTGCACGGTAATAGATCCACAGATACACCTCTGTGAACTGGCTATTTATAGCGACACAGTTCCACTCACCAGCAGTTTTCCACCTATTCTCTGAGCCACCTTATCTGCTGGATAACACTAGCCTTTCAATCAGTTGGAGCCACAACCTTGAAACTTCAGATCTTTCTAATGTGCCTCTGAGGAGTGCCTTTGGCCAGCTATTGCCAAGTACACTGTCCTTCTTTCCAATGGGAAACTTAGTTGGAAAAATCTCTACATCCCATCATCTTAATTAACTTTGTTGTTTTTCAGCAGGCATCTGACAGAGGACTGAGAGAATGTGGTATGAAGTGTTGTACAAAGAAGCTTCTTGTTTTATCAATGTCCTATCATGCTGTAATAAAGCTTTCTTTCATTGATTTGGAATGTGTGATTTCTTAGGCTTCTCACTCTTGAGACATAGCAATTGCAATGAGGTTTTCCTTGGACCCTAGTGATCATGTGTGTGTTCTTTTGTTCTTTACTCTTTCCAGGTCAACAGATAGGTCAGATCTTCTTGCTTCTCTATGCCCGAATGCCTGATTTCTGAACCCCTCAATGTGACACACGAGATGCTGCTGCTCCCGTGAGATACGTGGTGCATCATGCAGAGATCGGTGAACACAGTGGCAGACCTTACTGTGGCATCCACTGACAGATCACAACGCTAGTCTCGAATTGGCTTTGTGACTAATGGCCTCTGCAGAGCTCGTCCACCATTTCTGGCCTCTGAGAGGAAAAGTGGAATTTTGGGCGAATTATATGGCCCACCTCAAGCATCACTTTCTGGCTAATGATTTCTCTGGCAATGCCCATCACAGGGTGTTCGTCCTCACCTGCACTGGCCCAGAGGTCTACTGCCCTAACCGGAACATGTCTTGCCGTATGAGGAACTGAAATTTTGCTTGTAGGAGTACTTTAACTCCAAGGAACACACTGCAGTGGCACAGCACATATTCTTTAGCTACAGTAGGAAGCAGGTGCGATCGTATTGGGAGTGGATCTCCGAGATCCAAAGTCTATCTTGGGAATGCCATTTTTTATGCACGAATGATAAATGGCAACAGCTGTTTGCCACATCACTCACTCAGGACACAATGGTGGTTCGTGCCAGATGTAGGGCTTTGAAGTTGAATGACTTTTGTCCAATTAGGCATTCAAGCAGTCTCTTCATGTGTCAGCATCCCTGCATGATCTGTCTCACATCTACATTGCCCATCCCAACCATCATCTACCACTACAGCAGCCCATCTACACTGGGAGTTTTCCCCTCCCAGTAAACAGATTTTCTCATCCTACCACCCTCAGCAGTTGCCCTTTTGCATTCACTGTTTTGTTATCCATCCTAGGTGCCAATGCCAGTTTTGCAATGCCAGATGTGCCAACATATACCAAAACAAGTCACAGTGCAGATGTCTGCTGAGCCTCCTACAAGATGTACCTGGATTACTCTCAGGTGGACCCTTTTTAGTAGAGCAACCTGATGTGACAGACCCGGTGGTCCACCATGTCTGTGCGGTACTCCCCATTCAGGATCGACGAGCGTCCCTGTAGCTGTACGTCAATGAATACCCACTCGACTTCCAGGTGGACACTGGTTTTACCTCATTGATTATTGTGTGTGACACCCGCCAGTGGTTGGGCTCTCTCCCACTCCAAACATTTGACCAGTGCCTTTGCAATTATAGTGACAACACATTGATGGTAATAGGGCAGTTCACACCCCTCTTCCAGTATGGTGCCACAACGTGCAGGATGTCGCTCCTGGTTGTCAGTACACCAGGGGAGTACTGATTTATTGGGATTGGATCTCTTCGATGCTTTGGGGCTAGAAGTGCACGATGCAACCAATAGCATCCAGCCCAGCACAGACAGTTCTTACTACTGAGCTCTGCACTTGAAGTATCAAAGTATCAAACCTTATTCTGCAGGCAGCATTGTATTTGAAGCACACATCTCCCTCTACTGACGGCTGTGCCACATTTTTTCGAGGCTGAAAATGTCCCATTTACCCTGCAGGTAAGTCACGTGTGGAGCTCCGATGTTTGCAGGATGCTTCTTGATACTTGTTTCCAACAGTCAATGGGCAGTACCCATTGTACTGGTTGACAAATTGAATGGCTCCTTCTGCTGCATATGTGGTCACTTTGAGAACACAATTATCACACACAGTCCCAAAGGAGGACAAAATTCTTACTCAGCTGGCTGGGGGCAAAACTTTCGCGATAATTGATCTCGAGGGTACATGTTTGCAGCTTCCTTTAGATGCAGCACTGGAAGACCTGCTGGTGATAAACACATCTTTGGTCTCTTCTGCTACAATCACCTGCTCTTTGGGACTGCAAGCACCCCACTGGTGTTTCAGAGATATTTACAACACTTTACACAGGAAGTGTCAGGCACAGCTAATTACCTGGATGACATCATTGTTACAGGATGATCTTCCAACACGTGACTGACAACACTGATGACCTCTCTTCCCCCCTTCAGGCAGCAAATCTTCACTGTAACTTGGACAAGTGCTAGTCTTTCACTCCTCAAGTCGTATATTTGGGGCATATCCCCAGTGTCACACGTATGTGACTGATGCCACAAATGTCCAGGCTATGCAGAACTTGACACCTCTGACAAAATTAATGTTAAGCTACTCCAGTCCATATAAGACCAACTCAATTACTATTGTAAGTTCATCCCCCATTCTGCCCAACTGTGGAACTGCTGCACCATCTGTTACATAAAAATGTGGCATAGAATTGGTACACAGCATGTGAACATGCCTCCTGGGACCTCCAACAAGCATTGGTTCAGCCCACATGTCTGATGGCTTATGACCCACACTCCCTCTGATTGTCACAGCAGATGCATCTGATTATATATTTGGAGCTGTCCTCTCTCACATCACTGATGGCATGGAATGGCTAGTCACTTCCATCTCAAAAACATTGACACTGTCCCAGTGCAACTGTGGACAGATCGAAAAGGAGGCTCTGGCCATAATCTTCACTTTAAAAAAATTCCATGACTATGAGTATGCCATTTTACTCTGTTGACAAGCCACAAACCATTGCTACCTATAATATTATTTATATTGAAATATTATATTATGATTTTTTGGAGGTGCAAGACTTACTTTTTAAATATTGACTTTAATATTAGCTGTGGAAGTTAATTTCTTATATATCTTCATTAAATATTTCTTAATGAAATTAATTTAACGACCCAAAAGACATTTACTAAGTGTTAAACAGTTATTTGGTAATATTAAAAAAACTTTTAATCACACTTGCTGGTGGCAAAGATTCTGAAATGGTAAAACAGTATACAGAAAATTTTTACTTGCTTGTTAATTGATTGGTATTCCACCATCCAAAATGAAGTTTCCATTAGACCAATGAGAATTTGACCAAAGGCATTGTTCAGAGGCCAGTGACCAATCTCAAAGTTATGCAGTTTGTGTAATTACATTTTCCAGATGATGTTGTTGTGGTCTTCAGTCCTGAGACTGGTTTGATGCAGCTCTCCATGCTACTCTATCCTGTGCAAGCTTCTTCATCTCCCAGTACCTACTGCAACCTACATCCTTCTGAATCTGCTTAGTGTATTCATCTCTTGGTCTCCCCCTATGGTTTTTACCCTCCACATTGCCCTCCAATACTAAATTGGTGATACCTTGATGCCTGAGAACATGTCCTACCAACCGATCCCTTCTTCTGGTCAAGTTGTGCCACAAACTTCTCTTCTCCCCAATCCTATTCAATACTTCCTCATTAGTTATGTGATCTACCCATCTAATCTTCAGCATTCTTCTGTAGCACCACATTTCAAAAGCTTCTATTCTCTTCTTGTCCAAACTATTTACCGTCTATGTTTCACTTCCATACATGGCTACACTCCATACAAATACTTTCAGAAATGACTTCCTGACACTTAAATCTATACTCGATGTTAACAAATTTCTCTTCTTCAGAAATGCTTTCCTTGCCATTGCCAGTCTACATTTTATATTTTTATATCCTCTCTACTTCGACTATCATCAGTTATTTTGCTCCCCAAATAGCAAAACTCCTTTACTACTTTAAGTGTCTCATTTCCTAATCTAATACCCTCAGCATCACCCGACTTAATTCAACTACATTCCATTATCCTCGTTTTGCTTTTGTTGATGTTCATCTTATATCCTCCCTTCAAGACACCATCCATTCCGTTCAACTGCTCTTACAAGTCCTTTGCTGTCTCTGACAGAACTGGAATGTCATCGGCGAACCTCAAAGTTTTTATTTCTTCTCCATGGATTTTACTACCTACTCCAAATTTTTCTTTTGATTCCTTTACTGCTTGCTCAATATAGAGATTGAATAACATTGGGGAGAGGCTACAACCCTGTCTTACTCCCTTCCCAACCACTGCTTCCCTTTCATGTCCCTCGACTCTTAGAACTGCCATCTGGTTTCTGTACAAATTGTAAATAGCCTTTCGCTCCCCGCATTTTACCCCTGCCACCTTTAGAATTTGAAAGAGAGTATTCCAGTCAACATTGTCAAAAGCTTTCTCTAAGTCTACAAATGCTACAAACGTAGGTTTGCCTTTCCTTAATCTTTCTTCTAAGATAAGTTGTAAGGTCAGTATTGCCTCACGTGTTCCAGTATTTCTACGGAATCCAAACTGATCTTCCCCGAGGTTGGCTTCTACCAGTTTTTCCATTCGTCTGTAAGTAATTCGCGTTAGTATTTTGCAGCTGTGGCTTATTAAACTGATAGTTTGGTAATTTTCACATGTGTCAACACCTGCTTTCTTTGGGATTGAAATTATTATATTCTTCTTGAAGTCTGAGGGTATTTCGCCTGCTTCATACATCTTGCTTACCAGATGGTAGAGTTTTGTCAGGATTGGCTCTCCCAAGGCCGTCAGTAGTTCCAATGGAATGTTGTCTACTCCGGGGGCCTTGTTTCGACTCAGGTCTTTCAGTGCTCTGTCAAACTCTTCACGCAGTATCGTATCTCCCATTTCATCTTCATCTACATCCTCTTCCATTTCCATAATATTGTCCTCAAGTGCATCGCCCTTGTATAGACCCTCTATATACTCCTTCCACCTTTCTGCTTTCCCTTCTTTGCTTAGAACTGGGTTTCCATCTGAGCTCTTGATGTTCATACAAGTGGTTCTCTTATCTCCAAAGGTCTCTTTAATTTTCCTGTAGGCAGTATCTATCTTACCCCAAGTGAGATAAGCCTCTGCATCCTTACATTTGTCCTCTAGCCATCCCTGCTTAGCCATTTTGCACTTCCTGTCGATCTCATTTTTGAGACGTTTGTATTCCTTTTTGCCTGCTTCATTTACTGCATTTGTATATTTTCTCCTTTCATCAATTAAATTCAATATTTCTTCTGTTACCCAAGGATTTCTACTAGCCCTCGTCTTTTTACCTACTTGATCCTCTGCTGCCTTCACTACTTCATCCCTCAAAGCTACCCATTCTTCTTATACTGTATTTCTTTCCCCCATTCCTGTCAATTGTTCCCTTATGCTCTCCCTGAAACTCTCTACAACCTCTGGTTCTTTCAGTTTATCCAGGTCCCATCTCCTTAAATTCCCACCTTTTTGCAGTTTCTTCAGTTTTAATCTACAGGTCATAACCAATAGATTGTGGTCAGAGTCCACATCTGCCCCTGGAAATGTCTTACAATTTAAAACCTGGTTCCTAAATCTCTGTCTTACCATTATATAATCTATCTGATACCTTTTAGTATCTCCAGGGTTCTTCCATGTATACAACCTTCTATCATGATTCTTAAACCAAGTGTTAGCTATAATTAAGTTGTGGTCTGTGCAAAATTCTACCAGGCGGCTCCCTCTTTCATTTCTTAGCCCCAATCCATATTCACCTACTATGTTTCCTTCTCTCCCTTTTCCTACACTCGAATTCCAGTCACCCATGACTATTAAATTTTCGTCTCCCTTCACTATCTGAATAATTTCTTTTATATCATCATACATTTCTTCCATTTCTTCGTCATCTGCAGAGCTAGTTGGCATATAAACTTGTACTACTGTAGTAGGTGTGGGCTTCGTGTCTATCTTGGCCACAATAATGCGTTCACTATGCTGTTTGTAGTAGCTTACCCGCATTCCTGTTTTCCTATTCATTATTAAACCTACTCCTGCATTACCCCTATTTGACTTTGTGTTTATAACCCTGTAGTCAGCTTTACTGTATGATTAAATGATGATGGCGTCCTCTTGGGTAAAATATTCCGGAGGTAAAATAGTCCCCCATTCGGATCTCCGGGCGGGGACTACTCAAGATGATGTCGTTATCAGGAGAAAGAAAACTGGCGTTCTACGGATCGGAGCGTGGAATGTCAAATCCCTTAATCGGGCAGGTAGGTTAGAAAATTTAAAAAGGGAAATGGATAGGTTAAAGTTAGATATAGTGGGAATTAGTGAAGTTCGGTGGCAGCAGGAACAAGACCTCTGGTCAGGTGACTACAGGGTTATAAACACAAAGTCAAATAGGGGTAATGCAGGAGTAGGTTTAATAATGAATAGGAAAATAGGAGTGTGGGTAAGCTACTACAAACAGCATAGTGAACGCATTATTGTGGCCAAGATAGATACGAAGCCCACACCTACTACAGTAGTACAAGTTTATATGCCAACTAGCTCTGCAGATGACGAAGAAATTGAAGAAATGTATGATGAAATAAAAGAAATTATTCAGATAGTGAAGGGAGACGAAAATTTAATAGTCATGGGTGACTGGAATTCGAGTGTAGGAAAAGGGAGAGAAGGAAACGTAGTAGGTGAATATGGATTGGGGCTAAGAAATGAAAGAGGGAGCCGCCTGGTAGAATTTTGCACAGAGCACAACTTAATCATAGCTAACACTTGGTTTAAGAATCATGATAGAAGGTTGTATACATGGAAGAACCCTGGAGATACTAAAAGGTATCAGATAGATTATATAATGGTAAGACAGAGATTTAGGAACCAGGTTTTAAATTGTAAGACATTTCCAGGGGCAGATGTGGACTCTGACCACAATCTGTTGGTTATGACCTGTAGATTAAAACTGAAGAAGCTGCAAAAAGGTGGGAATTTAAGGAGATGTGACCTGGATAAACTGAAAGAACCAGAGGTTGTACAGAGTTTTAGGGAGAGCATAAGGGAACAATTGACAGGAATGGGGGAAAGAAATACAGTAGAAGAAGAATGGGTAGCTTTGAGGGATGAAGTAGTGAAGGCAGCAGAGGATCAAGTAGGTAAAAAGACCAGGGCTCTTAGAAATCCTTGGGTAACAGAAGAAATATTGAATTTAATTGATGAAAGGAGAAAATATAAAAATGCAGTTAATGAAGCAGGCAAAAAGGAATACAAACGTCTCAAAAATGAGATCGACAGGAAGTGCAAAATGGCTAAGCAGGGATGGCTAGAGGACAAATGTAAGGATGTAGAGGCTTATCTCACTAGGGGTAAGATAGATACTGCCTACAGGAAAATTAAAGAGACCTTTGGAGATAAGAGAACCACTTGTATGAACATCAAGAGCTCAGATGGAAACCCAGTTCTAAGCAAAGAAGGGAAAGCAGAAAGGTGGAAGGAGTATATAGAGAGTCTATACAAGGGCGATGTACTTGAGGACAATATTATAGAAATGGAAGAGGATGTAGATGAAGATGAAATGGGAGATACGATACTGCGTGAAGAGTTTGAAAGAGCACTGAAAGACCTGAGTCGAAACAAGGCCCCAGGAGTAGACAACATTCCATTGGAACTACTGATAGCCTTGGGAGAGCCAGTCCTGACAAAACTCTACCATCTGGTGAGCAAGATGTATGAAACAGGCGAAATACCCTCAGACTTCAAGAAGAATATAATAATTCCAATCCCAAAGAAAGCAGGTGTTGACAGATGTGAAAATTGCCGAACAATCAGTTTAATAAGCCACAGCTGCAAAATACTAACACGAATTCTTTACAGACGAATGGAAAAACTGGTAGAAGCCGACCTCGGGGAAGATCAGTTTGGATTCCGTAGAAATGTTGGAACACGTGAGGCAATAGTGACCTTACGACTTATCTTAGAAAAAAGATTAAGGAAAGGCAAACCTATGTTTCTAGCATTTGTAGACTTAGAGAAAGCTTTTGACAATGTTGACTGGAATACTCTCTTTCAAATTCTAAAGCTGGCAGGAGTAAAATACAGGGAGCAAAAGGCTATTTACAATTTGTACAGAAACCAGATGGCAGTTCTAAGAGTCGAGGGACATGAAAGGGAAGCAGTGGTTAAGAAGGGAGTAAGACAGGGATGTAGCCTCTCCCCGATGTTATTCAATCTGTATATGAGCAAGCACTAAAGGAAACAAAAGAAAAATTTGGAGTAGGTATTAAAATCCATAAAGAAGATATAAAAACGTTGAGGTTTGCCGATGACATTGTAATTCTGTCAGAGACAGCAAAGGACTTGGAAGAGCAGTTGAATGGAATGGATGGTGTCTTGAAGGGAGGATATAAGATGAACATCAACAAAAGCAAAACGAGGATAATGGAATGTAGTCGAATTAAGTCGGGTGATGTTGAGGGTATTAGATTAGGAAATGAGACACTTAAAGTAGTAAAGGAGTTTTGCTATTTGGGGAGCAAAATAACTGATGATGGTTGAAGTAGAGAGGATATAAAATGTAGACTGGCAATGGCAAGGAAAGCATTTCTGAAGAAGAGAAATTTGTTAACATCGAGTACAGATTTAAGTGTCAGGAAGTCATTTCTGAAAGTATTTGTATGGAGTGTAGCCATGTATGGAAGTGAAACATGGACAGTAAATAGTTTGGACAAGAAGAGAATAGAAGCTTTTGAAATGTGGTGCTACAGAAGAATGCTGAAGATTAGATGGGTAGATCACATAACTAATGAGGAAGTATTGAATAGGATTGGGGAGAAGAGAAGTTTGTGGCACAACTTGACCAGAAGAAGGGATCGGTTGGTAGGACATGTTCTCAGGCATCAAGGGATCACCAATTTAGTATTGGGAGGCAGCGTGGAGGGTAAAAATCGTAGGGGGAGACCAAGAGATGAATACACTAAGCAGATTCAGAAGGATGTGGGTTGCAGTAGGTACTGGGAGATGAAGAAGCTTGCACAGGATAGTGTAGCATGGAGAGCTGCATCAAACCAGTCTCAGGACTGAAGACCATAACAACAACAACAGTCACCTGACCAAAAATCTTGTTCCTCCTGCCGCCGAACTTCACTAATTCCCACTATATCTAACTTTAACCTGTCCATTTCCCTTTTTAAATTTTCTAACCTACCTGCCTGATTAGGTGATCTGACATTCCACGCTCCGATCCGTAGAATGCCAGTTTTCCTTCTCCTGATAACGACATCCTCTTGAGTAGTCCCCGCCTGGAGATCGGAATGGGGGACTATTTTACCTCCGGAATATTTTACCCAAGAGGATGCCATCATCATTTAATCATACAGTAAAGCTGCATGCCCTCGGGAAAAATTACAGCCGTAGTTTCCCCTTGCTTTCAGCCGTTTGCAGTACCAGCACAGCAAGGCCATTTTGGTTATTGTTACAAAGCCAGATCAGTCAATCATCCAGACTGTTGCCCTTGCAACTGTTGTGGCGTAGCAAGACAGCCATGCCACTCGGAAGTAGCCAAAAGGCATGCGTTAAGCTCACGCAGATGGGTGTGAGGTCTGAAACAGGATACGTAATGAATGCTATAAAGAAAAGTACGTAGCTTCTGGAATACTTAACTTTAATCCATCATTTGTATACAGCATTCTTGATGATACAAGTGAGACTCTCTCCAGAAATGGTTAATGGCGCCTTGCTAGGTCGTAGCCATGGACTTAGCTGTAGGCTATTCTAACTGTCTCTCGGCAAATGAGAGAAAGGCCTCGTCAGTGTAGTCGCTAGCAAAGTCGTCGTACAACTGGGGCGAGTGCTAGTACGTCTCTCTAGACCTGCCTTGTGGTGGCGCTCGGTCTGCAATTACTGACAGTGGCGACACGCGGGTCCGACATGTACTAATGGACCGCGGCCGATTTAAAGCTACCACCTAGCAAGTGTAGTGTCTGGCGGTGACACCACAGCAACTACTGAAAAGGCTGTTGCCCCTCTTCAGGAACCACACGTTTGTCTGACCTCTCAACAGATACCCCTCCGTTGTGGTTGTACCTATGGTACAGCTATCTGTATCGCTGAGGCACACAAGCCTCCCCACCAACGGCAAGGTCCATGGTTCATGGGGGGGATTTTCCAAATAGTGATAGAAAATATCAGTAAAAGATAGTGATAGAAAATATCAGTAAAAGAGGTCTCAGGGAAGCTGAAATAAAAGTTAGATAAGTAAATTCTGATTGAACACTAGTAGCATTCAGCTATGGCCATCTAAAGCTTTTGACATCATTTACCATAATGCCCTACTGCAGAAGTTTGACCAATTAGGAATTAGAGGTATATCCAATGAGTGGCTCAACACATACCTATGTGGTCACAAACAGGTGGTTGAAGTGCAATATACTGACCATAACAAAATCAGCTACTACTATTCAGGATATGAAAATGTGAAATATGCTGTCCCTCAAGGATCAGTATTAGGACCCATTCTGTTTCTCCTCTATGTCAGTGATCTTATGTACAACAAGTATTGCCAAACTACCCTCCAATTTGCAGACGATACAAGCTTCCTTATTAGTGGTAAAACAGAAGAAAAACTAAAAGACTCTAGTATTCAAACAATGAACAGTGTAGAACAGTGGTTCAGCTACAACAAGCTAATTATAAACAAAGAAAAGACAGTAGCACTGAACTTCTATAATGTAAAAGGAAGACACCACCCAAACATAGAAATAGAACTTAGGGACAGAGTTCTTGAAAGTGTTGTTGACAGCACTAAATTTCTGGGACTCTGGCTCCAGAACACAAAATGGGAGGTACACATTGAATATTTGCAAAGAAAACTAAGCAAAACCTGTTACATGATACGGATCTTAAAAACTTGTTGCAGCAAAGCCAGCCTGTTAAATGTATACTACTCCCATGTGCATTCTGTAATTAAATATGGCATAATCTTCTGGGGCAATACAACAACAAATATTAAACTTTTCAGGATTCAAAAGAGAATACTAAGAATTATTGAAGGGGTAAACAGTACGAAATCATGCATACCCATATTCAAAAAACTGTCAGTTCTTGCTCTTCCTTGCATTTTTATCTACAAAACATCAGTTTTCATTAAACAATATATCAATAGACACCCAGATATCTTATTAAAAAATTAAGATATACATGCACACAATACAAGGCAAAAATCTGACCTTCATATGAAACAGGTGAGAACATCATTGTGCCAAAAAGGGACACTACATACTGGGATAAAGATTTTCAATAATCTACCTAACCATATTAAATCAATAGGTAAACTCTGTAGTTTTAAGGCTGAAGTAAAGGCATATTTAATTGATCATTGCTTTTACAGTCTGACAGAATATATAAAAGCCAAACAACAAAAATAAAGATGCATTATTAATATTCTACTTTGTATGTTGCCTGTAATGTCTGTTGTATTTATCAATCTTTGCTAAATTACTTCAATATCTAGTCCTTAGGATTGCAATACAAACTGTATTTTATCTCGTAAATACCTAACCATGTCCAATATCCTTGTAAATATTCTATACATATAGGATTTGAAGGACTAAATAAAATAAATAAAAATAAAATAAATAAACAATTTGTCAGCAACTCTCCTTTCATGCAGCCTGAAAAAATTCTAAAGTGCAGTGTAATAAATTGAGATGTGGCATTAACGGAAGAGGAAAGTAGGTTTCTTGATTCAAACATGGCTGTTAGCACTAAATTAATGTAATTATTTATTCAAAACTTACAGATGTAAGAGCAACACTTACATTTTATGAGAGAGCAATCAATAACAAATGAAAGAGGAACAGGATTGTGGCTCCTGCTTTCATACAATCAAAACAAATTACAGTGACTGCCTTCAACTTGTTATATAGAGTGTCTTTTGTAAATTTTTGATACATAAACATTTCTCTGGAACATTCTTTGTATCCACAGTTAAAAAAATACATTTCTTATATAAATTATGACCTTTTCTCCTTAAGTTACAGATTTATTTATGCAGAGAAAAGTTATTATTGATTTATTTAAGCATTAATTTAATGTTTTGGGACATATTTTATTAATTATTCAAAAAGCAACTTTTCATACCCTTATTTTTATCTGATATGGATCTCTCCACAAAATTGACTCACTGCCTTCAATGATGGACTCTATTTCTTGCCAGTTAATCCTGCATTATCCAGTACCATTCTACATCTCACCATGCCAATGCTGTCTTATTGTCAAGATTGCCTGTGGATCAGAACTCCTCTTTTGACTGTAATCCAGAAGCATACTGCCAGTCAGATGCCACTGATGAAGAAGCCATCACTTCACATACTATCAATGCCGAACTGGTGGCTCAGCACTCAGAAAAAGACCCCAATCTTCATGAGCTCCTCCTCCTGGTCCAGCAGGAATGCTCATTGCGTCACCAGAAAGTGTTCAACCCTGAAGTTCAAAGTTATTGGCATCACAACTACGAATTCTCTGCCTTCATTGGGTGTCCTACTGCTCCAGGGCAAAAATGGCCTGACTCAGGTTGTCATTCCATCCTCCCTCTAACACCAGATTCTACACCTGCTTCACCATGATCACGAGGCATCATGCCATCAAAACGCCTGTCGTCTGAACACGTGTATCAAAAAGGGATTGACGCCATTGCTACTGTGATGGCAGCTTGCACATCCTGCCAAAATGAGTGAGCGGCCTCAGGATGTCACTATTTGCTGTAGCCAGAGTAACTGCACAGTGGTCACAACCCCATCTGGATTTTACAACTCCTTTCCCAGGCCATTCATGGTTCATATTTTCCAGATTCATCTCCTGCACAGCCAGAAACCATCACTCAAGCACTACCTATGGCAGCCTCTTCAGCTTCAACAACAGACTGCAGCTGATCAGCACCCATCGCTGGGTCAACCACAATGGAAATTGACCAGAGTGCCCCAGACTGACATACACCAGGTCATCATCTGGAGTTCAACCCTGACTTCGAGGCTGGGTACCTCCCAGGATATTGGCTGCAAGTGAATGTCATATTTCAACTAATAGATAGGGGGGGGCAAGTGCAACCAGAGGTCTTTCTCACTGCAGATCCACTTCCCTCTCCAGAGTCATGTGCATGGAAATAGATCCACGAGTATACCACCCTGCACTGTCCCCACTCATCAGCAGGTCTTTGCTGATGCTCAGTGCTAATTCGTGTGTCAGGTAACCCTAGTCTTTCAATCAGAGCCCAGTTGCAGCCACTGCTGTGCAACATCACACCTTTCTGACATCGCCTCCTAGGAGTATCTTTGACCAGTTACTGCTGAGTACACTCCCTTCCTTCCAGTGCGAAACTTTGTTGGACTAATCTCTACATCCCATCATCTTAATTAACTTCATTCTTTTATAGGTAAATGCCTGATAGAAGACTGAGAGAGTGTGATTTTGAGTTTTCTAAGAAGTAACTCTCTGTTTTGTAAATGTCCTGTTGTTTCGTAATAAAGATTTCTGTTGTTGATTTCAAACATATTATTTCTTAGGCATCTCACTATGTTCGACATAGCAGTTATTAATGAAAAATATTTCTTTTGAAACAACACCACATCGCTGTCATGAACTGCAGGTGCCTAATTATTGATACCCACCACTTCGTGGTTTTCTTACAAAATGTATAATAATTATATGATAATGATAAGTTTTGTAGGTAATGAAATCTCTAGCTAGCAAGGGACTTAAATAAACAGATTTTATCACTGGAGACTGCTAAACTACCATTTACTACTAAATGAGTGTAACATTTCCTTCCGTTGTGCTGTTGTACACGACAATACCATATCTATACAATTTTCTTTATTCTTTACTTTACCAATTTAATTTATTGTATTGTATCTTGTTGCTTGTCAAAGCACTTATTGACGTTATTATAATACTTTCTTCATTCATTTAACATTTATCTTGAGCAACATGTGTATTGTATGATTACATGAAAAAGAAAAAATCAGATATGAAATATACATATTTTTGAATAAAATTACATATATAGCACAGTAATATCTTTACATTTACAGCACCTTTTAGGGTTGCCAATGTAACACATTTTTTATGACATGTGTTATGCTGATGGCTCAAACCAGATATTGGGAACACAAAATATTGTGACTTAGAAGTATCTGGCTCATTTAATTATTCTTCAACTGTGAGTTTTAATTTTCTCAAGTGGGCCACTCTTGTTTACACTGATTGTCTGGACATCATATGTAATACAACAATCAGGCTCTTTATAATTACTACAGTTGGTAGCTATCTCTATGAGACAGCTGTAATGACAGCTAAAAAGATCATGTCCCAGCTAGCCAATTCTGATCATGAAACGGCACAGACTGACACTTCCAAAAGGTGGGTTGGTTAAAAGTACATACATGACATTAGTGTCAGAAAAAATGAAAAGTGCAATGTGATATGCCTATTTGATGGTATTTATTATTGTCATAAATAACTTATACATTTACATACCTCTGTACAGACAGATGCTAGGAAAAGAACAGATAAGAAAGTAACAAGAGAAGGAAGAAACAAAGAAAGAGAAAAAGAAAAAGTTTGACAAAGACATGTCCTTTACACAGCTTTCAACTCAGAGTTATCAGTATTTCAAGTTCATACATTATGTGTCTCCTCCTTACCATAAAAGAAAATGTGATGTTGAAGCAAACCATTACAACTGCCCATGTAAAATAATTCACTCACTCACTCACTCACACACACACACACACACACACACACACACACACACACACACACACACAAAACAACAACAACAATAACAATAATTATAATATTAATTGTCTCTCTTTATCCCCAAATGGGAAAACTCATTTGCATCTTTCCCAATCTCATTCCCATAGAATTGGTTGGTTTAATCTGACAACATTCCATTACTCTTGGTTTACTTTTGTTTATATTATCTTATAAACTTGTTTTGGAACAGTCAGCCTGTTCAGTATTTACCACCTCATAGTGATTACAACAAATACAAAGGTATTACATTTACTTACACAGGCACTAAATGCACCACCTACATACATTATTTTAGAAAATAAAACACCTAAGGAGATTACAGAATTTGTCAAATCATTTTTTGTTGTAATTCTGCCATGTCTCATGGTTTTTCTAAGTAACATTCACCTGCAAAATGTTAGATACGTAAGTCACTTCTAACTAGACACGTATCACGCTTATAATCTCTGTCTGAGAAAGTGGACTATGAGAGAACATTGACACATTTACCTCAGATTGCAATAAAAGACTTCACAAATATGCTAGCACAGATGAACAAGAAAAATTATCCTGTTGGTATATTCTATGATCTTAACAGGTCCTTGGATCACAAAATTTTACTCAGAATGTAAAAGTGTTATTGCGTTAATGGTATCCTTCTTATGTGGGTGGAATTTAACCTTCACAATAGTAAGTTGAGGGTCCTAAAATAGACTGTCTCTTAAACAGCCCTCCCGGTTGGCTGTGTAGTCTAACGCATGGCTTTATGGCTTTCCGGATTGGGAAGGAGTGCCTGGTCCCTGGCACGAATCCACCCGGTGGACTTGTGTTGAGGTCCAGTGAGCCGGCCAGTCTGTGGATGGTTTTTAGGCAGTTTTCCATCTGGCTTGGCAAATGCAGGCTGGTTTCCCATATTCTGCCTCAGGTACACTATGTCGGTGATTGCTGTGCAAACAAGTTCCACACGTACGCGTACACCACTATTACTCTACCACGCCAACATAGGGGATACACTTGTCTGGTGTGAGATGAGATGTTCCCTGGTGGGGGTGGGGGGGGGGGGGCGGCAGCAAACCGCTCAATAACCCTGAAAGAGTGGTTCGGTGTGGAGAGGTGGAGGGGTGAAGTGGACTGCGGTAGTTGTCGTGGGGTTGTGGACCACTGCAGCTGCGGCAGGGACAGAGCCTCTCTGTTGTTTCTAGGCCCCCGACTAACATACAATACAATGTCTTAAGCATGAAACTAACACAACCTGTGATACACTCTTAAGATTGGTACTGGGCTCAGCCTTGTTTCTAACCCACATAAATAATCTTAAATTGACTTTTAATGCAGTGCAAGAACTGTAATATTTGTTGTTGATTCAAGCATACTAATCAAGGGTCCAAACACAGCTCAAATGATATGTGAGCAGGACTACAAGTAGTTCATGCGTAGCACTTTAACTCTCAATCTCACCAAATCTCAGCTTTAAATGAAATAATGATTTGTTAACACTAGACGTAGGCATTAACGGTCATACTGAAAATTAAACACACTGTGTGCAAAACTAATTTTCATCCAGCTGAGTTAAGGATGGTTAGCACAGAGGTAAAATAACAAAGAAGCTCAGTTCAACATCTCCCATTGTGTTTAACCAAACACACTAATGTTGGCTTATTTTGTGTATCTTCACTCCCTGTTGTCTTATGGATTATATTTTGAGCCAGTGCAACAAAAGCAAAAGCGAGCAGTAAGAATGTTGTATGCCTTGCAGAAACCTTTATAAGGATCTTCCAGTTCTTATACTCACTTCCCACTGAATTTACTCCTTCATGGTTTCCATCACTTACAGGAAAAAATTAATTAAAGTTGAATTGCTATTTATACAGTAACAATACAAGAAACAAAAATTAACTTTCATGTAGACTTTACATCCTTGTGGATGGTTTGCTTTGGAGTTTTATACTCTTGTGGGAAGATATTCATCATGCTCCTATCCAACACAAAGCAAGAAATAGGGAATCCCTACCAATTAAAAAGAAAATGAAAAACAAACCTCTCTTTACAAAATCATTGGAATATCTGGACTTGGGAGCTGGAAAATTCTGTTAAGTATATGCCTAACAATGCTGTTCTCTTTTTCCAATTAAAAGTCATTGTTACATAGTTTGATGATAATGTATTGCATTTCTTCTGCTGGTCATATGGCTATGTAAATCCACAGAAAGAAAAGGTTATTGCAATGAACAAAAAATTTGAATACTCATTTTATTTTGTGGATGTATTTGTGGCACCATGTGTTGTCTTCTCAAGGGGATGATGTAATGACCCAGCTTTGTTGAGTATCAGTGATGATACTTATTCTCATTTTTGTCCCATTTTTGTTTATTTCCCATCCAGACATGGCAAACAGTGAGACTTATGCATTGCTTTTTGCACATCACTAAAAAGTGTCATCATGTGAGAATACACAGATTTTGTACTAATCACTGTCCTCAGGTGACAAGTTTGTAAAATATTTTGAATTTTAAATCCATATCACAGTTTCCAGTGTAAAAGTTTTACGTGACACGCATTTCGATCCACAGCACAAATATTGACTTATAACTCTGTATGTAGACAAAGTCTGCCCCCTGAAGCTTGAAAAAAAGACTAAATAATTTTGGCATGTATGACAAAAGATATAACATAGCATGAAGTTATAGATTTTTCCCGAACTGGTAATTGGTCAAATTTGCTATCTTACATAGTTCTCCACATACACGAGTGAGCTGTTGTAATGAAAGTTGATGTTAGAAAAATTTATAAAGATAAAAACATTTTTATATTATTGTACATAATTTTGAAATAGAATCTTTTTGGAAGTTATGGCCTGTGCCACACTGCAAAAACAATGGACATCTTGTATTTTCTTCCATTTGACTGTTCTTTTCAATGAAAAGTTTTGCATTTCAAAAATTATAACAGTTCTCAATTCAGTGAATAATTGAGTATCATGAGAAATTTGGTAGCAAAAATACTGTAAAGCATGAAGTATATGGCATATGGTCAAATTTAACAAATGGAATTTATAGGATAATTAACTTCTGTTTTTAAAAAAAATGTTCCAAATAGAGACAAACTCACAAAAGTGTAAAATTTAAATAAATGTTTCTATGCAGTACACCAATCCCATAGGCTCCCATTTTGCACTGCAGACTTACAATTACAGCTGAAAAAATAATGAAATCACAAATTGCATCAAATATGTTTCACAACATAATCTGGTATGGATCAAAGGTCCCCATAATTCTAGTTCAATACACATGGCAAGTAGAAGTTGGAAAGCTATAAGTAATGATGTGCTGTGAATAGGGCCCATTTTCTTTGAAAAAAACTACCATAATCAAGTAGTACTGTGATGATAACAGTAGACAAACAGCATAACTGAGAAGGTGGCAACTTTGCTCAGAGTAGCAGCTATTCTCTTAATTTACTCAGTTAAATTTAGCTGTCATACACTAAGCAGATTCAGAAGGATGTAGGTTGCAGTAGTTACTTGAAAATGAAGAAGCTTGCATAAGGTTAGAGTAGCATGGGGATCTGCATCAAACCAGTCTCTGGACTAAAGACCACAACAACAATATCATGAACAGCATTAAATGACAGTGATAGTTTGCTGTTAATACATCATACAGATCTAGTTTCTGTGATGCTCTGTCTCACGTTAATGCATATGTTGACTTGTTCCCATCCTTAAAAGAAACCTGAAATTGATAATAGTGAGATTTTTGTGGAAAATTTAAGTGTATATCAAAAGGATATGCAGATGGGAAGTGGAGGGGGTGTATTTGTTGCAGTAGACAAGGAACTCAAATCCATCGAGGTAGAAATTGGAGCTTTACATCAGATTGTTTGGGCAAGACTCACTGTGAGGGGTGGGCATAAATTGCTAATTGGATCCTTCTATTGCCTGCCAGATGCATCATCTCCTAATATAACCAAAAACTTAAGAGAAAACCTCTGTTCACTTGAATGTAAGTGCAACAGTCATACGGTAACCATCAATTAATAGGGAAAATTACAGTTGTGTTAGTGGGAGGCATGAGACATCCTGTGAAACTTTACTAAATGCCTTCTCCAAAAACTACCTAGAACAGATGGTTAGGAATCCCACTCATGATGGAAATATACTGGATCTAATTGCAAGAAATAGACATGATCAAAATGGTTCAAATGGCTCTGAGTACTATGGGACTCAACCTCTGAGGTCATTAGTCCCCTAGAACTTAGAACTAGTTAAACCTAACTAACCTAAGGACATTACACACATCTCCTAATATAACCAAAAACTTAAGAGAAAACCTCTGTTCACTTGAATGTAAGTGCAACAGTCATACGGTAACCATCAATTAATAGGGAAAATTACAGTTGTGTTAGTGGGAGGCATGAGACATCCTGTGAAACTTTACTAAATGCCTTCTCCAAAAATTACCTAGAACAGATGGTTAGGAACCCCACTCATGATGGAAATATACTGGATCTAATTGCAAGAAATAGACATGATCAAAATGGTTCAAATGGCTCTGAGTACTATGGGACTCAACCTCTGAGGTCATTAGTCCCCTAGAACTTAGAACTAGTTAAACCTAACTAACCTAAGGACATTACACACATCCATGCCTGAGGCAGGATTCGAACCTGCGACCATAGCGGTCTCGCGGTTCCAGACTGCAGCGCCTAGAACCGCACGGCCACTTCGGCTGGCTAGACATGATCTCTTGAGGATGTATACATTGAAACTGGTATCAGTGACCATGATGTGGTCATGGCAACAATGATTACCAAAGTACAAAGGACAACTAAAACAAGAAGAAAGGTATATGTATATGTGTGGATGGATATGTGTGTGTGTGTGTGTGCGAGTGTATACCCGTCCTTTTTTCCCCCTAAGGTAAGTCTTTCCGCTCCCGGGATTGGAGTGACTCCTTAACCTCTCCCTTAAAACCCACATCCTTTTGTCTTTCTCTCTCCTTCCCTCTTTCCTGACGAAGCAACCGTTTGTTGCGAAAGCTTGAATTCTGTGTGTATGTTTGTGTTTTTTGTGTATCTATCGACCTGCCAGCGCTTTCATTTGGTAAGTCACATCATCTTTGTTTTTAGATATATAGATAAAGATATTGATAGATCCTTAAAGACTCTCCTTCATAATGAGATTTACTGAATGAATGAATGAATAAAGGAGGGATTGTGAAATATTTCCCAGTCCATATTCTTTGTGTAGTTTGATTTTGGATATCATATTATGCATTATGTACCTACAGGGAACCCTTCTCAGCTCTTCCTTCCCAAATTAGAGGCAGCGCACTATGCTTCATGCCTGCAGCCACGGTGTTGAATCAGTTTATCAGCTCAGCAAAAGTAAGAGCTAAAGATGAAAGCAACATGTGACATTTAAAAAAGCTTTATAAGAAAATAGAAGCAAGAGAGAGAGTTTGAAAACTGATGTCTACTCACCTGACCTGATTGTCCAGTGGATTTTCTTTCTGAATGATTGGTAATTTTCCATAGAATATTAGAGTATAATACGTTGACCACCATTGCAGGGCAGGTGATGTATCACATATATACTATCACAAGGCACATGGATTATAAGTGGTACCAGTATTAACAAGTTCATTATGGAGAGTCAGTGAATGGGGAAAGGATATTTAAGATTAGTGGGTAGAATTTGCAGTAATATCATTCTCATTTCAGAGCTTCACTTGCAGAAGCCCACTTATCAGCATAAGAACTAATATAGTCTAGGGGAGTATTATTTAATTGTTATGTTTTGGTAGGATATCATTGTACTTGAATGGGGCCAGAATACTCTGAGAGATCTACTTGGATACAAGATAATCTGCATAGATCTTGTGTTGCTGACATTGGCAATTTTCACCCTGAATGCATTCATGTACAGTGAAACAGTCAACTTGAAGAAAGACTTCTCAGCCAAGATCACATTTGTAAAACCTTTATGTATGGTGACTTGTTTTGGAAACAGAGTTACCATCATCTCATCTGTGAATATTGTGCATAAAGTATAAAACATATTA
Source organism: Schistocerca cancellata (assembly GCF_023864275.1). Taxonomy (NCBI): domain Eukaryota; kingdom Metazoa; phylum Arthropoda; class Insecta; order Orthoptera; family Acrididae; genus Schistocerca; species Schistocerca cancellata. The sequence goes on along the minus strand of NC_064632.1, from coordinate 604,800,960 downwards.
CAATATGAAAATTAGTCTACATGTTATAAATATAATACATAGATTGAATTATTATTACACATACCTCAGTACTGGTTAGAACATGTGATCAATTTGTGCTATAAATGTACTCCACACCTTAATTAGCTAGATAGCTGGTTATGCTTATACAGTGAAAATTAGTCGATGAGACTACACAGTACAGAGCCCCTTATGTAGGTTATTATGTAGGTGATGATTTTGTCCAGCTAATTGAGATATAGAGAACATTTATAGCTCAAACAGGGCACATGTATTAACCTTACTGAGGTATATGTAATAATAATTCAATCTATGTATTATATTTATGACATGTACACTAGTACTCAAAATGTTGAATGTTTTACACTTTATGTACACTATTCACTGTTTACCAAAACAAGACACCATAAATAAAAGTTTTACAAATGTGATCTTGGCAGAGAAGTTATCTTTCTTCAAGCTGAATATTAGTAGTTCATCCTTTATCACTCAGCATTGGTACATTGGTGGGTAAAAGTGGCTATGCATGAAAGAAAATAACGATGAAGGGTAAGGGTGTCTCATCCTTCAGTTGAAAAAGATGCATGAACAAGTGTAGTGCTGTGTGATGAAAGTGCGCCCCCTGCCAGTTGCTTATTAATACTTTTGCTGGATATATTGATCTAGTTGCCAAACACTTCCAGTAATTTGTATGTGTTTTGTCTCTGAAGCATGAAAATTCATATTTTATGACTGGTAATGCATTGAGAATATTCTACAGAAAATTAGGATGCAATGAGGCAGAAAACTGCTCTATGTATTGACATTTGGATGATTTATAGAAACATAATAAACAAACTGTGAAATAGTCCACTGAAGTATTGTGAAGGGTATTATTCCCTCACTTTGGAGACAACTAGATACAATGTGACGTGTAGCACTAAGTTTTATATAATGGTAGCATCAACAGGTACTAGACATTTGTTTATTACTGTAGTAAATACAAATAGATTTTAATCAGTTTATTAGAACTTACAAGATTTCCATGCAACACAAAGAAATTTATATTTAATTTTTACATCAAATATCCAAAACTTTAATATGGGTTAAATCAAACAATGGAATCTCTGGTAGAAATATCAGTAGTGTGGCAAAAATATATTGCTACTTATGATAAAGAAAACACATTACATTGCAGACAGCCACAATCAAAAGACACTTATATAAAGCTTTCAGTCACAGCCTTCATCAGCAAAAGAGAAACCCACACCTTTCATATGCACAAACAAGCAGACCTCACGCACACGCAACAGCCCACTCTGGCATTCTGGCCCGAGTTGCTGGAGTTGGCAGTCATATGGGCATGAGGTGTGCTTGCTTGTGTGATGAATGGTGCATGTCTCTCTTTTGTTGTTGAAGGTTGTGGCTGAAAATTTTATGTATATATCTGCAGTCTTAATATAGGTTATTAATTTTTAAAGAACCTTAACAAATTCACACAGAATGGTGTTCTTCTGACACTTATTGTACTGTTAACATTGGAAAAATTTCAGTTTATTGTATTGCATATGACAGCTTGGATGGATATACATGAAATGATTACTTGCTGGCAGCAGCCTGAATTGTTTGTATCGGTTTGTGGTTGGTGGTGTCATCTTAGTCTCATACATATAACTTACACCAAGGTAATAGGATAATTAGGCATCTAGAAGTAGACAGGCACATTTAATAGAAGACTATTATATTTTAGCTACTGGATAAAGTCCTTGATCGTATAGAGGAGAAAGAAAAGCACATACCTCAGGCCCAAGCATCTTTGTACTAATCTCTACTCCACCCATTAAATCCCCCTGATTTTCAGTCACTCCCCCCATGTGGGAACCCTTGCCCTCCACATCACCTCAAATGACTACTCTCCACTACAACCACCACTACCACGAGAGTGTCCATTAAAACTCACACATCCCTCAGTAGCTTCCAAAACCTGCCTTGCAAATCTGCTACATCAGCCATACCACCAGAACTTCCTCCTCCACCCAACAGAATCCAGAGCCTAGACAGACCTGCAACACTGTTACTGTTCTAACCTCGTTGCCATTACAGAATCTTGTTCCGAGGTAGCAGTGGAGAGGCCGTTGTTACGGGTGGCTGGTATCCCCTTTCTACAACACAAATGCACACGTGAATTAACATGGTTCTTTATTTACACGAAGTGATAATTTCTACTTAACTCGAATAGAGCCCACGAGTTGTGGTACATGCTCCTCAGTAATAGTCCTCTTGCAGACAATATCGGCAATCCTGCTGTTACAAACTGTAGTCACGCTATGATCACTACTGTGTTCGCTATGTACTGTTGTAGCCTGAAGGAGTCAGTGAGTTAGTGCAGTCCTCTAATCAGTGGCTGTCCAGAGGGCATTCACGGCGTGTCGCCTGTGGGTTTGCGTCTCTGGCTTTTCTCGTGATGGGCATGCTTGATCCACTGCCTACTATTGATCTACACACTACATCTTTGCCTAATGGTGTTTTAAAGTCTCATTTGCACACTGAGTGGTTATTTAGGAAAAAGTCATAGTTATAAGTTGAAAAATAAAGATATATTAAAAATCCACAGATGAAATCCATGGCTGTGAAAGCATTACCTGCAGCCGCTGGAAAACAGAGGAATAATTATGATTGTCAGATGACGAAAGTATAGGTTACTTTTTTTTTTGACAGGTCCCGTACAGATTGGACATGTGTGGCACACCGCCATTAACATTATATTATTTCAATATTTTGCAATCCCCGGCACTCGTAATCACGTGATGTAAGTGTATTTTTAAACTATGTTTCTATCTTAGAATAGAATTATTACTAATCCATGTATGTTTTATTTTGTGTCACTAGTTATTTGTAAGATTGTCGAGTGTCTTGGTTTGGCAAAGAAACGATCCATAAATTGAAAAGATAGTCATCCAGCACAAACCATTGACGTCTTCGGGTGCTTATCTCAAATACGAAGTCCAATATATAAAAGGTGAATCTGCAAAAGCGCGGTCATAATTAACATAATGGATGAAGATGCCTTGCCCGAGCACATAAAAAAGCAAAGTTTGTAAAATATCAAACATAATTAATATTGCGTACTATCTCTCTTCTGTGTGTGTAAAGATCAGATATGAAAAAGACAGAAAAAAAATAAAAATAAAATAAAATAAAATAAAAATTTATATTTTTAGTGTGCTGGCAACAGCTTATGCCAGCACATTCCTCCCCCCTGAAATGCTACACCGTTGTTGTGTAGGGAAGATGCAAACAACAACGGGGAGGGAGACAGGATGCTGGATGTAGAGATGAGCTGTGAGCTGTGACTGTGCAGCATGGCATTTTCCTGACCATACTCCACCATCTGACTTGCGAGGCAACAGAAACATCCTCTGGAAAACTGCTGCCAGGGCACAAGTTGTGGCCTAGAGGTGTGTCCCGAGGTGATGATGGCGATGACGGGCTCGTGTCCGTTGGATTGGTGAGTGGGGACGGTGGGGATGAGGGCTGTAGAAGGACACCCTCCTCTAACATTACCTTTATTCAACAGAAGTAATGGATACCAAAACTATTTTTGAATCTTGTATAGGTTAATATTATCTCAAACAATGGAAAATCCAGGATGGAATGTAACAATGTGGTTACAGTTAACTGAGACTGCAGATGCATGTGCAAGTTGTATTTGTGTGAGTGTGTGTGTTCGTGTGTGTATGTGTGTCTATTGCTGACAAGGCCTTAATGGCTGAAAGCTATAATTGTGTGAATCTTTTTGTTGTGCCTATCACGATTCAGTATCTCCTATATATGATTAATTTCAGCTGTTTAACTAAAAGAATTTCATATGATTTGTATATGGTGTATTATATTTCAGGCTAAAATGTATAAAAAGAAATTATTTCATTTTCTTGGTCACAACTGATACGAACAGTTAAAATTACTCTTCTTTTAGAAACATTTGAAATTACGAAATATCTGGTACACATAAAATTCCCAATATTAATTGCACAATCTGATGATATTTATTACATTTACTTCTGGATTCATTTATAAAATAATGATATGAATTGGTGAAAATTCATTTGTCAATAAAATTTCTAAACTCTGTGTAATATTATTAGTACCGCAGAATGAGTTAGTAGTGGGCCTGCCTCTGATGTGATCAGACATGTTTTATTTGGCAATAACAATGTAATTTTTGATAATGAAGAGGAAATTGTAAAGACAATGTGGTATAGAAAAATGTGACATAACAAAAATAGCAGAGCAACTTACTTAGACTGTATCATGTAATTTGGAGCCTACAAAATCAAAAACAATTCAGCCTCAAGAACCAACCCCTAGATCTGATGAACTGGAGCCAACTATGAGAAAAGAAGATAAGTAAAAAGTTATTTGAACATCTTACTCCTCAAGAAGCTTATTAAAAGATTATATTTCGAAGAGTGACAATCAACAGGTGATATGAGGGAGGGTAAGATTACAATTGTTGGTGTCGTCCGGGATCAGTTGACTGATAACTTTGCAGAAGAAGAAGGGGCAGTGGTTCACACTCACATGGATTTCTGATCACCCAGAGAAAGAAGACCAAGAGCTGCCTGACAACAGTGATGAGATGCTACCAACAATGACAGACCAGATCAATTTAAACAGGACTTTACAACTACAATGAGTGACATCAAAAAGATGAAAGATAAGTGCAAACTATTTGTGAAATTAATTTGTTTGTGGACTTGTGCTTGTTAACAAAATGAATAGAGATGGGGGTAGTTGTGATGTAGAAGCGAAAGCTGTGGGATCCAGTAAGGGCGTGTTTGAGCTAAGTGAAAGCATACTCAGAAAAGAAACAATAAAAACTGTTTTGGCAAAATTAGAGGACATGAAGTCAGATAACAAAAGCAAATTTAGTGCAGTTAATGAACAGTTAACTGAAATAAGAACAAATAACAATAGCAAATTTACTTCACTATCAAATGATCTAAAAACTGAAAACAATAATAAAATAGACCAGCTTAACAATCAAGTTTCAGAGCTACAAAAAGGATTGTTAGAGGGATTATAAGGTGTGAATAAAAAAGTAGATGTCTTAGAAAATAAATTTATTGTTTTGGAAAATGAGTTAGTTGCAAATATGCAACACAGACAAAGAATGTTAATGATGTTAGAGTTGAACAGAAGGTCATAGTAGGAAAAATGGAGCAGAACATTAGCGGTTTAGATCAAAACATTTTAAATGTTGAAAACAATATGCAAACGAATGTAAATATTTTAGATAAAAAAATTTCAATATTTCACAAAAATTCCATTCACAACAATCTGTATGCAAATAATGGTACTGTGTGGTCCAGCATTCCAATCAAAAGTTTTCCATCAGACAATTTACATCCAGTGGATTTTCTGCGCCACTGTAGAGATAGTTTTGTGTCAGACATGAGTGATAATCAAAAAATTAAAAATTTGTTAAAAGATGTCTTGAAGGTGAAGATCTGTCTTGGGTGAATCTAAATTTAAGTCAGTGTGAAACATATCAAAGTTTTGAAAAAATGTTTTTAGATAAATTATGCTCAGAAACTGAACAGGGGAGAATTAAAAGTGAATTTTTCAATGGTCCTAATTATAGGAATAGTGATGGTACCCTGAAAGAGTTTTGTAAGATTCAGCTTAAGAAATTAACACACCTTGACAAACCATTTAACAAAATGACATTGATTGATGCACTTAAAAAGAGATTACCAGAAAGTTTGCAGTGGGATTTAGTACATGGACCTAATCATGGCCTTGAACAATTTTTGTGATATGTTGACAGGCTGCATAGGGCAGCAGAAAGAAGTATGTACAATAATAACTGGAATGATAGAGATCCCAATGGGAATAACTACAGAAACAGAGATGATGGTAACTTATATCAGTGTCAAAATGTTAACAGAGATAAAAATTTTGAACATCAGCAGAATAGGAATAATGGGTATAATCATTGGCAATTAAATATAAGAAATAATTGTAGAGGTAACTACTTGGGAAATTTCAGCCCACCTCAATGAAAGTCCACAGCTTTAGGGTGAGGAAACACAACAAGCACACAACACCTAATTTACACTTGCAATTAGACAATAATATCAGTTTTAATAATTTGGCACATGTATCTGAAGTTGAACAGTAGCAATATCAGATTTCTCATTTATGTTTTGATAAAAAGTTTTGGGATACCATGTTTAATCACTCTAAGAGGGTGTCAGTTAAAGTTGTTAGTGAAAACTGATCTTAGTAATACAATACTTATACTTCACCAATGTTATTGTAGACACTACCACTGAGGTGTGACCTGCCTGATTTGTCATGTGTCAATACAGAAATTAGGCAAACTAATGATAAACAGAGATATCTTTGTGCTAAATTTACAAACATAAAATTATTCGATATTTGTGGCTATGAAAGAAACAGTTTCACTAGACATGGTATGCACCTGAATCTGCATGGCAAAAGGGAACTTATCACAAATGTAAACCAGGCTATAGAAGAAATATTTTGAAAAAAAAAGCATCATAATTAAGCCTACAATTGTGCTGGGTGCTTCTTCACAGGGAAACTGCTAAAATGGACCAAATCTTACAGGATTTGGTCTGAAAATTTATTTATTTATTTATCTGTTATTGGTTCTGTAGGTCATACAATTTGTACAGCAAAGTACATCATGATATAGGACCAGTCAATTTGAAAATTATGTTAAGACAGTATATAATGAGAGATGATGGTAAGGGTACATAACTCACATAGCAGAATACATATAGGATATATAGACAAAATATAAAAAGGTGGTGTGTGATGAGAGATGACAGTGGTGGTACATACTACCCACAGCAGAAAACTGTAAAATCTATGAAGTGAACAGTTGCTTGACGCAGAAGGCATCTTACAGTGAACACATCAGAGTTTTAGATGTAAATAGCTTCCTCCAACAGAAAGACTTCACTAGACATGGGCTTCACTTACATAAAAATGGGAAAAAGAAACTGTGTGTTGTTGTTGCTGTTGTCTTCAGTCCTGAGACTGGTTTGATGCAGCTATCTATGCTACTCTATCCTGTGCAAGCTTCTTCATCTTCCATTACTTACTGCAACCTACATCCTTCTGAATCTGCTTAGTGTATTCAGCTCTTGGTCTCCCTCTACAATTTTTACCCTCCACGCTGCCCTCCAATGCTAAATTTGTGATCCCTTGATGCCTCAGAACATGTCCTACCAACCGATCCCTTCTTCTTGTCAAGTTGTGCCACAAACTCCTCTTCTCACCAATTCTATTCAATACCTCCTCATTAGTTATGTGATCTACCCATCTAATCTTCAGCATTCTTCTGTAGCACCATATTTCAAAAGCTTCTATTCTCTTCTTGTCCAAACTATTTATCATCCATGTTTCCCTTCCATAAAAATACTTTCAGAAATGACTACCTGACACTTAAATCTATACTCAATGTTAAAAAATTTCTCTTCTTCAGAAATGCTTTCCTGGCCATTGCCAGTCTACATTTTATACCCTCTCTACTTTGACCATCATCAGTTATTTTGCTCCCCAAACAGCAAAACTCCTTTGCTAATTTAAGTGTCTCATTTCCTAATCTAATACCCTCAGCATCACCCGACTTAATTCGACTACACTCCATTATCCTCATTTTGCTTTTGTTGATGTTCATCTTATATCCTCCTTTCAAGACACTGTCCATTTTGTTCAACTGCTCTTCCAACTTTGCTGTCTCTAACAGAATTACAATATCATTGGCAAACCTCAACATTTTTATTTCTTCTCCATGGACTTTAATACCTACTCCAAATTTTTCTTTTGTTTCCTTTACTGCTTGCTCAATATACACATTGAATAACATTGGGGCAGGCTACAACCCCGTATCACTCCCTTCCCAACCACTGCTTCCCTTTCATACCCCTTGACTCTTATAACTGCCATCTGGTTTCTGTACAAATTGCAAATAGTCTTTCGTTCCCTGTATTTTACCCCTGCCACCTGTAGAATTTGAAAGAGAGTATTTCAGTCAACATTGTCAAAAGCTTTCTCTAAGTCTACAAATGCTAGAAATGTAGGTTTGCTTTTCCTTAATCTATTTTCTAAGATAAGTCAAAGGGTCAGTATTGCCTCACGTGTTCCAACATTTCTGTAGAATCAAAACTGATCTTTGCCGAGGTCGGCTTCTACCAGTTTTTCCATTTGTCTGTAAAGAATTCGCGTTAGTATTTTGCAGCTGTGACTTATTAAACTGATAGTTTGGTAATTTTCACATCTGTCAGCACCTGATTTCTTTGGGATTGGAATTATTATATTCTTCTTGAAGTCTGAGGGTATCTCACCTGTCTCATACACCTTGCTCACCAGATGGTAGAGTTTTGTCAGGACTGGCTCTTCCAAGGCCGTCAGTAGTTCCAATGGAATGTTGTCTACTCCCCGGGCCTTGTTTCGACTCAGGTCTTTCAGTACTCTGTCATTCTCTTCTTGCAGTATCGCATCTCCCATTTAATCTTCATTTACATCCTCTTCCATTTCCATAATATTGTCCTCAAGTACATCGCCCTTGTATAGACCCTCTATATACTCCTTCCACCTTTCTGCTTTCCCTTCTTTGCTTAGAACTGGGTTTCCATCTGAGTTCTTGATATTCATACAAGTGGCTCTCTTTTCTCCAAAGGTCTCTTTAATTTTCCTGTTGGCAGTATCTATCTTACCCCTAGTGAGATAAGCCTCTACATCCTTACATTTGTCCTCTAGCCATCCCTGCTTAACCATTTTGCACTTTCTGTCGATCTCATTTTTGAGACATTTGTATTCCTTTTTGCCTGCTTCATTTACTGCATTTTTATATTTTCTCCTTTCATCAATTAAATTCAATATTTATTCTGTTACCCAAGGATTTCTACTAGCCCTCGTCTTTTTACCTACTTGATCCTCTGCTGCCTTCACTACTTCATCCCTCAGAGCTACCCATTCTTCTTCTACTGTATTTCTTTCCAACATTCCTGTCAATTGTTCCCTTATGCTCCCCCTGAAACTTTGTACAATCTCTGGTTTAGTCATTTTATACAGGTCCCGTCTCCTTAAATTCCCACCTTTTTGCAGTTTCCTCAGTTTTAATCTACAGTTCATAACCAATATATTGTGGTCAGAGTCCACATCTGCCCCTGGAAATGTCTTAAAATTTAAAACCTGGTTCTTAAATCTCTGTCTTACCATTATATAATCTATGTGATACCTTCTAGTATCTCCAGGATTCTTCCATATATACACTCCTGGAAATGGAAAAAAGAACACATTGACACCGGTGTGTCAGACCCACCATACTTGCTCCGGACACTGCGAGAGGGCTGTACAAGCAATGATCACACGCACGGCACAGCGGACACACCAGGAACCGCGGTGTTGGCCGTCGAATGGCGCTAGCTGCGCAGCATTTGTGCACCGCCGCCGTCAGTGTCAGCCAGTTTGCCGTGGCATACGGAGCTCCATCGCAGTCTTTAACACTGGTAGCATGCCGCGACAGCGTGGACGTGAACCGTATGTGCAGTTGACGGACTTTGAGCGAGGGCGTATAGTGGGCATGCGGGAGGCCGGGTGGACGTACCGCCGAATTGCTCAACACGTGGGGCGTGAGGTCTCCACAGTACATCGATGTTGTCGCCAGTGGTCGGCGGAAGGTGTACGTGCCCGTCGACCTGGGACCGGACCGCAGCGACGCACGGATGCACGCCAAGACCGTAGGATCCTACGCAGTGCCGTAGGGGACCGCACCGCCACTTCCCAGCAAATTAGGGACACTGTTGCTCCTGGGGTATTGGCGAGGACCATTCGCAACCGTCTCCATGAAGCTGGGCTACGGTCCCGCACACCGTTAGGCCGTCTTCCGCTCATGCCCCAACATCGTGCAGCCCGCCTCCAGTGGTGTCGCGACAGGCGTGAATGGAGGGACGAATGGAGACGTGTCGTCTTCAGCGATGCGAGTTGCTTCTGCCTTGGTGCCAATGATGGTCGTATGCATGTTTATCACCGTGCAGGTGAGCGCCACAATCAGGACTGCATACAACCGAGGCACACAGGGCCAACCCCTGGCATCATGGTGTGGGGAGCGATCTCCTACACTGGCCGTACACCACTGGTGATCGTCAAGGGGACACTGAATAGTGCACGGTACATCCAAACCGTCATCGAACCCATCGTTCTACCATTCCTAGACCGGCAAGGGAACTTGCTGTTTCAACAGGACAATGCACGTCCGCATGTATCCCGTGCCACCTAACGTGCTCTAGAAGGTGTAAGTCAACTACCCTGGCCAGCAAGATCTCCGGATCTGTCCCCCATTGAGCATGTTTGGGACTGGATGAAGCGTCATCTCACGCGGTCTGCACGTCCAGCACAAACGCTGGTCCAACTGAGGCGCCAGGTGGAAATGGCATGGCAAGCCATTCCACAGGACTACATCCAGCATCTCTACGATCGTCTCCATGGGAGAATAGCAGCCTGCATTGCTGCGAAAGGTGGATATACACTGTACTAGTGCCGACATTGTGCATGCTCTGTTGCCTGTGTCAGTGTGATCATGTGATGTATCTGACCCCAGGAATGTGTCAATAAAGTTTCCCCTTCCTGGGACAATGAATTCACGGTGTTCTTATTTCAATTTACAGGAGTGTACAACCTTCTTTTATGATTCTTGAACCAAGTGTTAGCTATGATTAAGTTATGCTCTGTGCAAAATTCTACCAGACGGCTTCCTCTTTCATTTCTCTCCCCCAATCCATATTCACCCACTATGTTTCCTTCTCTCCCTTTTCCTACTCTCGAATTCCAGTCACCCATGACTATTAAATTTTTGTCTCCCTTCACTATCTGAATAATTTCTTTCATTTCATCATACATTTCTTCAATTTCTTCGTCATCTGCAGAGCTAGTTGGCATATGAACTTGTACTACTGTAGTAGGCATGGGCTTCATGTCTATCTTGGCCACAATAATGTATTCACTATGCTGTTGGTAGTAGCTTACCTGTACTCTTATTTTTTTTATTCATTATTAAACCTACTCCTTCATTACCCCTATTTGATTTTTTATTTGTAGCCCTCTATTCACCTGACCAAAAGTCTTGTTCCTCCTGCCACCGAACTTCACTAATTCCCACTATATCTAACTTCAACCTATCCATTTCCCTTTTTAAATTTTCTAACCTACCTGCCTGATTAAGGGATCTGACATTCCACGCTCCGATCCGTAGAACGCCAGTTTTCTTTCTCCTGATAACGACGTCCTCTTGAGTAGTCCCCGCCCGGAGATCCAAATGGGGGACTATTTTACGTCCGGAATATTTTACCCAAGAGGACGCCATCATCATTTAACCATACAGTAAAGCTGCAAGCCCTCTGGAAAAATTATGGCCGTAGTTTCCCCTTGCCTACAGCCGTTCGCAGTACCAGCATGGCAAGGCCCTTTTGGTTAGTGTTGCAAGGCCAGATCAGTCAATCATCCAGACTGTTGCCCCTGCAACTACCGAAAAGGCTGCTGCCCCTCTTCAGGAACCATATGTTTGTCTGGCCTCTCAACAGATACCTCTCTGTTGTGGTCGCACCTACGGTACGGCTATCTGTATCGCTGAGGCACGCAATCCTCCCCACCACCGGCAAGGTCCATGGTTCATGGGGGTAATGTGTGTTAACCTGCTGAATGTAATGAAAAATCCACTGGTAATAAGAAGTACCATAAAACGTGTTACACCAGTACATCAAACATATTTGTGGTCCAATGAAGCTAATTTGGTGGACAATCTCAGAAGAATGAGCAATACTGCTGCTGAACCAACAACAAACCAGGAGCTGAAGAGCTGTCAGTAACAACAACAAAAGTGAATATGCACTCAGGATCATCAAGGAAAACATCAGAAACAGTGTTAGAAAAGAAGAAGGTATCCACAGTCAGCACCAAGTCACCACCAACATCCAGTGCAAAAATCTTGTCAAGTGCCACAAATCAGTCAGCCCAGGACATCCAAGCGGAAGCAGCAAAAAATGTGCAGGCACACTTCAAATCAGTACCACTGGAAACTGTGACAAGATCTTCAACAAGGAAACGCAGACCTCCAGCCTACAGCCAGAATTTTTTGTGGGCAAGAACACCAGTAGCTCCCTGCTAGCAGCGAACCAAACAAAAACAGATGCAGAGCAAAATCTTCATGAACCAAAACTACAAGAAAATCTGGTGAGTGGTATCAAAAATGATTCAATTGGAAAACAGTACTTATTATCCTTTAAAATATTACACCATAATGTGCAGTCAATGTTTAATAAGTTAATAGAAATAGATCTCTTCCAAAAAACAAAGTCACATTTAGATGTTCTCTGTATTACTGAACTGTTAACAGAAGATAAAATTAAAAAAAATGTCACTTGGCGAATTTACATTAGCTGGTTATTCTTGTCAGAACAAAAGTAAGGGAGGTGGTACAGCAATCTATGTCAAAAAAATTTAAGCTACAAAAGCCTCACAAAGTACAATAATATGCAAATAGAAACAGACTTTGAATTCTCCTTAATTCTCTTAACAGACTATAACCTATTGGTACTGAATGTATATAGAACCCCTGATGGGAACATCCAAACCTTCAATCGCTCCCTCGAAGCACTACTCACTAAACAAAAATCTATTAATGAGTGGAGATTTTAATATTGACTTCCTCACAACTGGAAAAAACAAAGATGAATTGTTGAATATTACAAATTCATTCAACCTATCCCCAACAGTAAACACACCAACCAGGATCACAAAAAATTAAACAACAGCTCTAATTCAGATTTTCATAAACACAGACAAACTACACCACTCAATCGAAGTCATCAGCACAGGTTACAGTGACCATGAAGCCCAAATACTAACGGTGAATTTAAATTACCTAAGACAATATCCCACAAAAACCAAAATGCAAAGGGAATTTAATGATGATAATATAAGGCTTTTTAACTATCTGTTAAGTGCTAAAAACTGGGAAGAGGTCTATGAAGAAAACGATGTAAACTACATATTTAATTCCTTCCATGAAACATTTTTCCACCACTTCAATACTGAATTTCCAGTGAAATCCAGGAAAATTGGAAACAAACACACAATCTCTTGGGTAACAAAAGGGATAAGGATCTCCAGCCAAAAAAAGCGTGGCTTAAAAAATCACACAAAACACCATGAAGTCGATTATCAGTTTAGGTCATATTGTAAGATCTATTTTGCAATCTACAGAAAAGTAAGCCAACAAGCAAAAAAAAAAAAAAAAAAAAAAAAAAAAAAAAAAAAAAAAAAAAAAAAAAAAAAAAAAAAAAAATATATACAATTATAAACCTATAAAGGAATCTAACAATAAAATGGAAGGCTTGTGGACAGTAAGCAGCATGTTATAAACAAAACACTAAAACTAAACCTAAATTATGAAGTCACATAAAATCCCCACAAAATAGTAAATGGTTTTAATGACTATTTTAGCAAAATAGCAGAAAACCTGATAAAGGAAAACTGCGGACCAAATACTCAACACCAAACAATAATGGAAACCATACCAGTACAGGCATCAATGTTTCTTCACAAAGTCTCCAATACTCAAGTACTTACAGCTATAAAAGGACTAAAGAATAAGTACTCCAGTGGCAGTGACAACGTTCCTGACTTAATTGTAAAGAAATGTGGAGAATCCATTGTAGAGTCCCTGACCTACTAAAGACTTCTAAAATTACCCCACTTCACAGAAAGGGCCCTAAAAATGATGTAGCCAATTACAGGCCCATAGCGCAACTCAGCTCATTCTCAGAAATATTGGAAAAATTATTTTACACCAGATTGGAAGACTTTACTAATAAACTATCCTTATTAACAAAACACGAGCATGGTTTTAGAAAACAAAATATGACTACCACAGCTATTTATGAGTATCTCAACAAAACCTTAAAAGCACTGGATAATAAGGAAATCTCTACTGGTATCTTTTTAGGTTTATCAAAAGCCTTTGATGTAACATGGTTAGAATCTTACTTGTCAAACAGATTACAAAAAGTTGAAATAAATTTTGAAAAAAAGAATACAACCACCCATCAATGTACTGGCCACTCCTCTGACACAATGCCTTTAGATATGGTGTGCCCCACAAGGCTCAATCCTGGGACCCATGCCGTTTCTGATATACATTTATGACATAAGCATGAAGCTTGCTACAGGACATACCACACTATTTGCCGATGACACGAGTATATTAATAACAGGTGCTGATACAGAGAACAACAACCAAAAAATTAAACCACTTATGTCGTCACTCAGCAAATGGTTCAACAAGAACAAACTGATTATAAATATACAGAATGTACATCAACTTCAGACTCTCATCCCAAAAACAAGAAATGCCCAATGTGATTTTAAATAACCAAGAGCTGATGTGTGTGGACTCTGTCAAGTTTCTTGGCATATGGCTTGAAGAAAATCTTAAGTGGGTGGCTCACACAAATTATATCTCAAAAACGCTATCAACTGTGTGTTACATTTTAAGGATACTCAAAAAATCCGTCACAAAATCTGTTCTCATGCATGTATATTATGCTTATTTCCACTCTACATTACAGTATGGAATCATATTTTTGGGGAACTCACCTGGGGCTAGATCTATTTTCAAAATGCAAAAAAAGGCAATACGCATAATATGTAACCTAAGAATCATGCAGACAACATTTCAAAACAAATGGTGTTATGACGCTGCCCTCTGCTTACATTTATAATATTCTCTCATTTGTCAAGTCATACCTGTTAAACAATGACGGCACATTAAAATTCAATGGAGATATTCATAACTATGCAACAAGGCAGCAATCTGACCTACGTATGATTCAGTACCAAAAAAGTGTTTTAAATGTTGGGATATAAATGTATAATAATTTACCAAAAGACATCAAAGCAACAGAGAACCCAAGAGGCTTCACATATAAGTTAAAAAAAATGTATCTTGAACCAATGCTTTTATGCAGTTGATCATTTTTTTGAAAGGGGTTAAAATTGTAAACAATTTTATAATAAATGTTCAATTAGGTCTGAAAGTTATATACTGTGCATGTCTATGGAATATACTGGATTATTTTACTATTACATTTGTATCGGCTGTTTGTATTTAACTACACACTTGTATTTACTGTTTTGTTAAAGATAGATAATTTCTGCAACACAAAAAAATGTAAAAATCAATTTGTAAAAATTACTTGTAAATATGCTCTCTTGACCTGTCCAATATCATATGTATAACTGTACAGTACTATGATTGCCTGGATCAATAAAATACAATGCAATACAATACATATAACAGATAAAGTCAGAATATGGATAACATACAACAATTAAATTATCTTACCAAGTAGAAATACCTACAAGTGGATAACCAGCTTAGTAAGAGTAATTAAAATTTCATGGTACATACTTCACATAGCAGAATACATATATGAGATACAGACATAATATAAATAAGATACAATAATTAAATTATCTTACTAAGTAGAATATCTGCAAGTGAATAAACAGCTTATTACAAGTAATTAAAATTTTCTTTTGTTCTGCAATATTACAATAAAATTAATATTGTAGAACAAAAGCTAAGTGGCACTTTTCATTTATTATAATGTTCTTCTACCAAGAACTGACAGAAGATTCTGTTAACAATTAAAATTTTGTTTCAAGAAATTCATGTATGGAATAGAAACAGTGATTTAGCGGCAATTCCTTTAATTTAATTCTCATTATTCTCATTAGTATTGGGTTTTTGCTTGTTTTTATGTCTGTTGGGAGGTGGTTGTATATTTTAATGCCTATACACTTAACCCCATTTGCATATAATTTTGTGTTGTGAGTTATAATTTGTAATTGCGTTTTGTTTCTAGTGTCATATGTGTGGCGGTCTGCATTTCTGTGGAGGGATACCAAGTGCTGTACTGTAAAACAAGCTAGTTCCATTATATAGAAGCATGGAAGTGACAGGATTTTTAACTGTTGAAACAGTGGTTTACAGTGTTCAGTTCTTTTGTACATTTCATTATTCTTACCACTTGTTTTTGTAACTTGAAAATTATGAGAGAATCAGAGTTATTTCCACAGAAGATTAGGCCATAGCTCGACAGACTCAAACAGGGCATAGTACACCAGCTTCAAGGTATCTACACTGACTGTGTCTATTAATGATCTTAATAGATAACAGGTTTTATTAAGGTTTTATGACAGTGCCTCAATATGTGGCTTCCAATTTAAAGTGTTACTGATAGTAAGTCCAAGAAATGTGATGTCCTGCCTGTTTGTAATGTCATCTTTGCCAATAACTATAACTGCATTTAACGGGGTAAGATTTTTTCTAGTGTGGAAGTTCATACTTACAGTTTTTTTGAAAATTTATGAGTAGTCTATTTGCTTCAAACAAAGATTGTAACTGACAAGTAATTTCATTGACTGCATCTTGCAGTGTGTCACCTCTACTGGTTATCAGGATATTTGTGTCATTGGCATATGCAAGGAGCTGGCATTTGCTATGTTTTCTAGGAGATCATTTACGAACAATATGAAAAGAACAGGCCCAGGAACAGAACCCTGAGGAACACCATTTGTTGTATGTAGTGTATCTGGCCTTCATTGTCTGGATGTCTTTGATTTTCTTATTTCTACAAATTCCTTTCTTTCACTAAGGTGGCTATGGGGCCAATTGGGGGCTACACCTCTAATATCATACTTCTGGAGTTTCATAAGAAGCAGCTTGTGGTCAACCATGTCAAATGTCATGGACTGATCAAGAAATATACCAACAACAGGTTGTTTGTGGTCAATAAAACCTGAGCACTTTTCTAGAAATGCATACAATGCATGTGGTGGTGACCTATTTTTCCGAAACCCATATTAGGATGATGTGACTACGTTGTTAGAATTTGAAAATATTTCTAATCTAATTAAATAATGACAAGCTTCCTGAAGAGGAAACTAAAACACACAAAAGTAAAAAACAATATCTTAATGGCTCTAAGAGGAAACGAAATAGATGTAAAGTAGATCCACTTACCATTGTGCAAGTCAACATTTGCTGCATTAGGAACAAGCTGTTAGAGTTGGAACATTTTTGTAAAATAAAATAAAAAAGTGATGTACTGTGTGTATCAGAACATTGGCTTACAGAATATCAAGTAGATTTGTTCACACCTAATGAGTACATTCTGGCAGCTATAATCTGTAGAAACGAGAGGAAAAAATGGAGGGGCCACAATATTTATCAGACAGAGCATACAATTCTCTAAAATAGATGTAAGTTCATACTCCTCAGAATTAGATAGCAAATTTACTTGTATAAGACTGATAGACCAAAATATTGTAATTGCTAGCTTGCATAGATCTCCAAATGGTGATGTTAACTTATTTTTTGAGAATTTTGAACAGATGATGAGAAAAATCTTAAAACTCAAAACAAATGTAGCAATATGTGGTGATTTCAACATTGACTTGCTAGACACAGAGGAACCCAACACAAAAACATTCTCAAACCTACTCAGATCACTAAATCTATGTTATACTAACAATAGCCCAACATGTGGAAATGCTTGTTTGGACAATATTATAGTCAATTTTTCAAGAAACCTATATAGTGTAAGCATTGCAGATGGATGTTTTGCAGATCACAGTACTCTACTCCTAACATACGAGTATACACAGTCAGATAAGAATTATAATGTCGCAAATAAAAAACTAAGCATGACATGGATTAGAGGTCAGAAAGAGGAATAGCTTAAGTTATCCACAAACTCCCTCAGGAAGGTATACTGGGACTTTGTGTATGAATATGACACAGATCAATTAGCTGTTGAAACTCTATTTACTAATTTTTGTAAGATATATACTGACTTATGGTACTCTCGTTCACCAATGAAAAGAAACAGTACTAAACCAAATAGAAAAAGTAAAAAGCTTAAATGGTACACTGATTACCTTGCTAGTATCTGAGAAAAGATCCTTACACTGTACAAAACATATAAAAAGAATGACAAATGTGGGACAGAGCAAAATGCTACTTATTATAAAGACTACCTGAAATACAAAAAGCATTACAAAGCCAGCCTTAAACTTGCCAAACAAGCTGCCTATGAAAATCACGTAGAAGGAGCCCCAAACAAATGCAAGGCTGCTTGGGATATTATAAAATAAGAATTGTCTGGCTTCATACACTGATTTTGGTTCTCAAGCTACTCAAATATGTCATCATTCAAAGCTATTTATGACTCTGTTTACCTGTATTTATCCTGAGTACTGCAATGTTGTATCGGACTGGAACTTTAGTTGTGGGCAGACTCATGCTTAACTCTGTTTTTGGTACCCCCCCCCCTCCTCCCCCCCCTCTCTCTCTCTCTCTCTCTCTCTCTCTCTCTCTCTCTCTCTCTCTCTCTCTCTCTCTCTCTCTGTGTGTGTGTGTGTGTGTGTGTGTGTGTGTGTGTGTGTGTGTGTGTGTGTGTGTGAAGGAGAGTGTATAACTATTGATTGAGGCTACAATTACTGTTTACAAGTGATTGAATGTATTGAATTGATTGTTCCTGCATAGTTAACTTAGACCCTAACATTTTTTCATTATTTTTTTCCTTCCATGAGTCAACATATCCTTAAATTCTCTGGTTTATGTGGCTGATTGATTTTGCACTGTGTTACTGCTCATGGTTGAGTATACTCTTCTGGTCTGTTCCTGATGATGTGAGTTTTTTGAATCATCTCACTTGTTCTACACTTAGGGTCTGAATTTTTTTCTCTTCTCCTTCAATGATTTTTAAGGTGTGATTTCATGGACATAAACTTCCAGTTTCTAGTTTTAGTAATTTGCCCTGTCCCTGTATTTATTTCTATAGTTCAGTGTTGAAATGTTGCAGTTTTGACTTTGTATCATTTGTCTTGTGGCAATATGCTCCACAGATCTGAAAATCTGAATACCGTATCCTGATATATGTACAGGTTATGACTTGTATAGTAGATATTTTTCTTATGTTTTCTGTTACTTATCTACATCTGTATTCTACCTTTTTTGGCAACATTTTGTACAGCCTTTGGTAAACCCAATAGTCTGTCACAAAATATTGTGAACACATTGTTCCCAAATTTTGTGAGGGGGATATTGTGAAGGGACACCCTCCGCTATCATTACTTTATTCAACAGAAGAAGATGTATGAAAAGAAATTATTTCATTTTCTTTTTCACAGTCAGTATGTACTAGCTCTATATGTACAGTTAAAATTACTCTTCTTTTAGAAACATTTGAAATTACAAAAGATCTGGCACTCTTAAAATTGCTAATATTAATTGCACAATCTGATGATATGTATTACATTTACTTGGTATGTTCTCAATTATTCATACCAATTATACAATCATCTATTAATTTCTCCACTGTTAAAAAAATTGCATCATGTAGAAAACTGTCCAATTGGACAGGAATTAAGGCTTATATTTTGACTCAAATCAATTTATGACCAGTGGCAGATTGTATCTTGCAATTTTGCACTGGCTGTGTGGGTGTATACCCATTATTCTTCAGTTCTTGAAAGAATTCCTGTGACATCAAATTAGTCATAACACCTGTGTCAACCACAATGTGTGCATCAAAGTCAAATGTTTTGGCTTTAATAGCAGCTTGTACCTTGGCCTCTGTCAAGTTTTCCTGTGTACCCTCATTACTTTGATACAGATCATCTTTCACATCATTACTATGATCCTATTTGATAAAGCAAGTGTTGATCAACACATGAGACACTGGAATTGCTCCTCAAAACTCACTTTCCTCAATATGCTCTGCTGGATAACGCAGACCAGTATGTGACCCCAGAGAGACAACAGTTCTCAGGCAATTGAAGAGAGGACAGGGAATAGGCCAAGGAATGTGTGAACTTCCAAAAACCCAGTGGGCAGTGGGAACATTACAACTGTTCAAATCACCTGGCCCAGATGTAATTTTTCCAGCTGTCCTGCAACAGGCAGGAGGAAAGCTTATAAGAGTCCTATGCAGGCTATTCAGGGTTAGCTTAGCAGTAGGAATCATTCCCAATGTTTGGAGGGCAGTGAAGGTTGTCTTCATTCCAAAGCCAGGGAAAATTGATCATACCAAGGCCAAGGATATGAGACCAATCAGTCTGTTCTCCTTCATTCTCAAAACATTGGAAAAACTGGTTAATGTATACGTTGGGGAGAGGAGGCTAAGTAGGGTCCCTCTACACCTGAACCAACACGCATACCAACCAGGTAAATCATGTGAGTCAGCTCTCCACCAACTCTTTGGGAAGGTGGAAAAAACACTTCACTTCCAAGAAATAGCCCTTTGCATCTTCCTGGATATCGAAGGGGTCTTTGGCAACACGACCATTGATTCCATGGTAAGGGCAGCAGAGGTGCATGACCTGGGGACCACGATATGTAGATGGACCAGAGCCATGCTTAGTGGAAGGAAGGTAGAGGCTGCCATGATGAATGAAAAGATGGCAATTAAGACCACTGGAGGCTGCCCACAAGGAGGAGTTTTGTCTCCTCTATTGTGGAATCTAGTGGTGAACGAACTCATTGAGGAACTAAATTCCAGACAATGCTGCTGCCAAGGATATGCAGATGACATTGTCATAGTAATACTTGGCAAATTTACTGTCACGGTCACGAATATGGCCGAAGAAGGGCTGGACATTGTGCAAAAATGGTGCACTAAACAGGATCTGAGAGTTAATCCTAAGAAGACTGTTGTGGTGCCATTTACGAAGAGAGATATTCAGCATGCAAGTTGGCATCTAAAGCTCTTCGATGAAACTCTACCTGTGAAGGGGACAGTGAAATATCTAGGGGTAACCTTGGATGAGAAGCTAACTTGGACCCCTCATATTAAGAGTATCCGCTCCAAGGCAAAATGTACTTTAGTGAGTACTAGGAGGGCTTGTGGCAAAAAATGGGGCCTAAGCCCCAGGGGTATGCACTGGATATACACCACAGTGGTTAGACCTAGGATTTCCTATGGGGCCGTAGTGTGGTGGAAGAAGGCAAAAGAGTGGGCTGCTGCTAAAGAGCTTGCTAAGGTGCAGAGATTGGCCTGCTTAGCCATAATGGGCAGAATTAGCAGCACACCAACCGCTGGAATGGAAGCCATGCTGGATATGCCTCCACTTCACCTTCGGGTTAAGATGGAGGCAGCAGCTGGGGGATACAAACTTAAAACAGGCCAAAAGTGGGTCTCATTCGGATATCCAGACTCACACACTAGCATAATGAGTGAGGTAAATATAGGTATGGCTGAGGAAATGCCCGCCGACTATATAATAACTCCCAACTGCTTTGAAAAGCCTTACAACATAATAATTGGAAGTAGGGAGCAGTGGGAGAAAACAATTTGACACTGTACAGGGGACATCGTTTGGTTCACCGATGGGTCAAAAACAGATCAAGGCGTTGGGGCAGGGTTGTACGGGGTTCAGCCAAGACTGGAGAGCAGCATCTCTCTAGGGAAACAGACCTCTGTATTCCAAGCCAAAATTACTGCAATCAGGGCATATGTGGAGGAGAATATGAGTAGGTGCTACAATGACCGTAGCATCTACATTTATTCAGACAGCCAGGCAGCCTGGAAATCATTGGCAGCTCCTGCAACAAGATCTAAGATTGTTGCAGATTGCCACAGGACTCTGGTGGAACTAGAGGGAAGCAATAGTGTGAACCTAGTGTGGGTCCCTGGCCACTTAGGGATCTGTGGCAATGAACAAGCCGATATATTGGCTAAGATGGGGGCAACAACTCCATTTATTGCACCAGAACCTGTGTTGACAATCACCAAGGCTATGATCAAATTAGAAGTACGGAACTGTCTTAGGAAACAGCACGTAGGATATTGGATCAATGTCCATAAACAAAAACGTCGTAAGGTAATGATGCCCAAGCAATGTTTATAAAAAAAGCTCTGTAATCCTGGAATTGTACAGGAAAGAGATCAAACTCATAACTGAACTGATGAGCGGCCATGGGAACTTCAAAAAACACCTACAAGCAATGGGTATAATGGAAGAGGACCCTACATGTAGGATCTGTGATGAGGGTGAAGAAACTGCATCACACCTAATCTTTGAATGCATGGCATTGGAGAGTAAAAGATACAGAATCTTCAGGACAACTAAACCTGAAGAAATTGTGTCTAACAAAAAACTGGTAGAGGGAGTCCTGGCACTATTTAAGGACACTGGTCGGCTTTACTAGATATACAGGGAGTGATACCGCAACAATAAACCTAGTTTCGGTGCAGGCAGTGGCGGGTCAGACCTGAGCTGTTTCAGGTCACCTGTTAAAAACAATCAATCAGTCAAATCCACAACTCAGCTGTGCACTGGTATTTTGCATGTTGCATAACCTTTAAGTTCAACAGGGTATGATTCTAGTTGAAAATGACAGTGGATGATCGTGTGTGCTTATTCCCAAAGTGTTGCAAAATGATGTGTCGCAATTGCTCCACCAGAGACATTGGGGAATTGTTCGCACTGAACAGTTAGCACACTGGCACTGTACTTGGCAGCACTGGATGCCCACATCGAACAGATGATGTCACTGTGTTGCGCATGTGCGGAAAACCAATCTGCTCTGCTCAGACATTCTCAGCTTGACTTAAGACTCAATCCACATGGCAATGAGTGCACACAGACTTTTCAGGACCAACGTTAGTCGGCTCATAGTGGTAGACTCCTTTAGCAAGTGCCCATTTGTGGTGCCTGTGGCTTCTACCACATCACATAGCATCAGTCGAGTATTGTCCTCTACATTTTAAGGTTTGCCAGAAGTATGTGTGTCAGACAACAGACCACAGTTCACTTCAGGTGATTTTGAACAGTTTTGTGAACAAAATGGCATTCATCATCTAACAAGTGCTCCGTTTCACCCACAGTCCGATGGAGAAGCAGAATGCTTTGTATGCACTTTCAAACAACAGATGGCCAAGCTTCACACCACCCACACATGGGAACAGGAACTGCAGCTCTTTCTCACCACATATTTCTCCCACCCACAAGATGGATCATCACTGGCAGAACTTCTACATAGCTACTGCCATCAGATGCTGCTACACTTGCTAAACTCAGTGCAGCATTTGTTGCTGCCAATGGTCCACAAGTATCACTTTACGCCCCACGATCTTATTCTTTTCAGAAATTGTGGCAACCGTGGGTGCAGGAGAAGAGGCGTGATACAGAAATGCATTGGATGTTTTATGTGTTTGATTGCACATCCCAGTGGTTGGAAGCACTGCCACCTGACCATATTTGTGCGTGTCGTTTGCCCCGTAATTCTGCTGCTTTTCTTCCACAGATTCTGTCTCGTGAGAGCACAAGCCCTTTGTAGCCGCCCATTGGTGACACCACAGCAACCCAGGAGAGTCAGGTGGACAATAAGCCCTGCAATCTTACCCGCCCTCACATCACCTGTTGATTGTCACTCTTCAAAATATAATCTTTTAATAAACTTCTAGAGGAGTAAGATGTACAAATAAATTTTTTACTTATCTGCTTTTCTCATAGTTGGCTCAAGCCTAGGGGCTGATTATTGAGGCTGAAATTTTTTGATTTTGTAGGTTGCAAATTACGCGATAATGTCTAAGTATGTCTCCTCCATTATTTTTATTATGTCACACTTTTCTATATCACATCGTCTTTACAATTTCCTCTTCATTATCAAAAATTACATCATTATTGCCAAATATAATAACATGTCTGATCACATCAGAGGCATGCCCACTACTAACTCATTCTGTGGTACTAACAATATTCCAAAGAGTTTACAAATTTTATTGACAAATGAATTTCCACTAATTCATATCATTATTTTATAAATGGATCCAGAAGTAAATGTAATACATATCATCAGATTGTGCAATTAATATTAGGAATTTTAAGTGTGCCAGATATTTTGTAATTTCAAATGTTTCTAAAAGAAGAGTAATTTTAACTGTACATATAGAGCTAGTACATACCAATTGTGAAAAAGAAAATGAAATAATTTCTTTTCATGCATTTTAGCATGAAATATAATACATCATATAATATTAGCGTATACAAGATTTGAAAATATTTTTGGTATCGATAACTTCTGTTGAATAAAGGTAATGTTAGCAGAGGGTGTCCCTTCACAATATCCCCCTCACAGAATTTGGGAACAATGTGTTCACAATATTTTGTGACAGACTGTCAGGTTTACCAAAGGGTGTACAAAATGTTGCCAAAAAAGGTAGAATACAGATGTAGATAAGTAACAGAAAACATAAGAAAAATATCTACTATACAAGTCATAACCTGTACATATATCAGGATACGGTATTCAGATTTTCAGATCTGTGGAGCATATTGTCACAAGACAAATGATACAAAGTCAGAACTGCAACATTGCAACACTGAACTATAGAAATAAATACAGAGAATTGTGGGTGAATTAGAAATTAATGATGTCTTTGTTTCTAACTTACAACAATTGCAACAGCATGGACTATCAGCTCGGAGATCATGGCTGTGGTTACCCTTGACACTGCATCACACACAGGAGCCCCTGCGATGGTGTTCTCAATGACGAACCTGCCCTGAAATGAGGGATATCCTACCTGAGATCCATCCCACCCCTGATAAAGTGGTGATCCACCACCCATCCAATCTCACCAACATCCTAGTCCATCCATACACTACCCCCAATCTCAATGACTTGCCACAAGAATCATACCCAGGTGCAAAACTTTCCCAATCTACCCTTTTTATTCCAGTACTGCTACAGTTTTAGCTTACCTGATCACAGCAGGGCCACCAATGAAAGCAGCCACATTATTTACCAGTTCTGCTGCAATCACTGCACAGCTTTTTAGTCTACCAACCAGCTGTCCACCAGGGTGAAAGGCCATCGCCATATTGTGGCCAAGAGCAAGGAAGTCACCCTGTGACATAACATGCTGCTGAACATAACTTGCTTGATTTCAAATCCTGCTTCACTACCCAAGCCACCTGGAGTCTCCTCTCCACTGACAACTTTTCTGAACTGCACAGATGGAGTTATCCTTACAAAACATTCTTTGCTCCTATAATTATCCTGGCCTCAACCTACAGTAAGATACTGTACCCATACCCTCCACACAACAGTTTCCACCCCCTCTGAGCTATCATCTACTTCCGATTCTCGTTCCCTTCCCTCTATGTCTGCCTCCCTCTACCAATGCACCCATCCATCTTTCCCCGCTTCTCTCCTTTTTCCTCATCTCAATGTCCACAATGTCCTGATGCTGCACCTATTGGCATTCTAGTCCCAGCACACCACCATCTTTCCCCGCTTCTCTCCTTTTTCCTCATCTCAATGCCCACAATGTCCTGATGCTGCACCTATTGGCATTCTAGTCCCAGCACACCACCAGACAGAATTCCCCCCCCCCCCCTCCCCAAGCCATCACCAACATTGATGCTACCATTTGGCATGATAGGTGCATTCTGGCCCGAGCTGCCAGAGTTGGTGGTCATGTGTGTGTGTGAGGTGTGCCTGCTTGTGTGTAGCTGTATACTGTGTGTTTCTCTTTTGCTGATGTTACAGTAAGTAGCAATATATCTTTCCACACAGTGTTGATATTCCCACTTAGAGTTTCCATTGGTTTATTTTGATTTGTAGATTTACAAAAAATCATTTTTGTTGGATTGTGTCACAAATTTAATGTATCACATTCCATTACATGAGAGGGAGACAGGAGCTCTGACCAGCTCCATTACAAACTATGTGATAGTTAATGTGGTGCATTGTTCTGCTCAATAAATTCAGGAAGCATTAATGCTATGAGCCAATATTATTTATCCCTCCCTCCTTCTGCCTTCTGTCACCCACAGCCCACCCTTCTGTATGTTTTACATCGTTTGTTAAGTAGACAATATTTTTACTTTAAATTAAAGTTTGTTTATCTCTGGCATTTTTTCTTCCTTCATATTCATCTTCAATTCTTGTTTTGTTCATTTCTTCCATCACATCTGAGTAAATGACAGTAGAATGATTGGTGACATATTTATGTTTACGCCTTCTGTCCCTACAACACCTTTAACTTTATCCATTAGCCATTTCCTCTTCACTCTTCATGAGTCTTTCTTGACCTAGGTTCTCAGTGCCCTTCTCCACCTAACTTTTTCTACTTCACCAGCATTTTTGTTTGGAAGGAATGTATGCTCAACCATTAAATTAATGTTAATTTATTTTTTTGACTTCAATTTTATTATCCAGACCTTAAGAATGTTTTCCGTATAATCCAGTAAGAAATTTTTTCATTACATCGTTGTTGAGTGTGCTGTACATCAAATGAATTAGTTACATTTGTGATTAATATGACAGTAAAATTATGATTGTGACATATGCACTTATAATGAAGACAAATTCTGCCAACAGGTGTTGTGCAATGCTGGAACATTATGTACATTGTGTCAAAAGCTTTTGGTCTACTGCCAGTTGGAAAGAAGAACGAAAAACATATTGGTAGAAGCAAGATTGCATTATTAGCATGCTGTCTATGGCTTTTCATGAATCTCATAATGTGTTATTTCGTATGCAGTGAAATACTCTGTGTTACAAGCATGAATCACAATATTGATGGAATGACAAAGGGATCAGTTGAACCCCTTTGTGTATGCATTTCAGGTAAAATTCTTTTTCTTTTCAGTAATATAGGGTTGGACGCTAGAAGAAAAATTTTTATTTACCGTAACTTGACATTACTGCTATAATAAAAGCAACTATTTTATCAGCAGTGGAGTGCTCTGATCATGTGATTGAAATTTCAGTTGTCTTGTAGCCACCAACCAATGTTCAGGACTGTAACGTAGGACTATAACTAAATTTGATATTGATACAAAATAATATTATGTGAGCACAGACTGCTACTTACTAAATGAAGAAGTGTCGAGCAGGAGCAGTGGGTTGTCAAAAGTTTATGAACAAGAACTACTTCAGAGCTAATGGACACACACACACACACACACACACACACACACACGAGAACACTTTGGCATTACAAAAAAAGAAAAGGCAAATAAACTCTAAATCTTGGTTTCATCCTGCATGAGGATTTGAGAAATGGGTTGGAAGAAGAAAGGAGAAAGCTGTTACATAAAAGTAGTTGAGTCTGTAGTCAAGAGAGACATTTCTGTTGATGATATGACAATTTTGGACTGACTGATTGTATGTCCTCCCAGATTCATTAGGTGTCTCAAAAATTTAGTAGATGAGCTCTTTCTATGTCTATAACATTTGAAAAA
Source organism: Schistocerca cancellata (assembly GCF_023864275.1). Taxonomy (NCBI): domain Eukaryota; kingdom Metazoa; phylum Arthropoda; class Insecta; order Orthoptera; family Acrididae; genus Schistocerca; species Schistocerca cancellata. Next base: position 604,773,621 of record NC_064632.1, on the reverse strand, counting down.
TTCTAAAGTGATAGATGTTCTGCACCCCTCTGAACACCATATAATAAGAAGGATAGAAAAGTTAAATATGTGGGATCATAAACTAGCAATATTTTTATTTAAAGTGAATATGCAAAAAGGACAAGATGCAACACATATAAAGGTTGGAAACAAGCTGTTTTTGTAATCAGAATCTAGAAGCATGTGTCTGTAAGTTGTTACTGCAGAATACTGGTCTTGTAATTGTAACTGTTTGCAGGTCCTGCCATGGAAACCTGGCTAGGAATGCATGAGGGAGGGCTGAAATATTCATGGTCTATGCATGTGATGCACAGGTGTTAGAAGTGGTGAAGAGCAGCACACAATGAAGGTGATACCAAGACATGAATGGGGAGGGGGAATAGGACAAAGGGACAGAGGATGGGGAAAGTGTTGGTGTAGGTTTTGGGTACAGTGGGTTAACACAGGTTGGAGCCAGGATCGAAGCTTGCCTGTATGTTGAAGCCCTCATGAGACCTTCAGCATACTGGGCAATGGCATTCTCATCATTGCAGATATGCCATCCACAGGTGGTGAGGTTGCATAGGAGGAACTTTCTGAAGTGGAAGGGATGACAGCTGTTCAAATGCAGTTATGTGTTTAATATGGAAAGAGCTTTGGATGGAGCCACCAGAGAGGTGGAGGTTAAGGTCCAGGAATGTGACATGCTGTGTTGAGGACCAGGTGAACCAGTTGAGAAAGAAGATATTCAGGGTGTGAAGGAAGGAGGATGCACTGTCTTGGTCATGCATACAGATCATGAAGATATCATATTGAAGCTGAAGCAAAAAAGGTATTTGGTGTTTTGGGGGGCTGGGAATGTTTCCTCTAGATGGCACATAAAATATTGACTTAGGAGTGTGCCATTTTGGTGCCCATAGCTGTGCCTCATATTTGTTTAGCTACCTTTCCTTTAAACGAGAAGTAGTTGTGTGTCAGAATATACCGGGTAAGGTGCACAGCAGTTGAGGTAGTGGATCTGGAGTCCGAAGGAGAGTGGGAGAGGTAGCGTTCAATAAGGGCAAGGCTGTGGACATAATTGATGTTGGTATGTAGGAAGGAGCATCAACAGCGATGAGTAAGGATTCAGGTGGTTAAGTGGAGGAGATGGTGGAGAGTCAGTGAAGGAAGTGGTTAGAGTCTTTGATCTGAGAGGCTAAGTTTTCAGTCATTGGTTGGCGGCGTTAGTCATCAAGAGTGGAAATCCTTTTAGTAGGAGTGCAATAACCATCTACAGTGGGGCATTCAAGTTGTTGGGATTATGGATTTTGGGGAGCATCTAGAATGTGGGTGTACAGGGTGTACTTGGGGTGAAAAGGGAGGTGGACTCAGGAGAAAGTTGAGACAGTTAAAATGTGTGAATTCCATAATAGATGTAGCTGAGAATAGTCATAGTTTTAGAAAATGAATTTGTCAAAGAAAGTTCTAAGCACAACGTGCATCTGAGACAACATGCTCATCTTCAGTAGCTGCTTCACAAACTGAACTGTCAACATTCTTCCTCTATAATGAATCTGTAGTGCAACAACCACTGCTCAATAGAAGATTATGATACATATTATGATTAATGAAAGTTTTGATTCCAATCACTTTATATGTATGTATTTTTTTTTCTTTCAAAAACTGCAGATCTGATGTTCTAAGAGGGAGTCCTTGGGGTTGATATTTTGCCTGGGAACATTTATTTGAAATTTCTTTTCTTTCCATATTTTCTGTAATGGTTTGGAAATCCATTTTTATCTTTGATTTTCAAGAACTCTAATTGTCTTATAAATTTCATTTTTTAAATTAATTAATTTATTTATTTTGACTGTAATTGGCACATAACAGTATTTCACATTTCGAAATATTTAATTATGAAAATTTGTGATAGTATTTCACTATACATAAAAATGAAAACTTTTATAATTTTTTGTATGCAGCAAGAAAGGTTGTGATATTAATGTTCTAAAAATGTATCTTTGATGCTTTGCAGTATGAGTTGTGCATTCTTTGTTTAAGGGTGGGTGTAACAAAATATGTAAACATTTATTTAAAAAAATCATTACAGCCACAGTTATTAATGTACAGATATAAAATTTTGCATGGATAAAGAGAAAGAGCTTTATTTTAACAGAAATCTGTAATAAAAGATGCAGGATTAATGTTTTGCCAGAAGTTTCTATTCTTAATAAATAGCCATAACACAAATTCTAATCATGCAATGAGTTTGAAAATGTTATTGTAGTGTTCTAAGAAGGTTAGAAGACAGCTGAAACACAATCATTAATTCATGATAGAAACTGTATTATTAGCAAAGTTTTGAATGTTAGACATCCAAAATTAAGTTTTTTTCTATATACAATCCTATAAAATCAGAATGTAATCATAGGATCTTGTATTTTTTAGTTCCAATAAGACAGCAACATTTTTCAAATGGCACCAGAAAATTCCATAGCATTAGTGCATATTCTTTTTAAGAAGATGCTTCTAATAATGCAAAAAAAATGTAAAACCGAGAAAATAGGGTTCAAAGATTTGTTCTCATACTTCTACATGTAACAAGCTCACCTCAATTTTAAAATTCTCCATACTTATACTCCACAATCTTCAAGTTTCTCTACTTTCCCCTTTGAATCTGCCTGGCCTGTATTTGTAGGTAAGACAGTGTGATCTGTCAGCTTTCTTGTTGGTGGTGTGAAATACTTTTGTTGCAAACACACCTGGATCTTTACCAGCTCTCTTCAGCACTTCAATTCTGCCATTATTTTCATCATTAAAATGCAAATCTACATCACAGACATCTATTTTGAGTAATTAAAGTCAATGGAATGTGCTTTTTGAGCATCTAAACCAAATTACTGAGGCTTTAATTTCCATCCTGTCTTTCCATAGACACTTCTTCATAAATCATGTAAAAAATTATAATTACAGAAGAAAAAAGATGACATTCATTAGGCCACATTAAGGTTGTCTGTAGCACAAGCAGGGGTACATTTGCTTGGATTTACTTCAGAAACTCATGTTGAGATTTTCAGAGAATGTAAGCCACACACTGAATGATGCAGCATAGGTAAGATTTCAAAGTGAGAAAATGGGTAAACTACAGTGAGACCAATGCACTGACAATCTAACAAAATAAGAACTCTATTCTCTTTGGAGGTATACTGCTATGCTATTCTGTTTCTTTGACATTTCAATAATCATTCACTTTGTTGGAATGCACAAGATATAACTGATACCATGCCTTTCTTCTTTCCTCATTGTACATGTTTTTGAGCTAGCAAAGATAATTAAGGTAAGTTTTTTTGCAAATGTGAACACTAAAAATGCTGTGGATACAATCTGAAAGCTGAAAAGGTAATGAACAAAAAGTAGTACCAATACCAGTAAGCAAATAAGCATTGGTTTTGGAGCTCCAGCTTCATTTGCTATTGATAGAAATACAATAAAAGTTGAATTAAATGTATTACAAAAGCATGCTTTTCACATCACTTCCTTCTGTTTGTGGTTATCCAAAATTAAGCAGAAAACAACCAGTTACATTAACAAGGCCAAACTACTAGATGAAATACTCATTCAAGAACAGAAAAACATTTGAAATGGCCTTTTATATTGCTTAAAATAGTCATCGTGTGCACACGACAAAAATAATGAACAAGAAGCAATTGTAACCAGTAGTCTGCTAATGTTTTGGGCTACTTAAAATGGTGGCAGACTCTGCCCACTCTGGCTTCAGATCAGAGTACAGTGTAAGTCTATAGTACCATCTCCTTTTTTTTCCCCTCCATGTTTCCAATCACAAAAATATGACTGAAGCAAACAATTTCCCAAATGCCGAAAAATGTGAGAGTGGCTGCCAGTGCAGAGTTAAACAGTTTAATATTTTAAAGGCATTCCTAATGCTGTTATCATGGTAAAATTCACACACAACATAAATTAAATTCTGTAGATTAAGAAAATAACATTTTTGAAAAATTAATTTTTTTTACCCAAATCCATTACAGCCCCCCTTAACATCTGGATAGTCTTAATGGAGCAACAGTGAGAGAAAAGTTGTGAAAAGTCATGTTGGACTCACTTCTGTGTTCATGGAGTGCAGATTTATCTGTTGAACTGATGACTGTGAACTCGACTTGTAACAAAAATGTACAAGTATGAAAAGCAATGTAATCTATCACTTATGGAACGTGTGTCTATTTAAAAGTGATACACTCTAGCTGGTTACCAAAGACTTAAAAAAGTGAATTTAAATGTTGATTATGTTGAGAGAATTGGACTTGGCAATAAACCATGATGCTTTTTTAACCACAAATTAATATCTTCATTGAAACTCTAGAAACCTGGGCTTCCTAATGAATCATATGGCAAAATATATGTGGATAATGAGCTGAACCACAAATTACTTTGAATAATCAAGATGAGTATTACTATTGTTTTCTAGTTGATGGAACAAATGTCAGTGGAAGTGCTGTTCTACAGTATCGTTTCCCAACACATACTGTTATGTATGTACGGTCAGATATTTCTGATGAAGATATTTTCATAGTTACATAACATCATTTCAGTAATATTTCATTGACTGGACTGGAGGTGAGACTGTAAAATGCCAAGGTCCTTTGCTGTTGGGAAGCTATTAATTTTGCTCTGTACTGTAGATAACAAAATATAATTTATTCTGAAATATGATTTAAAAAAGGGATTCTCCGTCAAGGAGACGTAAAAAATTTTGAACGTGGATGTGAAATTTGTGGACAATTCTTACTTCATGGATAATGGAAATGATGAATGAAATTTAAAAACGTAAGAAAGGATTTGCAAACAGCATACATGAGCAGAAATCAAAATAAGTATATTAAATGGAAGACCTTTCATTTTTGGTTAGATTGGTTTGTGATTACATGGTAAAAAATGACCATCAAAGAAGACACTGTGAATCAAGCAATAAGGGAGTATCAGATATGAGTCAGGATTTAGACAGAGTGCAAGTTGATACAAAACCAGATCTAGATGAACTGCTGAGAACTGTTTTAGGCTGAGTGGGGAGAGGAGTAGGCATAAATTAGAAACTATGGAACCCAGAACTGGGTTTGGGTGTTGGGGGTGGGGGGGGTGGGGGGGGGAGGGGGGTTGAGGGAGTGGGTTAGAATCAACAGTGAAAGGTATTAGTTAACATCTAGAGCCAACTGTGATATCCAACAGTGTCCTTTTGAAAACAGAACTCAAATCTAAAATAAGTAACCAATTAAAAAGATTTAAGGATGACATCAATGAACTCAACAATAAACTCTCAGGATTAAAATATAAGGTATAAACTGACTTAAAGGGTATGAATTCCAGAATAGATATAGCTGAAAATAGTCCTAATCTTAGAAAATGAGTTTGTTAAAGAAAGTTCTGAGCAGTAAAAGGGTACTGAAGAGTTAAAAACTGTACAAAAACCAGCAGAAGAGAAGGTCAATAATTTAAGCACTAAAATAGAGTGAAAAACTACATTAGATTTAAAAATAAATTAAGTACAATAAAACATTATGAATGAAGTGAATGTGTTATATAAAAAGTGGTTTTAAATTCTGGAAAGTTTTGTATAAAACACTTATGTGTAAATACTGTTGCCATGTCCAAGTTATGAGTGAAAAGCTTTCCTTGTACAGTTTACATCCTTGTGGTGACCACTAACCTCTAATATGTGATTATCGACTTTAGAAGAACTGTTTTGATTCACGATATGATCTTTGACTCAGTTTGGTACAAATGCCCATTGTGTGTGCCCACTTGTATGGGTGTGTGTTGGTAATAGTAGTAAAGTGCTTCATTTCTACATTTGACTGTGTGCTGCTGATCTCCCTTGCCCAACAATTCACTTTGAGAATAGGAACTACCATACTGGAGACCACTAAAGTCTTTTGATAGATTGTATTCTCATGTGATTCGTTTAAGCCTTTGTGCCTACACTTACACAATGGACGAGCTACAGTTTTGTGACCTGTACTCTGCCATGGGTGTACAGACAGAGATTTCTTGTAGTGACACTCCTAGCATCCAGTCTCCACTGAGTGTGCCCACCAGATCACATCTGTCCACAAACTGTGAACTCGAACCTCCCCAGTTCACAGCCACCTTGATGGGAACCGTGTACAAGACAATGTGTCCACTTCTACAACATGCCACAGTACACTGACTTCATCCCATGCCAAATCAAACAAGAGAAATCTTTGCTTTTCACAGGGATACTGCAGCAGATGTACATATATGATGTGGACTTGTTCCCTCTTTCCAATAGACACGGGCACGTACTTTTGTGCATTCCTTATACTGATAGCATTTCGATTCATTAATTTGTGACTACAGCCACACCATGCACGACAACTGCACGCTCATCCACAACAATTGCCCCGTGTGCAACTTGTGGACAATGTGTCACTGTGCCCTCCGTGCAGACCTCAAGCGACATACAGCTTCCTTCGTCCAGGCCACCTGTTACCGTCACAATAGTGCTGCTTGCTTCTTCCTTTGATCCCGCAAAAGGTGCCTAATGAATGTTTCCCTAAACTATCTCACCTACAGAAAGAGAATCCCAAAATGTAGTTTGCCTCGGTTGATAACCTGTCGGATGTTCGTGGAATTCTAGGTGATGGTGCACGTTTCGTGTGATTGGTTAGCCTCTTTCACAATGAACCAGACCTCATTAGTGACCTACTGCTGGATCTGCCATCTCAACATAAATAATATACAGCTCAGTCCTGCATTATTGAATGCCTGTCTACCCCCTGCCAATGCAATTCATTATGTCATTCACAAAGTACAAATGCAAGATAGACACCATCTCAATTGTGGCACCACCTCTGCTCACAAGTGACATCTGAAGAGCTACCTGGCATTGTGCTGTGGACCCTTTGGCTGGTTAAATTGCCATCTGATCACCAATTACATCTCCCGTTCCACATACCTGCTGTTTTAGAAGAGAAACTCCATCTTGCTGACCGAGACCGGAGTATTTTTTGGCGTCACCAGCTCCTCATTCCAGCAACTTCCCCACGGATTTGAAGGTTAGCAGTGCTCTTGCCTCAGTCCAGATGGCTCTTCACCTGGCAGGTAAAGGTCGTGCATGTGGCTAGTGAACCCAGCAGATGCCTCCAGTGAACTTCTGACACTACCTGCACCACCAGCGCACACTTCCCGCTCTTCTCCTGTGGCTGAGTGGAGGGTGTGAAGCAGCTTGGGTGATGCACAGTAGATGCCACATCCCATGTACCGTGTAACTTTTGGCTACTCTGCACGATCTTGTTGTCCACGAGGTGCTTGCCCAAACTCTGGCCACGTGTCTGTCTAGGGGCCACAACTTGTAGTCACACTGTAGGGTGCCACCCCTCTACTCAGTCATCTAACACGCTGAATCCTCCTGCAGGCAGGGCCTGCACTTATGGTCCTGCCAGCACTCTCCACTTTCTCATCAGCACCGAGGCCGATGCCAGCCAGCATCATCGCATCACGTGCTCCTTTGGGTCTTCTGTCTGTGTCAGTGTTCCTCCGTGCAGCCGACGACTCTGACATACCTGTACATGGCTTTGGAAGATATTTGTCTCCAACTTGTGTCCACTTGGTATTCTCTTGGACCTTCCAGGTCCTTGATGTCAACTGCCCCATCTGCAGAATCGACTTTCTCAAACATTTCAGCCTCTTGCCTGACCTCCAAGTGGCCCCTCTGTTTCATCACACATTGGGCTCTTGTATTCTGGACATCTTCACCTCCTTGCTTCCTTCCACCCCCTCTCAGTGAATCGTACTCCTCTGTGTTACCTCCGAAAGCTCATCTTGCTGGCCCAGCTTATGACTCAGTGCCAAGAGATTGCCGACCTCTGTACCAACAACATCCTGCATTAGCCAATTGAAGCATGTGCACGAATAATGCTGTATGGCACATTTTGCAGTTCTTGGGAAATTGACAAAAACTGTTAGTTCCAGAGAATTAATACAATATAATAATGTAATAGCAGAAATGTATTGTTTGTGCATACAGACTGTGGAAAATACTAATTTCCGGTTTTTAAAATTGTGCTAAGCACAGATTTTTCGAAAATAAGTATGATATAGATGGATATACAGTGTTATTCCAGATCAGCCAGTGCTCTGCTGTAATTATAAGGTGTCTTGAATCCAAAAATAGTAAGTAAGAGATTTGAAACAAGATACTAAATAATATTTATTGTAAACTGATCTTAAAAAAATATAATACAACATCAGTTTATCAAGTTTAGGCTCAGATCTAGTACATTGCAGTCAGTTGTCACACTGCAGGTTTTCATAAAACTGCCTGTAGTTTGGTTCCATATATTTCGTCATGTCCAATAGATCCCTTTTCTTCTCCTTATGAACTTTCAGTGTCCTGCTATAGAGCAACCGGAATTCAGAAGGCAATGGAAAATTTTTTACTCGGTGCTCACAATCATGCTTTACTGTACAGTGTCTTTCCCATGGGTGAAGCACATTGTGGGTACGGCACACGCTTAAACCTCGAGGATCATCATTATACAGCTTCAACCAAAGTAAATTGGTAATTTTCAAAGCAGGCAGCTTCTTCAAAAGCATTTTGATGGATCCTGTGTCCTTGAAGTCTTCCATCATCATCTCGTGAATGGTCAGTTTTGAAGGATCGACAAAGGCCTCAGCAATAACATGCTTCCATTATGAAGGAGCCATAACTTTTGACACTTTCTTTCTTTCATCGACCCCTGTCACAAGGTAGGAAACTGTGACCAGAACATAAAAACTTCTGATGTATTTCTTTAAAGTACTTGCAGCTGATCAGATAGAAATAAAGTGATAAAACTCTCCAGTTGTTGTTCTGCCCAACACAGCGGCCATACCTTCTTCACGCATATCATAATTGTGCATCACAAATTTAAGCAGACAGGAAACTATTTCAGCTGAACCTCTCCTTGCGGTGGATTCATCCCACAAATTTACGGTAATGTTTCCAGTACCAACGTCATGAATCGTGAAACTACATGATGACAGCTGTCTCTGGTAGAATACTATGGAATGAGTCAATGTAGGACAAAGTAAAACCTGTTGTAGGTCAACACATATAACATGTATATTGTTATTCCTCTTAGCCATTTCTGTATCATATTTTAGGGCTTTGTATGCTTGGTCTGTCCTTGAATGATGCAACTGACTCTCAATTTTGATCTTGTGCAGTTCTATTTCATCGGAAGCTGCAATCATTTTGTTAAACAACAAATCACACAGTCTGCAAGTATCTGATCTAGGTCTTCTGAAACGCAGATTAAAATCTGTTTGAAACACACTTCGATAGTATGACCTGCTTATTGACTTATCAGGAAACTTTTCGGTAAACAACTGATACATTCTACAGAGGTTGAGATCAGGGTGCAGACATTCTTTTGAGGATTTATTCCTGCTGTAATGGCTCGTCTGCTTTGGGAAACTCGATATGTGTTGCCGAATAAGAGCCCTGTCGTCATTTGATATGGCATGTGACCTATTGTAATGTTTTCCTCTACCATCTTTAAGAGTGGTTATTCCACCTTTTACTTTACATTGCAGAGTCTGCATTCATTGCTGGGTTATGGAGAATACATCAAGCAATGTTTTTCGACACACTTCTTTTGAGTAAACTATGTATTTGAAAGTAGCTTGTTTCCGTGAAGTTTCGTCTGTCTAACCTCTCTTGCACCTGGCTGGCACACCTATTGCCATGGATTTTATTAAGTATATGGACTGCTCATCATATGTTAAGGCATGATATTCTTCATACAGCTTTAACTTCATTTTCAGATTTATGTCCTTGCATCCTTCTTTTGAGCACACTTCTGCATTGCATACACGATCCTGAATCACGAAAACAATCATTATTACTACCTAATATTCAACTAGATTATCAAATTTCACATTCTCTTTTAATAATATAGCATTACCCAGACTGAGTTTTCTATTTTTCCGTCAATGATAACTACAGAACTGTAGTTAATTTCATTCACATTACATACTTTTACTGTAATGTTTTCAGAAGATACACATAACATGTCATTAGAGCCATGTACTCTACAGACCACGTCGCCACTTTACAGGACACATATGCTTCTCTAAAGAAATACACCTTTTTACAAAAACCCATACAGCATTATTCCACTCACCTGTGTTGGAGGCTGTTTTGCAGGAACTACCTTTCCTTTTCGTGATTTATGTTCCAGTCCAGCATCACGAAGCCTTTTCCTCATAATATCCTGCCAACTACCAATGTTAATTTTCCTTTTCTGTGCATTATTTGCACATTTCAAACCACTTGCGGTAAGCGTCACCTTGCTGCACTCTGCCATTCTTGTAACATACAACATTGTTCACGCAGAGGCGCGAAAACTGTGCACGTCTCGTCACTGTTTAGTGCTGCCCTCGGACGGTGAACATGTCAGTTATAACAGCAGGCCTTGCAGACTGCTGTATACAGTATTATTCCACACGATTCTACGAAATGTCAAAATGTGCCGTACAGCGTTATTCGTGCGCACGCTTCAGTTGCTGACTCGACAGGCAACTTGGTGCATGCTCACCGAATGCTTGCTGATTTCACTGTGTCACAGGCACATGACATCTCTGAGGATTTGCCTGCTCCTAACCTGCCTCCACCTCCACCTTTGCTGCAATCTCCGCACGTCAGTGGCAATCAACTTCACAATGTTTCATGTAGCTTACCTCCATCACCCAGCATTGTTACATGTGTTTCCCCCTCCAATGGATTCCTGCCTCCCACACAGATTCCTTCTCTCCCTCTGGCATGGCATGAAGACTATGTCATGTCAACTCTTCACAGCTCCATATCTACCCACACTGCAAGAAATGATCTAGCCCTGCCCCCTCGTAGACCAGCCATGGTCATGACTAGTCAGGTGAAGCTGACACACACAACTGATGCCTGCCTCAGTCCTGTCCCATGCTCCACATTGCTGGGATTCATGATTTTATGAACTTTGATTCAGTCTGGTATGAAAGTCCATTGTGTGTGCTCACTTGTATTGCTGTATGTTGTTAACACTAATAAAGTGCTTAATTTTTATTCAGCTCTGTGTTGGTGATCTCCTTTACCCAACAATTTGCTGTGGGAATAGACATAGCCATACCATGTTGACTTTATACAAATCTGTAGAGATAATTTTGTACCTCTTGTGTCAAATAGGTTAAAGATTAAATTTATCAAAAATTTTCTTTAAGGAAAGGCGTTGTCATGGGCCAATCAAAATTTTGATCAGTAGAAAATCTTTAGGGATTTTAAGAAAATTGTTTCAAAAAAGTTTTGTGAGAGTGTGAGAAAGTTAGAATGAAGAGTGAATTTTTGAATGGGCCTGTTTCCTGTTTTTAGAGGGAGGAATGGAACTATGAAAGATTTTTATAGAAATTAGTACATGTAAATACACTGTTGATGAACGGACTTAACAAGGGGAAGGCCTCAGTCACGGCCAACTGATTTGGCTCAAATTTGGCAGGTTTCTTGTGTACAACCTAAAATGAAGGACTCTACGATATTTTGGCTCAACATGCCCCCCTCACCTGCTTTTGTGAAAATCACCCCTAGAGGTTGGGTGATCGATAGATAATTGTAAATAGAGATTTTTCATCATCAGGTATGGGGACCGCAAATGAATACTTTTCCAGAAATCGAGGAAAGAAACTTTTACAGCTGCTGCTTATGTACACACATGGTAAACACTTAGCACTGATAGCGCAATGGCCATGGTCAATGGATGGGAAGCAGAGAAACCGGGTTGGAATCTCAAGAAAACTGTATGGTTTTCATTTTTTTCATATCAGAATTCGTACAGGTAGGAGAGTTAATAAGGTACACAACTCAACAAGAAATAATAATAGTAATAAGGTAGGCAAACTAATTTCCCAAATGATGTGAATTAGTAAAGAATTAAACTTTTAAGCATTGTCACATGAAAACTACTCCAAATAAGAGTGCTGCAAATTCCTCATGAGGGATCACAGATAGCCAACCGCGTGATGCTTGTTTACAGCGAGGCACGGGACAGAATGCACGCAGGGAGAGTTATGTTGTCCCGGTTGCCTGTTCATCATATCATGGTTGTGAACCTCGAAGAGTGAGGGTGTCCAGCACAAACCTTATAGAAGTCGCTCAGAAAGAGTTGTTTTCTGTCATTAGGCTGCCGCAAATCCTTAGGTCACATGTAATAATTTTTCATTATTAATCAGCTGAGTAAAATATGTCTTGAGAAAGAATACAGTGATCTTCTGTAACTAACATATGACTTATACTGTATGTAGTTTGTAGTAATTAGCTTTTTTGTTTATGCTGTAGTAACTGGTTATTGTGAATCTTCAGGTTTTGTAGGCGCAAAGACTGTTCCGTTAAGTTTCGGGTGTGCAGCCACAAGAAATCTCCTTCTTCTTCAAATATTTTGGCTGTATAAAGTTCAGTCATCTTCAGAGTGAGCCGCAAGACTGCCGCTCCAGTGCTCACTTCGTCCCTTTATACTGTTGTACCGCGCGACTGCACATGCGGCCACAGATGCAAATGCGCCAGAGACGTTGGTCAGTGGCAGAGACATGCATAATGCGTGAGTTGTATCTATGACACTGCAGTTGATCTGTGTTGGCATATCAATATATCATTGTGAGCTGCACTGTGACAATGTCTTTGCGAGTTTATTACAGCAAGTGCCGGATTCCATGATGTATCAAGATTGAAACCACTATCTCTATTAATTAAATTCATCATCAAGCGAATTTCAATTGCCTCCTTCACTATCAAGTCCCAAAAGGATGATGTAATTGCCAAAATTTCGACGTTGTCATACAACATACTGTGACCATTATCAATACAATGCTCTGCCACTGTTGACTTGTTAGGTTGTAAAAGTCGTGTGTACCTCCGGTGTTCTGCACATCTTTCTTGGACAATAGGAGTTGTTTGTCTGATGTAAGAAAGACCACATTCACATGGTTTTTTGTGAACTCCAGATTTTTGGAGCAGCAAATCATCTTTGACAGAGCCTACGAGTGCAGCTGTCTTGGGTGGAGGACGAAAAATCACTTTTACTTTGTGTCTGCCGAGAATGCGTCCTACTTTTGATGAGAGGCTACCCACATATGGCAGGAAGGCCATATGTAAATTAATATGAAAGGTAGAGATTTGGATGATGCTACGATGATGGTTTTGAGTAAGGGACTGCATTTAGCACCCACGCCACAGGTTCTGCCATTGTCTTCATTTATCAGCGCCATTGAAGAAGCTGTTCGACCACTTCCCTCTGGTTCAGCAGAGGAAATAAGACATGAAACATGCTGTGCAATTATGAAGGCTCACCCACAAAGGAACAATATATCTGTGGCAGAGAGGGCTGCTCTACGCAAGCTTTGCCTGGATCCTCAGACGGAGGTACTCCCAGCAGATAAAGGTAATGCTACTGTTTTATTGTCTTGGGATGAATACCATGATAAAATGTACAATTTATTGAGTGGTAGCATGTACCGGAAGATCAGCAGGGATCCCACTAATTGAGTGGCAAAGAAAACTGTTTAGTTTCAGAATGATTCTCCCTTTCCACCAGAAGTTGTTCGGAGATTGAGACCAAGTGCCTCCTAGACTTTATGGATTACCAAAGGTCCACAAGAAAGATGTTCCTCTACGCCCCATAGTGAGTAACATAGGCTCTCTGACCTATGACGTTGCCAAACATCTGGCATCATTGTTGAGGCCTCTTGTGGGAAAATGTACTCACCACATAAGAAACTCGGCTGACTTCATTAGTAAACAGAAATCATTGAAAATGAACCTGTCTGATATATTAGTTAGTTTTGATGTGGTGGCTTTATTTACAAAGGTTCCCCTACCATTATCTCTACAACTTATTGAAAGAAGTTTTGACAATGAGATTTCAGCTTTATTTAAACATGTTCTGACCTCCACATATTTCTTATTTAACAACGAATTTTTTGAACAGACAGACGGGTTCACCATGGGTAGTCCCTTATCCCCTCTGATGGCCAATTTATTTATGGAGGACTTCAAGGAGAAGGCGCTTGAATCTGCTGACTTGAAACCCACTGTATTCTGGAGGTATGTTGATGACACCTTAGTAGTTTGGCCCCATGGTGAAGACAACTTGCAAGACTTCTTAAGACATCTGAACTGCCTCCACAATCAAATAAAGTTCACAATGGAAATTGAAAAGGAGGGATGACTTCCATTTTTGGATGTTTTGCTTTGGCGCAGAGAGGATGGCACTTTGGGACAAGAAGTGTATAGGAAGCCGATGCACACCGATCTGTATTTACGTGCAAATAGCTGCCACCATCCTGCCCAGACAATGAGTGTTCTCCAAACTTTGACTCACAGAGCGCATATTATTTCTGACAAAAGCAGTCTGCAAGATAAACTTTCCCACTTACAAAGAGTGTTTGAAGACAATGGGTACTCTCCACAACAAATACAGAGGGCACTGAAAATGAAACCGAAAGAGGCCACAAACAAAGCAGAAGGAGATGAAGAAACCTTTAAATCAATGCCCTTCCTGCCATATGTGGGTAGCCTCTCATCAAAAATAGAATGCATTCTCGGCAGACACAAAGTAAAAGTGATTTTTCGTCCTCCACCCAAGACAGCTGCACTTGTGGGCGCCATCAAAGATGATTTGCTGCTCCAAAAATCTGGAGTTTACAAAAAACCATGTGAATGTGGCCTTTCTTACATGGGACAAACAACTCCTACTGTCCAATAAAGATGTGCAGAACACCGGAGGTACACGCGACTTTTACAACCTAACAAGTCAGCAGTGGAAGAGCACTGTATTGATAATGGTCACAGTATGTTGTATGACAACGTCGAAATTTTGGCAACTGCATCATCCTTTTGGGACTTGATAGTGAAGGAAGCAATTGAAATTCGCTTGATGACAAATTTAATTAATAGAGATAGTGGTTTCAATCTTGATACATCATGGAATCCGGCACTTGCTGTAATAAACTCGCAAAGACATTGTCACAGTGCAGCTCACAATGATATATCGATATGCCAACACAGATCAACTGTGGTGTCATAGATACAACTCACGCATTATGCACATCTCTGCTGCCGACCGACGTCTTTGGTGCATTTGCATCTGTGGCCGCATGCGCAGTCGCGCGGTACAACAGTATAAAGGGACGAAGTGAGCACTAGAGCGGCAGTCTTGCGGCTCACTCTGAAGACGACTGAACATTATACAGCTGAAATATTAGAAGAAGAAGGAGATTTCTTGTGGCTGTACACCTGAAACTTAATGGAACATAACTGGTTATTGTTTGTTCTGTCATATCTTTCAGTTGCATGATCTGAATAATGGAGGATGTACACCCTTCAACCAGTGCTGTAATATATAGTTGGGAGCCTGTCACAGGCGACAGCAAGCAGGAAGTTACTGACACTATGTTTTGGTTTGTAAAAGTGTTGCAAGACAGATGTATTATCACTGCACTACCAGAAGCAGGCAGTTCTGTTTCTCAGCATTCCAGATTGATAGGATTGGCTATTGTTGAGCGATTTCTGGGGCTGGTGAACGAAATCATTTTTGTTGATACTGAAGAACCATACCAGTAAGGCGATGCAGAAGGTGATTCAATGGATGGTATCACGACTAGTGAATTGCAAAGTGGTATAACACTTTGGAAATGTCCACGTTGCAGGCAATCTGTACTTTGTTCGTTCCCAATGAGTATTGCGAACCAGTTAGTAAATGATTGTACTATGGTGCCATACCCCTTGAAGTAAAAGTAAAGGCCATAGCACTAGCCAGGAATCATCCAAATTGGAACCTACAAACACTGCAAAAGAATGGAGCAACAACAGCCCTGAAAAGGAAGAAGGACCTAAAATTGTGGGAAAATGATATAGTTAACAGAGAGACAAGATATGACAAATACCAGGTGATAAATAAGTGGACATATGACTGATTTGTTGAAACTCATCATCATAACGAGAATGTAACAATGAGAATACTCCAGGAGTGGGCTGCAGGTGCAGTGCTTCAATATACAACAAATAAGGATTTTACATATGCTGCATCATTATCTTGGACAAGGAATTTCAAATCAAAATATAAAATTTGTCAATGGCAATCACTAAATACGTCTCCCACAAGGAGGTAGAAAATATAGAAGATATACAGCTCTTTTCAGCGTGCAAACAGCATCACTTATGACCAGTTTTAATCGTGATTATGTGATCAACACCAATCAAACAGGATGTGAGTATCAGGTGAACATTCAACACATGTTATCACATAAGGGAGAAAAACAAACCTTTGACACAGTTGGTAGGGGGAAAAAAAAAAAACCCCTAACACATTTGTACATGGTGCAATATGCCACCACAGACTTTGGAAAAGTGTTGCTTAAGGTTTTCCTGTGTTTACAAGAAACAAATGTTACATTTGGTCCATGGGTTATAGAAGAGGTCAATCTCTTAACCAATTCACTGAAAAATGTTTACATTACCTGCTCAAAACCTCGGAAAATGACAAACGTGATTTACAGGACAGTTCTTGAGAATGTTTTAAAACCATATGTTGCTAATATTAGATTCCTGTGGTGGACAAACTAATATTCTAATATATGACACCATGTTTGTAGATGATGAGAGTAAAAAAATGTGCATGTTAAATGTAATACTGCCAAACTGCACACCTGTGTGCCAACTGCATGATGTTTATTTCTATCACCAGGTTAAAAACTTTATTTTAAGGCTTCAGAATTGCAGTCCGCTTCTGGAAACCCAGCAGGAATAGCTCAACTGCACGAATGCAATAACTATTGACAGCATAATTCATAACCAACTTTCAGCACTAATTTTTCAGGCAATGATATGGTACACATGAAAATTAATTTCCAAAAAAAAAAAAAACAAATTTCTAATTGTAAACCAAGTTTGTTTTCCACCAATTCTTCAGAAGGAACAGTGCAGCTATCAAAAGATTTCATCCATTAGATGTTCTTGGAGCCACAAGTATATTTGTTTTGAATCTCTATACGAAATTTACCATCCATCTAGTTGTTCGAAGAGAAGTGAGGACACATAACAGTGACTGGAAGAGCCATTGTAAAGTGACCAGGAGTAACCTTTTAGTTGTTTACTATACAAAGAGGTTTGAGAAATTTATTTGCTTACCCTTTTATCTTTCCTTATCAATTTACTTACCTTATTCACCCTCCTATCCCTATCAACTGAGATACAGAAAAGTACAAATGAGAAGAATAACATCTGCTAGGTTTCCTCAAGATTCAAACCTGGGCTCTCCACTTCCCAGCCAGTTACCTTGGCCGTTGACACTTTCAGTGAAAGGTGTTTACCATCTTGGTATATAAGCGGCAGTTGTAAAAGGTTCTTTCCTCAATTTCTGCAAAAGTATGCAATGCTGACCCCATACCTGATGATGAAAAATGGTCTATTTACAATTATCTATTTATCCCACTAATAGTGAGTTGCTCTTCATAACCTTTAGGGGTGATTTTCTCAAAAACGGGGGTGTTGAGCCAAAATTAAGGTCCTTTGTTTTAGGTTGTACACAAGTGACCTGCCAAATCTGAGCTGAATTGCTTGGTTGTGTCTGAGGCTTTCCCCTTGTTAGACTGTTGCACTCAGAAGAAGACTGGTTGAAATACTACAGTAGGTTCTAGTTCATGGGCCAGATGATTTATTTAATTATTTTCTGAAATATGTTGACAAATTATGTGGGGCTATAGAGAGAAATAATTCACAAAACTTTAGTCATAAGAAATATCACCAAGGGTGTTGGAATTCTGGTTTCAGTGGGGAGAAAAATAGAAGAAGCGATCATAGGAACTTTAGATCAGGAAGGTAGTTCAGGAGATTACTATGGAAATGGAAGAGGCAGAGGCTGGGGGAAAATGCTGAGAACAGAATCAGAAGATTGAATGGGGGAAATAAAATTCAATTAAACTGGAGACACTGCTAGTCATTAGCTCTGACAGCCATATGTCACATTCTCAGCCCATGCGCCTGCCATCCCTCCTTCCATGTGCATCACATTCCCAGCCCGTGGACCTGTCATCCCCCCTTTCCACAGGGTTGCCAGTACTGTGCACCTGTGTGTGTGCATGTGCATGTGCACGCGTGCTCGCGTGTCTGTGTGTGTGTGTGTGTGTGTGTGTGTGTGTGTGTATTTATTTCAACTTTGTATCTCCTGTGTTGTCCATCCACACATTTTCCTACTTTCTCCCTCTTGCCTTTGTTACACACATGCTTCATCAACTATGATGGAGAAGTGTGTGCATAACAAAGGTGAGAGGGAAAATACAGGAAAAGAATGCACACAGACAATACAGCAGAGACAAAATAGAAGTAAAATTATGAGACCATAACAAAGGATGGATGACTTGAGGTTTAGGCTGGAAGAGAGCCACTAGTTGACATTGTCACATGGCCTTGTGAGACTTCTGTGACTTCTGTAGCGTTGGTCATGGCCACTTTGACAGAGTTGCATGCTACCCTATGGACCATTTAACCACTGAATCAAAGTTAAAACACTCTCCAAATGCATTCTGAAATAAAAGAAGGGGGAAGAAAGGAAAGGGTGTAGTTTGGAAATCATGATTCCAAGCTGCCCATTGCATTGTGCCATTGCAGTGGTGAAAGCTGAAAATTTGTGCCAGACCCAAGTGTTCCACTTCTCTAGAAGATTTGCCTTAACTGTCATGGCCACCTGGACATACCTGCTGTCAACTCAGTCTCAACTTATCACACACTGAATTGCAGCATCCCTTGTCCATTACATCTCCTACTCTCTGAACAACTAATGCCTACATTTCATCTCAGAATTCAGCCATCCATACTGACTTATTGCTCCCATCAGAATTTTTATGTTTTTCATGTTTCTTTCCTGCACATGTCAGTAACTTACACATGGTCAAATATGCTCTCCTCACAGAATCATCCTATTACCCTCAGCACAATTTCTTCCATCATTTTCACTCCCCAAACTTGTGCTACGTTATCCAGTGCCCCCCTAAAAACACCTAAATCTTTCATTTTACATTTCTCATATAATTTCCCATTTCTCTAGCCCCATCCCAATCCAAATTGACCTCTGCTCCATTTATCTATGTCAGTTCACAAAAGAATCCCTTTCCATAGCTAAACCCCAGTCCAACAACCTGTTTCTTAAATGCTGCCTAAGCCATGGAATCCCTCTCAACAGCTTATTCATAGAAATTTCCTTCTCTGTGTCCTACCCCCTCCTTTTGCAAAAACTTTCACCTTTTCAATTTCTGCCAGTCCCTGTTCCTCACAACCTTGGTACTGCAGAAATATATCTCAATGGCACTGGCATCTCAGGTTCATCTCTGCCTCCACCTCAAGATAGTGTTACTGTGCAATAGTAGCTACATACACCACATTTTGAAACCAGACTCCGTTGCCTTCCGACACCTGGAAGTGCGTTCCACATACCACCTCCATAAATTGTCCAAGTTGTTGACATTCCACTCCTACCATGGTCCACAGCTACCCATCAACACCTATCCTACCCACACTGAACGTCCTTGTACTCTCTTGATAGCATCCAGACCCTGCCTAACTGACCTTTAGAATTTGCCTCGTCCTCCAAACCTTCCTCCAAACACTCCATGAAATTCAAAACTCAAGCCAACTCAAAACAATGTTGGTAACCTCTTCAACAAAAAAATCTATCCTACTAAAATTTCAGTACAACCCAATGGGCTCATCTTCAGCCCCACGTCAAAGTTTAATCGTGTTGGACTTGTCAAAGACCCACTCTCCTTCTCCAAATCCCTGCATTTCAAACACTTTTTGTCACCAAACCCTCCAATCAAAGCCAGTCCAATCCCAACATTGATCATTGCTTCTCCCATCACACAATCATAACCCTCCCACCTAACCACCCTTGGTTACCTTCTAGGAACTCCTTACTTTCAACTTGGCCTCACCATCCTTTCCCAGGTTCCTTCCTAAAAGTACTAACCTTTGAACAGAAGAAAGGACACCCATTCACAGCCTCAAAACAGATCTTCACCTAATCATTCCCCTGCAAGCAAAGGCTCCAACACTGTCATCATGAGCCACAACTACTACCTGACAGAAGGCTTCCACCAACTGTCTCACTCCTCCACCTACAAGCTCTGCCTTAGTTATCCAATACAGGTGTCCAATCCATAATGAAATCATTCAATCCATCCCAGAACCTCTCCCCCAACTCCGTCTCCTTGCTCATCCCAATGGCACCCCACATACTCGCATCTGACATGCTCCCCAAAATCCATACCTAACAATCTTGGATGTCTCACTGTAGCTTGTTATTGTGATCCTATTGAAAGACTTTCTGCTGCTGTTGAGCGGCACCCTAACCAATTGCCCAAAACCTAGCCTCTCACATCAGAGATACTGACCATTTCATTCACTGACTCTCCACCATCCTCACACCCATACTTCCTGGACCCCTATTCATCACTGTTGGTGCTACCTCCTATACACCAACATCATTCTTGCACATGGCCTTGCCACTGCTGAATACTACCTCTGCCAATATCCAACAATTCTGCACCTGAATGGCATCTTCCTATGCCACCCTTTCTATGGGCTGCCCAGAGGAAATCTTCTTAGCCTACCAAAACCACAAAGTCCTTGTCTGGTTCAGACTCATTGATGATATCTTCAAAACCTGGACTGAGTGGTAAACTGCATTTCCTCCTTCTTTCACAACCTCATCACCTTTTCTCCTATCTGTTTCACCTGGTATGCCTCAACACCGCTTCAAGGACCTAAATCTTCACCTCTCCAATGGTTCCATCCACACTTCTGTTGATATTAAATCATCTAACCACATTTTGACATCTGTCATACCTTCCACACTAAAAAACCCTCCTATGCAGCCTGGCCATCCATACATGGCACATCTGCAGTGACAAGAAACTCACTTTCTCAGTGTGCTGAAGGTCTCATGGGCAGGCACAACCACTCCTTCCCAACCTAGTCAGCAAACAGATCTCCTGTACTATATCCTCACATACTCCTAGTCGTTCCACAATTCTCAAGAATCAGCCATGTAAGAGTAACACTCTTGACAACCTATATCACACTGGACTGGAACAAATGAACAATATACTTTGCCAGGGCTTTGGTTATCTATGATTGTGCCCTGAAATGAAGAACATCATGCCCAGTATTCTTCTCACCCCTCCTAAAGTGGTGTTTCATTGCTGCCCAAACTACACAATAGCCTAGTCCATTCCTATGCTATATCCATTCCCTGCCTCTTGCCATAGGGACCACATCCCTCTGGGAGAACCAAGTGTGAGACCTGCCCTATCCACCCACTCATCACTTCCTGCTCCAGTTGCTGTCACATGGTTATCATATCCCATCAGAGGCAGGGCCACCTGTGAAAGCAACCGTGTCACATACCAACTTTTCTGCAGTCACTGCACTGCTTTTTATGCCAGTGTGATAAGCAGACAGCTGTTTGTCACAATGAATGTCTACCACCAAACTCTAGCAAAAAACAAAAGTTAACCACATAGGGGTGTAACATGCAGCTGAACACAACTTGTTTGATTTCAGTGACTGCTTACCAACCCAGACCATTTGGATCCTTCCCTTCACCACTATCATCTCTTAACTATGCAGTTGGGCATTATCCTTGCAACACATCCTTTGCTCCCATAACCCTCCTGGCTTCAGTCCACTGACCCCATGCTCTCCACCCTAGAGTTTCCCCTTCCTCTGCCCTGCCACCACCTCCCAGTTCTTGTCTCCCAGTCACCTTCATTGTGAACCACTCTCTGCCTGTTCCAATACCTGTGCAACAAATCCTTAGCCCATGCACCTGCCACCTCCTACCTTCTTTATTCCTAAGCAAGAGCCCCGCTGCCTTCCTCTGAGCAACTGACTACATACACCCAACCCCTCTTCCTGTCTCCTGCTGCTTCTCCCTCTACTCACACCACCCCATACAAACCTTATACCACCTCAGCCCACCAGCCAAACTGCAATCCAGTCATAGTGTGCCCAGGCAGTACCATGTAGGCATGTGTGTATAAGTGTGTGTGTGTGTGTGTGTGTGTGTGTGTGTGTGTGTGTGTGTGTGTGTGAGAGAGAGAGAGAGAGAGAGAGAGAGAGAGAGAGAGAGAGAGTGAGTGAGTGAGAGAGAGAGATAGATTTTTTTCTTCCTAAGAACATTTTTATGTGAAAGCTTAAATGTTTAACAGACTTTTTATTGTGCCTGTCTATGAGTCAATGTTTCCTCTATGTGATGCTTTTTCTATGCTTTTCATATTGTTATTATCACTGCCTATCTGCAAACTTTGTCCCATTTGTCTGATGCACCAGACAGAAATGTTGCAGAAGTAATTTTTGTTAGGTAATTAACATCATTTGATTAACTAGATTATAGGACTGTGTTGTTTAGAAGTGTCACCATCACTTTATGTCATATGAGCTGCACGTGGGATGTTAGCCATAGCATCCAACATCATGATGAGAAAAACGTTGTCCACAGGAAAAAAAACTCTGTGGCCAAATGGTGGCACAACAGCAGCATTGTACCTGTACAATAGTCAGAAATGATTAAATTATGTGTGAATTTTGTAGTCTGGGTTCACCTGTGTGGTTCTGCAGGGTATAGGCAATGATGGTGGTGAATAATTGCACAACCCAGATTCAATGTAGAACACTTTTATTGCTGGACAGAGCACACACAAGACCAGTGACTGAACACAACAAAGCCATAAGCCAGACTGACTGTCAGAGAGTTTCTGCTTGTGGTTCCAATCAACTGCCAGTGGTCCTTCACAAACATATAATTGCATGATCTTTTAAATAAAATGCTTTTTAAGAATCACTTTTACTTATTCCACCATAGGTCAGATCAGAACAGCTAATACATACAAAGATTTCATACTCTGCTGAATTTTTTGCAAATGTACATTATATAGTTGCAATGGAGACTTGCCTCCCAACATCTGTCCACTATAAACACTTCATACCAATTCTCCACATACTGAGTAACTGAATATCACAGAGTAAAACAACACTGTAGATGTAGATTTACATATTCCATTTCAACAGTTCAGTGAGTTTCTTAGATTTTGATATAGTTCATCTGCAACAATTTTTGTGTAGAAAATATTATCTAAATGATAATACATTTTCTAAACTATAAATTGTTAGAGAATTTTTAAATATATCTTTTATAACAGAATTTTTAATAATTTATATTTGGGAAGACTAAGTTTACTTGCTGATAGCTGTTATAGAAAGCAAGACAGGGTAATTACTGTTTCTTTTCTTTTTTTTTTAAAAAAAAGGCAAAAATGTGAAGTAATCAATTTTAAAAATATAATAAAAAAATATAATATGACAAATGAAATTTAAAAAAAAAGGAAGAAAGGAAGTTGCTAAATATCATAATGAATCTACAAATCTACACAAAGAATATAAATTTTGCAGATGCCAAGAAATATTTTTAGAATGAGAATGGTATCGAGAGGTTAATTAGACACCATATATTGTCATCTACTACTGCTCAGAGTCATTAACAGAGTTCATTGTAGACCCCATTTTCACTAAACCATTGTAAATTGTTGTAATGCCAAGAAATATCATTAGAATGAGAATGGTATTGAGAGGTTAATTGGACACCATATATTGTCATCTACTACTGCTCAGAGTCATTAACAGAGTTCATTGTAGATCCCATTTTCACTAAACCATTGTAAATTATTTTAAACATATTTTAGATGACAAGGTCGTTTTCATTTTCCAAGTAGACAGTACATTGGGCTTCTATTTTATATTCCATGCCACTCCTTGATTTACCTCTTCTTTCATTGACGTTTTTGTTAACATAATAAAAAAAAGTTTGAAACAAAAATTGTAAATTTAAACTTTGTCCTTATTTGATTCTTGCTACCCCACATTGTTTGGAAGTCCCTCTACCATTTTTAATTATTGCTTGTTAGTCATTTTAACTTTTCTTGAAGACAGTCCAACAGTTTATATCCAGATTTAGTAATTTGCTATCATTTTTCTGCAAAATTTCATTTAATACATGGAAAATTGTATTATCTTCAAAATAAAGAAAACTGGAATTTTGTCCATCCCTCTCACAATGTAATTGAACAACAATGATAGTTAACTGACAAAAATTTTTACATTGACATTTCTGTATAGTGCATGAGATGTAGAGATGGGGATTTTTAACTATATGGGATAAAGGATGAAGACTGTTCCAAGAGAGAGAAGCTATAAATTTATACTCATTTTCATAGTCTTAATGTCATAATAATGGTTTTGCTCTTTTTCCTGTAACAAAATGGGGTACACTCTCTGCAAGAGACCAGGGCGTCACAAGTTTCCAAAAAAATCCTTTTTTATTTGATTGATGGTTTGGCATAATACGTTCAACAGACACTTATATTAATTATGAAGATCTGTTTGCTTTCAAAGACATGTCATTCTATGAAATTTTAAATGAAACACTTTTTCAGAAACACTTTTACATGTTTCATCTTAGTCCACATCAGAACAGCTTTTGAATATAATACTTCCTTGCTTTGCTGCATTTTTACAAATGCACATTACATACTTGCAATGGAGACATGTCCAGACTTACCTCCCCATGTCTGTTCACTATCAACACTTCATAATGACTCTCCGCATAATAAGTAACTGCATTCCACAAAGTAAAACAAAGATTTAAAAATGTAGATACTAAATTTTAACAATTCATTGAGTTTTTCAGATTC
This sequence comes from Schistocerca cancellata, assembly GCF_023864275.1. Classification (NCBI taxonomy): domain Eukaryota; kingdom Metazoa; phylum Arthropoda; class Insecta; order Orthoptera; family Acrididae; genus Schistocerca; species Schistocerca cancellata. Next base: position 604,748,826 of record NC_064632.1, on the reverse strand, counting down.
TGATGCAGTTCAACTGCAACAACTTTTGGATAGAAAATAATATTTAAAAGATAAGTACATTTTCTAAACTGTAAATTGTTAGATAATTTTTGAATACAGCTTTTATAACAGAATTTTTAATAATTTATATTTGAGAAGACTAAGTTTATATGCTGACAGTTGTTATAGCAATTAAGACTAATCACATGATAAATAATGTTTACAGGAAAAGGAAAAAAAAAGAGTAGACAGATTTTTAAAAAAATGATAAAAGATATTAAAAAGCAAAGAGGGACCAAACATCATAATGAATCAGTAAACATGCACATAGAAAATATATTTCGCAAATGTCAAGATATATTGTTAGAACGAGCATGGTACTGAGAGGTTCTTTTGACAATGTTATCACCATCTACTACTGCACAGATATCACAATAGTATAGATTTGTTTTGCTGTTATCTCAACAATGCTATGTTAGTGTGCAACACTGCTTAACAATAGAATGTAACAAAAAATGTACTTTCTGATCGTGCACTGCACCCTCCTCCCCTCAAAAACTGGGCTACGCCTGAGCCACAGCAGTCAAACTGGTCGGATTCATGGCTTCCAAGTTTTGAGGAGACATCAGCTCATTCACGCACGAATGTGATCGCTTCAGACCTCATGCAGCCAGCTACATCGGCTCCCTCATCGTCTACCGAGCATCACGTCATGTCGTGTGCGGACAACACTTGCTTGGCTGTTCTTCCACTATGACCATTGTCTCACCAATATACTGACCACATTACACACTTCAACCAACCACCATTCTGGCAAGACCATCAAACATTATGCTCCTTGTGGATAGCACCTTTGCATCTAGTGACGTCACCAGTGGCAGGATGAAATTGATTACCCTGCTGATCCACTTGGGGAATGCATGGAAACAATAAGTTATACCCTCTTTGGCCCCTCCACCCCACCTCCTACTAATCAGGTAAGTATGAGACTGTGGAAGCTGCATTACTCGGCCACGTTACCCGGTCTGTAGAGTATCAGATCTGTCAGGTCATTTATAATGAAGATTTAAATGACAAGACTCTAACACAACTGTGGTGTCACTTTCACACACAGATTAACTTCACCTCATGCCCAACCACATGTTATGGACTCTATGAGTTGTCAAGCTCGTCCCGCAAGACCTGATAGCCATTGCCGCCCATGAGCACCAGCCTTTCGGTGTAGCATTTGACTTGCCGATCAGATTTATTCTATCATACAGCACAGATTGTGTGTCAATAATGTTGAGAACAGTGGTGGTAAGTGCACAAAGCATGGCCCTCTGAGCTCAAGTTGAGCCGATCGTGCCTGACTTCTGCAACACTGACGCGACCACACCTGGCTGGAGTGATGAATATGCATGGCACCAACAAACCCCTGCTTTCTCACCATCTGTGCTGCACGTGCACAGAAACTGGCCAACTGTGGCACGTCAATGCCTGTGTAACAAGCTGCCAGCCATGCCGCGCCTGTGCAGAATCGCTTTTGTCGATATCTTGCGACGTATGCTAGTTCCACTTACTGCTGGCATCCTCTGTGCAGGTGCCAAACTACGTGCACAGTTTATCGAAGACACTCCAGACTGTGGGGAATATTTAAGTCACCTCAATTCCCACGACAACAATGCCATATTGCATCTGGCGAATCTCCTTCGTGAAAACAGACTTTTTGTACTTTACCACACGAGCAGCCAGCTGTACCTTCTTGACATAGGCTCAGAGGTCAGCATTAGACCATCCTCCTTGCCAGACCAAACACCATCCCACACACCCATTGAACTCTGTGCAGCAAACGATTCAACAAACCAAGTCTAAGGCTCACCTCAATGAAGAATTCACTTAGACATTTATTGTCATAAGTGTAGCAGTACCAGTTATTGGTGCAAACATTCTGCAGCACTTCCCCTTGGTCCTGGACCTGAGTAACAGCATACTAACTCACAAAACCAAATGTCAATCCACTTCTGGTGTACTCAGCCAGTTCCCCTCAGCAACCTACCACAACAGCACAGCTTGCCCGGCACAAATTCGTGTCGCCCACTCCTAAAAAATCTGAGTATACTAAATGTTCCCTCACTATACATATATGAGCTGACTATCTTTGTACACAGTAACCCTGATTTATTTGTAGCAAATCATTTTAAACATGATTACAACACCAGAAATCAAAATAATTTTATGCTGCCCATGACTGTTTAAAACTTTATGCTCAAACTCCACATTACATAGGTATAAAAATTTATAGCAAAGTGAAAGGAAGAGAATTGCTCAGCACAAATTTAGAAACACTGAAAAAATCCTTATATGAGAAACCAGTACAGAAATATTACTATCAGTAGAAGAATTCATAAATGACAACCTGAAAATTTGAGCAGGAGAGAGCAAGTACTTAGGACTGTTAATCTTAAAAGTTTGTTACTTTTGTAAAAAAATTATTAATTGCTTGATTAAGTAATTATTCAGTACTTTATATTATATTACTGGTATTATAAGGAAAACTGTAAAACAGTATTTGTGTTTTGATGAGTCTCCTGTACTTTTAAGTCAATGGCTTGAAATTGTATGTTATGAGACAGTAAACTTCTACTTCTACCTCTACTTCTACTCCTGCCATCACCACCTGTGGATATCCCTGATGTTCATGGGCTTCTCCATGGATGCCTCTACACCATTGATTACATCCAAAAACTCTATTTTGACACTTGAAAAATGAACTTTCACATACAAAGTAACAACTATGTTATCAACACAACTTCCAAGACATTGAACATGCACTCCACACAACATAACAGTCTCGGCCAGCTGCATCAACTGCCTCCATCCATCGCCTTCACCTCATTGACATCTCTACACCACACTGATCTGGCATGTCTATCACCATCCGAGAACGAGCTGACAACACTGCTCCCAGCTACTGCAACAAACATGAGTACAGTACTGCTTGCTTGCCCACCCTCTAAAGAGTCTTTGTGCACCCCTCCACCAGAATGATTCCGACAGTGTCCCTTTGAAAATGGAGCAGTCCATAAGATTACCACCATTCTTGGCCCCCTGGTAAAACAGAGACCATGTTGGCTATCGTTAGGTCTACTTAGGGCTGCCAAAGCAGCAATGGATGAGCTTTTACAAGCAGGGACAATTTGCAGCTACAACAGTTTGTGAGATTCTCCCTTAAATCTGCCCCCCCCCCCCCCCCACACACACACACACACAAAAGTTGATCTCTCAGGTTGTGTAGTGATTACAGTAGCCTCAACACTTGTACCACTATGGACAGCTACCCAGTACCATACATCCAGGACATGACACATTATTTTGGGAACACATCTGGTTTTAGTGGTATTGACAGTAAGATGGTGTACCTACAAATAGCTTTGTGTCCAGATGACATTCACAAAATGCCCATTATCACAACTTTTTGTTTGTACATACACTATGGACTTAGAACATCATACAAACATGTCAATGTTTCATTGATGGTTTACTCTTCGAACTACCATTCTGTTATGCTTACCTTGATGATTTTTTAATTTTCTCATGGGGCAAGGAATCATGGAATAACCACCTCAAACAAGTTTTTGACACCATTTCTAACATCAGTGTCATACTTGTCAAACACAAACATCAACTCCAACCTAAATAAGTCATCTTCCTCAGACAGATGGTCAATGCATCAGGCTTCTGTTGCCACCACGATGTATAGAGGTCATCCAACAACTGCATCTGCCACAAGGATATCATGAACTATGTCAGTTCTTGGGCTTGATAAATTTCTACAGAAGACACCTTCAACAGGCAGCCTCTCTGCAAATGCTAGTAACTAGAGCTATCACAAGCAAGAATATCACTCATGTCGACAAGTGAGATGCAGTTCACTTTTGAAAGCATTAAAGACTGCCTACCTAGGCCATCACCTTGGTGCACCCTCTTCCTGTTGCACAGCTCATCAAAATAGTGAGTGACATCCCTATCAGACCTGTGCTACAACAAGAGATTGATGGGTGACAGGGGTGTTGGGGGAGGGGGTTGGGGGGGGGGGGGAGGGGAGATACATGCAGCACACATCAGGCCATCACAAACAAATGATCTGGATAAGAACATAGGACACCTCCTGGTTATCTACACCAATCGTTTCCCACTTGCCAACTCTGTTTGAAACCCACCCAAGGGCACCTGTCCCTGATGGTTTTGGCATTTAGACTACATAGCCCAGTTTATCATGGACAGCCACCATCTCAAAGGTGCAAAGAATGATGTGGCAGATTATTTTTCATGAATCAGTGCCTTGTCATCTATCCTTGAGTATAATTATACCTAAAAATAAAGATAATGTGACTTACCAAATGAAGGTGCTGGCAGGTCGACAGACACACAAACGAACACAAACATACACACAAAATTCAAGCTTTCGCAACAAACTGTTGCCTCATCAGGAAAGAGGGAAGGAGAGGGAAAGACGAAAGGATGTGGGTTTTAAGGGAGAGGGTAAGAAGTCATTCCAGTCCCGGGAGCGGAAAGACTTACCTTAGGGGGAAAAAAGGACGGGTATACACTCACACACACACACATATCAATCCACACATATACAGACACAAGCAGACTTATTTAAAGACAAAGAGTTTGGGCAGAGATGTCAGTCGAGGCAGAAGTGCAGAGGCAAATATGTTGTTGAATGACAGGTGAGGTATGAGTAGCGGCAACTTGAAATTAGCGGAGATTGAGGCCTGATGGATAACGGGAAGAGAGAATATATTGAAGAGCAGGTTCCCATCTCCGGAGTTCGGATAGGTTGGTGTTAGTGGGAAGTATCCAGATAACCCGGACGGTGTAACACTGTGACAAGATGTGCTGGCCGTGCACCAAGGCATGTTTAGCCATAGGGTGATCCTCATTACCAACAAACACTGTCTGCCTGTGTCCATTCATGCGAATGGACAGTTTGTTGCTGCTCATTCCCACATAGAATGCATCACAGTGTAGGCAGGTCAGTTGGTAGATCACGTGGGTGCTTTCACACGTGGCTCTGCCTTTGATTGTGTACACCTTCCGGGTTACAGGACTGGAGTAGGTGGTGGTGGGAGGGTGCATGGGACAGGTTTTACACCAGGGGTGGTTACAAGGGTAGGAGCCAGAGGGTAGGGAAGGTGGTTTGGGGATTTCATAGGGATGAACTAAGAGGTTACGAAGGTTAGGTGGATGGCGGAAAGACACTCTTGGTGGCGTGGGGAGGATTTCATGAAGGATGGATCTCATTTCAGGGCAGGATTTGAGGAAGTCGTATCCCTGCTGGAGAGCCACATTCAGAATCTGATCCAGTCCCGGAAAGTATCCTGTCACAAGTGGGGCACTTTTGTGGTTCTTATGTGGGAGGTTCTGGGTTTGAGAGGATGAGGAAGTGGCTCTGGTTATTTGCTTCTGTACCAGGTCGGGAGGGTAGTTGCGGGATGCGAAAGCTGTTGTCAGGTTGTTGGTGGAATGCTTCAGGGATTCCGGACTGGAGCAGATTCGTTTGCCACGAAGACCTAGGCTGTAGGGAAGGGACCGTTTGATGTGGAATGGGTGGCAGCTGTCGTAATGGAGGTACTGTTGCTTGTTGGTGGGTTTGATGTGGACGGACGTGTGAAGCTGGCCATTGGACAGGTGAAGGTCAACATCAAGGAAAGTGGCATGGGATTTGGAGTAGGACCAGGTGAATCTGATGGAACCAAAGGAGTGAGGTTGGAGAGGAAATTCTGGAGTTCTTCTTCACTGTGAGTCCAGATCATGAAGATGTCATCAATAAATTCCACGACCGTGGTACTTGATCGTTGGGAGTATGTGGCTGAAGGACTGCGTCAGCTTTCAGACAACACCAGATACAAAGTTTGCCAAGGTAATCCCATTCCTGATGTCCAGGCAGAGCTTCAAGGAATCCTCAGAACCTTAGGCCCCCTACAAAACCTTTCACCTGACTCCATCAACCTCCTGACCCCACCGACACCCCGCACCCCTACCTTCTACCTTCTTCCTAAAATTCACAAACCCAATCATCCCGGCCGCCCCATTGTAGCTGGTTACCAAGCCCCCACAGAACGTATCTCTGCCTACATAGATCAACACTTTCAACCCATTACACGCAGTCTCCCATCCTTCATCAAAGACACCAACCACTTTCTCGAACGCCTGGAATCCTTACCCAATCCGTTACCCCCAGAAACCATCCTTGTAACCATTGATGCCACTTCCTTATACACAAATATCCCGCACGTCCAGGGCCTTGCTGCGATGGAGCACTTCCTTTCACACCGATCACCTGCCACCCTACCTAAAACCTCTTTCCTCATTACCTGACCCACAACTTCTTCACTTTTGAAGACCAGACATACCAACAATCAAAGGGAACAGCCATGGGTATCAGGATGGCCCCTTCATACGCCAACCTATTCATGGGTTGCTTAGAGGAAGCCTTCTTGGTTACCCAGGCCTGCCAACCCAAAGTTTGGTACAGATTTATTGATGACATCTTCATGATCTGGACTCACAGTGAAGAAGAACTCCAGAATTTCCTCTCCAACCTCAACTCCTTTGGTTCCATCAGATTCATCTGGTCCTACTCCAAATCCCATGCCACTTTCCTTGATGTTGACCTTCACCTGTCCAATGGCCAGCTTCACACGTCTGTCCACATCAAACCCACCAACAAGCAACAGTACCTCCATTACGACAGCTGCCACCCATTCCACATCAAACGGTCCCTTCCCTACAGCCTAGGTCTTCGTGGCAAATGAATCTGCTCCAGTCCGGAATCCCTGAAGCATTCCACCAACAACCTGACAACAGCTTTCGCATCCCGCAACTACCCTCCCGACCTGGTACAGAAGCAAATAACCAGAGCCACTTCCTCATCCTCTCAAACCCAGAACCTCCCACAGAAGAACCACAAAAGTACCCCACTTGTGACAGGATACTTTCCGGGACTGGATCAGATTCTGAATGTGGCTCTCCAGTAGGGATATGACTTCCTCAAATCCTGCCCTGAAATGAGATCCATCCTTCATGAAATCCTCCCCACTCCACCAAGAGTGTCTTTCCGCCATCCACCTAACCTTCGTAACCTCTTAGTTCATCCCTATGAAATCCCCAAACCACCTTCCCTACCCTCTGGCTCCTACCCTTGTAACCGCCCCTGGTGTAAAACCTGTCCCATGCACCCTCCCACCACCACCTACTCCAGTCCTGTAACCCGGAAGGTGTACACAATCAAAGGCAGAGCCACGTGTGAAAGCACCCACGTGATCTACCAACTGACCTGCCTACACTGTGATGCATTCTATGTGGGAATGAGCAGCAACAAACTGTCCATTCGCATGAATGGACACAGGCAGACAGTGTTTGTTGGTAATGAGGATCACCCTATGGCTAAACATGCCTTGGTGCACGGCCAGCACATCTTGTCACAGTGTTACACCGTCCGGGTTATCTGGATACTTCCCACTAACACCAACCTATCCAAACTCCGGAGATGGGAACTTGCTCTTCAATATATCCTCTCTTCCCGTTATCCACCAGGCCTCAAGCTCCGCTAATTTCAAGTTGCCGCTACTCATACCTCACCTGTCATTCAACAACATCTTTGCCTCTGCACTTCTGCCTCGGCTGACATCTCTGCCCAAACTCTTTGTCTTTAAATACGTCTGCTTGTGTCTGTATATGTGTGGATTGATATGTGTGTGTGTGCGAGTGTATACCCATCCTTTTTTCCCCCTAAGGTGTCTTTCCGCTCCCGGGACTGGAATGACTCCTTACCCTCTCCCTTAAAACCCAAATCCTTTTGTCTTTCCCTCTCCTTCCCTCTTTCCTAATGAGGCAACAGTTTGTTGCGAAAGCTTGAATTTTGTGTGTATGTTTGTGTTCGTTTGTGTGTCTGTCGACCTGCCAGCACCTTCATTTGGTAAGTCACATCATCTTTGTTTTTAGGTATATTTTTCCTACGTGGAATGTTTCCTTCTATTATAACCATATCATTAACTTGAGTATAATTAGTTTGCCAAGGCACAACAACATGATGAACAGTTACAAGCCCTCATTTATGTTGCATTCATGACCCTACAGATTGAATCTTGTCCTATCATGGGCATGACCCACCCTATACTCTATGGCATTTCACAGTTCCACCATGTTATATTCAAACAGTTCCATAATTTGCCACTTGGGCATTCACTCAACTACCCTTCTAGAGACAGACAGGTCCAGGTGGCCTAACATAAAGAAAGGTTGTAAACTCGGAGCTTGTGCACGTGTTCCATGTCAAAAGAGCAAAGTCTTATATTGTGTGCAACTGTCCATAGAATGTCTTGAAATCCCTAAAGGGTGCTTTCGACATGTACATGTTGACCTCATTGACCCACTATCTGTCTCCAATGGCTACTATTATATTGTCTCAGCAATAAATTGGGTCCTGTGTTGAATTGAAGTGATACAGCTAGAAAAAATAATGGCTGAATCACCAAAGAATTTATTCAAATATGGATTTAACACTTCAACTGTCCTGTGTCCATCACACCATCACACCTGACCAGCAGGCACTTCAAATTTGCACTCTTCCTCAAACTGTGAAATATGACTGAAATATGACAGGCACTAAGTGATTCAGAACCACAATATACCATCCTTAGAATAATGGTCTGCTTGAACAGTGACACCGTACATTAAAGGCAGCCCTGGTGTGTGATGGAGGGCTACTAGGCATCTCCACAGGTCCTTCTGGGAATTCGCACAGCACAAAAACACAACCTTGGAGTCTTACTGTCCAGAATTATGTATGGCGAGACATTATCCCTGCCAGCATATTTAGTGTTGCACCCCCAGACGTTCTGGACTTTTATCAAGGACCACAATGTATACCTCTCTGTACCAAACCATTATCCCCCCCCCCCCCCCACACACACACATCCATATTTGCCACCTAACATCTTTGTTCACAAAGCATTCACAACTTAACTTTATAATGTTAAGAGATGACACAGTATAACCTACCCTACATCCTATACTCAGGCCCAAGAAAGTACTCCAAAGAGAGGAGCAAATTTCCAAATATTGTTAAATGGAAAACCAACTACAGTATCCATTAACTGGCTCAAACCCACTTTGACACGATAAGATGCCTCACCAGACAAAAGTGCCCCAAAAAGAGGATCAAATTTCCAAATATTGTTAAATGGAAAAGCTACTACAATATCCCCATGAACCATGGAACTTGCCATTGGTGGCGAGGCTTGCGTGCCTCAGCGATACAGATGGCCGTACTGTAGGTGCAACCACAGTGGAGGGGTATCTGTTGAGAGGCCAGACAAACATGTGGTTCCTTTTCAGTAGTTGCAGGGGCAACAGTCTGGATGATTGACTGATCTGGCCTTGTAACACTAACCAGAACGGCCTTGCTGTGCTGGTACTGCGAATGGCTGAAAGCAAGGGGAAACTACAGCCGTAATTTTTCCCAAGGGCATGCAGCTTTACTGTATGGTTAATGATGATGGTGTCCTCTTAGGTAAAATATTCCGGAGGTAAAATAGTCCCCCATTCGGATCTCCGGGTGGGGACTACTCGAGAGGACATAACTGAATGGAATCATATGCTGTCTCCTATGACAAGGGGACCATAGAAAATAGTCTACTCTTTCCAATAACTTTTTAGATGCTTTCTATTTACCTGTACAGTATTTCCTTTTGCCTAATTCTGTGCTTATTTCATTCGTTAATGGGGTCCACTTTTTAATTACTATTTAAATATTATATATTTTATTTGAATGTTTAAATCCCAAAATTATCAGGTTCATGAAGAAATATTTGTGTTACTATGCCTTACCTATTACGTCAAAATCACTTTTCAATTCATTCAATCTTGGATGTTCCTATTTTTTTTATTTTGCATGAAAAACCATTGTAACTCTTGTTTCGTATCAAAAACTATCTTTTTCTTCCAACAGGGGTACTCATACAGTTACTTAATCTGCTGAAGTTGCAACAAATCCCTGAGTTGTTTGATAATATTGCTGCAGTGGATCACCAGCTACACACACCCTCAAGTGTCCACAGGGAGTCAAAGAAGTATTGCATGGTTCTTGTAATAGGAACTGCTACAACCTTTATGTTCACCAGGGTGATTCAGTTTATCCCACAGGTCAGTGAATAGATTTATTTACTGTAAAGTATTTTACTGACAAGTTTCTGAGTCCATTTCTGCAAACCATCCTGTATTGCTGTCACTTAATTTGGAGGAATATTAAAACTCTAAAAAATCAAACGTCTTGGAAGTCTCGGCTGGAAAAATATCTCTTCATCTAGTGCACAAAATTCAAAACTGGAATCAATTTCCCCACAATTCAGTATAAAGTTTGTACTAAAAATGTGAACTATGGTTATGGTGAACATGCTGTAATGCATGCTTTACATCCAGATTTCGTAATGAATCACTAACCAGCATGTTGAGGATCACAATTGTTTGCCGGTATCAGCCCAACATGTGACACCATGAGCTCCAACATAGCCATTGCTGTTAGTGCATTACTGTAGGTCAGCCGACACTAGCTTAGGTAGCCAGTCACAGGCAGTTGGGTGACCACAGGCAGAGGTGGGTTGGGGTGGGCAAACAGGTATTATCTGGACGGTCAGTGAGGATGCCTGTAATGTACTGTGCTGGTTGAGGGCCCACTGGAATGGGAGTTGAGTGGCTTTTATATGTCAGTTTTTAAATTTATTATCTGCTCATAACACATAATTCTAGATGTGTGACATTGTAAAAAATGTAAAATTTTTTTTACATTTACAAATATTTTACAATATGCTATAATTACTATTCTTGTTTCTACTACAGAATTGTTCCTTACATTTTACTTGTATCAAATCCAAGTTAATCGAACAATGGAAAATCCAGGATGGAATGTAAAAATATTATGAAAAGGAAAGTTGCCACTCACCAAGTTGCCACTCACCATATAGCAGAGATGCTGAGTCGCAGAGTGGCACAACCAAAACACTGTCACAACTAAGCTTTTGGTCAACAAGACCTTTGTCAAAACACACACACACACACACACACACACACACACACACACACACACACACACACACACAGAAGCGCAAATCACACACACATACAAATGCAAATCACCCACACATGACTGAAGTCTCTGGCAGCTGAAGCCACACTGTGAGCAGCAGCAGCAGTGCATGAAGGGATTGGTAACTGGGTGGGGGTTAGGAGAGGGCTGGGGTGGGGAGGGGGAGGGATAGTAGGGTAGGGTTAGTTGACAGTGAAGTGCTGTTGGGGAGCACACAGGCACGAGGTGGAGAGAGGGTAGGGCAGCTAGATGCAGTCGGGAGGTTAGAATGGGGGAATTGGGTGGTGGGGGGTAGTGGAAAAGGAGATAAATAAAAAGACTAGGCATGTTGGTGGAATGAGGGCTGTGTAGCAATGGAATGGGAACAGGGAATGGGCTGTATGGATGAGAGCAATGACAAATGCAGATTGAGGCCAGGAGCTTTACTGGAACATAGGATATATTGCAGGGAGAGTTCCCACCTGCACAGTTCAGGAAAGTAGTGTTGGCAGGAAGGATCCATAGAGCACAGGTTTTGAAGAAGTCATTGAAATGAAGGATGTTGCGTTTGACAGTATGCTCAGCAACAGGGTGGTCCACTTGTTTCTTGGCTACAGTTTGTCCATTGTTATTTGTGCAGACAGACAGCTTATTGGTTGTCATGCCAACATAGAATGCAGCACAGTTGTTGTATCTCAGCTTGTGGATTAAATTACTGTCTTCACGGATAGTCCTGCCTTTGATGGGATAGGTGATGTTTGTGACCAGATTGGAGAAGATGGTTATGGGAGGGTGTATGGGATAGGTCTTGCTTCTAGGTCTATTATGGGGACATCAGCCATGAGATAATGGGTTATGAACAGGGGTTGTGTAGGGATGGATGAGTATATTGTGTAGGTTTGGTGGATGGTGGAATACCACTGTGGGAGGGGTGGGAAGGATAGTGGTCAGGACATTTCTCATTTCAGGGTACGATGAGATGTAGTCAGAATGCTGATGGAGAATGTGATTCAGTTTCTCCAGTCCTGGGTGGTACTGAGCTATGATGGGAGTACTCCACTGTGGCCAGATGGTGAGACTTTGGGAAGTGACGGGAGGCTGGAAAGATACGATATGGGAGATTTGTTTTCGAACAATGTTGGGAGGTTAATGATGGTCTGTGAAGACTTCACTGAGACCCTCAGTATATTTCAAAAGGGACCACTCGTCACTGCAGATGTGACGACCATGGGTGGCTAGGCTGTGTGGAAGGGACTTCTTGGAATGGAATGGGTGGCAGCTGTCGAAGTGGAGGTATTGTTTGTGGTTAGTAGGTTTGATTGGGACAGAAGTAGTGATGTAACTGTCTTTGATGTGGCACTCAATGTCTAGGAAGGTGGCTTGTTAAGTTGAGTAGGACCAGGTGAAGCACGTGGGGGAGAAGCTGTTAAGGATCTGGAGGAATGTGGATATGATGTACTCACCATCAATCCAGATTGCAGAGATGCCTTCAATGAATCTGTACCAGGTGAGGGGTTTAGGATTATGGGTGTTTAGGAAAGGTTCCTCTAGATAGCCCATGAATAGGTTGGCATACGATGGTATCGTGCAGGTACCCATAGCCTTAACCTGGATTTGATTGTAGGTAACGCCTTCTAAGGAGAAGTAATTGTGAGTGAGGGTATAGTTAGTCATGGCAACTGGGAAGGAGACTGTTGGTTTGGAATCCATTGAGCATAGGGATAGGGAGTGTTCAATAGTGGTAAGGTAATGGGCATTAGGGATTTAGTGTAAAGGGAGGTGGCATCAATAGTGACGAGCAGGGCACTGTGTGGTATTTCTGGAATCTGGTCCATTCTTTGCTTGGTTCCACTAGCTAACCTTTTTTTGTTGCCTCTGTTAATTCCTTTCTTCTACTATGTGTAGATTTCGTATAGCTTTCCTCAACTTGAGAAACTTTAACTTCAACCTTTTCATCAGGAGCCTTCAATTCTTGTTGCCACATTTCCTTTAGATCAGAAGCCTGGTTTTTTAAGTTAGTATAAATTTCAACTCTGAACTGTTTAAGCTCACCAGATAAATCATTAGTAGTACCACACTCTTGATCAATTTTCCTATTAATATCTTGCTTAAGACCCTCAGATAAATCTTTATTTGCTTCATTGATGCTAAGCATTAATGCTGCTAACATGTCATTTACACACTTTCCTGTTCAGTTTGCTTTATTGCAGCATACCAAGTTTGGCAATTGCCTCTCTTATTTACTGTTCATTTATGTCACCCTGGCTGTCAAATAAATCAGAATTACTAAAATCACCCTATCTGTTATGAAAAGAGCTGATACCCTCTCCCAAGTTACATCTGTTAAAACATTTTGCCACTGTTTCTCTCCCACCATTGTATGTAATTGCTGTAAGTTAGAAACAAAGACATCATTAATTTCTAATTCACCCACAATTCTCTGCTGTGTGGTACTTGTCTGACTAGCACTTCCATCAAACTGAATCACATCCTCTTCCTTCACAACCACAAAATTATCATTCCCTTCCATTTTGAAAAGTCTTTTGATACAAGAAAACACCATATTAACTAAACTGAACTTATCTCTATTTGACAACTGTTGTATCTGCATATTGAAACTGTAGTCTGTCTTCTGCCTTCAGCTATACTACTGCCAACATCATCAGTGCAGTTGTTGAGATAGCTTGTTCAACACTGTTCATTTTCACATTTATTCCAGACCACAGATCTCTTCTCTGCAGCTTTTTATACTTCCCAGCTGATGCACGATTTGCAGCAGCACAATGGATTGCAAAGTTCCACTCACCTCAAGCTCACACACATGCCTCCTTGAAGTTACTGAAGAGCAGTTCTCAGCCAGAAAGAGCTATAGAAAAAACAGCTGTACAAAAAATTGCTTTGTTGGTGGAAGTAATAGTTAAATGAAAGCATTTATGTGCATAAAATTTCAATCTATTACGATAACCTTGCATACACCAGTTACTACCAAGCTGTGCAAAGTCTGAAAAGTCCACACACACATATCATTCAAACCATAGTCAGTTTATGGTAATTATTAGTTATCCTTCACAGAAAGTTTACAAACAGATTGTTTCTTTTAGAATAGCTTGCTCAAATGTTGTTATTACCAGTCTAATGTAACAAAATGTTCGCATTCGAGAGTAAGCAACATGCCATGCAGAATTTAGCTATTTAAAATGTTACCAATTTCACACTGTGAATTAAAAATGTCACCAATTTCACACTGTGCATTAAATCTACCTCTTTTTCACAATTTCAGTAGCAAAATATCACGGTATTAATAATTTTCATTGGAGCAACTATCAGTAGGTCTGATGGCTAGGAGAGCCAAGCCCCGACTCTACTCCTCTCTATACTAAAGACATTTCTTGTTTCCAAAATACATATGAATATCCTAATTTCTGACTGGGAGAGAAACATCACAGCCAATCAGAAAGCAGCATCAAACTTGCACATATATACAGAATCAATCAAAATTTTTCACTGAATCAGAACAACAAATTAATATAAGTAAATTTTTAAAATCTGCAAATATAAAATTAGCTCTGTCTTAACAAAAATACTTTACCAAAATCATAATCTCATTTCCCCAGTACCATGAACTGATGAAATAGTTTAAAACGAATTTCCTGGTATGAACAACTAACACAAATGTCATTCTTGACCAGTTACTTCACTGTATAGTATAAAACATTATTTCGCATTCACACCTTCACTCACTCTTGTAACTAAAGACAATTATAGTAGTAATTAACAAACAATTTGAAAATTTAACAAACAGAACTGCAAATAAAAATGACAGTATTTTGTCTGCAGCTGAATGTCCCTCAGCTACTGACTGCTACCAGATCACTTGCAAACCATATCCAGTCAGGCATCTGACACCCCCTGTCCTGTGCGTGACTCGTACTGCAAACCCATTTACTACTGTTATGTGTGATCTTGATGTGCATAATGTAAGGTGCTATGACTCAAAGTTCTTGGAGAAAGGCACAGGTGACACCTGCCTGTACAAGAAGGGTAGTAGAAATGATCCACAAAACTACCATCCCATATCCTTGACAGAAATTTATTTGGTGTAGGGTCTTAGAAAATGTTCTGAGCTCAAACATAATGAGGTGTCTTGAACAGAAGGACCCCCTCAGTACCAACCAGCATGGATTTCAAAAATATCAATCACATGAAACCCATCTTGGACTTTTCTCACATGAGATACTGAAAGCTTTGGATCAAGACAACCAGGTAGATGCAGTATTTCTTGATTTCCAAAAACCATTTGACTCAATAGCACACCTACTCTTATTGTCAAAAGTACACTCATATGGGGTATCAAGTGTAACTTGGGACTGGATTGAGGACTTTTTGGGAGGGAGGATGCAACATGTTATCTTGGATGGAGAGTCATTATTAAATGTATAAGGGGCATTCAAATGAAACCTGGTCACTAGTGTAAAGTAACAGTAACGATTTTATTAACTCAAGGATGTAATTATACACAGTATACATACTCAAAAATAGTCGCCAAAACAGTTCACACATTTAGCCCATTGCAACACTAGCCATTCGATTGAAGATTTGATTTGATTTGATTTCTTTATTAATCTGTGAAACAATTTACATTGTATGGATTTTTTCAATGAATAATAGACAATTTAACAGTTTAAATTTGTTTCCTACACAATAGTTGACTGTGAAATTTTCTTATAATCTAATTTACATTTTTCAGTCTTATATAATTATTACTTCTCCACATAGTTTAACACAGAACTTTCAGATTTAAGTAACCTTTTTTAATTCAAGTACTCCATTACTGTACAGTAACTTTTATGTTGTAAAAAATTTTTTAGTTTTTCTTTGAAGGAGGAGATTGTCTCTATGTCTTTTATGTTTTGCGGTAATTTATTATATAATTTGATGGCATTGTACAGTAGACTCTGTTGCATTTTAACTTTATTTTTTCTATCCAGATGCAAATTATTGCAGTTCCTAGTTTTGTAATCATGTACAGAACCATTGTTAACATAGTATCCAATATTTTTTTTTAATGTACATAACATTCTGAAAAATATATTCACATGGGACAATTAAGATTTCCAGCATTTTAAAAAGTTCAAGGAAGTGAGCCATGCTGCCACTCTGGGTCGTTATACATACTGCTCTTTTCTGCAATTTGAATATAGCTTCGATATTTTCCCTGTTCACTCCCCAGAATATTATCCCATAACTAATAACAGAATGGATATACGCAAAGTATATTGATCTAATACATGAAATATCACATGCTGAAGTAAGAACTCTGAGGGCATAGCATGTTGTAGAGATTATGTTACAAAGTATTTTTACATGGTCTTCCCACTTCAACTAACTATCAACTTGCATGCCAAGAAATTTTGAGCTTTCCACCCATTGTATGGTTTCACTACCTAACTTCAGGTTATTATAATACGTTTTTTGTTTATGTAAAAATTGATAGCACTTGTTTTCTTAACATTAAGCATGAATTTTGTTGTTAGCTGTGCACTCATATACACTTTTTAGTGTTTCTTCAGCTTTCTCTTTTAGATCTACATGTGATGTGTCACTGAGAAGCACATTAGAGTCATCTGCAAACAATATTGTGTGCCCATGCTTTATACTTTGTGAGAAATCATCAGTATAAATTAGAAATAGTATTGGACCTAAGACACTACCCT
The DNA here is from genome assembly GCF_023864275.1 of Schistocerca cancellata. Lineage (NCBI taxonomy): Eukaryota > Metazoa > Arthropoda > Insecta > Orthoptera > Acrididae > Schistocerca > Schistocerca cancellata. Next base: position 604,732,017 of record NC_064632.1, on the reverse strand, counting down.
GTGGTACACCTATATTTATATGTTTGGGGTCAGAAAAATGTTTTCCATACAGTTGGAGTTACATGATAAATGTATTATTTCAGTCATCTGTATTTTATTTTCTAGATATGACTGGAACCATTTTTTTACAGTCCCCCTTATTCTCAGTTCATATAGCTTAACCCACAGTGTTTTGTGATCCACTGTGTCAAAAGCTTTGGTTAGATCAAGAAATATAGCTGTTGTATAGTTTCCTTTATCGAGTGCTTCGAGGATATATTTAGTGAGATATTCTGTTGCTGCTTCTGTGCCTTTCCCTGTTTGGAACCCAAACTGGTCCTTGGCTAGAAGGTTGTGCTTATTTAAGTAGCTCATAAGTCTATCTTTCACAGTAGTTTCTATTATTTTTGCTGTGCATGAGAGCAGTGAGAGTGGCCTATAATGTTCTATATTTCCTGTAACTCCTTTTTTGAAGAGAGGCAGTACTTTAGCATATTTTAAGTAGTCAGGAAGTAATCCTGCATGAATGGTTGGTTTATAATATTTAATAATGGTGATAACAGGCTCTCTATACAGTCTTTAATTAGAAAAATTGCAACTTCATCTAAACCAGCTGAATTTTTATTTTTCAGTTTGCAAACTACTTTGTAGACTTCTTCCTTTTTTTGTGGGCAGTAACACCATTGACCATGGTACACTTTTGTTTAGCTTTGTGATCTGAGGGACTTTTAGCAATTTTTGCTGTAATTTGGTACCTATACTGCTGAAATAATTATTTATATAGTTTGCCAAATATTTTGGATCTTTTATTAGAATCCCTTCGTTTTTTAATTTTATGTTTGACACATTCATCTTTTTGTTGCCAGTTTCTTGTTTTACAATCTTCCAGACTGCTTTGTTTTTGTTTTCAGCACTCAGCACCAGTTTGAAGTTGTGAGCCCTCTTAGCAGCACACAACACTTTCCTGTATGTTTGCCTATACCTTTTATAAAAGAGTGAGAAAGATGGATTTGTTTGACTGTGTTTGATAGAGCTGAGGTACTTCAGTGTTTGAGATGATTTTTTGAAACCTTTTGTCACCCATTTGCTTTTTTCAGCTGTTGAATAGATGTAACACTTTAAGAAAGATCTCTTCAAATTTTGGTTTGAATAATATCATGAAGGTCTTGAATTTATCATTTTCATCTACCTCTGAGTATATGGTTTCCCATGTTTCATCTGCTATTTGTTTAGCAAACTCCTCCTTGGAAAAATTTCGCCTTCGTTCTTGTGGCGGGCGCACCATTCAATAGTGCGATGGTCTGAACTACGGCACAGCTGACACAAGTAAGTGATGCCCTGCATTCACGAGTGCAGCTATACCGCTACACCAAATTTTGGCAATGGTGCGTCGCACACCGGACACACGGAACAAAGCAAGTAGACAGTGCGAGCTGGTCAACGCAATGCGACACACGTCTCCACTCCACCAACTTCGCCGTCACTGACCAGGAGCATCGAGTCTGCGCACCTCCCTCGCAAACACATATGTGCAGTCCGAAAAGCAGTCACTCATTTCACAGAGTGCACCCTTCTGTTTTGACAGTGCCTTCCTCCCTTCCTCGGACATCGCGGTGCTTCCACTTGCACCAGGAGCTGGACATTCGGCGACGCGGCCTTTGTCTCACTTGATCCTCACAGTCATGCCACAGCTCATCACTGGAGTGTATACCCTCCGGGATCTGTGATCAAGCTGTACCGCTAGGGCAACACACCTGTACAGATGAACGTTAATGATGCATTGCATTTGTAATGTAGTGTAAGACTTGGCAGTGGTTCCTGGGCGGCGTCTTGTGAGGCTTGCCAATTTGTTTCGCGTACCTCGACGGTGTCCTGGTGTATTCCGAGTCGCCCGAGCTCCACTGCCGCCACCTAATGACCGTCTTTCAGTGCCTGAGTGAAGCCGGCATCGTTATTAATCCAGCGAAATGCAAATTTGGTGTGACGGAAATCGAGTTCATTGGCCAATTAATTACCCCTACTGGGTCGATACCACTACCGGAGAAAGTGCGAGCGAAACTGAACATGCCACATCTGCAGACACACAAAGAATTACGCCGTTACCTCAGCATGTTGAACTTCTATCATCGACACCTCCCCAATGCTGCTGCCGTGCAATAGCTGTTGACTAAGGCGTTACACGGTCCTATCTCAAAGGGAAAGAACCCTGTGAATTGGACGGACGCAATGGAGCAGAGCTTCACGGACTCAAAATGAAATACAGCAGAAGTGACGCTGCTCGCTCACCCGGTCAATGACGCAGACTTGGCTGTAGCTGTGGGCACCAGCCAGGCTGTCATCGGTGCGGCGCTACAACAGTGTGTCGGCAGGAGATGGCAGCCCCTCGGTTTTAATCTCTAAAAACCTGTCCAAATTGCAACGCGCTTGGAGTGCTCTTGACCGAGAGTTGCTTGTGGTGTATGCGCCAGTGAAATACTTCTGACCATCTGTAGAAGCCCGACAATTCATAATTTTCACCGACCACAAACCGATTACCCACGCGTTCCAGAACAACCACAATAAGTGTTCACTGCGCCAACTCCAGCAATTGGAGTACGTGTCGCAATTCGCGACAGATATCTGACACATTTTGGAGATAGACAATATCGTCGCTGATTGTTTGTCCGTCATCTCACCCCCCTGTGAACTTTGAGGACGTCGCCCAAGTACAGGAGAGTGATGAAGAAGTGCACCGCTTCCGTCACGACACTTCCAGCGGCCTGAAACTTGAGCTGGTGCCTGTCCCTGGCTCTGCACGGAAGATTTGGTGTGACATCTCAACCGGCACACACCGACCATTCCTTCTGGAGAAATTTCGGCACAGTGCCTTCTACCGCATCCACGGGCTGTCACACCCCGGCACCAACACCACTGCGATGCTCATGGTTGTGCGTTTCGTCTGGCCTGGGCTTCGGAAGGACTGCCACAAACGGGAGCGCACTTGCACGGCATGTCAGCGTGCCAAAGTCGGGAGGCCCACCCACGCACCCGTGGGCACCTTCCCTGACACGAGACGCCGATTTGCGCACGTGCACATGTACCTCTTCGGCCCGCTTCCTCTCTCTCAAGGCAAGCGGTATCTGCTAACTATTGTGGACCGCTTGACTCGCTGGCCGGAAGCAACGCCTGTCGCAGACATCACGGCTGAGACCATCGCGACTGCATTAGTCGACACCTGGGTGACACGCTTCGGATGTCCCAGTCACGTGACAACTGACCGTGGCCACCAGTTCGACTGCGCATTGTTCACGCACATCGCCAGACTGTGTGGCATCAGGTTACACAGGACAACAAGCTACCATCTGGCGTCGAATGGCATGGTTGAATGGCTCCACAGGACTCTCAAAACCGCCCTAACTTGCCACGACACCTCGTGGCCAGAGGCACTCCCACTGGTGCTGCTCGGCCTGCGAGTAACGCCGAAGGAGGAGATCGATGCGTCACTTGTCGACCTCGTATACGGACAGTCTCTGACAATCCACTCCCACATGACACCGTGGCACCCACTCTGGCAGAACATCTGCACACTCACACAGCCGGCCTCCAAGCGCACGCACCGACGTGGCACGGCACCGGGAAGGTATTCGTGCACGCTGACCTGCAGCACTGCACACACGTCATGTTGCATACGGATACAGTACAGCCACCTCTCCGGCATCCCTACAGCAGACGACATCCCGTGATCGCCCGAGGAGGCAAAACGCTGGTCATCAAGTGCAACGGGAAGCCGTCTGCAGTGTCAGTCGACCACGTCAAGCCAGCTTACATCTTGCCCACTCCAACAGCCACGCATTTCTTCGATCCGGCTGAAGATCTGGTTACAGACGACACTCCCTCTGCCAGCGGTCAGATGGAGCACCCACCTGTAGCCACCAGTGAAGCACAGCTTCAGCCTGCTGTCATCGTGTCGCCACGTGGGCCTCCCACCACTCCACACAGGTGGCCGGCATGGCCGCCCGGACCACGCCCACCACAGGTGCACCAGTCGTCCCCACCACAGCCACCAGTGGACTACGTAATGCACGCCGGCCACTACATCCGATTCAAACGGCTGTGCTGCGTCACCAATGTGCTGCGCCACCCAAAACAGCAGGCATGCACCCGAGTCGCCGAACGCCGTCAGAATCCGGCGTCCATGAGCCGCCATTCAATGTAGAGATCCAGCTGCAGTTGCCCACGCCCTCGGCCGATACCTCTGGTCGAGCCCCAGACAATGCCTCCCGTGTCCATTGCAGCTCCTGGACCCGCGTTCGCGTCCCTCTGCCTCCACCACTTTGGGCATTGAGGCCGATTCGGCGCTGCTGTCAAGCTCCGGATATCGCACTCCACACTGTCCCCCTTGTCCGTCACAGCTCCCGGACCTTCGTTTTAGTCCCGATGGTACTGCACTCGCTCATATTCTCCGGACCTCCATTGTCTCGAGTGTTGAAGTTGGTCCGAATGCTGCACTGTGTTCCCACAACTGAGTCACTCAGTGAACTTGTGGAACGTTGTAATGTATGAACACTTGGACTTACCACTCTGAACAATGTAAATAGTGAACTTTTTCTGTAGCTCTTGTGGATGCTCGGCGTTGTTATTGAGATGTCAGTGCCTTTGAGACGTCATACCAAATGACCTGCATGCTACAGACAGTTCTAGCCAGAACTTCACGCTGCTGTCACTAGCCGACCACGCAAGGACACGCCCACCACAAGCTTGCCGGTCCAGCGCACTTGTGTCACGGGCTGCCACCCTTCCAATGCTGACCGACCCCTGCCAACGCTGCTGCACTGTCATCACACAGTGCACGAACTTTAAACACACGTGCGCCACAGAAGTATTGCCAGGTTTTAGCAGCTATTGAGCTCCGCTCTCCGAGGGGGATCTGTGTGGTGGCCGCACCATTCAAATGTGTGAAGGGCTGAACTACAGCACAGCCGACACAAGTAAGCAATGCCCAGCATTCATAAGTGCAGCTATACCGCTACGCCGAATTTTGGCAACGGTGCATCGTGCACCGGACACATGGAACAAAGCCAGTACACAGTGTGAGCTGGTCAACGCAATGGGACACACATCTCCACTCCACTGACTTTGCCGTCACTGACCACGTGCGTTGAGTCAGCGTGACTCCCCCAGAAACATGTACACGCAGTCTCAAACGCAGTCACTCATTTTGCGGAGTGCACCCTTCTGTTTGACAGTGCCTTCCTCCCTTCTGCCGATATCACGGTGCTTCCGCTGGCGCCAGGAGCTGGATATTCGGCGACATGGCCTTTGTCTCACTCGGTCCACACGGTCGCACCACGGTGATCACTGGAGTGTATACGCTCAAGGATCTGTGATCGAGCCATACTCCTAGGGCAAAATGCCTGTACGGACAAACGTTAATGATGCATTGAATTTGTAATGTAGTGTAAGACTTCTGAAGAATAAATGTGTCAAAACCAAAACTGCTCTAGCCATTCTGTCACCAAGCCTCTCCCTTGAACATAGTGCATGGGCATGGCAATAAAGCCGGTTCACTACACATTAATGACCGTAAGCGGTGATACCACCCGTCTCCGCTTCATTCTTCCTGTAGTAATTTTTATATTTATAATTTTACCAGCATGTTCAGATAATCCTAGCTCAACAACATCTACACTACACTTTTCTTTATCTAAATCTGTTAAAACCTGAGCAATAGCTGTCTTTGAATGGTTTGTTATTCTTGTTGCACTGTTAACCCGTGGCACTAAATTGAAACTTTGAGTGACACTTATTAATGATTCCCAGGTAGGATCTGGATTCAGTTTGTCTATATTTAGGTCTCCATATATGAAAATGTTACTCTTTGGAGTGGATATTGCAGTAAACACCAGACAGATCGCGGGAGGCGCACATCGGCACGGCGCGTCACGGACGGTAGTTGCCGCAAGTAGAGTCCCGTCTACCAGAGGGCACGCGAGAATTTGGATGCGACCTCTGCCGGCATATCAACAACAACTCAGGCAGCATGGGCCGTGCCCAGTCAGTTAACATTGGGCCTGCCTAGGACACAGTCCCGGTCTACGCAAAGTGAAGGGCGACGTAAACGTGAACAGTGTTACTACACATTTTGGCGATGAGTAGGGTCGTTCTTTCGCATGTTGCGTCGTTGTTCCAGTTGCGCAGCTTCTCCACGGCATGGAGGATTTAGTGCGGGTTTTGGTTGAGCAGCAGACGGAGCTCATGGCCACCACAAAACAAGTGCTTCCGGCGTTGCTCTCCACGCCGTCTGCTCCAGCGCTGTTCCCTCCTCCCTTTCCCCCGTATGACGAGACGGTGGAGGATTGGGACGCGTTTGAACATCGCCTTCGGCAGCATTTCCAGGCGTTTCATGTTGCCGATGCGGAGGTATGTCGTGCTCTCTTCTTGTCTCGGATATCTCCCTCGCTGTATCAAGTTTTGCGGCAGCTAGCGCCGTTGCAGGAACTCTCGTCCTTGTCGTTTGATGCATTGTGTTCATTGCTGTCTTCATATTATCGCCGCCGCACGCATGTTGTGGCGGCTAGGGTCGAGTTCTATCAATGCAAGAAACAGCCCCATCAGTCTTACCGGGCGTGGGCCGCTACCCTGCACGGTCTTAGTCGCAAGTGTCATTTTGTCACGGAGCAGTCGCGAGACTCGTATGCCCACATTATGGTGCGCGACGTCATTGTTCGTTCGGCCACGGATAGGGAGGTCCGGCAACAGGCCCTGCAGTTGGAAGACCCTTCCCTCGAGGAAGTCCTGTCCACTGCTCAATTGTATGAAGTCTCTCACGCCGCAGGTCAACAGTTGGAAGCATGGTGCAACGTCGCGGCGCCGCATCCGCGTCCACTGTGTCCGGGGTGGACGACGTGCGAGCGGTACAATCCGGCCGTTACAGCCGCTCCCGCACGGCGCGTAAACAGAATTCCAGCCACCGGCCCCTGTTGCCGTCCTGTGTGTCATGCTATATACATCACCATCGGTCAGAGTGCCCCCAGCGTTGGGCCGTTTGTCGCAAATGTAATAAAAAAGGTCACATTGCTAAAGTTTGCCGCTCAGCCTCAAAAGAATTGAAGGAAGCAGGTACAGAGGACATGGACGTTGACATTCAGGAAGTTTCATCGGGCCAGGCTCCCGATGCATCGGCACGCAAACTCTTTATCGAGGTGTCGGTTCGCTCACGCTGGTTACAACTGCAAGTAGATACGGGCGCAGCAGTTTTGTTGTTGAATGCACAAACTTATTTCGACCTTGGAAAGCCCCCGTTGGCGCCAGTTTACTGGCGTCTATGTGGTTATGGTAAACAGTTCATTCCCCTACTGGGTCAATTCACTACCGACATGACTTACAAATCAGTCACTCAGCCTATTACTTTTATTGTTGTCAGTGATGCAAGCTCCGCTAACCTTTTTGGCCTTGATGCCTTTCAAGATTTCGGTTTGTCTATCGCTGACACCATACAGTTGGTCTCCGAAGACGTTCCCTATCACTCATTGGAATCTTTGATCTCAGACTTTCCAGATATCTTCGAGGAGGGCCTGGGGCGTGTTTCAGATTTTGAAGCTCACTTAACGTTGAAGGTGTCGGCTCGCCTGCGTTTTCTACGCGCGAGGCAGATCCCCTTGGCTCTCTGCCCTCAGGTAAAGGAAGAGCTAGACCGGCTGACAGCCCTAGGGGTCGTTCTTCCCATTTCTTCCAGTGAGTGGGCTTCGCCCCTCGTTATTGTAAGGAAGCCCTCGGGAAAATTACGTCTTTGTGGCGATTTCAAGGCCACCATTAATTCCCAATTGGTGGTGGACACCTATCCTTTGCCTCGTGCTGATGAACTGTTCTCTGCCGTGGTGGGAGGCCAATATTTTTCGAAAATCGATCTTTCGGAGGCTTAACATCAGATATTACTTGATGAGGACTCCAAATGGCTGGCAGTCGTCAACACCCCGTTTGGCCTTTACCAACACCAGCGGTTGGCCTTCGGAATATCCAGTGCCCCGGCGATATTCCAGCATTATCTTGAGCACGTCATGTCGACAATCCCTCATTGTATTAATTACCTGGATGACATAATTGTCACAGGCCGCAGCACAAAGGAACACTTGCACTACCTTCACACCCTCTTTCTCAAATTCAGGTCTGTGGTCTTGCGTTGCAACCTGCATAAGTCAAACTTCTTCCAACCGTCCATTGAGTATGTGGGCTACACCATCTCTCGGCATGGCATCCAGCCACGAGGAAGTTTGACCCAAGGTGTCGTCAACCTTCCTCGTCCCGCTTCACTGAAAGAGTTACAAGCTTTTTTAGGCAAGATAGCCTATTACCACTGGTTCATTCCCAGGGCTTCCACCATAGCCCGCACCCTGTACTGCCTTCTGAGCAAGGGTGTTTTGTTTGGTCGCCTGCATGCGAACGAGCATTCACCTCGTTGAAGTACCTCCTCACGTCAGTGCCTTGTTTGGCTACTTTTGACCCTCATAAGTCGTTGGTCCTGGCTACAGATGCTTCGCAGTATGGGGTGGGGGTGGTCCTGGCCGATCGCAACGAAGACGGTTCCGAGCAACCACTGGCGTTTGCGTCTAAAACTCTTAGTCCTACGCAAGCCCATTACTCCCAGGTGGAAAAAGAGGCTTTGGCCATTGTCTACGCTGTTACCAAGTTTCACCCTTTCTTGTATGCCACGAAGTTTCAGTTAATCACTGACCATAAGCCGTTAATATTGTTATTTGGCCCCGCCTCTCAGATTCCGGATAGGGCAGCCCACAGACTACAGCGCTGGGCCTTGTTCCTCTCTAAGTACCATTATGACATTCATTTTTGCCCTACCATACAGCACGTCAACGCCGACGCTCTTTCCCGTCTTCTGGTGGGCCCGGATCCTATGTTCGATCGAGAGGAGATTATGTGTTTTCATTTGGATGTGGTGTCCTGCCAAGTGGTTGATGGCTTCCCGATCACTAGTTCTCGAGTCGCCAGGGAAACGGCAGCTGACCTGGTTCTCCGGCAAGTAGTTCGCCTCATTCAGCAGGGGTGGTCATCCCGCTCTCCAGGCCGGGCTTCAGACCCTCTTCGTAATTATTTTATTCTAAGAGACTGCCTCTCGGTCTTGGAAGGAGTTCTCCTTCTGGCTACCGATGATACAGCTCCTCGCGTGGTTGTTCCAGCAAGTTTATGAAGGGAGGTCCTCACGTTATTACATGAGGGGCACTGTGGTGTTTCCCATACTAAAACCTAGGCTCGCAGACATGTGTACTGGCCCGGTATTGACAGAGAAATTGAGCACTTGGTGGCCACCTGTTCCCAGTGTGCGAGCCAACAGGCCTCTCCCAGGGCAGCATTCTCTTCAGGGCCGCCGGCCACCCAAGCATGGGAATGTGTTCACATCGATTTTGCGGGCCTGTTTTTCAATGGCTTTTGGCTCATTGCCATTGATGCTTATTCCCGATTCCCATATGTGGTTCGCTGCTCCTCAACCACTTCAGAAGTTGCAATCCAGGCACTAGCCAAAATCTTTTCTGTGGAAGGTCTGCCAATCACCCTGGTCTCGGTATTCGGCATGTTTGCTCTCCCCCCTTCCATCCACATTCGAATGGGGAAGCCGAGCGCATGGTGTGCACATTTAAGATGCAGATGAAAAAGTATGTGCACAAATTTCCTGCGGAGGAAGCATTGACGTTTTTCCTGACGGCATACCGGACCACACCAATGGGAGAACGCAGCCCCACAGAGCTCCTCCATGGGCGCCAACCTAGGACTCCGCTGCACCTCCTCCTGCCTGGTCCTCGCCAGTCTTTGCAACATGGAGTACCTGGCTTTCCACTGGGTATGTCGGTCTGGGACGTGGGTTTGGTCGCAATCCACGTTGGATACCGGCGGTGGTCCTGCGCTGAAATGGCCGCCGGCTCTATACCTTGCAGGTGGGGAACTGGGTGGTACGTCGTCACCAAATTCAGCTACGTCCACGTTTGGGCACCCACCCTCAGACCTCTTGGACACCGGCTTCCCCATTGCCGGCACCCGTGTTGGTTTCTCAGGGGACGTTACCGCTTCTCCCTGCTGTGACTCGGCCGCACTGCGATGGTTCTCAGCCTTGGCAGCCTCCAGTAGCTCCAGCACCAGCATCACCATCGTTCAAGATGCCCCAGCGAGAGCCGGTCCCCCTCGCAGGCCTGGTTTCTCAGGAGGCTGGTTCACCTGTGGTCGTCCCTTCCCCATCGTCCCCACCACGGGGTCTTGCCACTCCCGAGGTGGAACAGGATCCAGAGTTCGACAGCTTGTCGCCCGTTCTGTCCCGGGCTCCGGTGGTGGGATGATGGGGGCCTCTTCGTGTGGGTCACTTCCAGCCGTATTTGAAGGTTCCGGCTCGAGGGTTGGCAGATCCCCTCGACTCTGGCCTTCCGATGGATGTGGAGGTCATCGCTCCTGCCTGACACTCCACCTTCTGATGCAGCGGATCACAGTGGCTTTACCCCCCGAAGAAGGAGGAGTGCAGTAGCCACCAGACAGATCGCGGGAGGCGCACATCGGCACGGCGCGTCACGGACGGTAGTTGCCGCAAGTAGAGTCCCATCCACCAGAGGGCATGCGAGAATTCGGACGTGACCTCTGTCGGTGTAACAAAAACAACAACTCAGGCAGCACGGGCCCTGCCCTGTCAGTTAACATCGGGCCTGCCTAGGACTCAGTCCCGGTCTATGCTAAGTGAAGTGCTACGTAAACGTGAACAGTGTTACTACAGATATCATATCAAGTACTTGATTTAGTTTAGACAAAAACTTATTTATGTGTCCAATAGGAGACCTGTATAAACACAAAATAGTTAATTTTCTACATCTGTACTGGTCTCTAAATTCTATTGCTGAAAACTCAAAATGTTTGTCTTCACTGATTTCACATAAATCACTTCCGACATTATATGGATAATTTTGTTTAAGATAAATACTACAACCTCCACACTTCATAGAACATCTACTGTATGCACATGCCAAAATGTAAGATTTTAAGACTACTGGATCGATTTCCACTTCATTGCGCCATTGCTCTGTTTTACAAACAACTGAGCTGTTTATAGTCTCCAGCTTGACTTCTAGCTGTTGGACTTTATTTCTTAAACTTTTGATATTTTGGTGAACAATTGTGAAATTATTATTACTGTATTTAGCATTGTCACTTGTCATGTCTTTTTGTCCTTGTGGATTACTTCAAGTACCATACCTCATTATTTTGTTTACATTCACATTTTTTATTTTCAAAAGGTATCCTTGGAACATCACGCCTTTCAGAACATGTCAGTTTCCCTTATTTTTAATAATTTGACATATGTCCGTGAGCATTTTACTAAAGGTCACTGTGCCTAGTCTATCCAAATGCAAGCCATCCCTGCCCAGACATTCGTCACTCAGAATTTTGTTAGGGTCAACGAAAAAATCGCACTGTTCTCTGAAGGTGCAGTTTATATTGTTTTTATGTGTTACTCACTGATCTTCTATGTAGGATTCCACTGATTACGATTCTGGGGCTTGTAAACAATTTTTTCACCTAATGAACTACATTTCTTGTATCGTTTATGATTTCTTCTTCACTGCTGCTTCGAATAGAGTTTATCCCAACATGGATTATCACACCTCTGAAGTTTGTCATCATATCGCTACTATTCCTAAAGTTAGTCTGTTTTGTGTACATAATATTTTTAAAATGCTTATTAATTTGTTGTGGTCAAATGCCAGGGGGAACATTGACGTCACAGTTCAGAACTACTACATTTTTTAATATGGTGTCGCCAATTGTGAGAAATTCATTTTTGTCTTCCTGTTTAGATGAATCACATTCACGTTTCTTGTTCTTCATGTATGTCACTGTTTTCCAGCTATATTTGTTTACAGCTTCACCACAGGATTCGTTTTGTGCATCCTTTATTTCTGAAGTTCACACACAAGAATCGTCACAGTTTTTACTTTTGTTTGACAAAGGATTTCCACATACACAGTATGGTGATTCACTTACTAGTTTAGCATTTGCATCTTTTAGTGATTTAATTTCTTTTTTGAGACCACCAATATCACTTTGTAACAATTTTATTATTTCATCTTTCGACTTTATTGTACTTACAAGATCTATTGTTTCACACTTCAGACAGTCAAAGCAAGTCCAGGGAGAGTCGTCACTTATGTATTTTATGTTCACTTTTGCGCACTTTTCATGTAGACAATATTTGCACTTAGCACATAAAATGCCTTTTATAACACGCTTTTTGCACTACTTGCACAATGAACTGATGTTTCTTTCCTTTTTGTAAGAGAACGATGTGTCACTGCACTGTTCAGTCGGTGCCATCTTGCATCTAAGCTAGTAGGCTGCTGTCAGATACAGGCCTGGACCCTGTCACATACTTTGTCCATGTCTGCAAATAGCTTGTTTTTGAGGTCCAAACACATAAAACTCACTCGGTGAAAGGTTGGGGCTGTACAGCAGATGTTCCAGCATTTCCTACCGAAACTGCTGCAATGTCATCTTCACCACATTGTCTTACGAGTGTGGACACTATCATGCAGGGGGACAGTGCCATTGGACAACACGCCACGGTGTTTCAACTTGATGCTTCGTCTAAGGTTCTGTAAAATGGCTCGATAATGCTGGGCATTGATGCTGGTTCCCCATTTCAAGAACTCGTAGGTGGTGGCCCTAGTGGTTGAAAACGACATCATGACCTTACCAGAACTAGTGTGCACAGACTTGTGGTGAAGTTGCATGTTTCCACTGCTTGCTCTGATGCTTTCTTTCCAGTTCACCTGTGACAATGTGTGGCAGAAAGCCATATTGCTCCTCATGATAATGTTTCAGATGACTCAAAGATAGCGCCATTTAGGTGTTTCACTTTTCGGTGGTCAGAAACCCACTGCACACAGTTTTTGAAAGTTCATGTGTTGATGCATTATGGTGTGGGTGGTGCCATGCTAATACCCAATAACCAATGAATCTCATCCACAATGATTCTGGGATTGTCAAAGACTAAAGCATTTGCTTCTGCAATCATTTCCAGTGTGATGACACAATGAGCCTTTCTAGGATGAGCATCATCTTCCAGTGACTCACGCCCCTCAAGGAATTATTTGTGCCATTCTACAACACTTGAATGACTCAGACTGTACTCACCACACACAGCCTTCATCCAACAGTACATTTTGTGGCCTCCAACTCCCTCTGCTGCCAAAAGTCGAATCACTCCTCATTGTTCCTGCTTACTCACCTGCATGTCCAGTAGTGGATGATAACTTGTGTGACCACCTTCTCTTTGGTATGAAACCATACTGGCACTATGCAACATCAGATGGTGTGCACGCGTCAGTCTCTCTACCAATAGATGGCGCCACCATGCCCACAGTTACATGGTGCCACCTTACGTGCAAGGCAAAGGTAGACGCACTGACCAGATTTCATTTGAATGAACCTCATAAAAATAATTTTGAGTGTGCCCCATGGAAGTGTTCATGTTGTATATTAATTACTGGCCTTTTGTTACCTTGATCAAAATGCAGATAGCTAATCCCAATTGCTATTCTAACATTTTTGATGACTAAGAGTGTGTGAAGTGTATGTGCAAACTTCCCACTTCTCTTATATGAGTTGACTTACTTGGTGCATACAGCCGATCTTCTTCTCTGGACAGCCGGCTTCTGCAGTCTCTGTAAACTTCTTCTCTGAAGAATGATTTTAGTTACAGGAACCTTAAAGACTCTCTCACCACTTGCAAAATAAATTGGTACTCGAAAAATACTTTTTGATAACTGTCGGTATATTTGAGCTTCATAAGAACAAAATTCACACTTCTCACACAAACATTAAACTTATCATAAGTAACTCATATTGCCCCACATTAGAAACAGATTTAAGTCCATTTAGAAAAGAGTTGGCTTAACAACCACGTCTTTACTGCAAACGTATTGTAAAATATGCCTTGCCTCCAGAAAGGCCAAGGTAAGAGAGTTTTTTCACAATTCAGAATCTCAGTTGTTCTTTTGTCACTAACAGCAGTCACAATTGCAAACAGCACAGAATAACACAGAAGTTCCTTGGTTCTTCTGTGTGCTTTCACTATGACTTCCATGGATTGCCTGACAAGTATTTGTCAGTGACGTTCAATCGCACGTCAACATTTTCCTCACAACTGATTTCACACCTGCACACACAGATGGGTGACGTGCAGTAGATACACTTCCTTTATCTCACTCACATCTAAAATATTGTGTGCTTGAGACGGTGGAAAGCCGAGCGGTTCCAGAATTTATGCGGAAATTCTCAAAACACTACATATCCCCCCCTCAGATCGGACAAGCGATATCTTATGCATAATCATTACATACATAACATCAATCACAACAACATTTCATATCTTAACAATATACTTTTCTCATACATGTTTCTACACACATCTTTTGCTTCAACCACAATCTTTTTTTTCTCTAGAACAGTCTTTAGCTGAGCATTCCTTTATTCTGTTCTTATTCCACCAAGACATCAAGACCTGAACATTTTTTTTGTGTTTTTAGTCATGTTTTATAATTTTGAAGAATTGTGAGGACTCTTTCCTTTTTTCCAATCGTAAACTGCAGGTGTTCATGATACTTGAGTATTCTATTATTTCTATCCTTTGTACTACCTTTTGTTTAGTATGTAGTAGCTTCATTATCTGTTTTAGTTTGGAGAAATTCTGGGCGAAATGAAAGTGTTCTTTTTGACACTCATGAACTTACATAAAATGTAATAATGCTCTTTGTGTCTAGAATTCGAACTTTCCAGAATAATCCCTACAAAATTTTGTGACTTTTTACCCGTTTCTGTCCCTTTCCACTAGGATCAGTACCTATCCCTTACTTGTGGGTTGACAATATGAGAGCTTTTGTCTTTCCGTTTTGGTAGGTATGCCCCTTTATAAAACATTCCTATTTTTTCAGGCCACAAGTCATCCTATCTCCAAGTAGGTATGCCTGCTCCATATACTTAGCAAATGCCGGGTACACCTCCCTTATCCTGTCTGAGTACGCCTCATGGTTCATTACCCCAGTATACATTCCTATATATACTATAATTAGGTATTTTCTGGTAAAGTTATAAATCTGCTCTACACTTTGCATATACTTCTTAATACTTCATCTAATCCCTAGAGTCCTCCTCTACTTATCAACTTCTATACTTCCAGTAGAAACCATGTCTGTATACACTATGCAGTACATAACATGCTTACTTAGGCTATTCGAGTCCCACTATCCTACAATTCATCATTTTATCAGAGTATTTATTATAATGACATTTCTTAGATGACTACGATGACCAA
Source organism: Schistocerca cancellata (assembly GCF_023864275.1). Classification (NCBI taxonomy): domain Eukaryota; kingdom Metazoa; phylum Arthropoda; class Insecta; order Orthoptera; family Acrididae; genus Schistocerca; species Schistocerca cancellata. Next base: position 604,716,701 of record NC_064632.1, on the reverse strand, counting down.
TTCCACTCTTGCTTGCATTTTTTCCTTCATCCATGCCTCCTTCTTATGTATACTCGATGTAAAATTGGCAATGTAGAACCGTTATAGTTTTCATATATGTATGTGTGTGCATGTTTCCCTGTGTACACATATCTTTTCCCCTACAACACCTGGCAGTTCTCACATCATGGTAAGTTTCTAATCTGTGTTTAAATGTCTTATTGTGTGTATGTGGATGTGTGTTTGTGTAGTCTGATTCTTCAGTCTTCTTATCGAAAGGTAAGATGTAGGTTATTAGAAACCATGGAAAGTAGGAAGGTCTTCTGCAATAGAAGTATGTGAGTATGGAAAAGGGGAAAAGATAGGTCTTCAAATGAGAAGTAAGAAAGGAAATAAATAGAAATGGTTGCTAAGACTGAAGAAGAGAAAGAAGATAGCTCCAAAGACAGGAAACCTTTCCCACTCCCCCTTCCCCAGCATCCCTACCTCACAGGTGCTCGAGTGAGACACCGGAGGAGGTTTGGTGTAAAATCATCTCCTACAGAATGGATATTCTCACCTTCACCCGTGAGGTGAACCCTATGGAAACAGAAAATGATGAAGAATCAGGCACACCTGTTTTTGTGGGTTGTTTGAAAGGTGTGATGTGTGTTTTTTGTTAGTCATGGTTTATGTGTTCTCATAAATCATGCTTTTATCCATGATACCCACCCCTTTCAGAACTGATATAAACCCTCCCATCTACATCACATCTTATAAAAGGTATAAAATATTTTATACAAAGTAGAAAATCTATGTACTATGTTATCACAGTTGTTTAATTAGTCATCCAATACTATATTTTCTGCTAACTTAATATTTCCTTCAGTTCACTAAGAAAAATATGCATCAAGAAGTATAAATTAGAACTCTGGTCCAATTATATTACATTCAGTATGAGAATAGTATTCTCATGAATTCAGGAATTATTTTGAAAGTTATGCACCAGGACACAGTTCTCCATATTTACCCAGAAATATGTGACAAATAAAGGGATTACCAGGCATCTTTCAAGAAAACCAGTGTTGGAGTCATTGTAATGACACCTTATATCAACAAAACATACAAAATTGATGACGTTGATTTTAGCAAGACCTCTACACACAGGTTCGCAAAGAAACTAGTGAAGAGATTATATACGAAGACCATTTCAAGCAAAAATATGACCTAATTATACGTGGAGACCATGCCAATAGTAACCTAGGGAGAGAAGAGCTGACCAAGTGGACTTAATGTATCTTGTCCCAAAGCTGTGCCAAATGATGGGGATCGGAGACAACATGTGTACTAATTTCCACCTTATGCTGCAGCTGAGCAAAATCGGGATAAGTCCAAACTGGGGACAGGTAGGTGTGAATGCACTGTGCAAATCCATACCTCATGCATGCTCTTGCAAGGTACATAAGAGTAGTACCGGAAGCACATATGCAGAAGCTTCTTTAGTCCCCTGAGAGATTATATAGGGAGCCAGAGGTTGTTAGTAGTCTGACTGAATGGAACAAGGAAATCCCCCACCAGGAACCATTGGGGATGACGTAATCACAAATGCCATTTAGTACGATTTTTTCCCCCCATAGTATGTCTGAGTGTGGGATAGTGGAATAGTTCAAGATTTTGAAGGAATTCAATACATGAAAAATATTATAGAAGAAACACTGAGAACAACCCAGGATCCAATGGTCGTCACTCCGCCTGTTAACTCAGAATGTTAACGTCCCTGGGGGATATATAACTGTACATCCATTACATTATACTTTCCCTTTTCTGACTCAGTTGTAGGATCCACTAAAAATAATGTCTTGGGATGGATTACTGTTTGTACTTGGTATGGTCCTTCATGTTTTTGGAAAAAAATATGAGTCTATTTCCTTAGTGTCAAGTTTTGAAGATGTTGTTTTATGAGAACTAGGTCATCAACTTAGTATTGAGGTTCCACAGCCTTTTCATTACATTTACTTACTTTTTGTTGTGCCTTTTCAACTAAGTTCTTAGACACTATTTCCTGATTTAATTTGTAATCAACAATAGGTTGTTCTAGACAATTAAAACATTTACTCAGAGGTTCTCCTACAAAGGGTTTGCCTATTAATTCTAATGGTGTCAACCCAGTCAATAAATGTTGTAATTCATTTAGAATAAATTAAAAATCTTTAATTTTCATTGCCCATAAAGTATGTTTTTCATGGCATTATTTACAGTATGGTTTTCCAAGTTCCTTCATTATTCGTTCACACATATTTGAGGATGGGCTATAGTTGGATATTAGCACTTGATGAATACCTTCCCATGCTGGAAATTCTTTAAATTTTTTATGCATGAATTGTGGGCCATTATCCGTAAGAAACCGTTTTGGCTTACATACTTCCAGAAAGTATTGTTGTAAACAGTGTATAACTGTCTGCATATTGGCTCTTTTGATTGGATATAGTTTATCATATTTTGACCAACACTCTATGATGACCAAAATGTATGACACTCCTTCCTTTCCTTTTGGAACTGGTCCTAAAAAATCTGCTCCTGTGAGATCATGAAATGACTTAGGAATAACCAGATACTTTTTGTTCTTCATATGAGTATTATTCTCTTTCACTTTCTGGCAAATTTCACAAGTTCTTATCAAAGATGCTAGTTTATGCCCTATATCCTTAAAATAATAAAACTTAATCATATGGGCTATACACTTTTTTATTCCAAAGTGTCCATATCCTGTATGAACATACCACACAAGTGCATCTTCCATTACTTTTGGAATGTATAAGCGCCATTGTTGCGATGTTACACTGTCTCTCCAAAACAAATTATGACCTATAATTTTCCATTTTCCTACTTGATTAGGAGGTAAGGGATTCTGGATACACATAGAAAACATTTCTGTAAAATAGGGATCATAATGGATATTTTCTGTTGCTCTTTGAGCCATCTCTTTTACCCTGATATTCGAATAGTCTACTGACATAAAATTAATTGCAAAAATAGTGCCGGGTCCTTCCATACATTTTAATTCTTCCATTCCTATTGGTAGCCTAGACAAAGTATCTGGTACAATATTCACAGAACCTTTTACATATTGTATTCGCATATCATATTCCTGTAGGAATAGCATCCATCACATTAACCTACTGTGCAACAATTGACTACTCATTAGAAAGGATAGAGCTTGTTGATCACCATAAACATGGATTTCTGATCCCCATACCAGTGTTTGAAATTTCTGAATACTCCATACAATTGCCAAAAGCTCTTTTTTGGTAGCTGTTTAATTGAACTCATGCTTATTTAGACCATGGCTAGCAAAAGCTATGGTTTGGTATTCTACATTATTTAGATTCCACACTCCTTGGAATAATTCTGCAGCAATACCATAATTGGATGCATCTGTTGACAATTTAAATGGTTTGCCCATAACTGGATGGTGTAATACCGGTGATTCAACAAGTGCTCTTTTGACGTTTTCAAACACATCATTTACCTCTTGATCCCAAACCCACGGTATTCCCTTTCTTAATAAACATAAAATTCTTGTGTTGTTTAGTTCTTGCCCTCGTATGTACCATCTGTAATACCCGGCCATACCTATAAATCCCTTTAACTGTCTTACATTTCTAGAGTGTGGACATTCTATAATAGCTTTGATGCATTCAGGGTCCAGTCTAATTCCCTTAAGCTCTTGGCATGTGAAATACGATTTAGATAGCTTTGTCATTATACCTTTCTCTTTAAATCTTTTAAAAGTCTTACTCAAGGTTCAACAATGTTCTTCTGAGGTATCTGATATTATTAAGATATCATCTACATATATTATCAAATCCTTTAGCAGATCTCACCCTAGTGCTTCATGTAATGCACATATGAATATGGACACTGAGATATTTAGTCCAAATGGGAGCACATTAAAATGATATGATATACTATCAAACAAAAATGCTGTGAATTTTTTGGATTCCAAGTGTAATTTTATTTTCCAATATCCCGTAATCAAATCCATTGTGCTAAAGAACCTTACTTTTTCAAATTTGGACAACAATTCATCGATGTTAATCAGTCTGTCTCTTTCCGTCTCTATATGTCTACTCAATGTACAAGCATCTAATACTAATCATACTCTGCCTGTAGCTTTCTTTACCATGATCAAAGGATTATTCATTAACTATATTAAAATTCAGCCTTCAGTTGCATAAGCAAAGAAACTTTACCTAGGTTTCTACCATAATAATGTAGCCTTCTTCAGAAATGTCACAACATAAAATTAAAAATTAAAACATGCCATATATTGGCCTTATCTGGCCACCTGTCTGGCCCATTTGTGTGGCCTATCAGCAAAACATGATTAGAAGTGATTAGAAGTGATGCAGTCTTATGACTATGTACTGTAGTACTAACATTTTAAGTTTGACAAGGCCAATATCTGGCATGTTTTAATTTTAATTTTATTTTGTGACATTTATGAAGAAGTCTACATTATTATAGCCAAAACCTAGGTAAAGTTTCTTTGCTTGTGCAACTGGAGACTGAAATTTAATATAATTACATTTTACAGTTGCTGACTCTGCTGCACCATGCTAAAAATATTCAGATTATTCATTACACTAGAACTCTGCTCTATAATAATATGGCTTGCAAAAAATGGAGTGTCATCTTTGATTTTGAACTTACACATGTAGTTGCTGATGTTACCTGGATGACCGGAAAACACTATTTCATATTCCATCAGAATTTTATATAAATCTCATCTTTCTTGTTCGGGTTAATATTTGGGATTCACTGACTTTGTCTTGTATATAAGTTTGATGTGTTCCTGGATCTACATTATCGATCTTTGTTGACAATTGTGCTGTAGCTGTTAAATCCAAACACTCACACTCAGTTGTCTGTTTTCCAATTTAGTTACCTGTCACAAAGGGTACCCAATATCTACAGTCCCCTTTACCAAAACATAGATTTTCATCAGAGTTAAAGATAACTCTAAACTCTAATAGCCAATCTAAACCAAACAATACATCTCTATTGATATTCTCTACTATTAACAGCATTTGATGAAATAATATATTTCCAATGCTGCAGTTCACTTGAGTTTCGTACTTTACAATGTCAATTTTTGTTCCTGTTATTCCAACTATGTAAACTCCAATCACTGGTAATAATGGTAAGTGATGTTTAGTGTGTAATGAACTAAAGAATGTGTTGGAGGTGAGTGATACCTCACTCCCTGAATTTATAAAGATGTTAACCTTGGAATTTTCCACAGTCCCTACTACTATAGGTTGTGGATTGTTGGTAGTCAAGCTTCGTTCTTCCAGTAGCAACCACTCCTTTGTAGGTATTTTGTGGGTAAAATTAACATACTTGTATGGACTAAGGCCTCATCGTGTATTTCCATGACATGGGCACTGGCCCTGGATCCAGATCGCACTAGGTTTTCCTCATTATCAGTAATCACAGTTTGGTTATCGAAGCAAGATACTACATTACCACTTTGTATTCTATTATTACTCAGTACAAATTCCTGTGAAGTTACTGGACCTATATTCGGAGGTGGGTGCTTTTTCTGATAATTGTCGTTACAATTTTTCCTGTTGCACTGGTGTACTCTAGCTAGGTTAGTCTCATGTTTTTTAAAATTATTACCACTGTTCCTTTTGTAGTTCAGATTTTCACTTTGGTACGAGTTTTCATTGCGGTCCTTATTTAAGGCATCAAGTGCTTCTACAAAGGACAACAACTCTTCTACCATCTTCCACCCACTACATAAGATATCTTTCCTCACATATATGGGAAATCGTCTAATTAAAATCCACACTAATCCTTCTTCCTCCATTGGCTTATCTAAGTACTTTTCATGTGTTAGATGCCAATCAGAATACTTCCTCATTGTACCCCAAGTATTACTGTGTTGTTTTGGGTCCCACAGATCTGATATTAACTTCCCCTGGGCACTTGAGGACCAATACTTCTCCTTAAATTTCTTTTTAAAATCTTCCCAAGAGGAAAAGTTATCAATATTTACTGTGTCTCATTTGAAGGCTTCTCCTAGAAGGTAACCCACAGAATATTTAATCTTTTTAGAATCCTCCCAATTCTTTGGCAAAGCTTGGTTGAATCTTTTCAAAAAATGAGTCAGATGTACATCCCCTTCTGGCTTAAACTTAGGGAATTGTCTCAATAACCTCGAATTCGCTCCCCATTGTAAATCAGTAACTTCACTAGTTAACACAACATTGGGTGAAGTTGTCTGTTTTTCCAGTTTGTCCTGGATAAGTTTGAATTCTTTCCACAAGCCATCCATAACCTTCTGGGTATCTGAAAGTTTGGTAGAAACAATAGACGACACATTCTCAGATGTAATTCTCTAAATGACTTTACAATCTTAGGGAATTGTCTCAATAACCTCGAATTCGCTCCCCATTGTAAATCAGTAACTTCACTAGTTAACACAACATTGGGTGAAGTTGTCTGTTTTTCCAGTTTGTCCTGGATAAGTTTGAATTCTTTCCACAAGTCATCCATAACCTTCTGGGTATCTGAAAGTTTGGTAGAAACAATAGACGACACATTCTCAGATGTAATTCTCTAAGTGACTTTACAATCTTAGGGAATTGTCTCAATAACCTCGAATTCGCTCCCCATTGTAAATCAGTAACTTCACTAGTTAACACAACATTGGGTGAAGTTGTCTGTTTTTCCAGTTTGTCCTGGATAAGTTTGAATTCTTTCCACAAGCCATCCATAACCTTCTGGGTATCTGAAAGTTTGGTAGAAACAATAGACGACACATTCTCAGATGTCATTCTCTAAGTGACTTTACAATCTATAATCCCTTCAAATTGTTCCTCCAAACTACTTGTATTTACTATCTCAGAGTTTACTGTCTTCTCTTGGAATCTTCTTTGTACCTTATCCACTCATCTACTTACACCTGTAATTTGAAATTGGATTATTGGCATAAACTTATCTTGCTTTTCAACACTCTCTTTTTAAGTACGTATGCAGTCCCTGCTTTACGGCATCAAATTTAACATTGCATACATTTTCAAATAATCCTAACTTTTCATTGATTTCTTGATTCTACAGTATTACATTTTTCCTCAATATCAAATTCTAACTTTTATGCTAAATCTAGTAATTGATCATTCTGTTTCTGACTAAAGTCAGTGAACAGTTGATTTACACAAATGTCCAATGAATTAGTTAATTATTTCTTTAAGTCTAATTTCAAATCCTGTACTTTACTATTCAAGGTGTCAAATTCAGTCTTTAAAGCATCCATGCCGTCACATAGATTACCAAATTCTTTGCTCTGTGAGTCGACTTTGGCATTTAATAGTCCTAAAGTTTCATTCTGAGCATTTAAACTAGAATGTTTACTTAGAGTTGCATTTAGTTCCATACTTAGAGCAGCATTTTGAGTTTTGATTAGATTCACTAACTCAGACCAGTCAGGCCCTACTTTAGTAATTCTCAAAGTCACGGCTGGTCCTGACGTCTCTCCAATTTGCTGAACGTGATCCATAATTTTACAGGCTTTAGACCTTGTGAGCATTTAAAAATTAACTTTAAGTATAATAACTACATTAATAAAGTTCATTAAATAGTTTGTATCACTTCTTGCTAAGGTACTAAAGTTGTGTTTTGTGCTCACCCACCATAGAATTCTCGCAGCGTAGGCGAGCAGATGTGACGGCAGGTCAGCACTGGTGAACAGCAGCTGGTGCTGGTGGCAGCAGATGTAGGCTGGTTTCCACATTTGAGTCTCTGCGATGCATGTGAGAGCTGTGTACTCGCCACACCAGATCTTCTTAGTTGTGTGGCGACGTCATTTATCCACTGCGCCAAAAACAGCAGGTGAAAGCTGCAGCTGATAGATATTTATCTTTGCCGTAGTCGGCTTAGTTATGAGTTGTTTATTCTTGTTAGTTTTTGATCTGTGCTTGAAAAATAAAATGTTTTCTCATCTCACGAAAAAGCTGTTACTTCATAAAATATAAAGGCTCCCATAGTGGTGACCCCGAAAAATCGTAGCAGAAGCATAAAGAAAATATATATACCGACAAAAATAATGAATTCAGAGACAAAAGCATGGGTCAGTGGAATCAAGATTGAAGACTACAGTCTGTTCAACCAAGGATCGTGGTCCACGCCCTTTGATTCGCCACAAAACAGAACGATAGATGTTAACGCAAAAGATGGGAGTACCTACGCGTGACACGGAAATGTTAAGCTTTCCGCGTTCTGGCCAACGTGCCCCCAGCTTTGGTTTACGCAGGCTGAATGCATTTTTCAGCAGCGTGGGGTGTCTAACAACATTGATAAATTTAATATAGTGGTTTCACATCTAAATTTAGCAGTGATAGAGCAAGTAGAACCTTGTTGCAACAAAATTACTTTGTGCTAAAGGAAGCTCTCATACAGCATTATACGTTGTCACCAGATTTAGGACTACAAAAAATTTTCACATACGAAGATTTGGGTGACAAGACTCCATCACAAGTACTCAAAGCCTTACATACATTAGCCAGCCTGAAACTCCTACCTGAAGAGTGTTTACGTCTAATATGGCTTCGTAAACTTCCTGCCAACATCCGTGCTGTCATTGCAGCAGAAACAGACTTACCATTGCAAGTCTTAGCAAAAAAGGCAGACACCATCGCAAACACCTTAACCGAAGTTTCTGCGTGTTCCGAATTCAACTACAGCCAGGATAGTGGCCCAAGAACGTGTAGTCTGATGGAGTCTGATGTCAGTGAGCCAGGAACATGCAAAAATACTTCCCAACAGCAGTGCTCATCGACTGAACCCACCATACAGCAAATGGCAGCACAAGACACTTCGGTAACACTGCCCGTCAATGTATTCAACCCTGCAGCTACCCAAACTTAAGAGGCGGGCGTTAAAGGGTGCTAACGTTCGTCAACAACAACATAGGTGCTCGAGTCATAGCGTGATTCAAAGAGGTGAAAATGCCACGGTATCTGCAGTCAACCAATCACACCAATTCTTCGTGTTGGACCTCTCTTCAGGTGAGAAGTTTCTGATTGACACAGGTTCAGAAGTCAGTGTTTATCCAAGAAAGAGAGGTGATATACTCACGACAACAATGCAACATGTGCTGACTGCGGCAAACAATACCAGAATATCTACCTATGGTGAGAAACAGTTGGCATTACATCTGAATTCCAACTTCCATCCAAAATGGACTTTTGTGGTTTCTGATGAGCTGAGTCCTACAATTGGAGCGGACTTTTTACGGAACTACCGACTTATGCCCGACCTGGTTAACCATCATTTGGTGACAGTTCCCACAGAAGGGATATTGCCTACTGCGTCTTCCATGTCGGTTCAAGTGCAGTGCGATGTGCCCGTGTCTTTCCGCATGAAGATTTCCGGCTCCTCTACCGCGTCATCCGCGTCGGGATATTGTGATACGATTTCGTACCCGCAACTAAGCGGGGCGGACACGTGTGCATCATGCAAGAAGACACCTGACAGTCGTAACGATTCGTATACTGTAGGCAATATCAGAGCACTGTCGGAGGAATCATTTTTTCGTAAACTGCTTCAAGACTTTCCAGCACTTACCGAACCCATCAACACAACCAGGAAATGCAGACACAATACTCAACACCACATCAGCACGACACAAGGTCAACCCGTTGCCTTCCGCCTGTGGCGTCTGCCTCCAGAGAAGCTGCTCGTGGCGCGAGCTGAGTTCGACAGACTTCTAAAAACAGGTATTGTAAGTAGGTCTGATAGTTCATGGGCATCTCCAATTCACATGGTCCGTAAAAAAGACAATTCATGGAGAGTATGTGGAGACTACAGGGCGCTCAATGCCCGCACAATTCCCGACCGCTACCCAGTACCCAATGTGACTGATTTTAACAGTACGATTAGCAATGCCAAAATATTTAGTGTGATTGATTGCGCCAAAGCATTTTCCCAGATTCCCATGGCTCCATCTGACATTAAAAAAAACTGCAGTTATCACACCATTCGATTTGTTTGAATACAATTTTATGCCATTTGGCCTCAGAAACGCTGCCCAAACATGGCAAAGATTTATGCATGAGGTGCTTCGAGAATTACCATTCATATTTTGTTATATGGACGACATTTTAGTATTCTCTGGTTCTGTATATCAGCATGTCGAACATCTGCGGCAGCTTTTCCGCCGTCTGACAGAGTATGGCATAATTATTAACTAAACAAAGTGCACGTTTGGAAAATGCGAGGTTAAGTTCCTGGGATATTTGGTTTCAGCTGTAGGCCTGTCACCTTTGCCTGAGCGGGTTGAAGCAGTACAACAAATGCCCCTTCCCACAACTCACAAAGGACTTTGCAGATTTTTAGGCATGCTCAACTATTACAGACATCACTTACCTAAATTAGCTGCCGCCCAAGAGCCACTCACAACGTTACTTGCAGTTAAAAATACAACAGGAAATCGTAAAATTCCATGGAGTCCAGATGCTGAAGCAGCTTTCCATGATTTAAAGAAATGTCTTTCTCGGGCAACACTCCTTTAGCGCTCATGGTTGATGCGAGCCAAACAGCAGTGGGTGCAGCGTGCAGCGCTACAGCAAGAAGTTGATGGCAGAAGGCAGCCGCTCACATTTTTCTCTAAAAACCTGACTCTACAGCAGCAAAAATGGAGTGCCATTGACCGTGAGTTGCTTGCTATTTACTTAGCCATAAAGCATTTTCGCACGTCTGTCGAAGGGAGGCACTTTGCAATTTTTATCGATCACAAGCCGTTAGTAGCTATATTTCAACGAGACACAGAACTCAATTCACCACGTCAGTGCAGGCAAGTCGAGTACATTGCACAGTTCACAACTTACGTGCGTCACATTTCAGGAAAAGACAACCTGGTCGCAGATTGCCTGTCTAGGAATTGTGCCAGTTTAAATTCAATTCGTTGGACCGAGTTAGTGTCTAAACAATGAGAAGATCCTTTCTTGCGCTGTCTAATAGAGGAACAGAGATCCGCACTGCAGCTCAGACGTGCGTCTGTTTCAAATGTTCCAGACGGAATTTGGTGTGATGTAGCAAAAGGAAAGGAGCGACCTTACATACCAGAACAATATCATCTCGAGATTTATGGTGCACTACATAATCTATCACATCCAGGAGTATGAGCTACAGCCAAGTTAGTTTCCTCCAAAGTAGTGTGGTCTGGAATACAAAAAGATTGTCGTGCATGGGTGCGTGCATGTCTAACATGCCAGCATAATAAAATAAGCAGACATGTCTTTGCACCTATTGCTGACTTCCCGACGCCATCTGCAAGATTTTCACATATACATGTGGACATTGTGGGCCCGCTATCATGCTCTTCAGAAGAACGCTATTTGCTCACAATCATTGATCGTTTTACCAGGTGGCCAGAAGTAGTTGTAATACAAGACATTTCTGTGGAGACGGTTGCAAAAGCACTGTTGCATTCATGGTTCTCCAGGTTTGGCATTCTGCAAAACATAACAACAGATTGCGGAAGGCAGTTTGAAAGCCAACTTTTCAATGAACTTTTACTACTGTGCGGGTGCAACCACCTACGCACCACAAGCTATCATCCATCTAGTAATGGAATGGTGGAACGACTACACCACACACTCAAAGCTGCATTAATGTGTAGTTCCACTTCATGGCCTGAAGCACTACCGCTGGTCCTACTCAGATTGAGAATGGCCGTGAAGAAGGACTTACAATGCTCTTCCGCAAAATTGGTTTATGGCGAGCAATTGAGGGTTCCTGGAGAATTTATCATTCCAGCATCTAGACAGCCGTTTGCCCCTGAGCTATGCACACAGTTCGCGAGACAACTCAGTGTTAGAATGAGAAACATCAAAACCACTAACCCTGTCAGACATGGAGACCGGAGAGTGTTTGTACATAAAGACCTGCAAGCAACGTCCCACGTGTGGCTTAGGGATGATACGGTGCGCCCGCCACTTGATTCGCCTTACTCTGGACCATACAGGGTAATCACAAGAGGAAGCCACAGCTTCAATATCGATAAAGATGGTAAAGAAGAGACAGTCTCAATTGAGCGGCTTAAACCTGCTTACACCGAAGAGGGTACACTCCTTCCTCGGTCTGCAAAATCACCCTCAAACGTGGAGGACAAAGAAACAGCAGATAGTCTCGTCGAGCCCTCGGCTTCAGAAGAGGACAACGAAGCAGCAAGTGCAGAACAGGAACAGCCATTGCCTGCACCAGATGTTTTCACGAGAGCTGGTAGAAAAATCAAGTGCAAATTTCCCCACATACCTGGTGCACCCGGTTTCAAAAGGAGGGGGGCTGATGTGGCGACGTCATTTATCCACTGCGCCAAAAACAGCGGGTGAAAGCTGCAGCTAATAGATATTTATCTTTGTCGTAGTCGGCTTGGTTACGAGTTGTTTATTCTTGTTAGTTTTTGATCTGTGCTTGGAAAATAAAACGGTTTCTCATCTCATGAAAAATCTGTTACTTCATAAAATATAAAGGCCCCCATAGTTGTATCGTTCAAGGCTTATCTCTTCTTAGTCCAATACATTGAGTCTTATCTCCAGTTTTTCACGTTGTGACTTTCTTATGTCTACTCCCTTATTTGCTTTTACAAATTTTCTCCCACAGATACTCCGGCATAATCCAGCAAGTCCAAGGTAAGAGAGTTTTTTCACAATTCAGAAGTTCAGTTATTCTTTTCTCACTAACAATAGCCACAATTACAAACAGCATAGAATAACACAGAAGTTCCTTGATTTTTCTATGTGCTTTCACTATGACTTCCGTGGATCGCCTGACAACTACTTGTCGGTGCCGTTCAACTGCCGTGTCGACCTTTTGCTCGTGACTGATTTCACACCTGCACTCACAGACAGGTGATGCACGCTAGATAGGGTTCCTTTCTCCCACTTACATATAAAATATCATGTGTTTGAGTTGGTGGAAGGCTGAGAGGTTCTAGAATTTACACAGAAATTCTCAAAATACTACAGTATTACCACTAATGCCAGCACTCTCATCAACCAAAACTGAAAAAGCTGAAGCATGCTTCACCTCCTCAATTATTTTGCTCCTTAGAACATTGTAGTAAATTTCAATCAAATTATTTTGGATTTGATGAGATATGTTCAAGAAGGTTTTATCTCCTGATTCTGTATAATGTTTCAAACTATTGACCCCAAAGTCAGCTCATACGTTGGTAGGTTTATGAAAGCAGAACCATCATTGCTTTTCCTGCAAAGTAGAAGATCACGTTCTGCACAAAATAAAATTCTTCATACAGCTGGCCAATGTTTCACATAATTTGTTTTCAACAACTTTGTGAAATGCTGTATTTAAGCATTAATGAACACTCAGTCCCTTTTTGTCTCTGAACTGTTCAAATGTTTTTAAAGAAGCCAATATGTCATGTTGTCACTTACTTTTGACATGAGACAGTGTAGCTTGATGAAACTTTTGAAATTTAAGACCAAAGAGAGATGAAGATTTATGCTTGTAGACTCCACTAAACAAAACACATATTTGACACAGAGGATCTTTTGCTATAACTGAGTAGTCTGTAAGCCATTCAAATTGATAGGCTCATTCACCATCAATGCTTATGTGATTTTTAAAACAGTACATTGTACTATGTGTCCAAGAATTTCGAAATAACTTCAAATGTAGATTGTCATTGACTTGGCAATTACAGTCTGAAAACAACCTAATATCTAATAATGAATTAGTTTTGTTACTGCCAGTGAAATTGAATGATGCATCTTGTAGAATATCTTTACTGATGTATATAAACAAAAACAGAACTTGACTAATGTGTATGTGCTTACACTAAAAAATTTAACTAGTGAATGTTCACCAAAAATCAATGAATATTCTATTAATAAATATATGAGATAAACCCCATTTCAGTATTTTACAGAATGCAGTCTTTGTAACTCATCATACCATAACCAGACTTCCTAAATTAAAACCAACATACTAGTAAATGAAATATGACAGTGGCAAATAATTGACATGTGTGAGACACATAATGCATGCAACAACTGTTAAATTACCAGTAATTTGACTACTCCAGTTTTAAAGCATAACAAGATTAAGATTTGTAGAGACAACAAAAGACACAGGAATTAACCTGGGTACAAATACAAACATAACGTAGCATACCTGTACTGGATGCTGTAGTATGAGAAGTATCATTGATACTGTTTTTGGGCTCTTTGCATAGAAAATGTTTGTAGAGACAACAAAAGACACAGAAATTAATCTGGATACAAATACAAACATAACATACCATATCTGAGCTGAATGCCATAATATGAGGAATATCACTGATATTGATCTTGGGCTCTTTGCATGGAAATTTTTTGTGTCACTCATAACTTAAGAAAACAAACAACTGTACACAAACAGTTACTCACAACTACTATGCTAAGTTACATATTGTTTAATTTTTGTGCAGTGCCCCCTACCACCCAAATCCTGATGCCATCCACCGTCCCACCCCTCTCTCTCTCTCTCTCTCTCTCTCTCTCTCTCTCTCTCTCTCTCTATGCTCTTTGCACAGTGTGACACACTAGCAGAAATGTGTTCCAGAGATGCAGGAGCAAGATCCATACTTATATCCAAAAACGACATGATTTAAACTTAACATAAGTGCTTAATTTTATATAAGTAGACCTACCTACCTAAAATTATAAGACTAGACTGATGTAGATCATAACTGTGTAAAGTGCAGATAAAGACACACAACCCTGAGAAAATGCTTGTGACATTCTTACCCATAATAAGAAAAAGGGTCCAGCACCTACCTAAGATGTCTGAGGGCAACAACCTCAAAAGAGAGAAAGAAAAGGAGGTGAACATTCCTGGTGGAACGATGAACCTGTCCAACTAGACATAGAGCTTTGAACATCTGGAATGCAAATAAAAATTATGAGAATTGAGAAGCTATTGTAGAAGCCAGGAAAGCAATGTCAAAGATTTTAAGAGGATCAGACTTCAACATCTGATGGATCAATTTACATCAGTAGAATCATGGTTTAAACAAAACAATGTAATGGGCTTCTATAAAGCATTCAAAACCAGCCTATTTATTTGTTTTTCTCTTTGTTCATCCTTTGATCATGGTTCAGAAGAATATTGGATACATCAGTATATATTTAAAATTAGAGGTAGAGGGTATATTACAATTTGAGCATACATTTATTTTACAATAGGTGCAATTATGCATATATGTATAACAATTAATGAAAACATAGGCAAAAGAAAAAACTTTATTACTAATTTAATTTACTATATGTAGTCACCCAATTTCAATTTTTGCTGAAATGCTAGTGTGTTGAAAAAAAAATCATGTTTCTTTTTCATTGACACTTGACTAGGTGTTTCAAAATAAATATTGGCCTTTTACGGCTTTGTATCAGTTATTACATTCAACTTACAATTATAAATAATGCATTAAAGGACAGATCAACTCAAACAGTTTTTCTTACAAGTGTACAATGTGAGCACCACTTCTCAAATGGTACACTTCAAGATGACAGGCAAGTTTTTCCCAGACATTGATCCGCATGTCTGGAGTAATTGTCACAACAACTACATTAGTCCTTTTCTAAGTCGGACATATAGTTGGTAGTGGAGGAACATACATATGATCATTTATGAACTCCCAAAAGTAAAAATTTCCTGGCATCAGACTGGACAAATGTAGAGGCTATGCAATAGAAACTCTCTTTTCTGATCCCTTGAAGCCACCCATGCGGTCAGGTACAACTTTGTTTAACCAGTCTCATAGAGTTACACCAGTGAGCTGGCACATTGTCTTAATGCCAAATAAAGTTCTGTGGTTCAGCTTCTTCCAGTTGGGGATAAACCCATCATTCTAGTGCTTGAAGATAAGAAACACCTGTTACAGTTCCTTCACTGAGAAAGAAAGGCCCATAAACTTTCTGAAACTGTTCACAGTCTCATTGCAACTGTTACAGTTGCTTCACTGAGAAAGAAAGGCCAATAAACTTTCTGAAACTGTTCAGTTAGCACAGTCTCATTTCAACTGTACCATTTCATTAAGATTTGCTAACTCCCATTTTCACTAAAGTTAAATGTTAATTCGTCACTGAAGATGACACATACCAGAAAATTTTCATCGGGCAGCAACACTTCATTTGCAAAGTTGGCAGGTAAACTGTAGTGTGTAGGCCTTAGAAGTTTCACAGGTACACTTACAAAACAGTTTGAATAGCTCTTTCCTTTGGTGTGTTATTTATAATTCTAAGTTGAATGTAATAGATGCTACAAAGCTTTAAAACCAATTATTAATTTTGAAGTGCCCAGTATATGAGGGGGGGGGGGTGTACCCAAAAGAAACTGAACTTCTTTTTTGAAATTATTTATTCATATTTAAAGCACAAACCTTCAATGCCTTTTAAAGTACTCTCCACTTCCTCTAATACACTTGTCTGATCTTTTATTCCAGTTTTCAAAACATTATTTAAATTCATCTCTTTTGATGCTTGACAGCACTGCCATCTTTTTTTCTTTACCTCATGAACATTAACAATATACTTTCCTTTCACGTCTCTTTTCATTCTAGGGGGAAAAAAAAGTGTGTGTGTGGGTGGGGTGGGGGGGTGGGGGTGGGGGGAGGGGGGGCATTGCCATGAAGGAAGAACTGTGAGCAGGGCCATTGTCATGAAGGAAGAACCTGTCATCCAGTCCCCATATTGCTGTACAGTCTTATCAAAACTTCCAAAAAGAAAGCCTGGTTAACTGTCTTGAGTTCACCTGACAAGCTTTCTTGGGGCGACGTGAACTTGAAGTCTTCCCACTGGCTTCAATGTTGCTTTGATGCAGGATCATAAGCATAGAACCAAGTTTTGTCACCTGTGATAATTTTTCAAGGAAAAAAAAATTATCTTGCGGTTCATCTTTGAAAGCACAACATGCTTAAATGTGACCTTGTTTTTGTTCAGCAGTCAACAGTTGTGGCAAATTTGGTTGGAACCCTTTTCATTCACTAATCTTCCATCACAATTCATTGCACTGAACTCCAAGTCACTCTTGACAGCTCCACAATTTCTTCAATAAGAATAAGAATCTTTATTATCCGTTCATTATTTTCTTATACAATGGGCTACGTCAATAAGTTCAGTTACGGTATAAAGATGGTTATATTCTCATAACAATGTATATATAAATCATAATGTTAGTGTAGTACAATAGCACACATTTAGAATTTTATACATTGTTAATTTTACAATAAAAAAGAAAACATTATACAAATTTATATTAAGCAGGGAGTATTCATGTTGATGACATTATGTCATTATCATATACATGTTGATAACGCTGTAATTATACTAGGATATTGATGCAAATATAAAGCACTTGAATTAGGTCTATTATGCCTATATGTCAGATTTTTTTTTCCAAATTTAGGTCCTACTACAGGCAGAGGTAGCTTTCTCTATGTTAAAACAGCAAATCTGCCATATTACAGTCTTTATATTCATCAACTGAGTAAAATGCTTTACCTTTGAGCCATTGACCCAATGTTGTCTTAAATTTATTTTTAGATACTGTTTGTACAATTTTAGGGAGCATATTAAACAGTTTGAGGACTGCATATTTATAACTATTATGTATTTTGGACAATCTAGAGTATGGCAGATCAATTGTGTGGTTTCGTCTTGTGTTATGGGTGTGGATTGATGACCTAAGGGGATATTGAGCTATGTTTTCTTTTACATGTAATAAGCAATAATAGATGTACAAACAAGGAACTGTCATTTTGTTAAGGCTTTTGAAATGTTCCCTGCATGTATCCCTAGGAGATAAATCCACTATACATCAAAGAGCATTTTTTTGCCATCTGAAAATTTACACTGAATTGGGAGAATTTCCCCAGCACAGAAAACCATATGAAAGATGGGGGTGGATATAAGCAAAATATGAATGCAGCAGTAAGTTTTGGCTGACATTATTCCTAAGCTTATAAAGTAGGAACATAGCACATGCAAGTTTAGAACTGACGTATGTGATATGTTTATCCCAGCTAAGTTTCTTGTCAATCATCATTCCTAACAGTTTAACAGACTTATTTTCTATGTTTGATACTTTTAAATTAAAGAATATTTCCTCAGTTTTTGTTTCATTTATGTATAGGGAGTTTGCACTAAACCAATGAAATGATTTTTCAAATATTATATTATTTTTTTTCTCGTACAGACTCAAGAGTCTGTCCTGAATTGATAAAAGTTGTATCATCATCATAGAAAACTGTTTTACAGGGTAAATACTGTGGCATATCATCAACATACACTACAATCAAGAAGGGCCCAAGTATGGAACCCTGTGGCACACCTCTTTTTATTGTTTGTGGGTTTGACAGCTGCCCATTTACACTGACAAATTGTACTCTGTTGCTTAAGTAGGATTCTAATAATTTCAGGATGTCCTCTTCCATGCCATAGTGTCTTAATTTCATGATCAAAGTACTATGAGATACAGTGTCAAATGCTTTACTCAGGTCTAGGAGAGTAGCACAAGAGATCAATTTATTTTCAAAGCCATCATATATATCACTAACAATATTTTCAACTGCTTTAACTGTGGATAGTTTACACCTCAGTCCATACTGTGAGTTACTTAACAAGTCATTCCTCTCAAAATAGTGATTCATTTGTTGGTGAATACAGTCTTCGATTATTTTAGATATTATTGGGATTAATGAGATAAGGCAATAGTTACTTGGATTTGATTTATCCCCTTTCTTAAATATGGGCATAGTTACTGCTATTTTCAAACAGTTGAGGAAAATCCATTGCTGTAATATATCGTTAATGAGAGTGGTTAGAGGACACAGATCACTTGATATCTGCTTTATGACAAAGTTTGACAGACCATAGAAGTCCTCTGCCCTACTTAGTTTGCCTATTGCTTTGCTAACATCATTTTCAGTTACTGTTGCCCAACAGAATTTATGAACTACATTCTTATTTGAACCTAAAAGAGTTTTGGCATCAAGCAAGGCATTGGGGGGAGACAAATCTTGTTGTAAACTGAAGTTAACAAAGTGTGAGTTTAAGATATCTGGGGCTATGGGTATAGCTAGTTGAGTTGTTGGTCTATTTATTTCACTTTTAATTACTTCCCAGGCAGCTTTACAGCTGTTTCTGGATTTAAGAATATAGTTATCATTCGCCCTATATTTTGCCAAGCTTATTTCAGATCTATAAATTTTTTCTTATTCTAATGTACATCTCTTTGTACTCGCTGCTGTTATGAGATCTGTCCTTAAACATAAGAAGCATAATCCTGATGCTGTTGAGGTATGGTGTAAACCAACTGTTTAGCCTCTGTGGTTTATGAGCTTGATTATTATTCTGTCTTCTTACTAATCTGGGACAACACTCATAAAATATTCTTGCAATTTCCTCTATAAATAATTTGCTTGTGTTATTCACACACATATCTTTGTATAAGATGTCATTCCAGTTAACAGACCTTAATCTAGTTCTAAACTCTCTTATGTTGCATTCATTCATGGGTCTAACACTTTTGTGTTGTTCATCTGGAATGCTGACTGGAACTGTAATCCATAGTCCATCACGGTCAGCTAGGCCTAACTTGACTACTCCAATTTCAACATTATTTTCACGGATATTACTTATTATATTGTCTAAGTATGCATTATATCTTATAGGCTTATCATTTAGCCTCTGTGGTTTATGAGCTTGATTATTATTCTGTCTTCTTACTAATCTGGGACAACACTCATAAAATATTCTTGCAATTTCCTCTATAAATAATTTGCTTGTGTTATTCACACACATATCTTTGTATAAGATGTCATTCCAGTTAACAGACCTTAATCTAGTTCTAAACTCTCTTATGTTGCATTCATTCATGGGTCTAACACTTTTGTGTTGTTCATCTGGAATGCTGACTGGAACTGTAATCCATAGTCCATCACGGTCAGCTAGGCCTAACTTGACTACTCCAATTTCAACATTATTTTCACGGATATTACTTATTATATTGTCTAAGTATGCATTATATCTTATAGGCTTATCATTTAGACAATAGCAATCAAAAGCTCTTAGGCTATCCAAGAATTCCAGTATGATATGACTCTGTACCCTGATATCCATATTAATATCACCAAAAATTAAGATTCTTTGGTATTTATATTTAGGCTTAGTTAGTAAGACTAACGGTTTTTTAAAATTTACTATAACTTCATATTCACTAGAAGATGGTGTGTGATATACAGATGCAACAATAATATTATGTTTATCTAAAAAGAAAGATGATGAGACTTACCAAACAAAAACGCTGGCAGGTTGATAGACACTCAAACAGACACACACATACACACAAAATTCAAGCTTTCACAACAAACGGTTGCTTTGTCAGGAAAGAAGGAAGGAGAGGGAAAGACGAAAGGATGTGGGTTTTAAGGGAGAGGGTAAGGAGTCATTCCAATCCTGGGATTGGAAGATGTTCCCTATCACTCATTGGAATCTTTGATCTCAGACTTTCCAGATATCTTCGAGAAGGGCCTGGGGCGTGTTTCAGATTTTGAAGCTCACTTAACGTTGAAGGTGTCGGCTCGCCCGCGTTTTCTACGCGCGAGGCAGATCCCCTTGGCTCTCTGCCCTCAGGTAAAGGAAGAGCTAGACTGGCTGACAGCCCTAGGGGTCGTTCTTCCAATTTCTTCCAGTGAGTGGGCTTCGCCCCTCGTTATTGTAAGGAAGCCCTCGGGAAAATTACGTCTTTGTGGCGATTTCAAGGCCACCATTAATTCCCAATTGGTGGTGGACACCTATCCTTTGCCTCGTGCTGATGAACTGTTCTCTGCCGTGGTGGGAGGCCAATATTTTTCGAAAATCGATCTTTCGGAGGCTTATCATCTGATATTACTTGATGAGGACTCCAAACGGCTGGCAGTCGTCAACACCCCGTTTGGCCTTTACCAACACCAGCGGTTGGCCTTCGGAATATCCAGTGCCCCGGCGATATTCCAGCATTATCTTGAGCACGTCATGTCAACAATCCCTCATTGTATTAATTACCTGGATGACATAATTGTCACAGGCCGCAGCACAAAGGAACACTTGCACAACCTTCACACCCTCTTTCTCAAATTCAGGTCTGTGGGCTTGCGTTGCAACCTGCATAAGTCAAACTTCTTCCAACCGTCCATTGAGTATGTGGGCTACACCATCTCTCGGCACGGCATCCAGCCACTAGGAAGTTTGACCCAAGGTGTCGTCAACCTTCCTCGTCCCGCTTCACTGAAAGAGTTACAAGCTTTTTTAGGCAAGATAGCCTATTACCACCGGTTCATTCCCAGGGCTTCCACCATAGCCCGCACCCTGTACTGCCTTCTGAGCAAGGGTGTTTTGTTTGGTCGCCTGCATGCGAACGAGCATTCACCTCGTTGAAGTACCTCCTCACGTCAGTGCCTTGTTTGGCTACTTTTGACCCTCATAAGCCGTTGGTCCTGGCTACAGATGCTTCGCAGTATGGGGTGGGGGTGGTCCTGGCCGATCGCAACGAAGACGGTTCCGAGCAACCACTGGCGTTTGCGTCTAAAACTCTTAGTCCTACGCAAGCCCATTACTCCCAGGTGGAAAAAGAGGCTTTGGCCATTGTCTACGCTGTTACCAAGTTTCACCCTTTCTTGTATGCCACGAAGTTTCAGTTAATCACTGACCATAAGCCGTTAATATTGTTATTTGGCCCCGCCTCACAGATTCCGGATAGGGCAGCCCACAGACTACAGCACTGGGCCTTGTTCCTCTCTAAGTACCATTATGACATTCATTTTTGCCCTACCATACAGCACGTCAACGCCGACGCTCTTTCCCGTCTTCTGGTGGGCCCGGATCCTATGTTCGATCGAGAGGAGATTATGTGTTTTCATTTGGATGTGGTGTCCTGCCAAGTGGTTGATGGCTTCCCGATCACTAGTTCTCGAGTCGCCAGGGAAACGGCAGCTGACCTGGTTCTCCGGCAAGTAGTTCGCCTCATTCAGCAGGGGTGGTCATCCCGCTCTCCAGGCCAGGCTTCAGACCCTCTTCGTAATTATTTTATTCTAAGAGACTGCCTCTCGGTCTTGGAAGGAGTTCTCCTTCTGGCTACCGATGATACAGCTCCTCGCGTGGTTGTTCCAGCAAGTTTATGAAGGGAGGTCCTCACGTTATTACATGAGGGGCACTGTGGTGTTTCCCATACTAAAACCTAGGCTCGCAGACATGTGTACTGGCCCGGTATTGACAGAGAAATTGAGCACTTGGTGGCCACCTGTTCCCAGTGTGCGAGCCAACAGGCCTCTCCCAGGGCAGCATTCTCTTCAGGGCCGCCGGCCACCCAAGCATGGGAACGTGTTCACATCGATTTTGCGGGCCTGTTTCTCAATGGCTTTTGGCTCATTGCCATTGATGCTTATTCCCGATTCCCATATGTGGTTCGCTGCTCCTCAACCACTTCAGAAGTTGCAATCCAGGCACTAGCCAAAATCTTTTCTGTGGAAGGTCTGCCAATCACCCTGGTCTCGGTATTCGGCATGTTTGCTCTCCCCCCTTCCATCCACATTCGAATGGGGAAGCCGAGCGCATGGTGTGCACATTTAAGATGCAGATGAAAAAGTATGTGCACGAATTTCCTGCGGAGGAAGCATTGACGTTTTTCCTGACGGCATACCGGACCACACCAATGGGAGAACGCAGCCCCACAGAGCTCCTCCATGGGCGCCAACCTAGGACTCCGCTGCACCTCCTCCTGCCTGGTCCTCGCCAGTCTTTGCAACATGGAGTACCTGGCTTTCCACTGGGTATGTCGGTCTGGGCCCATGGGTTTGGTCGCAATCCACGTTGGATACCGGCGGTGGTCCTGCGCTGAAATGGCCGCCGGCTCTATACCTTGCAAGTGGGGAACTGGGTGGTACGTCGTCACCAAATTCAGCTACGTCCACGTTTGGGCACCCACCCTCAGACCTCTCGGACACCGGCTTCCCCATTGCCGGCACCCGTGTTGGTTTCTCAGGGGACGTTACCGCTTCTCCCTGCTGTGACTCGGCCGCACTGCGATGGTTCTCAGCCTTGGCAGCCTCCAGTAGCTCCGGCACCAGCATCACCATCGTTCAAGATGCCCCAGCGAGAGCCGGCCCCCCTCGCAGGCCTGGTTTCTCAGGAGGCTGGTTTACCTGTGGTCGTCCCTTCCCCATCGTCCCCACCACGGGGTCTTGCCACTCCCGAGGTGGAACAGGATCCAGAGTTCGACAGCTTGTCGCCCGTTCAATTTATTTTCAAAGCCATCATATACATCACTAACAATATTTTCAACTGCTTTAACTGTGGATAGTTTACACCTCAGTCCATACTGTGAGTTACTTAACAAGTCATTCCTCTCAAAATAGTGATTCATTTGTTGGTGAACACAGTCTTCGATTATTTTAGATATTATTGGGATTAATGAGATAAGGCGATAGTTACTTGGATTTGATTTATCCCCTTTCTTAAATATGGGCATAGTTACTGCTATTTTCAAACAGTTGAGGAAAATCCATTGCTGTAATATATCGTTAATGAGAGTGGTTAGAGGACACAGATCACTTGATATCTGCTTTATGACAAAGTTTGACAGACCATAGAAGTCCTCTGCCCTACTTAGTTTGCCTATTGCTTTGCTAACATCATTTTCAGTTACTGTTGCCCAACAGAATTTATGAACTACATTCTTATTTGAACCTAAAAGAGTTTTGGCATCAAGCAAGGCATTGGGGGGAGACAAATCTTGTTGTAAACTGAAGTTAACAAAGTGTGAGTTTAAGATATCTGGGGCTATGGGTATAGCTAGTTGAGTTGTTGGTCTATTTATTTCACTTTTAATTACTTCCCAGGCAGCTTTACAGCTGTTTCTGGATTTAAGAATATAGTTATCATTCGCCCTATATTTTGCCAAGCTTATTTCAGATCTATAAATTTTTTCTTATTCTAATGTACATCTCTTTGTACTCGCTGCTGTTATGAGATCTGTCCTTAAACATAAGAAGCATAATCCTGATGCTGTTGAGGTATGGTGTAAACCAACTGTTTAGCCTCTGTGGTTTATGAGCTTGATTATTATTCTGTCTTCTTACTAATCTGGGACAACACTCATAAAATATTCTTGCAATTTCCTCTATAAATAATTTGCTTGTGTTATTCACACACATATCTTTGTATAAGATGTCATTCCAGTTAACAGACCTTAATCTAGTTCTAAACTCTCTTATGTTGCATTCATTCATGGGTCTAACACTTTTGTGTTGTTCATCTGGAAGGCCTTTACAAATGTCTGCTTGTGTCTGTGTATATGCGGATGGATATGTGTGTGTGTGTGAATGTATACCTGTCCTTTTTTCCCCCTAAGGTAAGTCTTTCCACTCCCGGGATTGGAATGACTCCTTACCCTCTCCCTTAAAACCCACATCCTTTCGTCTTTCCCTCTCCTTCCCTCTTTCTTGACGAAGCAACCGTTTGTTGTGAAAGCTTGAATTTTGTGTGTATGTGTGTGTTTGTTTGTGTGTCTATCGACCTGCCAGCGCTTTTGTTTGGTAAGTCTCATCATCTTTCTTTTTAGATATATTTTTTCCACATGGAATGTTTCCCTCTATTATATTCATAATATTATGTTTAGGTATATGTACAACAGCAGCCTCAAAGATGGTGTCTATACACAGTTTTGTGACATCAATAGTGAAGTATTGTAGATTTAGTCCATTCTTAATGTATATTGCAACACCCCCACGTCCAATTGTTGATCTGCAGTAACTACTAGCTAGGGAGTAACCAAATGGAATATTGAGGTCAATTTCTGATGAACACAGCCAGTGCTCATTTACACTAAGTATACCACAGTTGGAAGTTTCTAACCAGTACTGCAATTCTCCCAACTTCTTTCTTAAAGACTCCATATTAATATGTAAGAACAGAAGACTATTTTTGATAACCCTGGGCAGTAAAGGAGAGGGCTCAGATTGTCTTCTTAAGGGCATGTCTATACAGCTAATATCTTGAGTTGTTTGTAAGTCTACTGCTGGTAGCCAGGCCCCATTTCGACAATGTTCAGATACATATAGTTTTCTGGGCTCAGAGTGAAAGGTTTGAGGATTATTTTGATCCTGCTGGAACATATCTGTTAATATTTTGCCAGACAGACCAGCAGGCTTTACAGGTTTCCCTGTCTAGCGATATTACTGTAAAGGTGGCCATTTCTTTACTCACAGATTTGGTAATCAGTTTTGAGATTAATCTTCTTCCTTGGTTGTTGAGGTGGAATCCTTGTCATGTATAACACTCCCTGTCAAACTTGTTAGCTTTAATGATTGAGGTATTTTTTAATTTTGAACACAGGTTATATAGCCATTTGTTTACTTCCAATACCTCACAATTTACGCAGGATCATTTTGCAAGATCATATCTAAATGGAACATTGACAACAAACACTTTTTTCAATGTGATACTTGGTAATGTGCTTCTTAAGCCTTTTATTAAGATCGCGCTGTTGTTTTTTGCTATGTCATTTGTTCCAGTCATAATTACAATGACATCAGCTTCAGAAGCCTTTTTGTTTGGTTTGTTGTCAATCTTTGTTGATGATTGCATGAATTTCTTCATCATTGTCATGCATTTTGACTGTGGGAGGACTACCAGAATCAGGTTTGTTATCATTTGACATTTTTGAAACAGGAAAACCAAATAGAGATTTGAGTATTCCCCATAGAATCATCTATGGACACCAATTTTAATATTTCAAGAGTTCAAGTTCCACTTTCTCTGAGCAAAACGTAGAATTTCACCACCACACACTGTTCTCATAAATCATCCATTGCAAAAATGATGATCAGTTGTCACTATAAACTCTGCTGAAACTAGTCCTGACCCTCTTTAGTGACAGCAGACAGCACTTCACTTACTGACTCTGGAATGTTCCCTCTATGTGCTTCTAGTGGCAAAACACAGTACTACAAAAGTTCTGCCTATAAAAAAATTTGTTCATTTTCTATGTGGTCTCCCCTTGTATGTAGTACATTTCTCAAGGTACTGCTACAGAACTCCAAATTACTTCTAGTTATTTTGGAACAGTTTCAAAATATTCCTCAATAGTGTACAAACACACTGTTTTTAAGTGCTATCTCAGTTTTGTTTGAAAACTGGTAGTGGTTTTACATTTTTTAATCTGCTTGGTAATCTGTTGTATTATAAGAACCCAACTTTAGTAGGATCTTTATCAGCCAGTTGTAGTTGGTACTGTTGATGAGATAGTTATCATTGACTCTTGTGCTGTAATTATGTAATTCTCTGCTTAGCACTGTTGTCCAATTTATTCTGAGAGACATGATAGCTTCAAATATATGCATATAAATTTTAAATTCTTTGAATTTTATTTTACAGGACCTTGATGGTGGTAGCCTTCAACTACTACCTTTCGTGAATATTGGAGTGACCTTTGCAACTTTCCAGTCTATGGGTACGATCTTTCATCAAACAAATGGTTGTAAATGATTGTTAAGTGTGGAGCTAATGCATCAGCATACTGTGAAAGGAACCTAATTGGTATATAGTCAGACCAGAAGACTTGCTTTTATTAAGTGATTTAAGTTGCTTCACTACTCAGAGGATATTTACTTCTACATTACTCATGTTGGCAGCTGTTCTTGATTCGAATTCTGGAATACTTACTTTGTCTTCTCTTGTGAAGGCATTTTGGAAGACTGTGTTTAGTAACTCTGCTTTGGCAGCACTGTCTTTGATAGTATCTCCATTGCTATCATGCAGAAAAGGCATTGATTGTTTCTTGCCACTAACATACTTCACATACAATCAGAATGTCTTTGAATTTTCTGCCAGGTTTTGAGATAAAGTTTCATTGTGGAAACTGTTATAAGCATCTCGCATTGAAGTCCATGCTAAATTTTGAACTTCTGTAAAAGTTCGCCAATCTTGGGGATTTTGCACCTTTTTAAATTTGGCCTGTTTGTTTTGTTGTTTCTGCAACAGTGTTCTGACCCGTTTTGTGTACCAAGGAGTATCAGCTTCGTCGTATGTTAATTTAGTTGGTATAAATCTCTCAATTGCTGCTGATACTACATATTTTTCGTTTATTTTTGGAGGATTTGGGGGTTACAGTATTCAGTCTCCCTATGGCAATCCTGTGTTCACTAATCCCTGTATCTGTCTTGATGCTTTTCATTAACTCAGGATTATTTTGTCATGTCCTGACATAGGAAGGAGACGGAAAAAGGAGTTGCTGGTCAGTCTGTGCTCCGGAGCGGTACAGAGCAGAAGGCAGAAGGACAATTCACAGTGAAGGCATTTAATTCTTTTCTTCTATCTGAGCCAGCACTGGTACAGACATTTACTAGAAGTGCAGGTGGTGAGACTCACTAGGGAACTCGTTGTGGAGACTCTCAGACAAACAGGGTTTTGAAATAGTTGTTTACATCAGACGGGACTAACTAATACACTGGAGGCTAGTTCTAGGGTTAGAAAAAGCATGAATAACACTGTTACAACAGAAGCCAGTGCAGAAGTCCCAGGAGTGGATGTTAGCCACAGTAGCAAGCACTAGCAGCATCTTAAGGCAACAGCTTTGTTGCAAAACAAAACATAATGAATGTGACACTGTTCACTGAGGCACTCCCAAGTGAGAGAGAGCAGACTTACGTGGAGCTGGACCAAGACTGGAGTTGACGGACACGGATTTGGTGCCCAGATCATCTGACTGAGAACTTTGCCAAAATGCGGAATCTAGGGGTTTTAAAGAGTCACGTGGGGGCACTGTTTTTCCCACTTAAAGCCATCCAGCCAATCCTGTAGGTCTCTTGCAGGTGCCTGCCAATCATGGTTTAGTTAGGTCCCCTCTACTGCTCCTAAGGCGGGGATGTTAATGCAGTTGCACTAACTAAGTCTGTATTTGGTATTAACATTGTTCAGCTGAAAGCTAAATGTAACTGCTCTGCCAAATAAGGCTTTCAACATTATTGTTATATGTCATTTAGCCCCGCCCCTTGGGATCCCCAGAGTAGGTACTGCTGGGTCAACAGTTTTTGGCATTTTCTCTCTCTTTCTAACCCTTGTGAGTCTACTGACATTGCTCTTCTCAGGGCTGCTATCAAGCTGGCTTTATACACTAGTACATGCCTGTTGGTTACAAAGTTCTATGGTGACAACCTACTACAGCATCTAGACGACATATGAAGAGTAGCTAACGCCCTGAGACCATGTCTGGGGGCGTCTGCATTTTTGCAAGGCTCTTCCTTTACTGTTTACTTCATGTAACAATATCTCTCCTAGTTTCATCTGCCCTCAGCATCATCTCTGCTTCTGTACCTTGTAATGCCTGTCCTCCTTTCTCACAGCTTCAAGATAACACTACAGTAGCAAGGAGTAATCAATATATTACAATTTGTTGCTAAGAGGTCAAGTGTGTTTTCACAACCATTTACTATTCGTGTGGGCTCATGTACTAACTGCTTGAAATAATTTTCAGAGAATGCATATAGCACAATTTAGGATGATGTATTATGCATACCTCCTGAATTAAACATGTGTTTTCACCAACATATTGAGGGTAAATTAAAGTCACTACCAACTAGAATCGTATGAGTCAGGTACATGTTTGAAATCAAACTCAAGTTTTCTTTGAAACTTTCAGCAACTGTATCATCTGAACTGGGAGGTCAGTAAAAGGATCCAATTATTATTTAATCTGGTTATCAATAATGACCTCTGTCCATAAGAACTCACAGGAAGTATATACTTCAATTCTGTGACAAGATATACTACTTCTAACAGCAACAAACACGCCACCACCAACCGTGTTTAGCCTATCCTTTCAGAACACCATTACATTCTTCACAAATATTTCAGCTGAGCTTATATTTGGCTTTAGCCAGCTTTCAGTGCCTATAACGATTTGAGAATCAGTGCTTTCTATTAGCACTTTGAGCTCTGGTACTTTACCAACACAGCTATGACAATTTACAACTGTTATACCAGTGGTTCCTGTATCTATGTTCTGCCCGTGTTTGGCCTGAACCTTTTGTCACTGAAGCCCTTCTTGTGTTTTCCCAAGACTCCCTAACCTAAAAACCGCACAGTGCTTACCACACAGCCCCTGCTACCCATGTAGATACCTTGTGTGTGTAGTGGACATGTGACCTATTCAGCGGTACCCGAAACCCAATCACCCTTTGGCGCAAGTGGAGGAATCTGTAGTCTACACAGTCACAGAACCATCTGAGTCTCTGATTCAGACCCCCAATCGGCTCTGCACCAGGGGTTTGTAATCAGTCCTGTCGGCTATGCTGCAAATGGTCAGCTCTGCTTTCATCTTGCGAGCAAGACTGGCAGGATTTACTGTTAGCCACTCAAAACCAGAGAGAATTTCTTCTGATCCAAAGTGACACACATCATTGGTACCGATGTGAGCCAACACCTGCAGTTGACTGCACCCTGTTCTCTTCATGGCATCCTGGAAGACCCTTTCCACATCTGGAATGACTCTACCCAGTATGCACCTGGAGTGTACATTGGATTTCTTACCCTCCTTGTCAGCCAAGTCCCTAAGGGGCCCAATAACGCGCCTAATGTTGGAGCTCCCAACTACCAATAATCCCACCCTCTGCGATTGCCCGGATCTTGCAGGCTAAGTGGTTTCCTCTGAAACAGGACAGGCGACAGCATCTGGCTCAGTGACAGTGTCAGCCACAAATAGCACCTGGAACCTTTTTGCCAGAGAAACAGGGGAGGCCTTACGTGTGGCTGTCTGGAAAGTCTTTTGCTGCCTGATACACCCCAGGGGCCACCTCTCACATGACCACATGTGAGGGGTCAACCTCAGTGTGAGCAGTAACTGGGCTGGCCACCAGTGAGGACTGATCAGAGGACTCAGATGTGCTGGATGTCTGTTGGATCCCCATGACTGGCCCACAACAGTGGTGCCCATCCATTGCAGCCTCAAGCTGTGTAGCTGAAGCCATCACAGCCTGAAGCTGAGAGTGAAGTGTCACAACTTGCTTCACATCCGCACACAACAATTGCAGTCCCTGTCCATACTACAGATAGTGGAAAACTAAACTATGCAGATAAACAGACTGTCAGCACATGCTGCACAGCTCTACTGTAGACTCTGATGAAAATGCAGGAACTGTGTCTAATAAATTAGACTAATATGCAGAGATTCAAAAACATAACTACTGTAGCACTCAGGTGAAACTAAATAATTCGTCCATGATTAGGAACTTGTAATGTGTCACAAGATTGGTTTACTTTCCAACACAAACAAAAAACGAGAGAACTGTGGCTATTAGACATTAAATTAACATACAGAAACTCAAGAAACTAAACTATTAAAGCACACAAATGATATTATAAAATTCGCCCCTGGTTAGGAACTCATAAAAGTCACAAAATCGGTTACTTCCCTGTTGCTGCTTATGTCTCAGCCAGCTACTGTGCCTCTTACAAAAAATTAAGCTATGATCAACACAATGATGTAAAAATCCTTCTGCTTTTTAACTAGAAAACTGATACAAGTTCTTGACAAGAGCATGGATACAGTAATCTGTATGTATATGTTTGCTTAGTGTTCTATGTATGTAAACTTATTTAGACTGTAGTAGATATACAATCATCACATTAATTCATGTTGTCTCATCTCATCGTATCACAAAAATTGACTTGTTCAATATCAATTTCTAACTATGTACAAAAATAATGAAGTGGACCAATAAAATAATCAATGTATTTCACAATTGATTTCCACATGGATATAAGTAGGTGAGCTACAGCGGGTGAATAAAAAATATTGGAACGTCAAAACCATACCACATTACAAGTGTAATATGATACAGGATCATTTTTGACATTATATAGGACCTGTATGGTTTTCTAGGGAATCTTACACCATTCTTATTGAAAAATAATGTTACGTTCAGGTAATGATAATAGAGGTGGATTGTTATAGCAAACAATTCTCTCCAAAGTAGACCACAAAGGCTTAATAATATTGAGATCTTGTGACCATGGTGGCCAGGGGAGCTGCAACAATTCATGCACATGCACACAATACCAGTCCTGGATTATGCAAACTGTATGAACCAGGGGACATGTCATCTTGGAGCTCAGCATCACTGTTGGGTAACAAGTATTGTACACAGGATGGAACTAATCATCCAAAATGATCACACAATCCTTGGCAATAATGTGATCTTGCAAAGTAACCATGGAGCTCATAGAATACCATGATATGACTGTTAAAATCATAACCAAAGCCCTGCCATGTTGCACTCTTGGAACATAAACTTGACCCAAAGTTGGAAACAGTGTGAAACAAGACTCATATGATCAAATGACATTCTTCCATTGCTCCATAGTCCATGTTTTATGGCTCCCGTACCGCATTGTCCTGTTTCAGGCATTTGCATCACTGATGGGTGGTTTGGATATTGTAGTCCACACTCTAGTTCCCTGCTTATGGAACTTCCTTCACTGCTGTTTGATACTGACAGGGATTGCAAGTGTGACATTTAGTTCTACAGTGACTTTAGCAGCTGATGTCCCATTATTTTTCATAACAATCCTCTGTCAAGAACACTCAACACTCCCCTTCTTCCTTGTTGTGACTTTGCAGTTGTTGTGACTTGTTTTCAGAAGCACCCATCGTAGGAGCACTGATAATCTGCCCATATTTGAATGTACTGAGCACCAATATATTTTTGTTTTTGGTCATCAGTCTACTGACTGGTTTGATATGGCCCGCAACGAATTCCTTTCCTGTGCTAACTTCTTCATCTCAGAGTAGCACTTGCAACCTATGTCCTCAATTATTTGCTTGACGTATTCCAATCTCTGTCTTCCTCTACAGTTTTTGCCCTCTACAGCTCCCTCTAGTACCATGGAAGTCATTCCCTCATGTCTTAGCAGATGTCCTATCATCCTGTCCCTTCTCCTTATCAGTGTTTTCCACATATTCCTTTCCTCTCCGATTCTGCGTAGAACCTTCTCATTCCTTACCTTATCAGTCCACCTAATTTTCAACATTCGTCTATAGCACCAGATCTCAAATGCTTCGATTCTCTTCTGTTCCGGTTTTCCCACAGTCCATGTTTCACTATCATACAATGCTGTACTCCAGACGTATATCCTCAGAAATTTCTTCCTCAAATTAAGGCCGGTATTTGATATTAGTTGACTTCTCTTGGCCAGAAATGCCTTTTTTGCCATAGCGAGTCTGCTTTTGATGTCCTCCTTGCTCCGTCCGTCATTGGTTATTTTACTGCCTAGGTAGCAGAATTCTTTAACTTCATTGACTTCGTGACCATCAATCCTGATGTTAAGTTTCTCGCTGTTCTCATTTCTACTACTTCTCATTACATTCATCTTTCTCCGATTTACTCTCAAACCATACTGTGTACTCATTAGACTGTTCATTCCATTCAGCAGATCATTTAATTCTTCTTCACATTCACTCAGGATAGCAATGTCATCAGCAAATCGTATCATTGATATCCTTTCACCTTGTATTTTAATTCCACTCCTGAACCTTTCTTTTATTTCCATCATTGCTTCCTCGATGTACAGATGGAAGAGTAGGGGCGAAAGGCTACAGCCTTGTCTTACACCCTTCTTAATACGAGTACTTCGTGCTTGATTGTCCACTCTTATTATTCCCTCTTAGTTGTTGTACATATTGTATATGACCTGTCTCTCCCTATAGCTTACCCCTACTTTTTTCAGAATCTCGAACAGCTTGCACCATTTTATATTGTCGAACGCTTTTTCCAGGTTGACAAATCCTATGAAAGTGTCTTGATTTTTCTTTAGCCTTGCTTCCATTATTAGCCATAACGTCAGAATTGCCTCTCTCATCCCTTTACTTTTCCTAAAGCCAAACTGATCATCACCTAGCGCATTCTCAATTTTCTTTTCCATTCTTCTGTATATTATTCTTGTAAGCAGCTTCGATGCATGAGCTGTTAAGCTGATTGTGCGATAATTCTCGCACTTGTCAGCTCTTGCCATCTTTGGAATTGTGTGGATGATGCTTTTCCGAAAGTCAGATGGTATATCGCCAGACTCATATATTCTACACACCAACGTGAATAATCATTTTGTTGCCACTTCCCCCAATGATTTTAGAAATTCTGATGGAATGTTATCTACTCCTTCTGCCTTATTTGACTGTAAGTCCTCCAAAGCTCTTTTAAATTCTGATTCTAATACTGGATCCCCTATCTCTTCGAAATCAACTCCTGTTCCTTCTTCTATACATCAGACAAATCTTCACCCTCATATAGGCTTTCAATGTATTCTTTCCACCTATCTGCTCTCTCCTCTGCATTTAACAGTGGAATTCCCGTTGCACTCTTAATGTTACCACTGTTGCTTTTAATGTCACCAAAGGTTGTTTTGACTTTCCTGTATGCTGAGTCTGTCCTTCCCACAGTCATATATTTTTCGATGTCCTCACATTTTTCCTGCAGCCATTTCGTCTTAGCTTCCCTGCACTTCCTATTTATTTCATTCCTCAGCGACTTGTATTTCTGTATTCCTGATTTTCCCAGAACATGTTTGTACTTCCCCCTTTCATCAATCAACTGAAGTATTTCTTCTGTTACCCATGGTTTCTTCGCAGCTACCTTCTTTGTACCTATGTTTTCCTTCCCAACTTCTGTGATGGCCCTTTTTAGAGATGTCCATTCCTCTTCAACTGTACTGCCTACTGCGCTATTCCTTATTGCTGTATCTATAGCGTTAGAGAACTTCAAACGGATCTCGGCATTCCTTAGTACTTCCGTATCCCACTTCTTTGTGTATTGATTCTTCCTGACTAATGTCTTGAACTTCAGCCTACTCTCCATCACTACTATATTGTGATCTGAGTCTATATCTGCTCCTGGGTATGCCTTACAATCCAGTATCTGATTTTGGAATCTCTGTCTGACCATGATGTAATCTAATTGAAATCTCCCAATATCTCCCGGCCTTTTCCAAGTATACCTCCTCCTCTTGTGATTCTTGAACAGGGTATTCGCTATTACTAGCTGAAACTTGTTACAGAACTCAATTAGTCTTTCTCCTCTTTCATTCCTTGTCCCAAGCCCATATTCTCCTGTAACCTTTTCTTCTACTCCTTCCCCTACAACTGCATTCCAGTTGCCCATGACTATTAGATTTTCATCCCCTTTTACATACTGCATTACCCTTTCAATATCCTCATACACTTTCTCTATCTGTTCATCTTCAGCTTGCAACGTCGGCATGTATACCTGAACTATCATTGTCGGTGTTGGTCTGCTGTCGATTCTGATTAGAACAACCCAGTCACTGAACTGTTCACAGTAACACACCATCTGCCCTACCTTCCTATTCATAACGAATCCTACACCTGTTACACCATTTTCTGCTGCTGTTGATATTACCCGATACTCATCTGACCAGAAATCCTTGTCTTCCTTCCACTTCACTTCACTGACCCTTAGTATATCTAGATTGAGCCTTTGCATTTCCCTTTTCAGATTTTCTAGTTTCCCTACCACGTTCAAGCTTCTGACATTCCATGCCGCAACTCGTAGAACGTTATCCTTTCGTAGATTATTCAATCTTTCTTTCATGATAACCTCCCCCTTGGCAGTCCCTTCCCGGAGATCCGAATGGGGGACTATTCCGGAATCTTTTGCCAACGGAGAGATCATCATGACACTTCTTCAAATACAGGCCACATGTCCTGTGGATACACGTTACATGTCTTTTGCAGTGGTTTCCATTGCCTTCTGCATCCTCATGTCATTGATCATTGCTGATTCTTCCGCCTTTAGGGGCAATTTCCCACCCCTACACGCCTAGGACAAGAGAGTGCCCTGAACCTCTATCCGCTCCTCCGCCCTCTTTGACAAGACCATTGGCAGCATGAGGCTGACTTCTTATGCCGGAAGTCTTCGGCCGCCAATGCCGATTATTTATCAAAATTTAGGCAGTGGCGGGGATCTAACCCGGGACCGAAGATGTTTTGATTATGAATCAAAGACGCTACCCCTAGACCATGGGTACCAGTGCACCAATATAAAGCACACAAAAATAAGACAGAACAAGAATGTAATTTGACACATGATGAGGACATTGATCATGTGCAGTTCATGGTAAAACAAAACAGTCCAATCTGCAAGATTAGCTAGCAGTTGCATTTCTCTTGTATTTCCAGCTGAAAAGTTGTGATGTGACAGCTGTTACTCAGAGGCTGACCATTTTCCCCCTTCAAACTCAAGCACATGCTGGTTTTGTGCCATTTGTTGTTGTTGATGAGGCTTACTGGCACTTTGTTTCCTGTTTTGGAATTGTTTTATT
Organism: Schistocerca cancellata; assembly: GCF_023864275.1. Taxonomy (NCBI): domain Eukaryota; kingdom Metazoa; phylum Arthropoda; class Insecta; order Orthoptera; family Acrididae; genus Schistocerca; species Schistocerca cancellata. The sequence continues at coordinate 604,681,305 of NC_064632.1, read as the reverse complement.
TTTAGGTTTTAATTGTTATACTTATGTGTATGATGTCTGTTCAGAAAATTCTGGAACATTCGTAATTTCGCACCAATGTTGTGTTGGAGTGGAATGGAGTTTGCAACCCTGTGCATGCCTGTGTTTAATGTGTAACTGCTGGACATTTCATTATTGTATGTCATTAGTTATTGTTCACTGCTGTATTGAATAGATTGTAGTGTCACTCAGTTTGCAAATTTTGAGATGCTAGAGTTATAGGAGCAAAGAATCTGCTTTAAATTTTGAATGAAACTCAAGAAAACCTTTATAGAGACACACCAAATGATGCAGGAAGGCTATAGTGATGAGTGATTAAGCCCTACTTTTTGAATGGTTCACATGGTTTAAAAATAGCTGGATGGAAGTTAAAGATACTCCTAATTCAGGATGCCATCTGACATCTACCAACAAAATAGTGCATGCCAAACGAAGATCAACTGTCCAAGAGATTGCAGAATGCACCTGTACATTCTTACCTATTGGTGCATGACCATTGGGCAAAAAACAAAATCACTGTGCTGCTTCATCCTCTGTACTCCCAAACCTGGCCCCATGAACCTTTCTTTATTTCCAAAGTTGAAAACTGCATTGAAAGGATGCAGATGTGCCCTGACAGATGAGACAAAAGAAAATTCACGGATGGCATTTTGCATGATAAAGCAAGAGGCATACCAGGACTGCTTCCAGAAGTGGAATCAGCACTGGGATTGTTGCATCAGTTGTGGAGAAGAGTATTTTGAAGGAGACCATGTACAGTAAGCAAAAGATAAGCACAAAATAATTTTGTGGATAAAGTTCCAGAATTTTGTGAACAGACCTCGTACTTGGTCTCTGTACAGCCTCAATCTGTTATTGCTTAGATTGTCCTGTACATCCTCTGAGCATAAATTAATTTAGGATATTATTTCTCACTGATATACTTTCCCTAAAAATTAATGTTGTTTCATATCTTATACTTTATATTTTTATTGTCTGATTAAATGTCACAAGAAACTTAATTTACTATCTTTGCACACAGGTTTCTTTGAGAGGACATGAAGTTCTTTTGTGGGCTGAGATAGCATATTTGTTGATACAGCTAGATGAGATGCAGTTTGTTTCAATATGCATACTACTTTTCCTTAGGCTTAAAACCATCAATTCAGTCATTCTCCAACAGAAAGAAGCAGGTAGGAAACCTACTGATAAACTAACAGCAACACTAGATAGTTTCCTCTGTTCTATTACAATGTCATCTTCATGAGTGCTGCAAGAGGAAAAAATTAGCATAAAATTTTGTTTAATCTTCTTTGTACAAATACATTTCTATAGGTTTGATTTTTTTTTTTTTCAATATGATAATGATGATGAAGTCCCATACTCCTTGACAGAGCAGAGGGCAGGGGTGAGGCAAGATGCTGTAGTGTTCCATGTGAGAGCAATTACAGATATGGTGAAGACAGGACAGTGATTTGCTAGATGCAGTATCAGAAGGTGGTGCTGCACTGGAGTGGGGGCGAGGAAGGTTGTAGGTAAATTGAGGACATGGACTGATGAAGGAGTTCAGGAGGGCTTGTGGCAACAAGAGATATGTTGCAGGAAGAGTTACAAACTCCATAATTCAGAAAAACTGGTGTTGGTGGGAAGCAACTATAGCAAAGCAAGCTGGGGTCCATTCCCATTTTGTTTTGTTATTTGCCTTTAGTGATATTTTTTGCTTTCTTAATTATCATTGGTATTAATGAGAGATGTGCCAAAACATAAAGCTGTCATTCTATAGTTCTGAGAATAAGACCAGGCCCAACATTGCTAAATTACATTAGTCTTTCCTAATTAATTTGAGATATTTCATGTAACTAGTTTTGCTAAAGCTAAGTTCTATTAATTAACAGTAAATATTCCCTATTCCAGTCATGTTGTTGACATGTAAAGAGATGTTATTACTGTATTACTGATGAACTTAGGACAATAACTGATAGAAATCCTGAGAAGTATTCATGTAGCTAAATTCCAAATCATGGTAGGAACATCAGCACTTAATTAGTTTCTGGGAAATTAACACCTTTATGTATTGTATTGTTTATTTAGCTGTTTTTGCAGTTTCATATCAAGAACGCATATTTCAGTTGAAACTATTATTGCAACAAAAGTTCAGAACAGAGCCAATTTTTCTGCACCATTCAATTAATTCGAGATGTGAAATTTTAATTGTAAATTATCAAAATTATGTATTTAACAATGTGAAGCTTACATAGCCATTTTTGCAAAGTTACTTAAGTGCTAGGCCTGAAGCCAGTCTATTCTGGGATTTCAAGTGTGGACCTCGTGCCAGTCAAAACAGTAACAGTGTAATAGTGCAATGATGTGGTGTTGTGAATAAGAAGATGGACAGTGAAGCAGGACAATCAGTAAATATTATTGATTAGTATAAAAGTACTTGATGTATCATTCATCTGGATGAGACTGTTGTAGGTTACTTAGGTTACACAAAAATGGTTCAAATGGCTCTGAGCGTTATGGGACTTAACATCTATGGTCATCAGTCTCCTAGAACTTAGAACTACTTAAACCTAACTAACCTAAGGACATCACACAACACCCAGTCATCATGAGGTAGAGAAAATCCGTGACCCCGCCGGGAATCGAACCTGGGAACCCAGGCGTGGGAAGCGAGAACGCTACCGCATGACCACAAGCTGCGCACACTTAGGTTATACAGCACAGTCACTGTTGTCATATAATTAGAAGGTGCAATATGTGCATACCTAGTAAATGAGACTTAACTATGTAATTGAAACATGAACTGGCCTTAGCTAATTCAGTGGGGACGTCTGACGTTTATGGAAGTAAAACCTTTAAAACTAAATGTTTGCGTGTCAACCATATTATTGGATGTAGGTAGTGCTGTATCCACTCATATTTACAGCCAATGTTTCACTGTGGTTGCCACCAGTGAGGAACTACAAGCTGATATATAGTGCAATGATTTTAACGAAGTGACTGTGTGATACATGTGAGACCAGAATTTTGTCAAGGTCAGTGAACAGACAATTTTACGAGACGGTGAAGTTCAATTACTTTGAGAAATGCAACAGCAGTCAGTGCACAGGTTTCATGGCACAGTAGCAGAGTATGACAGCAGCCAGTCAGTGAGTGGGTTCTATGGAAGCAGCCGTCGAGTACAGCAGCATCCATTCAGTGTGAAGGTGGGCAAAGTGGACCGGGATAAACAGCACATATCGATAAGAGAATTACTACTTGTGGCAGCCTTGGAGACAATGAATGAAGATGGCAGCCAAAGCAGCAGTACGTAACTTATTGCATATGGTAAAATCAATAGTGACCAAAAACTGGTGAATGTATATTGGTTCAAAATGAGTGATAATGGCTAGAAAGACAATATATTGGAAGATAATGGGCAACAGAAAGACAGTCTTGTTAATGACAAGGCAGGAGACTTCAGTGTTTTAAATGAACAGAAGGACTTAATTGGAACTGAATTTGTGAATGATACTGGCTATAAGTCTGAGATGAGATGACATAACATTTTAGTAAAAGTGTCAACTACATTATGTCGTAATGTAGGTGAAAAAGATGAAGACAGTTCTGCAGTGAGTGAGAGAGTTAAGGCTGAGGAGGAGTCATGCAGTGAAAGTCAGGAGATATGTTTATTTATTTATTCCATGTGATCTGATGGTACACAGTGTGTTGCAGATGTCGGAAAATATCATTTAACATTGTTAATATGTATTAACGTAAGCCTATAGTATCCTAATGTATTATATTGCTCAATGTTTTCAATTTAACACAAACAGCAAGATTACTGTTCTAAGTATTCATTTACCAAGTAAAAACAGTGACACAACAAATATGACTTCATGGCTTTGCTAAATTTTATGTTGTCTTCGATGGACTTAATACTAGTGGGAAGATTGTTGAACAGTTGGAGGCCCATGTGGAAAACTCCCTTTTTACACAGTTGAGTGTTTGTACGTATAACATGCAGGTTTGCATTTTTCCTGGTGTTGTGTTCATGTATTTCATTATTTTTTATGACTCTGGGCACAATGTGTTTTCTGAAGAATTTTAGAGTCTCAAGAATGTAGAGGCAAGGCAGTGTAAGGATTTCCAACTTTCTGAAGATGGGTTTGCAGGAGTCTCTGGGTTTGCTCCCAGTAATAATCCTCATTGCTCTCTTCTGGATTCTGAATGTGCTCAGAGCAGTTGGAGCATTTCCCCAGAATATTACACCATATCTTAGGTGGGCTTGTATATAAGCATAGTATGCACTGGTTAATGTTTTCAGGCTAGCACATGTTTTCAGTACATTGAATGCATAACAGCCAGTACAAATCCTGGCATTTACGTTTCCTGTATGTGTATTCCATTTCAGGTTATCTTGAACCCACAGACCTAGGAATTTGAAAACAGTGTCGGTATCTATTGACTGGTTATTTATAGTGACAGATGGCTGAGAGGAATTTGCATTTTGTGTTGTGTGGAAGTTCATGGAAGCTGTCTTTTTGGTGTTGATAGTTAATCTGTTGATTTTTGCTCAGTTGCTGAGTTGATCAGTAGCCAAGTTCACAGCTTTTTGCACAGCCTCTGTATTCTCCCCTTTGAGGAGTACAGTTGTGTCATCAGCAAATATTATTTATACAAAAGCGTATGGTAGATGGAGACCTTAAGGCACTGTTCATGCAGCTAATGAGGAGCATTAGTAGTATGAAAGTAGACATTGTTAACAGTGTGGAAAATAATATGGGTAATATAGAAAATTATATATGTACAAAAGAAGACTTTAGGAATCTGAATGATATTAAAGGGCCACACGTATCATTCATCTGAGTGAGACTGTTGTAGGTTAGTTAAGCTATACTGCATAGTGACTATTTTCATATTATTAGGATGTGCAATATGTGCATACTTGGTAAGCGAGTCTTAATTACATAATTAAGACACGGACTGGCCATAACTAATTCAATGAGGGCTGGGGAGAGGGATGTGACATTTCTGGAAGAAAAATCTTTGAAACCAATTGTTTGTGTGTTGACCACATTATTGGATGTATATAGTGCCATACTCACCCATATTTACCGCCAATTTTTCACCATGACTGCTGCCACCGAGGAACTACAAGCTGATATATGACCAGGTATGTCATAAGCCCTGATGGCACAGGCTGGGAAGCAGTCTATCATCTTCGTCATCATGCTTAGCAACTGTGTAAGCCTTCTGTCTTTTGGCCAATGTCTGGAAACTGACATTCATGCTGATAGACAGTTTGTTAATTGTCATATCCACACAGAATGTGGCACAGCAGTTGCATTTAAGTTGGTGAATCACATGGCTGCTTTCACAGTCAGCTGTGTGTTTGGTAGAGCAGAAGATGGTTCTGACATGTGTGGAGAAGATAGTACTGGGAGGATGTATAGGACAGGTCTCGTAATAAGATCAGTTGCGGGGACATGGCAAGTGGAGTGTGAGGTTGGGAGTAGTGATGGAATAGGGACAGGTGGGCTGGATACCAGTATGGTAGGGGTGCAGAGGATAGTGGGGAGGATGTTTCATACTTCAGGGCATGACGGGAGGTAGTCAGAATCCTGGCGGAGAATGTCACTCAGTTGCTCCAATCCTGTATGGAACTGAGTTATGAGAGGGGTGCTCTTTTGTGTCTGTACCAGCGTATGTGGGGAATGGTAGGTGACTAGAGAGACAAGGCATGGCAGATCTGTTTCTATACAAGGTGAGGAGGGTATTTTCATTCTTTGGAGACCTCAGTGAGACCTTGGCATATTTGTAAAGGACTGCTCATTACTACAGAGCTGACGATCAAGTGTGATTCGACTGTATGGTATGGAATGAGTGGCAGCTGTAGGAGTGGAGGTATTGTTGTTGGTTAGTAGGTTTTCATGTGGACAGATACAGTGATGTACCCATCAATGATATGGAGACTGACATAAAGGAAGGTAGCTTGTTGGCTGAGGAAAAACATGTGAAGCAAATGGAGGTTCTGGAGAAATGTGGATAGGGTGCTCTCATCCTCAGTATAGATCATGTAAATTTTCTTCAGTGCATGTGAACCAGGTGATTGGTATAGGAGGAAGTATATCTCTAGATGGCCCTTGAATAGTTTGGCATAGAATGGTGGCATGTGGGTGACCATTACAGTGTCACAGATTTGTTTGCAAGTGATGCACTCAAAGGAGAAATAATTGTTAGTGTGGATGTACTTCGTCATGGTGACTAGAAAGGAAGTTGTTGGTTTTATGTAAGTTGAGCATTGTGAAAGTTAGTGTTCAGTAGCAACATGGTCATTGGAGATATTAGTGCAGTGGGAGGTGACACTGACAAGCAGGGTTCCTGGTGGTAAGGGAACTTTGTGAAGAACTGGTGGAGAAACAACCTATCTCTTTTATATAGGAGGGTAAGTTAAGGGCCTGTTCTGTAAGGCCAGAAATTCTGTCTGTAGGGGTACAGGAACCAAACAAAATGAGGCAGCCTGGGTGATGGTGTCTTCATACATACTCCACAAACCACTATATAGTGAATGATGGAGGGTACATTCTACTACTGCTAGTCATTTCCCTCCCTATTCCACTAGCAAATAAAGCAAGGGAAGAATGACTGTCTCATACCTCTGTACAAGCCCTAATTTCTCTTATTATATGTTCATGGTCCTCACACAAAATGTAAATTGGTGGCGGTAGGATTATTCTGTAATTAGCTTCAAACACCAGCACTTTGAATTTTCTCTCCTCAAAAAGAATGTTGCTTTTCCTCCAGTGATCCCATTTGAGTTCCCAAAGCATCTCCATGATGCTGTCAAGTTGATCAAAGCTACCAGTAACAAATGTAGCAGCCCATCTCTGAATTGCTTTGATACCTTCCTTTAATTGTGGATCTCAAACAGTTAAGCAGTACTCAAGAATGTGTCTCTCTTGTGTTCTATATGTGTTTTCCTGTACAGATGATCCATACCTTTGCAGAACTCTCCCAATGAACTGAAGTCAATCATTTTCCTTACCCACTACAGTCCTTATGTGCTCATTCCACTTCATATTGCTTTGCAGCATTAGGCCTTGACATTTACTCAGCCTGGCAGTATCAAATAACACACTACTAATGCTGTATTTGAACATTATGGAATTACTTTTCCTACTTATCTACATTAAATTATATTTTTCTACATTTGGAGCTAAATGAAGTAGATATTTTGTCTATGTTGTCTTGTATCCTCATACAGTCACCCAACAAAGGCACCTTCCTGCACACCACATCATCGGTAAACAACCACAGATTGCTGCTCACCCTGTCTACCAGATCATTTATGTGCATCAAGAATAATAATGGTCCTGTCACGCTATCCTGGTGCCTGCCTCACCATTGAATGCAACATACTGGATCCTTTTATTTAAGAAGTCTTCAAGCCACTCACATAACTGGGAAACTATTCTGTACACTCATAATTCGTTAATAGCTTGCAGTGGGGCACCTTGTCAGATGATTTTCAGAAATCTAGAAATACTGAGTCTACCTGTTGCCTTTCATCTATAGTTAGAAGGCTTCTTATTTCAGAAAGGGCAAGCTGGGTTTTGCATGAGTGATGCTTTTTAAAACTGTGCTGATTTATGGACAGAAGTTTTTCATTCTCAAAGGAATTTATTACATTGGAACTGAGAATGTGTTCAACAATTCTGCAACAAAGCAATTTTAGAGATATTGGTCTGTAATTTTGCATGTCTGTTCTTTTACCCTTTTTTGTTCTGTAGTCACCTGCTATTTTTTTTTCAGTTGCTTGGGATTTGGTGATGGGTGAGAGATTCACGATAAATGAATGCTAACAGGCCAATGTGATAGGGTACTCCTTGTACAACCAACCTGGAACTCCAGCTGGACCTGGCATCTTATTTGTTTTCAATTCTTTCACTTGCTTCTCTGTGACAGGATTGACTGTTACTATATGGGAGTCTGTGATGCCCAGAAGATGGTAGGTCTGCATGACCTTTTCATATGAACAATTTCTTAAACATGAAATTTAAAACTTTCCTTTTGCTATTTTGTATTGTCATCCCTGTAGTAGCCACCAGAAAGATCGCGGGAGGCGCACATTGGCACGGCGCGTCACAGACGGTAGTTGCCGCCAGTAGAGTCCCGTCCACCAGAGGGCACGCGAGAATTCGGACGCGACCTCTGCCGGCGTAACAACAAGAACAACAACAACAACTCCGGCAGGACAGGCCGTGTGCAGTCAGTCAACATCGGGCATGCCTAGGACACAGTCCCAGTCTACACTAAGTGAAGTGCGACGTAACGTGAACAGTGTTACTACACAATTGGCGACGAGTAGGGTCGTTCTTTCACGTGTTGCGTCGTTGTTCCGGTTTCGCAGTTTCTCCACGGCATGGAGGATTTGGTGAGGGCTTTGGTTGCACAGCAGACGGAGCTCATGGCCACCATGAAAGAAGTGCTTCCGGCGTTGCTCTCCACGCCTTCTGCTCCGGCGCAGTTCCCTCCTCCCTTTCCCCCGTATGACGAGGCGGCAGAGGATTGGGACGCATATGAACATCGCCTTCGGCAGCATTTCCAGGCGTTTCATGTTGCCGATGCGGAGGTATGTCGTGCTCTCTTCTTGTCTCGGATATCTCCCTCGCTGTATCAAGTTTTGCGGCAGCTAGCGCCGTTGCAGGGACCCTCGTCCTTGTCGTTTGACGCATTGTGTTCATTGCTGTCTTCATATTATCGCCGCTGCACGCATGTTGTGGCGGCTAGGGTCGAGTTCTATCAATGCAAGAAACAGCCCCATCAGTCTTACCGGGCGTGGGCCGCTACCCTGCACGGTCTTAGTCGCAAGTGTCATTTTGTCACGGAGCAGTTGCGGGAGTCATATGCCCACGTTATGGTCCGCGACGTCATTGTTCGTTCGGCCCCTGATCGGGAGGTCCGGCAACGGGCCCTGCAGTTAGAAGACCCTTCCCTCGAGGAAGTCCTGTCCATTGCTCAATCGTATGAAGTCTCTCACGCAGCAGGTCAACAGCTGGAGGCGTGGTGCGACGTCGCAGAGGTTCAGGGCGGCACGGCCGCGTGCACTGTGTCCGGGGTGGACGACGTGCGAGCGGTACAATCTGGCCGTTACGGCCGCTCCCGCGCGGCGCGTAAACAGAATTCCGGCCGCCGGCCCCTGTTGCCGTCCCGTGCGTCGTGCTATATACATCACGATCGGTCAAAGTGCCCCCAGCGTTGGGCCGTTTGTCGCAAATGTCATAAAAACGGTCACATTGCTAAAGCTTTGCCGCTCAGCCTCAAAGGAATCGAAGGAAGCAAGTACAGAGGACATGGACGTTGACATTCAGGAAGTTTTATCGGGCCAGGCTCCCGACGCATCGGCACGCAAACTCTTTATCGAGGTGTCAGTTCGGTCGCGCCGGTTACAACTGCAAGTAGATACGGGCGCGGCAGTTTCGTTGTTGAATGCACAAACGTATTCCGACCTTGGATCGCCCCCGTTGGCGCCAGTTTACCGGCGTCTACGCGGTTATGGTAGACAGTTCATTCCCCTACTGGGGCAATTCACTACCAACGTGACTTACAAATCAGTCACTCGGCCTATTACTTTTATTGTTGTCAGTGATGCGAGCTCCGCTAACCTTTTTGGCCTCGATGCCTTTCAAGCTTTCGGTTTTTCTATCGCTGACACCATACAGTTGGTCTCCGAAGACGTTCCCTATCACTCATTGGAATCTTTGATCTCAGACTTTCCAGATATTTTTGAGGAGGGCCTGGGGCGTGTTTCAGATTTTGAAGCTCACTTAATGTTGAAGGCGTCTGCTCTCCCACGTTTTCTACGCGCGAGGCAGATCCCCTTGGCTCTCTGCCCTCAGGTAAAGGAAGAGCTAGACCGGCTGACAGCCCTAGGGGTTGTTCTTCCCATTTCTTCCAGTGAGTGGGCTTCGCTCCTCGTTATTGTCAAGAAGCCCTTGGGAAAATTACGTCTTTGTGGCGATTTTAAGGCCACCATTAATTCCCAATTGGTGGTGGACACCTATCCTTTGCCTCGTGCTGATGAATTGTTCTCCGCCGTGGCGGGAGGCCACTATTTTTCGAAAATCGATCTGTCAGAGGCTTATCATCAGATACCACTTGATGAGGACGCCAAACGGCTGGCAGTCGTCAACACCCCGTTTGGCCTTTACCAATACCAGCGGTTGGCTTTTGGGATATCCAGTGCCCCAGCGATATTCCAGCGTTATCTTGAGCATGTCATGTCGACAATCCCTCATTGTATTAATTAACTGGATGACATCATTGTCACGGGCCGCAGCACGACGGACCACTTGCACAACCTTCGCACCCTCTTTCTCAAATTCAGGTCTGTGGGCTTGCGTTGCAACCTGCATAAGTCAACCTTCTTCCAACCGTCCATTGAGTATGTGGGCTACACCATATCTCGGCACGGCATCCAGCCACTAGGAAGTTTGGTCCACGGTATCGTCAACCTTCTTCGGCCCACTTCGCTGAAGGAGTTACAAGCTTTTTTAGGCAAGATAGCCTATTACCACCGGTTCATTCCCAGGGCTTCCACCATAGCCCGCACCCTGTACTGCCTTCTGCACAAGGGTGTTCCTTTTGATTGGTCGCCTGCATGCGAGGGAGCGTTCACATCATTGAAGGGCCTCCTCACGTCAGCCCCTTGTTTGGCTACTTTTTATCCCCATAAGCCGTTGGTCCTGGCTATGGATGCTTCGCAGTATGGGGTGGGGGCGGTCCTGGCCCATCGCAACGCAGATGGTTCCGAGCATCCACTGGCGTTTGCGTCGAAAACGCTTAGTCCCGCGCAGGCCCATTACTCCCAGGTGGAAAAAGAGGCTTTGGCCATTGTCTACGCTGTTACCAAGTTTCACCCTTTCTTGTATGGCACGAAGTTTCAGTTAATCACTGACCATAAGCCGTTAATATCGTTATTTGGCCCCACCTCTCAGATTCCGGATAGGGCAGCCCACAGACTACAGCGCTGGGCATTGTTCCTCTCTAAGTACCATTATGACATTCGTTTTTGCCCTACAGGCCAGCATGCCAACGCCGACGCTCTTTCCCGTCTTCCGGTGGGCCCGGACCCTACATTTGATCGAGAGGAGATTATGTGTTTTCATTTGGATGTGGCGTCCCGCCAAGCAGTTGATGGCTTCCCGATCACTAGTTCTCGAGTCGCCAGGGAAACGGCGGCTGACCCGGTTCTCCGGCAAGTAGTTCGCCTCATTCAGCAGGGGTGGTCGTCCCGCCCTCCGGGCCGGGCCTCGGACCCTCTTCGTAATTATTTTCTTCTACGAGACCGTCTCTCGGTCTTGGAAGGAGTTCTCCTTCTGGCTACCGATGATACAGCTCCTCACGTGGTTGTTCCTGCAAGTTTACGAAGGGAGGTCCTCAAGTTATTACATGCGGGGCACTGTGGGGTTTCCCGTACTAAAACCTTGGCTCGCAGACATGTGTACTGGCCCGGTATTGACAGAGAAATTGAGCACTTGGTGGCCGCCTGTTCCCAGTGTGCAAGCCAACAAGCATCTCCCAGGGCAGCATTGTCTTCATGGCCGCCGGCAACCCAGGCGTGGGAACGTGTTCACATCGATTTTGCGGGCCCGTTTCTCAATGGCTTTTGGCTCATTGTCATTGATGCTTATTCCCGATTCCCATATGTGGTTCACTGCTCCTCAACCACTTCAGAAGTTGCAATCCAGGCACTAGCAAAAATCTTTTCTGTGGAAGGTCTGCCAATCACCCTGGTCTCGGACAATGGACCGCAGTTTCTTTCGCAGACCTTCCAGGATTTTTGTAGGCGCTTCGGTATTCGGCACGTTTGCTCTCCCCCCTTCCATCCACAATCGAATGGGGAAGCTGAGCACATGGTGCGCATCTTTAAGACGCAGATGAAAAAGTATGTGCACGAATTTCCTGCAGAGGAAGCATTGACGTTTTTCTTGACGGCATACCGGACCGCACCAATGGGAGACCGCAGCCCCGCAGAGCTCCTCCATGGGCGTCAACCTAGGACTCTGCTGCACCTCCTCCAGCCTGGTCCTCGCCAGTCTTCACAAAACGGAGTACCTGGCTTTCCACTGGGTATGTCAGTCTGGGCCCGTGGGTTTGGTTGCAATCCACATTGGATACCGGCGGTGGTCCTGCACCGCCATGGCCGCCGGCTCTATACCTTGCAGGCGGGGGATCGGGTGGTACGTCGTCACCAAAATCAGCTCCGTCCACGTTCGGGCACCCACCCTCCGACCTCTCGGACACCGGCTTCCCCATTGCCGGCACCCGTGTTGGTTTCACAGGGGACGTTACCTCCTCTCCCCGCTGTGACTCTGCCACACTGCGATGGTTCTCAGCCTTGGCAGCCTCCAGTGGCTCCAGCACCGGCATCGCCGTCATTCACGATGCCCCAGCGAGAGCCGGCCCCCCTAGCCGGCCCGGTTTCGCAGGGGGCTAGTTCCCCTGTGGTCGTCCCTTCCCCTTCATCCCTGCCACTGGGTCTTGCCCCTCCTGAGGTGGAACAGGATCCAGACTTCGACAGCTTGTCGCCCGTGCTGTCCCGGGCTCCGGGTGTGGGACGACGGGGGCCTCTTCGTGTGGGTCACTTCCAGCCGTATTCGAAGGTTCCGACTTGAGGGTTGGCAGATCCCCTCGACTCCGGCCATCCAATGGATGTGGAGGTCATCGCTCCTGCCCGACGCTCCACCTTCTGACGCAGTGGATCACAGTGGCTTCACCCCCTGAAGGAGGAGGAGTGTAGTAGCCACCAGAAAGATCGCGGGAGGCGCACATTGGCATGGCGCGTCACGGACAGTAGTTGCCGCCAGTAGAGTCCCGTCCACCAGAGGGCACGCGAGAATTCGGACGCGACCTCTGCCGGCGTAACAACGAGAACAACAACAACAACTCCGGCAGGACAGGCCGTGCACAGTCAGTCAACATCGGGCATGCCTAGGACACAGTCCCGGTCTACGCTAAGTGAAGTGCGACGTAACGTGAACAGTGTTACTACAATACCACACTGGTTAATGAGGGAATAGAAGCCATCAACCCTCTTAGAGATTGCATGTAGAACCGAATTTTCTTAGGTTCTCTGCTAGATCCTTTGCTAGTGTATGGCAGTGGTAGTTGTTGTAGGTCTGTGCTTCAATCTTCTTACAGATACACAGATCTCTCTGGTTTACCATCTTAGGAAGTGTGTAGAAGGTAGTAATGATGGGAGGGGTGGAGATGAGGAGGGGGATAATCTAGTGAGAGGTTCTGTGGCAGACTTAAATTGATTTGATGAAAGACTGGAGATGCTGTTGGATTTATAAAATGGGACCTTTGAGACAGGGCTTGTGGGTGGACATACATTACATGTGGTGAAGTTCCTCTGCCAGGTAATCACTGTGCTTCGTGACTGCAGTTATGGAACCTTTGTTGGCAGATAGGATTGTAAGCTGGGATCTGCTATCAGGTGGCGGATTGTGGTTCTCCACTGGACATGAAGTTGGTTTCCTTGTTGAGGATTTAAAGAGTGTTACAGAACAAGTTTTGAGGTTAGGAAATTCTGTAAAATTAACAGGGGACGATTTGGAGGCAGAGGTGTGGATCATAATGGAGGAGTAATATGAGTGAGATAGGATACAATTTTCTTTTTGAATTGAGTCTGATTGGTAGGTTTAGTGATGAAAAAGTGTTGGTAGGGACTAGGAGAAGAAGAGAAGGCCTTTAAGGCCAGCATGATTGAATTTGGGTTTGGGGCAAAAGATAAGTCTTTTGGAAAGGACATGGCACTGAGGGTTCTCAAATACAAATTTGTGAATGTGTCACAAGTCTGTTTCGGCTCTGGGTTCTGTATAATGGTGGGAGGTAGCATCTGAGAATGTGTTAAATGTAGTTTGTCTGCAAGATAGGGTTTGGGAGCCATGAGGGGGATTTGGGAAAGTTTGATGGTGGACAGTGCTAGTCGAAGGTGGGAGTATGATATGAACAGATATTTTGGATATTTTTTTGAGGCTGAAGTGACGGTGCATTTTCCTGGAGGATAAGGATTTCAATATGGGAGAAGAGAAGCAGGGAACTGAGCTTGCAGAAGGAGTCAATCTGCTATTTTCTATACCTTCTAATGTTAACTGTTGATTGTGGCAGTATATCAGTACATCAATGTCAATAATTTTACTTGTATTTTATTTTATTTTATTCCAATGCAAATTTTAAGTTTTATTAGAGACTGTAATTGCTTTACTTTGAAGGCTATGTATTACATAGGTCATACAGAGGGTGCCACACAACCAGCCAATGTGTTCTCAGCAAAGGCTATCTTCATTCCTCAATAGTCTTTAATGAACTATGACAAGAGACCAAGCAAGAGGTGTAGATGTACTAGGGCATGTATAACAGCTCTGAAATACTGGTATGCAATGTAATGTGCAAATGATACAGGTTCTGTCATGCACTGTAATTTTTGTATACTATGCTCTGATTATGCACTTTTTGAATTTTTAACACTGATATTGTTAATTCCAAAGAAATCACATGCTGACAAGTGTGAAAATTACTGAACTATCAGACTGATAAGTGATGATTGTAAAATACTAACATGAATTCTTTACACAAGAATAGAAAAACTGGTAGTAGCTAACCTCGGGGAAGATCATTTTGGATTCTGGAGAAATGTAGGAACACATGAGGTAATATTAACACTATGACTTCTAATAGAAGATTGGTTAAGGAAAGGCAAACCTAAGTTCATAGCATTTGTAGACTTAGTGGAAGATTTTGACAATGTGTCTGGAGTACTCTCTTTCAAATTCTAAGAGTGGCAGGTGTAAAATACAGAAAGTGAAAGGCTGTTTGCAATTTGTATGGAAACCAAACGGCAGTTATATGAGTCGAGGAACAGGAAAGGGAAGCAGTGGTTGAGAAAGGAGTGAAACATTGTAATTCTGTCAGAGAATGCAAAGCACTTGGAAGAACAACTGAACAGAATGGACAGTATCTTGAAAGGAGGATATAAGATGAACACCAACAAAAGCAAAATGAGGATAATGGAATGCAGTTGAATTAAATCAGGTGATTTTGAGGGAATTAGATTAGGAAATGAGACACTTAAAGTAGTGGATGAGTTCTGCTATTTGAGTAGCAAAATAACTGGCGATCACAAGAAAAGCATTTCTGAAGAAGAGAAATTTGTTAACATCAAGTACAGATTTGGGTGTCAGGAAGTCTTTCCTGAAAGTGTTTAAGTAGAGTGTAGCCATGTATGGAATTGAAGCAAGGATAATAAACAGTTCAGATGAAAAGAGAATAGAATCTTTTGAAATATGGTGCTACAGAAGAATGCTGAAGATTAGTTGGGTCAATCATGTAACTAATGAGGAGGTACTGAATAAAATTGGGGAGAGGAGAAATTTGTTGTACAACCTGACTAACAGAAGGGATTGGTTAGTAGGTCACATTCTGAGTTCTCAGCAGATAACAGGAACATATTTGACATAAATGATTTTGTAAAATAGCGTCTTTACTATTAAATTTTGTAAAATGTGAACTGTGAACAATTAGTTTTTCCTACTAAATAAAATAGTTATTTCAATTACTAATATTACACATCTTCTATGTCTAGAATTACACTTTTTTAGTTCCAAAAGTTACTTTGTGCTTTATGTTATAGATAACTAAACAATTTTGATGGATCTGTGCCAGTATTCTGAAACTTGGGATATGATAATATTTCATACCAAAATACTATTATAAAACTGAGATAATATTCCTTTAGGTTTGACAATTTTGTTTTTGCTAACTACATATAAACTAAAATATACACTCTAAGAGGAAAAAAAGGACGACACACCACAAGGGAAGTAAGCAAATTGGCCAAAAATTGATATTCATACAAGTACTGATGAAAATTCAAAACTGTAAACTCTGACACTCGATGGATGGTCCTGCAGCGTAGTTTCACCATGCGTCTGGCAAGGAGAGTAAACAGGTACTATGTCAATACCAGGGTGTAAAATCTTAGTGAATTACATTCCTTATACTCAGGTAGACAGTAACTATGCCTCACAGACAGGCATGTGAACAATATACACAGACGTCAGCATCTGAGAGAGGATGCATAGTTGAGCTCAAAGAAACAGGTTGGATTAATCAGTGAATTACTCAACATTTAAATGGGAGAGATGCCTCTATTTGATGATGCTGGCAGGAATGGCTGAACCATGGCTGAATGCAATGGCAAGAAGGAACCTGTTAGCCAAGAGAAATGACAGAATGCAAAGACCCAGCAATCATCAAAGAGGCAATCAGGCCCTGGGTTCATCATTATTATTGTTCTGATGCACAGCTGGTGCTTCAGTGACCACAAGGACCATTCCTAGCTGCCTTACAGACAGGAGGCTGAGCTCACAGCACCCTGTTGACTGGCTACCATTGGCATCTGTACAACAACAAATCTGTTTTGCAGTGGCATCAAACACATTCAGACTAGAATCTCATTGACTGTAGTAGGATTATCTTCACTGATGAATCCTGCTTCAAACTGAGTCAAAGTGACCAATGAAGATGTATCTGGAGAAACCCTAGATAGCAGTGGGCTACCAATGTGATTGTCACCCTCCATATAATCTGACAACCAGGAGTGATAGTCTGGATTACCATTTCATTTCAAAGCAGGCACCCTCTCATTGTCATCCATGGCACCTATACAGCACATCAGTGCCTTGACAATATTCTATGCCCTATTTTGTTACACCTCATGGAAAGCCATCCCATTATGGCCAGATCCCTCCAACCAGCTCAGGATTCTGATGATCTAACCCGCCAATTGGACAGAATTTGGCATGATATTCCTGAGAAGACATAAAGTACCTGTAACAATCAGTGCCAAGCTGAATAACTACTTGAACCAACACATTACTGACTTGCTCTATTTGTGAAGCTCTTTCTCTTGAATAAATCACCCAATTTTTCTGAAATTGTAATTATTTGTTTGTCTGTATGTGTCACCATATCTACTGCTTCCATCCCATTTGGGCAATTCCTTCATTTTTTGTCTTACGGTGTATTATTGCAAAACACTAAAATTTGTTGTTTTATTTTGACCATGTTTGTTTGGCATTGATTGGTATATAATTCTACAATTCTTCCATATAACATTAAATAATGAATAATAAACAGGAAATGTGATCATAAGAACATACAGTACTTGATACAATGCACTGAGTAAAACATTAAAAGCTGTTCCTTCAGTAATACTTTAATAGTTAACAATGTAGGAGCACATAGACTGGTACGTACTGTAAAGAAGATACTTACACATAGCTTTCAACCACAGCCTTCATCAGTGAAAGAGAGAAGGTGAAACATATACCAGTCATACACACAAGCACAACTCACACACACATTACCCCACATTAGGCCAGAATGCAACTATAATGTGGGATGGAAGCAGCAATCTGGACAGGGTGGGGAAGGATAAGGGATAGTAGTGCACAGTTGGGGGCTCAGAGGAACAGTGTCTGGCAGAGTGTGCAGGGACTACAATGCCAAGAGGCACAGTGCCAGGAGGCTGTGGAGCAGGGAGGTGTGGAAGAAAGCAGAGGAAAGGAGAGGAGTGGAGAAACATGGGTGCATGCATTGGCAGAGGGTGGCAAACAAAGAGGGTGGGAGATGAGAATAGAGAGGAGATGTTAGGACAGAGAGGGTGGAAACTGTTGGGTGGAGGGTGTGGGGACAGCATGTTACCATAGTGTGAGGCTGGGATGATTACAGGTGTTGAGAATGTGTTGTAAGAATAACTCCTGGGGTGTATTTCTCCTTTTTTACCTGCTGTTGTTTATTTTGTAAGATTTGTGGTGGGTCTTATATCAGCACTAGTGGGAAGTTGTGTCCCTGGCCAATATAACAGGGCAATATTTTGCTGACTCCAATACACTGCCAGATGAAAGTTGTATTACCTCTATCCTCTCTTCTCAGATTGTATTTTTTTTTTTTTTTTTCTTTTTTTTTTTTCTGGATCCTTCCATGACACCACTCTGTCGATCCAACTGCAATAAAGATTCCTGGAATGCTTCTGCACTTCTCTCTACTGTGCTACTAAATTAATAGCCACACTTCTCACAAACAGGGATATATTTTGACCAACATTTTCACTCTTACTTTTTACAACACAACTAACAATTGCAACAGTAATACCACTCAGGAGAGTGGTATTACTGCTGCAATTGCAGTACATTCAAAACGCCCATACATGCATACTGTAGGACCTGAGAGAAAAATGGAAAAAAGACTATGACTCTTCCATTGCTCATTATGCCTTTGATGGTGCATCATTTACTCCACAGCTCTTGGATTCAGGTACTTGCTGCACCATGGCACAAATGACTCCAGGATGACTGCTGGCTCCACCAATGCCCCACATTCACTGCATACAAGAAAGGAAAACACACAGATTCCATTTCCCACTCCATTTATTCTTCTTCAATTTTCTCACAAGCATCTCTTGTTGATGGCTTTCCAATGGTGTGTTGGGATATTTACAAATATCCAGAAACAATACACACTCATATGCGTATTTCAGTACAGCTGGTAATGGAGGGGAGGATCCATGTGGCTTGGGTAGTCATGCAGCAATTAAAGTGGAGAATGCTAAGTTCAGCAACTTATTGTGCCACAGGGTGGTCTACTTTGCTCTTGGCACAGTTTGGTGGTGGTCGTTCATCCTGGTGGACAGCTGATTGGTAGTCATACATTGGTATGAAGCTGTGCAGTGGTTGCAGCAGAACAGGTAAATTACATGGCTTTCACAGGTGGCCTAGCCCCTGATGGGGTATGATAAACCTGTGCCAGGAATGGAATAGTGCTGGCTGGGTAGATTTGCCAGGTCTGGCATGCGGTATGGTCCTTGTGGCAAGGGGTTGAGACTGGGAGTGACATAGGAATGGACCAGGACACTGTGAAGGATGGGTGGGAGATGGATCATCACATTGGGAAGGGTGGTTAAGATCTTTGGTAGGATGTCCCTCATTTTATTTCATGATAGTAGGAAATCAAAGCTCTGACAAAGCAACTGGTTCAGTGATTTCAGTCAGGGGTGGTGTTGGGTGACAAAGTGGGATCACTTGTGATTGGTTCTTGGAGGTGGTGGGAGGATTGGTGGTGTGAAGGGAAATGGCATGGGAGATCTGTTTCCAGTCTAGGTCTGGGTGTAGTGCCTATCTGTGAAGGGCTTGGAACAGGAAGTGTACTGGGCAACGAAATTCTCGTCACTGCAGATATGCTGAGCCCTGGTGTCCAGGCTGTATGGGAGGGTTTTGTTGATGTGAAAGGGATGACAACTGTCCAAATGCAGGTACTGTTGGGAGGGTTTAATGCAGACAGAGGTGTGGATTGAGCCATCAGAGATGAGGAGGCCAATGTCTAGGAAGATGGCATGCTGACTTGAGGAGGACCAAGTGAAGTAGATGGGAGAGAAGGTGTTGAGGTTGTGAAATAATGAAGATAGGGTGTCTTGGCTCTGACTCCATATGATGAAGATATCATCAATGAACCTGAACCAGACTAAGGGTTTGGCATTCTGGAGGCTAGGGAGGTCTCCCCTAGATGTGCCATAAACATGTTGGAATATGAGGGTACCATGCTGGTCCCCACGGTTTTGTTAAGGATTTGTTTGTATGCCTCCCCTTCAAAGGAGAAGTAGATGTGAGTTAGGATAAAGTTAGTAAGGTGTATGAGGAATGAGGTTTGGAATCTGAAGTATGTTGGGAAAGGTAGTGTTCAGTAGTGGTATGGCTATGGGTGTAAGGGATGTTGGTGTATAGGGAGGTGTCATGAGGTATGACACCTCCCTATACCCCAACATCCCTTACACCCATAGCCATACCACTACTGAACACTACCTTTCCCAACATACTTCAGATTGATGAGTAGGGATCCAGGAGGTAAAGGGGTGGGATGGTGGAGAGTCAGTGAAGGAAGTGGTTGGTATCTTTGATGTAGGAGGCTAGATTATGGACAATTGATTGGAGATGTTGGTCAATGAGAGCCAAAATTCTTTCAGTGGGGGCACAATAATCAGCCACATTGGAACATCCAGGATTGTTGAGTTTGCAGATTCTGGGGAACATGTAGAAGGTGAGTGTGCAGTGTGTCACTGGGGTGGGGAGAGTAATGGATTCAGGGGTTAGTTAGTTAGTTACATGTTCAATTGATCAATCTCACAGTAACAGTTATGATATGGAATGTGTCAGGTGCATAAGAAATACACAAATGAATGAAGTTTTTTCTTTTTTTAAAAAAATAAAGCTTAAAATTTTTATTACCTACTCCATTCCTTTAAATGGCAAAAAATCCAAATATTATACCTATAGATTTATTTATTCCTATTCAAGAATTCATATATGGTATGGAAGAAGTTGTCAAGTAGATATGATTTCACTTTATTTTTAAAATGTTACTACTGTCTGCCAGACATTTTATTTCATTTGGTAATTTACTGAAAAGTTTTACAGTAACATATTTTACCGCTTCCTGTGCCAAAGGTAGGTTAAGTAGGGGATAGTGTGAGTCTTTCTTGCTTCTAGTGTTATAATCACGAATGTTACTGTTGTTTTTAAACTGGTCCATGTTGCTGAGAACAAATTTCATTACTGAGTAAATGGACTGTGAGGCTGTTGTAAGAATTCCTAACCTTTTAAATAGATGCCTACAAGATATGTGACTATGAGCCCAGTGAAATTTTACTATTTAAAGTCTCTATTATGTGGGCAGTGAAACTGTATATTGCTGTCTCAGTGGAACAGCTATTTTGAAATCCAACCTGTGATTTACTAAGTAACCCATTACTGCTGAGATGGCTAACCACTCCTGAGTAGATTACTTTGTCGACAATTTTTGTAAATGCTGTGAGCAAAGACAGTAATTATTGACATATGTGATGTTCTCTTTTTTGCAGAGAGGTTGAAAATGTCATATTATAACCTGTCTTCAAAAATAACTTGAGTTAGTGCTGCATTACAGATGTAACTCAGACCAACAGCTGTAACTGTTCCACATTGTTTTAATATCTTGTTAGAGATGTCACATACTCCAATAGAACATTTATTTTTCAAAGATTTAATGTTGTTGTTGTTGTTGTTGTGGTCTTCAGTCCTGAGAATGGCTTGATGCAGCTCTCCATGCTACTCTATCCTGTGCAAGCTTCTTCATCTCCCAGTACCTACTGCAACCTACATCCTTCTGAATCTGTTTAATGTATTCATCTCTTGGTCTCCCTCTACGATTTTTACCCTCCACGCTGCCCTCCAATACTAAATTGGTGGTCCCTTGATGGCTCAGAACATGTCCTACCAACCGATCCCTTCTTCTAGTCAAGTTGTGCCACAAACTTCTCTTCGCCCCAATCCTATTCAATATTTCATCATTTGTTATGTGATCTACCCAACTAATCTTCAGTATTCTTCTGTAGCACCACATTTCAAAAGCTTCTATTCTCTTCTTGTCCAAACTATTTATCATCCATGTTTCACTTCCATATGTGGCTACACTCCATACAAATACTTTCAGAAATGACTTCCTGACACTTAAATCTATACTCGATGTTAACAAATTTCTCTTCTTCAGAAACGCTTTCCTTGCCATTGCCAGTCCACATTTTATATCCTCTCTACTTTAACCATCATCAGTTATTTTGCTCCCCAAATAGCAAAACTCCTTTACTACTTTTAAGTGTCTCATTTCCTAATCTAATTCCCCTCAGCACTACTCGACTTAATTCGCCTACATTCCATTATCCTCATTTTGCTTTTTTTGATGTTCATCTTATACCCTCCTTTCATGACACTGTCCATTCCGTTCAACTGCTCTTCCAAGTTCTTTGCTGTCTCTGACAGAATTACAGTGTCATCGGCGAACCTCAAAGTTTTTATTTCTTCTCTGTGGATTTTAATACCTACTCCGAATTTTTCTTTTGTTTCCTTCACTGCTTGCTCAATATACAGACTGAATAACATCGGAGAGAGGCTACAACCCTTTCTCACTCCCTTCCCAACCACTGCTTCCCTTTCGTGTCCCTCGACTCTTATAACTGCCATCTACTTTCTGTACAAATTGTAAATAGCCTTTCGCTCCCTGTATTTTACCCATGCCACCTTCAGAATTTGAAAGAGAGTATTCCAGTCTACATTGTCAAAAGCTTCTCTAAGTCTACAAATGCTAGAAACGTAGGTTTGCCTTTCCTTAATCTAGCTTCTAAGATAAGTCGTAGGGTCAGTATTGCCTCACGTGTTCCAACATTTCTACGGAATCCAAACTGATCTTCCCTGAGGTCAGTTTCTACCAGTTTTTCCATTTGTCTGTAGAGAATACGCGTTAGTATTTTGCATCTGTGACTTATTAAACTGATTGTTTGGTAATTTTCACATCTGTCAGCACTTGCTTTCTTTGGGATCAGAATTATTATATTCTTCTTGAAGTCTGTGGTATTTTGCCTGTCTCATACATCTTGCTCACCAGATGGTAGAGTTTTGTCAGGACTGGCTCTCCCAAGGCCGTCAGTAGTTCTAATGGAATGTTGTCTACTCCTGGGGCCTTGTTTCGACTTAGGTCTTTCAGTACTCTGCCAAACTCTTCACGCAGTATTGTATCTCCCATTTCATCTTCATCTACATCCTCTTCCATTTCCATAATATTGCCCTCAAGTACATTGCCCTTGTATAGGCCCTCTATATACTCCCTCCACCTTTCTGCTTTCCCTTCTTTGCTTAGAACTGGGTTTCCATCTGAGCTCTTGATATTCAAACAAGTGGCTCTCTTTTCTCCAAAGGTCTCTTTAATTTTCCTGTAGGCAGTATCTATCTTACCCCTAGTGAGAAAACCCTCTACATCCTTACATTTTTCCTCTAGCCATCCCTGATTAGCCATTTTGCACTTCCTGTCGATCTCATTTTTGAGACGTTTGTATTCCTTTTTGCCTGCTTCATTTACTGCATTTTTATATTTTCTTCTTTCATCCATTAAATTCAGTATTCTTCTGTTACCCAAGGATTTCTACTAGCCCTCGTCTTTTTACCTACTAGGTCCTCTGTTGCCTTCACTACTTCATACCTCAGAGCTACCCATTCCTCTTCTACTGTATTTCTTTCCCGCATTCCTGTCAATTGTTCCCTTATGCTCTCCCTGAAACTCTGTACAACCTCTGGTTTTTTTCAGTTTATCCAGGTTCCATCTTCTTAAAGGTGGGAATTTAAGATTTAATGATATTCCTTATTTCACAAGAGGTTGTTAAATGAAAACTAATCTGACTAGGATTTCTCAAAATTGACTCTTCCCTGTACTTCTTGTTTTTTTTTTTCTTTTGAACTATTCTCAACAATTTTTTTACCTACACTTAAGAAGTGGTAGATAAATACATTAGCTACCTGTGTATTGTTGTTTAAGATGGTCTCATTATCTTTAATAGTAATACTGCCTATTCCAGTGGTTACTTTTCCTGTGTCTCTTGCACCAACATTCCATACTGATTTTATTTTATTTGATTGAGTTGCTAATTTCATCTCTAATATACATATTTTTTGATTTTCTTACAACTTTTCTCAGTATGTTACAATTAATTTTATAGCGTAAAATTACTCCAGTGTCTTTACTAATTCTTGCTGCCTCATACACGCAGGAATTTCAAACTGCATCAGGATCCACTGCAAGTACTATGACAGTTAGGTGGGAGGTGAGAAAACTAGGATATCATGGTCGAGCAGCTGCTCATAAGCCACACATCATGCTAGTAAATGCCAAACGAAGTCTTGCTTGGTGTAAGGAACATAAACATTGGATGATTGAACAGTGGAAAAATGTTGTGTGGAGTGACAAATCATGGTACACAATGTGGCAACCTGATGGCAGGGTGTGGGTATGGCAAATGTCCGGTGAACGTCATCTGCCAACATGAGTAGTGCCAACAGTAAAATTTGGAGGCAGTGGTGTTATGGTGTGATTGTGTTTTTCATGGAGGGGGCTTGCACCCCTTGTTGTTTTGCATGGAACTATCAAAGCACAGGCCTACATGGGTATTTTAAGCACCTTCTTGCTTCCCACTGTGGAAGAGCAATTCGGGGATGGCAAGCACCTCTTCATTATGCACGGCCTGTGGCAGAGTGATTACATGAAAATAGCATCCCTGTAATGGACATGCCTGCACAAAGTCATGACCTGAATCCTATAGTGCCAGGCCTCACTGACCAACATCAATACCTCTCCTCAGTGCAGCACTTTATGAAGAATGGGCTACCATTCCTCAAGAAACCTTCCAGCACCTGATTGAATGTATGCCTACTAGAGTGGAAGCTGTCATCAAGGCTAAGAGGCTAAGAGTGAGCCAACAGCATGTCAAATTGCAGCATTACTGATGGAGGGCACCACAAACTTGTAAGTCATTTTCAGCCAGGTGTCTTGATACATTTGATCACATAGTGTATCTTGGATTCATGTTCAAGCTGTTTCCTGCTCTGCCAACTATTATTACCTGATCTTCTTCTCAAAGTCCCTACATAGCTGACCTAAGTTTTCTGTCACCTGGCTAAGGCTAGCACTCGATTTCCCAAACTTGTGACCTTTTCTCCTGACACTGCTGGTCTACACCCCTCCCATGACTCCATAACCTACAGTCTTCACAGAGCACCCCATTCTTCAGATTTCTGTGGCAACTACCACATTTGTCACACATGGTTTGATAGAAAAATTTACTCAAAAGGAAAGAATAACTTGGCATAAGATCAGTAAAGTTTTGTAGCCTGTAGTAATACATAACTAAACATTAATGCCAACAAACTTTTGAACTTACTTTAAAAAATTCTAATTAACTATCTAAACTCTATATGACAGACATGAATTAATTTAACTTTGAACTGCTAAGTCTAGTAATAAAAATAATAATAATAATAATAAAAACTTACACTCACCTTAAATTTACCCATAAGAAGTAAACAAAACTAACGACTCTCAGCCTTTACGAAATAATTTATTTTTGATATAAATATGCTCAGAAAAGCAAACCTCAAATAGATAACCTAGAGAAGAAGGAACTTCACTAGTCTGAAATGTAATATTAACTAAATTAGCTTTTATTTCATCCGCCCCCGGTAGCTGTGTGGTCAGTGCGACAGCATGTCAATCCTAAGGGCCCGGGTTCAATTCCTGGCTGGGTTCGAGATTTTCTCCACTCAGGGACTGGGTGTTGTGTTGTCCTAATCATCATCATTTCATCCCCCTTAACACACAAATCACCGAAGTGGCATCAAATCGAAAGACTTGCACCCAGCGAACGGTCTACCTGACGGGAGGCCCTAGTTACATGACATTTTTGTTTTTTTAGCTTTTATTTCAATACTAATCACTTAACTTAGTGAGAGGTCTGTGGTCATGTGTCTGCCAGAGATATTATAAATCACAAATAGTTATGTATTGCGTACGCCAATAAGTAAGTCAAGACTGCTGTACTGCACCCTGTACAGGGCATACAAGGACCAGGGAAAACTCAGGGTGTTATTCTGATACCCTCAACCACGAAGTTTGAGGTACTGTCTATTGCTGAAACTGAAAATGACTGAACCAGTGAGACTAACTCCACTTGTTGGGAAACCTGGTATGTCCTGTGTCAAGAGGAGGCAAATGTAAGAAGCTAAGGATCTGTTAATCATCAGCATTTCAAAAGGTATGGTGAATAATGGTTCCCCTTAGGGAAATGGCAGCAACTGGTGGGAGTGGACACTGTTGTCTGGGCTCTGAAGTCATTCTTGGATCTTTCCAGTGATGGGTAGAGAAGGTTGAGTAGACCAGTCTTGCACACAGGGCTAATGATGGCCCCATGGTTCTGAGTCAAGTGGAAGGATGAAAAAAAGACTTTGGAGGTGCTATGATGAGCTCGGTTGTGACTTCCTAAATTATGGCATAGGGTGGAGAACTGTAGGGTCCACTTAAATAGGTCAGGAGATCAGAGGCTGTTATGTAAGTAGTTGCCTGTGTTGGGCTGCATACAAGGTTTGTTTTTATATAATTCGACACTCCATCCAGTCCAGGTAATGATAGCTGTAAGGACATGGGCACTGGGATTATACTTCCCAAAGAAAATCCCTTTACATGCAACAGTATTAAAGTCCTAGTGATTAGTGCCAAAGCATTTGCAACCAAATGTCACAGAGTTCACTTAATAATAGGTACAGAAAACTGATTAAAACCCAAAAATAATAGCAGTAAGAAATTTGGGGAAAATTTAAGCATGTTTTGAAAAGATAATATAATAGTAATATGAGACAATGTATTTATCATAGTAGGCAAGAGACTCAAATCCACTGAGATTGAAATTGAAACTGCTTGCAAGACTGTCTGGGCAATATTCAGTACCAAGGTTGGGCATAAACTTATAATTGGGTCTTTCTATTGATCACCAGGCTCACCTTCAGATAAAATAAAAAACTTAAGAGAAATCCCAAGTTCACTAGTACATAAGTTCTTCTATGATGCTGACATCACTTGAGGAGACTTCAATCATCCAACAATGAATTGGGTAAATGTCAATTTACAAGTGGTGTGTCTGACAATGTACATTGTGAAACATAACTAAATGCCTTCTCTGAAAACTACGTATAACAGATTGCTCAGAAGCATACTCATGATGGAAATATAGTGGAGCTAATAACAGCAAACAGACTGGACTGCTTTGAGGATGTCCACAGAGAAACTGATATCAATGATCAGCAGAGAGTTGTGACATTAATGAATTCCAAAAACCAAGGGTAAATAGAAAGTAGAAGGAGTTATATTTCCTGTGAACTAAATAAAGAGGCAGTAGTATCATTTCTCAAAAAAGACCGTTTTTAATCCTGGTGAGGAGGATACAAAAGAACTGCAGTTCACATTTAGAAGAAAAGCTGATGATGCACTTAAGAGATATGCACATAGTAGAACAGTTTGTGGTGGGAAGGACCCTCCAAGTCACACAGATACACAGTCACTGTAAAGAAACTTCTAAAGAAATGGGGACAACTGCATAATAGGTGTAAAACCAGGCTTAGGGCCAGAGATAAGGAAGTGCTGAATGAAATGCACCTGGCTGTCAGGAGGGCAATGCAGAAAGCATTCAACAGCTGTCATAGCAGCATGTTATCAAAGGGTCTCCAAAACCCAATGAAATTCTGGTCATGTCTAAAGACTGTTAGTGGTATCACAGTTAGTACACAGATACTCATGAAAGATACAGGGACTCAAATTGAGCGCAGCAAAGCAAAAGCAGAAATGTTTAACTCAGTTTACAAATATTCCTTTACAAGTGAAAATGAAGGAGTACTGCCCCAATTTAATTATGCACCACTGCAGGTATTAATGGCACAATTACTAGTGTCACTGGTATTGACAGATGGGTGAAATAACAAAACTGAACATAGCTCCAGGGCCCAATGTAATTTCAGATTGAAATATAACAGCTAGCAGATTCTCACTCACTTTAATTTAAAGCTATACTTTGAGTCTTGTTATGATAAATCGAAAGTGAAAAGTGTCACTATGGGTCATGTGGAAATGTTGTATCTCTGAAAAATTGTACATGCATATTTCACGAACTTACTGTGTGGAAGACTATTTCAAGTTTAGTTGACCTGCTACCGGGCAGCACTATATTTAGTGACAAGACACTTTCAAAAATCAAATTTGTTTGTTAATTTGCTGTGTTAGAAAGAAAAATTATTAACATTATTGCAAAAGATGTGTATATAGACAGTGCAATGTCACTGAGTTATGCCAGAATGTAGCCACTGTGCCAATGAGTTTAGCAAAAATAAGAGGATGTTCCTTTTTGCAGAGAGATCTTTGCAGGTGGTGCCATAAGTTTTTGGTCTTTGTTGGGTGTGGAGGAATAACAGTAGCACTGTGGTGTGATGGCTTTTCTTTGTTCCATTGTAAATAACTGAAGATATGAATAAAACATTTTGGAAACTATAAAAGCAATATGTGTAGCACAAATTGATGTCATGTAATGGATTGTGTAGCCAGTAGTTGCATCACCAGGAAATTTCAAATTATCTTTTATACAGCAGTAGAAGCATATCAGTTCTCAGGAAGTGGAGAGGAACATTTCATCTGGTGGTGGAGCTGAGACCAATGTAAAACTCTGGCAATTGTGCAAAAGAAGATTGTAAACAAAGACAGTTAGCTGTTTTAGAGAAATTAGACTCAGAATTCTGACTGTAAGTACAGCAGCCTTCATCATTGAGCATCCGCAGCATTATCATCTATGCCAGGTGCCCAAACAAAATTTTTTACTGATGTGCATAGAGCTACTGAAGTTATGTTGTGTAAAGCAATTTGTGGTTAAGGTAACATCATTATTTTGTAATTTTATGTTGAGTGGTTAGTTTGATCTCTTTTTGATGTTTTGGAAAAAAAAATGGAAATCATAAATTCAGAAAATGTTGTCCAGAGTTTAGAGGAGGAGGTACTGGAGATACAGCAAGTAACTAATGGTGGCAATAGTGTTTGTGATGAGCATGTTAGTGATAGTGATTCAGAAGGGGAAGCTGAAGAAGACAAAAATAGTACCACTTGAAGTAGTATTTTTCACTCTGCAGCAGAGTGTGCTCTGTTATGAAACTTCCTGACAGATTAAAACTCTATTCTGGACCGAGACTCGAACTCAGGACATAGGCAAAGGTCCTGAGTTTGAGTCTTTGTCTGGCACACAGTTTTAATCTTCCAGGAAGTTTCATAGTAACACTTGTTCATCACTTATAGGGCTGGATGAATATGAGGCAATACACAGTAGACATGAAAGCATATTTGATAGACTTGCCAGTCCAAACTCACTTCAAAATAACAAAGCAAAGGAATAAGTAAATTATATAAAAACTAGATAAACAAGGGCAAATGCTAGATGAATCAGAAAAGTATGAACAGGAGCAAGGGGAAGCCCTAAATCTTTTGTGTAAAGCTGTTGACCAAATTTGGATAACTGCCAACAGCATTGTAGAAAAAACCAAAATTATTGTAAATGAGGTTACTAATTTGAAAGAAGATCATAAAGAGTTCAATATAAGGTATTATCCAAAAAGAAAGATGATGGGACTTACCAAACAAAAGCGCTGGCAGGTCGATAGACACACAAACAAACACAAACATACACACAAAATTCTAGCTTTCGCAACCAACGGTTACCTCGTCAGGAAAGAGGGAAGGAGAGGGAAAGACAAAAGGATTTGGGTTTTAAGGGAGAGGGTAAGGAGTCATTCCAATCCCGGGAGCAGAAAGACTTACCTTAGGGGGGGGGGGGGGGGGGCGAAAGCACAGGTATACACTCGCACACACACACACATCCATCCGCATGTACACAGACACAAGCAGACATTTGTAAAGGCAAAGAGTTTGGGCAGAGATGTCAGTCGGGGCGGAAGTACAGAGGCAAAGATGATGTTGAAAGACAGGTGAGGCATGAGCGGTGGCAAACTGAAATTAGAAATTAGCCTGGCAGATAGCGAGAAGAGAGGATATGCTGAAGGGCAAGTTCCCATCTCCTCAGTTCTGACAGGTTGGTGTTAGTGGGAAGTATCCAGATAACCCAGACGGTGTAACACTGTGCCAAGATGTGCTGGCCGTGCACCAAGGCATGTTTAGCCACAGGGTGATCCTCATTACCAACAAACACTGTCTGCCTGTGTCCATTCATGCGAATGGACAGTTTGTTGCTGGTCATTCCCACATAGAACACTTCACAGTGTAGGCAGGTCAGTTGGTAAATCACGTGGGTGCTTTCACACGTGGCTCTGCCTTTGATCGTGTACACCTTCCGGGTTACAGAACTGGAATAGGTGGTGGTGGGAGGGTGCATGGGACAGGTTTTACACCGGGGGCGGTTACAGGGGTAGGAGCCAGAGGGTAGGGAAGGTGGTTTGGGGATTTCATAGGGATGAACTAAGAGGTTACGAAGGTTAGGTGGACAGTGGAAAGACACTCTTGGTGGAGTGGGGAGGATTTCATGAAGGATGGATCTCATTTCAGGGCAGGATTTGAGGAAGTCGTACCCCTGCTGGAGAGCCACATTCAGAATCTGATCCAGTCCCGGAAAGTATCCTGTCACAAGTGGGGCACTTTTGGGGTTCTTCTGTGGAAGGTTCCAGGTTTGAGGAGATGAGGAAGTGGCTCCGGAATTTCTGACTTCCAGCCTTGCCTCTCAATCCTTCTTAAAAAACCTTAATCCTACTCCCAATATCACCACTGCTGAAGCCCAGGCTATCCGTGATCTGAAGGCTGACCAATCCATCGTCATTCTTCTGGCGGACAAGGGTTCCACGACTGTGGTACTTGATCGTCGGGAGTATGTGGCTGAGGGACTGCGTCAGCTTTCAGACAACACTACTTACAAAGTTTGCCAAGGTAATCCCATTCCTGATGTCCAGGCGGAGCTTCAAGGAATCCTCAGAACCTTAGGCCCCCTAAAAACCTTTCACCTGACTCCATCAACCTCCTGACTCCACCAACACCCTGCACCCCTACCTTCTACCTTCTTCCCAAAATTCACAAACCCAATCATCCCGGCCATCCCATTGTAGCTGGTTACCATGCCCCCACAGAACGCATCTCTGCCTACGTAGATCAACACCTTCAACCCATTACATGCAGTCTCCCATCCTTCATCAAAGACACCAACCACTTTCTCGAACACCTGGAATCCCTACCCAGTCTGTTACTCCCGGAAACCATCCTTGTAACCATTGATGCCACTTCCTTGTACACAAATATTCCGCATGTCCAGGGCCTCGCTGCGATGGAGCACTTCCTTTCACGCAGATCACCTGCCGCCCTACCTAAAACCTCTTTCCTCATTACCTTAGCCAGCTTCATCCTGACCCACAACTTCTTCACTTTTGAAGGCCAGACATACCAACAATTAAAGGGAACAGCCATGGGTACCAGGATGGCCCCCTCATACGCCAACCTATTCATGGGTCGCTTAGAGAAAGCCTTCTTGGTTACCCAGGCCTGCCAACCCAAAGTTTAGTACAGATTTATTGATGATATTTTCATGATCTGGACTCACAGTGAAGAAGAACTCCAGAATTTCCTCTCCAACCTCAACTCCTTTGGGCCCATCAGATTCACCTGGTCGTACTCTAAATCCCATGCCACTTTCCTTGACGTTGACCTCCACCTGTCCAATGGCCAGCTTCACACGTCCATCCACATCAAACCCACCAACAAGCAACAGTACCTCCATTATGACAGCTGCCACCCATTCCACATCAAACGGTCCCTTCCCTACAGCCTAGGTCTTCGTGGCAAACGAATCTGCTCCAGTCCGGAATCCTTGAACCATTACACCAACAACCTGAAAACAGCTTTTGCATCCCGTAACTACCCTCCCAACCTGGTACAGAAGCAAATAACCAGAGCCACTTCCTCATCTCCTCAAACCCGGAACCTTCCACAGAAGAACCCCAAAAGTGCCCCACTTGTGACAGGATACTTTCCGGGACTGGATCAGATTCTGAATGTGGCTCTCCAGCAGGGATATGACTTCCTCAAATCCTGCCCTGAAATGAGATCCATCCTTCATGAAATCCTCCCCACTCCACCAAGAGTGTCTTTCCGCCGTCCACCTAACCTTCGCAACCTCTTAGTTCATCCCTATGAAATCCCCAAACCACCTTCCCTACCCTCTGGCTCCTACCCCTGTAACCGCCCCCGGTGTAAAACCTGTCCCATGCACCCTCCCACCACCACCTATTCCAGTCCTGTAACCCGGAAGGTGTACACGATCAAAGGCAGAGCCACATGTGAAAGCAACCACGTGATTTACCAACTGACCTGCCTACACTGTGAAGCATTCTATGTGGGAATGACCAGCAACAAACTGTCCATTCACATGAATGGACACAGGCAGACAGTGTTTGTTGGTAATGAGGATCACCCTGTGGCTAAACATGCCTTGGTGCACGGCCAGCACATCTTGGCACAGTGTTACACCGTCTGGGTTATCTGGATACTTCCCACTAACACCAACCTGTCAGAACTGAGGAGATGGGAACTTGCCCTTCAGCATATCCTCTCTTCTCGGTATCCGCCAGGCCTCAATCTCCGCTAATTTCTAATTTCAGTTTGCTGCCACTCATACCTCACCTGTCTTTCAACATCATCTTTGCCTCTGTACTTCCGCCCCGACTGACATCTCTGCCCAAACTCTTTGCCTTTGCAAATGTCTGCTTGTGTTTGTGTACATGCGGATGGATATGTGTGTGTATGCGAGTGTATACCTGTCCTTTTCCCCCCCTAAGGTAAGTCTTTCTGCTCCCAGGATTGGAATGACTCCTTACCCTCTCCCTTAAAACCCAAATCCTTTTGTCTTTCCCTCTCCTTCCCTCTTTCCTGACGAGGCAACCGTTGGTTGCGAAAGCTAGAATTTTGTGTGTATGTTTGTGTTTATTTGTGTGTCTATCGACCTGCCAGCGCTTTTGTTTGGTAAGTCTCATCATCTTTCTTTTTAGATATATTTTTCCCACGTGGAATGTTTCCCTCTATTATATTCAATATAAGGTTAGATAAAGTTGAAAATAGAAATGCAGAAATTGAAAATGGCTTACTAGATTAGATTAATATAGATGAAACACTCAGTAATGACCTACAGACCATAATTAAAAATGAGAACTCTGCTTTAAACCAAAGGGTAGAAAAAGTAACTAAAACAGTTAACAAAAATTTTTCAGAAGTTAAAAGCTATATAGATATATTTTCCAGTATTTTTTACAATGTAACATTGAAAGTATCTGGATTGGAAGAAAATTTAATCATGAATAACTTCAGCAGTACCTACAGCAGTGTATAGGGTAACATAAATGTTATAAATTTTCCAGCAGACAACAAAATACATCATGTAGATTTCATTTGTCAATGTTAAGATAATTTTATTGTGAATATGTGAAGTAACTTAAAGATTAAATTGTTTGTAGATGGTGAGGTCTTATCCTGGACAAATGAGATCATACATTGTGAGACAAGTTTTATAGAGTTTGAAAAACATTTTATGAGTATGTTTTGGTCAGACACTAAATAATATCTCTCCAAATACTAAATAGTAGCTGTTAGATGAAACGATTCATTAGATGCCCTTAAGAGACTTTTACTGTGTAAAGTGCAGTGGACCAGAGAATTTGATAGAGGAATTTTTAAGATACACAGATGAGTTAGACATGGTATGGGAGAGAAATGAAAGAGATAAAGATCGACAATAAATATTACTGAAATGGCTATTTTTCTAATGAACTCAGTAAAAACAGAGATAGGAGAAGAAATAATAGGAACCATTAGCAGGATAATAATGATAATGAAAGAGATAATTAATGGAATGATGGGCATATAAATGATGACAAGAAAGGTGACAATGGAACCAATGGGCATAAAGGAGGAGACAGAGGTCATGATAGAAGGAATAGTCAATTTAACAGTAATCATTAGAGGAATTTCAGTAATGGGAGCTCTTAAAATAGATTGTATCATCTGGAAAATGAAGATTTGCCTCAAGGGGGACCTGTTGGCTTGATGTAAGAAGAATTTATATCTAAAAATTCAGCCAATGAGTAGAAGGAGTTGTTATCTAGAAATTATTTTAATTTATTTTTAAATGTTAGTTGGCTATCTGTCAGGCTTTTGATGCTGTTTGGTAGGTGACCAAAGACTTTTGTGGCAGCATAATTTACCCCTTTCTGTGCCAAAGTCAGATTTAACCCTGCATAGTGAAGATCATCCTTTCTCCTGGTGTTATAGCTATGCACACTGCTATTACTTTTGAACTGGGTTTGATTATTAACAACAAATTTCATAAGTGAATATATATACTGTGAGGTTACAGTGAGGATTCCTAGATCCTTAAATAGATGTCTACAGGATGACTGTGGGTGGGCTCCAGAAATTATTCTGATTACACGTTTTTGAACAATGAATACTTTTCCACTCAGTGATCAATTACCCCAGAATATGATGCCATATGAAAGCAGTGAATGAAAGTAGGCATAGTAAGCTCATTTACTGAGGTTCTTATCACCAAAATTTGCAATAACCCTAATAGCATATGTAGCTGAACTCAGACATTTCAGCAGACCATCAATGTGTTGCTTCCAGTTTAGCCTCTCATCAATGGACACACTTAAAAATTTTGAACATTCTACCTTAGCTACAGGCTTCTGTTCAAAGTCTATATTTATTACTGGAGTTGTGCCATTTACTGTATGGAACTGTATATACTGTGTTTTATCAAAATTTAAAGAGAGTCCGTTTGCTGAGAACCACTTAATAATTTTGTGAAAAACATCATTTACAATTACATCACTTAGTTCTTTGTTTTTGGATGTTATTACTATACTTGTATCATCAGCAAAAGAACTAACTTTGCATCTTCATCAATGTGGAATGGTAAGTCATTTATGTATATCAAGAACAGTAAAGGACCTAAGACCGAACCCTGTGGGACCCCGTACTTGACAGGCGCCCCCCCCCCCCCCCCCAGCTTGAGGAATCAGCTGTTGTTTTAACATTACACGAACCACTTAATTTAACTTTCTGCATTCTTCCAGTTAAGTATGAATTAAACCATTTGTGCACTGCCCTCCTCAAACCATAATGATTTAGCTTATCTAAAAGAATTTCATGATTTACACAATCAAAGGCCTTTGGGAAAGTATTCTGGGGGAAATGAAGGAAGAAGAGAACAGTAAGAATCTGAATTAGAACTTAGTGGTGATATTTTGACAAATTTGTTTGATGAAGCCAATAACAGCAATGAAATGAGACATAATGATGCCAATGATGTGAATTTTGATGACTATTGATTAGTGAGATTAATGGATAATACTGGTGTAAGGATGCTAAGAGAATCTGTTGGTACTGAAGTTGCATGTGAAGAGTCAAACAGTCATGTACTTAGGAGAGGAGAAGAAAGTATAGGTGATTGTTTGAATGATGATGGTGTTACTGATGATTCTGTTAAAATTATTGAAGCATTTGATGATGATTTAAATGTTAAGGATCATATTTTTGCTGAGAATAATCCAGGATATGCTGAGAATTTATGTGATTATGATACTAATGATGATTTTTCTGATGTTGATAATCTTTTACTTTGTGATGAAGTGATGAATTAGATGAAATGATTTATGTGGACATTAAAAGTGAAAGTCTGATGGAAGATGATGATAGGAGTCCAACTGAAGGTTTAGATAATCATGTTATGTTAGATGAGGATGTTTTCTCTTGCCAGTAGATGTCAGTTATATTGTGTCTAATTGCTTTGATAAAAATAAGAGAAAGGACTTAATTAGTGATGAAACATGGAAGGTATTATCCCTGTGATAATGTTAGCAATGATAGTCAAATGCAAGAAATTTTAAGAATGATTTTTCAAAATATCCACTCAGGCAATGAAGTGAATATTGCTTCTAATAAAAAGCCATCTAGGCGTAATGCAGTTTTGGAAAGTTTTCAATCACTAAAACTGGTAAAGTTTCAGATAGACAGAAATAAATGAGTTTTAGCGAAACTGAAGAAGATCTTTTATATGAGAATGAAAAAGATGAAAAACGGGATGAAATTGGTAGCCCTTATGTTACTGTACAGATTGATAATTGGAGAGGTAACTGTCTACTGGACACTGGGATACCTATCACTGCCTTTTTGAAAAAAATGAGAGATAGAATAAGCAAGAGTGAGAACTTTACTGAATTGCCCACGACAGGTGTTAGAATAAAAGGAACAGCTATTAAGAGGAACAAGTTAATCAACAGAGTTCAAGATCAATAATATTAGCTTTTTTTGAAAGATTTCTTGATGCCTTCAGCTGCCATTCTCTTTATTTTATGTACAATTGTACAATTTTGTCCTTAGGCCATTTTCAAGTATTTAAAACAGAAGTATTATACATTGATACATTAGCGACACTTGTGATTTTGATGTAGGAACAAATCATATCTATACATACTAGGCACATTATAACCTAGTTTATGAATGATTTTTTAGAAGTAAATTGTATCATGTGTGTCATTGCTCCCATGACACCATGTTATGCTCATAAAATAAATTTGAGATGTTCACGCTATTTTAGGTACTGTGATAGATTTCATACATAAGATCTTTGCAAAAACTATTAAAAAATGATTTGCTGCTACAATAACAGAACATATATTTACAAATTATTTTAAAGAAACTACATACAGTCATATTTACACCAATGATGAACGATAATTAAATATAACTGGGAACAAAAGCACATGCAGTTCAAGTAGCAAATTTCTGTAAAATAATTATAATCTTTCTAATGTTAAGTATGTTAAAATGTGGGTCTTATACATAAGAGCTTTGCAACAACTGCTCAAAGCTAATGTGCTCCTAAAATAGTGTGAACCTCTTGAATTTGTGAAGGAATTAGAAGAAGTTAGAGGTAAAGGTTATTTTTAGGAAGATGAGGTATATAGTAATGATGAAATAAGTAGTAATTCTTACAGTGAACTTTTAACTCATAAATTATCTAAAGCAGAAACTTTAAGCCCAGAAAACAGAGAAGAACTAGCAGATTTTATATGGGAATATCATGATATTTTTAATGATGATGATGTTTGGTTTATGGGGCACTCAACTGTGCTGTCATCAGTGCCTGTACAAAATCCCAATTTTTACACAGTCCATTTTCTTTTCACAATTCAATTTAGTCACTCTTACAAATGATGATGATGACAATGATGAAATGATGAGGGCAACACAAAAACCCAGTGCCCGGACAGAGGAAAAGAAAATTTCCAACCCAGTCAGAGAATCGAACCCGCGGCCCCATGATCCAAAGGTAGCAATGGTAGCCCCTAGACCACGAGCTGTGCACAGTGATGTTTTTAATGCTAAACCAGGAAGAGTTAAATGTTGTCACTATAAGCTGAAATTAGAAGCTCAGGGACCATTTTTTTAAGCCTCTAACTATCCCAGTTTTTGAAAGAAATGACATAGAAAGGGAATTGAAACAAATGCAAATATGGAAAATAGTAGAAAGAAGCAGCAGCCAGTATAACACTCTATTAGTCATAGTGTCCAAATGAGATGGTGTATAAGGATTATACTTGACTTTAGGTGTTTAAATAAACACCTGGAGAAGATTGATGAGTTACTCAATAAGTTTGAAAATATCAGTTTTATGACTAGTTTAATCTGACATCTGTGTTTCACCAAACAGAGCCAGAAAAGGAATTTAGAAAATACAAAGCATTTTTATATAATGTGAAAAGCTTTTAATATTGTGCTGTACTGTATAGTTTAAAAGTTTCTGTACCAGTGTTTGTCATGGGTTTGGAATATGTATTGGGAAGGGAACTTAAAACATTAACTATATATGTAGATGACATCTTATTATCAAGTAGAAGTTGGGAAGAATACATCAACACTTTAAGGGAAATTGGGAGAAAAATGAGATTAGGAGGTATGACATTAAAACCTGTGGAAGCGCAAAT
The DNA here is from genome assembly GCF_023864275.1 of Schistocerca cancellata. Lineage (NCBI taxonomy): Eukaryota > Metazoa > Arthropoda > Insecta > Orthoptera > Acrididae > Schistocerca > Schistocerca cancellata. Next base: position 604,643,782 of record NC_064632.1, on the reverse strand, counting down.
TTGATGTGCGACAATTTAGTGAAGATGGAATTTTGCCTGAGCCCAAATAATTGAAGCCATAGCAATGTTTCCAAAAAGAGGAAATAAGAAAGAACTAAGTCATTCTATGGACTAGTGGGATTCTATAGAAAGTACACAAAAACACAAGCATTGAATGCGCCCAGTTTGAATAATTTATTAAAGAAAAGCACAGTATGGGAATGGACTACAGAATGCCAGTCATCCTTTGATGAAATTAAAAAGCAGTTATGTCTTTGGTGTGATGTCATGTGTGCTGTACTGCTGTTGAAATTGCTTGTTAATATTTTATAAAATTTTAGTCTTCAGTTACTTATTTTAAAGTTTATTTGTGTTAATATTCACTGTAAAAGTAACATATTAGTCGATTTTCATTAATCTTAGTATTTCTTCCTGTGTTATTGACTTGAGTGGTCTATTATTTGTGAGTGTGCTTACATTGTTCATCTAAGCCTCACACATTAGTAGTGTGTTAACATTTTGCAGTGTGCACTGCAGCTGTAGTGGTTATAAAGCTAAGTACTGACCAACTTATTTTTGCACTGTTATACAGTTATTAAATTTAATAGTTTTCAGCTGTGGTTCATGCCATTTGTGGCAAAATAATGATTTAATAAACTTTTGGAAACATTCACTTGCTGTGTTTTTTACAGTTTTTTGTGGGTTGAACTCATTTAGCAAATTTCATGCTTTAGTCTTAAACTGACATTTCTTATTGTTTCTAGTAAAATATTTCAGTACAGTTTTCATTCAGTGTTTTAACTTCGTTTAGTGTTCCAGTGGCCATTTGAATTTTTTGGTTGTAGCTAATAATTTTGTGAAGTTTTGTTGGTATTGGTATTAGCTGTGGTGTATTAGTATTAATACAAGTAGTTGCTTTCTTAGTAGGCAGAGAATTTTGAGACCATTATTGTTAGTTCTATAAATAGTTCTACTGCTGTAAATGAACTTTGGTAAGATAGACAGATAGTTTTTTTCAATAACAGTAAAATTTTACTACGAGTGAGAAGTGTGGGCTCTGTCGTAGGTTTGTGAGTAGTGGGTTACAGTGTGGGATTTGTTAAAAGTATTTTCAATGGGGGGAATGCAGTGGGGAAGCCAGTGGTCATTTTAGTGAGATCCTCTCCTGGGAATGCAGAATCTGTAGTAGAAATAAGTTGACAGAGGAGCAGGAGCATAAGATCTGTGTCCTTCAGGTGCAATTGCAATTTGCAAAGGAGGAACTAGAGAGATGGAGGAGGGTAAAGAGTGGTGGGGAATGGGAACTGTCAGTTGGCAAGAAGGCAGCTAGGAAGGGGAGCTATTCAGACAGTTCTACTTTGCATATATGCAATAGATTTGACCAACTGTCAGAGCTGAGTGGAGAGGAGCCTCAGGTAGCTGTAGATGTAGGGGACATGCAGCAGTCCTCAACAATTAGGAGGCCTAGGTTAGTTGCAAAGTATAACAGAAAGAAGAAGGTTCTGCTGCTAGGCAGTTTGCACAGTAGAGGCGTGGGCAAGCAGTTGCAGGAAGTGTTGGGGAGTGAGTAACAGAGAAGCCTAGTGCAGGGTTGGCTCAAGTGACTGACAGCATAGGGGAGCTATGTAGGAATTTTACGAAGGAGGATCATTTAGTGATAGTGGGTGGAACAGGGAACAGTCTTGATAGGGATGGGGAATATGATATAGGTGGTGACCTGGTAAAGATAACAACTCAAACTGGTGGCACTAATGTGCATTTTTGCAACTATTTCAGCATCCTGATTGGCCCCGCCTTAATGCTGCTTTTAGGTGCATTAACATGAGGCTTGGGAGAGTGTTGATGGCAGAGAGCATGAGTCACATCTTAGTGGTGCCAGATGGGTCTATCAGTAGATTGGGTTTCACTAGGCATGACCTGCAACTCAATAGGTATTGAAAGGGGTAGCTGACTAAGCTTATAGTGACAGTGTCGTGGGTGGTAGTGGGGATACTCGTGGAAAAATTCCTGTAGTTGTTGGTGTTAGAGCTGCACCTGTTATAGATTGAAGTCAGCTGATAGGTATACCTGCTTAAAGGAAGTCCCTCTAACTAAGAGCTCACCTTCCGAAGATGTAATGTTTCCAAGTAGAGAAGGAATTAGAATATTTCATCAAAATGTAAGACATATCAGAGATAAAGTTAGTGAACTGCTTATAGATTTTGACTCTGAAATTATTGGTGTATCAGAGTACCCCTTAAATAATTTGACAATTCAGAGGCTTCCTTTGCCAGGATACAGATCAGATGGCTGTTTCTCAAGGAGTTCATTGTGGGGTGGGGGAGTGGCTATGTACATAAAAAACAGTATTCCATTTGATTCTATAGACATATCATGACACTGCACTGAACAGATATTTGAATGTTGTGCAGGGGCAGCTGAACTTAGTGAAACTAAACTTCTAATTGTTGTTGTTTGTAGGTCCCCTAACTCCCACTTCAGAGCATTTCTGCTCAAGCTAGAGAGGTTTCTTGATTCACTTTCTTGGAAGTACCAGAAATTAATTATATGTGGTGACTTCAATATTATCTCCTAAATTCATATGATCTGATGCAGACTATTTTTTCCAACTAGGGTGCAGGTGAACAGTAGCACAGTCATAAACAATATTTTTATTCATTCTTCATTACTAGATGGGCATTCTGTTAGTAAAAGTGTGAATGGCCTTTCAGACCATGATGAACAAATTTTAACACTAAAAGGCTTTTGTACTCAAACCAATGTAATATTTAATCAAGAACTATGCAGGAAAGTAAATCCAACAGCAATAGAGAGTTTTTTAAACCTTGTCAAGGAACAAGAGTGGCAGGATGTTTATAGTGCCGATAACATAGATGATAAATACAGTGCTTTCCTTAACACATTTCTCATGCTCTTGGAGAATTGCTTTGCATAAGAAGGTTCTAAGTGGGGTACTAGCAGTAATAGGCAGCCTGGGTGGCTGACTAGTGGGATAAGGATATCTTGTAGAACAAAGTGGGAATTATATCAAAATGTTAGAAGTAGTCACAATCAAGCTACATTAGCCCATTACAAACAGAATTGTAAGGTGCTTAAAAATGTTATTAGGAAGGCAAAGAGTATGTGGCATGCAAATAGAATAGCTGATTAACAGGATAATATTAAAACCACATGGTCAGCAGCACAAGGTTGACAATATAAAGTCAGTTTGCAGTAAAAATATTTCTGTTACTGATAAATCAGGTATGTGTACAGTATTTAACAATTTCTGAGCATTGCTGGTGAATTAAATAAAAATTTAGTTTCCACAGGACATTATATAACTTTCTTGGCAAACGCAATTCACAGATTGATGTCTGAAATACACCTCTGTGATACAGACAAGAGGGAGACTGAGTTAAAAATTAAAGCACTGAAGACTATGGTTATGATAGAGTGTCTGAAAAAATCTTAAAGTACTGTGCTGCACATGTTAGCCCTGTATTTAGCCATATTTGTAATTTTTCCTTTAGGAACGGTCAGTTTCCTGAGCAATTAAGGTGCTCAGTAGCAAAACTGCTTTATAAAAAGGGAGGAAGAGATAATTTAGATAATTTTAGACCTATTTCTATGCCATCAGTGTTTGCAAAAGTTATTGACAAGGCTATGTATGTAAGGATAATTGATCATTTTATCACACGATTTGCTATCAAATGTACAGTTTGGCTTTAGAAGTTTTTTAACAACTCTATGAGGTACTGGATGCACTAAACAAAAGGTTTCAAATGCTTGGCATAGTTTTTGATTTAATGAAGACATTTGATTGTGTTGATCACAAAATAGTGCTCCAGAAGTTGGACCATCATGGAATACGGGGAGTAGCTCACAATTGTTTCACTTCATACTTTAGCAGCAGGCAGCAAAAAGTCATTATTCACAATGTCACAGCCATGATGTGGCATCTGAGTGGGGTGCAGTCAAGTGGGGGGTGCCCCAGGGATCAGTGTTGGGGCCACTCCTGTTCCTTATTTATATAAATGATATGCCTTCTTGTGTTACGGGTAACTCTAAAATATCTCTGTTTGCTGATGACACTACCTTGGTAGTAAAGGATTTTGTGTGCAATGTTGGCTTGGTTTCAAACAGTGCAGTGCATGACTTAAGTTCATGGCTTGTAGAAAATAAACAAACACTAAATCACAGTAAGACTCAGTTTTTACCGTTTCCAACACACCATTAACAAAACCTGATGTTTTCATTTCACAGAACAGGCATATGATTAGTGAAAATGAACAGTTCAAATTTCTAGTTGTTCTGATAGATAGTAAGCTGTCATGGAAAGTCCATGTTCAGGATCTTGTTCAAAGACTTAATACTGCCATTTTTACTATTAGAAGAGTATCAGAAGTGAATGACCATTCGACACGAAAATTAGTCAACATTGCTTATTTTCATTTGCTTATGTCATATAGTATTATATTTTAGGGGAACTCTTCCCATTCTAAAATGATGTTTTTGGCTCAGAAATTGGTGGTTCAGGCAATAAGTGGTGTAAGTTCATGAACCTCTTGTCGACCCCTGTTCATGAGTCTGGGTATTTTGACATTGGCATCTCAATATATATATTCCTTACTGAAATTTCTTGTTAACAATATTATCTTATTCCCAAGAATAAGCAGCTTTCACTCAGTTAATACTTGGCAGAAATCAAACCTGCATTTGGATCAGACTGCCTTAACTCAAGTGCAAAATGGTGCGCAGTATGCTGTTACATCCATTTTCAATAAGCTATCACTCGAATTCAAAAATCTTAGCAGTAATCCATGTACTTTCAAATTGAACCTGAAGAGTTTCCTCATGGGTCACTCCTTCTATTCTGTCAAGGAGTTCCTTGAAAAATTAAGCTGATTCTTATTGTATTGCTGATTGCATTACTTAAACTTATGGACTGACTTTTTTGGGTTCATAAACATTTATTTTTATCTGTTATTACTTTTGTGTTGTAATTTCATGTACTGACACGTTCCATGACCTTGGAGGTTTGCTCCTCAATTTGGTCCTGTGGAACATGACGTGTAAATAAATAAATGAATAAATAGCAAGATTCTACACAGACCTTATGTGTCTTTACCATTTTGCCTCATGACAGATAGCTTTGATACAGGATTGGGAGTGCACCCATTTCAGGAAAAAAACTTAATGGAAAATAGAACATGACTCAAAAGCATTTGCAAGCAGCACATTACAGAAGCATGAAAGAAGCTACATGATTACAGAAAAAGAATTTTTTTCAATAGTATGAGGTTTCAAAAAAGTTAAGAAATTACTTGCTTGGTCATAAGATAAAAGTATATTCAGTTCACAAAGCTTCATCATATATTCATGAATGTAAGATCTCTCACTGAAGTATTATCAGGTGGGCAGTTTACCTGCAAGAATTTGACTATACTGTTCAGAACATTAAGGGAAAGGTGAACATAATAGTGTATGCTCTAGGATACCAGTGAGGGATGAAAAATGATATGAGAGTGAAAGTTTAGGCAGGATACCAGTTGGGGATGAAAAAGGATATGAGAGTGAAAGTTTAGGCACAAATTTAAAAATGTGTATTTAAGAGAAGTAAAGGACAAAAAAGAAATTAAAAGAATTTGCAATCATTTCAAGTTCAGATGCGATCAAAACCATGATGACCATTGGAAAGTTTTCAAAAGTTATTTAGGGAAGAAGGGATAAGAGAAATTCAACAATACTACCCAATCTACTGTATAAAAGGCATACTGTTTTATAGACATTGCACTGACAGCAACTGGTGGAAAGTTTATTGGCCAGGCCTGTATACAGACACATTAATAAATATATCCATGAAAGTTTTGAACATTGTGGACCATTGAAGTGTACTTAAAAAATTCAGGAAATCATATATTTTCACAACATTTCTAGAAGAGTCAGGAGTTTCCTTGCTAGCTGTGACCAATGTCAAAGGGTAAAGGTGAGCAGCAAAATTAGCAGAGGCTATATGCAAAGTGCTATCCCAGATAAACAATTGAATTTAGTAGGCATTGATTTGTTTGGCCAGTTACTAAAAGCCAAAGATGGTTTTCAGCACATATTTCACAGTATGTGAAACTTTATCCTTTGAGGAAGCCAACCAGCAAGAGATTTACTGAAAAATTCACGAAAGACACTTCAATACAGTAGGCATACCTAGAGTAATCTTGTCAGACAATGGAAGTAAATTTACTTTGAAAACATGGAAAAAATTCATAAATGATTACAGCAGAAAAGACATGCTGATTTCAGAATGTTCACCAAAATGTAACCCCACAGAAAGGTATATGAGAGAAATTGGAAGATTGTGTAGGACCTATAGTAACAAAGAGCATGCCAATTGGATAGGAGAAATTAACAGATTTGAAGACATAAGTAACAGCCTGCAACATTCCACCACTGTGGTTTCACCTTATGGGAATTTGTTTGATAAATGTTAGCTTATTTTATTAATGAACTTACAGAACTTCCTGTTGTAAACATATTCCAGCTTATGAAAGAGATGAAACTGTCAGAAAAACAATGAAACAGTACTATGATAAGAGAAAACAGACACAATGGAAACTTAAAAGTTATTCAAAAAGTTACAAAAAATTCAAGTTTGGGAGTAGCAAAATCAAAAAATCCATTAAGGTCTATATAGGACCATTTGAAATATTTACAAATCTTCATACTGGTGCATATAGGTTTACGAGTATGTATCCAAAGTCAAAAAAGTTGTCTGGACTGAGAAATGTTACACAATTGAAGCTATACAAAAGTTCTGATTAAGATGATAACCATTATTTAATGTTTGTTCACTTGTAAATGATCTCTGATTATTTAAAACTTATATTTGTGGTCTTATTCACTTGTCATGTGCATTTTACACAGCTGTTGTGGAACAAAATGCTTGATAAATGCAATTTGAAGATTTGTGCTTGGCATGTCTATTGAAAATGCTGAGATTCTACTTAGTTATTTAATAAAAAATACACAGTACAGGGATTTTATACATACCATGTTATGATGATTAGTGATTGGACATTTTTTGTGCTCTGATAGTACAAAAATTTTTATGAAGAAACTCTGTGAACACCATAATTTGAAAACTGTACCAAGTTTTAGATCCTTTGAAGCATGATTCTGATGAAATGTTTCACATGTGTTTTGCTGAGAAATCGGATTTACTATGTTGACACATGAGATACTTCATAACCTTTGTTCTGAGTCACTACACTATGAAAGATGAAACGACCTTCAGAAGAGAAGAATATTTTCGACAATTTTTCGGTGAAAGATGAAATGTTATACTAAGATATTGAAAACAATTCAAGGTTTTACTTGTTGCCTGATCTATGAATATGATCTGATGTCTTAGGTTTGTGGTGCTATTTACATCTGACACATATTTGAATAAAACATGTCATTGCACTTCAACAGGTCTCATTGCACCCAGAGAATGTCGAAAGTATAGAAACAGTAATGTTTACTTTGATTTATGTGTGCTTATTGATTAAAATAGTAATTATGATGATTAATATACTGAGATTGCTGACTGAAATGTTACTCACAACCAAGATAAAAACAGGGAAATAGGTTGGAATTTCTTTTTTGCCCATGAAAAGAGAAGTTTGCCTAAAATGAAACAAACCATGCAACTGCATCACTTCTGACAAAAAAGACAAAGAGATGTGAAGTTGAGAGGGCTTAGCCCATAATTGTATAGATATGTAATTTAACTGAACAAAAATAAGATAAGGTAATCATTAAGAATTCATGAAATTGAAATGTATTTCAGAAAGCCACATCATGTAACTATGTAGGTTAATTTATTGAATGTTGATTAGCCAGAGACTGATTTACTATGAGATAGGAAAGAGAAGTGATTTTAGGGTTTAAATTTTCTCTCAGTTATGATACAGAACAGTGCAATATTGACATGCTCAGTGAAACTTAGAAACTTGCAAAATGTAAATTAGGGGATTCATATTTGGATATATGTAATAACCTGAGACTGTTTATAGACATACAGTTGCCCCAACTGCATCATGAACTTATAAGAGAATGACTGACTCAGTAAGTGAAATGATGACAAAAAGGAAGGACTTATGCATTTAAATGAAATTTAAGAGCATGTAGAAACTGAAAGTTAGAGTTGAGAGTTTGCCTCCTCTTGCCTCCTCAGACATTTGATAGTAAGAGATGTAAAATTAGGTTTATTAAGAGTCATTACTCACCCAGTAGTCTTTCAAGTGCACTATATGAGAAGAAATATTCTTTTTCAACATTTGAGCTGCAATCATCATTTATATGTCATATAAGCAGCACCAATAGGGCTGCCATTGCAAATGGAGATCATCTTAATAACAATGTATGAACAGCACCACTTTGAAATTTGTTTTTGCATATGTCCTTTTAAAATGTAAAGATCTATTACCTATTCCATAAGTTACAAGCTGTATTGCTATGAATAATTTGTTTTACACTTGTGATTTTTATTTATTCAAATACTGACATGTTCTGTCACCTGAACTACAGCAACACATGTTGCTGTGACCCACTCAGCAGTTCAGAGACTGCATTCATAAATACTTTGTGAAGCAATTATGTCCTTTTATTTGAAAATATGTATGCACAAACAGTACATGTAACCACATGTAATTATATCTTTCTCTTACATGTTGCCTTTACAGACAGTACCGAAAGTTTGTGCTTGTGAATTTTGAATAGCTGTGGCAATATTTATAAGATGCATGTAACAAAAAACGGAGGGCATATGCAGTAGATAATAGTTGGGAAGTGAACTATTCGTGCATCAGTTATGTATTACGTACATCCCACGTTTTGCGTTATAAATCTTACAAGTATTGTTATGGTTATTAAAGGTTCACAAGCGCAAATTTTCAGGGCTATCTCATTGGATTAGGAATCTGTACGGAGCTAGGAGAAATTATTTTATACTTTTTAGTCCATTTTAAAAAGTGTTATATTATAAATTTGTTTTTATTTGAATAGTTATTTTTAGTTTGTGGTTGTCAGAGGATGACCGTGTGATAACTAAACCACATAGCGTAATTGCGTGCATTGCACTCATCCTCGACTACGTATGCAAATTTGTGAGTGTTTCGTCATAGAAAACGTGAAAGAAAGAAAAGTTTTTCAGAACGGAACTTTCGCCGGCCGGAGTGGCCGAGCGGTTCTAGGCGCTTCAGTCCGGAACCGCGCGACCGCTACGGTCGCAGGTTCGAATCCTGCCTCAGGCATGTGATGTCCTTAGGTTAGTTAGGTTTAAGTAGTTCTAAGTTCTAGGGGACAGATGACATCAGATGTTAAGTCCCATAGTGCTCAGAGCCATTTGATTCATTTGAGAAACTTCCGTTCCATACGGTAGAGCGGACAGGAAAAACTGGCTGTGTCCCCCGACGGGACGAATCCATTATCTGCGTGCAGGGAAGTGTGTTGGCGATTGCGTGCGACTGCCATCAGTACGCAGTACAGCAAGCTGTCTAATCGCGCTGCTGGCAGCGTGGTCGGCGGTTGGCAGTGTGGAGTGGTTGGGTCTGCAGCAGCAGGCGAGGCCTTGGCGGCCCCGGTGCCGGCCTCGGCACGAATCGCGCCAGCTGCGCCTGCGCTCCTCACCTGCTCCGCTCTTCCTATCTGATACCGCCACCAGCTGCCCAGCTCCTACCATCACGCCCAAAGAAGCCGCTTTGGGTCAAGAGTCGCGCTCCAGGTGTTGCTCTTTCTCTACCTATTACTACCGTACAGAATGTGACACACTTCTTCCATCAGCGGACAAGCTCACGGGTATCCGGATTCTACAACGAATCCATCACTCCCGTCACTGCATTGACACCTGCGGCAGACCACCGAGCCTAGTGCTTAGCGTCTTTGGCTACTATTGCAGAGGTCTAGGGATTGATTCGCTTCTGCGGTGGGAGGTTCTGCAACGGGGTCCTCTCAGCCTGGTGTGACAAAATAACACAGCCGCTTAATGAAATAAGCAGCGAAATTGACACTCGAGCCACCGAAGTGGCGTCAAATAGGAAGCAACCACTGTGTGTCATTCACAGACATGATAGTGATGTACTGCCATCCCGTAAATGATTGCTAAGCAGTAGGCCCTTCGTGTGAGAAAAGATGAATACGTCAATGGGTGTACAGCCGTGTGAATAATGTAAAAGTTGCACACCAGTGTGCCATATTTTAATTGACTGCATCTTATATACTGATAAGTCAGCAACTTTTCTTGAAAATAATTTTTCCAATTTTTTAAATGATAATGAGGTGACTTATCTTAGAAGATAGATTAAGACAAATGAAAAAACTGCTAGAAGCTGACCTCGGGGAAGACCAGTTTGGATTCCGTAGAAATATTGGAACACATGAGGTAATACTGACCCTATGAGTTATCTTAGAAGATAGATTAAGGAAAGGCAAACCTACATTTCTAGCATTTGTAGACATAGAGAAAGCTTTTGACAATATTGACTGGAATACTCTCTTTCAAATTCTAAAGGTGGCAGGGGTAAATGACAGGGAGCGAAAGGCTATTTATTTACAATTTGTACAGAAACCAGAAGGCAGTTATAAGAGTCGAGGGGCATGAAAGGCCAACCAGAGTGGCAGAGCAGTTCTAGGTGCTACAGTCTTGGAACCGCGCGACCGCTACGGCTGCAGGTTCAAATCCTGCCTCAAGCATGGATGTGTGTGATGTCCTTAGGTTAGTTAGGTTTAAGTACTTCTAAGTTCTAGGGGACTGGACCTCAGATGTTAAGTCCCATAGTGCTCAGAGCCATTTGAACCATTTGGGCGTGAAAGGGAAGCAGTGGTTGTGAAGGGAGTGGGACAGGGTTGTAGGCTATCCCCGACGTTATTCAATCTGTATATTGAGCAAGCAGTAAAGGAAACAAAAGAAAAATTCTGAGTAGGAATTAAAATCCATGGAGAAGAAATAAAAACTTTGAGGAGGGCTGATGACATTGTAATTCTGCCAGAGACAGCAAAGGACCTGGAAGAGCAGTCGAACGAAATGGACAGTGTCTTGAAAGGAGGATATAAGAGGAACATCAACAAAAGTAAAACAAGGATAATGGAATGCAGTCGAATTAAATCGGGTGATGCTGTGGGAATTAGATTAGGAAATGAGACACTTAAAGTAGTAAAGGAGTTTTGCTATTTGGGGAGCAAAATAAGTGATGATGGTCGAAGTAGAGATGATATAAAATATAGACTGGCAATGGCAAGGAAAGCGTTTCTGAAGAAGAGAAATTTGTTAACATCGAGTATAGATTTAAGTTTCAGGATGTCGTTTCTGAAAGTATTTGTGTGGAGTGTAGCCAGGTATGGAAGTGAAACATGGACGATAAATAGTTTGGACAAGAAGAGAATAGAAGCTTTCGAAATGTGGTGCTACAGAAGAGTGCTGAAGGTTAGATGGGTAGATCACATAACTAATGAGGAGGTATTCAATAGAATTGGAGAGAAGAAAAATTTGTGGCACAACTTGACTAGAATAAGGGATCGGTTGGTAGGACATGTTCTGAGGCATCAAGGGATCACCAATTTGGCATTGGAGGACAGAGTGGAGGGTAAAAATCGTAGAGGGAGACCAAGAGATGAATACATTAATCATATTCAGAAGGATGTAGATTGTGGTAGGTACTGGGAGATGAAGCAGCTTGCACAGGATAGAGTAGCATGGAGAGCTGCATCAAACCAGTCTCTGGACTGAAGACCATAACAACAACAACAAATTGTTTGAGCCTTGTTTCATATTTGTTTAATAAAAATGCAAAAAGTTTAGTTAGCTTTTTCTTGCAATATGAATGAAGACTTAGTTAAGAAAAGGTAATGCAAGTGATACAATATTTACTGTTGTGTACATCTGTTCACCTTGGAATTCTGTGCCAAAGGAACTTGCAATTCATCTTTGTCTTACAGTTAATTTTTAAAAAAACTTCTTTGTGTCATTGGTACACTGATTCCATAAAGCTGTGATGTGCACACAACAGAAAATTAATATTGTCATGTTCGCTGCTATAATGTAGAATTGTATGCACTGTCACTGAAACAGAGTTTAAGTCTTGTCTAATCTAAGTATCTTGTAGCTAGGTGAAATGTAACAGCTAGCATATCCTTGTCCACTTTAAGTTGAAAGTATACATTGAGTCCTGTTATGATAAATCTAAACTGAGATGTGTAATCAGTAGGTCAATGAAATTTCATACCTGTGAAATATTGTACACGCATATGTCAGGAACTAACTGTGGAGAATACTATTTCATGTTTAAGTTGACATCCTACTAGGTGATGCTGTATTATTTCATTAATTTGCTGTGTTAAAAAGAAAAATGAATGTCGTTATTATAAAACTTGTATATATAGACCCTGCAAGATCACTGATTTACACAAGTTTTTTTTTGAGAGATTTTGAAGTGGTCACTTAGCCAATGCCTTAATAAATATGAGAGGATGTTGTTTTTTGGAGGGAGTTCTTTGGAGGTGGTAGAATAAGTTTTTGGCCTTTGTTGGGCATGGAGGAATAACAGTAGCACTGTGGTATGATCTTTGTTCCATTGCAACAACCTGAAGACGTGCATAAATCATTTTGGAAACTATAAAAACGATATGTGAAGCACAAATAAATGTCATGTAATTGATGGCATGGTCAGTGGTCCTATCACCAGGAAATCTCAATTATCTTTTATGCAGCAGCAAAGCACGTCAACTCTACAGTGCCAGTGATTCAGACTGCAGAGAGGAACTTTTCAAGATCCTACACTGCATTTGCAGCTAAGTTAGCCCCTCCTTTAACTAAAATCTACCTTAGATTGTTGTAGAGTTTTAGATCATATTCTGATCTCAAGCACAATGAGACATCTCAAACAGAATGACCCCTCCATGCCAACTGGCATGGACTCCAAAAGCACTGATCATGTGAAACCAAACTCTCACTTTTTTCATGTGATGTCCTGGCAGTAAGGTAGATGCAGCAGCATATTTCTCAATTTCCCCAAAGTGCTTTACTCAGTACCTCACCAATGCTATCAAAATTGTGATAGTGGCATATCAAGTGAAATTTGTGACTGGATCTTTGGAAAGGAAGGTGCAGCATGTTATCTGGGACAGAGACAGCCATAGAAGTTACTTTGGGGGTGCTCCAGGAAAGTGTATTGGGAATGTTGCTGCTCACTTTGTACATAATGACTTTGCAGACAATATTAATAGTACTGTAGATTTTTTGCCAATAATACAACTATCTATAATGAATTGCAGTTATAAAAAAGCTGCGCAAATATTCAGTCAGATCTTGATAAGATTTCAGTGTTGTGCAAAGGTTTGCAACGTGCTTGAAAGGTCAAAAATGTAAAATTGTGTATTCCACAAAATGAAAAAATGTAGTATCCTATGACTACTCTACCAAGTCACAGAGTTGGTCAACTTACAAAAACACCTGGGCATAATTCTTTATACTGATATGTAATGGAACGATCGATCGTGTATGCTCAATTGTACGTAAAGCAAGTGGAGAACTTTGGTTTTCATGGTGAAATAGTAGAGAAATGCCATCAGTTACAAGAAGACCATTTACAAATCCCTTGGATAACCTATCCTTGCTCAAGTGTGTGGGAACCACACCAGTTAGGACTAACAGGTGACGCTGAATGTACATAGAGAAGGACAACTCAAATGATCACAGATTTGATTGACCCATGGGAGAGTGTAACAGAGATGCTACAGATACTGAGCTGGCAGACATTTGAAGATAGGGGCAACCTATCCTGAGAAAGCTTATTTACAACATTGCAAGAACTGGCTTTAAATTCTTACTCCAGAAATGTGCAACAGCCCCTATGTGACACTCCCACAGGGACCATGACAACAAGATTAGGTAAATTACAGTGGCTTGTGAAGTGTTACTCTTCTCATGAGTGGAATTAGAATAAGCCTTAATAAGTGGAACAATGGGAATTACCCTCTGCCATGCACTTAATAGTAGTCTGCAGAGTCAAAAATGTAGATACTATTCAAATAAAATAAGTGATTACAAACAGTGGAAGAAAAATGATTATTATTTCATTACTTATGAAGTATTCCATTATCTGTGGAGGAGGAGGAGATTAGTGTTTAACGTCCCGTCGACACCGAGGTCATTAGAGACAGAGCGCAAGCTCGGGTGAGGGAAGGATGGGGAAGAAAATTGGCCGTGCCCTTTCAAAGGAACCATCCCGGCAGTTGCCTGAAGCGATTTAGGGAAATCACAGAAAACCAAAATCAGGATGGCCGGAGACGGGATTGAAACGTCGTCCTCCCGAATGCGAGTCCAGTGTGCTAACCACTGCGCCACTTCGCTCGGTCCATTATCTGTCATCATATATAAATTCATATATACACTCTCCACAATACTAATGAACAAAAGCCTTTTCAGTGACATACTGAAACAATGTCACAAAATGTCTCTGTTTGTTTTACATATAAATTATACTAACAAAAAGAAACATATTTAAACAAGATAAATCCTATACATGGCAACTAAATGATAATAAGAGGAGTGTTCAATAGGTACTGCAACTCATATTTTTTGAATTGCAGGTTGGTTTTATTCAAAATCCTAGTACACCATATTATTGCTCACACTTTTGGCTACAAAACCATTCTTTTCAACACAATCTCTGTTCAATGTGATGGTCATATGCCAACTTACTGGGAGGGTCTGTATGCCTATATATTACCATTCTACTGGTTGACATTGGAGTCAACATCTTGCTGCCTCAGTAACCTCTCCCTCATCTGCGTACAGCTTCCTGTGGAGTGTATCCTTCATTGAGCCAAACAGATGGAAGTTGGAAGCTGCAAGATCTTCTGTTAGCTGGCGAGGATCCCAGTGGGCCACACCTTTGAGTACCCCAACTGGTGGACGATCTTGCCAGCACTATCAACATCCAATTGAGCAGTGAGATGTTTGATAATGATCCATTGATCACATTGAATGAGAGTGTCCACACAATCCAACATTGCAGAATTCACATCTGGGTGTGGCCATCCAGCATGTGGGAGATTGGACATGTTTGTATGACCTTGTTGTGATGATGACACATGCCTCACCCAATGAATCAGGTCTCTGCAGACATTCTGCAAACACATACGAATATATGTGACACACTGGTTTTCTGCCAAAAGAATCTCAATGACAGCATTCTGCTTGGAACACATTTCCATTACAGACACCATTTTGAATGGTACATACTGCACTGCAATGTTTCAGAACTTCATCAAACTAAGGAGGCTGAAGAGGGAGTGCCACAAAAAATTCTGCATTTTTCAAACAAAATTGACTGAGAAAAGAAATGTTTTGCTTACTTATTGAAATCTTCTTGTACTTAATAAATATTAAAGCAATATGTGTTCACAATATGTACTGTAAAAAGAGATGTTCATTAGTCAAGTGTAATTTCACTGTCTGAATTATTCTGTTATAATCACAATTTTTCACCTCACACCAGTGACAGTAACACTTTAGACTATTTTATTAAAATCATAATTAATTGTAATGTTTTTGTCTGAAGTTGTTTCTACATCACTCTTAAATGGTACTAATGAAAAACAGCAACATGATGTTTCATCTTCAATAACCATTCAGTTAATTTTCATTTAATAATTGTGACATGTACTTATAAGAATGTTAACAGTTTAATTAAAAAATTTCTACTCCCTCTCATACATAAATACCAACAGATCTACAGATATCCTATTGCTTTTCATATTCCCACTGAACATACTTTTAATTACTCACAAAAAATTATTAATACTTCATTGTAAATACATGACATATGTTTCAATTAACACGGGCATTACATTTCATGAAACTAATCACTAACCATAACCTCATCATTGTACCCTCCACAATATATCAATAATACACATAATAACTCATAACTATCCTTAATACCACATAGCAACATAATTATCAACATAATCATATCATCACATAATAAATTCTAAATACTTTGTAATCAGAACTAAAGTCTCATATACAGAAAGTATGTTAGACAGTAGTCTAACAGTTTAGTAATAGGTGCAACACCATTGATTTTAAGGTGCCTTATAGGCACATTTATTCCTGTTAAACCAATCTGAGTGATGATCTGGTTTGTTCACATCACCTCTGTTAGTATTTTATAAAGACCATGGTATCATTTACAGCTAGTAATTATTATCAGTGGTAACATATTTTGCAAACTTCAACTGACATCTCCAATTAAATCACAAAGAAACTTAATAAGGCAAAAGTAAAACTACAAATATTAAGGGCAGATAGGCTGATTCAATTTGAAGTCATAATAATCAAAGCTGTTTATAAAGATATTTGACAAAGACAGTTTATAAAGATATTTGACAAAGATAGCTATAAGCTGAATTTTATGCACACTTTAACAAAGAGGTAACCATGTAATAGATAGGTAAGGACTTTTTGTACATAAATACGGATATATACATGGAGATGTTAATAGTGTGCTTCCTTGGCATGAACTGTAGATTTTTTGTTTGGGATGGAGTATATATTGACTGGCATAATGATATATGATTTTGGTAATTACATATTACTTTCTAAAATGCTAAAGGTCATAAGTAGTATTAATCTATTGAGCCCAACAATAACCTGGTTTAACAAAATGGTACTTAGTTACAAAAGTGTGACTGTTCAGGGGACTAACTGAATGATACATTGTATGCTTTCATGTTTAAAATGTTGATAATTTAGTTAAATTCCTAATTAGTGGCTTAATTAGGTAACTAAAGTTTACAAAAACTAGAACTACAGAAGTATAATGACACTTGTGGAAATTAAAATAGCATAATGGCTCAACTGGTAAAAGTAACTTTAAGTATGATCAAACTATAATTACAAATATTGTTTAAGTTACTTAATAATTAAGCATTTATAAGTGCAGCAGGTTTTTGAAGAATAAAACTATTTACGGGAAAGAGTGAACTCAGGGCTTTCTAACAAGACGTCTCAATCCTCTCAAAGCTGCTGATGAATTCACACCATTTTAATGCTTGCATGTTAATAAGGCAACTCCAGTTACTAATTTATCGCAAAGAAAAATATTTAAGACATATTTACAATGCTATCATGCCCTTTGGATTAAATGTTGTTGTATAAATAATAAGACCACATAAAATATTATGTAATTTAAAAATTTGCAATTATGATTACTCTCTGCATATTTATTTTGCTCATTTTTTTTATTGGTTTGGCATTTACAGGGTGAATATTAAAAATATTTAAAAAAGAGATTCAACCATAAAAGAAGTCCCATTGAGCATTACATAATACTAAATTTTACAAAATAACACTTATTTTTTTAAGCCAGTCAATGACATTGTCCTTGGGTTTATGTACGTGCACAAGTTCACCACTAAACCCATGCAAAATGCACTTGATCAGATGGCCCATCAATAGGTTGAGTCCACATTTGCACTGGGGGTTGTTCAAGAGACCCCATGTTGTTATCAACTTCCTATGTCTCATGACATCTGTCCTTGTATTGTTTAGTGTAGTCTGTATACCTCTCAAGAGGTTAAAGCCCTCTACTGGTATGTTTGGCTGATCAATCAGGCTTCTATTCTTGACTTTGCTTATACTCCATAATCTTTTCCATTCTTTTCCTGGATCATAGGGGTGTCTTTGATTTCAAATGGTGTTTTGTGTCAGGCACTGATGTACAGGAAGATTTCAGTTTGACAGTATTTTATATATTTGCTGAAATTTTTATGATTTCAGTTGGTGCTATATTAGCTAGTATTTCATTTGCACTGTTTATTATTAAGATGCAAGTTTACACTGACTGTCTTGTCTGGACTGGGTTGTCCATTCCATTTAGTGCGTATTGGTGCAGCAGGTCTAGATCATTGTTCAGTTTCTGCTCTTCTTTTTCAGAAGATTTATCTTCATAAGCTATTGTCAGATTATCCACAATATAAACATATGGGGTGTTGTTACTGGAATATCCACAGTGTACAAGCTATACATTAAAGAGGCCAGTACCAAACCCAGCAGGAGTCCATTGCTGAGTACTAGGCATCAGCTGGGCTTGCTGTTAAGCGATACTCTAATATTTCACCCTATTAAAATGTTCTTCATTGGTTTAAAAATCTGGTTGCATTGAGTTTTTTTATCGTATGTTCCTGTTAGGTCTATCAGGGTAATGCCTGTTACCTTCTTATCCTGGAACCCATTTCAATAAAAGTTGTGAGGGCAAGGACTTGACCACAGCAAATTCTTTTAGGCCTAAAATCACTTGCTTCATTGGTAGAAAGGAATCCTTACATGGAGAGGGACTGATCATCAAAATTGTCTCAAATAAAATATAAACAGAACATAATAGGAAATCTGATCTGAAATGTTTGGGGTTCTCCTTTGTTTTCTCTGCTTTCAGGACAGCAACTATGTTAGCTACTTTCCACACCTGTGGTCTAGGTGTAGTGTCTTTGGATAGTAATCAGAAGTCCTCAGCCCAGATTTGAAACCTATCATTGCTAACATTATGATTAATAATCAGCATTGGTAGCTGAAGACTTCCAGCATAAGAAGTCACCCTCATTCTGCCAACGGCTTTGTCAAAGGGGATGGAGGAGCAGACAGTGGTTCAGGGCACTCTCTTGTCCTTGGAGTGGGAAACTGCCCCTAAAGGCAGAAGAATCAGCAATGATCAATGGCATGAGGATGCCAAAGGCAACAGAAACCACTGCATTAAAGAAACATGACATGTATCCACAGGATATGCAGCCTGTAATTGAAATAGAGACATGATGATCTCTTCATTGGCAAAATATTCCAGAATAGTCCCCCATTCGGATCTCCAGCAGGGGACTGACAAAGGGTACATGACCATGAGAAAAAGACTGAATAAACAACAAAAGGATAACATTCTATTAATTGGGGCACAGAATGTCGGAAGCTCGAATGTGGTAGGGAAGCTAGATAATTTGAAAAGGGAAATGCAAAGGCTCAATCTAGATGTAGTAGGGGTCAGTGAAGTGAAATGGAAAGAAGACAAGGATTTCTGAACAGATGAGTATAGGGTAATATCAAAAATCGCAGAAAATGGTATAATGGGAGTAGGATTCATTATGAATAGGAAAGTAGGATTCATTATGAATAGGAAAGTAGGACAGAGATTATGTTACCATGAACAGTTCAGTGATAGGGTTGTACTTATCAGAATTGACAGTAAATCAACACTGGCAATGATAGTTCAGATATACATGCTGACATTGCAAACTGAAGATGAAGAGATAGAAAGTATGTGAGGAGATTGAAAGGTGATACAATATGTAAAAGGAGATGAAAGTCTAATAGCCATAGGGGACTTGAATGCAGTTGTAGGGGATGAAGTAGAAGAAAACATTGCAGGAGAATATGGGATTGGGGCAAGGGATGAGAGAGGAGAAGGACTGTAATAAATTTCAGTTGGTAAAAGTGAATACCCTGTTCAAGAATCACAAGAGGAGGAGGTATACTTGGAAAAGGTCAGCTGTTACAGGAAGGTTTCAGTTGGATTACATCATAGTCAGACAGAGATTCCAAAATCAGATGTTGGATTGTAAGGCATATCCAGGAGCAGATACAGACTCAGATCACAATGTAGTAGTGATGAAGAGTAGGCTAAAATTTATAAGATTAGTCAGGAAGAATCAATATGCAAAGAAGTGGAATATGAAAGTACTAAGGAATGATGAGATATGCTTGAAGTTCTCTAAGGCTATAGATACCACAGTAAGGAATTGCTCAGTAGGTGGCACAGTTAAAGAGGAATGGACATTTCGAAAAAGGGTGACCACAGAATATAGAACGAAAAACATGTTAAGAAACCATGGGTAACAGAAGTAATACTTCAGTTGCCTGATGAAAAAAGGAAGTACACAAATGTTCAGAGAAATTCAGGCATACAGAAATATGAGTCACTGAGGAATGTTTCAGAAAGATCTGAAATCACTTTTGCTCTACTATGGTAATGACCATTATACATTGAGTTGATAATTACAGGATGGCTGTAGATACATTTAGTCTGAAAAGATTGTCTCTTCATTAGTTTATTTAATCAAAACACAATTTCACAAAATTAAGCATAACCTCTATAATTAGCAAAAGACATTCAAATCACACAGAGTATAATCACAGTGCAAGGGATGTTTCATTTAAATGGGAAACATAACAATTAACAAAACATGTATGTGGAATTAATTTTGTAGCTACATGTTGGTTTTCATTAATTAGGCATAATGTCTGTAAATTGTCTAACCACTATGTGTCATGATAAAATAATATAATTTTATTGTCATTTGGGAATTACAGCAATAGACAAATATTTTACACAGTGTAATCATAACACTTGTAATCTGAACAGTACAGCCTGTCAGTTGATAATTCCATGTCACCATCAAAACAATGTTTTACTTCATAAAAGTGTTGCTGACAAGCCATTTACTTAATATTTTTCTAAATACAGATTCTGGAAGATCTTGTATCACCTGCAGGAGCTTATTAAATAGTTTATGGCCCACTAGCTCACAGCTATTGAATGTCTTTGTTAGTCTATATATCATGTATGTATGGACTTATTTTTTCTTGGGTTGTGACTGTGAATATTATCTCTATTTTTTAGTTCATGCAGATTATTTCTTGGGCTTACAATGTGCTTTATGTTAGAACATGTAATGACTCTGACTGCTTTCTTCTGCAGAAATAAAATTTTTGAACAAGGCTCAAGTTTTTCCACAATACTTTGAAAAAATGCAAAGTAAGAAATTTTAACATAGGCTGCTGGCACACATTTTGTAAGGCATATTAATAAGTAAATTGTTAACATCCTGCAACGTTCTCACACCTAGGTTTTCACAAAAATGGTAATTACTCCAACACAACGCATTCAAATATTGTACTGTATGAATCAGCAAAAGTAAAGCATGATGTAATTAACTCTCAGTTACAAACTAATGGAGTTAAGATAGAAGAAGAAAGACATAGCACAGATATACAAAGATGCAACATGTGCTCCAACAGTTCAAGGACCTATCTGTGCCATGCATATGACATACAAAATAGATATGTCCCTTTGAGGGATTACGCATAACAATCCTCAACATTATGTTAAAATTAAATGTCACTTAACTACAAAGTAAACACAAAATGGTTGATATCTGTGAGATATAGACTTATAGCTCTGCTCAGCTGCTGTCTTGATTTGCTGGAGGTATAGTTTGCAACAGAATTATAATCACTGAAGCAGCCTTCAGATATTTTCACAGCTGCAGTGACCAAGTACTGCCTCTCTCACACACACTGATGCAAGCTATCACAAAATATCATAGACAGGAGTTGAAACATAGCAATATATGATTGTTAGGATAAGTATAACATGAAGTGTAGATTGCCACATTTACAGACTTACATAAATTTTGGAACATTCTCATTTATTTTATCTGGTCATTTTGAAACTAAATTTATTAATCTGCTTCATATTTTGTCATTAATTTCATTCCAGTTTCAATACTTAAACATAACTCAAACAGTTCTCATTTCACAAGAAGTAAAACTAGCTCTTCATTTGCATTTATGTAAAGAACTTGTGCTCATGTCAGGAATACTTTATAGCCAATAACTTTCATGATATAAATGACTTCGTAAACATATTGTTTGTGATTGTATTTTGTAAATTTTGGTACCAGAAATGAAGAACCAAGCAGCACTTATTATTCCAACATAAAAAAAAAATTAGTGTTCAATGGTCTGTTAGCAATTTGTGAATGCCAATGCGATTTTGGTTGTAATCCTCAAATTTTCTCTCTGTAATAATGGATGACATCTCCTGTAATTATTAAACAAATATATAAGCAGTGGAAAATCAGTAATAGGAGTGCCATTTTTGAAACAGTTTCTATGTGCAAAATGTGTACCAGTTAAAGCAATAAATATGTAATTGTAAAAGTGAAACATCATGTCAACCAGATTACTTCAAATATCTCTTGACATACCCAGTTGCTAGCTATGCTGTCAAGAGGATGGGAAGTTTCAGCAAATTTGGTGGAACAGATACTCTCAATTTTTTTAAAAATACTGAAGCATTGGAGCTGGCCAAAAAATGAAAATGAGTATTTCCTACTAACTGTTACACCCACAAAAACAGAGTATTAACTTGAAATAAATCAGTAGAATATTTCATCCCCTTGGCATGGTTTATTTCAATTGCTGTGTAGGAGCCAGATGTAGCACAAAACCAGATTCACGACAATGAAGCAGTAGGAAGTGTTAATGTGAGTGCTTATTCACTGGTCTTGATGTAACTGAAGCTGCAGGCTCAAACAGTGAAATTGTAGGACTATTAGCTGAAACCAAAAATATAACTGAAACTTCAGATGGGAGAGTTACCAAAACAGCAAACACTTTGACTTGTACCTGAGGTGGCCAAATTTCTGAAACAAACAAGGCTTTGTTGGACCTTAAAACACAGTTAAAAAAAGTAACACAAGAGTACCCAAAAACAAAGAGGAGATAACAGAGCTTAAAAATGAGGTAGAAAGAGATTGGAAACAGGTTGATGTTCAAGATGGGTCTGTGGAAAGCAAAACTGGTACTGTCAAAACAGAACTCAATGCTGAAATTACTCATACCAAACACAATTTCAAAGTAGTTCAGATATATGTATAAAATAATTGTGTTGTATTAAAAATGCAATAGATAACAATAAATCAGACTTACAATTTAAATTTGAAAATCAAAAGACCATTGTAATAACAGAGTATTGCAGTTAGACTCCAAAGTCACTAATGTAGGCGAACTTGTAACCACCAATATAGATGCCTGTAGTAGTGAAATGTATAATATGGACAAGAAATTTGCTAAGTTCCAGAAAACTTTTTAGCTGAAAGCTTTAGCAATAATTATGCTAGCTCTGGCTTGTGGAGTGTCACTTCAGTTAATCAATTTCCAGGTGACAGTATAATTTACCCTGTTGATTTTTTGCAACATAGGGGCAATTTTGTAAGCAGTATGACTAATAATTTAAAAATCAAATTTGTAAAGATGGGGAAGCGCTATCATGGGCAAATCAAATTATTAGTACTGAAAAGTCTTTTTAAGAGATGTCTTTTTAAATAAATTTTGATCTGAAACAGAGCAAGCAGAATAAACAGTGTGAACAGTGAAACCATTTGATGAACTCAGTCAGATTGATGCCTTGAAAAGAATAATTCTGAGTAAAGCCAAAGGGGACTTGTGTATGGACAGGATAAATCAGTGGAGGAAATCCTAAAATATTAAAAGTGATTTCCTGCCAAACAACAACATGCTGTGATAGAAAGTTTCAAGTGATTGTTAATGAAAATACTAGACATGAACATAGACTTGGGTTACCATTAGGATCTATAATGGCATGACTGCTACTTACCCCAATGGAAGAAATTCCATTGATTTACAACTTCATATGCTTCAAGTCCAGCTCCAAGCAAGCCTGCCACAAAGCTGGCAAGCAGAAACACTCAACCAGAATGTTTACAACTCATTAGAACAGTGGTACAACTGATCGAACACATTTGCAGAAGTTAATGTACAAGGTACATTTATGACAGGAACACTCCTGTGAAGGTCAGAACTACCATGGAAGGAATGTATTAGACTGAACAGAATCCAAACTTGCTAAAGAAGATGCTCAAATTTTCATCATAAATGAGACTTCGATCAGACATATTTATGTGACTGTGGTGTGTTCTCTGCTCAACCATACTGTAAGAATGTTTGCACTTTGAGTCCTTCAAGGTGAGAGAAATTACGTTTTGAAATCTATAACAACAGTTTGTGAACACTTCAAATGTTATTTACAATTTGTTGTTTGTATACTCTGTTCTACTCCCTTACATGTTGTTGTTGTTGTGGTCTTCAGTCCTGAGACTGGTTTGATGCAGCTCTCCATGCTACTCTATCATGTGCAAGCTGCTTCATCTCCCAGTACCTACCGCAACCTACATCCTTCTGAATCTGCTTAGTGTATTCATCTCTTGGTCTCCCTCTATGATTTCTACCATCCACGCTGCCCTCCAATACAAAATTGGTGATCCCTTGATGCCTCAGAACATGTCCTACCAACTGATCCCTTTTTCTAGTCAAGTTGTGCCACAAACTTCTCTTCGCCCCAATCCTATTCAATATTTCATCATTAGTTATGTGATCTACCCAACTAATCTTCAGTATTCTTCTGTAGCACCACATTTCAAAAGCTTCTATTCTCTTCTTGTCCAAACTATTTAGCATCTGTGTTTCACTTCCATACATGGCTACACACCATACAAATACTTTCAGAAATGACTTCCTGACACTTAAATCTATACTCGATGTTAACAAATTTCTCTTCTTCAGAAACGCTTTCCTTGCCATTGCCAGTCCACATTTTATTTCCTCTCTACTT
Source organism: Schistocerca cancellata (assembly GCF_023864275.1). Classification (NCBI taxonomy): domain Eukaryota; kingdom Metazoa; phylum Arthropoda; class Insecta; order Orthoptera; family Acrididae; genus Schistocerca; species Schistocerca cancellata. The sequence continues at coordinate 604,619,324 of NC_064632.1, read as the reverse complement.
CGACTATCATCAGTTATTTTGCTCCCCAAATAGCAAAACTCCTTTACTACTTTAAGTGTCTCATTTCCTAATCTAATTCTCTCAGCATCACTCGACTTAATTGGACTACATTCCATTATCCTCGTTTTGCTTTTGTTGATGTTCATCTTATATCCTCCTTTCAAGACACTATCCATTCCGTTCAACTGCTCTTCCAAGTCCTTTGCTGTCTCTGACAGAATTACAATGTCATCGGCGAACCTCAAAGTTTTTATTTCTTCTCCATGGATTTTAATACCTACTCAGAATTTTTCTTTTGTTTCCTTCACTGCTTGCTCAATATACAGATTGAATAACATCGGGGATAGGCTACAACCCTGTCTCACTCCTTTCCCAACCACTGCTTCCCTTTCGTGCCCCTCGACTCTTATAACTGTCATCTGCTTTCTGTACAAATTGTAAACAGCCTTTCGCTCCCTGTATTTTACCCCTGCCACCTTCAGAATTTGAAAGAGAGTATTCCAATCAACATTGTCAAAAGCTTTCTCTAAGTCTACAAATGCTAGAAATGTAGGTTTGCCTTTGCTTTATGTATCTTCTAAGAACTGTCGTAGGGTCAGTATTGCCTCACGTGTTCCAACATTTCTACAGAATCCAAACTGATCTTCCCCAAGGTTGGCTTATGTCAGTTTTTCCATTCATCTGTAAAGAATTCACGTTAGTATTTTGTAGCTGTGACTTATTAAACTGATAGTTCAGTAATTTTCACATTTGTCAACACCTACTTTATTTGGGATTGGAATTATTATATTCTTCTTGAAGTTTGAGGGTATTTCGCCTGTTTCCTACATCTTGCTCACCAGATGGTAGAGTTTTGTCAGGACTGGCTCTCCCAAGGCTGTCAGTAGTTCTAATGGAATGTTGTCTACTCCCGGGGCCTTGTTTCAACTTAGGTCTTTCAGTGCTCTGTCAAACTCTTCACGCAGTATTGTATCTCCCATTTCATCTTCATCTACAGCCTCTTCCATTTCTATAATATTGTCCTCAAGTACATCGCCCTTGTATAGACTCTCTATATACTCCTTCCACCTTTCTGCGTTCCCTTCTTTGCTTAGAACTGGGTTTCCATCTGAGCCCTTGATGTTCGTGCAAGTGGTTCTCTTATCTCCAAAAGTCTCTCTAATTTTCCTGTAGGCAGTATCTATCTTACCCCTAGTGAGATAAGCCTCTACATCCTTACATTTGTCCTCTAGCCATCCCTGCTTAGCCATTTTGCACTTTATGTCGATCTCATTTTTGAGACGCTTGTATTCCTTTTTGCTTGCTTCATTTACTGCATTTTTATATTTTCTCTTTTCATGAATTACATTCAATATATCTTCTGTTACCCAAGGATTTCTACTAGCCCTCGTCTTTTTACCTACTTGATCCTCTGCTGCCTTGACTACTTCATCCCTCAAAGCTACCCATTCTTCTTCTACTGTATTTCTTTCCCGCATTCCTGTCAATTGTTCCCTTATGCTCTCCCTGAAACTCTGTACAACCTCTGGTTTAGTCAGTTTATCCAGGTCCCATCTCCTTAAATTCCCACCTTTTTGCAGTTTCTTCAGTTTTAATCTATAGTTCATAACCAATAGATTGTGGTCAGAGTCCACATCTGCCCCTGGAAATATCCTACAATTTAAAACCTGGTTCCTAAATCTCTGTCTTACCATTATATAATCTATCTGAAACCTGTCAGTGTCTCCAGGCTTCTTCCATGTATTCAGCCTTCTTTTATTATTCTTGAACCAAGTGTTAGCTATGATTAAGTTATGCTCTGTGAAAAATTCCATCAGATGGCTTCCTCTTTCATTTCTTAGCCCCAATCCATATTCACCTACTACATTTCCTTCTCTCCCTTTTCCTACTACCAAATTCCAGTCACCCATGACTATTAAATTTTCATCACCCTTCACTATCTGAATAATTTCTTTTATTTCATCATACATTTCTTCAATTTCTTCGTCATCTGCAGAGCTAGTTGGCATATAAACTTGTACTACTGTAGTAGGTGTGGGCTTTGTATCTATCTTGGCCACAATAATGTGATTACTATGCTGTTTGTAGTAGCTTACCCGCATTCCTATTTTTTTTTATTCATTATTAAACCTACTCCTGCACTACCTCTACTTGATTTTGTATTTATAACCCTGTAGTCACCAGACCAGAAGTCTTCTTCCTCCTGCCACCAAATTTCACTAATTCCCACTATATCTAACTTTAACCTATCCATTTCCCTTTTTAAATTTTCTAACCTACTTGCTCGATTAAGGGATCTGACATTCCACGCTCCGATCCATAGGACGCCAGTTTTCTTTCTCCTGATAACGACATCCTCTTGAGTAGTCCCCGCCCGGAGATCTGAATGGGGACTATTTTACCTCTGGAATATTTTACCCAAGAGGATGCCATCATCATTTAACCGCACAGTAAAGCTGCATGCCCTCTGGAAAAATTACGGCTATAGTTTCCCCTTGCTTTCAGCCATTCGCAGTACCAGCAGAGCAAGGCCATTTTGGTTAGTGTTACAAGGCCAGATCAGTCAATCATCCAGACTGTTGCCCTTGCAACTACTGAAAAGGCTGCTGCCCCTCTTCAGGAACCACACGTTTGTCTGTCCTCTCAACAGATAGCCCTCTGTTGTGGTTGCTCCTACGGTACGGCTATCTGTATCGCTGAGGCACGCAAGCCTCCCCACCAATGGCAAGGTCCATGGTTCATTGGAGGGGACATATGTTGCTTATATCTGGAATGTCTAAATATTCCTTTTATGGCAACATAAGAAATATCATATTTGTATTGTTTTTTCATCATGACATAATATAAATGAATAACTGCATACTAAATCTTAACTAATACACTAATATCAAGAGTGACAACCTATACTGAAGAAATATTCAGTTGTGCACAAGCAAACTTCTGCAGAAACAGATCTTTTGTGGATCATATATTTAAACTAACAGTTGTGTTTCAGAAGAAATATTAACACCTACTGGTCATTGACTTCAAAGAAGCCTTTGAAAGTTTTAATATAATCTATTTGTGGTTGCTGCAGAGTATAATGTTCCCATATAACAAATACAGTAGATTATCATCAAAATTGCTGCATCCACGTGCTCAATGAAAAACACCACAGATGTTTGCAACTGAACATAGAACAATTATGTGATAAGGAATTGAATGTGTTTTAAAAAATTTCATTGTTTATTTTCCATAAGGAAGTACAAGGATTTGTTTTGGATTGTGGATGTATTTTACACTTCCTTCATAACTCTGTGGGAACAATTGCAAATGATAAAGATAACATGATTACTGGCACACATAAATACTATTTGCTATTCGTACAAATGAAAGTATTTTACTCCTCTCAAAGTAATTCCTTAATATATAAAAATATTTATTGGCAAGAAATGGCTTCAAGACCATTTCAAATCAACTTCCACCAATTCTGATTTGATTTATTGAACCATTTCATCTACAGCTGCACATGAACAAGAGATATTTGGATTTTTATGCTAATATTAACAATTTTGTATATAACTATGCCTTTGTACATAAAATGACACACATTAATATATCAGTAAATGATGAATACTTGTTATGCTCTATATAGGGAGATAATATTCAAATGTTCTTTTGTATGAGATGACATTGGTTTAACATAGAAAAATTTATTATTGTAGATATTCATTTATTTTGTAAAACCAGTGATCAACCAAGTATGACTTCAATTTAGATTTGAAGTGACCAATGTTCTGTACGTATTTAATGGTATCTGGTAATTCATTGTATAGTTTAATACTGGGATGGGTAAGAGTGTTTTGAAATAACTTTGTGTTGGCACTTTGAACATGCACAAACAATTTTTGTCTTGTATCATAGCTGTGTATTATGTGATTTTGAATGATGACTGTTCTTTTTGTGTTTAAGTTTTATTTTAAATACATTATACTATTTTCAAGTATTTTTATACAAAGAAGAGGCAGGATCATCCTTTTTTGAAACAATGGTTTACAGGATTTGCCACTATCTACCCCCTCCATTATTCTTTTAATTTCTTTTTTTTTAATTTTTAATGTTTTGATGGCATCTCCAAAATTTTTCCTGGACATAAACCCACACTGGAGGTGAGATTGTATGACTATACATGCCAAAGAGTGTTGTAGCAGGTACATTTTTTTAATTTCCACAACGAAAAACAAGCAGTACTTAATTTTTTATTAATTTGCTCAATATGTACTTTCCAGTTCAAGTTGTTGTGTAGATATAGTTCTAGATCATATGAGCTTATTAATTTTTTAAAAGTTTGTTATAAAGTTTGACTCCCATGCTACCACATAACCTTCATTTGTTGGAAAAATATTGATGATAAAATCTATTATGGTTCAATATTTCATTCATTACTTTTTTAAAGTAATGTAGAAAATCATTTTTGTCAGTGTTTGGGATTCATTAATTTTATTGTTCTACTAAACTGTGACATATTTTATATGAAAAATATCTATAAATAGTTCAATGACATAGTAAGTAATTTGTCCCCACTTTAATTGGATGTAATCACACAACAAAACTGTAAATATTTTCAAGACAATAAACTTTTTAGTATGCCCTGCAGTAAGAATACAGTTGAAACAATAATATAAAACACAAGACTATGCGCTATTTCAGTAAGTAATCACATTTCCATATAAGAGCTTTTCATTATTAAATATTCTTTCCTGATCCCTTTCAGTGCTGCATCCTCATGAGCCACATAAAATTACTGCTGAGAAGCTGGAACTACTGAGAAAATCTCATCGACAGATCTGTGAAAGTACCCAGAAACTGAATTCTATGTATGGACTCCAGGCCATATTTTGGATTGCTGTTATTTTTATACAAATTCCAACAGGCTTGGATAGGATATTTAACATCAAGAACAATACACTTTTGCTCACCAATGATATTCTTAGGTGCTTCACAGCCATAATTTGTCTTTTACTTCTGGTAATTATCACTTCCAGTACAACAATTCAGGTAATGAAATCCATCATATAATATTTTGACACTTTTTTTGTCATAGATAACCACATTTACGTTATATATAAACAATTCAGTGACATCTGTGAAGGGGGCAGGCTGGAGAGTGCTCAAGTTGTCCCTTCTCTTGCTAGACATTTCCACTGCCAAGGTGCAAAACTAAAAAAAAATTGTATATGACATCCCCTCCTATCTATAATGTGATTTTTTAACAATATAAAATTCCTCTAAAAGTTTATTTTTTTTATTTTTCTTCAAAGAGTTATCATCAGTCATTGCAAGTTCATTCCAGTATACAATAAACATTTTATTTTTTTTATTTTTCTTTGAGGAGTTATCATCAGTCATTGCAAGTTCATTCCAGTATACAATAAACATTTTCACTGCGATGCCTTGCACCCAGCATGACAGAGATGTTATCATAGAAATATTTCAATTTCATCAAATTATTTTTCCTTTTTGTTTAATGACTTCATTGTCCAAGCTGGTTTCCGATGCAGTTCAATTAAAAGAATGAAAGCATTGTTTTAACATTTATTAGCTGCCATAATCTCATGGTGATTGTGCAAACACATCAGCAAAATCTGTAGCACAAGACTCAGTTACACAGTGATGGTTGTACCCTGGATGTGCTGTATTTGAGTTGGGTTTTGTGCTAATGCTAAAATATAAAATTATTGTATTCTACATATTTACATAAAGGACAGGGGAAAAGAAGCATAATCCCATTTTGGAATGAGGTAAACTAGTTTAACTGTAAGTTTTATACTGTTAAAATGGTAAAATTGACTGGTATAGTTTTATTAGAAAGAAGCTTTGGTCTACACTTGGATTTATAAATGCCCACCAAGAAGTTTTGGAAAGATAAATTTTCTAAATTTGAATATTTCACAATATAACATGTCCTTTCAGCAGAAGTATACTTTTTTGATGTCAGAAAAAATAGAGCCACAAAAATGTCACAGTGGTACATTGACAGGAAAAATTTTAACATTCAGACATTCTGGAATACAATAATTTTGATTGGGAAGAACTTTTGAATCACAGGCAATTCAGAAAAGGAAGCACTAGAATGAGAACTTTTAAACAATGTTGATTAATCCTGAAACAAGCAATTTTTAGAATGGCTGAATTCAGAAGTGCATGTAGTTTTAATGTGTCATAAAATTGTAATAATACTTTAAATAACATAAAATATTTTGAATCGTTATGTTATAAAGTATCATACCAAATATTTTTAAGCAAGAAAGTAAATAATATATAGAAACCACATGCAAGTTTCTGAAGGCTGATATAATGATCACTGCTCCCTACCTAGGGGATAACGTGTCCGATGTCATCGCAGCAGCATTCCATGTTTGTTGTTCTCGTTTTTGGACATATTTCATTGGCTTATTGAGACCCTAGTATCTGAAACAAACTCAAGTGGCTAGAGCAGGCTGTTTTCAATTGGAATTTTGCATTAAGCCAAATGTAACAGATCAGAGGAATTTTAAGAAACATAAAGTAATCATACAAAATAGTCACTAAGAGATGACGGCTTGTAACAATATAACAAAAAGCACAGTTGCCACTCACCTTATAGCAGAGATACTGAGATGCAGATAGGCACAACAAAAAGAATCTCAGAAAATGAGCTCTCGGCTAACAAGGCCTTCATTGGAGATAGAACATATGAAGACAAACTCTCAAGCAAAGGCAGCTCACCCATATGTGACTGCAGTCTCTGGCTGCTGAGGCCACACTGCAAGCAACTGCATGTCCTGGATTTTCCAGAGATTATAGCTTGGTATATAAAAGGGTTTAGAAGTCATTATACATGATATGTTGAAGTAACTAACTATTATTATTGTGAACACCTGGGACACTTTTTCAGTTGAGTGGTGCAGCATAGGGTATGGCAAGAGTATTGTGGAGGCTGGGAGGCCAACAAAAGGCTGTTCTAGGTGTTATGGACAAAATTTCAGACAGAATTGATCTCATTTCAAGATATGATTTTAGAAAGTCATGGCCTTGTTGAATTAGCTTATTAATAGATTCCAGATCGGGATAATACTGAGTGACCAGTATTATGCTCCAGACTTGCTTTTTGGAGGGATCAGCAGTACTAGGATTGGATGTGATGGCCCAGGAAATCGGATTTTGATGTAGGGTGGTGGTGAAATTTAGTACAATGAAGGCTGAGACAAGAATGGTGGTGTATTGCTGTAAAGAGACTGCATCCAAACAGATATGTTTGCCTCGAATGACGAGGTGGTATGGGTGAGAATTTTTGATGTATAAAGGATGGCAATTATTAAAATGTAACTATTGTTAATTGTTAGTAGGTTTCATGTGGACAAAGTGTGTAGCTGGTCTCCAGTGAGCATGAGATCAACTTCAAAGGAAGTGGCATGAGATTCAGAATAGGACCAAGTGAAATTTAATTGGGAGAAAGTATTAAGAGATTCCACGAATTTTAACAGGTCAGCCTCACCATGAGTTCATATGGTAAAGATGTCATCAATGTTCTAAACCAAACCAGAGGCTGAAAACTTAAGGACCCCAGGAAAACCCCCTCCAAGTGACCCATGAAAAGGTTGGTGTAGGAAGGAGCCATTCTGGTTCCCATGGCCATATTCCTGATCTGTTTGTATGTCTGCCTATCAAAGGTGAAGTAGCTGTTGATAAGTATAAAGTTGATTAAGTTGAGAAGGAAGGGTGTCACAGGTATGGAATCAAATGGGCACTGACTGAGGTAATGTTCAGCAGCAGACACACTACGTAGGTGGGATGTTGGTACAGAGGTAGATTGCATGGTCCTATTCTGAATACTGTGCCACTTTCATTGATGTGTGTCTCCTGCCTTGGTTGGTGAGTAGAATTTTTATCTGTCCAGTTAAATTATTTTGTCAGAAATTGATTGATTCATTGTTTGTCCCTTTGGCAGCCATGAAAATTTTGGTGTTTATATACCCATATGGGAATCATTCTACATTGTGTATCAGTGCTGCAGTGCTCTCAAATGGGAACTTTTTGGTCACTCAATATATGACCAAAAATTAGAGCAAACATATTTGTAATGGGAAAGATGCCCAGCACACACTAAAGATTTTCTGTGGTCTTATATATCCATACTTGTTGTACTGTGTAGTAGTAGGGGGTAGTGGTGCCAATACTCATACAAAGATACTGTTTCACCCCAAAGAATGATGTAAAGTATGTTGCAGTATTCTGGCCTACACAATCTTGCAGAGGAAAAGTAAGGTTTCCCAAAGTCTTAACAGCTCAAGTGACATAATGATAATGGCACTATTATGAAAAGGGTAAATTATTACTCACCATATAGAGGAGATGCTGAGTCACAAACAGACACAATAAAAAGACTGCAATACATTTAATATTTCAGCCAAAAGGCCTTCTTCTAAACTATAAAATGCACATACAGCCACACAAACACATGGCCGCTGATGCCAGACTGCATACAGCAACTGTGTTTGATGGGAAAAACAATCTCTGGCTGGTAGGAATAAGGAGGAGGCTGGGGCATGGAGGAGGGATGGTAGGGGTGGGCAGTGTGTCAGTGTGTACTGCTACTTGTGGGAGTGTGCAGGGGTGTGTTGGGGACAGGGTAGGGATGCTAGGTGCAATCAGCTGGTTTTATTGGGGGGGAGGGGGGGAGGGGGGGAGGGGGGAGGAGGCCAGATGGAGAATGGAAAAGGAGAGAAACAGACAATGGGAAAAGTCTAGTGGGCATTTTGGTGGAACAGAAGGCTGTGTAGTGCTGGGTGTGTGTAGTGAAGGGGATACATATGTGAAGGGTAGGGACAAGTGAAGGATGAGGCCAGGAGAGTTATGGGAACATAGGATGTATTGCAGGGAGAGTTCCCATATGTGCAATTCAGAAAAGCTGATATTGGTTGGAAAGATCCAGATGACACAGGCTATTAAGCAGTCACTGAAGTGAAGCATGTTGTGTTGGGCAGCATGTGCATCAACTGGGTGGTTCAGCTGACTCTTGTCCATACATTCTCGGTGGCCATTCATGCAGACTAACAGCTTGTTGATTGCATGTTCACATAAAAAGCAGCACAGTAGTTGCAGCTTATTTTGTTGATCACATGACTGCTTTCATGCCTATCCCTACTTTTGGTAAGATAGGTAGTGCCTGTGACTGGATTGGAGTAGGTGGTGGTGGGCAGATGCTTGAGAAAGTTCTTGCAGCTTGGTCTACTGCAGGGATATGACCTATGTGGCAAAGGTTGGGAGCAGGTGTGGCATAGGAATGAACAAAGATATTGTGTGGGCTCAATGGGTGGCAGAATTCTACTGTGTAAGATAAGCAGCATAGTGGGTATGATATTCCTCATTTCAGAACATGATGAGAGATAGCCTCAACCCATGTGGAGAATATGATTCTGTGCTCCAGTTCTGGTTTGCATTGGGTCATGAGGGATGTCATTTTTGTTGCTGGATGATGAGAATGTGGGAGATGGTAGTTGACTGAGCAGAAAAGGCATGAGAGATATGTTTTTGTACAAGTCTGGGAGGCTAATTTTGATCTGAAAAGGCCTCAGTGAGAACTTTGATATATCTGAAGATGGACTACTTATCACTGCAGAAATGACAGTGATGGGTGGCTAGTCTCTATGGAAGGGTCTTCCGGTATGGAATGGGTGCAGTTGTTGAAGTGAAGGTATTGCCAGTGGTTGGTACTGAAGTAACCATTTTAGAGATTGAGGTCAACATTAAGAAAGGTGGCTCATCTATCACATTGAAACTATTGCTGTCCAGGAATTAGAACAGCATGCACAATGCCACCTCAAAAGACTCTTCAACCTGTATACCTCCTATGCCATTCTTGGACTACCAGCAACTACCACCTCTAAAACAGCCTTCAAACCCATCTCACATTCCCTTACAGACCTACTACTTTTATGATTAGTCCCCCAAAAGTATCAGTCCTTTCTGAACACCCTACCTTTTGTCCTACTCACATATTCAGTATGATGGACTTTTTGACGGCCTCTGCTTCTCTCAGTCCCTACAGTGAAAGCACTTATTCACAACCAAACCTACGAACCAGATTAAATCTAAAACCAATGTCAAACCATGCCTGACTCAGTTTATTTCTCCATCCAAGAGTGATCAATCCCTGCTACCCCACAAATCGCCCCGTTTGCATTCCAGTGTTTCTTAACCTCAAATACTGCCTCACCATCATTCCCCAAATCCCTCAACAAAGAAACTATGTTCACATCCACAGAAAGAACCACAATCCTCCACCTAAAACTGATCCCCATCTTATAATTCTACTTGTCAACAAAGGCTTCACCACTGTGGTTTTGAACTGCAGGGATTACCTCATAGACAGGCTCTGACAGCTGTAAGATTCATCCACCTAAAGACCCTGCCACAGTGACCCCATCCCAGAAATCCAACAGGATCTCCAGTTTCTCCTCAAATCATTAGGTCCATCTCAGATCCTCTACCCCTCTGTCTATCTCTCTCCTCACCCCTAGACCTCACCCACTCCTATCTTTTATAAAATATGGGGCAATCCTGGGTGTTTGGGTTTATAGACTTTTATAAAACCCAAACACCCAGGATTGCCCCATTGTGATTAGTTACTGCATCCCCCCTGAGAAAAGCTCTGCTCATGGGACCATGTTCAGGCTGTTATCCATAAGCTGCCCTGCTGTATAAAAAGACCAACTGTTTCCTCCACAATTCCTGTTCCTTTACCACATGACATCTGCTCATCACTAGTGATGCCACCTCCCAAACCCCTATATCTTGTCCCTGTTAAACAGTAACTTTCCCAGTGCCCAAAAGATTCAAAATCTACAACCTCCTTCCTGGTAACCATTGTCAACTGTACTTCCATGCACAATTACTTCTCTTTTGAAGGTATCATCTACAAACAACTCCATGATAAGCCCTGGGTATCCACATAGCACCATCCTACACCAACCTATTCATGTACCTGACCTATATAACCAGTCAGAATTTGAAACCTGTCATCTGTTTGAGATTAACTAGTGAAATTTTCATGACCTGGACTGAAGGTGAGTACACCCTATCCACTTTCCTCCAGAACCACAACACCTGCTCCCACATTCACTTCACTTGGTCTTCCTCAACTCAGCATGTCACCTCCCTTGATGTTGACCTTGACCTCAAGAAAGGCTGCATCTGTACCTTCATCTACATCAAATGTACCAACCACCAGCAATATGTCCACTTCAACAGCTGCCACCCATTCCATAGCAAGAAGCCCTTCCATACTGACTGTCACATCTGCAATGACAAGCAGAACCTCTCCAAATATACTACCAAGGGTCTCACTAAGGCTGTCACAGACCAAAATTAGCCTCCCAAACTTGTACAGAAACTGATTTCGTGCATCATGTCTATCCAGTCAGCTGCCATCTCCCACATTTCCATCATCTGGGTACAAAGCAGCACTCCTCTCATGATTCAGTAACACCCAGGACTGCAGCAGCTGAATCACATTGTCCATGAGGGTTTTGACTACCTCTTATCAAGTCCAAAAAGGAGGAATATCCTACCCACTATCCATCTGCCCTTCTCACATTAGTATTCCACTGTGTACCAAACCTACACAGTATCCTCATCCAACCCTGCTCCCAAATACTTACCTCATGGCTCATATCCCTGCAATAGGCCTAGCTGCAGGACCTGTCCCAAACATCTTCCCATCACCACCTACTCCTGTCCAGTCACAGGCATCACCTATCCCATCAAAAACAGGGCTAGCTGTGGAAGCAGTCATGTGATCTACAAAATAACCTGGACCTATTGTGTTGCTTTTTATGTGTGCATGACAACCACTAAGGTGTCTGTCCACATGAATGGCCACTAACAAACTAGCCTAGAGTTGGCTGGACCTCCCAGTTGCTGAACGTGCTGCCCAAAACAAAATGCTTCATTTCAATGACTGCTTCACAGATGGTGCCATTTGGATCCATCCTGCCAACATCAGCTTTTCCGAATCACACATGTGGGAAAACTCCCCGCAATATATCCTACATTCCCATAACTCCCCTGGCCTCAGTTTCCACTAATCCCTGTCCTTCAGCTTCCTACCCCCTTCTCTGCTCACACTCATCACTATACAGCCTTTTATTCCACCAAAACACCCACTAGCCATTTTACCCTTGTCTACTTCCCTCCTTTTCCACTCTCCTTCTGCCCTTCCTCCTTTGCCTTACAAACTAGCTGACTGCACCTAGCATCCCTACATTGTCCCCTCAATACCCCACACACTTCCACAATCAGCAGTACAAATTACCCCAGCACCACCCTGTTATCCCTCCCTCTCCATGCCCCAGCCTCCTTTTTAGCCCCACCACACTCAGATTGCTTTTCCCATCAAATGCAGTTGCTATATGCAACCTACCATCAGCAGCCAGAGGTAGTGGTCATGTGTTTGTGAATTGTGTTTGTGTATGCAATTTCTAGTTTAGAGGTCCTTCTGCCTGAAAGGTTAAATGTATAGGAGTCTTCTTATTGTGCCTGTCTGGGACTCAGTGTCTCCTCCATAAGGTGAATAGCAATCTATTCCTTTCATAATACTGTCATTATTCCATCCCGCATTTCCCATTGTTTCATGAAGTGATTATGTACTTCCTCAAACATTGCACCATATCCTTGAATAAAGATCTGCAGACATACAGGGTTATTACAAATGATTGAAGCGATTTCACAGCTCTACAATAACTTTATTATTTGAGATATTTTCACAATGCTTTGCACACACATACAAAAACTCAAAAAGTTTTTTTAGGCATTCACAAATGTTCGATATGTGCCCCTTTAGTGATTCGGCAGACATCAAGCCGATAATAAAGTTCTCCCCACACTCAGCGCAGCATGTCCCCATCAATGAGTTCGAAAGCATCGTTGATGCGAGCTCGCAGTTCTGGCACGTTTGTTGGTAGGAGGAGGTTTAAACACTGAATCTTTCACATAACCCCACAGAAAGAAATTGCATGGGGTTAAGTCGGAAAAGCGTGGAGACCATGACATGAATTGCTGATCATGATCTCCACCACGACCGACCCATCGGTTTTCCAATCTCCCATTTAAGAAATGCCAAACATCATGATGGAAGTGTGGTGGGACACCATCCTGTTGAAAGATGAAGTTGGCGCTGTCGGTCTCCAGTTGTGGCATGAGCCAATTTTCCGCGGGCTATGCGTGAAACTTGCCCGCACGCGTTCAACCATTTCTTCGCTCACTGCAGGCCGACCCATTGATTTCCCCTTACAGAGGCATCCAGAAGATTTAAGATACCATCACCGAATGGAGTTAGCAGTAGGTGGATCTTTGTTGAACTTCATCCTGAAGTGTCGTTGCACTGTTATGACTGACTGATGTGAGTGCATTTCAAGCACGACATATGCTTTCTCTGCTCCTGTCGCTATTTTGTCTCACTGTGCTCTCGAGTGCTCTGATGGCAGAAACCTTAAGTGCGGCTTCAGCTGAACAAAACTTTATGAGTTTTTCTACATATCTGTAGTGTGTCGTGACCATATGTCAATGAATGGAGCTACAGTGAATTTATGAAATCGCTTCAATCATTTGTAATAGCCCTGTATAACATTAGAAACAGGAATGATTACCATATGACAAGTAAAAGACAAAATATCAGGTAGGGACACTGTGGAAGCAGTGCGTATCTTTTACAATAAGCTCCCAGGTGATATACAGAGTATCACAGTACTGTCAACATTCAACATAAATTAAAATGTTACACAACTATACTGTCTCCCTATGGTACATGAGAGTACCAACAAAAATGTAAACTAAACATTAACTCTATCTGCTTAGGGAAAAATTGACTGAAGCAACATAAATATCAATAGATCTTATACAATTTACTGAGAAATAGCATAATTATGTCTGTGTAATGAATTTCTTATGTATTCTGTTTTTTTTTTATTATTCCTATCTTATGCACCTCTGCTATAAATAATGTTCATATGTACATAGAGCAACGAAATCCATACACAGAAATTTGCCAAGGATGAATGAATTAATAAATACATAATTGTAACCTCTCTCAGATTTATAGCCTGCACTGTAGATCCAGAGGAAAGAAAAAATATCTGTAGGAGATGAATTATTAATGCAGTTTCAAATTTTTCATAGTCTTATCGTATATTTTTATTCATTCCAGTTGTTAGTCATACCATTACTGAAAATGAATCATAGTTGGTAGTGTGGTATATGCTCCTCTATGTAAAGTCATTCTTCTTTGTAGTTCGCTCAAAATAATGATTAGTTTTGATCTGTTAGGAATATTTTCATGATCTATCTCTCTCCTTCTCTCTCTCTCTCTCTCTCTCTCTCTCTCTCTCTCTCTCTGTCTGTGAGTGTAGAAACTGTGTGTGTGTGTGTTTTGTTATATGTGATCATATTCTGCTACAACTAGAGTATTATTTTTATCAGGCAGCATACACGTGGAGACTAACTGAAGAAATGAACAGCAGACATCTCTCACCAGATATCAAGGAGGAGGTTAGTTGCTTTAGTCCTTCCTGTGACTAGGTTGTAATTCTGTCCCATTACAAGTATAGTACAAGAAAATTTTACAGAAATATATTGTTCTCATATATTTATAGAATTTTCTTGTTTTAAATTTGTTTCTCATTGTTTGTGATGCATAATATTTTTCTCAATTTTTATGATTATGTCCAAAAGAACCACTTAATTTCTTTCAGAAAGACAATATTTGTATGGCCTAATGTTGATTTTGAGAATTTGATATGAGGTGATATGGTCATCAGCACTCTTTCACAGTTTAATATTGCCACATGCATTGTTGTATAGCACTTAGCACCACTGACTGGCATACTCTGCGTTACCAATTCAGTAGCACTTATTTGTTATTTAGTAGTTATCATTTCTGGAAGTCCTCAAAATTTCTAACAAGTGTATTGTTTGGACTTGTATGAACATCAGTATAAACAGCAGGACTCTTGTCCAGGAGTTCAGTTCTGTTATCTCTTTATGGTTGTGTCCATAATAAACGTACTTCCAGAACTAAGTGTTGTACTTCACTGATGAGTCTGCTTTTAGATTTGGACTTGATTGTAATCATGATTGACATTATTTGTTGGAGATACATGGGAGCTCAGAACAGTTGCATCATCACGGATTTGGGGGGTCCTGCCCACTCATTTCATATAGGGTGCCTAAAGGATGCTGCATTCTCTGAATGCTGTACAACAATTAAAGCAAATAACATTAGTAGTTTTATTTCAATAAAGCAGGTTGACAATACTTATCTTCAATTTAGAAAAGTGTCGCGACATGCAACCGAGTCAGAGTCCTTTGCTATAAGCAATGTACATGCAAGTTTGTCACACAGTTTGTGGATCACTAATAACGTTATTTAACACTCTCTGCTAGATCTGCCCATATACTGTCCGAATACTGAGGCAATCCTGAGTGGCCAAGGCTGGCAGGAGTGGTGCTAATATTCTCCTCTTGTAGAGGCCACTCCTGTTGTGGTGTGGTCGAAATCAGCGCACTATTGGCCAACGTTGTTTCGCTGCCTTCTCATCTCTTGTGTACTTCATCTTCATTCCAGTGCTTGTGGCTCTGCCAGAACATTCCTCCCCCACCTAAAGTGATGGACCTTTGTCATGTAGGGAGGAGGGGAAGGCAGGAGTGTGGGCATATTACTGGGCCGGAAGCTGTGGCTGCAGGCGACGTCATGATTCCAGTCATACCTTGCCATCCGGCCCGCACTCTTGCAGAAATGTCCTCCAGAAAATGACCAGAAGGGTACGTGTCCAACTCCTACTGCCATGAACCAGATGAAGAAGGCAGCGACTGCTGCAGTGTGGGCAGGTCCAGCTCCATCGATAGGATGAGAGGAGGTGGAGGAGGCGAGGGCTCCATCTCCACAGGCTTGTCCCCGGTGTCATGATGACACCCTCTGGCAGCTGCTCTGGCCGTTCGGTCCTCTGGATCCATGAACCCTGTGGGAAGAGAGACAGAGGTGACATTGTTTTTGACGGTGGTGCTACAAGCCATCTGGACCTGAAAGGAGGTACATGCAGGTGCCAAGTCGACAGACTATCTCGCCTTGCACCCACCATTTGCTGCCACTAAAAACCGTGTGAAAGACAATATCATATGGCACGAAGTGATACTTGAAGCCTTCCTTTGGCGCTGGATGCTGAGGAGGGTGGAGCAGTTGGAGCACTGTCTGATGGCGGTGGCCGTCAAGCAATTCCTCCGGTGATGGTCTGTCTCATGGATGTGAAGAACAGTTGCAATGATTGACCCTTGCTGTATGCAGAGCAAAGTTTGGCCATATGCTGCCTGAAGGTTCTGACAAAACATTCCACTCTGCTGTTTGACTGAGAATGGAATGGTGCACTAGTTAGACGCTGTATGGTATTGCATTCACAGAAGGTTTCAATTTCATTTGATGTGAACTGAGGTTCATGTCTGACATTATTACTTTAGGTAAACTTTCTAGGCAAAAAATCATGACAACACCTGAATTGTGCTATGTGACATTGTTGAGGTCAATGGCACAGCAAAAGGAAACTTGCTATATGAGTCAACCACAATCACCCAATCAATCAATTCCAAGAAGGTCCTGTGAAGTCTACGTCCACACGTTGCCATGGCAATTGTGACTTACAAAATTGTTAAGGCTTTCATGGCCACTTGTTGACAAACTGCCTATTGGCTTCTGTCTCGGGTTCTTTGGCTGATTTTCATCTAATGATTTTTCTGACGTTTCGCCAGCATTAGTGGCTGGCATTGTCAAAGCTTCACCCTCCATTGCCGGTGGTGAACTGGAGCCGAGCTCGCGGCTGCAGACTATATGTACCTGGTGCACCAACGTCCGAGGGCTTCTCTGTGGTCATTTCCGGTGCGGTTCTCCTCTTGCTACCTGCGACAGTCGTTTGCTGCAGTACGGGAAGCCAGGATCCATTTACCTTAAGGCTTTCCTCTTTCTTGTTCAAACTGTTCGCGTGTTTTTGTATTTCTACAGCTTCTCTGAACATGTGCGTGTGATAGTGCTTCTCTACAGCCAGAACTTCCGTATCAGTGAATTTTATTACGTGGTCAGTCACATTCAGTGAGTGCTCTGCCACTGCCGATTTCTCCACCTGCCCCAACCTGCAATGTCGCTTATGCTCTTTGATCCTGGTGTTAATGGATCGTCCAGTCATTCCGACATAAACTTTTCCGCATGTGCATGGTATACGGTATATTCCCAACATTGCAAGTGGGTCCCTTTTCTCCTTCGCCGATCTAAGACACTCTTTGATCTTCCTTGTCGGTTTGAAAACCATCTTTACACCATGTTTGCACAATATACGGCCGATTCTGTCCGTCACTCTGGGAATGTATGGCAGAAAGGCCGTACCTGACATTTCTTTTTCTGGTTCCTTACTTCGCCGAGTGTTTGGATTGGTTACATTTCTAATATAATTTGTGGAGTACCCATTGCTCCTCAGGACAGTTTCCAGGTGTTGCATTTCTCGTATGAGGTGTTGCGGCTCACATATTCGTCCTGCTCTCGTTATGAGCATACTGATCATGCCTCTTTTCTGGCTCGGGTGGTGGTTTTGTCTGTTTGTGCAGGTATCGGTCCGTGTGTGTCAGTTTTTGATATACGCTGTGTCCCAGGTTTTCGCCATCCCTTGTGACCAGCACATCTAGAAATGGCAGTTTCTTGTCCTTTTCTACTTCCATGGTAAATGTTATGTTGGCATGGAGGCTGTTCAAGTGTCTTAGGAAGTCACCGAGCTGTTGTTCACCATGGCTCCACACCACGAAAGTATCATCGACGTACCTGTACCACACCTTAGGTTTGCAAGTCACCGAGTCCAGTGCCTGTGCTTCAGATTGTTCCATGAAGAAGTTGGCCACCACTGGACTGAGAGGACTACCCATGGCGATGCCTTCCAGCTGTTCGTAGAAAACTCCATTCCATGTGAAATAGCTCGTGGTGGGACATGCATGGAAGAGCTTTCTGATGTCTTGCAGGAAAATGGGACCGATGTGCTCCAGAGCATCACTGAGTGGCACTTTCGTAAATAACGAAACAACATCAAAGCTGACCAGAATGTCGTTTGGTGCGAGTTTCAGTTTCTTCAGCTTCTCAATGAAATGTCCTGAGTCCTTAATGTATGTGTCGGTCTTCCCCACATGTGGCTGGAGCAGAGAGACCAAGTGTTTTGCCAGTTTATATGTCGGTGAGCCAGGAGCGCTAACAATCGGTCTCAGTGGAACGTTGTTCTTATGGATCTTGGGTAATCCATACAGCTGAGGTGGTAGGGCTTCTGTGTTGCGCAGGTTTCTCTGTATGTCCACTGGCAGAGAAGTGCCTATCCACCACTGCCCAAGCACAACGTATCTACGACAGAATGGAACGAGCTTTTCTTTGTGAGCGAATACATACAACACGGAGAAACTTGGCAAGAACGGATCAGGAACTTCTGGACATTTTCTATCAACTAAGTAGCAGAATGCATCGAGACGGCTGGGACAAGATCGACAGCATCACTCACAGGAGCATGCAGAATGAACTTGAGTGCTGCACCGAGCGACAGAAGAAAAAGTTTGAAAGATGCCGGAAGCAGACCGACAAGGCGATTCCCAACATGTCACACACAGTGGTCAACCTCACTGAACGACAATTGACCGAAGAGGAAGTGTCTGTGCTTCAAAAAGGAGGGAATTTCACTATCATACCGAGAACTATACCTATGGAGGACATCATTGACAACACCGAAGCAGCCATTCGGACCCTTCCTTGTGAAAGGGCAGAGGAAATACGCACTGGAACAGCCAGGATACTGCACCGAGCAAAACCACCAGCTTGAAACTTGAAGAAAGAAGAGGTACAAGCCATTAAGAATCTCAACGCCAACAAGAGTATATTGGTACTGCCTACCGATAAGGGGAACGTGACCGTTGTAATGAAGAACGAAAATTATGAGCAAAAGATCTGAGACCTATTAGATCCGACGACGTACCAAAAACTAAGCACAGATCCGATGCAGCGTATCACTCAGAATACGAATTGATTAATCAAGGTGTCTTCTCTGCCGGCAGACATACAGAGAAACCTGCGCAACACAGAAGCCCTACCACCACGGATGTATGGATTACCCAAGATCCATAAGAACAACGTTCCACTGAGACCGATCGTTAGCGCTCCTGGCTCACCGACATATAAACTGGCAAAACACTTGGTCTCTCTGCTCCAGCCACATGTGGGGAAGACCGACATATACATTAAGGACTCAGGACATTTCATTGAGAAGCTGAAGAAATTGAAACTTGCACCAAACGACATTCTGGTCAGCTTTGATGTTGTTTTGTTATTTACGAAAGTGCCACTCAGTGATGCTCTGGAGCACATCGGTTCCATTTTCCCGCAAGACATCAGAAAAATCTTCCATGCATGTCCCACCACGAGCTATTTCACATGGAATGGAGTTTTCTACGAACAGCTGGAAGGCATCGCCATGAGTAGTCCTCTCAGTCCAGTGGTGGCCAACTTCTTCATGGAACAATTTGAAGCACAGGCACTGGACTTGGTGACTTGCAAACCTAAGGTGTGGTACAGGTACGTCGATGATACTTTCGTGGTGTGGAGCCATGGTGAACAACAGCTCGGTGACTTCCTAAGACACTTGAACAGCCTCCATGCCAACATAACATTTACCATGGAAGTAGAAAAGGACAAGGAACTGCCATTTCTAGATGTGCTGGTCACAAGGGACAGCGAAAACCTGGGACACAGCGTGTATCGAAAACCAACACACACGGACCGATACCTGCACAAACAGTCAAACCACCACCCGAGCCAGAAAAGAGGCATGATCAGTACGCTCATAACGAGAGCAGGACGAATATGTGAGCCGAAACACCTCAAACGAGAAATGCAACACCTGGAAACTGTCCTGAGGAGCAATGGGTACTCCACAAATTATATTAGAAGTGTAACAGAGCCAAACACTTGGCAAAGTAAGGAACCAGAAAAAGAAATGTCAGGTACGGCCTTTCTGCCGTACATTCCCAGAGTGACAGACAGAATCGGCCGTATATTGCGCAAACATGGTGTAAAGATGGTTTTCAAACCGACAAGGAAGATCAAAGAGTGTCTTAGATCGGCAAAGAAGAAAAGAGACCCACTTGCAATGTCGGGAATATACCGTATACCATGCACATGCGGAAAAGTTTATGTCGGATTGACTGGACGATCCATTAACACCAGGATCAAAGAGCATAAGCGACATTGCAGGTTGGGGCAGGTGAAGAAATCGGCCATGGCAGAGCACGCACTGAATGAGACCAACCAAGTAATAAAAGTCGTTGATACGGAAGTTCTGGCTGTAGAGAAGCACTATCACACGCGCATGTTCAGAGAAGCTGTAGAAATACAAAAACACGTGAACAGTTTGAACAAGAAAGAGGAAAGCCTTAAGGTAAATGGATCCTGGCTTCCCGTACTGCAGCAAACCACCGTCGCAGGTAGCAAGAGGAGAACCACACCAGAAATGTCCGCAGAGAATCCCTCGGAAGTTGGCGCGCCAGGTACATATAGTCTGCGGCTGCGAGCTTGGCTCCAGTTCACTACCGGCAATGGAGGGTGAAGCTTTGACAATGCCAGCCACTCGTGCTGGCGAAACATCAGAAAAATCATTAGATGAACGTTGGCCGAAGAACCCGAGACAGAAGCCAACAGGCAGTTTGTCAATTGTGACTTAGGCCAAGCAGAGAATTTTTGTGGTGGAGCGGGCTGATTTTCCACACATGTGTGACATTGTGACATCATCTGTTCTATTTGGGCATCCATACCCTGCCAAGTACAATATGGATGTGCTAATAATTTCACACGAACAGTCCCCCAGTGTCCTTGGTGAAGCAACTGTAACACTTCTTTTTGCAAAGCGTTCGGGATCAACATATGTGATTGGCACTGTCATTCTGTACAATGAGGCTATGCCAACATCCTAAGTATCTACACAGTACAGAGTTCTTCATGCAATGTAGGGAATGGGGCCAAGATGTGCGAATGTAGCTGAGCAAAATGTTCAAATCTGGACCAGCTTCTGTGACCTGTGAAATTTTCTTGTAGTTCAGTGAATAAGGCTGAGGAAATTCAGAATTCTGAGCATTAATGTGATAACAAGATGCAGCATAAGTATCAATGTCTGTATCAGGGCCAATTGGAAAACGTGAAAGTGCATCGTATTACTATGTTGAGCTGTCAGATGACACACAATCTTCTGCTGGTATTGAGACAACAACAAAGCTCATCTATGCAATTTTTGGGAATTTTGTAGAGGAACTGGTTTTGTCAGATGAAACAAAGACTGCAATAGCTTGTGATCCGTTACTAAGTAGAATTTTCTGCCATACAGTTAGTGGTGGAATTTGGTGACACCATAGACAATAGCCAAAGCCTCTTTTTCAATTTGTGAGTAGTTATGATGAGCTTTGGACAACATTTTTGATGGAAAAGCAATAGGTCTATCTTTATCACCAAGTCAGTGCAATAGCACTGCACTGATTTCATAAAATAAAGCATCATTTTGCAATACAACTGGTTTGTCTGGATCAAAGTGAACAAAGCATCAATCACTGAGCAATGCATCTTTAAGTTTTGGAAAAGCTACTTAGCACTCATTTGTCAACATAAAGGGAACATTCTTGTGATGCAAGAGATGCAATGGAGCTATGGTTTGAGCTACATTCGGTATGAACCAAATATAATAGTCCATTTTCCCTAAAACTGACTGCAATTCTGTGACATTGTGAGGAACTGGCAAATCTTGTATGGCTAACAAATGTGACTGAAGAGGATGTAGACCTTGACTGTTTATGGTATTATCAAGATACTGCACCTCAGGTTTAAAAAAATCACACTTGTCCAGTCTACACTTTAGACCTGCATCAGATCACACGCAAAACAAAGCATGTAAATTTGCAATATGTTCCTCATGTGTATGACCTGCTACTACAATATCTTCCAAATAGTTTGAACAGTTTGTTACTTGTGCAGTCAGCTGCTCCAAATAATGTTGGAAAATGGTGGGTGCGGAAGCACTCCCAAAAGGCAAATGCAAATATTTAAACAAGCCCAAGTGAGTACAAAATTGTTAAGGCTTTCGTGGCCACTTGTTGACAAACTGCCTATTGGCTTCTGTCTCGGGTTCTTCAGCCGACGTTTATCTAATGATTTTTCTGACGTTTCACCAGCACGAGTGGCTGGCATTGTCAAAGCTTCACCCTCCATTGCCGGTGGTGAACTGGAGGGTGAAGCTTTGACAATGCCAGCCACTCGTGCTGGCGAAACGTCAGAAAAATCGTTAGATGAACGTCGGCCGAAGAACCCGAGACAGAAGCCAATAGGCAGTTTGTCCCAAGTGAGTATTCACACTTTTTGAGTTTCTTCATTGAGTGGTATTTGAAGATAAGTGTTTCACAAATCAGTTTTTGAAAAGTAGTGTCCAGCACCTAATTTGTCTATAAGATCCTCTGGGTGTGGCAATGGGTAAGTATCAATGACAGTTTGTGGGTTGACTGTACACTTAAAGTCAACAATGAGGCGAATGTGACCTGAAGGTTTGGGGAACAAAGCCAGTGGACTTGCCCATTGACTATCTGATATGGGTGCAATAACTCCATTATCTTGCAGCTCTTTAAGTTCAGCAGCAACTTTGTGCCATAAAGCAATGGGAACAGTTCTGGCCCGGCAAAATTTCAGCTGAGCATTGTCTTTCAGCATAATATGTGCAACAAATTGTTAACTTTGCCTAAATCTTCAGAAAAGAGTTCAGGGAATTCTTTTAGCAAGCTAGCTACACTGTCATTTGCTTTGAATGCAGACACTGGCAACACTTTGTCCTGAATGTTAAAGCCAAACAAATCAAAAGAATCAAGACCAAATATGTTCTCATATTTGTGTGATTGGAGCACTGTAAAAGTCACTGTTCGTGTATGTGAGTGATACATGGCAGGCAAAGTACATGTTCTGAGAATGGGAATGTCTTGTCCATTATAAGCATTCAGTTGCATGCTAGTTTTTGATAGGTGTGGGGAGCCTAACAGTTCATATGTGTGACAATTGAGCAATGTGACGGAGTCACCTGTACACAACTGAAATCTCCCACATTTCCCACAAAGAATTAAATGAACAAAAACTTTGTTTGATTGGTATATCACCAAAGAAACTGCACACTTTAAGTTTTGCTTATGCTTGTTGCAGACTTTGAATATACTACATTAATAACATAGGCCTTGTGATGAGATTTTTGTGAGTGGGCCAAATTGTTATAACTGTTCTGTTGAAAACATATGAATTTTACATATCTGTTCCTACCACAAGCATAACACTGAGATTGTCAGGAGGGGCATGCAATGTTGTCTAGCACAAGCTGCCCCCACTAATGGGCTGACCACAACTAAGGGACTCAACCCAACAAATAGCTGGCTGCTCAAATGTATGAGCTGAGAAGACACTGGAATGGTATTGATCTAGTATTTGCACTACCTGCTGAAATAATGGATCAAACCATTTCAAAATTTGTTCTCTGAGTATAACACCAGGTACATTGTACATTATCACAACATGCAACATAACATCTGAATATAAAGCACTGCAAGCACATTTGAATTTGCATTTCCTTCCTACAAATCTGTTACCCACTCACAATAAGTTTGTTCCGATCATTTTTTTCAATTAAAGAATTGATACCTAGCTGCTAGCACATTAACTTGTTGGTCATAATAGTTAGTTAGCACCCGTGCTGCCTGTTCATAACTAAGTTAAATCACAGTGGCATTACAAAAAAGTTTTTGTGGGAGCCTGCACTTCCCATGGTTGATAACAGTACCTGTACATTGTGAGCAAGGGTATGGGCTTCCGACTGCGACAAACAATCGAGTCATTCCTCTTCTTGTCATGAAATTGGCAAAGAGATGGTATAGAAGAAGGTGTTGCTGTAGGTGGTGCTTGTTCTGTCAGGTGCATGGTGTCGCCGAGTAGCTGCTGCACTGTGTTAAGTAGTGCAGAAATCTACTGTATCTGGAACTCAAACATCTGAATTGGCTGTGTGGCATCTAATGCTTGTAGCTGTGGCACCTGAGCAGTTGGCAGGACGGGAGGGGTGGGCATTTGGAAGAGACAAATGCAACAAACACACAAGGCAAGCAATCTAAATAATGACAAAGTTTTCTGCAATGCCCACCTGAAAACACTGATTAGCAAAAACATCAAGAAACTGTTAAATCTGCAAAAGTAAAGACAAGAGAAAATTAAGGTGCCAGCAAAAAAACAGAAGTTCATGTTCATGGCCATCTGGCACTGGGTACAGCTGATACTCGTTGCCGTATGTGGACTCCTGCCCACTTGTCTCATATAGGGTGCCTAAGGATGCTGTGTTCTCAGAATGCTATACAACAAGTCAAGAAAATAACATTAGTAGTTTTAGTTCAATAAAGTAGGTTGACAATACTTAACTTGAATTTAAAAAGGTGTCACAAGCAATGGGGAACATGCAACCAAGTCAGAGTCCTTTGCTATATACAGTGGTCATGCACATTTGTCACACACTTTCTGGATCACTGATGACTGCTATCAATACACTCTCTGCTAGGACTGTCCGTATACTGTCCGAATTCTGAGCCGGTCCTGAGCAGCCAAGGCAGGCAGGAACGGTGCTTATATTCTCCTCTTGTAGAGGCCACTCCTGTTGTGGTGCGATCCAAATCAGTGCACCATTGGCTGATGTCATTTCACCTTCTCTTCTCTTGTGTACTTCATTTCATTCTGGCGCTTGTAGTTATGTCAGAAGAGATCAAATTAGACCACATAAAATCTGTTGCCTACATGGACAGGAACCAGAATACAAGCAGTGCAGTGTGCCCAAGACTCACAAAACCAATGGATTACAAAACGGCAACTAATCAAATGCACATCAGGCATCAAGCAGTGTTTTCCAGAGTTGATGACCCTGACCTGATGAAATGGCTGAAATAATTCAACAAAGTCACCAAATACAACAGGTGGGATGATACTGTGTGTTCATCAAATATGAACTTTCACTTGGTGGCATGGCCCAGTAGTGGTTAAAGAACAACAGAGAGAAGCTCGACAACTGGAACAAATTCTAGGCCAAACTCGAGAAAACAGTAAGTGAAAATCAGCGTCAATTCTTCTTAGTGTACTGAGTGAGATGGGTCATTGGTTAGCACACTGGACTTGCATCTTAGAGGATGACAGTTCAATCCCATGTCTGGCCATCCTGATTTAGGTTTTCTGTGATTTCCCTAAATTGCTTCAGGCAAATGCCAGGATGGTTCCTTTGAAAGGGCACAGCTGACTTCCTTCCCCATTCTTCCCTAATCTGACAAGACCAATGACCTCGCTGTTTGGTCTCTTCCCCAAACAATCCAATCTTGTTAGTGTAAGAACAACTGAAAAATAGTGCTAGCATCACATGGACATGACATAGTCTTAAGTACAGATTGTTTGACCCTATGCCACATTATGAATCTGAATATGAGAGAAGCCAAAAAAACCTCATGCTTGGTGAATGGATTCACAGAAGATACAGGATATCACAGTCATGAATAAATTCATCAAGCAGTGCACATCAAGGGCACGGGGGGGGGGGGGGGGGAATAGAGTCAAATGAAAGAGTTATGATCAAGTCCGAAATGTGGTCCCTACAAGGTGCCAATTTTGACATCCAATGTGACGTTGCTGCATAAGTGTGAGAAGGGCAGTTCCCTTGACCTCCAGGAAGAGCTCAAAATCTTCTGCCATCACAAAAATACCTGCAGCAACCTGATTAACGATCAGGTTGTTGTGAAAAATGCATGGTTCTGGGAGTTGTCCGAGGACTTCTTATTGGGAACCAGTGTAGAGTTTCACCCAGAGGGAATGAGGTAACACCTACCGTCTTACCAATAAGTATCAACCATTTGTAGTATACTATACGAGTACGAAGAGTATAATTCTGAACCAACAGAACTTCTTACTTGATATGTAAGATTAGATGCATAAACAGTATTATTAACAGCAATTCCATATATTGGTTGTTTTACATTTACAAAAAATCAGCTTTAAGGAAGAAATAGGTTAGCACCCTCTATATCTATAGCAGAATAGCCAAATTGTAATAACCATGCATCTGACTGATGCTTGGCGCCATCTATGAACTATTTAGTAAATATGATGAACAATATACTTATTAGGTTTTAATAAAGGGAGATATAATATAAAAATAAATATATTTAAGCCATATCAACCAACAGATGTATACAGCCTGTGTCCTCCAGTGTTTTATAAATAAAAAAAAATATTTTAAAAATTAAAAAAGTTTTACCCACCTGACATAATTTAAATGTTTTAATAATAAAAACAGACTCACAAGGAGTGAACATGGAAACTTTATTACTTGATGATAAATACGAGATAAGTTGGACAATAATGTAAGAATTTTACTTATGTTACACTTTATGTAATTAAATTTGAAGAGGTTTACTTCCATTGAGGTTTATATGTACTTCACGTAGATGGCGCCATGTAACCAACCAATGTGTTATCCATGCAGCCCGCCTTCTGCAAACATTAGTATTCAATGAACTGTGAACAAAGCCCGACCAACAGGCATTACATTGTTGGTTGGTTGGTTGTTTGCGGAAGGAGACCAGACAGCGTGGTCATCGGTCTCATCGGATTAGGGAAGGAAGTCGGCCATGCGCTTTCAGAGGAACCATCCCAGCATTTGCCTGGAATGATTTAGGGAAATCACAGAAAACCTAAATCAGGATGGCCGGACGCGGGATTGAACTGTCGTCCTCCCGAATGCGAGTCCAGTGTCTAACCACTGCGTCACCTTGCTCGGTGCATTACATGCATTGACCAAAAATGATAGTGGTATGTAATATATAAACCATATGAGTTAAGGCATTAATTGCAACTTTTTTATGACATAATCTATCTATGTACCTGCTGTATCCTTAGCATTGAGAATGATTAGTTTCTAGCTGAAATCTAGATCTGCCAATAAAAATTCCAAAGGACGACTGATAGCTGAAATCTATTATATATAAATGAAAAATAATGGACGCTGTGTGCAACAGCCTCTGAATGGAGGGTAACCTGATGAAAATTATTTATGTTCATACTGTAATAAAACATGGCAAAAATGATTTTGTAGATAATGTTCAGTCACAATCTAATTATTTCATACCACATTTTAATACAAATGGTTGTTTGAAGATAAATAAATATGTTAGCACTTAAATGACTGAATAAGAAAAGCAAAATAAGTATTCAATAGTATTCTAAACAAGCAGTTGAAGAAACTCAACGACACTACCCATATATGTCACTGATATCATGACACTGATGTAAGAGTGTATCCCGACAAAAGTGGTTTTTACACAGGTGATGTCAAAGATTCTGTGGCAAATTCCAACATGGAGGTTAAATTGAGAGAGAAAACTGAATATGTATATCCATGTGTAAGTTATACATAAGAAATTTTATGTAACAGGAATATGTCAGTCATATAGTCATGTGTAGAAAATATAAATGATTAAGATGAGCATCAGTATACCACATGACAAATTTGAGATCAAAGTACCAAAGAACATATATGTTGAATGCTAACAACCAATATAGAAAACATGACATGAAAGCACAAGCATAGTGCAGAGCAGAGTGATACACTTGACATTCTGAAACATAGCTTAAACTCCATGTTTAATTGGTGTTTCAAAGAAACAGTTGATGTCCAGCTGGAGCATCCAACCAAAATATCTCCTATCTGACTGATGCCTTTTGCAGACTAATCAGTCAATGCATATACAAGGGCAGTTCAGAAAGTAAGGTCCAATTGGTCACGAAATGTGAAAATGAAAAATGTGTTATTTGCAACATTTAGCTACAACTTCCAGCTAGTTATCTACATAGTCGCAGATCTGACTTAGACATTTGTCATAGTGTTCTACCAACTTTCCAGTACCATGGTTGTAGAGGCAGCCACCAGTGCTTTCCACCAATTCTCTATGCTGGTATACAGCTCGTTGTCTGTGCCAAAATGTTGTCTTCATAGCCAGCAGTTTATGTGAACTGAGATTAAACTCGGATGGAACCAATTACAAGCTGAATTGTGGGTATTCAAACACTTTCCATTGCAAATGCTGCAGGAGCATCTTCATTGCCCCTACAGAATGCAGCTACATTGTCTTGAAGAAGGAAATACATGGCAGTTATGTTATGTGGGCCACATAGCTTCAGGGGAAGTTTCTCACCAGGCACTCGGACTTGGCGGGAGACACTATTGTTCTAGGCATCTTTATGTGCTCACTGTGCATTCATAACTGAAAAGAGCAATTTGATGCAATTGGTGGGTGTACTAGAGACATTGCCCAACACATCTATGCAAAACTTCATCAGATTTTCACTGTGGTTTCCATCTCGTGACCAGTCACACCTTACTTACCGAATAGCCCTCATATCTCATCAAGACTGTGGTCATCTGTAACTATGCAGCCAAAAATCCACTAATAATACTATTGTCACCCTAGGACAACAGCAAGCAAATTACTACTAAATCATATAAATTAAAAGCTTTCAGAGACAACATCAGATTTACTGCAGAGAATGGGATTCATTATAGTCAAGATAAAGTAAATAATATGTAAATCATTGCAATCCATAGAATGTGTGTCATGTATAAACTTCAAATAGCAGGCTATGTGTATGCAATGTAATTTATGTCAATTGTCACTAAAAGTCTCCATAATAATCATGCTCAACATTAAATCATATATGTATGAAGTATTTCAGATTTACATGACACTGAATAATTGTAAAATCATAAAGATGTGAAATAATACCAAATGTTATACAAGCAACGAAGGTTATATCACAGTTTCTGCTGATCTACTAGTGTTAAGTAGGCAAATGCATGTGTATTATCCAGTTGGCTATACTTCACTTCAAAATTCCTATCAGTGCAGATTAGATAAAATGCTATTTTCAAATCAGTGAAGCACTTCATATACCAAGAATTGGTTAAAACATGTGACAAGAAACTAAGTATTAATGATGCAAATAAGGAATGTAGTACTGAAGCATAAAGATGTTGAAGCAGATACTATATTAGCTGGCCCCTTGTGCTTGCCAGACACATGGTACACACAGAGAATGTACCCTGTTGAGGGTTGCTTTCTATTACCCACAACTCAGCAAATTCTCTAACTCCTTCACAACCACCTTCCTCTTACAAATAGGCACTCCATAAGGCTTAATGAAAAATGGTTCATGTGGTCTCAGTTTTAACTTACACATGTAATCTATCACCCTGCCTGGATTGTCACTGAAAATGCTATTATATTCCCACAGGGATACCTCCAAGTCACTTTCTTCACTGGTACTTAAATTATATACTCAACTCAGTTTGTCCAGTACTAATTGGGAAAAGTCTTCACTAACCACTTTGTTATCGAAATACTCATTATCTTCACGTAAATAATTTCTGTCATCAAATACTTCTACTCCTCTTAAATTATTGCTACAATTCTCATCACGCATTTCACGATGAACACCAGAATTTAGATCAATAAAATCTAACTTTATATTTAACCAATCAAACCTCGCATTAACTCTCAATATCCAATCCATCTCCAACATTTGGGTCAGCTATTACCAGACATCCACGTTCAAATACAACATTACTGACAGCATATGAAATTAATGCTTTCGTACTGATTAATTTAATAAGTTTACCAGTTTCTCCTTTTAGTTTAACACCAGTAACTGGAAATTCATTATACTATTCAGTGTTCTTCAATCTATCTCTTAATTTACCAGACACACCACTTACCGGGCTACCAGTGTCCAATAGATAAACTCCCTTCCAGTTGCCTATAGATATTTCAACATAAGGACTGTCAAGTATTTCATGCTTATCACTTCCATCCTTTTCTGAAAATGAATTGTCTTCAGTGCCCTACAATTTCGGAACCACCCTGCTGCTACGGACACAGGTTCGAATCCTGCCTCGGGCATGGATGCTCAGATGTTAAGTCCCATAGTGCTTAGAGCCATTTGAACCCTACAATTTAATCAGTATTTACTTGAACAGCATTTCCTAACTTAGGTGTTATTTAAAAGTAACTTACAACTAGAGTGTGTGTTTAATACTATCACAGTAATCACCTTTTCCTACAGACTCATTCTCTTCCAATTCTTTCAGTATCTTATCACTAATTAACTTATCTTGTTCCCCCATACTGTAACAACATTGTCGTATCTCATTGACCTCAATGGGTATCAACTGATTTCAGGTACCTGTTTTTCTGACTCCAATCCTATCATTACATTACTCATATCATTGTCTAGTACTTAGACTTAAACTATACCATCTAATTCATCATAAAATATAACATCAGAGTCATCATCAATGGTCACAAAATACTCATTTGTAACATCATCTGCACCTACATGAACCTCAACTTTAACTACACATCTCCACATCAAGATCACTATCAAAAGTACCAGAACTTGTGTCAGCAGGCACATAAACATAATTCAACTTAGGTATATGATCATTGCTTTCCTCCACATCTTTCTCAGACAACACCAAAAATTCATCATCACAGAATAAGCTAACTAAACCATACTCATAAGCATCATCATAAATGTTACTATTGAATGTATGTATATATGTATAGAACTGGGGACCTAGAAACGATGGAGAGACTTCATCCCCACTATAGCTCTCAATGGTACACAACCCCACAACAGGCTACAGCAGTCCACACTGAACACAGGGTTATTGTGCGGTTCGGCCCCCAGTGGAACCCCCTCCCCTGGGAATGCCTCATTCCAGACAAGTGTAACCCCAATGTTTGCATATGTGGAGACAGTGTTTGTGTAGCAATCACAGAGATAGTGCAACTGAGATGGAATAAAAGGAACCTACCAGCATTCGCACCTTAAAAACCAGGCTGGCCGGCACACCGGACCTCGACACTAATCCACCAGGCAGATTCGTGGCAGGGACCCACACGCCTTCCTGCTCAGGAAGTGGTGCATTAGACTGCATGGCTAGACTGGCAGGCAATGTTACTATTACTAAACACACAACTATCATCAAATAAGTTAGTTGAATCATCCATAATAAGATTAAATTTCTTTTCTACTTTACTTGTATCTATACCCATTTCCATCAGCATGAAACCATAAAATGCTTTTTCATAATCAACTCTGTTTATCTGGTAATTATTGTGTCTATTGTGGTGTCTCTGACCTGAACTTCGCCTTCCTCTCCTATCTATAGCCTGATTTCTGTAACCGTTCTTCACCTCAAACTAACAGGCTTGCGATGAGGTGCTTACCTGTTTTCCGGATTACTATTTTCATAAGATCTGTTACCATTTCACCTCCATCCTGTTCATTCCCATTATTATTATTATTATCATTATTATCATTATTACTACCCTGGTTGTGATAGTTGTTACCAAAATTATTATTACTTCTACTACCATCATATATATTATTATTGTTTGTGTTGTTGTTATTCTGGTGGTGTTGCGATGACCCCCTTCAGAAAATTGTGCTCCCAAGCACAATATAATTTATCTACATACTTCATAAATTCCTCAATAGTGTCATCTGGTCCATAAACAAGACTCCACTGATAATGGCCAGGTAAACACCAGTTCAGTGTGTCAATTTGGATTAATTCATCTAGTGGTTTCTCTAAGTGTGCTGATGTCCTAAGCTGCTTTTCTCAAAATTCTCACATTCTCATCTCTCCCTTGTGAAATCTACTCCCATTCAAAAATTCTTATTTTATTCACGCCTTCTCAATTTCTGACCAAAATTTGTTTAACAATAATTTTTCAAACTCTGCAAATGTCATTTCTTGGTTAACATGTTGGTTAGCCAAGGATAATGCTTCTCCATCTAAATATTGTTTAGCAAATTTCACTTTCATATGTTCTGCCATGCCTGGTGCAAAGCTGTCCTTGCACTGTTACAAATAATTGCAGGGTGTAGTTTAAAATCACACAGAAAAATTTTCATTATAACATTATTGCAATTGTTTTGAAACATGTTATTACTGTATTAGTGTCTAGATTTACAACTTTAGAGTTGACTGTTTGAAGATTATTTTATACTTCATTCACTTTGCTGATTTCATTTTAGTTTCTCACCAATGAAATTATTTTCAGTTTCAGTACAAGTTTGTATGTTATGCAACTCTGATTTTCATCTGTCGAGTTCATCAGTGACAATGTTTTCTGTTCTCTTTACTCATTGGTTGACAACAGCACCATATTTGTTAACTAGCTGTGATTCAGTAACAGCTTGGTTCTTCAAACAATCCATTGTAGATTCTATGCTGTCTACTCTTTTATTTACACTATTTATTTGTCTATTTGCCTTATTAACATCTTCCACAATTGCTTCTAGTTACTGAGTTTCTGGTCCATTTTTACAAGAATATTGTCTATTTTTCTAAAATTATTTTTGGCGTCCTCCATTTTTTTATTTTTTACTATCTAATAATTTAGGAAGTTGATCTAATATATTTTCTGATTGTTGAAATCCATGGAAAGGTGAAATTATACTACTTGATGGATTCTCGTGGCTTTGAGTGTTTAGATGTGGTGTCAATGCATGCAGTTGCTGACCCAATCTTGTTGTGATTCCATCTTGGTCATGTATAGAAAACTTACTGCGACTACTCACTTTGACTAATACTGCACAACTTGATGAGATGAGAGAAAAAAAAACACTTCCAGTAACTATCTTCCCTATAATAATAATAATAATAATAATAATAAAAAGAAAGGAACACTAGTGTTCAAGGAAAGATGTGTTTAAAACTATACGTAAGTGTATCTCCACTCTTAAAGAATTTCAACACAAACAGCCCCAGTGCAATGTATCTACAGGATACAATCATGAAATCCGATAAGCTACAAATTATCCTTTCAGAAAGAAAGAAATTACAAAGTCATTTGCCTAAACAAACATTGGGTTACAAAAGTTTCAATCACAGTTTTAAACAAATTAGTAAACTTTACAGTAGCTAACAGTTGTTTTAGGAAAAAGAGAACCCATGTTGGCTCCTGTATACCAGTTAACAACTTGTTAGAAAATAAAGAAAGAGACAATTTTAATTTTCTTAAAGAAGAACTTAAATTTGAAAGTTGCTGTACAGAGCTAGAACATAATAATAATATTACTAGCTCAGCATATAGGATTCCAGGTATAGAAGTGACTAAATTATTTTTAGAGAAATTCCAATGCCTCCTACATTGTTGTTGTTGTTGTTGTTGTTGTTGTTGTGTTCTTCAGTCCTGCGACTGGTTTGGTGCAGCTCTCCATGCTACTCTATCCTGTGCAAGCTTCTTCATCTCCCAGTACCTACTGCAGCCTACATCCTTCTGAATCTGCTTAGTGTATTCATCTCTTGGTCTTCCTCTACGATTTTTACCCTCCATGCTGCTCTCCAATACTAAATTGCTGATCCCCTGATGCCTCAGAACATGTCCTACCAACCGATCCCTTCTCCTAGTCAAGTTGAGCCACAGGCTCCTCTTCTCCCCAATTCTATTCAATACCTCCTCATTAGTTATGTGATCTACCCATATAATCTTCAGCATTCTTCTGTAGCACCACATTTCGAAAGCTTCTATTCTCTTCTTGTCTAAACTATTTATCATCCACGTTTCACTTCCATACGTGGCTACACCCCACACAAATACTTTCAGAAACATCTTCCTGACATTTAAATCTATACTCGATGTTAACAAATTTCTCTTCTGCAGAAACGCTTTCCTTGCCATTGCCAGTCTACATTTTATATCCTCTCTACTTCGACCATCTTCAGTTATTTTGCTCCCCAGATAGCAAAACTTCTTTACTACTTTAAGTGTCTCATTTCCTAATCTAATTCCTTCAGCATCACCCGACTTAATTCGCCTACATTTCATTATCCTTGTTTTGCTTTTTTTGATGTTCATCTTATACCCTCCTTTCAAGACACTGTCCATTCTGTTCAGCTGCTCTTCCAAGTCCTTTGCTGTCTCTGACAGAATTACAATGTCATCTGAGAACTTCAAAGTTTTTATTTCTTATCCACAAATTTTAATACCTACTCCGAACTTTTTTTTTTTTCCTTTATTGCTTGCTCAATATACTGATTGAATGACATCAGGGATAGGCTACAACCCTGTCTCACTCCCTTCCCAACCACTGCTTCCTTTTCATATCCTGCGACTCATATGACTGTCATCTGGTTTCTGTACAAATTGTAAACAGCCTTTCGCTCCCTGTATTTTACCCCTGCCACCTTCAGAATTTGAAAGAGAGTATTCCAATCAACATTGTCAAAAGCTTTCTCTAAGTCTAAAAATACTAGAAATGTAGGTTTGCCTTTGCTTAATGTATCTTCTAAGAACTGTTGTAGGGTCAGTATTGCCTCACGTGTTCCAACATTTCTACAGAATCCAAACTGATCTTCCCCAAGGTCGGCTTATGTCAGTTTTTCCATTCATCTGTAAAGAATTCACGTTAGTATTTTGCAGCTGTGACTTATTAAACTGATAGTTCGGTAATTTTCACATTTGTCAACACCTGCTTTCTTTGGGATTGGAATTATTATATTCTTCTTGAAGTCTGAGGATATTTTGCCTGTCTCATACATCTTGCTCACCAGATGGTAGAGTTTTGTCAGGACTGGCTCTCCCAAGGCTATCAGTAGTTCTAATGGAATGTTGTCTACTCTGGGGGCCTTGTTTCGACTCAGGTCTTTCAGCACTCTGTCAAACTCTTCACACAATATCATATCTCCCATTTCATCTTCATCTACAGACTCTTCCATTTCCATAATATTGTCCTCAAGTACATCACCCTTTTATAGACTCTCTATATACTCCTTCCACCTTTCTGCTTTCCCTTCTTTGCTTAGAACTGGGTTTCCATCAACGCTCTTGATATTCATACAAGTGGCTCTCCTTTCTCCAATGGTCTCTTTAATTTTCCTGTAGGCAGTATCTATCTTATGCCTAATGAGATAAGCCTCTACATCCATAAATTTGTTCTCTAGCCATCCCTGCTTAGCCATTTTGCACTTCCTGTTGATATCATAGACTGACAAAAGAAAAGAGGGGGGTGAAAATGTAATCGCTCCTGATTTTAACAAAGATACAATGAGTGAAAGAAACTTGTGAACTAAGTTTATCAACTTAATTCAAAAATATGGCTTTATTCTAAATTTCATTGTTTTTGTCAGAGTAAATGAGTGAACTGCAATGTGTATAGACTATGTTTTAATGAATTATATATTTAATGACGGTCAAATTCTCTTTAGACCTAGGTATTTCAGGTCACTCCTCCTGAGCCATGGACCTTGCCATTGGTGGGGAGGCTTGGTGTCTCAGCAATACAGGTAGCCATACCATAAATACAGCCACAATGGGGGGGTATCTGTTGAGAGGCCAGAGAAATGTGTGGTTCCTGAAGAGGGGCAGCAGCCTTTTCAGTAATTGCAGGGGAATTACTCTGGATGATTGACTGACCAGGCCTTGTAACATTAACCAAAATGGTCTTGCTGTGCTGGTACTGCAAATGGCTGAAAGCAACGGGAAACTACAGCCTATAATGAATCACCATCCTCTAAGATTACATTTTTTAAATATTTTTAATAGAAATAACTCATATCATCGATACTATCGATTCTTGCATAGGTTAAAATTATCTCACCTGTTTCATTAAAAGAATTCATATGATTTTGTATATAATGCATTATATTTCAGGCCAAACGATATAAAATAGAAATTAATGTGTTACAATGGATATATACTAACAATTAAAATTACTCTTCTTATAAAAATATTTGAAATTACGAAATTTCTGGTATACTTAAAATTCGTATTATTAATTCTACAGTCTACCTCTAATTATTAAATTTATTTCTGGATTTATTTATAAAATAATGATATGATTTAGTGAAGATTCTTCTTTGATAAAGAAAGTTAGTAAACTCTTTTCCTCTGTAAACTCTTTGGAATAATGTGGGTACCACAGAATGTAAGTGGTGGTGGACATGCCTCTGACGAAGCAGACATTTTCTAAGCTTGTCAACAACAATGTAATTATTGGCTTTTTGAATGTGGAAAATGTAAAAATGGTGTTATGTTGAAAGATGTGACAAAGAATAGTATTCAAGTACAATACAGGCAAATCTTCGTCAGTTATTTAGTCATCAAGAACCTACAAAATCTAAATTTCAGCTGCAAGAATATATCCCTACTAGACAAAACCTTGAGCCATTGACAACAACAACGAGATAATGAAGGTAAGTAAAAAATTATATCTAATGCCTCTTGAAGCTTTCAAAATTGGTGCAAGGATTCAGAATTTTAATGGTGATGTGTGGGAGGGTAAGATTACAAGGCATAATTTTTCCTGAGTGCATGCAGCTTTAGTGTATGGTTAAATGATGACAGAATCCTCTTGTGTAAAATATTCCAGAGATCAAATAGTCCCCATCAATATGGGACTACTCAGGAGGGCATTGTTATCAGGAGAAAGAAAACTGGTGTTCTATGGATCAGAGCGTGGAATGTCAGATTCCTTAATCGGGCAAGTAGGATAGAAAATTTGAAAAGGGGGATGTATAGGTTAAAGTTAGATATAGTGGGTATTAGTGAGGTCAGTGGCAGGAGGAACAAGACTTCTGGTCATGTGAATAAAAGTTATAAATATAAAATCAAATTGGGGTAATGCAGGAATACGTTTAATAATAAATAAGCTGCTGAATAGCATGTTGTTGTTGTTGTGGTCTTCAGTCCTGAGACTGGTTTGATGCAGCTCTCCATGCTACTCTATCCTGTGCAAGCTTCTTCATCTCCCAGTACATACTGCAGCCTACATCCCACTGAATCTGCTTAGTGTATTCATCTCTTGGTCTCCCTCTACGACTTTTACCCTCCACACTGCCCTCCAATACTAAATTGGTGATCCCTTGATGCCTCAGAACATGTCCTACCAACCGATCCCTTCTTCTAGTCAAGTTGTGCCACAAACTCCTCTTCTCCTCAATTCTGTTCATTACCTCCTCATTAGTTATGTGATCTACCCATCTAATCGTCAGCATTCTTCTGTAGCACCACATTTCGAAAGCTTCTATTCTCTTCTTGTCTAAACTACTTATCGTCCATGTTTCACTTCTATACATGGCTACACTCTATACAAATACTTTCAGAAACGACTTCCTGACATTTAAATCTATACTCAATGTTAACAAATTTTTCTTCTTCAGAAATGCTTTCCTTTCCATTGCCAGTCTACATTTTATATCCTCTCTACTTCGACCATCATCAGTTATTTTGCTCCCCAAATAGCAAAACTCCTTTACTACTTTAAGTGTCTCATTTCCTAATCTAATTCCCTCAGCATCACCCGACTTAATTCGACTACATTTGTAAGGGGTCCGCAGGCCCTCACTACTAGGTTTGCACTCACACAGGTCGACAGGGCAACTATCGATAGTGTGTCGGGTTGCGAGAGCGAATGAGTGGCAGTCAGTCAGTGTGTGTGTTGTAGGTTCCCGCAAGGCAGGCAGAGCTGAGCAGAAGCCAGCAATTGATAGAAATTACTGACAAAGGGAGTGGCCATCGCCGCGGTTCAACCCCCTTGTGTTAGTATTATACGGGAAAGTGAGGAAGTATAC
This sequence comes from Schistocerca cancellata, assembly GCF_023864275.1. Lineage (NCBI taxonomy): Eukaryota > Metazoa > Arthropoda > Insecta > Orthoptera > Acrididae > Schistocerca > Schistocerca cancellata. Next base: position 604,581,516 of record NC_064632.1, on the reverse strand, counting down.
TTAACAGAGTGATTCAATGATATTTATGTGCCGTTATTGAGATTCCGCGTCTACCGCGCCGGCATTATTTGGATTGCAGTGTTGGATTGCAGTGATTTGGATTTAGCATGTGACAATAATGAATAACGAAGAAGCCTGTGCTGAGATTAGCCGTTATTAACAGTGTATTGACGAAGGCAGTGGCTGTTTCCTTATCTTTGTGGTTTTTGGTAAGAATATAGGTTTTGTTTAGTGAAGCTGTGTTGTTGTTCTTCTTGCCACCAAACAGTATATTATTACAGCATAGAGAAGGACAGAATGGAATGTAACAACTCCGTAGCAGTCCAATCTGATTGCCAGCCCCATTAAGCACACAGTCACATTAATTAATTATTATCTGGGCTGCTATCAGATCCCGATCGAGCGGGAACACGTAAAAATTAAAGGGAGTGTTACACCCTTGGCTTACCGTGAAAGGACTAGTGCAATTTTCGGACGAACAAGTAAAGAACAATAGGTAATTTTACCTTGCTTAACGCAAGAAAACATTTTTTCATTTTGGATCGGGACAGAGCATAAACTTTGAAATCGCGACAAGGAACAGTGCATTATTGAACAATACGAAGTAATAGAGTCTTACGATTGTGACTAAACTTTTTTCTCGCCATATAAGATAAGAACAATAGTGTCAATAAACTGTGTTATAATGTGCAAATGCGTAAGTCCGCGCGAAAAACTGTGAAAAGTGAACACCAAAGAAAGACACGTGTGAACATTAAAATAGTAAAACGAGCCAAGAATTCATCACGAACGCTTTTACAGAAGTGTTTAATAGTGACATTATGACTGAAATTGCTTTTTGAACGGTGAAAATCAGACAACTTTAGGTGGACCCATAAACTGTTACGCAGACGACAATTTATTGTGGCGACGCAATTGTTGAGTGACGTCATGCAGACCTGTGCAGCAGCCGCGCAAAGAGCTTCGTTCCGCGAGGTGATTTCACACGTCATCCCAACTACCTGTCCAAGGAGTAGCTTAGTCGCAGACGCACTACACCGAGCGCCGACCCGTCATCTAGCGGCCGGACTACAAACTACGCCCGCCTGCAGCGCCACGGAGCGGACGGCTGAGAACTACGATGGCTCGCCACAGCACAGGCGTCTATAGCTAGCGAAATGAGGGATGCTCAACTACCGGACCTACCGATAGATGGCTCTAGCGCGAGCTGGCAAGAGATCATATCATTGAGTGTCCGCCATATCTGAATTTGGCAAAAAAGGAAGTGTCAAAACACGGATGAAAATGTTTTTCGTTCTGCGCCCTCATAAGTCTTTTATATTGGATGTTCTAGATATCTTCACATCAACATAATGAAGTGTTTCTAATCTAGCGAGAAAAAACAGTAACAGTTCTGCTATGAAATTCCTAAATTGGAGTGTGTTTCTGAAGTTTGGCAAGCTGACCTATAAATTGTTTACTATTAATTTTATGAGTGCTTTACTTATTTGCCCGTTTTAAAATACTATTTAAGATTCAATGGAGGTCAACAAATTACCTTGGTTGCCGAAGCTTTTAACTACAGGTATAATTTGGAAAATAAAGTGTGGAAAACAGTGAAGGCGCCTCTTGAAAAAAAGTTGACATCGTTTGCTTAGGGGTATTTCTACTGACAACAGAAATTACAACTGAGCTATTAAAGTATTACTTACTTATAAACGGAAAAATTGTTATTTTTCTTTACCTGAAGTGATGCATTACCGATCTGGATATATGCTGACACTGTAATTGCAACATGCACTTACGAATTTGGCTCTCTCTTTGATCAGAAATTTGAATGCCATGATTTTATTAACGCCTGTACATGAAACGGTGTATTTTAACTGAGTGATAAGGTAGAAGCACCAGTTTTTGACATTGCTTCAGTCTTTGATACGTGACAAGAAATACATTTAAATGAGACAAACACAAAGGCCAACGTTAAGGCTCCTCTTAAATGCATGACTTGTATCATTTGGAAGTTAAGTGTAGTAATAATATTATATTGGACTGATCCATGATGATGTAGGAAGTGAAGGAACTTGTTGAAAATAACATCGATCACAGCTGTTAATTTTAAGGTTCGGGTGTCTTAAAACTGTAATTTTCCATTCTGACACCCAAACAGTGACTGGTACCATGGATTTATTTTAAAATTGAATTCAAAACATGTCAGCGAGCAAAATTAATTACACTATGAATTACAACCATGGAATTTTATTTCTGTGAATCTTGGTTCCAGTCTTTGACATGGTGTCTATCACTGGAATGACTGGTTGTCATGATACGGCCCAAGCAAAAAACAAACCTGAAAGCGAAAGCTGCAGAAGCTGGCCAGACAGGCATACCAATGGCTGCTACAATCTGTATGAGACAAGGGAGACATTATATTGCAAATTTAGTGTAAAATGTTCCATATTGTCTGAATTTGTCCAGTCCAGTCCAGTCGATTTTCTTATGTGCAAAAGTACACTAACCAATACCAGTGGTACAAAGGTAGTGCCAAGTTACAAACTATCGAGTAACAACAGAAGTATTGCTGGACAATGTACAGTAAATAATATGTAATAACTTGAGAAATTGAGAATTGGTTTGAAGAAATAGAACAGTATTTGGAAAGAGAGTAACATTTTGAAAATAACAAATGACAAGTAGAGTTTTCGGTTCTTATGAAAGCACACTTAATTAATTAATTAATTAGTTTATTTATTTTCCCCTCCTCTCTCTTCTCCATTCTCAAGGGAAAAATGTGATAACATAAAAGTGCAAGAAAGTTGTGTACAATGTTGGAAATGATGAAAAAGAAAATCTCACTATGCTTTTAACAGCATATGCTGCTGTAAAGCTTGCTCCTCCTAAGAACATGATTTTTTCTGGTACAGACGTCTGATACAACAATTCCACAGCAAAACTTACTTTCAATAGGTGTGGTACAGTGCACTCCCATAGGATAACAGAATATTATGTCCTCCAGGAATCACATTGGGTACACCACTTACAGCATAAACTGTACAGCAACTACAATATTTTGTGAGCAAGTAATACCAGTCAGCATCTTTAATTTTAACATAACTCTTGACTCCCATAATTATCTGCTTATACGTGTGTTTGTACTACATGTTATTGGTAAAGCAAATACTTATTGAATAGGTATTCACACTTTTAATACTTAGCTGAAATTCTGAAAAAAGTAAATTTTTTTATTACTGTATCACCTCTAAGGTGAATTAAGAGGTACTGACTGGTTTCTTTGAACATTTAATAGAAGCCTTCTTTTTACCTGCTATTGATAAAGAGCCATTCCAAGTTCTGTACAGAACAATCTCTCACATTTTTCATGAGGTTTGTTATTCTGTACACTAATATTTCTTCTTCTAAATGGTAAATATCGCATTCAGACATTGTTGGGATTAAAGGTAATTCATGAAATAAATTATAATTAAACCAGAAAATTAAAGGTTCCACATGGCACATGAAAAGTACCTTGTTACACACATGTATGTACAGATTCCAAAATGTCTGTGAATTTGAGTTACAAACTTTTTTTTAAATAGAAATATGAAGATCACAATACTTTGGGTCTGCAATAACTCAAACATAAAATACTTTAGTTCCCTATGGGAAACTTTGTTCTTTATGTGACTCGTGCAACTGCTTTCACTCTTAATGGAAAACTAAATGGTTTATGACAAAGTTAACTTGCAAAAAGTGTAACCATTATTAGATAATTTCTGTGAAGTAAGATTCCTTAATGTTAATTCCTTCCTTTGTCATCATAACTTGATAATTTCAGTTCCATATGGGACATATGAACTGAAAGAAGAAATGCTTTTATTAATATGACCAAACAAAATCTTTTTAACATGTAGTACACAGTTCAAATCAGCAAAAAGTTTAACTGTATAATTAAGGTAAATGTTGATGAAAATTAGGCATGTAACATGAATATTGAAATTTCCTAGTCCACAGCTCGTGGTCATACGGTAGCGTTCTCACTTCCCGCGCCCAGATTCAATTCCCGTCGGGGTCAGGGATTTTCTCTGCCTCGTGATGACTGGGTGTTGTGTGATGTCCATAGGTTAGTTAGGTTTAAGTAGTCCTAGAGCCATTTGAACCATGTTTTTGAAAGTTCCTAGATTTCCAAGTGTAACTGTAATCACTGTATTCTGTACTTTGTAGTGCTAGAAAGGTAATTCTGTATGGCTCTGAGCACTATGCAACTTAACTTCTGAGGTCATCAGTCGCCTAGAACCCAACTAACCTAAGGACAGCATACACACCCATGCCCGAGGCAGGATTCGAACCTGCGACCATAGCGGTCGCTGGGCTCCAGACAGTAGCACCTAGAACCGCACGACCACTATGGCCGGCCTAATTCCGTATGATTATTTGCATTCTCTCCCCCCCCCCCCCCCCAACACAGGAAAATATAATAGAAAGACCTCCTAGCAAAATAAAGACAAAATTCAGAAAATTTGGTTTTGCCTGAATCAGGCCTCCTTATTCTAGAATGATTCTAAAGTAATAAGAATGCTTACGATCAATTGGAACATTGTGTTCATTCTAGGAAGTATTAAAACAAGAATTAAGAGAGTAACAATTTTATTGCTCTTATGTTGCAGAGTATCCACAAACATTACTGTTTGAAACATAGGGCCACTGCATACTCCATTAGATCACATCCATTAAACTGTTTTCTTAAACTGAAAAACTCAAGTTAACACAGTTATTGAGGGAAATATTTTCTCACACTGAAAGCTATCTGTCAAATAAGTCTCAGAACATTTTTTTCCCATTAATTTCACACAAATCACCTGTTTTTAATGCAAGTGCATATTTTGAGACTTACCAAACAAAAGCGCTGGCAGGTCGATAGACACACAAACAAACACAAACATACACACAAAATTCCAGCTTTCGCAGCCAACGGCTGCTTCGTCAGGAAAGAGGGAAGGAGAGGGAAAGACGAAAGGATGTGGGTTTTAAGGAAGAGGGTAAGGAGTCATTCCAATCCCGGGAGTGGAAAGACTTACCTTAGGGGGAAAAAAGGACGGGTATACACTCGCACACACACACACACACACACACACACACACACATATATCCATCCACACATATACATACACAAGCAGACATAATTTTCCTACATGGAATGTTTCCCTCTATTATATTCAAGTGCATATTTTGTAACACCAAACAGCTTAAAATAAGCATGTATAATAAACAATTATAATTTTGTTACAATATCTACACAGGACGTAAAGAGTTAAGTTTACTTCCATGTGATTCATTGTTCAAATGGCTCTGAGCACTATGGGACTTAACATCTATGGTCATCAGCCCCCTAGAACTTAGAACTACTTAAACCTAACTAACCTAAGGACATCACACAACACCCAGTCATCACGAGGCAGAGAAAATCCCTGACCCCACCGGGAATCGAACCTGGGAACCCAATGTGATTCATCCTTTGAAGTTCATCATTATACAACAACAAATCTATGGACAAAATAGTTTTAAAAATCTGTCAAAATGTCACACCCATCTGCATGGAATGTCCCATTACATAATCTTTTCCAATTTTAGCACTATACATGATGAAACAATATGAGTTTATTTAACTTCTGCCTTATACTTGATTTGTTGTTTAAAATTTTCTCAGTAGGCTTTTTTTTTTCATGTGTTTTTAAGCATGTGCACGAGTACATGGATGCAATCTTACAAACAAGTTGAGTCTGATGTAAGTCCTCAATCCCAATTTCATAATGGTAACCATGACCAAGAGCAGGAGCAGGAAATGGGTAATCTACAAATTTATTTTCAACATAACACAATGCAAAATCTTGGCCAGTATATGTTTCTGTCACATATCCCCAGCAATCACAAACATCTGAAACAGTTTCTGAGTATTGTACAACAGAGTACACACAGTCACTTGTTTTAACCATTTTTCCCCAGTTAATAAAATTTACAAATGCATTTCTATTGGCCATATTGGGAAAAGCATAGAGATAAATACATTCTAATGCAGATTTAGCTACTGGTGGCTTCAGTATGTGAAGACAGTCTTTGCATGTGATCTGCCTTGAAAGGCGCAATGACACATACCCTGCAATATAATACAGTATGTTTTGCTTGTAAAATGAGAACTTAATCTTATCATCAAGAAGTGCACACCACTTCTCTACTTCATTTTCTGCAGCACTTTCATCACTTTCTACTACATGCTTTCTTGCATGAAAATCATAAACAGGTGTCAAACACCACACATTAAAATTTGAGCAATTCCCATTCATTGCAGTGACAGTGTTACCCAAGAGTAACTTTCTCATGAACTGGTATGCATTTGGATTGTTGTTCCAACCACCTCTGGACCAAATGCAGGAAATGGTCTTGTGACAGTTTATAATTTAGGAAATACTTCAGAGGAGATTCAGCACGAAGCATTCTTGCCAGAGCTGTATGTGCCTGACTGATTGCATATTGAAAATTATCCCAAAAGCAAAAGTATTTCTTGCATGAAGCAGCAATGGAACACCAATGATTTTTAAGCTTTTGATATAATTTTCAGTGTCTCTGAAAATACCAAGCCAATAAGATTTGTTGTCAAGTCTCAGGGGGCTCTTATACCCTTTACCTAATGGAGTTCTGGAGTTCAGAATATCAAAAATCCTATCAATATAATACAAAAATTCTACTGTTGCTTCACTTCCTTTAAAATTTGGATCACCAACCCTCCTCAAAAACTCTATACCATCTGCCACACTAGAACTCAAAGTCTGTGCAGCTAATGAAATATTCATGTTTCTATTTACATAACTTATATGTTGTCCTGATAGTTTGTTGGCAAATGTCATACCATCTTCTTGTAGTACCTTGTTCAATTGCTCAATGAAATGCCGTCTAATAATGCCAGTTGGAGACTCAATAGCAGATACTTCTGCTAGAGCATTTCTGGCAAACTTAATCATATGACAGAAGTCCAAGATACAATAAACATTGTATTTTTCCACAGGATGAGGAAAGTAGCTTTTAAAATCACCCTTGTAAAAATTTAAAGTACAGCCAAGTGAACGTAAAGTGCTTATATTTACCTTACAGCCGTCACATGTAACACACCAAACCCTAATGCCAGAACTATGCAGCCTCTGCTGCTGTACACCAGATTATTTGCCTGTACACCGTTGATAAAGAAATATGCAATCGGACATTTAAATTTGCCATTAATAGAGACAAGCATGAAAACCAGAGCCTCAGATGCCTCTATTACTTCTTTTGACTGAGGCACTTCCCCACCAAAGTCTAAAAAACCTGTGTATTGCTTAGTTCCTTGGTCCCAAACTACTTGCTTTCTAATTGCCATACTGACTACAATTAGACATGAATCACTGAACTGTTCCCTTACAATTGGGTTCAAATCAATGTACTTAAAAACATCTTTTAAGAAGCCAGGTTCACAGTCTACACTTGCCACCCATTTGGAAATCAATGATTTATGGGGCAGAGGCATTAATTTTTGCAGGTATTCATATGCTGCCGGTGAATAAAAGTAGACAGTCATCGCAAACATTTTCATATTTGTTGTGTATCTATTACTCTTTGAGGAGAGAGAGTTGTTCACTAAATTGCACATTAATTCCACTTGTGTTCCTTTCTGATGATTGAGGAAGTTATGTAACTTCTCAGGAAGATGCCCCTTCTCCTTCAATGAACTTATGATGTCATCCATGGAAAACACTTTCTTCTCTCTTCTTCGAAGTTTTTCACGTACACACTTCAGTTAACGTTTTAATTCGTGCACAGTGTCTGAGAAAAAAAAGTGCAAGTTTCAGTTGCCTTGTCTTCCATTTCTACTTTCGACTGTATACCACAATCAATTACTGAAGAACCAACTGCACTCTGAAATAAATAATTTCGTTATGTATGATTGAAACAACTCAAGGCTTGATGAAAAAATATTATAAGAAAACATTGGGGGTGTGAAAACATCCTTATACTAACGTTTTCGACACAATTCGCAGCTTCTGTATTGGATAAAAGGGACATTCTTTCCACGAAAGAATTCTCATTGAGAACATTCTTCACGCAATCAGTAGCGTCTGCAGTGGGCAAATCGAGCACGGATTCCATCGCAGAACGCTAAAAACAAAAATATGGACCTGTATTACAACATTGCTTAGGCCCATGTAGCCCATTTGTGTCCGTACGAAATAAATTCACAAAAGTAAAAATCACACACATAGCAAGGAAATTAATTAGCTACCTCAAATGGAGAATCATCGTTGTCACTCAAAATCCTAACAACATGTCGTCGTGGCTGTTTATTTGGTGGCATCAAATGTGTTGGAAAGTCAAAAACTGATGGCACTGCTTCGGGTTTGAGACGTTTTTTCCACGTTCCAGGGCTCACTACGTAATAATCTTGTCGGAAATGGTTTCCGCAAAGAAAACTGCAAGACGTAGGATTAAAATCTTTCCGCTTCACGGAAGTAATCCACGCCTTTAGTAGCTCTGGGTGCTTTAGAGGAAACCTGTTCAAAAACATCGAATTGGCAATCTCACAAGTCTGTATTTTTATCGTATTGATCGGTAGTCCTATTACCTGTGAAATGATATGTCACTTTCCTTACTCCATCGCTTCGTACAATTGAAAGCGGAACAAGAAATCACCATTTCGATAGTCCTTAATTCCTTATACACCGTACACACGGAGAGAAACTTCTTGCCAAATTCGAATATGGCGGGCAATACAGACGACAGTAAACAGCTGGTAGAGCCATCTATCGGTAGGTCCGTTAGTTGAGCATCCCTCATTTCGCTAGCTTTAGACGCCTGTCGCCACAGCAAGCAGCGCAACTACACGCGGATCCGGCGGCAGTACAGCGCCACGCCCACTTCAAACGTCAAAACATCGCGACTCGCGGTAACGTCGGTTGGTGAGTGAAGACGACTGGTTGGCATAACATTAAATTGCACTGTGCAGTTTTCGCGATAAATAAACAATTTTTAACCCATTACATTAGAGAAAGTGTTCAATTATAGTAATTTCTGGAAAGTTTGCGAGGTATACTCTGAAATATACCATACTTATTTATACTTGCTGCATTGTTTAAATGGTAATTATACAGGCATACTCATTGTTTTTGGGGATTTTACATTTATAGATGTAATGAATGGTGTGATTTATCTTATTTAAAATATTTTGCATAAACTGTGTATGTGAATAGTGATATTTGAAATTATTAAGTTTTAAGGTTTGTTATGTTCAGTACTCATGCATATTGTATCAAATTGAGATTGACTGAGAATACTGCAGGTACTGTTTAATTAGTTTCGTGGTAATTAGGAGTGTTTTGGGTTGCTAGAGGTTAGTTTATATTTCTTGCCTATGCATTAAAAATAAACCAAACATGTCTACTGAAGATAAACAGGTTTGTGAGGCAGTAGTTGAAAGGAAAGGGATAGGACAGGAAGACAGAGATGATTCAGGAATCAGTGGTTGTGGATTGTCATTAGATAGCCCATTAGCACGTTCAACTAGTTATCCCGAGACACCGGGACGAACGACGAGAGATAAGCCAGTTTCAGAGGGTTCAGATATACAGTCGATGTTGGCAGCCTTGCTAAAAGAAAACAACGCATCACTAGAGAAAAGTTTACAAGAAAACCACGCATCATTAGAGAAAGGTTTACAAGAAACTAAAGAATCACTAAAGGAAACTATAGCACAAGAGATCAAAACATCGCAAATGAAGATAGAATGTAATCTGAAGAAGGAAATGCAGGAGTTACGAGAACAATTGAAGATGGACCTCGACGAGAGAGAGAGGAAGCTACAGAAGAGCATAGACCAAGTCCAGGAAGACGTGGAGAAGATGGAAGGAAAGTTAACACAAAAGATAGAAGACGATATTGAAGAAATGAAAGCCGAATTGGGAAGGAGAATCGACGAAGTGGAAACAAATTGCGATCATCGAATCGCCGAGGTGACGCAGATGCAGAAACAATGCAATGATGCAGTTAAGGGGATAGGAGATAATCAAAACCAACTGGCTATCAATCTGAGAAATGCTATAGCTGTGCAACGAGAAGAGGATAACAAGAGGGTTGCAATGGAGGTCAGGCAATTGCGACAGGAAGTGCAACAATTGGAGAGCAAAACAGAAGAGATTAATAAACGAATTAGCAGTGCCACTTTAACCGTTGGGGAAGGTAAAGTCGCTACCTTAATGGGCAGTGATAATCGGTACGTCCAAAATAGTGCAGGGCAGAAATTTAAACCGAAAGGAGGGTTACATCCAGTGATATTTATGAAATGGTTAAAAGGAGTTTTCCCAGCACATTTTAAAGACTCAGACAAGATTCAATTTGCAATAGATAGAATGGAAGGTGAAGCCTTCACTTGGGGAGTCAGGAAGAAGGAAGGGACTACTAGTTTTGATCAGTTTGAAGAGGAATTCTTGAAGAAATACTGGTCCAAAAGTCATCAGTGTGCAGCAATTGAGGACCTACTCCATCGCAAGTCACTTAATACATGGAGAGGAACGTTGAGAGAGTTTGCCGAACATTTGTGGGAATTGAATGAGACCTTGGAACAACCCCTGAGCGATGACGTAATGATATCTGCAATAAAAAGAAGATTGAGCCGGAAAATGCAAGAAACTGTATCCGGGAGCCTAATTAAAGATAGGGAGGCCTTGATGGAGATACTGGAACAGTTGGAATCTGTTCGATCACAGGAACACAATCAAGCTAATGATCAAAACCGAGAGGGAAGTAATGACCCAAAGAATCATTTTAATCATTCATCTGATTATAGAGGAAGAGGTGGAGGGACCGGAAAACCGAATGACACTCCAGGTGAGGTCCGGTCAAGAGTGAGAGCTACAGGACCCGAATAAACCTACTAAGATATGTTTAGAACATTTAGCGGTAAAATGGACATTTGAAAGAGGGAAAGGTTTATTTACATTGTGTTTTCTGATGTATTATAATTAGAATTGCATATTTCATATCAACGATTATCTGAGAATGAGTATGAAACCTGTAATAACTAATTTGTAGTATAGTAATTCATATGTCCTGTGTTTAAGTAATAATTTTTGAGTGTATATATTGTGTGTTTCATTCAATATTGGACTAGAGAGGACTATTGCTGTTTGATATATAAAAATTGTAATTTGGACAATGCCATGTTTATGAGATGTAATAACCTTTTGTAGAAATTATTGTGGAGGCAGCCCACTACCGGAGTCGAGGGATTATTTGACGAATTGTAATTTCATTAATTATTAACACTGAGTGTTTGTTCAAATGTAGCAATGTTTCATTCCCTTGCCGATTCTTTTTCGCCTGCGGCTCTAAAGAAGTTTTCGAGGGCGGGGATGTAAGGGGTCCGCAGGCCCTCACTACTAGGTTTGCACTCACACAGGTCGACAGGGCAACTATCGATAGTGTGTCGGATTGCGAGAGCGAATGAGCAGCAGTCAGTCAGAGTGTGTGTTGTAGGTTCCTGCGAGGTGGGCAGAGCTGAGCAGAAGCCAGCAATTGATAGAAATTACCGACAAAGGGAGTGGCCATCGCCGCGGTTCAACCCCCTTGTGTTAGTATTATACGGGAAAGTGAGGAAGTATACTTAACAGAGTGATTCAGTGATATTTATGTGCCGTTATTGAGATTCCGCGTCTACCGCGCCGGCATTATTTGGATTGCAGTGTTGGATTGCAGTGATTTGGATTTAGCGTGTGACAATAATGAATAACGAAGAAGCCTGTGCTGAGATTAGCCGTTATTGTATTGACGAAGGCAGTGGCTGTCTCCTTATCTTTGTGGTTTTTGGTAAGAATATAGGTTTTGTTTAGTGAAGCTGTGTTGTTGTTCTTCTTGCCACCAAACAGTATATTATTACAGCATAGAGAAGGACAGAATGGAATGTAACAACTCCGTAGCAGTCCAACCCGATTGCCAGCCCCATTAGGCACACGGTCACATTAATTAATTATTATCTGGGCTGCTATCAGATCCCGATCGAGCGGGAACACGTAAAAATTAAATCGGATGTGTTACACATTCCATTATCCTCATTTTGCTTTTGTTGACGTTCATCTTATACCCTCCTTTCAAGACACTGCTGAACAGCATAGTGAATGCATTATTGTAGCCAAGATAGATGCAAAGCCCATGCCTATCACAGTAGCACAAGTGTATACGCCAACTATCTCTGCAGATGATGAAGAGATTGAAGAAATGTATGATATGATAAAATAAATTATTCAGACAGTCAATGGAGATGAAAATTTGATAGTCATGGGGGACTGGAATTTGATAGTAGGGAAAGGAAGAGAAGGAAAAGTAGTAGGTGAATATGGACTGGGAGCAAGGAATGAAAGAGGAAGCTACCTGGTAGAATTTTGTGCAGAGCATAACTTAATCATAGATAACACTTGGTTTAAGAATCGCGAAACAAGGATATATACATGGAAGAGGCCTGGAGACATTGGGAGATTTCAGCTAGATTAAATAATGGTAAAACAGAGATTTAGGAACCAGGTTGTAAATTATAAGACATTTCCAGGCGCAGAAGTGGACTCTGACCACAGTTTATTGGTTATGAACTGTAGATTAATACTGAAGAAACTGCAAAAAGGTGGGAATTTAATGAGATGGGATCTGGATAAACTGACAGAACCAGAGGTTGTACAGAGTTTCAGAGAGAATATCAGGGAATGATTGACAGGAATGTGGGACAGAAATACAGTAGAAGAAGAATGGGTAGCTCTGAGGGATGAAGTAATGAAGGCAGCAGAGGATCAAGGAGGTAAAAAGATGAGGGCTAGTAGAAATCCTTGGGTAAGAGAAGAAATATTGAATTTAACTGATGAAAGGAGAAAATATAAAAACACAGTAAATGAAGCAGGCAAAAAGGAATACGAATGTGTCAAAAATGAGATTGAAAGGAAGTCCAAAATGGCTAAGCAAAGATGGCTAGAGGACAAATATAAGGAGGCAGAGGCATATATGACTAGGGGTAAGATAGATACTGCCTACAGGAGAATTAAAGAGACCTTTGGAGAAAAGAGAACCACTGTATGAATATCAAGAGCTCAGCTGGAAAACCAGTCCTAAGTGAAGTCGGGAAAGGAGAAAGATGGAAGTACATAGAGGGTCTATGCAAGGGCGATGTACTAGATGGCAATATTATGGAAATGGAAAGACCCCAGGAATAGACAATGTTCCGTTAGAGGTACTGATAGCCTTGGGAGAGCCAGCCATGACAAAACTTTACCATCTGGTGAACAAGATGTATGAGACAGTTGAAATACCCTGAGATTTCAAAAAGAATATAATAATTCCAATTCCAACAAAAGCAGTTGTTGACGGGTGTGAAAATTACCAAACTATCAGTTTTTAAGTCATGGCTGCAAAATACTAACACAAATTCTTTACTGAAGACTGGAAAAACTGGTAAAAGCCAAACTCAGGGAAGATCAGTCTGGATTCCATAGAAATGTTGGAACATCTGAAGCAATACTGACCATATGACTTATCTTAGAAGATAGATTAACGAATGGAAAACCTACATTTCTAGCATTTGTAGACTTGGAGAAAGCTTATGACAATGTTGAGTGGAATACTCTCTTTAAAATTCTGAAGGTGGCAGGGGTCAAACACAGGGAGGGAAATTGTATTTACAGATTGTACAGAAACCAGATGGCAGCTATTGGATTAGAGGGGCATGAAAGGGAGGCAGTGGTTGAGAAGGGAGTGAGACAGGGCTGTAGCCTATCCACAACATAATTCAATTTGTTTACTGAGCATGCAGTAAAGGAAACAAAAGGAAAATTTGACGTAGGAATTAAAATCCATGGAGAACAAATAAAAACTTTGATGGTTGCAGATGACATTTTTATTCTGTCAGAGACAGCAAAGAACCTAGAAGAGCAGCTGAACAGAATGGAAGGTGAACATCAATGAAAGCATCTACATCTACATCTACATGGTTACTCTGCAGTTCACACTTAAGTGCCTGGCAGAGGGTTCATTGAACCATTTTCATACTACTTCTCTATCATTCCACTCTCAAATGGCACGTGGGAAAAATAAACACCTAAATCTTCCCATTTGAGCTCTGATTTCTCTTATTTTATTATGATGATCATTCCCTCCTATGTAGGTGGGTGTCAACAAAATACACTCCTGGAAATGGAAAAAAGAACACATTGACACCGGTGTGTCAGACCCACCATACTTGCTCCAGACACTGCGAGAGGGCTGTACAAGCAATGATCACACGCACGGCACAGCGGACACACCAGGAACCGCGGTGTTGGCCGTCGAATGGCGCTAGCTGTGCAGCATTTGTGCACCACCGCCGTCAGTGTCAGCCAGTTTGCCATGGCATACGGAGCTCCATCGCAGTCTTTAACACTGGTAGCATGCCGCGACAGCGTGGACGTGAACCGTATGTGCAGTTGACGGACTTTGAGCGAGGGCGTATAGTGGGCATGTGGGAGGCCGGGTGGACGTACCGCCGAATTGCGCAACACGTGGGGCGTGAGGTCTCCACAGTACATCGATGTTGTCACCAGTGGTCGGCGGAAGGTGCACGTGCCCATCGACCTGGGACCGGACCACAGCGACGCACGGATGCACGCCAAGACCGTAGGATCCTACGCAGTGCCATAGGGGACCGCACCGCCACTTCCCAGCAAATTAGGGACACTGTTGCTCCTGGGGTATCGGCGAGGACCATTCGCAACCGTCTCCATGAAGCTGGGCTACGATCCCGCACACCGTTAGGCCGTCTTCCGCTCACGCCCCAACATCGTGCAGCCCGCCTCCAGTGGTGTCGCGACAGGCGTGAATGGAGGGATGAATGGAGATGTGTCGTCTTCAGCGATGAGAGTCGCTTCTGCCTTGGTGCCAATGATGGTCGTATGCGTGTTTGGCGCCATGCAGGTGAGTGCCACAATCAGGACTGCATACGACCGAGGCACACAGGGCCAACACCCGGCATCATGGTGTGGGGAGCGATCTCCTACACTGGCCGTACACCACTAGTGATCGTCGAGGGGACACTGAATAGTGCACGGTACCTCCAAACCGTCATCGAACCCATCGTTCTACCATTCCTAGACCGGCAAGGGAACTTGCTGTTCCAACAGGACAATGCACGTCCGCATGTATCCCGTGCCACCCAACGTGCTCTAGAAGGTGTAAGTCAACTACCCTGGCCAGCAAGATCTCCGGATCTGTCCCCCATTGAGCATGTTTGGGACTGGATGAAGCGTCGTCTCACGCGGTCTGCACGTCCAGCACGAACGCTGGTCCAACTGAGGTGCCAGGTGGAAATGGCATGGCAAGCCATTCCACAGGACTACATCCAGCATCTCTACGATTGTCTCCATGGGAGAATAGCAGCCTGCATTGCTGCGAAAGGTGGATATACACTGTACTAGTGCCGACATTGTGCATGCTCTGTTGCCTGTGTCTATGTGCCTGTGGTTCTGTCAGTGTGATCATGTGATGTATCTGACCCCAGGAATGTGTCAATAAAGTTTCGCCTTCCTGGGACAATGAATTCACGGTGTTCTTATTTCAATTTCCAGGAGTGTATTTTCACATTTGGAAGAGAAAGTTGGTGATTGAAATGTTGTAAATAGATCTCACTACAAAGAAAACTGCCTTTGTTTAAGTGACTGTCACCCCAACACGCACATCATATCACTGACACTCTCACCCCTATTGTGTGATAACATGAAATCAGCTGCCCTTCTTCGATGTCCTCCGTCAATTATACCTGGTAAGGATCCCACACTGCACAGGAATATTCCAACAGAGGATGGACAAGTGCAATGTAGGCTGTCTAGTGGGTTTGTCACATCTTCTAAGTGTTCTGCCAACAAACTGCAGTCTTTGTTTTGACTTCCCCACAATATTATCTATGTCATCTTTCCAATTTAAGTTGTTTATAATTGTAATTCCTAGGTATTTAGTCGAAATGACAGCCCTTAGATTTGTGCAATTTATTGTATACCCAAAATTTATCAGATTTTTTTTTAAATACCGATGTGGATGACCTTGCACTTTTCTTGGTTTAGTGCCAGTTCCCACTTTTTTCGCCATACAGAATTTCTTTCTGGATCATTTTGTAATTGGAATTGATCATATGATGATTTTACTAGATGGAAAATTACAGCATCATCCACAAACAATCTAAGGGGCTGCACAGATTATCACCTAGATCATTTATGTAAATCAGGAACAGCAGAGGGCCTATGACACTTCCTTGTGGAACACCAGATATCACTTCTGTTCTGCTTGATGATTTATCATCTATCACTATGAACTGTGACTTCTCTGAGAGGAAATCATGAATCCAGTCATACAACTGAGACAATACTCCATACGCATGCAGTTTGATTAATAGTTGCTTGTAACAAATGGTATCAAAAGCCTTCTGGAAATCTAAGAATATGGAATCAATCTGAGATCCCTTGTTGACAGCACTCATTACTTCATAGGAATAAAGAGCTAGCTGAACAATATTTTCTAAATCCGAACAAGAACAATATTTTCTAAATCCGTGTTGGTTATGTATCAATAAGTCATTTTCTTCAAGGCGTTTCATAATGTATGAGTACATTATGCTCCAAAATCCTACTGCAAATTGAGGTCAGTGATATGGGGCTGTAATTCAATGGGTTACTCCTATTTCCTTTCTTG
Organism: Schistocerca cancellata; assembly: GCF_023864275.1. Taxonomy (NCBI): domain Eukaryota; kingdom Metazoa; phylum Arthropoda; class Insecta; order Orthoptera; family Acrididae; genus Schistocerca; species Schistocerca cancellata. The sequence continues at coordinate 604,564,773 of NC_064632.1, read as the reverse complement.
AATATTGGTGTTATCTATGCTACTTTCCAGTCTTTAGGATCAGACCTTTTGTCAAGTGAGCAGTTGTATATGATTGCTAAGAAAGCTGCATACCCTGAAAGGAACCTGACTGGTATACCATCTGGACCAGAAGACTTGTCTTTCTTAAGTGATTTGAGTTGTTTCGCAACATCTAAGATATCTACTTTTATGTCACTAATGCATACAGCTGTTCTGGTTTCGAATTCTTGAATATTTACTTAGTCTTCTATCATGAAGGAATCATGGAAAACTGTTTTTAGTAAATCCGCTTTAGTGGCACCATCATCGGTAACATTTCCATTGCTATCACGCAGTGATGGTATTGACTGTTTTTTGCCACTAGTGTACTTTACATATGACCAGAATCTCTTTGGGTTTTCTACCATATTTTGAGACAAATGTTTCATTGTGGAAACTATTAAAAGCATCTCGGATTGGTGTCTGCACTAAATTTCAAGCTTCCATGAAACTTAGCCAGTCTTGGGGACATTGCATTCTTCTGAATTTGGCATGTTTTTTTCGTTGCTTCTGCAACAGTGTTCTGACGTGTTTTGTGTACCATGGTGCATCAGTCTCATCTCTTATTAACTTATGTGTTATGTATCTATCTATTTTTGTCGATACTGTATCTTTGAATTTGAGGCATATCTGGTCTACACTTACATAATTAGCCTGGAAGGAATGGAGACCCTCTCTTAGGAAGGCATCAAACTAATTTTTATCTGCTGTTTTAAATAGATGTATTTTGTGTTTATTTTTAGTAGTTTTGGTTGATATGGTTTGGAGCCTCGCTACAATGACTTTGTGTTCACTAATCCCTGTTTCCATCATGACGCTCTCTATTAGATCAGGATTATTTGTGGCTAAGAGGTCAAATGTGTTTTTGCAACCATTTACAACTCATGTGGGCTCATGAACAAATTGTTCAAAGTAATTCACAGAGAAAGCACTTAGTACAATTTTGGAAAATATTTTCTGTCTACCACTGGCATTGAACATGTTCAAATGGTTCAAATGGCTCTGAGCACTATGGGACTTAACTTCTGAGGTCATAAGTCCCCTAGAACTTAGCACTACTTAAACCTAACTAACCTAAGGACATCACAACCATCCATGCCTGAGGCAGGATTCAAACCTGTGACCGTAGCGGTTGTGCGGTTCCAGACTGTAGCGCCTAGAACTGCTCGGCCACCGCGGCTGGCTTTGAACATGTATTTTTGCCAACAAATCGAGGGTAGATTTAAGTCTCCACCAATTATAGCTCAATGAGTGGGGTACTTATTTGTAATAAGATTCAAGGTTTCTTTGAACTGTTCAGCTATTATATCATCTGAGATGTGGGGGTCGGTAGAAGGAGCCAGTTACTATTTTTGTATGGCTGTTGAGTATAACCTCTACCCATACTAATTCACAAGAACTATCTATTTCAACTTCACTACAAGATAAACTACTACCAACAGACACAAACATACCATTACCTACTTTATTTAATCTATCCTTTCTGAACACTGTTTGTGCCTCTGTAAAAATTTTGGCAGAATTTATCTCCATCTTTAGCCAGCTTTCTGTTACTATAACAATTACTATTCTGTGCTTTCTATCAGTGCTTGAAGCTCTGGTACTTTTCCAGCACAGCCTTGACAATTTACAGCTACAATACTGACTGCTGCTTGGTCAATTCGCATCGTTTCTTTGCCCTGTACACTTTGAGACTGGAGCCCTTTTTGAACTTTACCAAGACTGTCTAACCTAAAAAACCACCCAGTCCACACCACACAGCCCCTGCTACTCATGTAGCCACCTCCTGACCTATTTAGCGGAACCCGAAACCCCACCACCCTATGGCGCAAGTTGAGGAATCTGCAGCCTACACTGTCACAGAAAAGTCTGAGCCTCCGATTCAGGCCCTCCACTCGTCTCTCTACCAAAGGTTGGTAATCGTTCCTGACAACAGCACTGCAGATGGTGAGCTCTGCTTTCATCTCACTAGCAGGACTGGCAGCCTTCACCAGGTCAGATAGCAACCGGAAACCAGAGAGAATCTCTTCCGATCCATAGTAACACTCATCATCAGTACTGACATGAGCCACCACCTGCAGTTGGCTGCACCCTGGACCCTTCATGGCATCTCGAAGGACCCTTTCCACATCTTGGATGACTCCCCCCAGTATGCACACGGAGTGCACATTGGCTTTATTCCTGGCCTTAGCTGCCGTATCCCTAAGGGACTCCATCACCTGCCTAACATTGTAGCTCCCAAAGAGAAGCAATCCCACCCTCTGCACTTGTCTGGACCTCTCAGGGAGACTGGTCACTGCTGCTACAGGTGAGGCTGCCCTTGCTGGTCAGAAGTACTTTCAGCAGTGGGCAGTGCCTCAAACCTGATACGGAGGCGTGAGGGTACAGCCTTGTGGCCAGCACCAACTTTCGCCTTCCACCCAGTGATTTGTGACCCCGCCACAGTTCGCCAATCACCATCAGGCAAGTGTTGTCTGGCAGGGACGTTGGAATCTGAGGGTGCAGTGGCATCAGAGATCCAAGGCGGTTCTACAGGTTCCAGAGGCGCCAAACCATTCGCCTCGGGTGTCCCAATGTCACTGCGGCCCAGGGCAACAGCCTCGAGGCTGTCAACCATGGCCATCACAGCTTCCAGCTGTTTACGGACGGTGGCCAATTCCCCCTGATTCCGTACACAACAGGTACAGTCCCTATCCATCCCTAACAATTTTTTTTCTCTTTTATCTCACAAGCTGTTCAAAACAAACAGATGACTGACAACTATGCAAATTTACACTATACGGGTAGTAAAACGTGATGCTATAACTCTCAAATACTATAATACGCCTGAAATTTGTGAATTAAACTATGCAAGTACCCAAAAACATGTGAAGAAATTGAGAATTAAATTATGAAACAAATAAGTGAGCTAAGAGTATGACTTGCTGCTGGCTGCTGCTTATCCAATAGCAGCAGAGAGGTCACTGGCTGTGACCAACCGACACTGGCCGTTCAAAACAGAAACAGATGTCTAATGACTACGTGAATTTACACTATTAAGGTACTAAAATGTGATGCTACAACTCTCAAATACTATAATACGCCCAAAATTTGTGAATTAAACTATGCAAGTACCCAAAAACATGCAAAGAAATTAAGAATTAAACTATAAAACAAATAAGTGAGCCAAGAGTGCAACTTGTTGCTGGCTGCTGCTTATTCAATGGTGGCAGGGAGCTCACTCAAAACAAGCATACTGTAATGTAGTTGAATGAAGTCAGGTGATGCTGAGGGAATTAGATTAGAAAATGAGACACTTAAAGTAGCAGATGAGTTTTTCTACTTGGGGAGCAAAATAACTGGTGATGGTCAAAGTAGAGGATATAAAGTATAGACTGGCTGTGGCAAGGAAAGCGTTTCTGAAGAAGAGAAATTTGTTAACATCAAGTATAGAATTAAGTGTCAGGAAGTCTTTTCTGAAATTAATTGTATGGAGTTTAGCCATATATGGAAGTGAAACAAGAATGATGAATAGTTTAGACAAGAAGAGAATAGAAGATTTCAAAATGTGATGCTGCAGAAGATTGCTGAAGATTAGATGGGTAGATCACATAACTAATGAGGAGGTACTTACTAGAACTGAGGAGAAGAGGAGTTTGTGGCACAAACTGACTAAAAGAAGGGACCAGTTGGTAAGGATGTTCTGAGGCATCACAGGATCACCAATCCAGTACTGGAGTGAATTGTGGAGGGTAAAAATTGTAGAGGTAGACCAAGAGATCAATAAACTAAGAAGATTCTGAAGGTTGAAGGTTGCACAGATGAAGAAGCTTGCACAGGATGAGTGGCATGGAGAGCTGCAACAAACCAGTCTCTGGACTGAAGACTACTTCAACAACAACAAAATCTCAGATCACTGTGCTTTGCTTATTGTATTACTAAAAATAAATAAAGAAAATAGAAGGAGACATTTCATGAGAAAACAGTTCAGTGAAGAAATCATACCCTTGTTGAGCAAGGTAAACTGGTCATTATAACATGAAAGCTCATGTTCAAAAATTTTGATAAGTTTTTAAAAAACCTTTTTGCATTTTTTCAATGAAACTTTTCACCCATAGCCTGTCACAGAAAGACAAGTAATAAAGTGGATTACTACTTGCAGTAGCCACCAGAAAGATCGTGGGAGGCGCACATTGGCACGGCGTGTCACGGACGGTAGTTGCCGCAAGTAGAGTCCCGTCCACCAGAGGGCACGCGAGAATTCAGACGCGACCTCTGCCGGCACAACAACAACAACAACAACAACAACTCCGGCAGCACGGGCCGTGCCCAGCCAGTTAACATCGGGCATGCCTAGGACACAGTCCCGGTATACGTTAAGTGAAGTGTGACGTAAACGTGGACAGTGTTACTACACAATTGGGGATGAGTAGGGTCGTTCTTTCGCGTGTTGCGTCGTTGTTCCGGTTTTGCAGCTTCTCCACGGCATGGAGGATTTGGTGCGGGTTTTGGTTGCGCAGCAGACCGAGCCCATGGCCACCATGAAACAAGTGCTTCTGGCATTGCTCTCCACGCCGTCTGCTCCGATGCCTTTCCCTCCTCCCTTTTCTCCGTATGACGAGACGGCGGAGGATTGGGACGCATATGAATATCGCCTTCGGCAGCATTTCCAGGCGTTTCATGTTGCCGATGTGGAGGTATGTCGTGCTCTCTTCTTGTCTCGGATATCTCCCTTGCTGTATCAAGTTTTGCGGCAGCTAGCACCGTTGCAGGAACCCTCGTCCTTGTCTTTTGACGCATTGTGTTAATTGCTGTCTTCCTATTATTGCCACCACACGCATGTTGTGGCGGCTAGGGTCGAGTTCTATCAATGCAAGAAACAGTCCCATTAGTCTTACCGAGCGTGGGCCGCTACCCTGCACGGTCTTAGTCACAAGTGTCATTTTGTCACGGAACAGTCGCGAGAGTCATATGCCCACGTTATGGTACGCGACGTCATTGTTCGTTCGGCCCCTGATAGGGAGGTCTGGCAACGGGCCCTGCAGTTAGAAGACCCTTCCCTCGAGGAAGTCCTGTCCATTGCTCAATCGTATGAAGTCTCTCACGCAGCATGTCAACAGCTGGAAGCATGGTGCGACGTCGCGGCAGTTCAGGGCGGCGCGGCCACGTCCACTGTGTCGGGGTGGACGACGTGCGAGCGGTACAATCCGTCCGTTACGGCCGCTCCCGCACGGCGCGTAAACAGAATTCCGGCTGCCGGCCCCTGTTGCCATCCTGTGCGTCATGCTATATACATCACGATCGATCAGAGTGCCCCCAGTGTTGGGCCATTGGTTGCAAATGTAATAAAAAAGGTCACATTGCTAAAGTTTGCCGCTCAGCCTCAAAAGAATCGAAGGAATCAGGTACAGAGGACAGGGATGTTGACATTCAGGAAGTTTCATTGGGCCAGGCTCCCGATGCATCAGCATACAAACTCTTTATTGAGGTGTCGGTTCGGTCACGCCGGTTACAACTGCAAGTAGATACGGGCAGGTCAGTTTCGTTGTTGAATGCACAAACTTATTCCGACCTTGGATCGCCCCTGTTGGCGCCAGTTTTCCAGCGTCTACGTGGTTATGGTAAACAGTTCATTCCCCTACTGGGTCAATTCACTACCAACATGACTTACAAATCAGTCACTCAGCCTATTACTTTTATTGTTGTCAGTGATGCGAGTTCCGCTAACATTTTTGGCCTGGATGCCTTTCAAGCTTTCAGTTTTTCTATCGCTGACACCATACGGTTGGTCTCCGAAGACGTTCCCTATCAATCATTGGAATCTTTGATTTCAGACTTTCCAGATATTTTTGAGGAGGGCCTGGGGCGTGTTTCAGATTTTGAAGCTCACTTAACGTTGAAGGCGTCGGCTCGCCCGCGTTTTCTATGCGCGAGGCAGATCCCCTTGGCACTCCGCCCTCAGGTAAAGGAAGAGCTAGACCGGCTGACAGCCCTAGGGGTCGTTCTTCCCATTTCTTCCAGTTAGTGGGCTTCGCCCCTCGTTATTGTAAGGAAGCCCTCGGGAAAATTACGTCTTTGTGGCGATTTCAAGGCCACCATTAATTCCCAATTGGTGGTGGACACCTATCCTTTGCCTCGTGCTGATGAATTGTTCTCCGCCATGGCGGGAGTCCAATATTTTTCGAAAATCGATCTGTCAGAGGCTTATCATCAGATACCACTTGATGAGGACTCCAAACGGCTGGCGGTCATCAACACCCCGTTTGGCCTTTACCAATACCAGCGGTTGGACTTTGGAATATCCAGTGCCCGGGCGATATTCCAGCGTTATCTTGAGCATGTCACGTCGACAATCCCTCATTGTATTAATTACCTGGATGACATAATTGTCACATGCCGCAGCACGAAGGGACATTTGCACAATCTTTGCACCCTCTTTCTCAAATTCAGGTCTGTGGGCTTGCGTTGCAACCTGCATAAGTCAACCTTCTTCCAACCGTCCATTGAGTATGTGGGCTACACCATCTCTCGGCACAACATCCAGCCACTAGGAAGTTTGGTCCAAGGTATCGTCAACCTTCCTCGACCCGCTTCGCTGAAGGAGTTACAAGCTTTTTTAGGCAAGATAGCCTATTACCACCAGTTCATTCCCAGGGCTTCCACTATAGCCCACCCCCAGTACTGCCTTCTGCGCAAGGGTGTTCCTTTTGATTGGTCGCCTGCATGTGAGTGAGCGTTCACCTCATTGAAGGGCCTCCTCATGTCAGCCCCTTGTTTGGCTACTTTTGATCCCCATAAGCCGTTGGTCATGGCTACAGAAGCTTCGCAGTATGGAGTTGGGGCGGTCCTGGCCCATCGCAACGCAGATGGTTCCGAGCAACCACTGGCGTTTGCATGTAAAACGCTTAGTCCCGCGCAGTCCCATTACTCCCAAGTGGAAAAAGAGGCTTTGGCCATTGTCTATGCTGTTATCAAGTTTCACCCTTTCTGGTATGGCACAAAGTTTCAGTTAATCACTGACCATAAGCCGTTAATATCGTTATTTGGCCCCGCCTCTCAGATTCCGGATAGGGCGGCCCACAGACTACAGCGCTGGGCCTCGTTCCTCTCTAAGTACCATTATGACATTCATTTTCACCCTACAGGACAGCATGCCAATGCCAATGCTCTTTCCCGTCTTCTGGTGGGCCCTGATCCTGCGTTCGATTGAGAGGATTTGGATGTGGTGTCCCGCCAAGCGGTTGATGGCATCCTGATCACTAGTTCTCGAGTTGCCAGGGAAACGGCAGCTGACCCGGTTCTCCGGCACGTTCGCCTCATTCAGCAGGGGTGGTCATCCCGCCCTCCGGGCTGGGCCTCGGACCCTCTTCGTAATTATTTTCTTCTACGAGACCACCTCTTGGTCTTGGAAGGAGTTCTCCTTCTGGCTACCGATGATACAGCTCCTCGCATGGTTGTTCCTGCAAGTTTACGAAGGGAGGTCCTCACGTTATTACATGCGGGGCACTGGGGTGTTTCCCATACTAAAACCTTGGCTCACAGACATGTGTACTGGCCCAGTATTGACAGAGAAATTGAGCACTTGGTGGCCGCCTGTTCCGAGTGTGCGAGCCAACAGGCATCTCCCAGGGCTGCGTTCTCTTTATGGCCGCTGGCAACCCAAGCATGGGAATCTGTTCACATCGATTTTGCGAGCCCGCTTCTCAACGGCTTTTGGCTCATTGTCATTGATGCTTATTCCCGATTCCCATATGTGGTTCACTGCTCCTCAACCACTTCAGAAGTTGCAATCCAGGGACTACCAAAAATCTTTTCTGTGGAAGGTCTGCCAGTCACCCTGGTCTCGGACAATGGACCTCAGTTTATTTCGCAGCCCTTCCAGGATTTTTGTTGGCGCTTCGGTATTCGGCATGTTTGCTCTCCCCCCATTCCATCCACAATCGAATGGGGAAGCCGAGCACATGGTGCGCACATTTAAGACGCAGATGAAAAAGTATGTGCACGAATTTCCTGCGGAGGAAGCATTTATGTTTTTCTTGATGGCATACTGGACCACACCAATGGGAGAAAGCAGCCCTGCAGAGCTCCTCCATGGGCGTCAACCTAGGACTCTGCTGCACCTCCTCTGGCCTGGTCCTCGCCAGTCTTCACAAAACGGAGTACCTGGCTTTCCACTGGGTATGTCGGTCTGGGCCCGTGGGTTTGGTCGCAATCCACGTTGGATACCGGCGGTGGTCCTGCGCTGAAATGGCCGCCGGCTCTATACCTTGCAGGCGGGGGACCGGGTGGTACGTCGTCACCAAAATCAGCTACGTCCACATTCGGGCACCCACCTTCCGACCTCTCGGACACCGGCTTCCCCATTGCCGGCAACTGTGTTGGTTTCGCAGGGGACGTTACCTCCTCTCCCCGCTGTGACTCTGCTGCACTGCAATGGTTCTCAGCCTTGGCAGCCTCCAGTAGCTCAAGCATTGCCATCATTCAAGATGTCCCAGAGAGAGCTGGCCCCCCTAGCAGGCCCAGTTTCTCAGGAGGATGGTTCACCTGTGGTCATCCCTTCCCCATCGTCCCCGCCACTGGGTCTTGCCCCTCCCGAGGTGGAACAGGATCCGGAGTTCGACAGCTTGTTGCCCATTCTGTCCCGGGCTCCAGTTGTGGGACGACGGGGGCCTCTTCGTGTGGGTCACTTTCAGCCGTATTCGAAGGTTCTGGCTTGAGGGTTGGCAGATCCCCTCGACTCTGGCCTTCCAATGGATGTGGAGGTCATTGCTCCTGCCTGATGCTCCACCTTCCGACGCAGTGGATCACAGTGGCTTCACCCCCCGAAGGAGGAGGAGTGCAGTAGCCACCAGAAAGATCGCGGGAGGCGCACATTGGCACGGCGCGTCACGGACGGTAGATGCTGCAAGTAGAGTCCCGTCCACCAGAGGGCACGCAAGAATTCGGACGCGACCTCTGCCGGCATAACAACAACAACAACAACAACTCCGGCAGCACGGGCTGTGCCCAGCCAGTTAACATCGGGCATGCCTAGGACACAGTCCCGGTCTACGCTAAGTGAAGTGCGACATAAACGTGAACAGTGTTACTACACAATTGGTACCGTTCATGATGCGCCGTGCCAATGTGCACCTCCTGAGATCTTTCTGGTGGCTACTGCACTACTGACATAATACTGTCTACAGCTATGTGCTGAGCTGACATCCAATAACAGTCCTGAGTTAGTTAACTATGTTAAATCATATAAAAAATGTTTAGGAATGTTGTAAAAGCAGCAAAGGAAATGGCAAATACTAAATTTATCGAAAAGCACAGAAATAAATCATAGGCAGTATGCACTGTTGTGAAATCTGAGCTTGGAATCAACCCTAGCAACCAGGAAATTTATAAAATAAAGATACAAGACAAAATAATTGTAAAAACTGATTATTCTTATGCTTATGCTTATGCAGTTTAAGACAAAACAGTCTAAAATAAATGATTTTCAAACTATACACAGAATTCTGGTATTAAACAAAGCAGGATGTGTTAAATTCTTAGGAATGCAGTTGGACAGACATCTGTCATGGTCCTCACATATAGGCTAATAAAAAATAAACTGAACAGCTTGGCCTTTACTGTGTCAATCTTAACCAATTTCACTGCTATAAACATAAAAAAAGGTACTTTACCATAGCTACTTCAAGGCAATTGCAAGATATGGCATTGTCTTTTGGGGAAATGTTAGCAATTTTTCAGAATATTAACTTTACAGAAAAAGAACATGTTTAGTGCAAAGCCAAGAGAATCTGGTTGGCCACTATTAAGATACTTAAACATAAAAAATGTTTCCCTCACTGTACTTATACGATATAATTCTTTTCACAAGTAATAATCCAGAACTGTTTGCTGCAAATAACCTCAGGCATGGATATGAAACTAGAAACAAAGAAAGTTTCATGTTTCCTACACATAGACTCAATCTTTTCATGCAGACCCCACAATATATGGAGATGAAAAAATACGATAATTTAAAGAAGACAAATTTTTTAAAGACTTAAACTGATTCAGTAAAAAGAAAATTACATAGCACTCTGGTTCAAAAATATATCACTCTGGTACAAAAATGCTATTACATTAGTGCTGAATTTTTTAATGATGATCTTACCATATGAGCAGGATAAAAACTAATATGGTATATATTCAGATATTTCATAGGTGTAGTAAATGTATTTCATGTACTATCTATTATAGTTACAAGCATGGCGAGTCTCCTGTATGGTAAATCAATGATTTAACATGTATATTTCAAGACAATAAAATTCTTATTCCAATTGCAAGAATTGTTTCATCCTGGCAAATAAGTTGCATCCTACCCATTGTTTCCCATTTAACACTTTCAAAATTTTGGAATGAATCTATTGGGCCCCTCATGTTGACACAGCATCTGTTAATTAGACCCAGTCCCTCAGATAAAAAATAAAAAGGTAATAAAATGACTGAATTTAAGTTTCAAAGTAACATTTCTTTGTCTGGTTAACTAGGCACTAAAGAATCTGTTCCAAAGTTAACTGTTGCATAACTTAGAAAACAATCAAAATAGTCATCCAGAATATTTGATGGAACTCACATCTCACCTCACTGTAAAATAAATTTTGGGATATGATTCTTGAAGATATCCAGGCTTTACACATTTTTAAAAAGAAATTAATGTGTTCAAAATAAGTTATTGTAGCATATTCACAGGTTCAATGTAATCAACAATTCTCTTGTCACTAAAAATGTATAAAGACTAGATGCAGAAGGTCAGTTTCAAATAAACACTGGTTTTGAGATTTATATTTCTTCTCATAACTAATGAATGTCAAAAGTTAATGCTTATGTTTATACGATTTCAACCACAGTTAGTTCAAAAGATAAAATTTCACTTTATTTTACATAAATGCAAGTTCCAGTCCTGCCTTCCCACAACTTCAAGGATGCCCATACATTGTGGTAAGGGGGGAGAGTGTCCCCCCCCCCCTTTCCATAGCTTAGGGAAACAAAAAGGTAGATAGGTCAGGTATTTTGCTTTCTAGAAAATGATGTGATAGTCAGTATTATGTAGGTTTTTATCAGGGCTGGAACTTGAACTTTTTTGTAGCTAATTAAAAGTTGCCATTCATCTCCAACAATATTGAAAATGCTCCATCTACTCAAGTCCGAGTCACCCCTCCCAACCTATAAACTATTGTATGGGCACCCTTCCACAACTGTTCTCTACTACTATTCAACAAAGACTCACTCTTCTCTCTACCAAATTAAACAAGTCAGTGATTTATTTTATAGTAAGTCTAAGTTAACGTTTACCAAAATCAATATTTAAGATATAAATAATTTTCATAGATACAAATGAGTCATCTATTCTTAAACATAATTTGGTACTGAAGTTTTGATAGCTGAATGGTGCTGAATGTTAATTATCTATAACATTCTTAACAGTCAAAAAATGAAAGAAATTGATTTCCAAAATATTATTGACAAAATATAAACAGATATAAAAAAATTCAGATAAATGTCTCCAAACAATGACCTGATTCTGGAAGCTCCCAACAAAGACATAAGATATGCAATTTTAAAAAAAACATACATAAAAGAAATGGAACCAGAGGATTCACTTAACAGAAAATAATAGTTATCTACTATTGAACACGAGTCCCTATGGTACCAATTCATTGTAATCTGTGAAATCTATATCCATTTTTGTAGCTGTGATGATAAATTTAACTACCATTCTACATTTCAATAAAATCACTCTCACAATTCCTACATGTATGCAGTGACAAGAACACATTACCATCACTGAACACTGACAGTTCTGAAATTCAAAGCCAGAACACAGTTTAATATCAGAATCATATATACACTATGCACTAGCAAGAACTCTTAACATTAACTTGCTAAATGAGTTTGTTTATATGGAGTTACATTCAGTTTATGCATGTTATTTTCTTTTCTTTTGTACATCACAATGACACTGAAGATTCTAGGTTGTGCAGCTTTCTTCACTCTCTCTCTTACTTATCTATCTATCTTGCTGTGCTCTCTAGTGAATCTTTTCTTCTTCTAATAACTGCCATACATATGCATATCTTTGTTGTCATTTTGTATAGATAATCCGATAGTTGAATTTCAAATTGTAGCTTCAAGAACTAAGTTGAATATCATTGCAGAGGGGGAGCCCTCTGCTTTCTTTACTAATGCCTAACATATGTAGGTTTCTTGAGTGAGTAACATACATTTAGTTGGTATACCATCTAGCATTTAATTTAGCGTTTCTCACTGCTAAGACAGCCAAAGGTCTGCTTGAAGCCCACACAGAGGCTATGATGCCTCATTTTAAACCATCCAGTCACATTAATGTGACCACTGTCTATGATGGATGTTAATGTGCAATAACCACTCATAGATGACAGGAGACAGCACTAGCAGTGGAAGCTACATAAAGCATGCTTCAGATGTGGCAGAAAACAGTGCAGTTGTTGTTGTAATTCAGAAGTGGAGCAATTTTTTTCTGACATCCACAGCCTGATTTTCAGCCCAAGGGTGCAAGCATTCCAAAAATGCCTAAGTTTGTAAATTGTTTGCATGGCACTGTGTTTAAAGTATACTGTGCAAGGCAAAATGGCACTATCTGAAATGGAGCTGAGGCAACTGTGTTTCACTATAGCCCATATATGCAGGGCGTAGAGGGGGGTCCAGCTCTGTTTAAATACAAGATGTTCATTCACATCAGTATTGCAGAATATCAGCAGCTAAACTGTCATAAACTGTTTCAGCATTTAGAATTGGGACACACGCTACAACTAAAGCAAATTCTGAGGCTATAGTGGTATTTAGTGGTTTTGTTACTGGATGACCTCAAAACACAGGTATTTAAAGAAAACACAGAACAGAATTACTTATACAGAATCAATGAAAGTGAATTTTCTCACTAGCCAGTTGCCAATGTCACACTGAAAATTTCCTAAGAATCTCAGATCTGTGGCACAATTTACATTTGCCTTTTTAAAAACTACAGAATAAACATTATTAGCTCAGATCTGTGGCACAATTTACATTTGCCTTATTAAAAATTACATAATAAACATTATTATTTCAAATCCAGTTCAATTAAAAAGAAAAAAATATGTATTTGTCATCCAACAGTAATCACGAGAGGGTTTAAGAAACACATTATAGTAAAAATAGGCCCACCAAAAGGATTCATTATTCAAAGCATTGGGAATAAGGATAGGATGGCTTCCAATATTCATAGATGGGCTGCACCCCCCCCCCCCCCCCTCCTCTTTGCCCTCCTCAACCTCCCCCCCCCCCCACTCACCCCCCTAAAAAAATTGCTGCTACTGTCATTCAAATGGCACCATAAATTAACATAGAACAATCATAACGTCAGTAATGAATTAAAAAAAATTTGCACAAATAAAGCATTGAATCACCTGGAAAGTTGTTGATAGTAGAGTTTATAGGGTGTCTATAACTGAGTGCCCCTGACAGCCTGAAAGTTCTTAGTGAGAGAAAAATACAATATACTTGAGCTCTGAGCTCTATCACATAGAAACCAAACTGTGCTGAAACTGACACAAAGTAATATGCCTCTGGCAAATCCCACTGGTGACTCCTCACCAGGTCAAGGCGCACAACACACTGAATACACGGGCCACCGGTGTGACTACAGACAATGTTTTATTACTGACAGTTCAACTGCAGAGACACTGTTTGCAGTAGCCACCAGACAGTTCGTGGGAGGCGCACATCGGCAGAGCGCGTCATGGGCAATAGTTGCCGCAAGTAGAGTCCTGTCCACCAGAGGGCACGCGAGAATTCGGACGCGACCTCTGCCGGCGTAACAACAACAACAACTCAGGCAGCACGGGACGTGCCCAGTCAGTTAACATCGGGCCTGCCTAGGACTCAATCCCGGTCTATGCTAAGTAAAGTGCTACGTAAACGTGAACAGTGTTACTACACTGTTCACATTCAAACTTGCTCAGTGACATGATGGAATTGAAATTTCACAGATACAGATGAATGGAGATGAAGGCACTGGAGTAGAAAAGTTATGATGTGTGTTGCTGTTCATGTAAATCCTGAGTATTTAGCATCTATCAATTGCATGTAATTTGATAGTCCACTTTGAATGATTTCTTTCTCAGCATAGTTGATCTGGAAAGAAACCACTTTACAATGCTAGGTAAGGATCTGAATAAAGGGGTAAATCATGGGTCAGTCTGAGGATTAATGTATCTCGAAATTGTTTTAGGACTAAATATAATAATCATTGTGAGAAGTATTGATGACATCCATTCCAAGTATATTGTTCTACAGACGAGTAAATAAATTGTGGATTAAAATAATTAAAAGTAAAATTTCTTTTTTTTCTCTTGACAAGGCTGTGTATCACCTCCAATGGTGTAAAAGACACTGAATGATGAATGTAGAAGAGAGACAATCCATTTAGTCTCTCTGAAAGGATAAAAGACACATACCAACTTAATTCAGTTAGTACAGCAACATATATTATTTATTCTTATAACTTGTAAATATTAATAAATGCAAGTCTAATAATTCAAAAAATGGCTCTGAGCACTATGGGACTTAACTGCTGAGGTCATCAGTCCCCTAGGACTTAGAACTAGTTAAACCTAACTAACCTAAGGACATCACACACATCCATGCCCGCGGCAGGATTCGAACCTGCGACCATTGCGGTCGCTCGGTTCCAGACTGTAGTGCCTAGAACCGCTCGGCCACATCTTATAATTGTTACATGACTTAATTTGTAGGTATGTTTTGATTCTCATTAAAGTGAAGATGACCTCTCTGCTGTGGCTAGTATCTTCAGAAGACTGTTGATTTGGATACATGTCTCTGTTGCATAACTGCAGTGCTTCCATGGGAGATGAAGGTCTGAAATCTTCTTTCACAGATCTTCTCCATAAGTGTAATTATATGAGAATATTTTCAATTCCACATCCAGTAACTTCAATGTAGAACTCAATTAAGACCTGGACTTCTCTTGTTCTTCACTATTTAAGATTACTTCACTAGTTCAAATTTGGAACAGTGAAGAAAATCCAGAGAGCACTTTCTTACGTTCTGTAAATTTTAACATTAAATCTGTTATAAAAGACTTTAAAGATGGATTAAAAACCACCGCTCAATTGTACTAGGAGGATCATGCATCAAGTAGTCTGGTCTGTCATTTTGGATCTTAACCTCCTGGGAACAATAACTGAGATGTCCAGCTATTGACAAATTTCATTTGCTTTCTCAAAACCAGTCCTGAAAGGTTTGTAGCACCAGATCTCAGAATTTACAGTTCTTTTGTAGTGTCTTCAGCTACTTCCACGGCTTCTCTGAAACACAGTGTTGCTTTCGGAAGTCACATTTCCACTTTGAAAGTGTCTTCTTCCCAACAGGTCTGTCTTCCAGATCATTACTCTTTTTTTAAATGCATTTATAAGGCCACTAGTAACAAACTATTGATGGCTTATTGAAATGGAAATGCTCTGATCTTAATACTGAATGTATAATACAAAAGTTACATTTATTGCCATGTAAGATAAGTGTGATTAACTTAACAAAATTATTTAATAATAATTGCTAACAATGTGTCAAGACATCATAAAACTTCCACATACTTTGTTTTTCATTTAATCTCATGGAAAAAAAAAAATAAATAAAAGGGCACTAGGACACTGCCACCGGGTGTTGTTACGCCATGCCATTGTAAGTAGAGTCAACTTATGTATTAGGTATATCCTTGCTGTCTCACTATGAGTGAAACTCTGAGACACTCTGAAGTTCAAAGCACTATAAGCCTCCAAGTTTTCATAACCACTATGTTTTTTAAGCAATGTTTCTTTTATTTCAAGTTTTACTGATCTCAGATGCTATAGTTCTGCTCTGTAGATATCAAACGAAGTTGGTATAAGTTGTCAGTGCCGAGTTAAGCTCCAACAACAGTCGAGCATGAGGTGTGGGGAAAGAAGGAAGGAGAGCTTTGTTGCCACACTGAGAAGGGATGTAAGAGGGGGCATGCTATCTGCCTGCTATAAAATGATGCCACTTTAGGCATGTGTGTGCACATATAATGAGCAGCTATGGCACATGTTACACACAGAAGTAACAAGATTATGTGAAAGCATGTCATAGAGCTGTTCATCTTGAAATACACTTGTTATGCTATTTATTTCTCAGGTGATACATAGCACAAGTTTGCCTTGCTACTATAGTGTTACAGCTGCTAGATCACTGAAGTTGGCAGCAGTTGTAAACAAAATAAGTCAACAAGAAGTGTACCAACATGTACCTATGACAGGTAGGGAGTGAAGCTCAACTTAGCATCAAAAACTTATGCCTAGGCAAAATTCCACTTCTTGCTGTTGCTAAAATTTGCAGTCTAAGTCATTTTAAGTGTTCAAAAGTCAAAATTTAATCTCATATATATTATAACAAATAAGTGTCACATTTTAATCTCAGTGACTTTAAACCCACTTACAAATAAGAAATATTCATGGTTCAGGGACACAGAGGGAGGGGGGGGGAGGGGGGGAGGAGGTGAGTCTCACAGCACATCTACAGCCTCTTCAAAAACCCCTCCCCTCCCCACCCCCTACATCCGTATACATGCCCATGCACAGGTGACAGGGGTCAACAAGGGCTCTAGAGATGTTATGGGCAAATATGTGAGCAAAAATGGAAATGAGCATACAGCACTGTGGGCCAGGAGTCCCCCATTTGGGGAAGTTCAGCTGCCAGGGGTAAGTACTTATTGCATTTGACGCCACATTGGGCAGCTTGCATGTCGGAGATGGGAATGAAGTGATGATGAGGACAACACAACACCCAGCCCCTGAGTAGAGAAAATCACCTGCCTCAGCTGGGAATCAAACCCTGACCCCTGGGTGTGGCATTCTGCCATGCTGACCACTCAGCTGACCGGGGCAGTCATAGATGAGCAACTGCTGAATAACCGACTGCCCCGGGGAATCGAGGGGTTACCAACAGCAACTCCTTAATGACCATTTGACAATCGTTGATGAGTATGGACCTTTGCAGAAGGGGTCTGGCTCATGCACCCATGCTCACTGTTGTTCATCAACAACAGGGGCTGGAATTTGTACTCCAATATCACAACTGGATGTCCACTGGGAGGCAACAGGTGGATTTTTCTAATTATCACATTTTATGTTCCATTGGACAGATGACCAATGGAATGTGCAGCATGAAACATGTGACAGCAAACACCCTGCAAGCAGGAACTAGCATAGCTAGTAGGCCATCTAATGCAGTTTTTGTAAATTTCCCTGTGTTGTAAATATCAATTTAGATTTTAGGTTTATCTGATCAGGAAAAGTGTGAATATGGGGGGAAAATTTACAATCCCTATGCTGCCATGTGTCTATTAGTTATACATAGATACAGTGCTAAGTATTATCTACAACTGAAAATCTTCTATCAACAGGAAAGTATTGTATGTATACTGAAATGACTGTCGCAAAAATTACCAATACTGTCATTTCTTAGTTTAAACAGCAAACTAAAGGAAATGATTATTTAGATTGTAGATTATTATATTGTTCTTTACTAATCAACTTTAGATTTGAGTAATGACTTTTCTTCTTGTAAGATTTCAATTATTTTCTTTGTACTAGAGTTGACATGGTTGGTATGAATGGAAAACTCAGCTAGAGGTTGTTTTTGTAAAAGTTTGAGCATGTGAAGAAATTAGGAAACTTCTTTTATGCTTTGTACATTTGTGTCTTTTTCAATTTTTTGATTTGCTACTTTGCGTCTTATTCTGAAACGCTTAAATACGTTATACCACATTATGGAAGCATGGTGTTTTTACCCTTTTCTATGTAATTATTTATGTTTTTACAGACTGGGCCAGAATGTAAGTATCTGAGCAGTATATTACATAATTGGAAACACAGTCAATAAATAGCAGTATCCACATTTAAAAATCTTTGTACAGCCTACCATTACACTTCGTAAAAGAAAAACACATATAATGTGTAAGTACATAGAGATTATCATCATTCAGTGACTAGAATGAAAGAAATGCTAGTTTTGGAGATAAATATGATAAGTGCATATATGCATGAATGCTATACTTCAGTGTGACACTTTTTATGAAAAAAAATAAATAAAAAAGGACATGCTACAATAGTGTGTACAAGAAAATGTCTCACTGTACAAGAAACTGCCTCACTGAGGTGAAAATGAAGCACCAGTGAAAAATATGAATGTGCACAATGAATATTTACTCACCTCTGCCCATGAATAAGTAGGGCAGAGAGTGATGACTTCACTGAAAACACAAAATCCTATGAATCTTTATGACACTAGTAACACAGACGCTTTTGGAAACCACATGCACCACAGCTTTTTGTGGTATTCTCATGAAGAATTGGTTGCATAAAATAGCAGCTGACAATACTGGGTTCTGCTATGGACCTAATTGTTGCAGCATTATTTTGAGTGTGCAGACAAATTGAAACTTTTGTGGCATGTAGGTTGTACCTGCCTGCCATAAAGTCTTGTAGTGCACATTGTTAAGTATTGAGAATAAATAAAGGAACACTAAATACTCCCTAGCTGATCTCTCATTCTGGAAGACTCAATAGGTCAACAGAAGTACACATCAATTCTTGATGGTCATGTCCACTCCTACATACTGTTTGTTTTTGCTTGACATATTGCGATTCATCAGCAGGACATTTCACATAACTTCTATTGTATGTGTGCATGGTGTGAAGAGCATCAGGATGAGTTTACTGGACTTCCTTAGCCACCAATCCCCCGCTCCCCCCCCCCCCCCCCCCCCCCGCTCCCCCCCCCCCCCACACACACACACTCCTCCCAGGATTAAAACCCAGTCAAGAATCTATGGGACAACCTCAGTCCTGTTGTTTGCACCATGGATCATCTACCATGAAACTAAGCTAAGCTGATAATGACACTGGAGCCAGAATGGCTCTACACCCTTTCTACTGCATTGCGGAAACTTATTGACTCCCTTCTTGGACATCACACTGCAAAAGGTGGTTATTCCAGCTTTTGACATGGGATCACATTAATGTAACTACACCCTGTATATTCATATGGTTTTTCATGCATTTGGCTCAGGACAAATAATATCTGATATAATGTTAATGGCTATATTATTGAAGATTGCTACTCACTATACAGATGGAGATGTTGAGTCATAGACAAGCACAACAAAAAGATTGCATACATTTTAGCTATTGGCCTTAAGGTCTTCCTCTGAAGTAGAAGACACACACACACACACACACACACACACACACACACACACACACACACAACTTGTTAGACAAATAGTAACAGTGATATTCTCCCAAAATACCTACTGCATATAGTGCTAACCTGTTGAAGATGATAACTAGTAATATTTTATATGCTACATTTGGCAGGGCAAGTGTTATTTTCTTCGTTATGCACTGGTTGAATCATGCCTAGGTTGCCTCCAAGCACTGTTTCCTGATTCTATACAAACTTAATAAGTCCTTCACAAGCTGACATATCCTAAGGAGGATGATTTTTTGGTCAACTATATGCTTTTAGCATTTTGCTATATAAATCTGGCTTCCTTCACTGAGTAGTCAGAGTTTCACTGAGTAGTCAGGGTCTGTGATATATAAAAGTTCAGTATACCACTAACTGTAATTTTCCATTATCTCATGTAGAACCCAATATTTTAGGGTTGGAAAGATCTTGCAGAAAATACGTACTTTAGGATTAAGAGAGACCACTCACCAAAAAGCAGAAGCATTGAGCTGTCGATAGGCATACACAAAAGAAAGAAAACCTACTAGCTTTTGAAGTTATACTTTGGTGAACTAGAGTACACAAAAACACACACACACACACACACACACACACACACACACACACACACACACACACACTGGAAGTGTCAATGCTATTCTGCAGCATGTAGGCTGGTTATAGTGGAGGGGATGGCACATAGGGTAGGTAGAGGAAGGAGGAAGTGGCAGGAAGAGAGACTGAGGGTGGGTGGCTAGTTGCTTGGAGGGAGTCTGGTTTGCTGGCTAGGAATGCAGAAAGGAAGGATGGCAGATGTAGCTGTAGCAGCTGATGGGAAGTGGCACATAATGAAGGCAACATAGGATCGTGAATTGGGAGGTGGTAACAGGATGGAGGAAGGGGAAACAGTTGGGTGGAGGGTATGGGGAAGATGGGTTACCTGAGGTTGAGATCATGATGATTATGGCAGCAGAGGATGTGTTGTAAGGACAACTCCCAATGCTTAGCTCAGAGAAGCTACTCCAGCCCTGTCACAGACTTATCCATCCCATCAGAGGCTAGGCCACCCATGAAAGCAGCCATGTCATATACGAACTCTGCTGGAAACACTGCACAGCTTTTTGTGTTGGTATGGCTACCAACAAGGTGGCTACCATCATTATACTCAATTTCAATGGCTGCTTCACAGTGTGGGATATCTGGATCCTTCCCCCCACCACCAGTTTCTCTGAAATATGCTGAGGACAGTTGCCCTTACTACATATCATCTGCTCATGGCCTCAGTCTCAGGTAACCCATTGTTCCCATATCCTCCAACCAACAGTTTCCCCTTCTTCTGTCCTGTCACCCTGTCCCAGTTGACATCTGGTTGTCTCCTCCATCATGTGCTGCTTCCAACTGGCAGCTGGAACTATACCTGCCACCCCTCCCTCCCACATTCCTAGCCAGTAAATTGACCTCCCTCTGAGCCAATAGCCAACCATCCCCAGCCCCTCTCACTGCTTCTTGCCCCCCCCCCCCCCCCCGCCCCCCTGTCCTTCTGACACTACCTCTACCATAATGTGTGTAATTTTTAATCCTATAGTATTTACATGAAATAATAACATTATTATACCTAAATGCAAACTTGTTTTCAGGGATCCACATTTCATTTATTAAATTTTTCAAAATAATCTTTAAGGAACTTCATATTTCAAAATAAATTAAGAACTATTAAGTAGTATTTCTTAAGTGGTACTGTTAACTATTGTTCCAGATCCAGCTGTTTTCTGCATACTTTGCAAGCAACAAAATAATATTTACAGCATATGGTTTATTCACCATTGACATGCCTCTCTTCACAGCAGTAAGTATTATTGCATTTATTTCTAATAACCACACTCACTATGTACAAAATTAATATCACTTGTACCACAGTCTTAATGTCTTTATGTTTATTCTGTGTCATAGGTCATGGCTGCTGGAGTAACATACACAGTTCTATTGCTTCAGATATGATATAAGTGAAGGTACCTGGCAGTAAGCATCATAACTGCAACATCCCTTATCCTAAACAGAGGTCTCTTTGTTTTTACTGTAAACTGTGTGTGCATATGCATCATTTTCTGCTTATTAGTGCCATGCATACTTTATCACAAATCACAGGAAATGGAGTTGCAAAACCTGCTTTCCATACCACTATGTTCGCTACAAACCCATGATAGAAGCAAGATATGACTTAAAGGCAAAACTGGTGCTTTGCTACTCCTTAATTATAGCACCAGTATCTGCAGTGAATGCTGTTCCTTCTTTAGGGATGCTTTCCTATATTTACCATTATGAACATCTGGTTCTCATTTGTAACAAATATAGAGGCACTCAAGCCCAAACAACTTCAGCACATTGTTGAGATATGTAGATAAATCCTCATTCATCATCACTTGCTGACTAAAAAATTAATAGATTTTAGAATTCTCTGGTTATACCCAGAGAAGAGCTACAGGTCTCTGATGTGCAATAGATTGTGAATGATCTTTCATTCCAAAGTAGCACCAAAACTTCTGGGTTTCAACCTGAGAACCATAATATTGACTGCACTGAACCACATAACTGAAGGAGTTGAATGATGCAGGGAGACACAGCTGAAATGAGACCTTAAGATGTGACATAGATCCAGAATACATCTATTTGTGGATTACCTATTAGAGTAACCTAAAGAAGACACAGATACAGCTCTGCACTCACTGATGAAAAATAGTATTATTATTCACTGTTTCGTGTTCATTGAGGTTTAGTGTTGCATTTAATATGCAACTTTTCTACATCTCTAGCTATATTTTGTGTGTTTTTCTGTCATTAAATAAAAAATAATTTTCCTATTACAGTGCGAAATCATGTTGTTACCATAATAATTAAGCAAAACTCTTTAGAGAATATAACTTGTCTCCATTGATACTTAAAAAGGCAATGTGCAGTGCATCATTCAATTATACTCTTTGGCAAATGGGAGCTATAGGCTATCAGATCAGACTGTGCCACTTGTAGAAGGCAATATTTTGCAACTAACAGAGATTATTCTCATGGTAATCAAATATGTTGTACAGCTTCAACATCCTAGAGCATCTTCCAACATGAGGCATCACAGACCTCTTCCGCAAGTCAACAGTTGTGTCACACTCTGCTAACTGTGCTGTGCTAGGTGAATTCAATCATTTATGATTTTCTCATCTTCTTTAAGATAATCCTATCTTTCTCCATACCTGTCGCTCTCAGCAAGATTTTTAGGCACTTGCACTGCCTAAATGTGAGTAAACTATCTCCTCCATTATGCCAGCAACACTGCCTTACTAACTGCCTACACTGCTCTTACTGTTTTTATGGGCTTCAGTCCATTGTTTTGATGCAGTTTGCCAGACTACTGTACTTTGAAAGTCTCCTTATCTGCATAACTATTGCAATCTACATCCAATACAACCTGTTTACTGTAGTCAGTATTCAGTCTCCATTAACAGTTTTTCTCTCTAACACCAAATTAACATTACCTTGAAGCCACAGGTTGTGCCCAATCGACCTACCCTTTTTCTTAGTCAGGTTATATTATAAATTTCTATTCTGCCCTATTTTTTTCAGCACCTCTTCATTATTTATCCATCCTGCTCACCTAATCACCACTATATTTCTGTAGCAACACAATTCAACATCTTTTAGACCACATTTGCATAGCATTTCTACTGTTAATCATCCATGTTTCACTTCTTTATAAGGCTAAACTTGAGACAAATGTTGCTTTTTTGTTGCTTGCTCAGTGTACAGATTGAACAACACTGGGAATAGGCTACAAACCTGTCTCACTCCATTTTAAACTGCTACTTCCCTTTCATCATGTCCTTGAACTCTTAAAACTGCACCCTGCTTTCTGTGGAAGTTGTTGATATTTTTTGATTCCCCATATCTCATCCTTGCTACATTCAGAATATTGAAGAGCATATTTCAGTCAAGACTGTTGAAGCTTATCATTAAATCTACAAATTCTGTAAATGTAGGTTTGCCTTTCTTCATTGAATTTTCTGTGATGAGTCACGTGTTCTTACATTTTTTGGAACACAAACTGAACTTCCCTACCAGCCTCTGCCAGTCTTTCCATTCTTCTGCAAATAATATTTAGGGGTATTTTGCAACCATGATTTCTTAAATTGGTGATTCTGTAGTATTCACACTCATCAGCACTCTTAAATGCCTATTGCAGTATTAAATCTCACATGTCATCTTTGTTTTCTTCACCTTCCCTTTCAGTAATATTGTCTTCAAGCTTGTTTCCTTTGCATTGCTCTTGTATATATTCCTACCTCCATTCAGCCTGTCCTTCTGTGATTAATACAGGCTTGTCACCTGAGTTCTTCATATTTATACAGATCCATATTTTTTTCAGCAAAGGGTTCTTAAATTACCCATAGGTGGCACCTATCCTTCCAATAGCCATGCAGGCTTCTACAGAATCATATTTCTCCTGCTGTAGCCATTCCTGCTTTGTCATTCTGCCTTTTTCTTGACAGCAAGTTTTAGATGTCTGCATTCCATTTTGACTGCTTAATTTACAGCATTTTTATACCTCTACATTATGTCAATTAAATTCAACATCTCTTTATGATATTGAGGGATCTCTACTGGGGCTTGTCTTTTTGCCTATTGGAGTCTCTGCAACATTCACCATTTCATCTATCAAAGCTATCCATTGGATTCCTTTTCCCAGTATTGGTTAACTGTTGCATAAAGTTTCCTTCAAAACTTTCAAGAAACTCTGTTTCTTTCAATTTATGTGCATCTTGGTTGTTTAATTTTCTGCATTTCTACGATATCTACATTTTATTTGCAGTTAACAGCCAGTATATTATGAACTCCTTGGAATATTTGTAGTTTAAAATGTGACTTCAGAATATCTGTATTACTATTATATAATCTATCTGTAACCTCCCTGTGGCTCCAGGTCTTTCCATGTATACAACCTTCTTTCATGATTCTGAATGTGTTAACAATGATAAGATGAAACAGTGCCCTCTTCAAAATTCTACCAGGTGGATTTTTTCTTTCATTCATTTCGCCAGTCCGTGTTCTCCTACTATTTTTCCTTTGATTGTGTTTCCTTCTGTTGATTTCTATTTTTCAGACAGTTAAATTTTTGTCTCCTGTAAGTTACTGAAAAATTGTATCAAACTTTTCTTTATGGAACTGGAACTAGTGGGCATACAAACTTGGTTTATAATAATGGGTGTTGGCCTTGTATTCATCTTGGCCACAAGTATGCATTCAGTACACTGTTTATAATAACTCACCCATTTTGTATTTTGTGTTCATCATTATTCCTACTCCTGTCTTATTTTTGTTCTTAATTATTCCTGCTCCTGTTTTATTTTGTGTAGACAGTCCTGCACCCACCTGACCAGGAATTCTGTTCTTCCTGCTTCTAAACCAATTCCCACTATATCTAATTTTGGCCTTTTTAAATTCTGAAAGCAATCTACCCAATCAAGGTGTGACGTTCACCTGCTTTATTACTTCATTTGTTGTCCTTGGTGTTGATGTACTGCATTGCTATACTGGCTGAAAAATAGGGGGTGGAAGTCAAAAATGGACTACTTTAAATGATGTAACCAATATGTGCACATTTGCATTTCACAGTTGTTTACTTTTACTGTTCACATCCGCCTGTATACACATTTAATATGGCCAGTGCACTATTGTTTAACTTTCAATAAACCTCATTAATAGTTTGCAGAGGAACATCACAAACTGCTACAATAGTTTACTATTGAACATCTACTACCAATAGAAACCTAACCACACAGTTCTTGAAGAATAACAAGGTACATATGGAACAGACACTGTTATTGTTTTAACACATGGCCTAATTATGTTACACTTATGTCATGGATGCATTGTTGTTGATCTAACCAATACAGGTCTCTCATGTGAAACTCGGCCATGCACTGACTATTTCAGGACCAAAAATTGAGCCCTTATATATCCTCACAATAATAGATACTGAAACTATACATTGTTTGAAGTTAAATTTACAGAAAGTACAATTAAAACTTAACTCATTAAATTAACTGAATACATCAAAAATTTTGTTCGTTTCAACAGTTTCTTCTACTACAAGGGTTAAGCTGTATTATTTGTTTAAATGATGAAATTAACAGATATCATTATGCAAACAATACTTTTGACAAAACTGTTGATAACTTTGGAATTAATTAAGGGCTGGCTTTGCTAACATGTTTTCAAATAGAGCCAAACAGATCCTTTAAGAATACTATTACTTGTTCCTCCAGATGTTTATAATTATTATAGAATTTATATTTGCGTATAGGTCAGCAATTGAATTTAAGTTATGAAACAATTACTGATTCCACCCTATAACAAAAGATAGTGACTAGGAATTGTTGAAATAAATTAGAAAATTAATTATTATTATTATTTATTTTATGGCCTTCATTGGACCACTCTAATCAAAAATACAAAGTTGTAAACAAGTTGTTACACAGGGATACAATTTGGCTCAACAATAACTTAATATGATATTTAGGTAATATAATAATTAGAGTCTATTCTTATATGATAGGTGTTGCTCTTCTGTCTGCCCAATATTTCTTCATTCTTTCAGATATTTTCTTTCTTTCTTCATCTGAGACCACTCTTCCTGTACTCCTTTTATTGATTTTCATTTGTAGTGTGGTTTGGAGGTCTTGCAGTATTCTGGTTTTCTCTGTCTTGTTTTTTAGGTCATCCACTGTAATTTGGAGTTCTATTATGTCTTCCTTAATTTCTGTGATCCATTTAATGTTGCTCTTGCTATTCCACAATTTTTGTATTATTTTTTTTACTAATTCTGTTTTCTGGAGTTCTCATCAGATGTCCAAAGAATGAGATGCATTTCTTCCTGATCGTGCTCATGACTGGTTCTATTTTCTTATATACTGTTTCATTTGATGCTATTCTCCAATGTCCATTTGTTTTATACTTTTTTTTATACATGTCCTAATTATTCTTCTTTCTATTTTTAGTATTCTGTTAATTTCTGCTGTATTAGTTGTTTTGAAGATAGTTTCAGCTGCATATGTTATTTCTGGTTGTGTAACTGTTTTATAGTGATTTAATTTTGCATCTATAGATTGGATTTTTTTGTTGTATGTAGTTTTGGTAATGTAATTTTTGCGTAGTTCAGTTTTTTTATTCTATTCTGCCATAATGGCTTCTCATTTAGATTGTATGTTATTATTTTATTTAATTTTATTATTTAAATTTATCAACAAATTTGATTTCCTGTTCTCCTATTGTAATTTTGTTTGCAAGTGGTGGATCAGTTAGCATAATCTCTGTTGTTTCACATGATATTCTAAGGCCTACTTTCTCTGCTATTTCTTGTAGTGATTTCACTTGTTGCCTGGCTTCTTGAACAGTGTTGGCTAGGAGAGCAAGATCGTCAGTGAATCCCAAGCAGTTTAAGCTAATATCATCTTTTGCACTTCTAATTCTTATCGTATTTGGATTGTCCTTGTACCATTCTCTCATTATGTATTCCAGTGCACAGTTGAACAGCAATGGTGATAGGCAGTCACGTTGTCTTAAGCCTGTTTTTATGAGGAATGGTTCCAAAATTTCTCCTCTAAACTTCACTTTTGATTTGGTGTTGGTTAGAGTGAGTTGTATTATTTTAATTAAGTCCTAGATTTCTTGAAATTTTTAATACTGAAGGTCAGTGGAGACAGTCATATGCCTTCTTAAAAATCTACAAATGTTATTGCCAGAGGTTTGTTTCGTTTCTTGCAGTATGCCATAATCAATTTTAAACTAATTATCTGCTCTGCACAGCTTCTCCATGTCTCCATGGTCTGAAACCTCCCTGATATTCCCCTAACTCCTGTTCTAATTGCTCCCTGATTCTTTCGCATAGGATCTTGGATAGAATTTTGTATGTGCAATCTAGGAGAGAGATTCCTCTGTAGTTGTGTGGGTTGCTCTTATCTCCCTTTTTGTGTAGTGGGTGTGGTTCAATGTTCGGGGAATCATTCTGTTACCCAAATTCTTGTTAGAGCCATGTGTAAGGAGGTCTTGACTGTGTCACTTGCATATTTCCACATTTCAACAAAAACATGATCTTCTCCACATGCCTTATAATTTTTTTGTTCTTTAAGAATTTTTTCAACTTTTTGGAAAGTTGGAGGGTCGAGTTTGCTAGGCATGGTTTTTATTGGGGTATTTATGTTGATTTTAAGGGTTCTTTGGGTTCCTCACAATTCAGAAGTTTGTTAAATGCTTTTGCCATGATTTCTGCATTTTCCTTGTTACTGTGTGTCATTCTTCCATCTTCGTCTTTCAGTATTAGTGTAGGGGCCTCATATTGTTGTAGTTGTTTCCTGAAGATTTTATAGTAGTTCCTGGAGTTGGTTTTATGATAATTACCTTCTATAGAGTTTATAATATCTTTATGGGATCCTCTCTTGATTCTTCTAATATTTTGTGTGAATTTTTTTCTTTCATTTTTTAGGTTGATGGCATTTTCTTCAGTTTTATGTGTTTGTAACTTTAACCATGCTTGGTGTCTATCTTCATGGAATTTGTCACATTCTGATGTCCACCTTGCATGTTTCCTTCATGGGTTCAGGGGAGCTAGATTCTCTGCTTCTTTTTTAAGATTAGGCACTAGTTGTTCTGGATCATCTGTTAATTTGAGGGTTTGTGTTATTTGTTGGTATTTACTATTTTTAATTAGCTGATGTGGGTCACACCTCCTTTTTATTTTATTAGTTTCTCCAGTACTCTTCTTTAATGGAGTGAATTTGATTGTAATTTTAACTACACTCCTGGAAATGGAAAAAAGAACACATTGACACCGGTGTGTCAGACCCACCATACTTGCTCCGGACACTGCGAGAGGGCTGTACAAGCAATGATCACACGCACGGCACAGCGGACACACCAGGAACCGCGGTGTTGGCCGTCGAATGGCGCTAGCTGCGCAGCATTTGTGCACCGCCGCCGTCAGTGTCAGCCAGTTTGCCGTGGCATACGGAGCTCCATCGCAGTCTTTAACACTGGTAGCATGCCGCGACAGCGTGGACGTGAACCGTATGTGCAGTTGACGGACTTTGAGCGAGGGCGTATAGTGGGCATGCGGGAGGCCGGGTGGACGTACCGCCGAATTGCTCAACACGTGGGACGTGAGGTCTCCACAGTACATCGATGTTGTCGCCAGTGGTCGGCGGAAGGTGCACGTGCCCGTCGACCTGGGACCGGACCGCAGCGACGCACGGATGCACGCCAAGACCGTAGGATCCTACGCAGTGCCGTAGGGGACCGCACCACCACTTCCCAGCAAATTAGGGACACTGTTGCTCCTGGGGTATCGGCGAGGACCATTCGCAACCGTCTCCATGAAGCTGGGCTACGGTCCCGCACACCGTTAGGCCGTCTTCCGCTCACGCCCCAACATCGTGCAGCCCGCCTCCAGTGGTGTCGCGACAGGCGTGAATGGAGGGACGAATGGAGACGTGTCGTCTTCAGCGATGAGAGTCGCTTCTGCCTTGGTGCCAATGATGGTCGTATGCGTGTTTGGCGCCGTGCAGGTGAGCGCCACAATCAGGACTGCATACGACCAAGGCACACAGGGCCAACACCCGGCATCATGGTGTGGGGAGCGATCTCCTACACTGGCCGTACGCCACTGGTGATCGTCGAGGGGACACTGAATAGTGCACGGTACATCCAAACCGTCATCGAACCCATCGTTCTACCATTCCTAGACCGGCAAGGGAACTTGCTGTTCCAACAGGACAATGCACGTCCGCATGTATCCCGTGCCACCCAACGTGCTCTAGAAGGTGTAAGTCAACTACCCTGGCCAGCAAGATCTCCGGATCTGTCCCTCATTGAGCATGTTTGGGACTGGATGAAGCGTCGTCTCACGCGGTCTGCACGTCCAGCACGAACGCTGGTCCAACTGAGGTGCCAGGTGGAAATGGCATGGCAAGCCGTTCCACAGGACTACATCCAGCATCTCTACGATCGTCTCCATGGGAGAATAGCAGCCTGCATTGCTGCGAAAGGTGGATATACACTGTACTAGTGCCGACATTGTGCATGCTCTGTTGCCTGTGTCTATGTGCCTGTGGTTCTGTCAGCGTGATCATGTGATGTATCTGACCCCAGGAATGTGTCAATAAAGTTTCCCCTTCCTGGGACAATGAATTCACGGTGTTTTTATTTCAATTTCCAGGAGTGTATATAATGGTCTCAGCCTGTGTCTAGTCTTCTCAGTACTTTAACATTGTGGATCTCCTCATGAAAATTTTTGTCCATACAGACATGGTCTACCTGCCACTCCCCCTTCCTCCAGTCTGGATGTTTCCATGTTTTAAGTTTACTTGGCTTCCTCTTAAAGCATGTTCATTTAGATATAAGGTTGTGTTTTCTGCAGAGTTCTACAAGTCTTTGACCGTTTTTGTTCGTAAATTTATGTGGACTCAATTTTCCAATTATATCTTTATATTTCCTTTCTTTTCCCAACTGAGCATTGAAATCTCCCAATAAGATTTTTACATTCTTTTTATTTACTCTGTTCACAGTTTGTTCTAGAAGGTTCCAAAATTTATCTACCTCTTCCTTTGTTTTTGTTAGACAATTTTTTTCATTTGTTGGGGCATGAGCATTTATTATTGTATAGGTTTTATTCATTGTTTTAAAGCATAGAGTCGCAATTCTTGGTGATACTGCTTGGAAATCCATTACTGAATCTATTATTTTTATAATAAATGAAAAGCACCAGTTTGCTTTTGTTCTACAATATTACTTATATTGTAAACTTCTTTGGTGATAATACTCAGTAAATGTCTGAAGATGGCCTTGTAAGCCGAAAACCGGTTTACAATAAAAGTAATATTGTAGAACAAAAACAAACTGGTGCTTTTCATTTATTATAATGTTGTTCTACCAAGAACTGATGGAAGATTCTGTTAGTATTATTTTTATGTTTACTAAAAACCCTGTTCCATACTGGGGACATTGTTTCATTGCCCTCGGTCCTGGTTTCCGATTATAAATTCTGTATCCTTGTGATTCGAATGGGTCCTCTGTGGTGTTTCTCATTTCTTGGATCCCTGTTATTAAATTTTTTTGTTTATTGAGTCCATCTGTGAGCTCCTTGAGTTTTCCGGTCTGAAGTAGTGAGTTTATGTTGTGTGTTGCTATGTAGTTTATTTGCTCATGTTTAATCTTCTTTTTGTGTTTTAATGCGCATTTATGGTTGCAAACGCTCCTATTCATTGCTGTCTTCTAATTGACTACCCACCGAATCCAATGTAGCTTTTTCCTGTCCTTTTGAGTAGGGCAGTGGAATTTTTTTCCTAAAAGACCTTTCTATTTTTGACTTTCAAAGGTTGTCAACCTTAGTTGGAGCAATCTCTGATTTACAACTACAGTTGTTAACCGCAGAGGGTGTGTTTGGTCCATGAGAGCTATTTTATTTCACTCATGTCCGCTGGTAGACAGGTGAGGACTTCCCTATCTGCCACCTGGGATGTGCCACGTAGGAGTATCACCTCTCCTCCTACTATGACAGCATAGTAGGTTCGTGGAGAAAATCAATTACATACATAAAACTAGGTACAAAATTAGATTTGGTGCTATATTCTTTTAAAACTGAGGGCCAACCTTTCTCTTTTATGAAAATGCAGATTATACTCACTCACTATACAAGTCAGACATGAAAAAATGAATTTTAAGGCGGCAGATGGCAAAACAAGGGGGAAAGTAAAAATATCCCAGCTTGCTTCATCACATCACCCCCTCATTGGATTGATCAGATAGATATTGCAAATAGCTAACTGGGCAATTCAATGACCACTAGTGACCCCAGAAAGTGGGTTAAAATTCTACACACAAAAAAATTTTACATATGAAATCTTATCAAAAACTACAGTATATATATATTTTTCAAATTTATACTTATATGAACTGGCCACATGAAAATCCCCAGATACATTTGTACATTTGCACAAAATATCCACAAGTTATTCTTTTAATAAAAATTAGGCATCTTAATCACAAGTGATGTCCTTTTTGGGTAAACAAAGATTATATTTCAAAATACATATCACTTGATACAAGTCCCATCTTACTAAAAAAAATTGAATCCTCACGAGTTGCAAAAAGTTAAATTACACTGTGCATTGCAGTTCACTTTTCTATACATAAGATTTCAGTATTTTTCACAAGCACTTTCACACTTTTAATGAGCTTTTACTCATTTTCTCATGAAGTTGTCCATACCTTCAACACGTCCAAGTGGCAGTAAGGAAATGCACTGCTATCAGTTCCCTTGGAGGTGATTCTCCTCTGCTACAGTACATGAAAAAATTAGAAAAAGTATCCTACTTTAGTACACTTACTTTTACTTTTAACTTAGTCTAAGAAAATAAATTGTTTAATACTAATGGATAATGCTAATCATTACATCTTAAATAAATACATAGTTCTCAAAACATTACAATAATTAGCACCAAATCTGACTATAGTATGAAAGGTGTGGACTAGGAAAAATTTTAAATCAAGTGCACATTACACTAAAAAACATTACTCTAAGTCATAACTGTCTGAAACTGGTTAAACTTTAAAGACTTGGATCTCTTTACCATTTGAAAAGTAGCAAAATCTCAAGATGTGCATTACCTCTAATAAAAACTCAAGATGTGCAGTAACATAGATTTACTAATCATTACGTTATGAAAAAAGAGTAGCATCACCATCACAAAACTTAATTACTATTTAACTCAAAATTAAGGGGATAGAAGCTGTACCAAATCATTGCCCTATTTCTCTACTCAACCCTGAGCACTACTCTCATTCAACCAGAAAATTGAATCCTCACAAAATCACAAAATGTTACCAAATAGTTGACCTGTCAGAATATTAACATCAGGCTAGTACCACAGTTATCAGTTAATCATCAAAATTATTGTTCTTCATTCCAGTATTACCACTTTAAGACCATAAATCCTCAGAACACAAATAGAAGTTTTCAGATAGCCTATAGATCCAATGATGCAACATTTTATGACTTGTACCTCACTAAAATGTTGCTCTTTCTGATAAGCTCTCACTCCCAGCTGCAGTGTCATGAATTGCAAAATATACACAGTACCAAAGGTTGTTTGGTTCCAAAATAGATCATCAAGACAGTTATACCACATTTGTTTCTATGCAGTTATCTTTTTCATTAATCATGTCTGTCAGCAGATTACTTTACTCACATTTCTTACCTTGTTAGCTAATGGAGTGCATTCTCGAAAAATATCCCTACTGCAGAGACAGGCTCCCTAACCATTATGACCCTAACATTATTCATTATACGATTATTTCATTATCTAATAAATAAACACCTGCTCTGCTTATATAATGTAAGTTGATTCTACAGAAAAACACACCACAGTAACAGATTCCTATGCTGAGGCAAATTTAACTCTCATTGCCAATCAGACAAAATTATCACTTAGAAAGATTAGTATTTGCTTGACATTCTAGCCTGAAGGGCGATATACATACAACTCTGGGTTATTCTTTCCACATATTACTCCAGGCAACTATGTCTAAAGCTGGAATTCCTTAATATTAGAAAGGGCTGTACCATGACATGAATAGATAGTTATCTCCATATATTTGATTGCAATGAACACAAACACTTGTATTATACCACAATTAATATTATAAGCTCTCATATTTCAGACGGTTTTTACTGCATATTGCCTCTGTTGCTACACCAATGATCTGATTACCTTAGATGGTAATGTTTTCAGATAAGCTGCACCTTCTCCTCCACATATGCTGACAACTTTTTCTTCTTTTTACCTTACCTCTTTGTTTGACAGACATTCTTTAATCATGGTACCAATTTACTTTATTTATTTATTTAATTTATTTATTTAGTCCTTCAAATCCTATATGTATAGAATATATACAAGGATATTGGACATGGTTAGGTATTTACAAGATAAAGTACAGTTTGTATTGTAATCCTAAGGACTAGATATTGAAATAATTTAGCAAAGATTCATACATACAACAAACAGTACAGGCAACATACAAAGTAGAATATTAATAATGCATCTTTATTTTTGTTGTTTGGCTTTTATATATTCTGTCAGACTGTTAAAGCAATGATCAATTAAATATGCCTTTACTTCAGCCTTAAAGCTACAGAGTTTACCTATTGATTTAATATGGTTAGGTAGATTATTGAAAATCTTTATCCCAGTATGTAGTGTGCCTTTTTGGCACAATGATGTTTTCACCTGTTTCATATGAAGGTCAGATTTTTGCCTTGTATTGTGTGCATGTATATCTTCATTTTTTAAATAAGATATCTGGGTGTCTATCAATATATTGTTTGATGAAAACTGATGTTTCGTAGATAAAAATGCAAGGAAGAGGAAGAACTGACAATTTTTTGAATATGGGTCTGCATGATTTCATATTGTTTACCCCTTCAATAAATCTTAGTATTCTCTTTTGCATCCTGAAAAGTTTAATATTTGTTGTTGTATTGCCCCAGAAGATTATGCCATATTTAATTACAGAATGCACATAGGAGTAGTATACATTTAACAGGCTGGATTTGCTGCAACAAGTTTTTAAGATCTGTATTATGTAACAGGTTTTGCTTAGTTTTCTTTGCAAATATGCAATGTGTACCTCCCATTTTGTGTTGTTCTGGAGCCAGAGTCCCAGAAATTTAGTGCTGTCAACACTTTCAAGAACTCTGTCCCTAAGTTCTATTTCTGTGTTTGGGTGGTGTCTTCCTTTTACATTATAGAAGTTCAGTGCTACTGTCTTTTCTTTGTTTATAATTAGCTTGTTATAGCTGAACCACTGTTCTACACTGTTCATTGTTTGGATGGCAGAGTCTTTTAGTTTTTCTTCTGTTTTACCACTAATAAGGAAGCTTGTACCTTCTGCAAATTGGAGGGTAGTTTGGCAATACTTGTTGTACATAAGATCATTGACATAGAGGAGAAACAGAATGGGTCCTAATACTGAACCTTGAGGGACGCCATATTTCACATTTTCATATCCTGAATAGTAGTAGCTGATTTTGTTATGGTCAGTATATTGCACTTCAACCACCTGTTTGCGACCACATAGGTATGTCTTGAGCAACTCATTGGATATACCTCTAATTCCTAATTGGTCAAGCTTCTGCAGTAGGGCATTATGGTCAATGACGTCAAAAGCTTTAGATAAATCAAGACATACGCCTGTCACAAACTCACTTGCATCCAGTTTAGTATAGATTTCATTAAGAAATTCAAATATTGCACTTTCTGTTGAATAGCCTTCCTGAAGCCATGTTGTGAAGGAGAGAGAGTTTTATTTTTATTTAGGAAATCAGATAAACTCTTATTAAAATTTTTTCTAAAATTTTTGAAAATACAGGCAGTAGGGCTATTGGTCTATAATTTGAAACACATTCTGGATTTCCTTTTTTGAACAGTGGTTTCAGTTTTGCTGTTTTTAAGCATGAAGGGAAGGTTCCTTATGCCAGTGAGCTGTTGCACAAGTGGTCAAGGGTTCAGCTAAGGCAAGACAGCATTTTTTAATAATTGCATCTGGTATTCCATCAATTCCACATGAGTACCATGTTTTCAAGGTTTTTATAACTGATAAAATTTCTTCAGTATTTGCCTTTCTTCCATCCTATTACTCTCTTACTTATCACTAACATAACATAATATAATATATACATAGATACACTGGAGAAAACTTTTCTAAAATATTTCTATACTTAAGTGTACTATTGCACAAAATCACATGAAAGTTGAAGACAGAATGTTTCTGATTCACTTATAAACTACAGATAGGATAGTAGAAGAGTTTGACTGCCTCAGGAAACAGGAAAAATGAGACAGCTGGGGTAAGCCTTATTGCCACATAATGAATCCAACACAGAATGTTGAACCCTTACTTGCTTGTAGGTCTTACTTCTGGTTCATTCCTGATATTCTGAACTACCAAGAAATTGCACTCCCACAGCTGTCCTGCCAATTACACAGTTAATAGTACCTCTTGTTTCACACCCTTTGAAAGCTTACCAGTAGCACCAATAATTTTTAATCCAGAACCATGCATCACTACTATACCCTCTAGGTTCTTAATAGATTCAAAAATGCCTGTGATATGCCATTCAAATAACTATCACTGTCCATTAAACACTTAGCATGTACACCTTGTGCACTTGCTGTTATTATAGGTTGATACACTTCATTTTTACTTACCATGTGATCTTGTTCATACAACAAATCCTCATTAACCTTTTCCCTGGAAAAACTATCATCCTGTTTACCAAAATAATTATCAGAGCCACTGCCACTTTCTCTATGCTTTAGATTTTGTACTTCTTCCACCTTTTTCTCTATTTTAATTAATTTTTAATCCACATTTTCATTTACTTTTACTAGTTTTTCCTTTACCACTACTGCAAACTTGTTTCTACCTCCGTTTTGAAATCATCTATAATCTGGTCGATTTGTTTCTCAAGTTTAATCCTGTTTTCAGAACAAAATTTCCTGGCTGCTTTGACTTCATCTTTACACTGTGTTTCAGAAGCCCCCACCCTCCTACTGTTATCATCACAAAGTTTCTTTCTGTCTTATGGCCATTTACTACTCATTAATGTTTATTTCTCATTAGTGTTATGTACTACATTTTTATCTGTTCATCACAATCTTTAGCTACTGCCTCAAACTTGTTATTTAATTCTCAAAGATTAGAGCTGACTACCTGAATCTCTTTTTTAATTTCTTTCATCTTTTAAGCTAACCATGTCAGTTCTAATGCTATCAGTTTTCTTTTCCACCCTATTAATGTTTTCTTTCATACTATTTTCCACCCTACTAATGTCTTCTTTCATACTATTTTCCACCCTACCAATGTCTTTGTTCATATACTTACTACTCATAATTTGCTTTAACATCGCTTCCAATGTTCTGTCTGCCATAACCTGTTGCCCTTGCTGACTTTTGTTACTAGATTCTTTCTCCTTAATCTTAATGATTTCATCCACTTCAGCACTGTTTTCATCCATTTTGCTCACATTGTCACACAATGTAGATGACGATTTTATCATTTCCTCTACAATAGCACTTTCATCCCCAGCATTCAAAGTTACATTTGTGTCTGATTTATAAGCACAATCATCTAGTGAAGCAGGCTCCAGTTGTGCCTCGTCTCCCATCACACTGTCTTGTTCATTAAGGCCACTCATTATGTGTCACTTAATACAAAACAGCTTTTGCTACAAAATTATCTTATTTTTTAATCACTCATCTCCAGCTGCTGCTGCTGCGGTTATCATCTCAACTCATCGTTGGCTGCAAACTGTAATTCTCTCGGTGAGGCATCTTGTTTACCTTGGTTGGATGTTCCACCTGCATGCTGCCTTGCTGCATTTCTGCTCAATGGCTGCTTCCATAGAACCTGCTTGTTGACTGGCTGCTGTCCTACTGTGGCCATGAAACTCCATTGCTGGTTGGCTGTAGCATTCATTGAAATCATTGTGAACTGCCTGAGTTCACACATCACTGTCAAAGTTCATGCAACCTATTTTATTGTGCCCCATACAATAGTCCTCACCCGGGGCACCAAATGTGACATTTGCCTGCTTTACTTCTATGTTTGTTGTCTTTCGTGTCGACGTACTGTGTTGCTATATTGGCTGAAAAATGGGGGATGGAAGTCAAAAATGGACTACTTTAAATGATTTAGCCAACAGGCACACATTTGCATTTCACAATTGTTTACTGTCACTGTTTACTACTCCTCCCCTATACGCATTTAATATGACCAGTGCAGCATTGTTTAAATTTTGATAAGACTCATTAATAGTTTGCAGATGAACATCCACATACTGCTACAATAGTTTACTATTTAATATCTATGAGCAGTAAAAATGTAATGTCACAGTTCTTGAAGAATGACAAGGTATGTGTGGAACAGACACTGCCATTGCTTTAACACATGGACTAATTGTGTTACACTTATTTCATGGATGAATTTTTGTTGATCTAACCAATACAGGTCCCTCCTCTGAAACTCGGCCATGCACTGGCTCTTGGGACCAAACATCAGGTCCTTGTATAGCTTCACAATAATAGGTACTGAAACTACCCATTGTTCAAAGTTAAATTTACAGAAATTATAATTAAAACTTAACTCATTAAATTAACTGAATACATCAAAAAATTTGTTCTTTTTAACAGTATCTACTACTAGATGGGTTAAGCTGAATTATTTGTTTAAATGATGAAATTAACAGACATCATTATGCAAACAATACTTATGACAAAACTGTTAATTACTTTGGAATTAATTAAGGGTGGCTTTGCTAACATGTTTTCGAATAGAGCCATATAGGTCCTTTACAAATACTATTAGTTGTTCCTCCAGATGTTTATAATTATTACAGAATTTATATTTGGTTGTACATCAGCAACTGAATTTAAGTTATGAAACAACTACTGATTCCACCCTATAACAACAGATACTGACTAGGAATTGTTGAAATAAATTAGAAAATCAATTACACACATAAAACTAAGCACAGAATTAGATCTGGTGTTATATTCTTTTAAAACTGAGGGCCAACCTTTCTCTTTTATGAAAATGCAGATTATACTCATGTATGTTAATGGTAATTTGTCAGACACGAAAAAATGAATTTTAAGGTGGCAGATGGCAAAACAAGGGGGGAAGTAAAAATGTCCCAGCTTACTTTGTCTCAAAGCATTTCAACAGTCCACATTTTGATCTGTACAATGCCAGTTTTGTTTGTCCTGATGACTACACATTTCTCAGTGTACCCTACCCTGAGATTCAATTGGTGGACTATTTTACCTCTTGAATACTTTACACAAGAGCATGTCATCACCATTAGGCAATATTGTAGAGCTGCATGTCCTTTAGAAAAGTTATGTTTTCCTTTTTGACAGTCATAGTACTAACACAACAAGCCAATTCTGGCTGCACCTGTTCAGGAATAGTATGTTAAGCTGGCCTCTCCATGAACATCATTCTGATGTGCTCTGATGTAGCTCTGCCTATTTGAGATACATAAGCCATCCCACGCCAACAATGTCCATGATTTGTAAAGAGGTATTCATGGAAAAGAGGTGGGTGGTGGGATGCGGGGAGGGGGGGAGGACAAGGGTGCAGAGGCTACTGACAAATATTTACAGAAAAGATTTCTTGTTTCTGCCAGTGTACACCTTATACCCTCTTTACTTCACCAATTATAAGTAACATTTTTTCCTCAAATAGCAAAGCTCATCTACTAGTTTTAGCATATGACTTTGTTATCTAATTCCTGTGAAGGACAACTATCCATTATCCTTGTTCTGCTGTTATTGATACTCATCTTATAACTTCCTTCGAGACACTGTTGTTGCCATTGTGATCTTCAGTCTGAAGATTGGTCGGTGCAATTCTCCATGCTAGTCTATCCTGCACAAGCATCATAATATCTGCACAACTACTGCAACCTACATTCATTTGAACATGGTTACTGTAGCTGAGTCGTGACTACCCCATATAATTTTTACCCAACACACTTGCTGCTATTCCTAGATTACTATTCCTTGATGCATGTATATTTTGTACCGGAGTTTATTTAAAGCTCTCTGAAGTTATCAATACCACAGCACAGAATAAAATGAAAATGGCCATTTTCATACATAAAATTCTGACAAATCTTTGTAGATTTTTTAAAGCAGAGATTGCAATAAATAATTATTATACTTGACATGCTGTAATATCCAGAAAACCAGCTGTTACTATTTTTCTTTATTTGGATTTTCAAATCATAATATAGAATTATTATTTAATTTACTTGTTTAAATCATAATTACAATATAACATAATAAGTTCATGAAAAATCTCAAAAAGAAAAATTATAGCTTCATATTAACTCAAATAAATCTTTTTAATGGTTTTGTCTTTGTAATGTAATGTCTTTGTCTTGATGTAGAAGCCTTTTTCTACAGAGATTATTGTACAGCTTGTTATGGTTACAATAAGTTGTTGTTTAGCCAGTTGCATGATGAGAAGTGATGTGGACAAAAGGCTGTTATACAGACTCAAGAAATATCATTTAAGCTGTTTTATTGTGAATACCTGACTCACATGTACTTAAGCAACATTTAAAAGTGATTCTAGAGACTAACTGCAAATAATGCAGCAGACGCAACCTTAAATATGAGGACCCAGACATATGGATAAAGAAATGTATGTTCCCCATTCTTGAAAAACATCAAAAACAGCACAAAAATGCCTGTTGATTACTTTGTATAAACTAAAACCACATGACATGTGCAAAAAATTCCAGATTTAAAAGACTGCAAAATCTCCAAGATGGCAACTTATTTTTTGCGCAAAACTGGAAATTTAGTACAGACTTCAATAATCTGCTTTCAATAGTTCCCAAAACAAAGCTCTATCTCAAAATCTGACAGCAAATTCAAAAAGATTCTGGTCATATGTAAAGCACACCTAAAACCTTAATTGCACAATAGCAATGGTAATGTGACCAATGGCAGTGCCACTAGAGTGAAGTTACTAAACATGGTTTTTCAAAACTCCTTCATCAAGTAAGATGCAGTAAACATCCTCGAATTTGAATAAACACATGTATAATTCAGAAGTAGATACCATCAATTTTCTGATGCAACTTAAGTCACATAATAATGGCAAGTTCTGCAGTCCAATCTGTATGCCAAGTTAGCTTTCTTTTGTAACTCTGCTGATGTAATAGCTCTATTTTAGCAATCATATAGAATAGCTCAGTCTACAAAAGATCCCTACCTAAGGACTGGATGTTGCTCTGGTCATGTCAATGAAGAAAAATTAAAATAGATATAATATGCTAAATTTCAGACCATATCACTAACATAAATTTGCAGTAAGAGTTTGGAATATAAACTGTCTTCAAGCATTACACAGTATCTTGAAGAAAATAATATATTTACACTTTGTCAACAAAAACTAAACTCTGCCCAAGCAGGCAATGAGGCCCCAATGGTACTGACTGGTTGCCACGTCATCCTCAGCCCACAGGCATCAGTGGAAACAGATACAGAGGGGCATGTGATCAGCACACTGCTCTCCCAGCCATATTACAGTTTACGAGACTTGGTCAGGAAGTGTTCATAAAATACAATTCTTGTGAAACAGAACTGTCACTATGTTCATAAGAAGTAATGAGAGCTATCAACAGGGTATCAAAAACTGATTCCATATTTCTCAATTTCAAGAAGGCTTTTGACACCATTCCTCATAAGCAGATTCTAATGAAATTATGTGCTTATGAAATATTGTTACAGTTGTGTGACTGGATTGACGATTTCCTGTTAGAAACAGATGGGAAGCCACCAAGTGAAATGGAAGTAATATTTGAGGTTTTCCTTCAACTGTTCCTCAGTTATATAAATAATTTTGTAGACAATATGAGCAGAGCTCTTACATGATGGTAGATGATGCTATCATTTACAATCCATTCAAACTATTAGAAATGAATACTAACTGTAAAGTGATTTACAACAGATATGTGTATGGTGCAAAATGTGGCAACTGACTCTGAACAATAAAGACTGTGAGATCATCCACATGAGTACCAAAGGGAATTTGTTAAATTTTGGTTACATGATTACTCACACAAATTTACAGGTTCACATGATAAGTTGCAAACAGGCACAATTAAAAGACACTTACAAATAAGGTTTTGGCCATAGTCATAATCAAAAAAGAGAAACACACACCATTTATTCACACAAGAAAGCTCACCTCACACACACATGGCCACTAAATATAAGAGCTCAAGTCAAAATGCAGCTGTCACATGGGATGGAAGCAGCAATCTGGAGAGAGCAGGGAAGAGTAAGGGATAACAGTACACAGGTGGAGGGAGAGAGGACTGCTATCTGCCAGAGTGTGCTAACATGTGCAGTGTCAGGAGTTTGTAGGGCAGTCAAGTGGGGAAAAGAGAACAAAAAAGGAGAGGACTGGAGAAAGATGAGTGGGTGTATTGGCAGTGGATGGGAGATGAGAATGTGGAGGAGGTGATAGGATGGAAAGGGAGAAAACTGTTGGGTGGAGGATTTGGGACAAGATGTTACATAAGTTGAGGCTATAATAATTATGGGAGCAGGGAATGTATCTTAAGGAAAACTCGCATCCGTGCAGTTCAGCAAAGTTGTTGGTGAAGGGGAGGATGTGGATGGCTCAAGTAGTAAAGCAACCATTGAAATGAAGCATGCCATGTTCAGCTGTATGTTGTGCCACAGGGTGGTCTATTTTGCTCTTGCCCACAATTTGGCGGTGGCTGTTCATCCTGGTGGACAACTGCTTGGTACTCATACCAGTATAAAAAAAGCTGTGAAAAGATTGCACCAGCATCGGTAAATGAAATGGCTGCTTTCACAGGTAACCCAGCTCCTTATAGAGTGGATAAATCTGTGACACGAGAGGAATAAGAAGTGCTGGGTGGGTGGAATGGGTAGGTCTTACACCTAGGCCTTCCACAGTGATACGATCCTTGTGGAAAGCGGTTGGGATTGGGAGTAGCATCGGGATGGACTAGGATATTGTCAAGGTTGGGTGGGTGACAGACCACCACATTAGGAGGGGTAGAAAGGATCTCAGTTAGTATGTCCTTCATTTCAGGGCATGATGACAGGTAACCAAAGCCCAGACAAAGGATGTGGTTCAGTTGTTCCCGTCTGGGGTGGTATTGGGTGATGAAGTGGACACTCCTTTGTGGCTGGTTCTTGTGGGTGGTGGGAAGATTGGGAGTGTAAGAGATCTGTTTGCAGACAGGGTCTGGTGGGTAATGTCTGCCGAATAAGGCCTTGGTGGGACCCTCACCATACTGGGCAAGGAAGTACTATGACTGTAGAAATACCCTTCCCAGAACCTCTCTCCTGCATCAGTTTTCCTTCACACCCCTGGGACACCCTGGACACCCACCTTCTACATGCTCCCTAAAATCTACAAACCCAGCAGTCCTGGATGCCCAATTGTGGCTGGTTATTGTGCCTTCTCTGAAAGAATGTCAGCACTCAACGACCAACACCTCCAATTGCCTGTAATCTAGTCTCCCATGCTAAAGAGTCCAACCACTTCTTTCTGCAGCTCTCCACCATCCCCAGCCCTATACCTCCTGAAACTGTACTTGCAGCTGTTGATGCCATCTCCCTATACTGCCCTCTACTCCTCCCACTCTCTATACTCCCTCATTCCCATGGTCATACCGATATTGAACACTACCTACCCAAACATCCTTCGGCCTCCAAATCCATTACTTCATAACTCAGATGTCTTACTAACTTCATGCTATCCCACAAGTACTTCTCCATTTTAAGGAAGGTATACAAACAAACCCATGGCAAAGCCATTGGCACCCACAGGGTACCCTCCTAAGCCATCTTCTTTATGGGCCATCCAGAGGAGACCTCCTTAGCCTCCCAAAACACCAAACCTCGTCCAGCTTAGGTTCATTGATGATATCTTCACGATCTGGACTGAGGGCCAAGACATCCTTTTTTCATTCCTTCACAATCTCAACATCTTTTCTCCCATTCACTTCACCTAGTCCTTCTTAGGCCGGTGTCCATCTTCCCTCCTCCTCTCTGATGGCTCTTGATGCATTTCTGTCCACATTAAACTCACCAACCACCAAAAGTACCTGCATTTTGAAATCTGTCATCCTTTTCACATCAAATGATGTCTCCCATACAGCCTGGCCACCCTGGG
Source organism: Schistocerca cancellata (assembly GCF_023864275.1). Lineage (NCBI taxonomy): Eukaryota > Metazoa > Arthropoda > Insecta > Orthoptera > Acrididae > Schistocerca > Schistocerca cancellata. The sequence continues at coordinate 604,521,612 of NC_064632.1, read as the reverse complement.
AAGGCATATCTGCAGTGACAAGAAATCCCTTGCTCAGTATGCTGAGGGTCCCACCAATGCCTTCACAGATAGGCACTATCCAGCAGACCTAGTCCACAGACAGATCTCCCATGTCATTTCCCCTCACATACCCAATCCTCCCACCACACTCAAGAACCAGCCACCAAGGAATACCCCTTAGTCACCTAGCACCACCCCAAGCTGGAATAACAGATCGACATCCTTCACCAGGGCTTTGATTACCTATCATTATGTACTGAACTGAAAGACATCCTACCCGAGATCCTTCTCACCCCTCCTAAATTGGTGTTCCATTATTCACACAGCATTCACAATGTCCTAGCTCATCCCTATGCCACTTCCAATCACACACCCCTTGCCACAAGGGTCATATCCATGTGGAGGACTCAGGTGCAGAACCTGCACAATCCACCCACTCAGCACTTCCTATTGCAGTCCTGTCACAGGTTTACCCTACCACATCAGTGGACGGCCCACCTGTGAAAACAGCATCATTTAGCAGCTCTGTTGCAATCATTGCACAAATTTTTATATTGGTATTTTTTATATTGGCCTCTTCTTATGGTTACATACTGTCCCACACACTCCAGACAACTGGCTCCACCCACTTTGTCTTATCACCTCCTCCACATTCTCACCTCCCACCCTCCTTGTTTGCCACCCTCCACTAATGCACATGCCCCTCTTTACCTGCTCCTCTCCTTTTTCACTCCATTTTCCCTATCTCCCTGCCCCACAACTTCCTGACGCTGCACCTGTTGGCATTCCGATCCCTGCACGTTCTGACAGAGAGCACTCACCCCCCCCCCCCCCCCCCCCAGCTATTTGCTGCTATCCCTTCCCCATCCAGATTTCTGCTTCTGTTCCACATGACAGTTGCATTCTGTGCTATGTAGTTGATGGTCATGTGTGTGTGAGGTGTGCTTGCTTGTGTGAATGAATGGTGGGTGTTTATCTTTTTCTGAAAAAGGCTGTGGCCGAAAGCTTATGTGTAGGTGTTTTTGAATTGTGTCTGTCAGCAACTTAGTATGTCATCTTTATGGTAAATAGCGATGTATTTCTTCCTGTATTGTTGCTATTCCTATCTGGAGTTTCCATTGTTTAAATTTGAAGGTTGTCATTCAGTGAAATATCTACTGATTACATCAATGAACAACTTAAATTGGATGGGATGGAATGTGGGAAAGGTGAAGGGTGGGAGTGGCAAAGAGTGTAATGTGTGAGTGAGGAGTGGGATGGGAAGGAAAAGGAGGAGGGGTAAGAGAAGGGGAAGAAGAAGTGGAAAAAAAAGCAGATTGGTGGAAGGGTGGGAGAAGGGGGAGAGGAGAAATGGGGATAGGAGGAAAAGGGCTGTAAGATTCTTGCAAGCAAGGTGCTCTGTTAATTCATTTGTAAGTTTGGCACGTTTCTGTTGATAAAGAATCTCCTAAAGTGAAAACCAAGTGGAAGTGTGTTGTAAACTATTAGAAAAATCTTCAAAGCTATTGACGTATGTGGTCCAATTTGAATAGGTATTGTAACAACAGGTTCTCCATAATCTCTCAGTTTCCCTTATATACATTCCTGAAGGATTGCTGAAGGATGGTGTTCCAAACTTAATACATTATTTGTTTCTTCTCACGCTATACAATCTTTCCATGTTTTATAACTGAAATTTTTCGAAAGAACTGTTCTAATAATACCCTCATTTTTAAAATAGTTCCTTGTGATTTTTTAAGTTGCTGTTTTAGTGGGTTTCTTTCTGTAGTGGATATAATTTTATAAATTTGGAATATAAATCAACGATAACAAAAAATATAGCAGGGACTCCCCCCCCCCCCCCCCCCCCCCAATCTTTTGCTTTTTTTACTGGTTCATAAATATAAATACCTCTGTTCTCCATGTATTTCCTTGGTAATATATTCTGCATAAGCCTTCTGTATGTTTGTTTACTGACTCTGTTTCATCGCATCTGTTACATACTATTTCCTTTATTTATCTTATGGTAAGGTTGTGAAAGTGTGTGTTTTCCTGAATATGCTTTTGAATTTCACAAAGTCCAGAACTTCCATGCATATATTTTATCAGTTCATCAGAAAAACTATGGGGGCCAACAAAATTTTATCTTGACTTTTGCTTCTAAAAGTTATACTCTTAATGATAGCTGTGATACTGTTCTGATTTTCTTCCACAAGCATCAATTTTGACAATGATTTTGGTTTCTACTTGACAAATTACACATGTTCCTTATCTACTTCTCTTGTTTAATGCCTTTTAATTACACTATTTTAAACTCCTTATCAGATATGCCATTCCTGTCTTCAAATTCACCACCACTGGTTGCCTTGGCAGAGCACCTACAATTAAATTCTATTTTTCCTTTATGTATTTAATGATATAATCATAACTGCCGTAGAAATACTGCCCACCATGTTATCCTGCTATGATATAGTTCACACCCCTTATGGTCAGATTAGTGGAACAAAAATAATTGTTAACTTTGTTGAATGACCATTGAATGGCTGAAAGCTCTTATTCTATAGCTATATAAATTTTCTCATGTTTTTGTAAAATTCTGTTGACAAAAGCAATAGATTTTAGCACTAATTTCCCATCTACAATATTTACCAGATATTGGTGTGCTTCCAATAATATATGAATGCTTTCAGCAATAAGACAAAACAGCAGTGAAGAGTCAGCTGTATGTGAAATTTTGCTACTGCAAAGTTGTTTCCTTGTATAATTAAAAGCTTCCTGACCTGCATCACCCCAAACCTATATTGTGTTATTCTTCAATCAATCAGTAAATCAAGGAGCATTTAATGCTTGTGTACTAATCAATTTACAGAAAAAACTGCATTGCCCAAAAAATTGCTTTAACTGATTTTTGTCTTTGGGATTGGAAATCTTGCAATGGTTAAAATTTTATCACTGTTCACCCAAGTTTGATCTTCAGAGATGGTACAGCCTAGAAATCTGAGTTGACTCACAGCAAATTTACATTTTCCTAACTTCTGTGACATACCTCCCTCCCTTAATTTAACATATATATCCCTTAAATATTCCAAATTATCCCAGTAACTAATCTATCATCAACATACATCATTAGATTTGTTCAGAAGTCTTGTCACAAAACAAAATCCAGGGGACAAATTAATTCAGAAACAAAAACATTAACTCCAAACAACACAACTCAGTATTGATAACAACCACCCCCCATATAGGAATAGGGTGTTTTTTCTAAATCTTGGTTTAAGAGGAACATAATGGAATAAAGAAGTGAAGTCAATGCTAGTCATGAATTTAACATATTCAAACATATCCAATAACTCATTTTTTTCTAGGTGGTGAGTCAAGAACTAATTAAACCCCCCCCCCCCCCCCCCATCTTTCTTTCAGCAATGACAGGTTAGTTGTACTCACTATGCCATCTCAGTTACATCCCAGTTTTAGATTTGCAGTAATTCCGTTTCTACAATCCTCCTCTTATTGAAAGTGGTACACCATCTGCCACAATAAAAATGGTTTGTATAATTTTTACTTTAATTTATGCACATATTTTTTTCACTTTGCTGCAATTTTTGTGAAGATGTCAAATATTCCACCAAAATTTCCCTTAGTTTCTCTTTTCAGTGAGGATTTAACTTTTATGCCTCCCACACATTTGTTTTTACCTAGCTATAATATTGATCATCAACTGAACTCTCCTCAGTATAATCATCATCCTCTTCAAAGTTTCTCGTGTCATTTGCATATGTCACCCCTTTCCCTTGATTTATATTTTACTGTTTACACAGTTCGGCATGATTAATTTTGTCTTTGAAGAAAATTCAGTTTTGGTGTCAGAAATCTAATGCTTTGCTTGGCTAGTCAAATCCCCTTTATAATCCAGTCCACACACAGAAGAATGACACTTTCACTCTAACATGGTATTACGAGGACACTTGTGTAAATTATATATTAACAACTTTACATGACAGCACTGAACTGGCAGAATTGAAGACAAATTAAAAAAGTAAAAAACCAAAAATCACCAGGAATAGATGGAATAAATATTGAACTGTCTAATCATGGAGAAGTTATCCTAGAATTAAGAATGCTACATCTCTTTAACATGTGCAGGGTAAAATATGAGATACTAAAAGAATGGAAAGTAGCAATGGTCATTTCAGTATATTAGAAAGGTGAAAGAAGTAAAACCATAGGGGCAAAACTAATCTGAATATTTCTTACAAAATCTACAGCAAAATGATAAATTAATGAGTGCAAAATTTCTCAGATGTAACTGTAATGTCAGAACAAGTGAGTTTCCAAAAGGGAAGTTCATGCATAGATCATGTTTTTGTACTGAAATAGACAATCCAAAAGTGATGAGAATTTAATCAGCAAACTCAGGTAGCATTTGTGGATTATGAAAGAACACATTTGACAGAATTAACAGAGACAAGTTGTTGCCAATAATGCAAAAAAGAGGACTGCCTAAATATCTGATCCAAGTTAAAAATCCTACATATGAACCCCAGAATTATAACTGAAATAGGTAAAGAGATAACCCTGAACTACAAACAAATAAAAGAATAAAAAGAGGGTGTAGTTTGTCACCAACATTATTAAATGTCTATATAGATGAACCATGAACCTTGGCATCGGAGGGTGGTTGCGTGCCTCAGCAATACAGGTAGACATACCATAGGTACAACCAGAATGGAGTGGAATCTAGTAAGAGGCCAGACAAACATGTGACTCCTGAAGAGGGGCAACAGCCTTTCCAGTAGTTACTGAGGCAACAGTCTGGGTTATTGACTGATCTGGCCTTGTAACATCGACCAGAAGGGTCTTGCTGTGCTGGTTCTTTGAATGGCTTTAAATAAGGAGAAACTACAGCCATAGTTTTTCCCACAGCCATGCAGCTGTGCTGCATGGTTGAATGGTGATGGTTCCTCTTGGGTGAAATATTCTGGAGATAAAATTGTCCCCCATTTGAATCTGTGGGCAGAAACTACTCAGAAGGATGTCATCACTTTATGTAAATGTAATGACCTCCCCTTAAATTTACACAATAATAGAACCTTCCTCTTTGCTGATGATACCACACTTACGATATCCAACTCAAATGAACATCTTCAAGACTCAATAAACAGGTGCACAGCACAACTAAACTCATGGCTTAATTCAAACAGACTACTCCTAAATGTAAAAAAGACAGCTGGTATTACTTTCCACAGAGTCCAAAACAAAAACCCACCAGTACCAAATATATCACTGAGTGATGATAAAATCAACTATATAAAGGAAACCAAATTTTGGGGGTTACCACTACTGACACACCTACATGGAAAAGTCATATTGATATAACCTGCACCAATTGAGTAAGTATGTTACATGATTAGACAAATAACGAATATTATTAATACCTGCACCCTCACATCAATGTACTTTGCTCTTTTCCACTCTATACTAAGCTATGTAATTATCTTTTGGGGCCACAGTGCAGAAACAGTGATGCTATTTAAACTCAAAAAAATATTAGTTAGAATAATATTATCCAAACAGCAGAAAGAATCCTGTAAACTACTGTTCCAGAATCTGAAGATACTACCCCTCCCATGTCAGTACATACTGGACTACTATGTTTCACCAAGAAAAATATTAGCAACTCAGATATAAACTCAAACTGGCACCAACATTCAACAAAACTATACAGTAAAGGTGTCAAATATATGGGAATAAAACTCTAAAATCATCTCCCAATAGCAGTGATGAACATTTCATTTCATTTTATTATCTTCCTGTAAATCATTTACATGATGTAGGAATTGTCACAACAAAGTTATCATACTAGTACAAGTACTACAGACATAATAATGGAATATCACTTTCAAGGCATTTTTAAAAGTACAAATTTAGACATATAAATTAAAATTTTTGGCAATAAATTTATACACAATCAAAGTACTCATCTACGTCATAGATTTGCTTAAAAGGTAATTTTTAAGCTCAGTCTTAAATTTTACTTCATCTATTATTTCCTTCATGTACACTGGCAGAGCATTGTAAAGTTTTATTCCAAAATAACTTACATGCTTTTGGGTTTGTGTTGTCCTTACCCTTTCTACATACAAATTATTATGAGTTCTAGTATCATAATTATGGCAGTCCTCATTTGTACATAGATTTTTCATATGTGCTCTTGTACACAGAATGCTTTTAAAAATATACAGTGATGATATTGTGAGTATTTGCAGTTCTTTGAAAATGGGCCTACAATGAGTTCTTGGAGAGTTATGTGTTATGATTCATATAGCTCTTTTCTGAAATTTGAAGATATCTGTTAAGCTTGATTTAGTTTTACCCCAGAACACTATGCTGTAAGACACGATGGACTGAAAGTAAGCAAAATACACTAGTCTAGTACAGTTTGAGCTGCATACTCTAGATAACAAACTCAATGCAAAACATGCCGAATTGAGCCTATGGGATAAGTACTTGAGATGGTCTTTCCAGCTTAAGTTTTGATCAATGTGCATGCCCAAAAACTTTGTGGAGTGTACACTCTCTATCTTCTTATCCATTAGTTTTAACTGGTGGTCCATATCTTGAGTTGTTTTGCCATACTGTATATAACTTGCTTTACTTAGATTAAGTTTTAACTCATTAGCATTAAACCAATGTTGAATTTATTTCAGGACTATATCAGTTGTGGTGGTTAATGATTTTTTATCACCACTTATAATTATGCTAGTGTCATCTGCGAACAACATTATTTTGGTAGAAATATTAGGATTTTTTATGTCATTTATATAAAGCAAGAATAATAAGGGACACCTATTTCCAATTTCTTTGCATCTGTGAAGGATTTTAAAGTAAAACTACAGTCACTACTAATTAAATGCTGCTTCTGCAGCATACAGGAATTCCTTGAAAACAACCTGCTATAAGGAACTGCTTAACAAACACATGAGATAATGGATCTCAAACTACTAACCTTATGTAACATAATTGAATGTAACTTTTATTGGTATAAATGCTAAACTCTGGTACAGAATAAATATAAGACCTAAGTACATTACACATGTGATCTAAATATTTAATCATTTTATAGATTCACAGACATGTACCTCTTCTTATAAATGCCTAATATGTATCAAATGACCTGTCCTATACCATGATGTACATTTCTGTACAATGTATGACTAAGAGGATCAAAAGAAATAAATAAACAAATCATCAGGAGAAGCAAAACCGGCATTCTATGGGTTGGAGTGTTGAATGTTAGCTCCCTTAATGAGACAGATAGGTTAGAAAATGTGAAAAGCGAAACAGATAGGTCAAAGTTAGATATAGTGGGAATTAGCAAAGGTCAGTGGCTGTAGGAATAGCAATTCTGGTCAGGTGAATAAAGGGCTCTAAATACAAAGTGAAACGTGGGTAAAGCAGTGATGGTTCTAATAATGAATAAGAAAATAGACTGTGGGTAAGCTACTATGAACAGCATGGTGAACACATTCTTGTAGCCAGGATACACACAAAGCCTCCGCCATCCACCATATGGTAGCTTGCGGAGTATGTATGTAGATATATATGTAGTACAGTGGTACAAGTTAACATGCCAACTAGTTCCACAGATGATGAAGAGATTGAAGAAATGCATAATGAGATATCAGAAATTATTCAGATAGTTAAAGGAAATGATAACTAATAGTCATGGAGGACTGGAATTCAACAATGGGAAAAGAAGACAAGAAAAAGTAGTAGTGAATATAGACTACAAGAAAGGAATGAAAGAGGAAGTTGCCAAGTAGAATTTTGCATGTAGCGTAGTTTAATCATCACTAACACTTGGTTTAAGAATCATGAAAGAAGGTTGTATACATGGGAGAAACTGGTGACAACAAAAGGATTCAGACTGATTATATAATGATTATATAGAGATTTAGGAGCCAGATTTTAAATTGTAAGGCATTTTCAGATGCACATGTGTGCTCTAACCACAATTTATTGGTTATGAACCTGGACAAGTTGAAAGAACAAGACGTTGTTGGGAGTTTCAGAGGGAGCATTAGGCACTGGATGACAGGGATAAGGAACTGAGTAACATATGAAAGGGTAGCTTTAAGAGAAGAAATACTGAAGGCAGCAGAAGATCAAATAGGTAAAAAGACAAGGCCTAGTAGAAATCCTTGGCTACCAAAGCACATATTCAATTTAACTGATGAAAATAGAAAATTTAAAAATGCAGTAAATGAAGCAGGCAAAGGAGAATGAAGCAATGAGATTGACAGGAAGTGCAAAATTGCTAAGCAGGAGTCACTAGAGGACAAATATAGGAATTTAGAAGCATATTTCTCTAGGGTAAAGATAGATATTGTCTACAGGAAAATTCAAGAGGAATTTGGAGAAAAAAGAAGCAGATGTATGAATATCAAGAGCTCAGTTGGTAAACCAGTCCTAGGCAAAGAAGGGAAAGCTGTAAGGTGGAAGGAGCATACAGAGTGTATATACAAGTGAGATGAACTTGAAAGCAATATTATAGAAAGGGTAGCTGATGTAGATGAGTTGAGATGAGAGATATGATACTGTGAGAAAAATTTGACAAAGCTCTGAAAGATCTGTGTCAAAACAAGACCCCAGGGATAGACAATATTCCATCAGAACTGCTGATAGCTTTGGGAGAGCCAGCCATGGCAAGACTCTTCCATTTAGTGTGCAAGATGTATATGACAGGCAAAATACCCTCAGACTTCTAGAAAAAGCACTCTGTCTTCAGGCCACAAGTGGCCCATCAGGACCATCTGACTGCCATGTCATCCTCAGTTGAGGATGCGGATAGGAGCATGAGGTCAGCACACTGCTCTCCCGATCGTTATGATGATTTTCTTTGACTGGAGCCACTACTATTCGGTCGAGTAGCTCCTCAGTTGGGATCACGAGGTTTAGTGCACCCCGAATCAGACTTCTAGAGGAGTGTATTAATTCCAGTTCCAAAGAAAGCAATTGCTAACAGGTGTGAAAATTACCAAACTATCAGTTTAATAAGTCATAGTTGAAAAATAATAACACAAATTCTTTACAGAAGGGTGGAAAAACTGATAGAACCCAAGCTCTAGGAAGATCAGTTTGGACTCAGGAGACATGTATGAACATGCAAGGCAATACAGACCCTTTGAATTACTTTAGAAGGTAGATTAAGGAAAGCAAACCTAGATTTATACCATTAGTGGACTTAGAGAAGACTTTTGACCAAGCTGACTTCTTTAAAGTTATGAAGTTAGCAGGGGTAAAATACAGGGAGCAAAAGCCATGTACAACGTGCACAGAAATCAGATGGCAGTTACAAGATTTGTGGGCACGAAAGGGAGGTAGTGGTTGAAAAGGGAGTGACATAGGGCTGTAACCTATCCACAGTGTTATCCAATATATACACTAAACAAGCAGTAAAAGAAATAAAAGAAAGGTTTGGTGTCAGAATTAAAGTCCAGGAAGAAGAAATAAGACTCTGAGGTTTGCAAATGAGATTGTAATTCTCTCAGAGACAGTAAATGACTTGGAAGAGCAGTTGAATGGAATGGACAGTGTCTTGAAAGGAGTATATAAGATGAACATCAACAAAAGCAAAACAAGGTAATGCAATGTAGTCAAATTATATCAGGTGATGCTAAAGTAATCAGTTAGGAAATGAGACACTTACAAGTTGTACATGAGTTTTGCTATGTGGGCAGCAAAAGACCTGATGGAAAAGTAGAGAGGATATCAAATGTTGACTGGCAATGGTAAGAAAAGCATTTCTGAAGAAGAGAAATCTGTTAACACTGAATATAGATTTAAGTGTTAGGAAGTCTTTTCTGAAGGTTTTTGTCTGGAGTTTAGCCATGTATGGAAGTGAAACATGGGCAGTAAACAATTTAGGTAAAAAAGAGAACAGAGTTTTGAAATGTACTGCTACAGAAGAATGCTGAAAATTAAATGGGTTGATCATGCAACTAGTGAGGAAGTACAGAATAGAATTGGGGAGACAAGAAACTTCTGGTACAACTTGGCTAAACAATGATATCAGTTGACAGGACACATTCTGAGACACCAAGGGATCATCAATTTATTACTGGAGGGAAATATGAGGTGTAAAAATTGTAGGGGGAGTCCAAGAAATGAATACAATTAGCAGATTGAGAAAGAAATATGTTGCAGTAATTCAGAGGTGAAGAGGGTCCCACAGGATAGAGTAGCATGGAGAGTTGTATCAAAACAAGTCTTCGAACTGAAGACCATTAAAACATAGGTGACATGATCAGGGAATGCAAAAGAGATAGAACACCATCAAGCATAAATATTCAGACAAATAAAAATATTAAGATGATTTTATTCGTGGATGATCAAATCATCATACAAGAGACAGTGAAGATAAATTCCAAATGACATTACATAAAATAAATGAGATAGGTGCAAGCTGCAGTCTGTTTCTATCTATAAATAAAACTTTTTAGGTATTAACCCTGTATGAACAAAAACTGTGCACCATAATAAACTGACTGAATAGGTACCAGTACCACATTTCATACCATATCATTAAGATATGGATATACAGAAAAAAACTAATGCTTACCAGTGTATGTATGGCATAACAAGAACACTTAAGGGTAAAGCAAGGAAAGACACACAACTGAAATTTTATAAAGTCATGGCAATTTCTAATTTATTATGTGGGACAGAAATTTGGTTGCTGGGAAAGAAAGACTTGCAGCAACTAGAAGCATCAGAAATGAAATTTCTAAGATCTGTAGAAGGCTGCACTAAAGAACACAAAAGTAATAAGGGAAGAATTAGGAATCCAACCAACAACCCAAAAGGCAATCCAATACAAAGAAAAGAGAACATGTACTTCATATGTCTCCACAATTACCTTCTAATATGGCAGTGGATTATAAACTGTGGTGCATGGGAAGTGTGGGAAGACCAAGGATGAGATGTTGAGTGTGGAACAAGCCTTAAACCTAATCCTGGAGTGACAAGAGAAGGAGAGGAAGAAGACAAAGAATAAGAATGACAGAAGTAACTGTTTCCTTAAAACATTCTTTGAATCCCCTTATTTTAAGTTGTATTACAGGCATTTCAGTGAAGACTGGTCTATATTTCACTTTTTCTCTTGATTTTTCTGAAATTCCAGACAGGACTGTCAGTACTTATCAAAAGAGTTACTCTCCTAATTATCAGTTTGAATGTAAATGTAGGGACTCCTATGTACCTCATACTCAATTTTGTTATTTTATTCATACAATAAGTCACCTTCAGTGTCACTGAAATCCATATTTTCTACACTATCTTCTGTATGGATGCTTCCCTTTGTGACTGTATTCCATCACTAGGCAAACTAGATACCCATTCATTGTCACAGATTTTATTTGTAGGATAATGGATTGCCTCCACACTGCCCATTACCTAATTTACTTTCCTATTACTTCCCACCAGGATGTTGAAACAGCTTTGATTATACTGTTCTTGTCATTACAATTAGTCCAAACTATTGTCAAAAAATAGTCATACATTATTCTCACATTCTTCCTTTCTTCACTACTGCTTATGGATTTCCTGATGTTGACCAGCGAAATCTGATTCTTGTGTGCCTTCCTATCAGCGTTCTGATCCCCCAAGTACTGTCAATAGACTTTATAAGTCACTATCTTCTGCAGTTCTTAATTAAATTCAAGATAAATCAATCCATCAGCTGTTTCATCAAAATGAACATCATATCTATTTTTGTCATCATCATCATTTACAACTTAATCATTAATTCAGTGATTGAAATAACCACATCACCCCCAGCACATGAATATCAGTCCCTCTGTCTCAACAAAAAAAAAAAAATCAAGAAAATTACTATCAGCTTATTTACACATACAATAGGAAAATTTTGATCAAATGTAAATCATTCAGGAGAAAAGGGGACCACTCATCAGATACCAAAAGTTTTTGAAATAATTGCTTTGTGAAGCTGGAATACACACAAACATCCATCCATCCATCCAGATTTAGGCTTTATTTCACTAAATCACTCGAGGCAAATGCCCAGATGGTTCCTTTGAATTGGCATGGGTGATTTTCTTCTCCTTCCTTGAAATATCCCAAGTGTTGTGTTCTACTGTGTCTGTAATGGTCTCAATGTCAGTGTTATGTCAAACCCTAACTTCACATTTTTCCAAGTTTAACCATGTTGGACCAGTCAAAAACCTACTTTCCATCTCCTGATGCCTATAATGGAAACACAACTTTTCTGCCAATCCCTCCAACCAACACCAAACTGATTCCAATATTAAATGTTGCCTCTCTCATTTCATACCACCATCCAACAATAACCCTGTTCTCTCCCATACAACCTTCCAGGAATTCCTTACCTCCAATTTGGCCTCACCATCCTTCCCCAGGTTCCTTCCCAAGAACACTAACCTCTCAGCAGAAGAAAAGACAGTCATTCGCAACCTTAAAACAGATCCTGACATAGTCATTATCCTTGCAGGCAAAGATCCATAGCTGTCATAATGAATCATGGTTACTACCCAACAGAAGGCTTGTGCCAACTGCCTGACTATTCCATCTAGAAGCTCTGCCACAGTGATCCCACCCTAGAAGTCCATCATAGCCTCCAACACCTACCAAAACCCTTAAGTCCATTCCTGAATTTCTACTCTGAGTCAATTGCTCCCATCACCCCAACAGCACCCTGCACACCCACTTTATACATGCTCCCCAAAATCCACAAAACCCAACAATCTAGGATGCCCCAGTGCAGATGACTTTTTTGCTCCTCCTGAAAGAATTTATGCTCTTGTTGACCAACACATCCAACCACTGCCTGAAATGTAGCCATCCATATCAATGTATCAAAGTTATCCATCCCTTACTTCACCAACTATCCACCATTCCCACCACTTCACTTCTGAACTTGTTACTGTTGTTGCCATCTCCTTAACACCAACATCCCTCATGTCCACAGCCTTGCCACTATTGAACACTACGTCTCCCAGTGTCTTTCAGTCTCCAAACCTACCACCTCATTCCTCATACACCTTACCAACTATATCCGCAAACACAACTACTTCTCCTTTGGGGGAAAGGTATTTAAACAAATCCAAAGCCATGGACAACTGCATGGCACTCCTCTATGCCTATCTTTTTATGGACCATCTAAAGGATACCTTCCTAGCATCCCAAAAACCGCAAACCCCTGGTTCCGGCTCACTGGTGATACGTTCATGATCTAGATTCAAGGCCAGGACACCCTATCCTGATTACTCCACAACCTCAACGCCTGATGAGCTCAACATGTCACATTTCTGGACATTGATATCCAGCACTCTGATGGCTCCATCAATACCTCTGTTCATTTTAAAATGAATCCAGAAGTAAACATAATAAATATCGTCAGATTGTGTAATTATTAATAGGAATTTTAAGTGTGCCAGGTATTTTGCAATTTCAAATATTTCTAAAAAAAAATAAATTATAACTGTACATATGAAGATAGTACATATTGATTACAACAATGAAAAAACTTCTTTTTATAGATTTTAACCTGAAATATAGTACATCTTGTACAAAATAATATGCAATTCTTTCATAATAACAGCTGAGATAATATTAACCTCTTTTTAAATACGTAAATATTTTTTTGGTATTGTCTATTTCTGTTGAGGAAAAGTAATGCTATAGGAAGGTGCCCCTTTACAACATCCAACAACTTTATCAGTGAAAGCCAAGCTGAATAACTGCTTGCATAAGGGTCAGTGCAGGACCAATGGATTACTGACTTGCTCAATTTGTGCAGCTCTTTATGTTGAATAAATCATCTAATTTTTCTGAAATTGTAATCATTTGTTTGCCTATGCATGTGCATCACATCTACCAATTTCCATCCAGTTCACATAACTCATTCATGATGCATTGTTTCTTTGTCTTACAGTGTGATGCAAAGCAAGAGTTATCCCTCCAAGCGACTGAAACAAATAACAAAACTGACTTTATAAAAAGTGAGCTATGGAATTTAGTGACTGAAACAAATAGCAAACTCAAAGACAACAGTAGCAATATTATGAAAAAGATGGATTGGTACTCATAAAATAGCCACTCCTGTTCCTTATTTATATAAATGATGTACCCTCTAGTATCACAGGTAATTCTAAAATATTTCTGTTTGCTGATGTCACTAGCTTGTTAGTAAAGTATGTTGTGTGCAGCATTGGCTCTGTTTCAAATAGTGCAGTACATGACACAAGTTCATGGCTTGTAGAAAATAAACTAACACTAAATCACAGTAAGACTCAGTTTTTACAGTTTCTAACAGACAATTCAAGAAAACCAGACATTTTAATTTCTCAGAATGGGCATGTGATTAGTGGAATAGAACAGTTCAAATTTCTAGTGTTCAGATAGATAGTAAACTGTTGTGGAAACCCACATTCAAGATCTTGTTCAAAGACTTAATGCTGCCATTTTTACTATTCAAACGGTGTCTGAAGTAAGTGAGTGTTTGACATGAAAAGTAGTCTACTTTGCTTATTCTCATTCACTTATGTCATATGGTAGTATATTTTTAGGTAATTCTTCCCATACTCAAAGAATATTTTTGGCTCAGAAACCGGCATTTCAGGTAATAAGTTGTGTAAGTTCACAAACCTTTCGTTGAACTCTGTTCACTAGACTGGGTATTCTGACATTGTGTCAGCATTTTCCCAAGGGCTGGCAGCTTTCACTCAGTTAATACTACTCAGATATCCAATCTGCCTTTGGCTCACACTTCCTTAACTCTTGTGCAGGAAGGTGTGCAATATACTGCTGCATCTATTTTCAGTAAGCTTACATGAGAATTTGAAAATCTTAGCAGTAATCCACATGCTTTAAAATCAAAACGGAAGAGCTTCCTCATAGGTCACTTCTTCTATTCTGCTGAGGAGATCCCTTAAAAATTCCTATGTTAAGAGTTAAGGAAGTGTGAGCCAAAGGCAGATTGGATATCTGAGTAGTATTAACTGAGTGAAAGCTGCCAGCCCTTGGGAAAATGCTGACACAATGTCAGAATACCCAGACTAGTGAACAGAGTTCAACGAAAGGTTTGCGAACTTACACAACTTATTACCTGAAATGCCGGTTTCTGAGCCAAAAATATTCTTTGAGTATGGGAAGAATTACCTAAAAATATACTACCATATGACATAAGTGAATGAAAATAAGCAAAGTAGACTACTTTTCATGTCAAACACTCACTTACTTCAGACACCGTTTGAATAGTAAAAATGGCAGCATTAAGTCTTTGAACAAGATCTTGAATGTGGGTTTCCACAACAGTTTACTATCTATCTGAACACTAGAAATTTGAACTGTTCTATTCCACTAATCACATGCCCATTCTGAGAAATTAAAATGTCTGGTTTTCTTGAATTGTCTGTTAGAAACTGTAAAAACTGAGTCTTACTGTGATTTAGTGTTAGTTTATTTTCTACAAGCCATGAACTTGTGTCATGTACTGCACTATTTGAAACAGAGCCAATGCTGCACACAACATACTTTACTAACAAGCTAGTGACATCAGCAAACAGAAATATTTTAGAATTACCTGTGATACTAGAGGGTACATCATTTATATAAATAAGGAACAGGAGTGGCTATTTTATGAGTACCAATCCATCTTTTTCATAATATTGCTACTGTTGTCTTTGAGTTTGCTATTTGTTTCAGTCACTAAATTCCATAGCTCACTTTTTATAAAGTCAGTTTTGTTATTTGTTTCAGTCGCTTGGAGGGATAACTCTTGCTTTGCATCACACTGTAAGACAAAGAAACAATGCATCATGAATGAGTTATGTGAACTGGATGGAAATTGGTAGATGTGATGCACATGCATAGGCAAACAAATGATTACAATTTCAGAAAAATTAGATGATTTATTCAACATAAAGAGCTTCACAAATTGAGCAAGTCAGTAATCCATTGGTCCTGCACTGACCCTTATGCAAGCAGTTATTCAGCTTGGCTTTCACTGATAAAGTTGTTGGATGTTGTAAAGGGGCACCTTCCTATAGCATTACTTTTCCTCAACAGAAATAGACAATACCAAAAAAATATTTACGTATTTAAAAAGAAGTTAATATTATCTCAGCTGTTATTATGAAAGAATTGCATATTATTTTGTACAAGATGTACTATATTTCAGGTTAAAATCTATAAAAAGAAGTTTTTTCATTGTTGTAATCAATATGTACTATCTTCATATGTACAGTTATAATTTATTTTTTTTTAGAAATATTTGAAATTGCAAAATATCTGGCACACTTAAAATTCCTATTAATAATTACACAATCTGACGATATTTATTATGTTTACTTCTGGATTCATTTTAAAATAATGATATAAATTGGTGAAGATTCATTTGTCAAGAAAATTTGTAAACTCTCTGGAATATTGTTAGTACCACAGAATGGGGTAGTGGTGGGCATGCCTCTGATGTGATCACATATGTTTTTATTTCTGGCAATAACAATCCAGTATTTGGTTTGAAGTGGAAATTGTAAAGACAGTGTGACAGAGAAAAATATTAGAGAATAAAATGAACTATTCAGGCAATTCTTCAGAAGTTATTATGTCAATTGGAACCATGTGAAAAGATGATATCAAAAATTTCATTTATAGAATGAACCTCTAGATGTGAAGAACTGGAGCCAACTATGAGAAAAGAAGATAAGTAAAAAAGTTTATTGTAAATTGTACTCCTCTGGAAACTTATTAAAAGAGTTTATTATGAAGTCAATGACAATCAACAAATGAGTGAGTGGTAGATTATAATGTCCTCCTGAGGGATATCATGTCAAATTCTGTCAAAATGACATGTTAGAGCATCAAAATCCTGAGCTGATTGGAGCACCATTTCAATAATGTTCCAAATGTTCTAAATTGGTGAGAAATCTTGCAACTTTGCTGGCCAAGGTAAGGTTTTTCAAGCACAAAGAAAGCAGTAGAAACTCTCACTGTGTGTGGGCAGGCATTATCTTGCTGAAATGTAAGCTTAGGTTGGCTTATCATAAGGGGGAATACAATGGAATTTAGGATTTTGTCAACTTTCTCCTGTGCTGGAAGAGTCCTGCAATGACACCCTAGACAATCACTCCCAGTTTCCAGACCATAGTCAGGCTGGTACACCATCACTCTCTAGGGCATCATCTGACATGCCTTTGGCTTAGAATCTCATTGACTGGAGTGGAATGGTCTTCAGTGATGAGTTACACTTCAAATTAAGTTCCACTGATCAGAGGGGATGTGTCTAGATTTGTCCCAGACAGCAGTAGGATACCACCTTGACTGTCACGCCCCATACAACCTGAGAACCAGGAATAATGGTCAACAGAGTCATATCTTTTCATAGCTGGACCCCTTTGATTGTCATCCGTGGCACCCTAATAGCACAGCAGTAAATTTATCCTATTTTATGTCCTGTTTTGTTGCCTTTAATGACAAGCCATCCTGGGCATACATTTCAGCAAAATAATACCTGTCTTCCCACTGCAAGAGTTTCTGCTGTTTGCCTTCATGCTTGCCAAGCTCTACCTTGGCCAACAAGGTTGCTGGTTCTCTCCCCAACTGAAAACATTTAGAGCATTATAGGCAGGCCTCTCCAACCAGCTCAGGATTTTGATGATCTAATGCACCAGTTGGAAGGAATCTTCCACAATTTCCCTCAGTAGGACATCCAACAACTCTGTCAAACAATGTCAAGCTGAATAACTGCTTGGATAAGGGCCAGAGGTGGATCAATACAATATTGATTTGTTCAGTTAGAGAAGTATGTCTTGGATACAGAATCTAATTTTTCTGAAATGTGGTACTTTTTTGTCTGTGTAAGTGCATCACTTTTACCAATTTTCATCCCATTCGGATAATTCCTTCTTTCATGGTGCATGTCTCTCTCTCTCTCTCTATTTTTGTCCTTAGCCTGTATAATTGTCCAGTCTTACACTGCCAGAGACAGTTGACATAAAAGTTTTCTGCATATGGTATTGCACCATATAATAAAAATATATTACTGTTGGAACCAACATTTTGGCCACAGTTATAGTATTTGCTTTCTGTGTCTACTGGAAAGTTTTTTGCATCCAGAGTTACTTATATATCATCATGACTGTTTACTGAGCATGACTTTACATCATAATTTTAAAAATCAATTATAATGTGTCACATGAGGTGGAAGCAGTGGAAAATTTAATGTAACAGGTTGTGTGATGGAGGGAGTCTGGATCTGCTGTTGTCTTTTGCTTCTTGTTGTGTGTGCCACAATTGGCAGCCATTGACAAATGAAGTGTGGACTCCCATTTTGCTTGAGCTGGATGCAGGTCATGTATTGGCAGTTATTTGCTAGTAATGCTCACCTCTTGTGGTGCCATGCAGCCGGCATCCAGCAGGAGGAAAACGAAAAGAGTCCACATCTCATTCACCAATGACTGCTGGTTTGGCACACACTCTAAGATACAACTGACCTAAGCTGTTAGCAAAGAGTAGCTATCACAGAATTAAAGAAAATCACCAAATTTGTGATATTATAAGCAACAATTGTCACATTGGCCACTGTGCAGTATGAAGAAAAGATGAAAATTTTGTTAAAGGATACAGTCTACAGTGAACAAAAGACGGGCCCCACAACAAGATAATTTGAAAGTTGCAGACCTTAACCTTGGACTCAAGAACTGATGCTAGTATAGCCAAGGAACTTATTCCCAGAATTCCAATTCTCCCTAGGATTTATGGAGTGAAAGCCATCCTTTAAGGTTGATAATCAATGGGATCAACTCACCTAAATACAATTTGGCAAAGTATCTAGCTTGCAGATTAAGACCTTTAGTTGCAAAATGGACTGTTATGTGCAGAACTTGACTCACTTTATAGAACATGTAAAGGGAGAAACAATTTTACCCACAGTCATCACAGTCAGCTTCAATGTAAAGTCACTATTCCCAAAATGTGTCAGTAGGTGAAACTGTTTGCATCCTGCAAGAGTGTGTACCACGAGAAATGAGGTGTATAGTTTCAAAAGTCAACATCCGCTTCCTAAGTCATTCTTAGGGAGAAAAAAAGGATTCCATTGTTAACAGTGGATGGGAATTATATTCTATTGTCATTAACACTACATTAAGTACACAATGGAAATGGAAATGAAGTCCCATGCCTCTTTACAGAGCGTAGGGGAACGATGCGGGAGACCCGCACCGCCTTACTAGGCAAGGTCCTAATGGAGGTGGTTTGCCGTTGCCTTCCTCTGACCGTAATGGGGATGAATGATGATGATGAAGATGACACAACAACACCCAGTCATCTCGAGGCAGGAAAAATCCCTGACCCCGCCGGGAATTGAACCCGGGACCCCGTGCTCAGGAAGTGAGAACTCTACCGCGAGACCACGAGGGGCGGACAAGTACACAATACACAAGTGTGAATAAAATAAAGTGCCTATTTTTTGAGTTGTAAGGTCCATAATTATGGAATATACTGGAACTAACAACAGTGAAAATGTCAGGCCTTAGAACTTATAATAAAGCCATATGTCCCATGTAAGTTAAGAATTTTCATTTTGTTCAAAATGTTGTACATAAAAACATTTAATAACATATGTTAGTCTCCTCAGTTTAGGTTCTCTTTTATGTTTTCATTACTTAATAACAAGCTGCACAATATTTGTATGCTCAGGTTATATTCATCTTCCTGTGGTTCACAGATGCACAGATGACATAGCTGGATGTGGATGCACATTTTCCCCCTCCTCCTCTTCCTCCTCCTCATAAAAATGATCTAATATATTTTTCTATACACCCAAGATTTCACTTGTCTCCAGCTATCTCCAAAATGTTTCCCAAGTAATCACTGAACATCACACAATTTTTCTTTTTTGATGATGGAGGCATCTATGGGAAGTTCTATTTTTTTCCATGTTGGAAGCGTATTTCTTCATTTTAGTATTCTTCTGTATACATTCAGGTCACTTCTGTAGTGGTGCCCTCTTCTTACTATAACTGCATTTTTCAACCTTTTTAACATAATTCTCTTGCAAAATTTCATTTTGAAATACCAATCTCTTGGTGGTTTGAAAACACTTTGTGTGCTTGTTTTCCAATCATAAACTGGACAGTCCAAACCTAATTTGTATTGGGAACCATAGTTGTTGAATATACTGTAAAATTCATCCAGTTTAATAGTGGTGTCCATTTTCTTTATTTCCTTTTCAGTTCTTCTGGATACTTGATGAAGTGGGATAAATGAGAGGCCAACAATGGAAAGAACAACTGAACTTCATTGATATTCTGGGATGTTTCATTTCTCATCCAGTAGGAAATCATGCCAATAATTATGGCATTTTTGTGCAGAGCTGTCAGTAATTAGCTTAGTATTTTTTATGGCACAGAGATCAAGCTAATTTAATCTGTCATAAAATGCCAACACAGTTTAGTTGTATTCTTTAGGCTGACAAGATTCTAGCTACACATACAGGAAAATATTGCACTTATTTTGTGGATGATGAGATGAACCAACACATAGGGAAATTGTACATTTACAATTGCTGAGAGTAATAAGCTGCCCGATCGGGAACTTTTGATAATATCAAATTTTTTTGGCAATCATAACAAAGAATTTCATTGGTCTCTTCCTTTTGGAAAATGTCATTGAAAGGTTGGGCTCATAACTTATGTACTATTATAGTAGTCATCACTTCTGATTTGTCTTGGAATGTTTTAGAGTACTTTACTTTTTCTTTCAGCTTCTAACAGGTGGACAAACTTCAGTTGGTGGACTTCCAAAGCATACAATGTAATTTGTACAAAAATAATGTCAAACAAAAGCCTTGTTTACTCAGATATCAGGTGCTAGCGATTCATTGAACACTCTCCATAGTTTGGTAACATTCAGATCACTTTGCAAGTACAACCTTTAATCTGACCTCTGCAATAATGGAGTTGCACTTACATTACCTAACTGTTCAATGAAATTTTTCATAGCCATCTTTTTGACCTCATATTTCTTGCTTCATGTATCACATCCTCTTTTTCACTGGCAGACAGGCAAGATCCTTTGAGACCTGCAAGATTCCTAAGATAGTTTGCCAGCTCACTGGAACAACAAGTGATTTCATCCCTGGATGTCTCACTGCTCTTTTTACAAAATACTTAATGGAGACATTTTTTTGCTTTCTGTTACTACAGTGTTTTTCTCCTGTTTCCTTGGGTGAGCAGCTGATGTGTGTTCCAGAATGAATTGATCCTGAATCATTGTTTTAGGAACACTATAAAACACATTATGAAAATGCTTTATATTGCATAGGAATAAGAGACTGTATTGGATATCTTCTGTTTCATGGTTACAAATCATTAGCTTTGGGACTGATTTTCACTGAGTGCCTACAATAATTAATAAAAACACAATCAGAACATAAACAAATGTCTGATGTAGTAGTGATAAGTAAACAGGTCAAAAATACAATAATACAAAATACCTAGCACTTACCTTTCTATATGTTTTCTGTATTTTGTCCATTTAGTGGTATTACAGATACTCTTCCTTCCATGTCCTGGCTCTACCGGTGACTCTTTTTGTACATGAGATTCCATTTTATAAGTTCAGGATAACACACCAACTCACTCTGAGAAGTGATAGACTAGTGTGGATGTGGTTATAACGCAGCTTAATGACATTGAGCTAATGCTACATTGTTAACACTCCATCCAGTGAAAAGTATGCAATAAAGAAGTGGTGTTCACATACCTTAAAGAAACACGCATCATGTGAAAAGATGACAGGTTCTGGAATATTACATGCTATCATAGCACACAATGTAAAAGCAAATGTCTGACTTTGGAACTAACTACATATGTTGAGTTTTGGAACATTCTATTGTGAGAAAATGCTTATTCCATATAAGAGAAGAAGTGTTTTGAAGAGTACACTGCTGTTTAGTAGACATATTTCAACATAAAGAAACAAGGAATAGCCAAATGTCATGTTGACTTTTCAAACTATACACCTCATATGCAACTGGCTGAGTATCAACATACATCACATAGCAAGGAAAATAGTATGAGCAGACTGACAGTGCAGCAATGGGTTCTCTCCTGGCATTGTTAGCAGCTAGTACATTCGTGGAGGTCTTTGAAGTAAGGGCAGTTTTTTCAACTCCTTTATGCTCTTGCTGCTGATCTAGATATGTTTGCTATATGGCACCATGGTGAGACACAGATATACATGTTGCACAAATATGTGAAAAAATGCACAGAATGATCCAGTTCATGTTTGAAGTAAAAAAGATGGCATAATTCATCCCCAGACAAGGAACTGTATAGGACTGTGGTATCAATTAATGATACCACCCCACGGGCAATTTTAAGTGGCAACAGAACTGCAAGTATCCATCAAATGTCGACAGTGATCATGCGGGCAGACCCATTGAAGCACACCTGCTGAGGCACACCTCCACCAGCACCCTCTGTCACTGCAATACAGGACAGCTGGCATCAGCCACTTGGCCCACTCACACCTGGAATCTCTTCCTTGTTAACACTGTCATAATTGGGCTCTGTTTCTTACAGCAGTATTTTTAATGGCTCTTTGTACATTTGAAGATATAAAAGTTTAGTAAATCTTCTGTGCTAACTTGCTTGTTAAACATTTCTGATCCTGTCCAGCTTTCCTACAATGACAGTTGTCACACCACCCTGTGGCTCATCTCTCTTTATCATTGTTTATGAAATCATTCACAATGAGGGCAATGGATGTCATGCTGTGGCACAGAGTACTTCAGAAGCCTACGTGTACACACAGGTATTTGCTTACCCAGTCCAACCACCGCAATGTGCAGAAGAACTCAGTCACCCATTCTCTAGCTGTCTGTGCTGTAACAAACCAAGGGCATTATTCTCTTTACCAAATTGATTCTGTCAAAGCTGTACTCACTGTTCATGGATCCACCGATGTCACTTTTCATCAATATTTATGCAATTCTTGGCTTTTACTGTGGAGCTTGGTTTTTTAACTACATTTATTGAAGACCACTATTTCTTTATCCTACTGGGTAGTTATGAAAATATTCAGTATGCTTTTTACACATAAATATGTATGCTACAGTAACAAAATAAAACAGTGGAAACTTTAGGTTAGAATATCAAAAAAATATTAGAAAAGGACAAATTGCTACTAACTGTACAGATGACCCACTGAGTTGTAGACAAGCACAACAAAAAACCTTCTTCAGATAAGAAAACACAAACATTCATAAAAGCAAGCACACCTCATGCACAACTAACTGTCACTGCTGGCAGCTCTGACTGGAATGTGACTGTCACATGAATGCCAATCTGAAATGGGGTGTGTAAGGGGGAGGGGTAGCAGGGTAGATGCTATACACACTGCAGGTGTGTACAAAATGTACTGTGAGTGTGGAGAAGTATACAGAAGTGAGACCAGCAGGCCAGTAGCAATGTGCATATGCAGGCATGAGTGCTACAGTTGATCTGGATAAACAGTTGATCTGCAGTGATCAAACACCAGAAGGACTGTGGCAGTTTACAGTAACTAGGGGATGACTTGAACTTGCCAGGAACAGACTGGGAGAGCCATGCTGTCAAAACTGGTGCCAGAGACAGGGACCCATGTCACATTATTCAAAATGTTTTGTTCAAAATTTACTTTGTGTAGATAATTAGAGAACCAACTCTTGAAGGTAACATCTAATATTTGTTCTGAGCAAGATGTTAAGGTATGGGAAAGACCCACCACAGTTTAATAGCCAAGTTATAAAACTGCCATGTAAACAAAGAGAACTTCACTACAAATTCAAGAAAAGTAAAAAACTAGCTGACAAACAAGTGTGGAATGAAGCAAAAGTGAGTGTAAGGAGAGCAGTGAGAGAAGTGTTCATTGCCTTTGAAAGTAAAACTTTGTCAATCAATCTGTCAAAAAAACTTTAAAGAGGTTTTGCTCATACCTAAACCAGTAAGTGGTTGAAAATCATCTATTCAATTACTCAATGACCACAATGGCACCAAAACAGAAAATGGCAAATAGAAGGCCAAAATACTGAAATCAGTTTCTCAAATTGCTTCATTGTAAAGATCATAATATGGTCACTTCTTCCCATCATGGTGTGAACTTCAGAATTGCAGATATTGAAGTAACTCACTGAAGAAGAATGGAAAGACAACTACAGCTGCTCTCAATTGAAAAGCATCAGGATCAGATGAGAAACCTGTAAGAATCTACAGAGATTATGCAAAAAAACTTGTTCTCCTACTAGTGGTAGTTTATCATAGATCCTGGATCAACAAAGGGTACTTAGAGACTGGAAAAGAAGTGCAACTCAATCCTATTTTCACAGGATAGATGTACATAATTTTATACCTACATCATTGATATCAATCTCTTGTGGAATTATGGATCATGTTTTATGTTCGCCTACTATTACTTTTTGAAGAATTAAAATCTACTCTGTAAACATTAACATGGATTCTGAAAAATGATATCTGCAAACCTCAGCTGACTCTGTTCCATGAGATCCACAGCACTGTAGCCATTGGAAAACAAGTTGATGCCATGTTCATTGACTTTATGAGGGCATCTGACACAATCCCATAACAGAATTTAACAACACATCACTCTTAATGGAACAAAATTGGCAATGTAGAGGTAACTGTGGAAGTACCTGAAGGAATTGTGATAGGAGTGTTACTGTTTACAATGTATATAAATAATCTAGTAGAATCCATAGGAAGCTCTTTAAGGCTGTTTTCAGATGAGATGGTTGTTTGTAAGAAGGTAGAAATGCAATAAGACAGTAACAAATGTAATATTTTACAGATGCATAAGAAAAGAAATCCACAGCTTTAAAACTACATAGTTGGTGACAAATTGCTGGAAACAGTAACCAGTGTAAAATATCTAGAAGCATCTATCCAGGGTGACCATGAGTGGAAAAGCAGATGCCAGACTAAGATTCATAGGAAGAATCTTAAGGAAATGTAATTCATCCACTGAAGAAATGGCTAACAAGGTGCTTGTTTGATGAACTACTGAGTATTGTTCATCAATCTTGAACCGTTACCAAGTAGGACTGATAGAAGAGATAGAGGAGACCCAATGAGGAGTGGTGCATTTTGTCATAGGATCATTTAGTTGGCATGAGAAATATTACAGAGATGCTCAACAAACTCCAGTGGCAGATGATGCATGAGAGGCATTGTGCATCACAGAGAGGTTTATTATAGAAATTTTGAGGCAGTACTTCTTGAGAAGATTCAGACAAAGTATTATTTCCTCCCACATACTTCTCCTGGAATGACCACAATGAGAAAATTTGAGAAATTAGAGCCAATAGCATCAATCATTCTTCCCAAAAAACCATTTGTGAATGGAGCAGGGAAGGGAGAATCATTTAGTTGTGCAAAAGCACCCTCCATCACACGCCATCAGGATGTTTGTGGAGTACTGATGTAGATGTAAATGTAGATGTCGATAAGGAAATAAAATTTATCAAAACCTTTATACTTGCCAAGCAACTGTGGATTGTGAAATACAAGACCAGAAAGTTATCAAAATATTAAAAGCAGCCAAACAACATGAGCGGAGATGATGGACTCAGGATCACCTCAACCTGTTAACCTTTTTTCCAGCCCTCCAAGCCCAACTATCTGCACTAGCAACATGAGATGCAAGTATTACCAGTGAGTAGCTACCACCACATCTCTTGCGAGAAGACAACAGGAGTGTGCACCTCATTTGCCAATGACTACCAATTGTGCCACATGCTGCAAGAAATAATAGACAACAGAAGATTTCCACCCCCTCCACTGCAATAACCTGTTACAATAAAGCTTCCTGTTCTTCCACCTCACTTGACCAATTTTTATATGTATGACATAATGTCAAATGCAAGTGACTTTGGATGGCAAAAACACACCATTAGATTCAGAATAAGGTTTCAGCAGTAACAGTTTTTTTTATAATGTGACACAGTGCCACATTTTGTAATTTTACTCCCAACCCAGTACCTAATTCAATGTTAGATTTACTGATTTCATAACCCAGTTGACTACTTAGTTAATTATTTAGTTCAGCACTCAGTCTGTTACTCATTTCACTCATTTTAATGTCTGACACTTTCAAAAATTGTTCATGCATCATGTTTCCCCCTCTTGATGATCTATTACAACTTTGTTGATAACTTGAATCCTCCTCTACTTAATTGTCTGACAATGGCTCTTTAAACATTTTGACACAATTATTTCAGTTCAATACTACACACAAAAAATTGGGAGGAGTGATATTGTTTGGGGTCATCTTCCTTGTGCCTATTATAAGGCACATAACTTGATTTAGATGCACATCAGTATGGTGTGACCATTGCAAGTACTATTAAACCAAACAATATTCCACTACCAAATGGAATAGACCTAAACCAAAAGTCTGTAGCATAGTGCCTGAAGACCCTATGGATGCCAAGTTTCAGGGTGACACCTAGGCATTTTGAATGATGATAGTAGTTTGTTCTCAAAGTAAATATTAAGTTGTCTGCTGGCTAACTTCTTGTTGAGGTAGAAGTACTTAGTGCACCCTATACATATAAGCTATTGTGATTTCATGTCTGCAACTGCTCTAACCTCTGCACATGATGAACTATTTTGATGGGGTTTCCCCAGCATCTGTACTGATCTAACAGTTTTACTTGGCTCCTGTAGAAGGCATGCTGGGACTGGGAGCTTACAATTAGCTCATAGCACATTGGCTGCAAGTATAAGCGCCATCTACTTCTGCCAGGGCAGCCAGTTAACAGCCTATAAGCAAATGAGTAATAATACATTAATGGACACAGATGTGACACAAAAGTTGATGAGGAGTTGCTAGAAGGAGCAGGTATTGGTAAAAATTCATTACTTATTTTTATAAATGATGTAGACAATCATTAGTTACAATGCACATGACTGAACTTTAATCACACAGTGGCTATTTATTGCTGCTATGACACACAATACTGTTGTATAGCTAATGTATGTAGGTTCTTCAAATGGCCTACACATATAAATGAAAACTCGTGTCATCCCTGTGTGGCAAAGATATTGTAGGGAGATATGATTACCTGAGTAAGATAATTGAAGGGTAAACCATCAATTATTTTATGTATCTCATCTGTGTTTTACACCTATCATGGTGTCTGTTGGTTTTTGAGCTGGTGTGATACAGGTGTATATGATTACATTATATCAGTATTGTGTTAAGTAAAAGTTACAATATGGGGAAGTCGCAAGATTTCATTCTCACTAAAATGGACATGGCAAAATATGAAATTGAAACTGAAAATGTTGGTCACAGTGCCAACAACCAATTTTTTAATTAACATGGGCACAGATGATAGTAACATTATCATTCAAAATGATACAATGGGGACTCCAGGGAGTACTTTTTCCTATGGTCGAAATGTAACGCGTAACAGTGTGGACTTATTAAATCATTCTTTGCCTGCCACACTTATGCCTAAGCAAACATGATTGGACAGGGTGCACTGTGCACGCCGGCAACCCTGATCATGATGTAAATGTTACACCAGTTATTTAAATCAAGCTGCAACGATTTTAAGAATGAGATTGAGGAAGAGCAAAAACAAACACTCAAGAACTGATGAAAAATTTAATTATTTTTCGAAACAACAAAATGAAAAATTTAATGAGCCTTCAAACAATAGACAGATACACAAATGGAATTACTTGGACAGCAAAAACAAACTCTTCATGTTTTCAAATCTGACAACACAACAAATAATTCAATGAGTTGGCAAAACATTTGGATGCTGATCTTTCAAATTAATTTTCGCATAAACTTGTAAGTATTGGGAAGACCTAAAAACACAATTTCTCAATGGTTTCCTCACAAGATATAAATAATTTAAGCCAAAAAATGTCATCAGTATGCAAAACACGAAAACAGTTAATGGAAAAGGTGAAGGAGCTATCTGAGGCTCAGATAAAAATACAGCAGGAGCAGTCACAATTGTGGCAGAATATAAATACACTCCAAACAGCATACAAAGGTCTACCTGAACAGGTGCAAGACCTGTCATTGCAACTAAGTATCATAAGTTTAAATAATCAGTTCATGAGAAAGGAGTAAGAAAGGATAGATAAAGACATTAGGGAACTCCTGTCCTATCCTAGACTGAGGCAGTACCCTGACACAGAAGGTAGTCCACAAACACAAAAGTTATGTAGATGTGATTGAGGAAGCAATGGAGGTACATAAGGAAGAACTAAGAGCAGAAATATATCAGGGGTTGAGAGCAATGGAGGAAAAATTGCAGATCAACATCATTACCAGTTAACATATGTGAGAAATTAATCGCCACTGCTGAGCACTATATAGAAAATTTCCTCTCAGTTCTCAATCCCATTGATCTTATTTACAATGAGAGATCTTCACAACCACAAAGTGACAGCATGGAGGCACAACCCACAAGAAGTAACAAACAACATGG
This sequence comes from Schistocerca cancellata, assembly GCF_023864275.1. Lineage (NCBI taxonomy): Eukaryota > Metazoa > Arthropoda > Insecta > Orthoptera > Acrididae > Schistocerca > Schistocerca cancellata. The sequence goes on along the minus strand of NC_064632.1, from coordinate 604,493,081 downwards.
TGAGAATGGCAATTACAACCAACAGGGCTGTCAGAAATGTCAACAGGAACCAATTTGGTAATGGAAAGGGGCAAAGATTCAAGTGAGGATACAAAAATAACCAAGGGCAGAATTTCAATCTGTCAGGATTTAATGTCAGAGAGGTTGAGGTCAGCAAATGTACAATGTGCCACTGATGAGGACAATGACACGAATAGCCATTGGCAAGGGCAGAATGCAATTGGGTGACAGAATAATCTGCTGTTACCTGACTATAATCAGTACAATCAAAATTACATTTTGAACAGTAACCAGAGACAATGAAATTTCGAATTGAGAGCCACACAAGATACTAACTGGCAAAACCAGACACATAATATGCACACAGTTGATGTTACCCCTAACACAGAGGTCTGTATCAGTGTAATTCAGAAAACTTGAACCAGTCTTGATAGGCCCTCATTCAATGGCTGGTAAGAGGGTGGAGACATGGAAGTAGTTAAAACTTGTTTTCTTAGTTACAACTACTGTATGGATATTAAATATTCATATTCTTCAGGAGGAAAACCTTGTGTCACAAAGCGCCTAGCATCTAGTGCATCTTGGTCTATCGATTATTCAAATGATTTTGAAATTCATCCCTGTAGGTCTTGAAAAATTTTTGAACACATTGTAAGTGGATTTCTGAATGAATCATAAGTTGAGTTTTGAATGCATGCAGTGTATGTGATGTCTCTGCCAGGGGAATCCTCATCACATCTAGAAATAAACTTTCCTGGAGACAAAAGTGGACGGGGGTTTACTAGTTGAGCGGAATAAAGCAGAACAGGTGGATGCCAACTGCTGTTTGTTTATGTTATTGTTTGGATATGTGAATGATCAGCATTGTTTTAATTACCAGCAAAGTCCATAGATTCAGACTACCAGAGTGGAAATAAGCAACTAACAGGAATAACAGATAAGAAAGATTATGTATTATCTTCTCGGTGTATACAAGAAAATGAAATTTTGACAGAAAATTTTTGGTCAGATCACTAAACTAGAAAGGGTAAGTTGTACAGTCCCCAGCTATCAGCCACTTAAGTTATATTGTGGGAGTAGCAAGGAAAACGTGTTGTATGAACATGTAATAACATCTAACCGGGGAATAATCGCTGGATAATTAAATGGGTGATTCTGGCAGGGTTAGTAGAGTTAACCAGACAATGAGTTGACAATGGTAGGAATAGTTAAAGAATTAATGATGAAAAGATTGCTTGTTAGAACAAGGAAGTAGAAGAAACAAGGAACATCACACAAATTATGGAAGAGTATGACAATTCCAAATTTATCCAAAAATTTTGTACTACTGCTTTTCGATCTCGTGCTTGAGAAACTGGATCATATGAATGAAATGTGAAACTATTACCTAACATAAAGCTTGCTGCTTGCAGTAGGCCAGACAGGCAGGATATTGGTATTTCGTGAATTATATTCTGTTGTATTATAAAAATGAACATTATTACCAAAACAGTCTCACTTATTTGGTGTGTGTTACAATTCCTGCAATAATAGAGGGGCCTATTTTCTTTTATCTAGCAGATAGTGAGAAAATAGGTGTAATCAGATCGAGAAACCACACCAGTCTTGGGTACTATTTGTATTAACAGCTTTTTTCAGTTTTAGATGACATTTTGATTTTTCATGTAGCAAAACATTTGATGAATTTTGATGAAGTAACAGGTTCTTTTGCTAAAGGGAAAACATGCCGTGTAAAGCTGTAGCAAGATTAGAGAGAGAAAAATGCTAGGACCTAAGGATTGAAGAAATGTGAACTGTCTTGCTTGTCTCTTGTCTTTACTGGTTTTGCATATCCTATATTTAATGTCACACACTACAGCAAGTTATTAGCTAATAGGCAATAAAGAGTACATATTTTCTGAAGAGTTCTTGTTCTTCTGGTTACAAATAATCCCATCCAGTATTAATTGTGAGTTTTTTTTTTTAAAGAGGGGCAGAATGTCAAACCAGCAGACTTGGGAGCAGGAGAGACATTTTAATTTCCACTGTCCTGCTGGATCCATGGATGATGGCATCCATTACAAATTACACACATTTGAGTTCCACAATGTGAAATGCAGTGACATGCGGTAGAAGAATGCTGTGTGATAGGGCATGACACTGCATTTTTCACACTTAAGCCCAAATAACATGTCTTACATTTCCTCCTATCTTAAACACTCGATGGAGGGGGCGGGATGGCACCTCCATCTACCATTGCCTCGGCTCAAAATATCGTAGATCCGGGTCTGATGCACAGAGGAATCTGAGTTCAAGTGGGGAGGGGGGGGGGGTTGTTGTAGTCTCCACATGATCCGTGTTTACATTTAGTGATTTTGCTGTTTCCTCTTTGTTTACTGCTCTCACTACAAATGAAAACAAAGTGATTTCTGTGGCCGAAGTTATCAAGTGAATTAAAATACATTCACGTAATTACGGACAGCTAAAATATGTTATTAGTTTCAGATTTTATATTATTTTCACATTCCTGACAGTCAAGCATTAATTGCCTTGCAGAATAATGAAGTTACTTTTGTTGCTTTGCTAAAGAAATTTGGCTTTATCTACCTTTTCCACTGAGGCAGCCGATTCATTTGAAATGAAGTGCTTACCACGCTATTGGCTAGTTTAAACTGTTCGCTGCATTTCAAATGCATGTTTTTGTCTTCTAGCATCCATGGCATTATGCCATAATAAAGAACTCAACATGAGATAATACAGTACTGGTACTCCAAAAAAATTTACATCCTGAAAACCACACTGAAGAGCTTAATATCTGGTCGAGGCCTACTCTCTGACAATCTGGAGATATGAATGTGCACTTTAAGGTGAATTATTCATTGCAGTATGGTTCACGGAATTCTGATGCTCTTGGGGTATCCTCTGATGTCTTGTTTCTTTTATGACACAATGTAAGATCTTTTCACGTTTTACATGAAAGGGCTTCCTACGTCATTGTAGCTGCTCGAGCGCGGTGGTGCCTCTTATCTGCCACTCTCTTCCCACTGCTGGAACAAATCTGTTTCTTACAGACTGTGGGAAAATATTGTGCATTGTGGTTTGGAAAGTGTTATTTTCAAAGTAAATTTCCTTTTATACAAGATGAACTATGTGTGAGAATGTATGATGAATTTCTTAAATCACAGAGCGTTTGACTCTCATTTAAAAATCAACTCTTTGATGACAATCCATTTGGAAGTATTTTGACCCCAGAAGATCAGAGATTTATGGTGGTATAAAACCTTTTACTGGCACATTTGTGTGATGCATCTTGAAGTGTAAAATGTGCAAAAAAAGGATCAACATTATATGTGAAAGCTTAGCTTCTCCTGCAGCTTACTAATCTTAGACACCAATACTATGTCTGAAAGCTTTTCTTTCCTTGAAGCAGCACTATGTATATTAACTTTTCCTATTTGTGTGTTCATGCTACTTAACAGTGGTGTTGCTACTGTCTGACTACATCACGTGTTCTACGCTCCGAATATCCGCTGTCATCGGCTGGCGAGATCATGTGACACGAGCTATGACTGGCCAAAAGCACATTGCAATCTCGATTTCAGTGCTTCGGAGAGTACATGCAGTATTTGGTGGAATGCAAATTTATACTTTCATAATATGAAAATATGCAGTGTACATGTTGCTGTACATCAAAGAACTTTCCAAAACGTGTTTTTTCCCCCCGAGTTTCATTTTCTAAAGTGCCAGGAAATCCTAAGCCGCTGTATAAAATCATAACCATTCAAATGATTCATATGTTCTACAGTTCCAAGGGAAAGTACACTGTTACTTAACATGGAAAAAGTGTATTTTCACTTGGGAGAAAGTGCATTTTTAACTGAGAGATCCAGGAAAAATCTGGGATTTTTTTTCCTCGTCCACACGTACACCCCGAAGAAGCTCGATGCTGTCTAACACTGGTCTGAACCTCAGAGTAAGAAAGAGTTGAAGGGATATCTAGGATTAGCATCTTTCTTCAGAAAATTTATGCCACAGAAGCTTTTAAATAGTGATGCTCTATCGAATCTTCTACGGAAGAAGTGTGACAAGTTGAATCAAGAGTGACAATCGTTGTACACATGGTCATTTATTATATCAAAAATCCCTCAGCCAGTAGCCTATAAATTATTATACTTAATCAATGCTAAGGAAAAAAGGCTCTACCCACACAAAGATTTACATAAATCTGTGCACTAAACAAAATTTGACACAGATCGAGTACAGCTTGTAGCAGTGTATGTAAGAGATGACATATCGTCCACTCTTAATATATTTACTACGATTGATATTTAGTGTCAAAAAAATATTTAATTTTCGCCTATTCCATGTGTATTATGTTATTAGGATGTAAATTTTAGTTATGTAAGATTTTTAGTGAATGCTTATGGGCCAGAGAAGCTCAGAAAACATTACTCTTGCTGAGCACGAGAAATTATTTAATTTGACACTGTACCATTCAAACAGATAGTATGTGTGTGACTGAGACACAGCACATGTTGTGGTGGAGTAGAGTAAGACAGAACTGCACAAGCATTAAGGCTGCAGTCGCAGTGGCACCGATATTGGGGGATTCGGTGGACAACTGACATCGGCAGAAGATGGCTCATCATTTATAGTCAACATGCCAGTATGTGCATAGTCATGATGTAGCTGACATCATCATTCAAACATACATATTTCAGATGTCAACCTGTTAAAGTCAAATCAGTTTGTTTTTTTCTGTGATAATGGCCAACACAACATGAACTGTGAGGAACTGATTAGTTGAGTCAAAGGTGGAGTTTGCGGCATCCTGAGCATAAAAAATATAACAGAGCTACAGTTCAGAATCTAAGGACTGAAATCACAGGTTTATTGGGAACCACAAATGGGTAAAATCTTTATCAGAAATTTTAGGTGTGGATTATAACATGGAAAAATAATTTGTTCAAGTGACAAGGATGGTTTATCTTTTGCTTAAAGTTACTGGGTTTTTGGGTTGTGGTGGATGGATATCAGTTGTGTGTAAATTAATAGTACTGCTTACTGGCATTGTTTTTATAGCTGTTGCTTGGTGATTCTGTTATTTGAAGTGGTTTGTAAATGAGGTGTACGTATTTGTTTCGAGTTTTCAGTGCTTTGGATGTTCAGAGTATCTTACACTAAACTTTACGTTTGTCTTTCACACGTATACTGTGCTGTGACTGTGTCACAGTCAGGAAAACAGCACCACAAGCACAGAGATGCAAGCTGGTGCCAGTGTCACAGAGACTTGCCACTCGCGCAAGTTCCACTGTTGCCACGAGTGGCCTCGAGGATGAAAATATCGACTTTGCCTCGGCTAATTGCTGGCCGAGTATGATCCGCTGATGACCAGACAGTGGACAGGAGCCTACTTGGAAGAGAGAAGAGCAGCTCTTGCCCACTTGATTATAGGTCAATGTCCAGGTCTGATTTAGACAGGTAACATTGTTTAGTGAGCTCTTAGAAGTGAACAGACAGTTGTAAACTGCATTTGCTATTTACTGTGAAATTTACCTACGATTACTTGGACGTAGCCTTTGAAGGCCTTTTTTGTGTTTTTTACAATCAGTGTTGCAGAATTCATTGTTCAATAAGTCATAACAATAAATAAACCTTTTTTAAACCATTTGTGTGACTTTGTTACTAATTTGTCAGAGTGTTTTAGAAACTTTGTTCTCCCATCCTGTTACCTGACTGTGGCATAGCTGTGTAATAGTGGCAGGGAGAAACTGTCTTAGTGGTGTACTGCACCAGAAGCTGTTTCACAAACTCGGCCTCCACAGCAGTAGTGATGAGGCCTTTACAAAACTTGCAACGAGGGTTTAAAAATATTGAATAATAGTCACTGAAGCTATATAGCGTATGCCCGCACATCGTTAAAAAAATTCAACGAAACAGATTTCGAGTAGGCCCCTACTTGCACAGGCATGATTTGAGGTTTATTAAAAACTCCAATTCTCATACTAAAGATGCAGTTCTGGTTCAAGTAAAACCAGAATTAGGCCTACTCAAAATTTTGAAGCAGTGAAGTGTACTAGAATCTGATTATCTGAATATCTGCCAGTGCTCATTAATTTTAACCATTTTCAGAATAAAATGAGCTGCTGTAAGACCACCAATCTATGCTTCATTTTTAGATAATACTTGCTTCCTTAATACATATTTTATCCATGCATCATATAATAGAAACATGTATTTTCACCACAAAAATTAACTATTATGTGCTCATAACCTCAATCGCAAAACTTTACTGATCAAAGTCGCATATCCTGCCACTGTAGCATAATAAATGAACCAACCTCTTCTCCTGATGCCATTCTGTTCTTCAGTTACTTGATGAGGTGAGGGATTTCTTCTTGTGTTGGTGGTTCTGGAATCAGGCTTTTTGTTCTCTGGGAGTAGGAGTCGGAAACATGGTGGTTTGCAGCAGTAGAGGAGGTTTGGAAAAGTACTATGCCAGTACTTCACACTTTTCTTGGTTGGTGAGTGCAAGTTTTCCATCTCATTTCCTGAAAGTCAGATTTTGCAGTGAGTAACCTTTAATTTTGCTCGCAATAGTCTTGAAATTTCTGCTGTTGAAGTTCTCGAAGTTATCCTCTATTTACTTGTGTTGTTCAGTGATGTAGTCATGTTTTGTGTTCCTGGTGATTCTGTTTGTCTGCTTGCGGATGTTGAAGAAGTGCTGTTGGGTTTTTGGTGATTTCTGGCTGTTGTATTTTTGGAAGGCGAGTCAGCAGTTAATGATGGCTTGATCACAGTCAGAATTCCACCAGGGGTGTTTTACCTTCTTTGCAGTGGTATCAGTTCTTTCACTTTTCAGATTATTTTGCTGTGGAAGTCAGTCCAATTATTTGCCATTCTTTCTCCCATTCTTCTGGGATTTTTGTTTCTTTTGGATATGTGCTTTTTTGTGGTGAACTCTATTCAGGAAGAATTTTACTTAGATTCATGTAAGGTAGTGGTCTGAATCGATGTTCGCACTCCATTTGATGGTTCTGTAGTAGGCATGGGAGATGGCTACATTATCAACCTGGTATTCACTGAGTTGTTGGATTGGTGATCACCATGTTTTCTGATTGTGTGCAGGTTTTCTGAAGTGGTTAGACATAATCTTGAGGTCTGATTGCTGGCAGATATCAACCAGCCATGTGCCATTTGTGTTTATGTTTTGGTGTGCAGAATTCTAGCTAGTGATTTATCGATAGATATTTTCCTTGCCAAGTTGAACACTGAAGTCTCTGATCAAGATCTTCATGTCATCTTGAATTTTGCTCATGGTCTTTTTGAGTTGGTTCCAGAATGTTTCAACGGTTTCACGGTCCTTCTTATTGTTGATGTTGGTGGCAGAATGTGCATTGATGAGGGTATACTTTCTGTTGGTGCTCTGGATGTGCAGTGTGATAAGTTGATTGTTGTTGGGTGGGATTTCCTAGACTGAGTTAATGATAGGTCTATACACAAGAAAAGCCATGCTGAAGATTGGTGCAACTTTCACAACTTTCTGTTGTGTTTTGCTCTCAAAGATGCAGTAATTTCCATGGTCCATGGTTTCATCATCAGTCAGTAATGTTTCTTGAAGAACAAGAATCAGGATTCATTGTTGGTCAATTTTTTGAGTGAGGTTGTGTAGCTTTCCTGTTTGGATGAGTGTATTGACGTTCAGTTTTCCAATGAATGTTTTCTGTCCATAGGGAAGTTTACCAGATATCTATGGCATTCTCCACTGTGCCTGCCTACACTCCCCAGAATCCAAAGTCCAGTAGCTGTCTCTTGATGGGTGGATTGTGTACCACCTGGGGTAAAGTTGTGATTGTGCGCACAGTTCATGTTCACTTGTATTTCAGTGATATGGTCTGGTTTGTTCCAGGACTGGCTAGAACGAGAGGTTGTTGAGGCCTTTGGAATATAATGTTTTCAGCTGAGCTCATTGAGCTAGCGGACACTGACCAGAGTACAAGTGATTTTCACACAGATGTGTCTGGATTCCTTGGGTGCACGTTAGTATTTCGTCCACCCTGAGTATTTCATTTCCTCAGTACCACCCATATCTGGGTGGCTTTCCCCTTTCCACCGCCTGGGGAGGTGCCTGATGGAGGATCTAACAACCTATTATTATTATTGTTATTTCTGATCTCAGACGTTATGTCTGGTCAAAAATGGAAAGTGACGCAGACCTTGATCAAGTGTGACTTCCTTTTAACTGTACGGTATATGTTACATTGCATTTAGGAACTTTCAGGTAATTGAACATGTATCAATAATTACAGATTTCTGTAGTTGTATATATAAGTTTGGGTGCAGCTGTATTGTGTTGATGTACTGGTGGATATTGTGTGGTATGACTCCTGTAGTTGATAGTATAATTGGTATAATGTCAACTTTATCCTGATGCCACATGTCATTGACTTCCTCAGCCAGTTGGCTGTATTTTTCAATTTTTTCTCCCGTTTTTTTCTATATATTTGCCGCATTGGGTATGGATATTTTGATTAATTGTGTTAATTTCTTCTTTTTATTGGTGAGTATGATGTCAGGTTTGTTATGTGGTGGTGTTTTATCTGTTATAATGGTTCTGTTCCAGTATAATTTGCATTCATCATTCTCCAGTACATTTTGTGGTGCATACTTGTATGTGGGAACATGTTGTTTTATTAGTTTCTGTTGTATGGCAAGTTGTTGATGTATTATTTTTGCTACATTGTCATGTCTTCTGGGGTATTCTGTATTTGCTAGTATTGTACATCCACTTGTGATGTGATCTACTGTTTTTATTTGTTGTTTGCAAAGTCTGCATTTATCTGTAGTAGTATTGGGATCTTTAGTAATATGCTTGCTGTAATATCTGGTGTTTATTGTTTGATCCTGTATTGCAATCACGAATCCTTCCATCTCACTGTATATATTGCCTTTTCTTACCCATGTATTGGATGCGTCTTGATTGGTGTATGGCTGTGTTAGATGATACGGGTGCTTGCCATGTAGTGTTTTCTTTTTCCCATTTTCTTTCTTCATATCTGTTGATGTTATATGATCTAAAGGGTTGTAGAAGAGGTTATGAAATTGCAGTGGTGTAGCCGATGTATTTATATGAGTGATTGCTTTGTGTATTTTGCTAGTTTCTGCTCATTCTAGAAAGAATTTTCTTAAATTGTCTACCTGTCTATAACGCAGGTTTTTTATGTCGATAAATCCCCTTCCTCCTTCCTTCCTGCTTAAGGTGAATCTTTCTGTTGCTGAATGTATGTGATGTATTGTATATTTGTGGCATTGTAATCGTGTAAGTGTATTGAGTGCTTCTAGGTCTGTGTTACTCCATTTCACTACTCCAAATGAATAGGTCAATATTGGTATAGCATAGGTATTTATAGCTTTTGTCTTGTTTCTTGCTGTCAGTTCTGTTTTCAGTATTTTTGTTAGTCTTTGTCTATATTTTTCTTTTAGTTCTTCTCTAATATTTGTATTATCTATCCCTATTTTTTGTCTGTATCCTAGATATTTATAGGCATCTGTTTTCTTCCATCACTGCTATGCAGTCACTGTGGTTATCCAATATGTAATCATCTTGTTTAGTATGTTTTAACTTGTCTATGCTATTTTTCTTACATTTGTCTATTCCAAAAGCTATATTTATATCATTGCTGAATACTTCTGGTGTCTTTAGTAATTGTTTGAGTTGTTGATTTGTTGCTGCCAGTAGTTTTAGATCATCCATGTATAGCAAATGTGTGATTTTGTGTGGGTATGTTCCAGTAATATTGTATCCATAATTTGTATTATTTAGCATGTTGGATAGTGGGTTCAGAGCAAGACAGAACCAGAAAGGACTTAATGAGTCTCCTTGGTATATTCCATGCTTAATCTGTATTGGCTGTGATGTGATATTATTTGAATTAGTTTGGATATTAAGTGTGGTTTTCCAATTTTTGATTACTATTTTTAGAAACTGTATCAATTTAGGATCTACTTTGTATATTTCCAATATCTGTAGTAACCATGAGTGGGGTACACTATCAAAAGCTTTTTGGTAATCAATATATGCGTAGTGTAGTGACCTTTGTTTAGTTTTAGCTTGGTATGTCACCTCTGCAGCTATTATCAGTTGCTCTTTACATCCTCGTGCTCCTTTGCAACAGCCTTTTTGTTCTTCATTTATAATTTTGTTCTGTGTTGTATGTGTCATTAATTTCTGTGTGATGACTGAAGTTAATATTTTGTATATTGTTGGTAGGCATGTTATGGGGTGATATTTAGCTGGGTTTGCTGTGTCTGCTTGATCTTTAGGTTTCAGATAAGTTATTCCATGTTTAAGTGTATCAGGGAATGTGTATGGGTCTGCAATGTAACTGCTAAATAATTTAGTTAGATGTGAATGTGTTGAGGTGAACTTCTTCAGCCAGAAATTTGCTATTTTATCTTTTCCAGGGGCTTTCCAATTGTGCGTGGAATTAATTGCTCGAGTGACTTCATGTTGCAAAATTATCACTTCAGGCATTTGTGGTATCATCTTGTATGAGTCTGTTTCTGCTTGTATCCACCATGCGTATCTGTTATGTTGTACCGGGTTTGACCATATGTTGCTCCAGAAGTGTTCCATGTCTGTTATGTTTGGTGGATTGTCTATTTTAATGTGTGTGTTATCTATTGTCTGGTAAAATTTCTTTTGGTTTGTGTTGAATGTTTGGTTTTGTTTCCTTCCATTTTCACTTTTTTTGTATCTTCTAAGTCATTTGGCCAATGCTTGTAATTTCTGCTTCTTTTCATCTAATTGCTCTATCGCTTCTTGTTGTGAGATGTTACCTAACCTTTTTCGTTTTTTGTCTGATATTTCATTTCTTATATATTGTGTTAGCTGTCCGATGTCTTTTCTCAGTTTTTCTATTCTGATCCGTAGCCTGTGTTGCCATGCTGGTTTTGTGGGTTTCTTCTGTGCGTTGGTTTGTTCTGATCTCTGCCCAATGTGTATATTTAGTGTAGTAAGTGCTCCTGTATAAACCAGTAGTTGTAACTCTTCCATAGTTGTATTTTCATTTATTTTGTTGTGTATGATTGTGTTGATAGTTGTTATTGTTGTTTTGACTTGTGGGTTATTTGGTGGTTTATGCAAGAGTGGTCTAATGTCTATATTTGTGTCTTTGTATTCCATATATGTTAGTTGAAATTTTTCTTCTATATCTAACGTGTGTCACTTCATGTTCTATTTGTGCTTGTTCTGGTGGCTGTCTTAAGATTTAATTTCTCTCTGATTGTTTAACTGATGTGTGGTGTTCTTTGTTTGTTTGCTCTGGGATGTTTGAGTCCATTACTGTATTTTCTTCTTCTTCTGATTGCACATTATTTTGTTCCAGTATTTCTTGTACTTGTTGTTTGATGTTTTATGTTTTCTAATTCTGACTGGGGTATCCTGTTATTTCTGATTATTACACGGATCTGATCAGCTAGTCATTGTTCTGTTAAAAATTTTAATTCTGGGTATCTGGTAATAAATGTTGTGTATACTTGTGATCTGTATCCAGTTGTGTTGGTTCCTAAGTTTGTTGCTTGGTAATAACAGAACATGAGGTGTCGGTTAACTTCATCTGACCATCTAATCCTCTGTCTTTGTTTTCCTTCTAGTGTGGTTGCAGGAAGCATATCCTGCAAAACACCTCTATTTGGATTTAAATCATTTTCCGTGTGTCTAGCAGTGTTGTTACAATTGTGGATGGGCATAGGATTCAAGCGTCATCCCCGACCATGACAGCGCTTGTCCGACGCTTCATTAGTTCTGTCCTGAACCAACTACTCACACTAAAAGGGGTGTTAGCCCTATTAGTGGTTTGTTCTTTTCGTCGCCTTTTATGACTGGCAGAACATACCGGAGGCCTATCCTTTTGCCGGGCCTTATTACTATCATTATTATTATTATTATTATTTCTTTACTTTCTCAGACGTTAAGTCTGGTTAAAAATGGAAAGTGACACGGACCTTGATCAACTGTCACTTCCTTTTAACTGTACGGTATATGTTATATTGCATTTAGGAACTTTCGGGTAATTGAACATGTATCAATAATTACAGATTATTATTATTATTATTTCTTTCTATTCTCAGATGTTATGTCTGGTCAGAAATGGACAGTGACGTGGACCTTGATCAAGCGTGACTTCCTTTTAACTGTACGGTATATGTTACATTGCATTTAGGAACTTTCAGGTAATTGAACATGTATCAATAATTACAGATTTCTGTAGTTGTATATATAAGTTTGGGTGCAGCTGTATTGTGTTGATGTACTGGTGGATATTGTGTGGTATGACTCCTGTAGTTGATAGTATAATTGGTATAATGTCAACTTTATCCTGATGCCACATGTCATTGACTTCCTCAGCCAGTTGGCTGTATTTTTCAGTTTTTTCTCCCGTTTTTTTCTATATATTTGCCGCATTGGGTATGGATATTTTGATTAATTGTGTTAATTTCTTCTTTTTATTGGTGAGTATGATGTCAGGTTTGTTATGTGGTGTTGTTTTATCTGTTATAATCATTCTGTTCCAGTATAATTTGTATTCATCATTCTCCAGTACATTTTGTGGTGTGCACTTATATGTGGGAACGTGTTGTTTTATTAGTTTATGTTTTATGGCAAGTTGTTGATGTATTATTTTTGCTACATTGTCATGTCTTCTGGGGTATTCTGTATTTGCTAGTATTGTACATCCGCTTGTGATGTGATCTACTGTTTCTATTTGTTGTTTGCAAAGTCTGCATTTATATGTTGTGGTATTGGGATCTTTAATAATATGCTTGCTGTAATATCTGGTGTTTACTGTTTGATCCTGCATTGCAATCATGAATCCTTCCGTCTCACTGTATATATTGCCTTTTCTTAGCCATGTGTTGGATGCGTCTTGATCTATGTGTGGCTGTGTTAGATGATACGGGTGCTTGCCATGTAGTGTTTTCTTTTTCCAATTTACTTTCTTTGTATCTGTTGATGTTATGTGATCTAAAGGGTTGTAGAAGTGGTTATGAAATTGCAATGGTGTAGCTCATGAATTTATATGAGTGATTGCTTTGTGTATTTTGCTAGTTTCTGCTCGTTCTAGAAAGAATTTTCTTAAATTGTCTACCTGTCCATAATGTAGGTTTTTTATATCTATAAATCCCCTTCCACCTTCCTTTCTGCTTAATGTGAATCTTTCTGTTGCTGAATGTATGTGATGTATTCTATATTTGTGGCATTGTAATCGTGTAAGTGTATTGAGTGCTTCTAGGTCTGTGTCACTCTATTTCACTACTCCAAATGAGTAGGTCAATACTGGTATAGCATAAGTATTTATAGCTTTTGTCTTGTTTCTTGCTGTCAATTCTGTTTTCAGTATTTTTGTTAGTCTTTGTCTATATTTTTCTTTTAGTTCTTCTTTAATATTTGTATTATCTATTCCTATTTTTTGTCTGTATCCTAGATATTTATAGGCATCTGTATTTTCCATCGCTTCTATGCAGTCGCTGTGGTTATCCAATATGTAATCTTCTTGTTTAGAGTGTTTTCCCTTGACTATGCTATTTTTCTTACATTTGTCTGTTCCAAAAGTCATATTTATATCATTGCTGAATACTTCTGTTATCTTTAGTAATTGTTTGAGTTGTTGATTTGTTGCTGCCAGTAGTTTTAGATCATCCATGTATAGCAAATGTGTGATTTTTTGTGGGTATGTTCCAGTAATATTGTATCCATAATTTGTATTATTTAGCATGTTGGATAGTGGGTTCAGAGCAAGACAGAACCAGAAAGGACTTAATGAGTCTCCTTGGTATATTCCACGCTTAATCTGTATTGGCTGTGATGTGATGTTATCTGAATTTGTTTGGATATTAAGTGTGGTTTTCCAGTTTTTCATTACTATGTTTAGAAACTGTATCAATTTAGGATCTACTTTGTATATTTCCAATATCTGTAGTAACCATGAGTGGGGTACACTATCAAAGGCTTTTTGGTAATCAATATATGCGTAGTGTAGGGACCTTTGTTTAGTTTTAGCTTGATATGTCACCTCTGTACCTATTATCAGTTGCTCTTTACATCCTCATGCTCCTTTGCAGCAGCCTTTTTGTTCTTCATTTATAATTTTGTTCTGTGTTGTATGTGTCATTAATTTCTGTGTGATGACTGAAGTTAATATTTTGTATATTGTTGGTAGGCATGTTATGGGGCGATATTTAGCTGGGTTAGCTGTGTCTGCTTGATCTTTAGGTTTCAGATAAGTTATTCCATGTGCAAGTGTATCAGGGAATGTGTATGGGTCTGCAATGTAATTGTTAAATAATTTAGTTAGATGTGAATTATTATTATTATTATTATTATTATTAATATTATTATTGTCTGAAGTAATACAATCCAAATGACGTACTTGAGATGCGACATTTACATTAGTAAAAAAAAAATCTATTTTTCCCCCCTCAGACTACATGAAGTATGTGGGAAAATTTTCTGTTGGCTGTTGCCATATAGAAAATAACAATCAGAAAAAAAGTTTTGTGAAATCTGAAGCAGGGGTGTCAGGTAAAGATGATATTACTTAGAATTATCTTTTTTTTCTTTCATTGCAACACAATGTATTGTGATCGCAGATTTATTTGTGTGTCCATTTGTAGAAAACCTATTAATAATTTTATTTCATTATGATGTGTACTGTATTGAGAATTATTTAAGACCAATTATAAATTCCCACCAGGTTGGAGAAATGTGATATAAACATTTTAAATGTGCCTGTTCTTTTTCCAGAAATTGAAAAGTGACACATATTAAATTTTTTTGTCCTGTTCTTTGTAACTTTACTGGTTAAAGAAATACTTGTCTGTTAGTATGTGCTTCTGTTAACTTATAAAAAAATCCAAATCAAAAGCTTCATAAACACATGAGTTATGGGGATTTATGTAGATGAGTACCATTTTGCATTGACATTATTGCAGAGCCCAGTAATCAGAATATCACTACAATTCAAAATTTGATATAAAAAAGTTTTAGTCTGGGAGCAAAAAGATTTTGCACAAGTATTTTATTATAATTACAAGCAAATGTGCAAAGTTTCATGAAAATCTGAGATGATGGGTGATATGACCTGTGTGATTTGATGTGGGATGATCCACCAGCAGAATAAAGAGTTATTACCTGGTTGCATGACAAAGACAAACTGGTTACCAAGTGCTAAACAGAATAAAGTGAGAATTAATAGCAACCTCATGAACTGGTTGTATAAAAAGGATTCATAGGTTAATTAAACACTTAGGTCAGAATTACACACCGTAATTCAAAATACTAGTGCTGAAGTGTTATCTCAGCACAACAAGGAGGATATTGATGTAAAAACAGAATTAGAACAAATTAAAATGATGCTAAAATGTGATCTTCCTAAGTGGAAGCTTGACGTAGAAGACATATGCAAACTGCACCATGAGTTGTCAGCTGCATGCAGTAATGCAGGGAGAACCCAGCAGCAGTGGCAACAAACAATCTGCATATGTATACAGGGTGGTCCATTGACAGTGACAGGGCCAAATATCTCACAAAATAAGCATCAAACGAAAAAACTACAAAGAATGAAACTCGTCTAGATTGAAGGGGGAAACCAGATGGTGCTATGGTTGGCCCACTAGATGGCGCTGCCATAGGTCAATTTTTTTAAAATAGGAAACCCCATTTTTTATTACATATTCGTGTAGTACATAAAGAAATATGAATGTTTTAGTTGGATCACTTTTTTCGCTTTGTGATAGATGACGTTGTAATAGTCACAAACATATAAGTACGTGGTATCACGTAACATTCCACCAGTGTGGACGGTATTTGCTTTGTGATACATTACCTGTGTTAAAATAGACCATTTACCAATTGCAGATAAGGTCGATATTGTGTTGATGTATGGCTATTGTGATCAAAATGCCCAATGGGTGTGTGCTATGTATGCTGCTTGGTATACTGGATGACATCATCCAAGAGTCTGGACTGTTCACCAGATAGTTACATTATTTAAGGGAACAGGAAGTGTTCAGCCACATGTGAAACGTCAACAACGACCTTCAACAAATAATGATGCCCAAGTTTTAGCTGCTGTCATGGCTAATCCACACATCAGTAGCAGACAAATTGCTCGAGAATCAGGAATCTCAAAAACGTTGATGTTGAGAATGCTACATCAACATTGATTGCACCCATACCATATTTCGATGCATCAGGAATTGCATGGCGATGACTTTGAATGTCATGTACAGTTATGCCACTGGGCACAAGAGAAATTACGGGATGATGACAGCTTTTTGCACGCATTCTATTTAGCGACAAAGCAACATTCACCAACAGTGGTAATGTAAACCGGCATAATATGCACTATTGGGCAACAGAAAATCTGCAATGGCTGTGAAAAGTGGAACATCAGCAACCTTCGTGGGTTAATGCATGGTGTGGCATTATGGGAGGAAGGATAATTGGCCCCCATTTTATCGATGGCAATCTAAATGGTGCAATGTATGCTGATTTCCTACGTAATGTTCTACCGATGTTACTACAAGATGTTTCACTGCATGACAGAATGGCGATGTACTTCCAACATGATGGATGTCCAGCACATAGCTCACGTGTGGTTGAAGTGGTATTGTATAGCATATTTCATGATAGGTGGATTGGTCATCGAAGCATCATACCATGGCCCACACGTTCACCGGATATGATGGCCTCGGATTTCTTTCTGTGGGGAAAGTTGAAGGATATTTGCTACCGTGATCTACTGACAACGCCTGACAACATGTGTCAGTGCATTATCAACGCATGTGCAAACATTATGGAAGGCAAACTACTCGCTGTTGAGGGGAATGTCATTACACTTATTGCCAAACACATTGAGGTTGAGAGACATCATTTTGAGCACTTATTGCATTAATGTAGTATTTACAGGTAATCACTCTGTAACAGCATGCATTATTAGAAATGATAAGTTCACAAAGGTACATGTATCACATTGGAACAACCAAAATAAAATATTCAAATGTACCTATGTTCTGTATTTTAATTTAAAAAACCTACCTGTTACCAACTGTTCGTCTAAAATTGTGAGCCATATTTTTGTGACTATTACAGCGCCATCTATCACAAAGCGAAAAAAATGGTCCAACTAAAACATTCATATTTCTTTATGTACTACACGAATATGTAATAAAAAATGGGGTTTCCTATTTCTAAAAATCGCAGTTGATATCTGTTTGACCTATGGCAGCACTATCTAGTGGACCAACCATAGTGCCATCTGGTTTCCCCCTTCAAGTTAGACAAGTTTCGTTCTTTGTAGTTTATTCATTTGACTCTTATTTCGTGAGATATTTGGAGCGGTCATGATCAATGGAGCACCCTGTATACTGACTCCAC
Source organism: Schistocerca cancellata (assembly GCF_023864275.1). Lineage (NCBI taxonomy): Eukaryota > Metazoa > Arthropoda > Insecta > Orthoptera > Acrididae > Schistocerca > Schistocerca cancellata. The sequence continues at coordinate 604,475,662 of NC_064632.1, read as the reverse complement.
CAATGGAACACCGTACAACACTTACATGAATGAGGGAAGTTCATCATTGTTAGGGGGTGGCAAATGCTTTCACTAACATCTTGTTGCAAGAGCATTTCCTCAAGCATTGTCAATTTTAGATGTACGTCCCACACAAGAAAGGGGGTCATCATAAAGAGTTTCAGAGCCCAGATCCTGGACAGACACCCAAAGAATACAATTTGTTGCCTCATGAATACAAGGTGAAGGTGTGCTGTGGGCATCAGAAAGTATAGAGAGGTGCGAAAATATGAAGAATTCAACAGAGTATTCAAAGCTCTGGTCTCCAGGCCATCAAGAGAGATTAAGGAAAGGAGTGTACTCACCTGAGGTTTACAAAAGTAAACAAGGTACTCTAAGGAAGTAGTTTGAGAAATATATCAATAAGACAAGATACTGGAATGAACCCATATCAGTAAAAGGTGTTATATGAATTATGAAGGCACAGTTAACTTTAAATTTAAGGGAAAAGTTATTACATTGTAATGGATCTGGGAGTTATGTTATTTTTTTACTGTATTTGTCGATACCAAATTGTGAATGTTTTCTTATACTTTTTGTCAGAATTTATTGTAATTTGCCTTATTATATGTTAATTTACTTATGTTTTTGACAGTGAAAGCATATTGATTACTATTAGTAATGTATTGAAGAACAGCAAAGAGACTGATTACAAGTGGAAACTTGTGTGTTGTGTAAAATATCTTTGACACTGGAGTCGTCTTTGACTGTAGTCAGTCGGCAGTTAACTCTTGGTGTGTGTTGACGGTAGAACAATGTGAAGCTCGCCATCATAAATAATTTTGAATTATGTTACTGTTTTTTTTTGTATTAACTATAAGAAGAAACTACATTTGAAGAATTGGTATTTGAAACAACAAAATGAGGGAAACACATTGAACCACGTCAATTCTGCAGCCGACAAAGATGCATTGTGGAATCATACTTAGACAACTGAAGCCAAGACTAATATCGCTGTGTAAACATCAACGGAAAAGGTACTGTCACAAAATATGGCAAATTTAAGTAAATGAAAAATAGTGATCATATTTTCAACTTGTGTCGTAGCTGGGATACATATTTCAACTGGGGACTGTACCCGGGATGCCGTATTTCAACTGGGGACTGTAGCCGGGATATTGTGCTCACGAGATCTTCAACAGTGCTATGAGGAAGAAAATTTTTGTGTGTTAATACCAGTTTCTTCAGAATGTGTGTTACAGTATTTGTGTTCATCGGGAAGTAAAAGTTTTGGAGAAGAAATGTTTCGGCGAAAAATATAATTTTCGACAGAAGAAGTAATTTCAAGAGTTTTGGTCAACAATCACATGGATGGAAAACGTGGATTTCCACCAGTAGAAGAGTGTGCCAGATAAGTCACGAAACCCTCGTGTTTTGTTAAAACAATATTTTTATCTTGCTTTGTATTGTTGTGTATAAATTTTGTTCTTCATAATGACTTATGAGATTTTTGAGAGTATTGTGCCTAAAGTAGAAAGTAGTAATTTAATAGACTTCGAAATTCAGGACAGGTCAAATCAAACAGAAAGAACTGATCAATTTGATTTAAAAAGTTTTCTTGTAAATTTCACGAAAGAAATTAAACAAACAGTTGATTACAATAAGACTTACTGGGATGAAAAAATTGATAACATTTTGTTGCAAGTCCAAGCAGTCGGTACCCAAGTGGGTGATCTTTCGAACAGAGTTAGGAGTGTTGAGGAAAAAATTGAATCTGTGGAAGCAAAAGTAAATGAAATTGATGCTAAATTGAGCGGTGAAATTAATACTGTAAAAATGAGTTACTGGCAGATAGGGAAATAAATGTAATTGATTTTAATGAAATAAAAGGGGAAATTAAAAATTTGGATGAGAATACAAAAGTTTTAGTAAAAAATGTAGAACAAAAAACTGACAATCGATTGGTTACTTTAGAAAAAAAAGTTGAGTGCAATGATTTAGAAAACAAAAAATCTGTCAAAGAACTTAGTGAAAAAATTGAAAGTTTTGACATTGAATTTCAAAGCAAAAATTACAATGTCAACACATGCAATCTTGTATCTAATATTCCAGTGAAGCACTTTTCGGTAAATGGACCCTTACATCCCGTTGATTTTATACAGTATTGTAAGGATTGTTTTTTACCTCACTTACCAGATGATATGAAAATTAAATTTGTAAAAAAATTCTTGGAAGGGGAAGCTTTGACTTGGGCAAACCAGATTGTAACTGTGGGGATCACCTTTTCAGAATTTGAATCAAAATTTCTGGAAAAATTTTGGGATGATCTTAAACAAACTAGAATCAAAAGTGAATTTTTGAATGGGAGAAATTATAAAGAATCAGGTGGGAACATGAAACAATTTTGCAAAAGTGAACTTCAAAAACTTATTCATTTAACAAAACCTTTGGATGACTTGATCAAAATTGATACCTTAAAGAGAAGATTGCCATCAGCAATGCAGTTGAGTTTAGTTCATTGTCCTGATAGTAATGTAGAGCAGTTTCTCAATTATATTGAAAAGTTGGATAGGGTAACAACAAGAACACACAGTGGGTTTACTCAGAAAGGTAATGGTCAAAATTGGGAAAACAATAACTTTCAAAAAAGCAAATGGAACAATTATCATGGTGTCAGTCAAAATTCAGGGGGATATAACAATTTTCAAAAGAGGGACCATAATTTTTATCCAAAACAAGAACAACATTTTTGCAGAAATAATCAACAAAATAGAGAACACTTTAGGGATCAAAATCACAGAAATTTTGATAGAGATCAGTACAATAGAAACTACCAACAATCAGGTAATGTTTGGCATAGGAATGGGAACAAAAATGTTGATCAGAGACATTGGCAGAACCACAATCAGCCAAGCAGGAACAAGTTGTAATCCAGGAAACAAAAAACCAGTTGACGCCCCCTTGAAGGTCCGCAAGGTTGAGGCAGAAGGTGAGCATGATGAAAGGACCAATGGATGTGACTATCATAAACCCAAACATGACAGATCCAAACCTAAGCTATCACATGAGGTCATTAGTTGTTACCTATTGAAGAAATTTCAAGAGGAAAATAATGATATTGATAAAGATAAAATTTGCAGTACACAAGAACATACAATAGATAAAAGTAATTGTGATTCATTTAATTTAACAGAGTTTTACACTTGGGCAGAAAAGAACAACACTTTTGTCAGATGATGTAATTTGTAGTAGTTCAGAGACATGTGTGAATGAAAGAGAGAATGCATGCTGTGAGAATGAAAATATTGGTGAAAGGGATCTGGTAACTTTAGAAAGGGGAAATAATATTTTGGGGGATAATTTGAATGTGTATGACCTGAATATGTATAATGATAATAATGTTGATGATAAAGTTGATAATGATGGTAATGGTATTGATGATAATGTTGAGGAAAGGTATTTCATTAGTTTAATTAGGGAGTTGGGTATACACATGGTTGAAAATGGATTAAATAGTGAGAATATTATAGAAATTCCCAGGGATGTTACCAGGACGAATAAGGCTCACAAGCAGGGTGTATGTGAAAGTGTGAATTTTGATGTTGTTGGTAAAGAATCTGACTACACAAATAACGATGACACATGTATAACTTCTAGCCTAAGTGAAACTTTTACAGATACTAATAACACACACACATTTCTTATGAATATATGGCTGAACAGTGAAACTATTTCTTTTGATAAGAACTTTAGAAAGATGCTTATTAATTTATGTGAAACTGTATGTCCTGAGTGGTGGAAAAAGATGAGATATTTTATTTTTGAAAAGCTGAAGGATAAGTACTTCAATAGTATACAATGTGATTTGGATGAAAATTCTTGGCTATTTGAGATAATAGAGTGTACTAATGACAATTTTGTATCTTGTGCAAATTTTATAACTGTGACAAGTAATACATACTAACAAAGAGATAGAGGGGCTGGCCAGTACTTACCTCAGCTCAGTACAGCCGATAGATACACATAAAACAGAACCGAAAATTTACATTCCTAGCTTTCGGAACAAATGTTCCTTCATCAGGGAGGAGAGAGGGGAAAGAAAGGGAAGAAGGGAAAGGAGATTCAGTTACTCACAACCCAGTCTATGAAGCAACAGGGAAAGGAAAATAGGGAGGGTAGCAAGGATGGAGGCATGGTTGTCAGAGGAAAGCCAAAGATATTCTACTGTAAGTACTGTGCCAGCTTCAAACCAAAGAGGATGCATACAGAAGTAAAGAAGTATATAGTGTAAAGATAAACACAACTATGTAGGATGAAAAGATGCATGAATGGCTAAAGAGGAAAGGGAAAGAGGAGAAGACTGAAGAGTAAATGGGAGTGAGGTTGTTTAACGTAGGTTCAGTCCAGGGGGATGGCGGGATGAAAGGATGTGTTGGAGTGCAAGTTCCCATCTCCGCAGTTCAGAGGGACTGGTGTTGGGTGGGAGAAGCCAAATGGCACATACGGTGTAGCAGGTTCCTAGGTCCCTAGAATTATGCTGGAGGGCATGCTCCGCTACTGGGTATTGGGCATCTCCTAGGCGGACAGTTCGTCTGTGTCCGTTCATGCGCTCAGCCAGTTTAGTTGTTGTCATGCCGATGTAAAAGGCTGTGCAGTGCAGGCATGTCAGTTGATAAATGACATGTGTAGTTTCACACGTGGCCCTGCCTTGAATTGTGTATGTTTTACCAGTAGCGGGGCTGGAGTAGGTGGTTGTGGGGGGATGCAATCACTTTTGAAGGCCAGACCTACAAACAAATCAGGGGAACGGCCATGGGAACCAGGATGGCTCCGTCCTATGCCAACCTCTTCATGGGCCGCATGGAGGAGGCTTTCCTGAAGACCCAACAGCTGCTTCCCCTGGCCTGGTATAGGTTTATAGATGACATCTTTGTGGTCTGGACTCATGGTGAAGAAACACTCCTTAATTTCCTCCATAACCTCAACTCCTTTTCGAATCTGAATTTCACCTGGTCCTTCTCCAAAACCCAAGCCACCTTCCTGGATGTTGACCTTCATCTTGTTGAAGCTCACATCCACACCTCTGTCCATATCAAACCCACAAACAAACAACAGTACCTTCACTTTGATAGCTGCCATCCATTCCACATCAACGCTCCCTTCCCTACAGCCTAGGTATTCGTGGCAAACGCATCTGCTCCAGTGATGAATCCCTCAACAATTACACCAATAACCTGACCAGTGCTTTCCTCTCCCGCAACTATCCTGCAGACCTTGTCCACAAACAGATCTCCAGAGCAATACATTCCTCCCCGTCCAACAACAATGTTCCTACCCCCAGACCACACAGAAGCATCCCCCTTGTCACCCAATATTATCCTGGCCTCAAAAACATCAACAAATTACTCCGCCAGGGATATGACTTTCTCAAGTCAACCCCTGAAATGAGATCATCCCTTGACAAAATTCTCCCCACACCACCCAGAGTTGCCTTTCGTCGCCCCCCTAACCTCCGTAACATCCTTGTTAAACCCTACAATATTCCCAGACTACCTTCTCTACCCAGCGGTTCCTACCCCTGTAACCGACCCCGCTGCAAAACCTGCCCCATGCATCCCCCCACAACCACCTACTCCAGCCCCGCTACTGGTAAAACATACACAATTCAAGGCAGGGCCACGTGTGAAACTACACATGTCATTTATCAACTGACATGCCTGCACTGCACAGCCTTTTACATCGGCATGACAACAACTAAACTGGCTGAGCGCATGAACGGACACAGACGAACTGTCCGCCTAGGAGATGCCCAATACCCAGTAGCGGAGCATGCCCTCCAGCATAATTCTAGGGACCTAGGAACCTGCTACACCGTATGTGCCATTTGGCTTCTCCCACCCAACACCAGTCCCTCTGAACTGCGGAGATGGGAACTTGCACTCCAACACATCCTTTCATCCCGCCATCCCCCTGGACTGAACCTACGTTAAACAACCTCACTCCCATTTACTCTTCAGTCTTCTCCTCTTTCCCTTTCCTCTTTAGCCATTCATGCATCTTTTCATCCTACATAGTTGTGTTTATCTTTACACTATATACTTCTTTACTTCTGTATGCATCCTCTTTGGTTTGAAGCTGGCACAGTACTTACAGTAGAATATCTTTGGCTTTCCTCTGACAACCATGCCTCCATCCTTGCTACCCTCCCTATTTTCCTTTCCCTGTTGCTTCATAGACTGGGTTGTGAGTAACTGAATCTCCTTTCCCTTCTTCCCTTTCTTTCCCCTCTCTCCTCCCTGATGAAGGAACATTTGTTCCGAAAGCTAGGAATGTAAATTTTCGGTTCTGTTTTATGTGTATCTATCGGCTGTACTGAGCTGAGGTAAGTACTGGCCAGCCCCTCTATCTCTTTGTTAGTATTTGTTTCACATCTTTATATGAGATTTTCCATTAATCATTTACAAGTAATACATATAATGATATACCATATGATTCTGATAAGTATAGGTTTGGGGAAATTGAAACTGATATATTACATGAGGATACAGGTTCTGAGAAAAGTGATCAATTTTGCAGTCCTTATATAAGAGTTCAAATTGGGTCATGGATTGGTAAATGTTTAATTGATACAGGAAGTGAGATCTCGGGAATATCTGAAAGGTTAAGCAAGAAATTGAAAGCGGGGAAAGATTTTGTTGAAATGCCAGTTGTTGGGGTAAAGATAAAAGGTGCTACTGGGAAGAGCAGTAAATTGGTTAAAAGCCAGGCTTTAGTGACATTTTTAATTGAAGCCAAGTTGTTCAAGTTGTTCACACATGGATGTTTTGTAATTCAGGAATTTAATGAGGATTTTCTTTTGGGTATGAATTGGATAGTAAAAGTAAATACAGCATTTGATTGGGTTGGAAGAAAACTTTTGATAGAAACTAGTGAAAGGGAATACATTCACACAAATTTTGTGAACACACTTGGTGATCAGAGTAATGGAAATTTTGACAGTATCAATTTACTAAAAGAAAATAGATTGGAGAATATTGATACTCATAGATTTGATACTGATGAAGTTGAATTTGGGAATTTAGTAAATTTGAAAATTTCAGAAACACAAAATTTATCTGGGGAGCAAAAACAACAGTTAGAAAATCTGCTATGGGAATACAGTGATGTTTTCAGTGACATACCTGGTAGGGTAAAGGGTTATCAGTGTGAGCTTCAGGTAAAACCTCATAAACCATTTTTCATGAAACCATACAGTATTGCAATATCAAAAAGACCTGCTGTTGAGAAAGAGTTGAAAAAGATGGAAGGATGTAATATAATAGAAAGGAGTATCAGTGCATATAATAATCCTCTAGTAGTGGTTTCGAAAAAAGATGGTGGAGTAAAACTGTGTAAACAGAAATCATAATTTCAAAATTTAAATAACCTATTATCATCTAAAACAAAAGTACTCCACTGGAATATGCTTGTTAGAACAATTCTACCTGTACAACCAAGTATGTATATTTGCATGTATAAATTAATAATTTGGAGTCACATGTTAATTGAAACTGATGAAAAAACACTGTTGTAACAAAAAATGAGAGAAAGATTTATTTTTACTTTTTTACAAAAAAAAGTCTCCCTGGTGAGCATTTCTGAATTTTTCTAATTTTTGGAAGCTAAGTCTTCCCTGTGGGTGAAGGCATGCATGTGAGGACATGCATGCAAAGGTATAATTGTACAATATGTAAGCATTATGAAATTAACATTAATATGAAAAAAAATTAAATCTTATTCTAGGAAATGAGTTTTGCCTTTCTATTTTTTTCAATCTGTATGCTGTATGTTAGAATATTTCTCATGTATGTTTTATACCATGTATATTTGTCATGTCAAATAATTTCTTTACTTGAATTTTTTTGTGTATGAGATTGATGGGGAAGTATCATTGCAACAACAGCCAGTAACAAGTCCACAGATTCAAAGAGTCCAAATTTGGAAGAGGTTATCAGACTGCATCATTAATGTACTAATTGTGTAATACAGATCCATTACTGAGAGTGGTCGGGATTTTGTTGTATATGTCCATAACAACAAAAGCCCTGGGGAGCAGTTGTAATGGATCTGGGAGTTATGTTATTTTTTTTACTGTATTTGTCGATACCAAATTGTGAATGTTTTCTTATACTTTTTGTCAGAATTTATTGTAATTTGCCTTATTATATGTTAATTTACTTATGTTTTTGAGAGTGGAAGCATGTTGATTACTATTAGTAAATGTATTGAAGAATAGCAGAGACTGATTACAAGTGGAAACTTGTGTGTTGTGTAAAATATCTTTGACACTGGAGTCGTCTTTGACTGTAGTCAGTCGGCAGTTAACTCTTGGTGTGTGTTGACGGTAGAACAATGTGAAGCTCACCGTCATAAATAATTTTGAATTATGTTACTTTTTTTTTGTATTAACTATAAGAAGAAACTACATTTGAAGAATTGGTATTTGAAACAACAAAATGAGGGAAACACATTGAACCACGTCAATTCTGCAGCCGACAAAGATGCATTGTGGAATCATACTTAGACAACTGAAGCCAAGACTAATATCGCCGTGTAAACATCAACGGAAAAGGTACTGTCACGAAATATGGCAAATTTAAGTAAATAAAAAATAGTGAGCATTTTTTCAACTTGTGTCGTAGCCGGGATACATATTTCAACTAGGGACTGTACCCAGGATGCTGTATTTCAACATCCTCCTGAAAATGATATTGAGCAGCTCATGTCTCATGTTGATTTGATAGACATGAAGAAACAAAGCAGTGGACTTGAAGCAACAGGCAGTCTAATAGAAAGGACAATGCGTACCTCAATAACAGTGGTAACGGGAACCAGAACTCAAACCAAAAGTGTATTTGTAAAGGTAATGGGAATGGAAATAACCAAAATGCATCCCAGTAAGGTTATAGAAATAATCATGCACAGGAATGTAACAACCGATAGCATTTCACAAAGAAAAAAAAGTATGATAATAAATTTAATCATGGTTATCAGGATGACAGTCACAATAATAATCAAGGTAACAACATAATGCCACAAAAATGGCCAAACAATGAACAAGTGAACTGCCAATCTAATAATGCACCACAACTATTTCCAAGTGAGTCTGCCAACTAATATTCATCAACCTGGTACCTATTACACTAATCATTCTATTCTGGATTGGTAATTTGGGGGTGTGTGTATACACTTCTCATATCTGCTTAAACAAATTAAAAGAGATAGTACTCCCCAATGCACTGGTGTCAATTATCACTACTCTATGTACTGTAACTACTTCAGCTTCAAATGCTGCCTGCATCACCGTCTTGTTCCCTCTCTGCAGGAATTTTCCTCGGAGACCAATTCATCGCGTATATCAACACCATTCTTATATTCAAATAACTTACGGGTTTGCTGCCGGGTGACATCGTCGGACACCGCCGATATTTCGACTTTGTTGCTATCGTCACACACCCGTTGCACAGAAGGCTGATGGTGCAACGCATGTTTGATCTGCCTCCTACTATAACCATTCTGACAAAAGGTGACTTCAAGATATGCTAGCTCAGCCGCCAAACTTTCATGGTCTGAGATAACGTGGGCCCTGTGAACCAAGGTGCGAAGTACTCCTTCATGCTGAGCTGGATGGTAACAACTATCAGCTCGCAGATACAAGTCAGTGTGGGTGGGCTTCCTATAAACAGAATGTCCCAACGTACCATCAGTCTTCCTTTTGACCAACACATCAAGGAAGGGAAGACATCCATTCTTTTCCACCTCCCTAGTGAACTGAATATTCAGGTGGATTGAATTCAGATGTTCCAAAAACCGGTTTAAATTCTCACTACCATGAGGCCTCACAACAAAAGTATCATCTACATATCTGAAAAAACATGCAGGTTTCAAGGTCGCTGACTCCAATGCACATTCCTCAAAATCCTCCATAAACAAATTGGCCACAATAGGTGACAACGGGCTTCCCATTGCAACTCCATCAGTCTGTTTGTAGTACTGACCATTGAATAAAAAGTAAGTGGAAGTCGGCACATGTCGAAACAAATTTGTTAATTCAACACCAAACTTAACCTTAATTAGCTGCAACGAATCAGAGAGAGGAACGTGAGTGAAAAGAGAAACCACATCAAAACTGACTAAAATATCAGAGTCATTCAAACGCAATCCCTGCAATCGATGTAAGAAATCTGCAGAGTTCTTTATGTGGTGTTCACACCTACCTACTAGTGGGCTCAACAAACTAGCAAGGTGTTTAGCTACACGATATGTCGGAGCACCAATATTAGAAACAATAGGCCTCAACGGGACAGCCTCTTTATGGACCTTAGCGAGGCCATATAATCTAGGTGGTACAGCACAGTAAGAATTAAGACTCTTGATAGTCTCCTGTGACAAAGTACTTTCCTTCAGGAGGCTATTTGTCTTTCTCTCAACACTCTTAGTAGGGTCAACACCGATTAAGGCCCTGTTGGCGTCCGTAAAAGATGATCTTAGTTTGCGTAAGGCTGGGGTCTATCGTATTCCTTGCAGTTGTGGCATGTCATATATTGGTCAGACAATCAGGACGTGGAAGACCTGTGTATTGAACATAAGTGTCACACACGCTTACAACAGCCGAGCAAATCCACTATTGCAGAACATTGTCTTTACACCGGTCATCCTACGGAATACAACAACACGGAGATTCTGGCTTGCACGTCAAACTATTGGTATAGTGTTATTAAGGAAGCTGTTGAAATCAGACTATCAAGTAACCTTATTAACAGAGATGGTGGATTTTGTTTAAATGCTGCTTGGAATCTGGCTCTGCCTCTCCTCAAAAAACAGAGGGACAAAATTAGTGCTACCTCACCTGTTGATTAATAGTAACCATCGATATTTCTGATGTTGGTTATCTTTGGTTGTGTTAACACTTGTTCTGTGTGTGGTATCTTCCTTGTTTCTCCTCTATGAACTGAGGTATTAAATTTGCTTGTACATTTTTTCTTCCTTGCATTTGTGCCTTGAGAATGGCAGGGTGTGCTCCTGTCGAAATATCGGCGGTGTCCTACGACATCACCCGGCAGCAAACCCGTAAGTTATTTGAACATTTGATTCGCCGGTAAAAGTTAAGGTCTCACACTATTCTTATAATTGACCAAATGGATCTGTTTTTACATATTTCCCCTAAACTTTTCCCAACAAGTATCCGAGGGCTTGATGTGATTAAAATTAGTTTGTTGGCAGGCTATATGGAAGCTGATTACTTTCAGTCACTTCAATGAAACTCACGAGTTGGTTTTCTACATGGTAGTTCAGAGTATTATTACTGTTATTTTGATTACTTTTGTTTGGGTTGTTATTCTGTAGCAAACCAACTTATTTTATTGCATGTTCCTGATGGTTGAGAAATTGTCAGCCAACTGTATTATTGACGTAGGATTTCTGCAAGAGAAGGATGCGAAAATCAACTTCTCAGGAGACAAATGCTGTAACACAGTTGATGAAAAAAGTGTGATTCTGGATTTACTCAAAAAGCTTGCCATGGTGAATTAGCTAGTGAGTGAAAATCAAGTTTGTAGGTACCGAACGTCCACTGACAGTGGCAGTTGCTCTGCCTGATGTAACCAAGTGTGCTAATGTTGACAACAACAAGCAAGATCTCAAGATGATATTACCAGGCAACATTTTAGTCAGATTACTTAAGTGAACAGCAGAGAAATGTGCTGTGCAATCTCTTTTATAGATATCTAAAAGGCTTTGCAGGAAAACCATATATAATAAAAGGATATCATATGCAAGTTAAGCCTCATAAAACATATTGTCACATAACCTGCTCCATTCCCTAGGCCAAGAGAGAAGCCATAAACAAAGAACTCAAGAAAATGCTAGAATTTTTCTTATCTCCATTTAGCAGGTCTCTATTACCTGTAGCCATCTCAGGAGGTAATTTACACTTGGTGCTGGATGCACAAGCACTCAATGAGATTTTAATACCCGACAGAACAAGGCCAGAAATGCCAGATCACAAATACAGAAATTTTATGGCATGCAGTATCTATCTTCAATAGATTTATTATTTTCCTACTGGCAGATCTTGCTACCCGAGGATTCAAGAAAATATACCACATTCATTTTCCACAGTAGAAGTTATCAGTTTACAGAAACCCTAGTTTGGAGTGGACAAAATAAAATTCTCAGGTCATATCATAATACCTGAAGGTAGTAAACCAGTCCCGAATAAGATTGAGCCACTAAAGGACATGCCACCTCCTTGTACTAAAAACAGTTAAAGACATACTTAGTATCAGCCTCTTTCTTTTGTCACTTTGTGCTAAATCAGTTCCTTAAGGGAAGCATTAGTGCCAGATTGTGTTTGATAAAATCAGACAAATGCACAAATTCTGCATCACCCAGATATGAGTAAAGACTTCTGTTGGACGACAGGTGTGAGAGTCTCCAGACTAGGCGCTTGCCTATTCCAGATGGATACTAATGTCAACAATGTTGACATTAGAGTCACAGGGTTTGCAAGTATGACCCTATCCGAATGTGAGAGACATTACTGTGCCACAGAAATTGAGACACTGGCCATAATATGGTCACTATAGAAGTTTAATTACTATGAGTGTGATAATGACATCAAGGTGTTTTCTGATTACCAAGTCTTGAGTTTTCTCATGAGCTGCAAGTTGTTGCATTAGCATCTGGCGTGCTGGTCATTGGCACTTCAAGAATATGACTTAAGATTATTTACATTAGTGGAAAAAAAATTGGTAGCAGATGCACTATCTTGCCAGCACAAGGATTGCATGAGTATTCAGAACGTGTTGAAGAGACTACTAAATTTAAAGTACTGCTAATCAAAGAACCTATGTGATAAAGCAAACTGGGATATTTTTACTTCATCTCTTGTTTTGACGTCTGACTCCTTAAATTAGCTACTTCACTTTTAACTAGTTAACAGTAACATACACGAGTATAATCTACATTTTCATAAAAGAGAAAGGTTGGTCCCCAGTTTTAAAGAATATAACACCAGATCTATTTTTGTGCTTAGTTTTATGTTTTTAATTGATTTTCTAATTTATTTTGACTATTCCTAGCTAGTATCTTTCATTATAGAGTGAAATCAGTGATTATTTCGTAACTTAAATTCTACTGTTTATGCATAAACAAATATAAATTCTGTAATAATTGTAAATATTTGGAAGATGAAATGCTAGTATTATTAAAGTATCTATTTTGCTCTAGTCAGAAGCATGTTACCAAAACCACCCTCTAATTAATTCCAAAGTAATTAACAGTTTTATCAAAAGTATTGTTTGCATAACTATGTATGTTAATTTCATGATTTAAACAAATAATTCAGCTTAACTCTTGCAGCAGAAGAAACTATTAAAATGAACCAATTTTTCAATGTATTCAGTTAATTTAATGAGTTAAGTTTTAATTGTGATTTCTGTAAATTTAACTTTGAACAATGTGTAGTTTCAGTACCTATTATTGTGATGATATATATGCACCCAATTTTTGGTCATGAGGCAGTCAGTCCACAGCCAAGTTTCAGACGAGAAGCCTGTATTGGATAGAACAACAACAATGCTTCAAAATAACTGTGAAATAAGTGTCCTACAATTAGGCCATGTGGAAAACAATGAGAGTGTCTGCTTCATATGTACCTCATTATTCCAAAAGAACTGTAATTATGTGGTTATGTTTTTACTGCTTATATAATCCATTCATCATAAGAATAAACCTGATGTCGTCTGGTAATCTCTTAGGTCCTCCCTTACCCAAATCCAAGAAATACGTTTCAGTTCTGGAAGTTCACCAGCTACATTGACAATGAGCCTATCAACAACAGAATCCACAAAGCCAACCATATGCAGCATTTTCTATTCTTCCTTTATGACGAGCTGTTTTACATCCCACCAGCGTTTGGCAGTGATGTGTGAAAAAGCTGCATGCATTAGTTCCAGTATGTCTGGCAATGTAACAGTGTTATTACTTCTTGGGCAAAATCCCGCAGCTTGGTACCAGATCTTTTCTATTCGGTTCATATTGTAATGGTACAGTAGCAAATGTAAAAATGCATCATTTGTATGATGTGCTCGATGCTGTGAAAATGATTGTTTTTCATGTTTCTACAGTATGTATCTACCTCTGTGGTATAAAACAATGGACATAGTCCACATAAAGAGGATTTTGTTTTTTGTTTTGCCTTACAAAATTAAACTGTTATGTTTTCTTAATTTAAACAACTTTTATGAGCAGTCTTTCATAAAACATTGATAATTAAGAATTAGTATTTGAAATGGAAACAGGAATTTCATGTCCAATATGTAATTAGAAACAAGATGTGCATTATTTATAAAAATGATATGAGTTTTATAATTACAAGAAGTAGGTATTTCAAATTGACCAAGAAAAAACAGATACTGATGAGATTTGATCCAACGCACATATAATCACATTTGGTTCAAATTCCTTTACTCTACTGACTGTGCTACACCGTCAATGAGGAACAATTTATATACAAAGCATGGACTTCACTTGCAAATGGAATTCAAATAGAAATTATGTAGACATTTATAGCTAGCAGTAGGTGCCAACCTGCGAATACCAACTCTAACATACATACAATGTGAAGGCCTTTCAGCAAATATGACAGTGAAGACACAAGAAAAATCAACAGCAAAAACAGACTTATCCAACTCGATAATGATGAAAGATAAACAATGAGCCACAAGAAAGAACTACTACACCTTCATCACTCAAAGAAGACACAGCAAAACAAAACTACCATAGACTAAACCAGGCTGTGACACCAGCAAAATCATCTAACCCATAAAAAGCAAATGAAGCAAGCTCCACACCTGAAGATATTCAAGAGACAACAAGAAGAACTGAGCACTGGAAACCAGAAGCAGTACCCACAGGAGACCCACTAAGGACAACAGCAGATCCAGTCTCAAAAGTATCACCAAGGACATTTAATTTTACAGGTATCAATGAACACCAACAATCAACTACTACAACCCCAGCAACAGGAGGAAGTTCAGCAATTCCAGTGAGAAGAAATGTAAGGCAACCATGTCATCTACAAGATTTTTTATTCCCAAAAGGCCTCAAGACCAAATTAGGATAACCAGTGGACCTATCAACACCACCTCCAGTAGCAGTCCCTGCAGCAAAAACAGAAACCTCCTCAACATCGACCACATAAGAAAAATGACCAAAGAGATGGAGAACTGCCCCTTTTCACGATCAGGACATTTTCTAATGACCAATGGAAAAAACCAACTCACACTTCAAGATGAGAAGGAATATTTCCCACATAATTTAAATTCAGGAATAAAGGTAAGTGGTCAACCAAGTACAATCAGAACAAACCTAAAATCTCACCAGGTCACTCTTGTTCATCAGAATATACAGTCACTTAGTATTAAAGTAAGAGAGCTGGAAATCTTGTTATCAGGTGAACTCAGATACGTTAATATACTTTGCTTAACTCAACACGGGCTGAAAGAAAATGAGTTAAAGACAGTGAAAATAATGGATTATGTGTTAGCAGCACAAACTTGTAGGAATCAGTTTACACATGGAGGGAACTGCATATTCATAAAGAAAGATATCAAATTCAATAACTTAGACAATACCGAACACTGAGAAAGGTTTTACTACTTTACTTTATTATTACTTTATTACTATATCTTCGTCATTTACCAGCCATGGCTGGACAGACTGCATCACAAATACAATGTTTATCAACTAACATTTATACAACACCATATACAAAATTTAAATTACAAATAAAGAAAATATTTATGCAGTTTACAAAAACACATAGAATATAGAGAAAATGAAATATAACTAAACAGGAAAGTAAAACTTCATAGCAGCAAATGAAAATACCATAAAGCAAAATGTTTACAAAACCATGTAGATCACACAAACATAAAGTTTCGTTTTGGCAAAATATGTACTTTAAGTAAAACACAAAATTGAATATGCAGTTAACTGAGAACATAAAAAAAGATTAAATTTAGGCAAAATTATATATAAAACATAACAATATTTATTATTTTGTCAATTCACTAGAACCACTGTTGAAAAACTCTTCCAAGGAATATAGTGGATGTTGTTTCAAGTCCTGAGCAGTTTTCTCCGAAATAATTCAGGTGGCAGAGATTTCACTTCTGGATGCAGTTGAGGGTACATTTTTAGGGCCACTGTTGGAAAGCTGTCTTGTGTACTTGATAGGCGATACCTTGGCACTTCAATGTTCCTCTTACAGCGAGTGTCACGATTATGTATTTCTTGTCTTATGCTAAAATTCCTTTGATTTTCTTTTATATAAATGAAGCAGAAAATCACATATGTGCTAAAAACAGTCATTATGCGTAGCCAGGTGAAAACAAGCTTACAGTGGTCCAGTCTTTTGCTAGATGATATGATCCTGATGGCTTTTTTTTGTAATAGCAACATATCTTTGCAGCCTGAGGAGTGTCCCCACAGCAACAGTCCATAGCTAATGTGGCTGTGGAAGAGTTCATGGTAGGCTATTGTGAGAAACTGGTCAGTTATTACCCTCTTCAGATTCCTCAGGAGGTATATCACACAAGAAAGTTTGGTGTATACATATGCAGTGTGATCATTCATGGAGAGTTTTCAGTCAATCTTGAAGCCCAGTAGTCTGACAGTCTCCATGTTTTCTTGCTCTTCAATGTTGCTTCGACTGCATATCAAATGTTGGGTTTTTTCTTCATTGATCTACATTTTATTTATGATGAACCATTCTTTTATTTCTTCAAACATCCAATTTGATGCACCAAGAGCTTCTACGGCTGTATGTCCTTAGGCAATAAGGGTAGTGTCATCTGCAAACTGCAAAATTTGACTATTACAGCTCATATCGTTGACATATATGAGGAATAGGAGAGGTCCTAAGACTGATACTTGGGGTGCTCCATGTTCCAGTTTTTGTTCAAGAGAAGTTGCTCTGTGCACTGATACTACCGGCTTTCAGTTTTCCAAATAAGATTGGAGTGTTGACAGAACAACACCTCCAACACCATAGCATCTTAACTTGACTGTTAGTGTTGTGTGTGAGATGCAGTCAAAGGCTTTGCTGAGGTCACAGAGTGTCAGTGCCACACTCTCTCTCTCTCTCTTCAAAACTCTGTCAAATCGTTTTTAATAAGACCAGTGTGGCTGTTGCTGTTGATCTCCCTTTGCGGTATCCGTGCTGTGTGTTTTGGAATAAGTTGTCTTCCTCAAAGTAATTCAGTACCTGACAGTGCATCACAGACTCAGTAACTTTGGCTAGTACTGGTACCACTAAGATTGGTCTGGAGCTGGACACCTCGCATGGATCCCCCTTCTTATATATTGGTACTGTGCATGCCAGTTTAAGGAAGTATGGGAAGACACCAGAAGATAGACATTTGTTTATTGCTATGGCTAGTGGCTGAGCTAATTCTGCAAATAATTTTCTTTAGCAGTGTGCAGGGCACGCCATAGATGTCTACACTTTATGAGTGTTTGTAGGAGTTCACAATTTTTATCATGTCTTCAGGGTGTACTTCCTTCCAGTTTTGAATACTGCAACTCTCTGCATTTCTTATGTTTGCAGTCATTTATAGGTCAGAGTGTGGAATTTCACTCACTGTCTTTTCCACTGTTCTGACAAAATATTCATTGAGGTCATCAGGTCTACATGAATTTAAGCAGCAGGTAGTCTTCTCTCTGTTCTCATTTACAAGATTCCAGGCAGCTTTACAAGGATTTTGGGCCTCTCTAATGTATGTATCATTATATTTCTTTTTTGCTTCCTCTACTGCCTTCCTATAAGTTTTTTGGCTTTTAGGTAGTTGTGGTGATGTAATTCTTTAGCTGGAATGTCTAAAGCTGATTTCATTCAGTCCTTGCACATTGTTACAATCCACTTCAATTTATTGAGCTCGGATGTGTAGCATTGTTTCACATTGATAACTTTCTGCCTGCCTTCTGATTTGTCCATGGGATTCTTCACTGGTCTTACCGGAAACGTGTCACAAAATATTGCTTTTATGGTTTGGAACAGACATAAGAAAGAATCACTGCCTACTAACTCTGCAATTTTCTGCTGCCAGTTACACAAGACAGAGCTGCTTTGAGATCATTTAGTCTCTCTTCTTTAACAAATCTTTTTTTGAATGTGTAGTTTCAATGCCATGTGCTTATCTGCAGTTTGCTCCTCTTACTGGTTTCCATCACTAGCGCACAGTGATCTGTTATCATAGGTTCAACTACACTGAGTTTATAATCCCAGATGTTGAGGTTTGTGATTATGGCATGCACCACCCCTTGTTGGGAGCTTATTTGCAATAAACAACACATAACTGGTAATTAATCTCATAAAGACACTGTCTCTGGCATCTCCATCACCTATGGGTTTGTTAAAATCTCCACACAGTGCGATTTTTGACTTTAGGCATGTTAGGTAAGACAAACAGTTCTCCATATGTCCAATAAAGTTCTCAAAGTTACAATCTGGTGAATGGTACACAGCAACAACAATTAAATCAATATTTGTTAATAACAGAGCAGCTAATTCAAGATCAAAATCCACACAAAAACTGCTTAAATCAATTTCCTTGATGCTATGATCTCTGTTGGCATACACAGAGACTCCACCGTGAGTTGCAGTTCTTCAAAAGCAAGCACTGGCCGCGTCTAAGTATTCAACAAATTTATAGAAATCACCTTCTGTTTCAACTAGCCAGTGTTCACAAATACATAAAACATCTGCTTTAATTTCTTCTATAAAAAAATGATAGGAGATCCATTTTGGTTCTTATGCACTGCACATTTACACTTGCAATGATTATAGGCGTATTGTTTTCAGTACTAGTAACATACAGTGATCCGTGATCCTTGTTTTTAACTTCATAATCTATTTTATTGGCATAATAGTTGGTCTCCGCAACAAAGAACGTTTAATTACAACATTTTTGGGCCATACAGCAGTGTCCATTAGCTTGTCTTTTAGATCAAAGTCTACACCAATCTTAAAACTACTATTTACACCCTTAGATTCCAATTTTTCTACGTGAAAGTTGCTATGACCTGGTAGGATTTTCTTCAAAAAGTTAATTACGTTTCCTGTTGTTGTTCCACTTTTCACCTTTTGAAATATCAGGTATAGAAATTCCAGCATTCAAGTTAACTGTAATATGTTTATATAGATCTCCAGATACGCACCTGAAAAAATTCAACACTCGGCTTGATACTTCACTAAATAAAGTAGTAAGAAATCGAAAAACAGTTCTTATATGTGGTGACCTAAATGTAGCCTTTAATAACTGAAGCAATTCATAATCTGAACTGATGAACATATTAACAGCCACTAATTTGGACATTACAATCCACTCCCCTATACATGAAACGAATCAGTCTAATACTACTATAGACCAAATAATAATTAGCTCCAAAACAAAATATAAATCAGTTGTAATTAAAGATGGACTGGCAGACCATCATAAACAGGCTATAAGCTTTTGTGTAAACACTAACCCATCCTATAATTATATGAGGAAGACTACACACATGGACAGAACTTTCAGTAATACTGCAGTACAAACATTCCACAATTATCTCCAACAAGAATCATGGGAGCTAGTGTATGTACAGATAATATTTCTGATAAGTTTCAGAGATTCATGAAGATTTTTAAATGTTATTTTAATCTTGCTTTTCCATTGAATGCAAAACAACGTAAACCACTAAAAGCAACAAGTGGATTACTAAAGGTATAAGGAAATCGTGTGCTAGAAAACGGTACCTACACAATATTGCAAGAAGCTACAAAACAACTCAGGAGTTTGATAGTTATTTGAAAAAATATAAATCTATCTTAAATAAAATAATAAAGGAGGCAAAGAAATGAGACAGTGGCAAATACATAGAAGATGCTTCAAACATAACCAAAGCAAGTTGTAAAGAAAGAAACCGAACTTTACATAAATAGAGTTAGTAATATTGTATTAAAGGCTGGCTTGGAAAACATTAATAACCCACAAGAAGTAGCTAATATGTTTAACAACTATTTTATAAATGTAACAGAGAAACTACAGCAACAGACCTCCAATAGAGAACAGCATACAGAAACAGGGAAAAAAGTCTCAAGCAAATCAATGTTTCTGTACCCAACAAATGTAGGAGTACAGGTTAGAATAAAAAGTCTCAAAATGAAACACTCTGCAGGTGTAGATGATATACCTGATGTCATTGTAAAGAAATGTGGGGACTTGATCACTGAATCCTTAACTCACCTTTATAACCTATCTTTTGTTACAGGAACTTTTCCTTCATGTTTGAAAACAGCAAAAATAAAGCCATTATACAAGAAAAGAAACAAAGATGATATTTTCAGCTACAGACCATTGGTACTTATGTCTGTTTTCTCAAAAATATTAGAAAGGCTCTTCAATAAGAGACTAACAGACTTCTTGAAGGATAATGGCAATCTGTCAGAATCTCAACATGGATTTAGAGCAAACTGTTCAACTGAATGAGCAGTTCATTACATTCTGTTAGAGGCACTGATAGCATTAGACAACAAAAAACTTACCATGGGCATATTTTTAGATTTGTGAAAGGCATTTGACACCATAAATCATGATAAATTACTATACAAGCTAGAAAATCTTGGCATTAGGGGAACAGCTAACAACTGGCTCAGCTCTTATCTTAAGAACAGGGAAGAATATGTGGAAATAGATCAGGAGAAGCATAATGTCATTAAGAATTATAATTCCAAGTTACTGTCTGTTAAATATGGAGTGCCACAAGGATCA
This sequence comes from Schistocerca cancellata, assembly GCF_023864275.1. NCBI lineage: Eukaryota > Metazoa > Arthropoda > Insecta > Orthoptera > Acrididae > Schistocerca > Schistocerca cancellata. Next base: position 604,454,825 of record NC_064632.1, on the reverse strand, counting down.
GTAATGGGTCCTGTTCTGTTCTTACTATATGTAAATGACCTCAACATAAGCAATGACAGCAGTAAAATATTTCAATTTGCTGATGATACGAGTGTTCTAATTATAGGAAACTCAGAAGAAACTCTTGTAAAAAACATAAGAGAAGCCACTGACAGGCTACCATGTTACTTTGATAACAATGACTTAATAATGAACACTGGAAAAACTGTAGCTATGGATATACACTCAGCACAAACAAAAAAATCACATATCACCCAATCTAGAGCTATATGGAGAGTCAATTACCAAAACAGCCTGTACCAAATTTCTTGGACTTCATCTACAAGACAATTTGAAATGGAAAGCACATATTGAGCAAAAGAACAAAAAATTAAGTACTTCTTGTTTTGTGTTACATATATTAAACAATTGTATCAGTTACAACACTCTTCAGTGTGTATATTATGCAGTTGTACACTCTCACCTCTGGTATGGAATTATGTTCTTGGGAAATCCTAACATTACCGCTGGATGTATTTCATAAACCACATCAAATACTGATGAATCGATTCCATAGACCGAATGTGAGGAGAGGGGCTAGTGTAATTAGTTAATACAAATCATACAAAAATGCACAGAAGTATGTTTTTTAACACAAACCTATGTTTTTTTAAATGGATCCATGTTAGTTTTGTTAGCACATCTGAACATATAAACAAATACATAATCAGTACCGTTTGTTGCACTGTAAAATGTTAATTACATCCGGAGATATTGTAACCTAAAGTTGACGCTTGAGTACCACTTCTCCGCTGTTCAGTCGTGTGTATCGGAGAGCACCGAATTACGTAGGGATCCAAAGGGAACGGTGATGGGCCTTAGGTACAGAAGAGACTGGAACAGCACATTATGTCCACATGCTAACACCTTTTTATTGGTCTTTTTCACTGACGCACAGGTACATTACCATGAGGGGTGAGGTACACGTACACCCGTGGTTTCCGTTTTCAATTATGGAGTGGAATAGAGTGTGTCCCGACATGTCAGGCCAATAGATGTTCAATGTGGTGGCCATCATTTGCTGCACACAATTGAAATCTCTGGCCTAATGAATGTTGTACATGCCGAAGTACATTTGGTGTAATGTCGCCGCAGGCTGCCACAATATGTTGTTTCATATCCTCTGGGGTTGTAGTCACATCACGGTACACATTCTCCTTTTACGTACCCCACAGAAAGAAGTTCAGAGGAGTAAGATCAGGAGAACAAGCTGGCCAATTTATGTGTCCTCCACGTCCTATGAAACGCCCGTCGAACATCCTGTCAAGGGTCAGCCTAGTGATAATTGCGGAATGTGCAAGTGTACCATCATGCTGATACCACATACGTCGACACGTTTCCAATGGGACATTTGCATGCTATGACCGTACCTGTTGCATACAGTTGGCGGTAGATGTTTTCCAATGTGCGGCATGTTGGATGCTCTCTGTCCGGGTACTGTTCTGCATACACCCTGAAGGCTTCAGCTGCATTTTGTCAACACCCGCCATAGATGAGTATCATCTCCACCTTTTCAGAGTTCGAATACACCATGGTCACAGTTCCTACAACACTACAGTATCACAGAAATCTGGTAACACGGTACACTACAGTTGGTCTGCGTGCGGAGATGAATGCAGAATAACAATAGCAGCAAGCGCTACATGCAGACACTGTGACAGCTAGACCAAACCACAACAGTGCACTACAGCCACACTCGTAAACACGGTCGTCAGCGTGAACATGTCCCTTCAGATGCTGCTCGTCGACCGTGGCCCGTGTTTGTTACAACACGCAACTGAACGTCAGAGGTTTCAAGCATCAACTTTAGGTTACAATATCTCCGGATGTAATTAACATTTTACAATGCAACAAATGGCACTGATTACATATTTGTTTATATGTTCAGATGTGCTAACAAAACTAATGTGGTTCCATTTAAAAAAAATGTAGGTTTGTGTTAAAAAACATACTTCCGTGCATTTTTGTATGGTTCGTATTAAACAATTACACTAGCCCCTCTCCTCACATTCGGTCTGTGCAATTGGTTCGTCAGTATTTGATGTGGTTTACGAAATATATCCAGCGGTAATGTTAGGTGACTCACCCTGTATATATATTAGATTAATGGAAGGGGTAGATAATCGCAAATCATGTAGATCATTGTTTCAAAAAAAGATGATCCTACCACTTCCTTGCATATATATATACTTGAAAATATAATGTATTTATAGCAAAACTTACATACAAAAAGACCACTTATCACACAATACACAGCTATGATACAACACAAAAATTGGATGTACATGTTCAAAGCGCCAACACAAAGTTATTTCAAATCAGTCTTATCCATCCTAGTATCAAACTATACAATGCCTTACCAGATACCATTAAACACATACAAAACATTGGTCACTTCAAATCTAAATTGAAGTCATACTTGGTTGTTCTCTGCTTTTACACAGTAAATGAACACCTACACAATAAATTTTTCTATGTTAACCCAATGTAGTCTCATACAGAAGAACATCTGTATATTATCTCTCTGTATATAGCATAACAACATTTATTTAAGTATTCATCGTTAACTGATATATTGTGTGTGTTGTTATGTACAAAGGTATACGTAAAACTGTTAATATTAACATAAATATCCTTACATCTCTTGCACATTGCGCAGCTGTAGATGAAAGTGGGTCAATAAATCAAAATAATCAAATATACAAGAAAAACTTTGATGGCAGTTAATACATTTGAATATCTTAAAGTTTCATTTAATGTAACTTAGTAATAAGATATCTAATACATAAGTAGGACCTACTTCCAAGAGCGTAACAACACCAGTGTACATGTGCTATGGCTTCTGACCAACCAATGCATTTGTGTTTCTTTACATCAGCCTTATTCTTATGATGAAAGAATTATAGATACTCAACAGTAAACTATTCTAGCAGTATGTGGATGTTCACCTGAAAACTATTAATGAGCCTTATCCAAGTTTAAACAATAGTACACTGACCATATAACTGTGTAATATTGGAGGGGGGGGGGGAGTCCTTAACAGTGAAAGTAAAATACTGTGAAACACTACTGTGCATCCGTCAGCTACATCATTTACAGTAGGCAGTAGTTGCACTTCCACAACCCATTTTTCAGCCAGTGTAGCAACTAGTACATCAACACCAAGAACAATCAACAATGAAATGAAAGTGGGCAACATCCATCACACCTACTATATGAGGTCATATTTGAATATGCATGATAATATGCAGGCCCTAACAGAAGGACGACACAAGGTGGAACACAATTATTGAAGCGCAAGCTGAGGCCCTAGCAAATCCACATTTTACTTTACTTAATGGCATTCTATTCCATCATCACAATACAGAAAAAGATGAATGTTGTGTATTTATTCCATAGGAATACCAAGAGCATTTGGTATGGTATACATACTATTCCTGGGGCCACTAGACAAACAATGTAATCAGGAACTCAAACATTATTGTTATTTTCCCAAATGAAACAGTACATCCACCAAATATTGAGAAAGTGCATAATATGTGAAAAGGAACTAAGAAATGTTGTAATTTAATCTGAAAGATACAAGAAGAAAATTTGTTCGACTGTCATACCAGAGGAATACTCTAACAAACTTTTTTATCAGAATCAGGGGAGTAAAGATGGCGGCGAGTATACACGTAGTTTCAAATCGCTCGGTAATTGGTGATTGTATTTCGTCAGTGAAGTGTACCATATGCCATAAAATTGTGTTAAATGGATTAAGAATCTGCGCGTTCAATCATAAGTGGTGCCATACCCATTGTTTCTCACGATCGGAAGTTCTAAATAAGTGCGACTGCGGTATAAAATGCAACGGGTGGGACAATGCCAGTGAAATGCACAGGGCAAGTTTACAAGTGAATGTAGAGAATGAACTTAGGAAAGAACTTGATTATATTATAAAATACGCAAAAACGCTTGAAAAATTGGTAATAAGTGTGAGAAATTCCTCAAAATCTAGCCTACATGAGTTCTCAAATACCAGTCAAATAAGCAGCACACGACCAAAAACAAAAACAGCAGAACTTAATTTTAAAACTAAGTAATAGATTTAGTGTGCTTGAAAATAGCACAGAGGAGAAAGAACAATCAAATTGTACCATCATCCACACGGACAGTTCTGTAATCAACGCTAAATTGCGCTCACAGAGCAAAACAAATCGGCCTGTTATTTGCAAACAAAACAAAAAACACACGTTGGAAAATAGACATGAAATCCTTATTCTAGCAGACAGCCATGGAAGAGGTGTAGCCGAAATTATGAGTTCTAAGAAAACAGGATTGAAGGTAACTGGCGTAATCAAACCAGGAGTGCCACTATGTGAAGTTTTAAATAGCTGTAATCAATCTATGACGAATGGCAGCACATGTGTGATAATTGGAGGCACCAATGATGTATACCATAATGAAACTAGACGTGCTACAACAGTTTTAAAGCAAGTAATTTGTAAAATGCCTGAAGTGAAATTTTTTGTTGTTAGTATCCCTCATAGGTATGATCTCATGGAAAACTCTTGCGTGAATACTGAGATTATTACCGCCAACAGACTTTTCGCTAAGATATGTCGAGGTTATCCTAATGCTACATATGTTGGGATAAATAGTGATTGCAGAGAGCATTTTACAGAGCATGGACTTCACAGAAACATGAAAGGGAAAGAAGCCATGAGTGCTGAAATATCGAATGCTATTAAAGACTCTAAAGTAGAACGAAACACAATTACACTGTCTGAAAACGGCCTTATTAAAGTATCAACATTAGTGGAAATAGGAAGAGCTGATGTCCCACAATCATTGGTAGCAACAGAAGATTCTTTGACGTTAGAAGAAGTAAAAAAATCTGAAGTGTCGTCCAGTACAGCAGCCGCATCAGCCAAATTGTCAATAGTGTCGAAATCATCAAAAACAGCTGAACCATTATCATCAGCAGCAGATGTACCACCCTCCCCAGCAGGTTCAAAATCAAGTCCAGAATCTGTGACTAGTCCATCAATCAGAAGAACAGAGGCAAGAACAGTGATACAAAATGCCACTCAGATATCATCAACAGAAGAAAAATCAACACCATCGGAGCATCATTTATCTGCTTCATACGCAGCTTCAACGTCCACAGTAACGTCAGTGCCAACTGTAGTTCAAGATTTAAACGAAAATACAGTTTCAGCAAAAGTTCCAGTATCAATTGGAACATCACTTACAAAACCAGACTCAGCATCAAAACTGGCAGCAGCTCCAACATCCACTGAATCATCAGCTTCAGAAACACCTCCAGCATCCACTGAAACAGCAGCTACAACTACAGATACAACAAGTATGGTGGCACGTCCAGGGGTAAGAAATACAAGGAGCAGGAAACGTGTAATTCTTAAGGATTTTTGGTACCCAGCCTCAGCAACGAACAGCCGGTAACATTGGGAAGCATGAGTACAAACTCCTCTCAATCTAATTTCAATAATTAAAAATAATGAGCCTTAACATACAATGCATTAAAAATAAAATATTAGAACTTGAGATTGCAGCCAGTGAAGCTAGTATAGATTGTATTTGCATTCAAGAACATTGGTGCATGAGTTATGAACTAGAAAATATTTGCATTTCCCCATACAAATTAGTAAGCCATTTTTGCAGGAAGGAAACAAGACATGGTGGTGTTTGCATTTATGTAAAACCTGGAGTAAAGGTTAAAAATATGGCTGTAACTGAATCCTTGAATGCAGAAAAACATTTTGAGGCTGCAGCAATAGAGTTGAATATGCAAAAGAGTAAATTAATAATAATGTCAGTGTACAGATCACCATGTGGTGATCCTGAAATTTTTAGAAATAAGTTAGAGGCATTGCTCCAAATATTACATCATAAAAAATCAACAATAATTATATATGGAGATTTTAATATCAACTTATTGACTGAAGGTGCATCCAAAAATCAGTTCCTGAATGTTTTACATAGCTTCAATTTGTATCCACATATAACTAACCCTACAAGAATAACAAACTCTTCAAAAAGTCTCATAGATAATATCTTCACAAATATAGATGCCATAGATATATATGTAATAAATATTGACCTAGGAATATCTGATCCTTAAATTTCCCATAGCCCCTGTGACCAAAAATAGTTCATACCAAATGTACAAAAGAACCTTCTCCACAAATAGTTGCAGTCACTTCATAAATACACTGACTAACCAATCATGGGCAGAAGTACTGTTTCAAACTAGCACAAACACTGCATATAATGTTTTTTCTTCCCTGTTTATGTTGAATTTTGAAATGTATTTTCCTAAGAAACTTGTCAAAACAAACACATATGGGCATACACATGCTAACTCCTGGATCACAACAGGTATTAGAAATTCCTCCAGGACCATGAAAATGCTTAACTATAGACCGAAAAGTTGGACTGACCCCAAGTTTAAAGAATATGTAACAAATTACAAAAAAATATATAGAAAAGTAATTACAAAAGCAAAATTACTAAGTAATGATAAATTAATAAGAAAATCAGGCAATAAATCAAAAACTATTTGGGAAATTGTGAAAAGGGAAACAGGTAAGGGCCTCAAGGATCAGGAAATAGTACTCAAAAATAGTGAAAATATTGAATTAAAAGATGAAACTCTGGCAAATTACATTAATAATTACTTTTTAAGTGTACCAGTGTCATTAAGTAAAAACTTTACTAAACATGAGAAATTAACAGCCCCAAAAGTAGACAGTAGTATGTTGTTAACTCCCACAAATGATAATGAAATATTAAAGGTGAAAAAGAGTCTAAAATCAAAAATGTCTGCAGGTGTTGATGAAGTGCCTATGTCAATAATAAAAAAAGTTGCCTAACATATTAAAAGGCCCTGGTACATATTGCCAATTTGTCTTTCAGCGAAGGTGTGTTTCCTGAGAGGTTGAAAATCTCTAAGGTTAGACCTCTGTTTAAAAAAGGAGATCCATACAAGGTAGAAAATTATAGACCAATATCCCTTCTCCAATCATTTTCAAAAATTCAAGAGAAATTAATGAAAACCAGACTCATAAATTACTTACATGCTCACAAACTTCTAAACTGCAATCAACATGGCTTTCGCTCGGGCCACAGCACAGAATCAGCTATCCATGCCTATACCAAAGAGATTGTCAGGAGTCTTGACACTAAAAAATGTGTAGTGGGAATTAACTTAGATTTATCTAAAGCTTTCGATACAGTAAATCACAAAATTCTGTTAAACAAGATGGAGGCAATAGGTGTAAGGGGAGTTGTGAAGCAGTGGTTTGAATCTTACCTTCAAGATAGAACTCAGGTAGTAGAAGTCATCGCAGAACATAAAAATCAGAAAGTCAAGTGGGTCTCAGATGCAAAGAAATTGGAAATTTTTGGGGCTGTTAATTTCTCATGTTTAGTAAAGTTTTTACTTAATGACACTGGTACACTTAAAAAATAATTATTAATGTAATTTGCCAGAGTTTCATCTTTTAACCACCACAACTGATATAGTCCTGAAATATATTCAACATTGGTTTAGTGCTAATGAGTTAACACTTAATCTAAGTAAAACAAATTATATACAGTATGGCAAAGCAACTGAAGATATGGACCTCCAGTTAAAACTAATGGCTAAGAAGATAGAGAGTGTACAATCCACAAAGTTTTTGGGCATGCACATTGATCAAAACTTAAGCTGGAAAGACCATCTCAAGTACTTATCCCAAAGGCTCAATTCAGCATGTTTTGCATTGAGGATATTATCTAGAGTATGCAGCACAGACTGTACTAGACTAGTGTATTTTGCTTACTTTCAGTCCATCGTGTCTTACGGCATAGTGTTCTGGGCAAAAACTAAATCAAGTTTAACAGATATCTTCAAATATCAGAAAAGAGCTATATGAATCATAACACATAACTCTCCAAGAACTCATTGCAGGCCCCTTTTCAAAGAATTGCAAATACTCACAATACCATCACTGTATATTTTTAAAAGCATTCTGTGTACAAGAGCACATATGAAAAATCTACATACAAATGAGGACTGCCATAATTATAATACTAGAACTCGTAAGAATTCGTATGTAGAAAGGGTAAGGACAACACAAACCCAAAAGCATGTAAGTTATTTTGGAATAAAACTCTACAATGCTCTGCCAGTATACATGAAGGCAATAACAGATGAAGTAAAATTTAAGACTGAGCTTAAAAATTACCTTTTAAGCAAAACTTTCTATGATGTAGATGAGTACTTTGATTGTGTGTAAATTTATTGCCAAAAATTTTAATTTATATGTCTAAATTTGTACTTTTAAAAATGCCTTGAAAGTGATGTTCCATTATTATGTCTGTAGTACTTGTACTAGTATGATAACTGTTGTGACAATTCCTACATCATGTAAATGATTTACAGGAAGATAATAAAATGAAATGAAATGAGAGACAAAGGGCTAATTTTGAGATTCTTTTATTACTTCTAGTATTAACTACCCTTTTGTTCTGATGTGCTGGCATAAAGACATACTGTATAGTTTCATGTCTATGTGTGTGTTAAATGATGAAAAATGTGTTTTATAATTTCTGTCAAGATCAAGCCTAAATCCCATACCAATGGAGTACAAATTATTCTGTTAATTCAAGAAGGCGAATTTTAGATGGAGGCGACAATCTTTACGACGGCGCTGCTCAACAATAGAGGTACGTGATTGTGCTCACTACTTTCCTTTGGTGGCCGCTAAGATTAATTTCGATGTGTTTTTGCCTAGACATTCAGAACCTACAATCTTCCTTTTCGTATAAAAATAGGAGTCCGATTGAAAAAGAAATATTCTTAAATTTAAATAATTGCAATTCTTTTACCCAGGCCACGGGGAATGATAGAAAACACGTGCCTCTATGCTGATTGTACATTCGCAATCTCCGAGTGTGTTACGACGTAATTATTTTACACACAAAAAAAAAAATTAAGATAGATCTTTCTCATCAGATCGCAACCACTCATACATGAATGTACGTACCCTCTAAATGTGTCTAGTCAGTCGTGCACATTGTTCTAAAGCTTTTCTGTTAATATTCTGTGGTTTGGATCTCCGCAATTCATTTTTGTTTATGCCGCAAATCGCACTTCATGCAAAGTATTTATTACGCAAGCTTCAGGCTCCATTCAATGTCAAAAAATTCCGAAGTACGGCTGACTAAGCAAACTGCTACAATAATTTCATATCTCTACAAAAAACAGTAACAGAGAGAGGGTACATTACATATGTCAGAAAGCTAATGCCTCAGATGTATGTTCTCAGATACAATATTGCCAACTACACTACTCAAGATCATGGCAGTTGACGTTGCAGGACCCCTGCCAAGTTCATATAGGGATGTAAAGTGTGTCGTAGCACTTATAGACATATTCACAAAATATGTGAAATTGTGTGCTATGGAAACCATAACTTCTGCTCCCATAATTTCCAATTATTACATCCCTGAGATAAAAAAGTCTTCAAGAATACTTTCTAACAATGCCAGTAATTTTACCAGCCATAAGTGGAAATTCTTTGTGAAAGAACAAAACATTAAGCAAATTTTAGTATCATGCTACCACCTGTATGACAATCCCCTGGAAGGGTATTCAGCGAATTCACTAGATTTATCATAACTTAAATACAGACCAGGTGGACAGAATGTAGAGCAACCTTTGAGGAAATTATTAACAATTTGTCACACTCCTCCATCACTTTCACACCTGCAGACCTTGTACTAAAGACACAAGAAAACAATGAATGGATTAAATACCTTGCATGAATGCTTAAGACAGAAACTGCAACGGAGCAAAAATTAAAATGTGCTGAGGCTTTGTTAACTTGATAAGCACAACTTAGAAAACATAGATATGATAAAACCTTGGGTAAGGTACAGAGGTACTGAATTGGGGACAATGTGTCACTAAAAGCTATTTTTAAACCCTCCTTATTGAATAAGAACAGCAGGAAGTGACAGCTGAAGCACAATGGTCCATACAAAATAGTGGAAATTCCTCATTTATTAGCAAACATCCCATCAAGCAAAATAGTAAAGTTTCCCAAACATAATTTGTAGATAAAGTGTTAGTTTTAAGATTATTCATTTATACTTTTGTTCAAAAATATGTGATTAGTTATAAATAGCTGTGCACTATTCATGTCAGGGTAAATACTGGGTGCTTAATTCAGGGGAAGGGACCAAACAGTATGGTCATCAGTCCTATCAGATTAGGGCAGGATGGGGAAGGAAGTCAGTGGTGCCCTTTCAAAAGAACCATCCCAGCATTTGCCTGAAATGATTTTGGGAAATGATGGAAAATCTAAATCAGGATTGCTGGACATGGGACTGAACCATGGTCCTCCCAAATGCAAGTCCAGTGTGCTAACCACTGCGCTTCCTTGCTTGGTGAGAAGTACATGTCCAACAAGCTCAAGATAAAAGTTTTCAGTAATAGAATAAGTACTCATGTTCATAAATAATAATATTTTCTATAGGATTATGTCCTGTGTCAGTGCATTAGTCAGCAGGCAAGGGGATCAGGTCATCTATCTTGCAATTAAACTATGTACTTATTTTGACATTTACTGATGTCCTTGGACAAAAGTTTTGCATTTTATAGCATTTCCCTTTTTTTCTTTTTCCTTTTTAAATAATGGGCAAATTGTTTGCATCGCAAATTTTAAAAGATACTGAAAAAACTTATATAATTAATGTTCATGTACATGCATATTCCAATGGAATCATTAAACAAGAAGTGTATACTGATGTAGCAAACAATTCTCCACACAGTGAACAAACAAGCTATTTTGGATATCAGATGAAATGCATAGCTTCAATTTAGCATAATTTCACTCAAAAGATTATATATAATTCCAAATGAGTAACAAAACAAATGCCAAAGTAGTGCTATTAATGACTTTCAGAGAAAGTTGTAGTATGTGAATTTTGTGTGCAAATGAACAAAACTCTGCAACAGAACTAGTCTGTGAGAGCAGTGAAAATACTAGTGTAGCAAAGTGCATAATAACATTGATGCTCACCTTCTATGAAGTGTTCAATCACATGTCCAGATGCAGCATCAGTTGTAGCCACTCTTAGTTGAAGCACAAGTACCTGTTATATGGAACTGGCACTGCTATGAACTGAGTGTACACTGCATTCAGTGTAAATTGCACCCCAACAATGTATTGTGTGAAGATATGGACTGTCGTGGTGGAATGTGAGCCATGTGATCACTCAGTTCTCGCAGTATTTCAAAACATAGAGATCTTTCACCACTAAGCTACGAATGTTCTTTTAGTGCAAATAGTGATAGCATAATATGCCAATAAATAAACTGCAATGCTCACTGTAAACAAATAACAATCATAATGCAATCAGAAAGAAACAACAATGTGGACAACAGTACAGATTGTAAAACTTCACTGCATCAAACAGAATGCAAACAAAAGAAATCAATTGACAGGACAGACTGTAAACTATCACCACGAACAGAATATACAACCATTATAAGCATGTGTAGGACAATACATGTACTAATAGACCCTCTTTCAGTCAAACTGTGTAATTGTATGCTTGTATATTAATGCTAAATTGATTGTATTCCATGTACCCCATACCCGGCATGACTGTCCTGCAGAAGAGTAAGATGTAGCCACCTGTATCCAGTAACCAGCTGCAAATCTTAGCATGTCTCCCCACGTTCCTTTCCACACCTGAGTGTCTTGGCATCAACTGTCATTTACCAGCAAGAACCATCATTCTTTAAATCTGTCAAAAGATCTATCATTGCATTTACAAATCTTTGTTTTCTATGTTGTAAAACTGTGAAAAATCTCTTAATCGAACCCAATTTTGTAAAGACTTACAATTTTGATTTGTGAGGAAGAACATTTATGACATACTCAGGTAATGAGATGTTTAAATGAAAAAAAAAACTATATTATTACAGACTCTTACACAAAAGAATTGTTTAAAAACTTAACATTTTATGTAATAATCCTGTTTGACATGTATTATTACGAACATTTTATGGACTTCAGAATTTGATGCATTTTCAACATGACATGACAAAATGCCTATGAATTTCTTCAATATTTGTACTGCCTTTTAACATGCAAGGTATCATTGTGCTTTGCTGTCCAAACATTCAAACAATTTTCAGTGAAGAAATAGACTGAGGACTATGTCCATCCCTCAGCTTTTTACCCCACTTTCATTGGTACTGCACCTGAATGAGTGGACGAGTAATTACAGTCAAGTTACAATTTAGAACAGAGTCCTTAGTCAAATAACAAGGGCAACACTAAAACATAAATGTAAATGTGCTCATATAATCACCTTTTTCCTGAAATGAAGGAAAAGTTATCAATGTAACATGTAAAACTATGAACTTATCCCAATGAACTATGTAAACAACAAATGAAGTGACTATGGTTAAATATTGATCTCCAACAGTCAAAACAATGTGATCTCAACATTTAGGAGGCATTTAATAACGTTCCCAACATTTACATGAAATTTACGCAAGGTAATGTAACTATTCCAGACTCCTCTGGTTAATATATCAATAATATAGATCATAATGTGTAATTAGTATAAACAGCAGTGAAACAAGGGCACCACTCTCATTTGCTCTCCTCTTTTTCTTTTTCTTTCTTTTTGCTCTTTACTCTCTTGCCACTGTGTTTGCCTCTCTTGGTTTGCTTGACTCATGTTATGCAATTAATTCTGTGGGGTTGCTGAAATGGTCATAGGATGTCTTTCTTGGACTGTTGCTTAATTATTTACAACTGGAACTGTTATTACTATTCAGAATATCAAGTACATGAATTTGAATACCATGTGTTTCAGATAGAGGATTTAAATATTAGGTATCAAATGTTTGCTGTTCGACTTTTATTTCTTTAAAATATACTGTTAAAATTTAACCACATTTAAAGATCTGTCTTTTCTTTACAGATTCATAATTCTGTTTGTTTTCTTAAATATGAAAGCATTTTTTTTTCATAATTATAGTTTGAGTGCACCATTTCAGGCGCCATAGAATTTTGTTGTAAAATTTGATAGAACCTGCAATCATTTTAATATTATGAAGTCGAATAATCAATTTAATACTAATTTCTGCAAGGAAACATATTTATATTCATGGTATATTCTACTAGAAGATATGCTCTCCAAGCCAAGACTGTGGGCTGTGCTACAGTCAGAAGATATTGCATTAACTTTTGTAAAAGTTCAGAATTAAGTTAGTCATTTAATGAAAAAGGCCCCAGTTTCTTTTAAGGTAGCCACCACTGCTTTTCATTTTAATATAAAAATATCTCACAGACCGAAAATGCAAGTATAACAGTTAAATCACAATCAACAGGCAATGATGTTAAAAATTGGTACTGTTAAACAAGTTTATAGGACTTGATGCATCCTCTGTTGTTGTGGTCTTCAGTCCTGAGATTGGTTTGATGCAGCTCTCCATGCTACTCTATCCTGTGCAAGCTGCTTCATCTGCCAGTACCTACTGCAACCTCCATCCTTATGAATCTGCTTAGTGTATTCATCTCTTGGTCTTCTTCTTCAATTTTTACCCTCCAATACTAAATTGGTGATCCCTTGATGCCTCAGAACATGTCCTACCAACCAATCCCTTCTTCTAGTCAAGTTGTGCCACAAACTCCTCTTCTCCCCAATTCTATTCAATACCTCCTCAGTAGTTATGTGATCTACCCATCTAATCTTCAGCGTTCTCCTGTAGCATCACATTTCGAAAGCTTCTATTCTCTTCTTGTCCAAACTATTTATCATCCATGTTTCACTTCCATACACGGCTACACTCCATACAAATACTTTCAGAAATGACTTCCTGACATTTAAATCTATGCTTGATGTTAACAAATTCCTCTTCTTCAGAAACGCTTTCCTTGCCATTGCCAGTCTACATTTTATATCCTCTCTACTTTGACCGGCATCATTTATTTTGCTCCCCAAATAGCAAAACTCCTTTACTGCTTTAAGTGTCTCATTCCGTAATCTAATTCCCTCAGCATCACCCAAGTTAACTCGACTACATTCCATTATCCTCATTTTGCTTTTGTTGATGTTCATCTTATCTCCTCCTTACACGACACTGTCCATTCTATTCAACTGCTCTTCCAAGTCCTTTGCTGTTTGTGAGAGAATTACAATGTCATCGGCGAACCTTAAAGTTTTTATTTCTTCTCAATGGATTTTAATACCTACTCCGAATTTTTGTTTTGTTTCCTTTACTGCTTGCTCAATATACAGATTGAATAACATCGGGGAGAAGCTACAACCCTGTCTTACTCCCTTCCCAACCACTGCTTCCCTTTCATGTCCCTCCACTCTGGTTTCTGTACAAATTGTAAATAGCCTTTCTCTAAGTCTACAAATGCTAGAAATGTAGGTTTGCCTTTCCTTAATCTTTCTTCTAAGATAAGTCGTAGGGTCAGTATTGCCTCACGTGTTCCAATATTTCTATGGAATCCAAACTGATCTTCCCCGAGTTCAGCTTCTACCAGTTTTTCCATTCGTCTGTAAAGAATTCGCGTTAGCATTTTTCAGCCGTGACTTATTAAACTGATAGTTCGGTCATCTTCACATCTGTCAACACCTGCTTTCTTTGGGATTGGAATTATTATATTCTTCTTGAAATCTGAGGGTATTTCGCCTGTCTCATACATGTTGCTCACCAGATGGTAAAGTTTTGTCAGGACCCACTCTCCCAAGGCTGTCAGTAGTTCTAATGGAATGTTGTCTACTCTGGGGGCCTTGTTTCGACTCAGGTCTTTCAGCACTCTGTCAAACTCTTCACGCAGTATCATATCTCCCATTTCATCTTCATCTACATTCTCTTCCATTTCCATAATATTGCCCTCAAGTACCTCACCCTTGCATAGACCCTCTATATACTCCGTCCACCTTTCTGCTTTCCCTTCTTTGCTTAGAACTGGGTTCCCATCTGAGCTCTTGATATTCATACAAGTGGTTCTCTTTTCTCCAAAGGTCTCTTTAATTTTCCTGTAGGCAGTATCTATCTTACCCCTAGTGAGATAAGCCTCTACATCCTTACATTTGTCCTCTAGCCATGCCTGCTTAGCCATTTTGCACTTCCTGTCGATCTCATTTTTGAGACGTTTGTATTCCTTTTTGCATGCTTCATTTACTGCATTTTTATATTTTCTCCTTTCATCAATTAAATTCAATATTTCTTCCATCACCCAAGGATTTCTACTAGCCCTCATATTTTTACCTACTTGATCCTATGCTACCTTCACTACTTCTTCCCTCAAAGCTACCCATTCTTCTTCTACTGTATTTCTTTCCCCCATTCTTGTCAATTGTTCCCTTATGCTCTCCCTGAAACTCTGTAAAACCTCTGGTTCTTTCAGTTTATCCAGATCCCATCTCCTTAAATTCCCACCTTTTTGCAGGTTCTTCAGATTTAATCTACAGTTCATAACAATAGATTGTGGTCAGAGTCCACATCTGCTCCTGGAAATGTCTTACAATTTAAAACCTGGTTCCTAAATCTCTGTCTTACCATTATATAATCTATCCAAAACCTGTCAGTATCTCCAGGCTTTTTCCATGTACACAACCTCCTTTTATGATTCTTGAACCAAATGTTACCTATTATTAAGTTATGCTCTGTGCAAAATTCTACCAGGTGGCTTCCTCTTTCATTTCTTAGCCCCAATCCATATTCACCTACTATGTTTCCTTCTCTTCCTTTTCCTACTATCGAATTCCAGTCACCCATGACTATTAAATTTTCGTCTCCATTCACCATCTGAATAATTTCTTTTATCTCATCACATATTTCTTCAATTTCTTCATCATCTGCTGAGCTAGTTGGCATATAAACTTCTAATACTGTAGTGGGTGTGGGCTTCGTATCTATCTTGGCCACAATAATGAGTTCACTATGCTGTTTGTAGTAGCTTACCCGCACTCCTATTTTGTTATTCATCATTAAACCTACTCTTGCATTACCCCTATTTGATTTTGTATTGGTAAGCCTGTATTCACCTGTCTGATTAAGAGAACTGACATTCCACGCTCCAATCTGCAGAACGCCAGTTTTCTTTCTTCTGATAATGACGTACTCTTGAGTAGTCCCCGCCCGGAGATCCGAATGGGGGACTATTTTACCTCCGGAATATTTTACCGAAGGGGGCGCCATCGTCATTTAACCATGCAGTAAAGCTGCATGCCCTCGAGAAAAATTATGGCTGTAGTTTCCCCTTGCTTTCAGCTGTTCAGAGTACCATTGCAGCAAGACCATTTTGGTTAGTGTTACAAGGCCAGATCAGTCAATCATCCAGACTGTTGCCCCTGCAACTACTGAAAAGGCTGCTGCTCCTCTTAAGGAACCATACATTTGTCTGGCCTCTCACCAGATACCCCTCCATTGTGGTTGCACCTACAGTATAGCTATCTGTATTGCTGAGGCACGCAAGCCTCCACACCAACGGCAAGGTCTATGGTTTGTGGGGGGAGGATGCATCCCCTATCAATGGTTATACCAAATTTGTAGCTAAAGTAGCCCCACATTTATTCTGAAACTACTATACAACTTTTAGAAACGTTCTATGAAACAACCATCCAGTACCCTTGAGATCTGTCCATTCTGAGCTCAAACATAATGGAGTATCTCAAGAAGAATGACTTTCATGCCAACCAGTATGGGCTCTGAAAACACTGGTAACATGAAACTGACGTGACATAATGGTAAGCTGCAGATTGAGGCAGACAGATAGATGCTATATTGGTTGACTTGCAGAAATTTTTTTCAGTAGGGAGGACAGAGCATGTTATATTCACTGTTGTCATTGGCAGATGTACAGGTAACTTCAGGCACACACCACGGAAGTGCGTTGAGACCCTTTCACTTCATGCTGTATTTTGTAGCAGCACTGGCTCAAGCCAGGGCCTGACACCTGCATGTTCAGCACCTACATCCTGCGAGTGGTTCTGCAAATCTGACTTGTGCACTGGGGCAATAACGAGTATTTTGAGAGACTTTGACAGGCTGTGTACATGACCTCAACCACAAAAGGCCTGCCTTGTTTGAAAGGAGGCCATCCACCCAGTACAAAAACTCCATTAAGCTCAGTTTCGGAAAGTAGAAGATTTTTTTCCAGTCAGTGCAGCTACAGAGATCCAACAGCTAGTTACAATGATCAGGCTAAGCATAAAAAGTGCCCCAACATTTTTTCTGAGTATATTTGTAAGAGCATTCTGCAAATGAATCCTAGGGCCTCCCAGCTGTATGGTTTTACTGGTTTTACCCAGGCTCCACAAACTAGAAGTGACAATCTGTCCAATGGTATCTGTAATACAAGTTGCAGTACACAAGATTGCCAGAAGGATCAACACTGTTTTGAAGAAGATACTGAACAAAGGAAATATAGCATTAAGAACAGTTTATATTTAGTTAACAAGCAAACAGATGTTATGGTTCGAGCAAATGGAAAATTAGTCTCTTCTGATGTGTATAGCTTGTTCACAAGTATTCCAATGAAAGACCATGTAGATATTCATGCACCATTAATCCAGAAGAACAGCTGAACATTGTTAGTACATTGGAATGCTGTTTAAATCAAAACTGTTTCCATTTTCAAGAGAGTTATTATAAGCAAGCAGATGGTCTGGCAATGGGCTCACCTTTATCCCCCTTACTAGCAAAAAACTTCATGGACAAGTGGGAGACTGGTTTTCATAAGAGGGAACCATTGGCTAAACATCTTGTGTATTGACACGGATATCTTGTTGATATTCTTTGTATGTGGAAATGTTCCAATAGACAATTCAAGAAATTTGCAGAAAATATGAACCAGTGGCATACTAATATAAAGGTCACCATGGAATTAGGTGGACCCAGCATAAATTTGCTGGACATTTGCTTAAAAATAGAAGACAAGAACCATAAACTTAAAATATATCAAAAAGACTCCTTCACTGACACACTCATCCTGGCTTTCTCCCAACATCATACAGCCAATAAACATGCAGCATTTCACCATATGATCCACAGTCTCCTTTCTATCCCTGTGTCCTAAGAAGACTTTGACCAGGAATTTAATACAATAAAAAAATAGACACAAATAATGAATTTGACTCCAGCATCACTGAAAGTTGTAAGTAAAAATATGAAAAAGCAAGCAAGGTCCCTACTGTCCCAAATGAACAATACAGACAAACTGGAAAAGAAATGGTGCAAATTATCTTTTATAGGGAGAACACCAAACAAGATAAGTAACATTTTGAGGGCAAAGAGTTTCTCTGTGCCTTTCTATATCCCTCAGACAATAGGTACTTACTTGTTCAAAGCAAAAGACAAAAAGTCATCACAAAAATTGGGGTTTATAAGGTAATATTCCAGTAGTGTCAATCTTTCTATGTTGTACAGACTGGGAGGTCAATCTGCATCAGGCTTAAAGAACTTCATAGAAATCATAGAAGCCGGAGACTGAAGAAGCCTGATTCAGCCTTCACAGAACGTTACCGTAACAGAAAATATAACAGATGTACAAGTCTTAGACACAGAGCAAAAAGGGGGCGGGGGGAATCAGCCAGTTAGAAATTCTAGGAATTAAAAAACAGACATGTATATTACCCACACCTACTATTAAATGACCAAACCCAATTCAATTATTCTCCTCTTTTATATGATATGACAACTTCTAGATAGAAGCACAACTCTGGGCCTCAGTCCATCAGTAGATAAAGAGTTCCTGGCTGATTCATTACTTTATTCATAGGTATTTTCAATCATGTAAGTGTAATTGCAAAATTGAGTAATTCCATATGTAATTTGTAAAACAATGGTCACTGAAGTAAATTTACATTGAGGCAAGGACATATACATTAAGAAGTTTATCTTTGCCTTATCATCATGTTTATCTATGTCTATGCTTTATCATCTTTGCAATCAGTAATTTACTTGAAAATGGGCTTACAACCCAAAACCTATGTTGTGCAGTAACCACAACAAAATTTATGAAAAAATGCATAAAACCATGTTTGTTTAGCTAATTTACAATGTTTCACCAAGGACCCACAGTTGATTCAAATAAAAGATAAGATATTTGTCATATCAACAATATCACTTGTTTTATAAACTTTATATGGGAGATTTTAATGCCGAAATAGGAAGGTGATCTGAAGGTGACACCATAGGTCACTATGGGCATTGTGAAAGGAATGAGAGAGGCAAACTATTCAGTGCATTTGCTGGAAAGTGGAGATTCATAATAACTAACACATTCTTCACACTATGACCCAGACGTCTCTACACCTGGAAGTCCCCAAGACATTCAGACAAAAATATTATCTGGAATCAGATTGATTACATCTTGATCAATTAAAAATATAGAAGCAGCTGTCTCTCAACGAAAACCTATCCAGGTGCCGACATTAACTTGGACCATGTTTCCCTAGTTGGTGTCTTTAAATTCAGAATAAAGAGAGTCCAAAAGAAAAACGTAAAAAATCGATGATATCTGCAAACTGAAAGAATCTTCTGTAAGAAAAAATGCAGGAGTCCATCTGAATAATGAACTAAAGTCTCTGTCAGGTAACTTGTGCACCAAAGAGAAAATTAAAAAGATAAACCCTATAGTGGAATCAGTTAAAGAAGAACATCTGAAATCCAATGTCACCAAAAAGAACTCATGGATGACTAAATAGATACTTAAAATGATGGACAGAGGGAGGAAAGTGAAAAGTAATCCTGATGAATACAAGAATATCAACAAACAGATATGAGAAGCTGAGGAGAGAGAAATACAGGAACAGTGCAATGAAATAGAGAAATTACAATTGAAGCATGATAGTTTCAATATTCATAAAAAAAGTCAAGGAAGTGACAGGAAATTAAAGAAAAAGAACAGGAAACAGGTTGGTGAATAATGAAGGAAAAATAATAGTTGGGCAAGATGAGCTTAAAGAAACATGGAAAACATACATAGAACAACTCTTTTATCACAACCAGCCAGAACTTCCTCAAATATACTGCAAAACAGGACCTAGAATTCTGCTGGAAGAAGTACAAGCTGCAATAAATGGAATGAAAGATAGTAAATCACCTGGTCCCAACAATGTGAATTCCGAAATTCTCAAGCTGCTCTGTGAGGATAATTTAAAATGGCTGACCACAATATTCATTGACATCTACAACTCTGGTAACATTCCATGGGCATGGCTTAAATCCAAATTTATTACATCACCCAAAAAACCCGGAGCTAAGACTTGTGGTGAATACAGGACCATCAGCCTCATGAGTCACCTGCTAAAGATCTTTCTGAGGGTCATTCACCAAAGAATTTACAAGATCTGTGAAGAATAAAATTTCACTATTTGGTTTCAGAAATGCATTTGGCATGTGCGAAGCATTTTTTAGTATCCAGGTACTATTTAAAGGTGCAGAGATGTGAATTGTGACATTTATGCCTACTTTATTGATTATCAGAAGGCTTTTGATAGAAGATTGATGACATAGAAGATTGTTGACATTTTAAGAAACGTTGCTTTGGATGATAAAGACCAACATATAATTGTGAACCTATATTGGAACCAGTCGGTTTCTGTGAGGCTGGAAAGAGAAAATACAGAAGACATAGACATTCTATGAGGTGTAAGGCAGGGTTGTATATTATCCCCACTGATTTTCAACATCTATTCAGAACACATCTTTTAGGAAGCTGTTGATGAAGTAGAGATGGGAGTGCTTTTAAATGGAAAATATACAAACAGCATCCTGTATGCTGATGACACAGTAAAATTTTCTGATTGTGAAGACAGTTTGCACTACCTTGTCGATAGACTTGCACAAAAAAGCTCTGAATGTGTTCTAGATGTCAACCCCCAAAAAATGAAAACAATGATAATCAGTGAAAACATAGTACTTGTTTGTCACATTAAGATAGGCCAAAATCACTTAGAGCAAGTGCATAAATACACGTACCTTGGCACTACAATAAATGGTCAGTGGGATCTTTCTGATGAGGTGGGAACTCGAATTGGAAAAGACAAGGCTGTCTTCAATAATATGGGTAACCTTTTCAAGAATCATGACTTAGCAATGATGACAAAAATCACACTTCTACGCTGCTACATATTTTCCACCTTCTTCTATGGTGTTGAAACATGGACTCTGACAGAATCATTGGATAAGCGGCTGGAGGCTTTTAAGATGTAGCTGTACAGGAGAATGTTAAGAATACTGTGGACAGAGCATGTCACAAATGTCAAGGTTCTACAAAGAATAAAGAAAGAGAAAGAAGTACTGGCCACCCTGAAAGCAAGAAAGATCCAGTGCCTGGGAAACATCATGCATAACAACAACAGATACCATCTCCTCCAGACCATCCTGCAAGGAAAAATACCAGGGAAGAAAGTGTTGGTTGGAGAAGAATATCCTAGCTTAAGAACATGAAGACTTGGACCTCTAAAACATATACAGAGCTATTTAGAGCTGCAAGTAACAGTAAAAGCACTGCCAAGATAGTTGCCAACATCCGGAATGGATAGGAAACAGAAAAATAAGAAGATAAACTTTATGAAAATTCCATTTCAAAATTATGTTGAAACATGTACAGTTACTTTATCTCTATAAAGCTTGTTTATATGCAAAATCATGTTTAAAAAAAAAATCAAGTGTGAAAAAAAAAGTTCAAGATTTAACTTGCTTAGTTGCCAGTTATGGAAGGATCTAGATTTTCATACTGTAAAATATATCATTTTTCTTTCTTTCTTGCATATTTTGTCTTTATATCTGTTCTTTTACTAAGAAGGGATGACACGAAGAGAGGACAATGATTTTGAATAGGTGATCCCATGAAAGATTTAATGTTTTGATATTGGATTTCAAAATTAGTGATGGTACTAAAATTTAGCTCAAATGGGAAGCTTGGTATAAAGAAGCATCTCAGTTACACAATGGCAGAAGTGTGTGGGACTGGCTGGAAGACTTGTAATTTTATTGAGAAAATGTTACCAGTTGTGCCATTGCTTATATAACAAAGGAATGCCATGACCTTG
This sequence comes from Schistocerca cancellata, assembly GCF_023864275.1. Lineage (NCBI taxonomy): Eukaryota > Metazoa > Arthropoda > Insecta > Orthoptera > Acrididae > Schistocerca > Schistocerca cancellata. The sequence goes on along the minus strand of NC_064632.1, from coordinate 604,432,691 downwards.
TTATTTGAAACTGAATAATGACAGAATAATTTGAAGGCATTGGTATTTGAAATCCTTGAACTAAACCTTTGTGAAGACAAGACTCTTAGATATTTTGGCTGTGCCATTTGCAATAACAGCACTGACAATTTCTGCTGGCCAAATATATCTCTTTGTTTTTGGCATATGGTATCAGTCCCACAGAGAATCTAAAGCTGTAAAGAGAAACAGGGATAATGATTTAATATAGTGATGCTTAATGTTTATTAAATTATTAGAATAACACATTGAATTAACTTAAGTATTTTTTATGATACTTGCATAAATGTTATACATTACAAAATGGTTATTGCACCTGTAATGGGAAAACTCATCTAGAAGCAACTTGAGGTATACCAGAAGTGTGTCTTCTTCATGGCAGTGAGGGAGACATAAAACAATCATTCATTTATTTAAACAAAATATATCACAGAGATTAGTCAAATGTTCTTAAATGCAGCTCGTTGCTGCTTTATCAGTATGAGTGTGTTACATGTTTCACATTAAAGAGTTAGACAGTGTTTGATTCACTTTCAAGCAAGGTAGTGTTAGTTTCAAAATGGAGTAAGCAAGAGTTAGTTTAGTATATTTGGTCTGGGTACTGTGAATTAAATGTCCACCAAGTATGACATTTAATTTAAAATAAACTTACATTATATGAGCTAAATCACTGTTTAATTAAACAGTGATGAAAGAAACATTCATTGTATCACTCTGTTGTCATGTGCAAGTGCTATCCCACAATAATTCCCCACTTGAAGCATTAAACAGTGTAGTTGCATTAGATCCTAGCAACCCCTTATTTGTTTGCTAATCATCTCATAGACAACTGTCTCATTGTAGGATTGTGCTGCTAACTCAGAATCGAGATCATTTTCTTGCACAGATCATAATTTTTTCTCTCTTAGCTCAAAGTTTATTTTTATATAACTGTTGTTCAGTTTGATGCATGACAGCACAACTTATCACTGTGTTAGATGAAGGAATAATGAAGGTATAGGTATGGCCTACAATTGTAAAACAACAGTGGAACAGTACAATACAATGTTATTTGTCATTGGCATACTTTATATATAGGCAACTCACCAGAGGATTAAAACTGAAATTTTCCTGACATATACAAATTTAAAGTGTTGGTTTCTCATTAGGTTGATAAACTTTGTGAATATGAAGTTAAAACAGTTAAAGATAAAAAGATAGAAATTACTGTTGTTTTAGAAAATGTAAGTGCAATTCAGAAATGAAATTTGATTTTCACATAATCGGAAGTCAGACAAAATTTTGTACTGTTATTTTGTGATTATCAATTGTATTATCAATAACATGAAAACATCTTATGTCCTAGTGAGTGCAAAAAATGTTGATGGGAAATGTAAATATTATATTCTTTGCAAATCTGTCATTCATTGTGCCATTGTGAGAGGAAAATTCTGTAGAGGGAAATGTCTCTCAGACCATCAAGCAAATGAATTATGCAAACTAAAGATTATATGTATGCTGCATTGTAATGAGTAAGGTATATGAACTATATTTAGACTACTTTTCTGCATATAGTACTATGATGCTGTTTATGGAAGCTATGCTATTGTGTGAGATTTATGGTATTATGATGAGGTTTATGAAGTTTATTGGAGATACTCAGATGAAGTTCTGTGGTGTATTCAGCAATGTTTATGATGACATTAGGATGCTGATATGTTAGAGAGTTAATGGTAACTTGTTTTGTGATTTGTTTTCATACATATATCTACATCTACATCTACATTTATACTCCGCAAGCCACCCAACGGTGTGTGGCGGAGGGCACTTTACGTGCCACTGTCATTATCTCCCTTTCCTGTTCCAGTCGCGTATGGTTCGCGGGAAGAACGACTGTCTGAAAGCCTCTGTGCGCGCTCTAATCTCTCTAATTTTACATTCGTGATCTCCTCGGGAGGTATAAGTAGGGGGAAGCAATATATTCGATACCTCATCCAGAAACGCACCCTCTCGAAACCTGGCGAGCAAGCTACACCGCGATGCAGAGCGCCTCTCTTGCAGGGTCTGCCACTTGAGTTTGTTAAACATCTCCGTAACGCTATCACGGTTACCAAATAACTCTGTGACGAAACGCGCCGCTCTTCTTTGGATCTTCTCTATCTCCTCCGTCAACCCGATCTGGTACGGATCCCACACTGATGAGCAATACTCAAGTATAGGTCGAACGAGTGTTTTGTAAGCCACCTCCTTTGTTGATGGACTACATTTTCTAAGGACTCTCCCAATGAATCTCAACCTGGTACCCGCCTTACCAACAATTAATTTTATATGATCATTCCACTTCAAATCGTTCCGCACGCATACTCCCAGATATTTTACAGAAGTAACTGCTACCAGTGTTTGTTCCGCTATCATATAATATAAAGGATCCTTCTTTCTATGTATTTGCAATACATTACATTTGTCTATGTTAAGGGTCAGTTGCCACTCCCTGCACCAAGTGCCTATCCGCTGCAGATCTTCCTGCATTTCGCTACAATTTTCTAATGCTGCAACTTCTCTGTATACTACAGCATCATCCGCGAAAAGCCGCATGGAACTTCCGACACTATCTACTAGGTCATTTATATATATTGTGAAAAGCAATGGTCCCATAACACTCCCCTGTGGCACGCCAGAGGTTACTTTAACGTCTGTAGATGTCTCTCCATTGAGAACAACATGCTGTGTTCTGTTTGCTAAAAACTCTTCAATCCAGCCACACAGCTGGTCTGATATTCCGTAGGCTCTTACTTTGTTTATCAGGCGACAGTGCGGAACTGTATCGAACGCCTTCCAGAAGTCAAGGAAAATGGCATCTACCTGGGAGCCTGTATCTAATATTTTCTGGGTCTCATGAACAAATAAAGCGAGTTGGGTTTCACACGATCGCTGTTTCCGGAATCCATGTTGATTCATACATAGTAGATTCTGAGTTTCCAAAAATGACATGATACTCGAGCAAAAGACATGTTCTAAAATTCTACAACAGATCGACATCAGAGAGATAGGTCTATAGTTTTGCGCATCTGCTCGACGACCCTTCTTGAAGACTGGGACTACCTGTGCTCTTTTCCAATCATTTGGAACCTTCTGTTCCTCTAGAGACTTGCGGTACACGGCTGTTAGAAGGGGAGCAAGTTCTTTCGCGTACTCTGTGTAGAATCGAATTGGTATCCCGTCAGGTCCAGTGGACTTTCCTCTGTTGAGTGATTCCAGTTGCTTTTCTATTCCTTGGACACTTATTTCAATGTCAGCCATTTTTTCGTTGGTGCGAGGATTTAGAGAAGGAACTGCAGTGCGGTCTTCCTCTGTGAAACAGCTTTGGAAAAAGGTGTTTAGTATTTCAGTTTTACACTTGTCATCCTCTGTTTCAATGCCATCATCATCCCGGAGTGTCTGGACATGATGTTTCGAGCCACTTACTGATTTAACGTAAGACCAGAACTTCCTAGGATTTTCTGTCAAGTCGGTACCTAGTATTTTACTTTCGAATTCACTGAACGCTTCACGCATAGCCCTCCTTACGCTAACTTTGACATCGTTTAGCTTCTGTTTGTCTGAGAGGTTTTGGCTGCGTTTAAACTTGGAGTGAAGCTCTCTTTGCTTTCGCAGTAGTTTCCTAACTTTGTTGTTGTACCACGGTGGGTTTTTCCTGTCCCTCACAGTTTTGCTCGGCACGTACCTGTCTAAAACGCATTTTACGATTGCCTTGAACTTTTTCCATAAACACTCAACATTGTCAGTGTCGGAACAGAAATTTTCGTTTTGATCTGTTAGGTAGTCTGAAATCTGCCTTCTATTACTCTTGCTAAACAGATAAACCTTCCTCCCTTTTTTTATATTCCTATTAACTTCCATATTCAGGGTTGCTGCAACGGCCTTATGATCACTGATTCCCTGTTCTGCACTTACAGAGTCGAAAAGTTCGGGTCTGTTTGTTATCAGTAGGTCCAAGATGTTATCTCCATGAGTCGGTTCTCTGTTTAATTGCTCGAGGTAATTTTCGGATAGTGCACTCAGTATAATGTCACTCAATGCTCTGTCCCTACCACCCGTCCTAAACATCTGAGTGTCCCAGTCTATATCTGGTAAATTGAAATCTCCACCTAAGACCATAACATGCTGAGAAAATTTATGTGAAATGTATTCCAAATTTTCTCTCAGTTGTTCTGCCACTAATGCTGCTGAGTCGGGGGGTCGGTAAAAGGAGCCAATTATTAACCTAGCTCGGTTGTTGAGTGTAACCTCCACCCATAATAATTCACAGGAACTATCCACTTCTACTTCACTACAGGATAAACTACTACTAACAGCGACGAACACTCCACCACCGGTTGCATGCAATCTATCCTTTCTAAATACCGTCTGTGCCTTTGTAAAAATTTCGGCAGAATTTATCTCTGGCTTCAGCCAGCTTTCTGTACCTATAACGATTTCAGCTTCGGTGCTTTCTATCAGCGCTTGAAGTTCCGGTACTTTACCAACGCAGCTTCGACAGTTTACAATTACAATACCGATTGCTGCTTGGTCCCCGCATGTCCTGACTTTGCCCCGCACCCGTTGAGGCTGTTGCCCTTTCTGCACTTGCCCGAGGCCATCTAACCTAAAAAACCACCCAGCCCACGCCACACAACCCCTGCTACCCGTGTAGCCACTTGTTGCGTGTAGTGGACTCCTGACCTATCCAGCGGAACCCGAAACCCCACCACCCTATGGCGCAAGTCGAGGAATCTGCAGCCCACATGGTCGCAGAACCGTCTCAACCTCTGATTCAGACCCTCCACTCGGCTCTGTACCAAAGGTCCGCAGTCAGTCCTGTCGACGATGCTGCAGATGGTGAGCTCTGCTTTCATCCCGCTAGCGAGACTGGCAGTCTTCACCAAATCAGATAGCCGCCGGAAGCCAGAGAGGATTTCCTCCGATCCATAGCGACACACATCATTGGTGCCGACATGAGCGACCACCTGCAGATGGGTGCACCCTGTACCCTTCATGGCATCCGGAAGGACCCTTTCCACATCTGGAATGACTCCCCCCGGTATGCACACGGAGTGCACTTTGGTTTTCTTCCCCTCCCTTGCTGCCATATCCCTAAGGGGCCCCATTACGCGCCTTACGTTGGAGCTCCCAACTACCAGTAAGCCCACCCTCTGCGACTGCCCGGATCTTGCAGACTGAGGGGCAACCTCTGGAACAGGACAAGCAGCCATGTCAGGCTGAAGATCAGTATGAGCCTGAGACAGAGCCTGAAACCGGTTCGTCAGACAAACTGGAGAGGCCTTCCGTTCAGCCCTCCGGAATGTCTTTCGCCCCCTGCCACACCTTGAGACGACCTCCCACTCTACCACAGGTGAGGGAGCAGCCTCAATGCGGGCAGTATCCCGGGCAACCACAGTCGTAGTCCGATCGGGGGATGCGTGGGACGAGCTGGCCGTCCCCGACAAACCCCCATCCGGACCCCCACAGTGATGCCCATTGGCAACAGCCTCAAGCTGTGTGACCGAAGCCAACACTGCCTGAAGCTGGGAGCGAAGGGATGCCAACTCAGCCTGCATCCGAACACAGCAGTTGCAGTCCCTATCCATGCTAAAAATTTGTGCAAAGAACGTCTGAACTAATCTACAGAGAGCGCAAACAAAACGACACAAAATTGAAGCGGTTATTAAAATACAAGATTGCCTAGTAAATGCAGTAATGCTGCCACTTGTGCACTGCTGACACACTGCTCGGCGGCGGAAGGAGACTACGCGATTTAACACTATTCGAGTACTAAAACGTGATGCTACAACTCTCAAATACTATAATACGCCCGAAATTTATGAATTAAACAATGCAAGTACCAAAAACACGCAAAGAAATTAAGAATTAAACTATGTAACAAATGAGTGAGCTAGGAGTATACGACTTGCTGCTGCAGCTGCTTATCCAACGGCAGCAGGGAGCACACTGACTGTGGCCAACCGACACTGGCCGTTCAAAACAAAAACAGATGACAGACGACTACGCGAATTTACACTATTCAGGTACTAAAACGCGATGCTACAACTCTCAAATACTATAATACGCCCGAAATTTATGAATTAAACAATGCAAGTACCAAAAACACGCAAAGAAATTAAGAATTAAACTATGTAACAAATGAGTGAGCTAGGAGTATACGACTTGCTGCTGCAGCTGCTTATCCAACGGCGGCAGGGAGCACACTGACTGTGACCAACCGACACTGGCCGTTCAAAACAAAAACAGATGATATGAGAGTGAATTGTATATGGGTTTAGAAAATAACTAATGTGAGTTCATAAAACAATGGAAATGATATCTTCATGATCTCGACTCAGGGCCAAGACACGCTATCCTCATCCCTTTACAACCTCAACATCAGCTCTCACATTTGCTTCACCTGGTCCTCCTCAGCCAGCATGCCACTTTCTTGGACATTGACCTCCTCTTCTCTGATTTCCATCTACACCTCTGCCTACATTAAACCCTGCAGCCACCATAAGTACCTGCATTTTGACAGCTGTTGTTCCTTCCACACCAACAAAACACTCCCTGGTGATGGCATATGTGCAATGACAACAATTCCTTTGCCAAGTACGTTGAAGGTATCACAATGGCCTTCACAGACAGGAAATACCTCCCCATTCCCAAACCACATTCACTATCAGATTTTCCATCCCATATCCCCCTACAGCCCCAATCCTCCCACAACCGGCATGAATTAATGCCAATTACATTGGATCTGCTTCCTACAAATGGCATGTTGCCAACTAGTATGTAATACAGACCTTTACCTTGTAACCTTAACTTTGTGCCATTATTATCTTTATGTTTTAAAATCAATTTGGATGTAGAGTAAGCTTTTTGAGATTTCTGGTCTACAATTTTATTGACAGGTCTACATCATGGCTTGCTCACTGTGATGTTTTCAACTACTTAGAACTATTGTTTGGGTACTTACAAACACATGTTGTTGAATGACTACAGCTAATGATGCTTTCCAGTGCTTATTCACCACTTCTGCATATTTTGAATGGTACATTACCTGATAAGCATTAACATAGTTTATACTAACTATTAAATGGCTTTGTCAATTGTTCACTTTTACATCTACAATTGGCTCCCCATTATTTTGGGTCAGGTGTTGTACAGTGTTTTTTATTCTACTTGATTGCACATAATTTTCTTTGGCTATGTTTCCTAGATGTTTTACATATCTGAAGATGATTGCAGATAGCAACTGAAACTAGTTATCAAACATTAATATGATAGGAAAATTGTGGTTTGGGCATTAAAAGTTTTACTTTTAAAGCTTTTTTGTTTAAGAAACCATATTAAAACCACTGTCTCTCCCACCCCACCCCCCCACCCCCAACCCCCTCCCCTCAGTGACCATGTCAGGCTTTACTGATCTATGTTACCTACTGAAGTAAAGTTTTGGTCTATGGTTGTGTGGACAAATTTTATGAGATACTTGCATTAGGTGAAGACATAGTATTGGAATGTGATACATACTAAATGTAATGTAGTAGCTGGCAATAACAAGATAACATCTGAAGATAAATTTTTGAAACTGTCTGGCTTATTAAATTTGTAACTGGAAAGAAATAAAGAGGCAACAGGAAAAATGATGGATGCTACATTTTTGTCAAAAATGCATAAGGAGTGGCAGTGCAAAGCTGAAGAAATGCAGAATGCATATACAGTCTCATGTGGCAAGAACAGTGATAATTGTTGTGTTGTAATTACCTGAAAACTACTTATGAATGGAAACAATGCTAGATGTCAGTTGTGGGATAGAGAAAAATTACGACTGTCATTCCCACATGTTTCTGAATCCATTTCTTTTATTCTGTATTCCTTGCAAAACACTGTTGGCAACCCTGCTTTTATTGTTCTCAGTCGTTCTTTTTCATAATTATTTTTCTGTGGCTGTCGTTTATTTGCAAGACGATAATATGGAAAATGTGGAAGGTGATGTAGACGGCATTCAAAATGTATCTAATGCAGAAAAGTCTTCTAAGAATGTTCAAGGTAGTTCATCATCTCATGAGGCCAGTCCAGACTGTAAGAGTAAGAGACTAAAATTTTTGAAAATCTATCTGCTGAAAAGAGATCACTAGTTTTTAAAGCATTTAATCAAATGAAAAGTTATTATGCACAGAATTACTACTTATTTGGACTGATGTCTATAAACACAATAAAACAGTATAGACCTAGACAAGATTTTGACCATGCAAGTTCCCATGGCACTGGATATTCCCATAAAGTGCATGTGTCAAATGGTCAAAACATGACAAACACAACTCTCTCTCTTAAAGCCTTTATTGACATTCATGGTATCACGTTGCAGGAAACAAACATCAGGAAAGACTCTAGGAGCAGTATTGACAGATATGTGTGGGAAATATGATCATTTACATAGCAGGAAAGGTTCTGAGATGTTTGAAGTAGCTAAATGGCATAGTGCATCTTTCAGATGCAGTCAGGGTCATTACAGCAGAAGGGTAAGCAAGAAACTGTACCTCCCTGCAGAGATGAATGTTAAAAAAATGCATCAGATGAACAGAGAAAAAGGGTTCCCTAATGTATCTTACCAGTACTACAGAAACAATGTAGGAAAAGACAGATTGCTACTTCCCATAAAGAAGAAATTTCAAGTTTCAGACAGGCACAATTTAAAGACACTCTCATAAAGCTTTTGCCCACAGACTTCATTGGTAAAAGAGGTACACACACACACACACACACACACACACACACACACATGCAACCCCATTTTACACACGCATTACCATTAACTTGTAATGCACCTCTTTCTCCAGGGGACAAATATTAATTATTATCAGTAGTAGTATATTAAGCTACAAATTATCATTTTAAACCTGTGTGGTCTCCCTGGTGTGCCTAGTCGACCACAAGTCCCTGTCACACTGTTCACTCTAACAACAGAGTACATACAGGGTTGAAGACATGGAGAAAGAAAGGTATCATCACAATTTGAATTTAGAGTAATATAACTTTCTTACCTTTATTGGTCATTGTTGCACACTCGTGGTCCAGTGATGAATCTTGCCATCCGCTGTTTGTTAAATCAATTTGAGGTCCAGGGTGTGTATTCTGCTGCATAAGAACTGACACATATTTAAACTTCCAACTTTTATTTTATAAATGCTGATTGTGATGATATTCAATAATTTTCAATGAAACAGCTTTTCCAATACATCATTTCATCCCCTCTATCCTTGACCTTCTCAAAGCAAGCATATTACAAGACGTCTCCAACACCAACTGCCCATTGTCTCTACACCCGCCAACCACCAGCTCCTGTTCACAGAGCTTACAAACTGTGCAGTACTGCCAACCTTGTTTGTATATCGATATTTTACACATAGCACGTATACATACATAAAAAACATAGTATGAATAATGAAAAGTGTTTATAATATAGTTCTGTTGCAATATACCTCATGATTGTCCTCATATTAACAGTTTTGTAACAAAATAATAATATGTTTATGTTTGCGTAGTTAAAGTTTACTTGCTCCTTCAAGTTGATTCACGGCACCACACACCTCGCCAGCTGGTGGTACTGGTAGTTTCGGTAAGTAGTCCATTACATTACAAACAACCATCTGCACAGTTCAGAGAAGTTGGTAGTGGAGGGAAGGATCCAGCAGGCTCAAGTAGTGAAGCAGCCACTGAAATCAAGTGTGTTATGTTCAGCTGCATGTTGTGCCATAGGGTGGTCTACTTCACACTTGGCCACAGTCTGGTGGTGGCCGTTCATCCTGGTGGGCAGTTGGTTGGTTGTCATACGAATATAAAAAGCTGTACAATGACTGCAGCAGAGATGGCCTGATGGGGTAGCATAAACCAGTGACAGGATTGGAATAGGAAGTGCAGGGGTGTGGACTGGGCAGGTTTTGCACCTGGGTCTTTCACAGGGATGTGACCCTTGTGGAAAGGGGTTGGGATTGAAAGTGGCATGGGGTTGGATTAGGATGTTGTGTAGGTTGTGAGGGAAATGGAACACTGCTTTAGGAAGCATGGGAAGTATCTCAGGTAGGATAACCCTCATTTCAGGGCATGATGATAGGTAATCAATGCCCTTACAAAGAATGTGATTCGGTTGTTTGAGTCCAGGGAGTTACTGGGCGATCCTTCTAGTAGGAGAAAGAACAGCCATATAAAACCTCAAAAGAAATCCTGATCTAATCATACTACCTGCAGACAAAGGTCCCACCACTATTGCTATGAATAGCAGAGACTGCCTGGCAGAAGGCCCCTGCCAATTATCTGACTCCTCCACTTACAAATCTGCCAAAGTGGTGTCGTCCTAAAGTCAAACACAAACTCCAATTCCTGCTTAAAGTCTTAGGCCCTTTCTGGAACATCTCTGAATCCATTTCTCTTCTCACCCATATGATACCTGGCACATCCACCTTTTATATGTTCCCTCAAATCCACAAATCTAACAGTCTTGGACACCTCATTATGGCTGATTGTTGTGCCCCAACTAAAAGAATTTTGCACCTCATTGACCAACACCTCCAACCAATTTTCCATACTCTAGCCTCCCATGTCAAAGACATCAACCACTTCCTTCACTGACCCCTTCACCTCCTGGATCCCTACTCATCACTGTTGCCACCACCTCCCTACACACCAATAACCCTCATGCTCATGGTCTTACTGCTATTGAACACTACCTTTCCTAATGTCCTTCAGACTCCAAACTCACTGGCTCATTCCTCATACACTTTAATAACTTTATCTTAAATCATAACTACTTCTCACTTGAAGGAAAACAAGTCTGTGGCACAGCCATGGGTACCCACATGGTGCCCTCCTATGCCAAACTTTTTACAGGCCATCTAGAGGAGACCTTTCTATCCTCTCAAAACACCAAAGCCCTAGTCTGGTTCAGGTTCATTAATGATATCTTCATGATCTGGACTCAGAGCCAAGACAACATATCTTTGATCCTTGACAACCTCATCACCTTCTCTCCTATTCATTTCATGTGGTCTTCCTCAGCCTAGCATGCCACCTTCCTAGATATTGATATCCTCCTTTCTGATGGGTCAATCCACACCTCTCTCCACACTAAACCCACTAATCACCAACAGTATCTGCATTTTGACAGCTATCACCCATTTAACATCACAAACTCCATCTCATATAGTGTGGCTACTCACCAAAACTTCACTAAAGAGACACTATCCTCTGAATCTAGTCCACAAACAGATCTCCTGTGCCATTTTCCCCTAATACATTCCAATCCTCCCACCTTCCCTAAGAACTGGTCACAAAGCAATGTCCTCTTGATCACCCAGTATCACCCTGGACTGCAACCACATCCTTCATGCCCTAAAATGAGAGACATCCTACCTAAGATATTTCCCACCCCTCTTAAAGTGGTGTCCCATTGCCCACCCAACCTCCACAACATCCTAGTCCAACCCTATGCCACTTCCAATCCCAAACACTTGTCATAAGGATAATATCACTGCGGAAGACCCAGGTGCAAAACCTGTCCAGTCCACCCACCTAGGACTTCCTGTTACAGCCCTGACACCTGTTTTTCCCTGACTACCTGTGAAAGTAGCCACATCATTTACCAGCTCTGCTGCAATCATTGCACAGCTTTTTATGTTGGAATGGCTACCAACCAGCTGTCCACCACAATGAACAGCCACCACCAAACTGTGGCCAACTGCAAAGTAGACCACCCTATGGCACAACATGCAGCTGAACATAACACTCTTGATTTCAATGGCTGCTTCACTACCTGAGCCAGGTGGATCCTTCCCTCCACCACCTGCTTTACTGAACTGTGCAAATGGGAGTTATCCTTACAGCACATTCTCCACTCCTGTTATTATCCCAGCCTCAACCTACAGTAACATACTGTCCACACATCCTCCACACAACAGTTTCCATTTCCTTCCCATTCTCATGACCCATCCTGTTTATTTGCAGCCCTCTGCCAATGCATCCATCTGCCTTTGCCCACACCTCTGCTTTCTCCTCCTTTGTTTAACCACTACCCTCCCCTGCAATCTCCTAACAACAGTTTCCATCCCCTCTGTCCTATCATCTCCTTCCCATTCTCATCACCCATCCTGTTTATTTGCAGCCCTCTGCGTATGCATCCACTTGTCTTTGCCCACACCTCTCCTTTTTCCTCCTTTTTTTTTAACAACCTCCCTCCCCCACAATCCCCTAATGCTGCACCTGTTGGGAGGCTAGTCCCTGCGCACTCCACCAGACAGCATTTGTCTCTCTCCCCACCTGTACACTACTATCCCTTCCCCTTTCCCTTTCACATTCCCTACCCCCTCCAGATTGCTGCTTGCATCCCTTGGGATGTTGCATTCTGGTCTGAGATGCTGGAAGTGGCAGTCATGTGTGCATGTTTTGTGCTTGCTTTTGTGTGTGTGTGTGTCTCTTTCATTGACGTCCACCTGCTTAGGTAAGTGGTGACGTGCTTGCCTACCATGCAGTGGGCCCGGGTACGATTCCTGGCCAAGTTGGAAATTTTCTCCACCACTGGACTGGGTATTGTCTTGTCCTTATCAACACCAAACACAGGTCACCCTAAGTGGCATCACCTGAAATATGACTTGCATCCAGCAGTGGAACTTCTCCAAATGGGGCCACCGGGCCAACAATACCACACAATCATTTCATTTCATGTCTTTTACTGACAAAGGCTGTGGCAAAAAGCTTTAGGTGAGTGTTTTTAAATGTGTTATGTTATGTTATGTTATGTGGTTTATTCATCTCATTACATACAATTTTCAAATCATTTGATTTGATGTACAGGAGACATGTCAAGGTTTACAAAAGAAACTTTTTTCACTTTTTTAAGAGAAATACGAAAGTTTACATTATATTTTACATTTCTAAGTTTCAGCTACACATGTACATAAAATAATAAATGTATTACAATCCCTGTGTTCAGATTGTGAAGCTGTCCTCAATGAATTCATCGACAGAATAATAACACTTTTCCACCAGTAGAGTAAAGAGCAATCTTTTCAGTGAACCAATCTCCATTTTAAATATATTACTGCCTTTTATTTTATTGAAAATTTTTAACCCCATATACTCTGGTGTTTGGGCATAAAGTTTTAAACGATGTGTTTGAAGTTTGAAGTTATCTCTGTGGCGAGTGCTGTAGTTGTTGTCAAAACGGAAATTGTCTAGTGTATGTTGATTTCTATATAGGAACACCACCATCTCATATATGTAAAGTGAGGGGATAGATAGTACTTTTAAATTTTTTAACAGTGGTCGACAGGATTCCCGTTTTTTTGCAACACACATGTTTCTAATTACTTTCTTTTGTAATACTAGGAGCCTAGTGACATTTGCTGAATTTCCCCAGAAGATTATGCCATAACGAATAACTGACTCAAAGTAGCAGTGATAAACTATCTTTCTGGTATCCATGTTTGTGGCACCTGACAAAATACACATTGCAAATGCTAAGTTGTTCAGTTTATTTGCTAAGTAATCTATGTGTACCTTCCAATTTAAATTTTTGTCAAGATTTAGGCCTAAGAACTTCACGTGGTTTGCTTCTGTTATATCCTGATCATTGCAAGTTATCTTTATTTCACTCCTTTCTACTGATTTAGCTTCAAATTGCATCATTTTGGTTTTAGTTACATTTAGTTTTAGTCCATTTTGACAGAACCAAGATTCAAGTTTTTCTAAAGTATTTTTGGCTTTTTCTGGAATATTTTCAGATGCCTCATTTTCAATTAGAACTGATGTATCATCAGCAAATAAGACTGAATGAACATCAATAGCAAGTGGTAGGTCATTTACGTAAAAAAGAAACAGATAGGGACCCAATATCGAACCTTGTGGGACTCCTTGGAGCACTGTTTTCCAGTCTGATGAATAATTGGTTCCATTTGAAGTTAAAATTACTCTTTGTTTCCTACCTGACAGGTAAGAGCTAAACCATTTTAAAGCAGTGTCTCTGATTCCATACATCTGTAATTTGTGGAGGAGTAATGCATGGTTCACTGAATCAAAAGCTTTAGTCAGATCACAGAATATACCTGTGACCTTTCTACCTTTATCTAATGTGGAGCATATTTTTTGGATAAACTCATTTATAGCATTCGCAGTGCTTTTACCCTGTTGGAATCCGAACTGGTTTTTAAAAATTATATCATTTACAGTAAGAAAGTTATTAATTTGTTTTGCTGCAATCTTTTCAAACATTTTAGAGAAGACTGGCAAGAGAGAGATAGGGCGGTAATTCCCCATATCTTCTGTCGATCCTTTCTTGAATAGAGGTTTGATCTCACCATATTTCAATACCTCTGGAAAGCATCCCTGTTCATAAGATTGATTTATAATAGTTGACAGTGGTTGCGAAATAATATCGTACACATACTTGATTACAGATGTTGTTATTTCATCCCACCCATGTGAGGTTTTGTTTTTTAGAGACAATATTTCCTTTTCCACATCCCTTTGGGTTATTTTTTCAAATTGTTTAAAAGATGTGTTCTGGCTGTTTTCCAAATTTGTGATGCCCTGATAGAATGTCATATCCACATCCGATCTTACTACGTTTAGGAAGAATTAATGGAAACAACTTGACATCTGAACAGGGTTTACTATAATTTCATTTTCATGTCTACAACTTGATGTGTCTTCTTTACAGTAAGCAGCAATCTGTCTTTTCCTACATTGTTAATTTTTCTACCTAGAGTTTCCATTGTTGGATTCAGAATTACAGAAATGTATTCCCAGTTCAATATAAAATTTGGTTGATGTGGTATTTGCAGCACTTATGACAAATTTCAAGCAGAAATACAAACCATTAACCAGAGTCTGAAGAGCAGTACAAATGGCGAAGCACAAATGAAACTTCTAAGAGAACAATTGCAGCTTAAGACAGAAACTGATGTACACAAGATGAAAACATATACACTCTATAGAAGAAAGAATGCAGCAAAAAGTTGGAGTATGAAACAGAAAGGTTGTGAATGAATAGTCTTGGATTTTCTGAAAAATCTCATTATGCAAAAGGTTTCCACCAATGATATGTTTTAGAGTAGTCAGTTATGTTTGTATTCATTTGACATTCATGTTCTGTCTAATAGTCCCTCCATTTTCTACTGTGATGATGAGACCAGGGAAAGGATCTAATGAAGTTGCATCTGTTTTGCACCACTTTATATTCACAAAGTTGGCATCAGATGAGAAGCATCTGAACATATTCTGTGATGCTTGCGGTGGGCAGAATAAAAATTATACTTTTATCGGAGTCTTACATTAAGTTATCAACAACACAGGAAAACTGAACTCAGTTACAGTAATGTTTCCAATTAAGGGTCACTCTTATATGGAGTGTGACTATAATATGTCCTTCATTGGCAGTAAAACACCTGATGAAATTCCTGACCATAGGCTGAGCCACTTTTCTGCAGGTAGAGTGAAACCACCTTCTTTTGTTGACATTGAAGTAGATTGACCATTTCTCAGCTTTTGGGCCCATTTTTGTCACCTGTATACAAGAAGAAGTATGCTTTTTCCATTCAATCAGTGAAGGAGAGGGTCTTACAAAGGTGATTGGGAGGGTTCAACAATACAGCAACCTCTCTGTGACCTGTGTCCCTAGCTAGTGAGCTAAATTATGGAGAATTCTTCGTTGCAGATTATTTGTACAAAGGTAAGATGGTTACTTTCATTTTACACTCTTAAAATAAAACAAAATATCTGGCAATGTGTTTTTGATATTAAATTTTCATTACAAGAAATCCATTTGTGCAGTTATGAAAAAAATAATAACCTTTGCTTACAGCTGCAAATCTCATCCCAATCTCACTTGAAAAGTTTAGGGACCTGCAACACTTAATGCAGTTATGTGGGCCAGCAGAAACGGATTTCTACATGAAACTGCCACTTTGTGAGACAAGAAAGTGAAGAGCAAGTATTAGGAAAAAGCTAAGTATTTGTTTTAGCAGTGAGAACTAAAGACATTGCCAAAAATGTATTATTTCAGTGTAACATATCTAAAAATTCATCATTGTTTTCAATAACAATGTGTGCTAACAATTGAAAATTGGATGTAATGACCAAAATATTAAAATAAAAATTATGATATATATATATAAAAAATATGGAATAGTAAAATACTCTAACTACTTCATTCTACATACTCAAGCTTTGATCACAAAGCATTTCAAACTTTAAATTGCCTCTTTTGAAAACAGTTTCCAAATGACGTCCATCATCATTCCTGATGCCACTTCTCTAAAAATGGGGGGCTGTCACTGTTGGAAAAATGTAAAGATAATTCATGGTTATTCGTGGTTACAATATAATTGAAGTGAACACAGTGAAACTTGATGTTACATATTCCACTACTAATTATACTATGAGTTCATTTAAGTTTTGTCTTAATAACAAAGTAGGAATCTTTTTCTTTTTCAGTACTGTTTGTACAGTATATTCAGTTCTGTATAGGCTAGAGGATTAAGTTAGTTTCTTTGAATTTGAGATGTTTTTCTGAGTATTTGTTTACCTGAAAGTTTTCAGGTAGTTCTATTCCTGTAAAGTCCAAATATCTGTCTTACTGACTGATGAAAACCTCAGGTATCATTTATCAAATTCTTGAACAGAAGAAATGAAATCAAAGTTTAGGTGCATATTAAGAGGATCAGAGGAGAGGTTTATCCATATGTCTCTCTCCCTTTGTTTATTTTCTTTTTTTTATGAACTACCTGGTTTATTTATAAGCAGCCAGAAAGTCAAAGGGTGGTGAAGACATCCATTTATACTACTACTGGTAAAGAACTGATAAAGGGAAGAGATGTCTTTTATAAATAGTCTTCCTGATATATGGGTCCCCAATTGATCCAGATTTCTACAGGGAAGTCATTGTCCTGCATAGGTTGTTTATTTCTTGAACTAACAATCCATGTTTAGAAATTATGAAATATTCTTATTTTATCTATACATTGTTCTTCTGTAAAATGTATAATTTAAAATATAAGTAAATGTGTGTCTTGTTAAATTGTATATTGGATTCCATTGCTTTGGGGCAGATAGAATAAGCTGAATTTTGTTGTTTGCTCAAATCATGTTTTGCCATGAATATCAAGACTTGTTTTTCAAATTAATTAATTTTATTGATTATGTTAATTGTCTTATAATCAGTGGAAATTTTTAACATATTAAAATTAAATATATCTCCAGGCTATGTGCAAAAATTGTGTGTGTACTATCTCACAGGAATTTATATTTTTTCTGTCTCATTATACTTAAATGTAAGGATTTATAGAAAACACACCCATTTTTACACTTCCAATCCTCAAATAAATGTAGTGATAAAATATTTCCAAAATTTGTATATAAGATACTAGAGGATAAATTGTTGGGAAATAACCTAATGAAGGTTACTTCAGCTGCTGTACGTATATCAGATGTAGAAAGGGGAAAAGGGCAAGGTAACAGACATGACAACAGTGAGTGAATGAGACCCAGTATGGATGTGTAGAAAAACTTAAACATTCTTAGAAACTGATCAAAATGTAAAACATTGTTTGCTTCTGGATGAATGATAAAGGACAGAAATGGAGAATAAAAAACTATTTCAGATTTTGTAATTAATTATTTCCTTAACCTTTTTTTGTATCAAAGTAACTGTGTACTAGTTTCATAGACATTGATACAAATATGAAATGTCTAGTCTGCAAATGTTTTGCTAAATGTTTTTAATCTTTTATTTGAGCTAAAGAGAATCTTAATTAGTAGTCACATGGATGTTTTCTGTCGAAACACAAATTAAATTTTGTGAAGGTACCAAAGTTTTTGCACATTCTAAACATAGTCCATATATACTTAAAATTTAACCAGCTTTTTTGGCTACAACTAAGTTAATTGACTTTATTGATGATCTTCAGTGAGTTGTGTAACTGTGCATTGTGTCATTTCCTCCACCTGTACTGTAATCTGGGTCATTTTATTGTACGACAGGCACTGATTATCTAGTTAATCAGTTAAATAATGAATCAAAAACAGTTGAGTTACTTTAATAACTTGTTTATTTCATCAAAAACTGACACAGATTTGGTGTCTAAAAGATGATGTAAGGCTGACCCTGTGACTTCTGCTGCTTTCCCTGATATAGCTTCTAACAATAACAAAAGTATATTGTTTCAGTTTTGTTCAGACCTTTTAGAGTTGATGATTAAGATTTCATTGCTTTTCAAATTTGGTTACAAAATTTGGTTCTGCAGTTGTTTACAATTTGTATGATACAATTAGCATGCAAAAATATTGTGATCCTCTTGACCAAATTACATGAAATATGTATTCACAATAATGTTCTAACCATTTTCTGTGCTAATTTTATAAGTACAGATTTGATTTTGCTACTAACATAGATCTTGTCTCTTTATGGTTAGCAAGGTTAGCTGAATGTTACTTACTATCAGATTTTGGGTTAGTGACTAGATATTCTTATAAATTAATTGCATTTCATCTTACTTGGTCTAAAAATATCTTTGGACAACTTAACGTCATCAATACAATAAACCAATAATGTTACAACATATCCTTGAATATCTACTTACATTCATGTAAACTTTCAGATGTAGTACTGGATTCTTCAAAATGGTTGGAATCACTGTTTGCATTAAATGTCACACCATGCTGCTGCTTTATGTCCCCCTCCCTTCATCTGAAATATTACACATAGCAATTATGGGCGAGACTTTGCCAAAGCAAGCATGTACCACAATAGGAGTAGGTTGTATTATGAGTTTGGTGTATGTATCTTTCTGTATAGATAAATGCTGATAAATGCTATTAATTAATTCATATTACATAGATCTATTAAATAAAGATGAGTTTTCACAGAAAGTTGCTTTTTACACATTCCTCCTGCGTGTCATTTTTCTTCACCATGGATTCACAAGCACAATGAAAACTCACATATGTTGCCACACAACATCACATTTCTCCTCAGCTGCTTTGTCTTTCTCTGAAATAACACACAGTCTTCATTACCAGTAGTTCTATTAGAAAGCAGCTACAGAAATTTTTTAAAGTTTCGAAGAATTGATGCATGATTTTGCCTTACAGTTTTGAATGTTATACAGCTAAAATTCAAATGACTCAGGTAATTACTTTGTCAACAAGAACCATGTTGTGAAACTCGAACATGTATGTGAAACATACACAAATTCTTAACAATTATAGTATTTTGTTCGAGCATTTGTGATGCATGTAGTGTATCTAGAGTTAAAGTTTATAAGATATATTGGTAATTAAATGTACTGATGATTAAAATCAATTCTTGTTTCATTAATTCACCTAGTAGCATTCACAGTATAATAGCAAAGGAAATTCATGTACGATATAACTTTCACACACATGACATGGTGATACCTTTAACATATAAATATTAATCGAGAAAATCATCTGTTTAACATTATAATTGGCCTTTTTCATGTAGAAGAGATATGAATTATAATTACTTTCAATAAAATGTTATGGAATATTCTTTAAAAAGGTACTTCATTCAAGTATGTGTCAGTGTGTAATGAGCAATAATTGCAAGTTCCATAGCTTATTCAAGAATGGTCTTCATGTGTAATCTTCATTTTATGTTATTATATTAAATTTGTCATCAACACTTAAGATAGGAATAATTTCAGGTGTGTGACAAAACACATTTCAATATAAATTAAAGTATAAATCATTCCTCTTTACTTGAGTATAAACTTATGTCAGCGTTCCTTTCGCAAAGGTAAAAATCAATAGTTATAACAACAAACCATATTTTACACACTATAAGATCACCTTAATTTTTAAGCATTTATTTAAAAATAATGTTTTTACCATTTTTCATTTTTGTTGTTAGACTGCAAAACCAAACAAAAAAATTCTTAATTTATAAAAATGAACTGGCCTTTAAAATCTCTGAAAATTGTCATCTGAACTTTCTTCTTCTTCTTCTTCCTCTTTGTCATCATCATCATTGTCCTCTTCATATATATGAGATTGTATTCACTGCCATTGACTGAATACTTATGTCACACTTCTTGAAGGATTTAACAATAATGTCTTCCCTCACCCTAGACCACAACTGTTTTATCCACTGACACACCCGTTTGATTGTAGGTCATTTTAAGATCCCTTTGGCGTGAATTAATGTTGGGTTTCATCCATCATCCTTTTGTTCCATTTCTCTCTAATATTCACTTTAAATGGTTAATTTATCAAGACATCAAGAGGTTATGATTGTGAAGTAAGCCATCACAGAATAACAGCAAGCTGTATTTTCCTGTCTCAGTTTCTCTTTCACAGAATTTTACAACTGACAAACTGATCTAGTACAAGAAGAGAACTCTTCTTCAGTAAAGTGCTTTTGCTTCTCTCCCAGACACTGTTAATCCATAATTTCATACCATCCTCATCCATCAAATTCTTGCCCTGTACATGATTGACAACACCTGGCAGTACTTCAGAAGGTTTTGGCACTGTTTTATGTTGTAAACTGATCATTGGATTAAGTCTGTCAGCACAACATGAAAGGACAACAGCATAATGCATTTTTTTCATATCCATTTGTTTTCATAGTTTCAGCTTTAGCACCTTTCATGGCAACAGTTCTGTTATCTGGCACATCAAGTGTCAGAGGAGTTTCATCCATATCTGCTATTTGGCTTAGTTCAACACTGGTTTTCTTTTGATGTTGAATAATAAACTGACCAAAAGGTAATATTTTCTCTTCATACTTCTGTTGCATTTTCTGGGATATTTTGGTTTTGGTTCACATACTGAGCCTGCTTCATATGAATACCTTTTATTTTTTTCCATTAAGAAACTAGCTAGTAACAAAAATATTGTACTGTTACCAATAACACAAATCACTTTCAGTTCAAGTTCACTGGCACCATAGGCTAGACAGTGTGCTGGGTTTGTGATGTTGGAGTAGGCAGGAAACAGTGCTAGCAAGCTTGAGAATCCCCGCAACTCATGATGGTTGCATTGGTGCACTGCTGCTGCCAGTTGAATACAATGTAGCCAGATAGAGTTAAGTTTCCTGTGGCATCGAATACATGGCCATACTTAAGACTGACAGGAATTTTAAATTAAACACTGGACATTTTTATATTAATTTCGAGTATATGTGTAGTTGAATTTTGGAGGCAAGTTTTCAAAGAAAAAAAGTGCATCTTGTAATCCATAAAACACGCTAGCTGATTTTTCCTTCATATGTCTTCATACATGTAATATGACTATTGTATCTAAGCTGAAAGTAAATCACACCTCACTCATTCCTTTTACACTGGATGTAGCTGGGGTTGGTGAGAACTAATAACTGAAAATTTTCAGACTCTTTGTTACAGATTACTGTGTTAATTATTCACTTGGAAATAGACACATTTCATTTCAAGATAGATATTTTTTATTTCATATGATAAGTTTGATAATAAATGGTAATATGAGCACTCGTGTAGCTTTACGATCATTAGTCAATGTATAGGTATATCATCCATTAGATTATGATAGGAACAGCCAGGAAGGTCAGAAATAACAAAGCTGATATTCTTTCCAAATAGAATAATCATCAGATTGATGTACTAAAATGCATAAAGAAAATTCATATGTATGCTTGTTCTTAATTTGTAATGTGCATGACTTAACAGTTCTTCTTGATTTAACATGAATAAATTTTCATACAAATTGTAGTTAAATAGGGTAGTAGCGTATCTTCTAAGTGAAACAGTCATATAAACTCTCATTTAAGTTAAATGTGTTCAGTAATCCATCTGTATATGTAAAATAAACTACAATCTGTTGAATATAGAAAGATACATGTCAAGCTATGCTTCCAACAGGAACAAGTTCTAGTTCAAAGTACCTGACAACATGATAAAGTGGCAAAACCAGTAAAACTTGTTGTATTATGTGGTCCAGCCTTGCACACATTTGAAAAACCCTGTCACCTTCCATACCATTCACAGTCTGTCACTCTGATGCTCCTGATGGCTGAGCTCAAACATGCTGCGGCCTGGGAGGTGGTTTTCTCTTGCAGAATGTGCTTCAGTATGAAACTAGCTGGTACCAGTGATCAAGTTTTCCACATTAAGTCATTGAGGCAGTAGTGATGTATTTAGGTGTTCATGTGATAGGCATGATATCAGGACATTATGGGTAATGTAGTAAACTTGTGTACCATTTAGCATTCTGCTTACTCGCTATGGTCAGCTAAGTGCTTATTCAGTTCTCCACTTGTCCTTCACAGATTTCAGTGTTTGAACCGTTCGGCTAGATTTTTGTTGTCCATTTATGCCTGCTATCATAAGAATTTGTTTAATTGAGAAAGTTATGCATTGGTGGTACAGTACATGGCTGGAAGTGTGTAAATGCTGAAATTAGGGAAGCCAACTCACAATTTCAGGAAATATGCAAAATGTATCCAAATACAAACTTTCTTTGTACAGATTTTCTTAAGAGAGACTGCTTCACGAAACATGGGATGCATCTGAACAAAAAGGGCAAGAAACTTTTGTGTGGGAAAATCAGTGAAATGTTAGAGAGGCTGAACAAACATAGTGACAGCATGTCATTACCATTAGCTCCAACAGTCCATTCTTCCAAGCATAAATTCTCAGCAAATACTCCTTCCATAAAAGACACAAAGCCAGAAATCCTGTGTGAAGAAGGGCAAACTATGATGAGCACCCTACCTCCATCAGTTTTAAAGCAAGCACCAGCAGAAGTATTTCCACAAAAAATGCTAAAAGCATCAGAAACAATCACAGCAACAACAGCAACAACAACAACAACAACAACAAAAGCAGCAACAGCATTTACATCAACAACAGAGCCACCTCTCATACCAGCAGTGGCAACAGAATCAATGGTGACAGGACCAACTCCACCAAAAGTAGTAAAAACATCAAGAACAATTACACTGACAACAACAAATGCAGTAACAGCACCATCAACCTAATACCAGCAGGAAAATCAACAGCAAATGCAACAGAACCATCATTAGCAGCAGCAGAACCATCCACAATAGCAGCAGAATTAACTCCAACATTAGCAGAACCAGTACTGTCAACTAAAAAAATCCAGACAGCATACGGAAGCCGTTACCTCCATCCCATCTAAATGATTTTTTTGTGGAAACCAGAAAGAGGAGGAAGCCCACAAGAGAAACAGAAATATGACCTTATTTAGGTTGGTAAAGCAGAGAAATCTACAACAAGGTATTTACAACTTTAAAATAATCCACCAGAATGTACAGGGCTTGAGTAAGAAATATGAACAATTAGATGTGTTTGTAAATGAAAGTATGCCTGATGTGCTTGGTATTTGTGAACACTGGCTATCTGATGCCAAATTAGAACTTTTTAAACCTCTAAACATGGTACTAGCTAATAAGTTTTGCAGATCTACTATCAGAGGTGAGGGTGTGTCGGTGTATGTAAAAAGAACATTTGATTTTAATTCTGTATATGTAAGTAAATATTCATTAGAAGGAACAACTGAATTATGTGCAGCATGTATAAAGGTACCAAATGATGAAATTTATGTTATATGTTTTTATAGACCACCAGGTGGAAACTTTGAAGTTTTCCTAACAAAGTTTTGTGACATGATAGAGAATGTTTTTATATCACACCTGAACAAGTTAGTAATTATAGGAGATTTCAACATAAATGTATTAGCAGATAAGTTACACACTAGACTATTCAAGAATACTGTGCTTGAATATAATGTAAGATACCTGATAAACACTGCAACCAGGGAGACTGAAACATGCCAGTCTGCAAAAGATAACATAATCACTGATATTTGTCTTTACAATCTTCATCTTCTGTTGTTATAAGTGCTTTGCAGACCACCATGCTGTAGAACTAAGTGTGTACATAAAAAAGGTTCCTACACACAGTTGCTATAGATATATCAGGATGAATACAGACCAAAATATAACTCATTTGAATAATATGCTAAGGAATGTAGATTGGAACAGTGTTCTAACGACTGTTCATAGTTATGGCAAATTCTCAAATGGACTATTGTACATTCTTAACCAAGCCTGCCCATTAATAGAAAAGAGAATTCAGCCACATGCTGTAACCCGAAACTGGATATCAAGTTCAGTCACTGAGGCTAGAGAAAAACTAAGATGGTATGAGTATGCTATGTTAAATGACTTGAGCAATAAAAATTAAAAGAAGAGTTCAAAAAGTATCAGAAATACTACGTAGATGTCCTAATTTCAGAGAAAAGAAACATTTTGAAAGTGTCATTCATAGCTCAAATAATATCTCCAAAACATCATGGTCACTAGTAAATGGAGTCATAGGTAAATCTGGGAAACATACAACTGAAAATCACTTGCTGATAAATGGCACAATAGAAACTGATCAGAATAAGATAGCAGATCTATTTAACAATTACTTTGCTTCTGTTGGCTCCAGCATAAACAATGACTTAAAGATCATAAATACAAATTCGGTGGAACACCAGTGTCAGGAACTATATTTTTTATGCCAACAAGTGAAGAAGTAATAATTAAAGTAGTGAGTAGCTTAAAGAATTCCCATGCAGCAGGATATGATGGTCTTAGTCTGGACACTCTTAAGAAATGTATACATAAAATCGCATTACCTTTATCAACAGTTATCAATGCTCATATGGAAGATTGACTATTTCCAGATGAGTTGAAAATTGCTCGAGTTGTACCTATTTTTAAAAAAGGAAACAGGAATCTAATAGAAAACTTTTGACCCATTTTTGTTCTTCCAATAATACCCAAAATCTTTGAGAAAGTAATATACATAAGAATCTGGAACTTCCTGGTATACAAATAAGTAATTTCTAAGGGGCTGTATGAGTTTGTCAAGGGGTCATCCACCATTACAGCAGCATCCAACTTAATCGAAGGTGTCACTCCAGCAATAGATAATAAAGAACATGTATGTGGCATCTTTATGGACTTATAAAAAGCATTTGACTGTTGATACAACCATATTGCTGGACAAACTGTGAAAGTATGGCATTTGAGGCACAGCTCATAATCTGATGAGGTCCTACTTGACAAATAGGAGGCACTACAGAGGGAGCATACAAATCAAACACCACTGAGATAAATTCTGGTATTCCACAGGGGTCAATATTAGGACCACTTCTTTTTATTATTTATGTTAATGATATTCAGTCCATAACAAAATATGCAACAGCTATCTTATATGCAGATGATACCATGTTAATATGTTTCAGTCCAAACTATTTGCAGTTTGAAGTGGAATCCAATATTGCAGCAGGCTTAATTCTGCAGTATTTTAATGAAAACAAACTAAAATTAAACACAAATAAATCTGTCCATATTGAATTTGATCTTGGGAGGCAAAAAACTCATGAAAACCAAATTTTAATGGGTGATGAACACATTAAAAAACAATACTTTACCAAATTTCTTGGCCTGACACTTGATGCAGAGTTAAACTGGTCTGATCATGTGAATGATATTTTCAAAAAGCTATGTACTACCATATATGTCCTAAGAAAACTGACACCTTTTTGTAACATCACCACTCTGAGACAAATATATTTTGCATTATTTGAATCCCATCTAAGCTATGGGACAGAGGTATGGGGATCCAGCAGTAAAGGTAATATGAAAAGTGTACTTATCTTACAAAAGAAGGCACTTACAATTATGGGAAAGAAATGTTCCAGGGAGTCATGCAGAAATTTGTTTAAAGAATTTAAAATATTAAGCGTTCATAACCTGTATGTCCTGAAGATAAACATTATGGCAGTAAACAATAACAAAACACTTCATAAAGAAATACATGATCAGAACACTAGAGGTTAAGAGAGACCGCATATCATCTCTCATGGAACAACACTTTATGAGAAAAGCCCTCACTCTGCAGGCATAAAACTACTGAATTGTTCCATCCTAATATCTCCAAATTGCCCGTTACAAAACTAAAACCGAAATTAAAATTATGGACCCTAAACAATCCTGTATATTCAATAGACGAGTTTCTAGATTTACTACACTCCTATTATGGAAGACCATCTGTCTAAAAATATATGTAATCTCAGCTCTTAGACTGTGTCACAAACTGTAAATATTTGAATGTCAGATATGAATACTGTGTCAAAAACTGTAGATTCCTTAATCTAAGTATGGCAATAACAATTTTTTTTTACGTATAGCCCATATATGTAACTCTGTTCTCTCAACTAAATTTAGAAAAAGTTGTGTAGATAAAAGTGCCAGCCAGTAATATGTAACTCTAGTAGGTAAGGCTCTGACAAAATAAATAAATAAAAATAAATATGTGGAAGTGATTTTCAATTGTTTTGCTGACTGTCACATTATTTGTTAATTTATTTTGTAATTTGTAAATACTGTTTAGTTTAGTTACGTTCTTCCATCACCAGATCAGAGTAGTTGTCAGTGGCTGGCAACTCATATGCAACTGTCAGTGTGCTTTCATAGTGAAAGTAAAAGGCTTATGTATTCCTCGTCTATTTTTGTGTCATGCACTTGGAAATCAGACATTGCTCCATGGAGAGCGGTTCCACTGTGATGTGCAAGCAGCAATTAGGTACACATGTGTTGGGCTGTTGTTGTTGTGGTCTTCTGTCCTGAGACTGGTTTGATGCAGCTCTCCATGCTACTCTATCCTGTGCAAGCTTCTTCATCTCCCAGTACATACTGCAGCCTACATCCCACTGAATCTGCTTAGTGTATTCATCTCTTGGTCTCCCTCTACGATTTTTACCCTCCACACTGCCCTCCAATACTAAATTGGTGATCCCTTGATGCCTCAGAACATGTCCTACCAACCGATCCCTTCTTCTAGTCAAGTTGTGCCACAAACTCCTCTTCTCCCCAATTCTGTTCATTACCTCCTCATTAGTTATGTGATCTACCCATCTAATCTTCAGCATTCTTCTGTAGCACCACATTTTGAAAGCTTCTATTCTCTTCTTGTCCAAACTAGTTATCGTCCGTGTTTCAGTTCCATACATGGCTACACTCCATACAAATACTTTCAGAAACGACTTCCTGACACTTAAATCTATACTCGATGTTAACAAATTTCTCTTCTTTAGAAACGCTTTCCTTGCCATTGCAGTCTACATTTTATATCCTCTCTACTTCGATCATCATCAGTTATTTTGCTCCCAAAATAGCAAAACTCCTTTACTACTTTAAGTGTCTCATTTCCTAATCTAATACCCTCAGCATCACGCAACTTAATTCGACTACATTCCATTATCCTCGTTTTGCTTTTGTTGATGTTCATCTTATATCCTCCTTTCAAGACACTGTCCATTCCGTTCAGATGCTCTTCCAAGTCCTTTGCTGTCTCTGACAGAATTACAATGTCATTGGCGAACCTCAAAGTTTTTATTTCTTCTCCATGGATTTTAATACCTACTCCAAATTTTTCTTTTGTTTCCTTTACTGCTTGCTGAATATACAGATTGAACAACATCAGGGAGAGGCTACAACCCTGTCTCACTCCCTTCCCAACCACTGCTTCCCTTTCATGCCCCTCGACTCCTATAACTGCCATCTGGTTTCTGTACGAATTGGAAATAGCCTTTCGCTCCCTGTATTTTACCCCTGCCACCTTCAGAATTTGAAAGAGAGTATTCCAGTCAACATTGTCAAAAGCGTTTTCTAAGTCTACAAATGCTACAAACATAGGTTTGCCTTTTCTTAATCTAGCTTCTAAAATAAGTCGTAGGGTCAGTATTGCCTCACGTGTTCCCACATTTCTACGGGATCCAAACTGATCTTCCCCGAGGTCGGCTTCTACCAGTTTTCCATTCGTCTGTAAAGAATTCACATTAGTATTTTGCAGCCGTGACTTATTAAACTAATAGTTCGTTAATTTTCACATCTATCAACGCCTGCTTTCTTTGGGATTGGAATTATTATATTATTCGTGAATTCTGAGGGTATTTCGCCTGTCTCATACATTTTGCTCACCAGATGGTAGAATTTTGTCAGGACTGGCTCTACCGAGGCTGTCAGTAGTTCTGATGGAATGTTGTCTACTCCCAGGGCCTTGTTTCAACTTAGGTCTTTCAGTGCTCTATCAAACTCTTCACTCAGTATCATATCTCCCATTTCATCTTCATCTACATCCTCTTCCATTTCTATAACATTGCCCTTAAGTACATCGCCCTTGTATAGACCCTCTTTATACTCCTTCCACCTTTCTGCATTCCCTTCTTTGCTTAGAACTGGGTTCCCATCTGAGCTCTTGATATTCATACAAGTCATTCTCTTTTCTCCAAAGGTCTCTCTAATTTTCCTGTAGGCAGTATCTATCTTAACCCTAGTGAGATAAGCCTCTACATCCTTACATTTGTCCTCTAGCCAACCCTGCTTAACCATTTTGCACTTCTGTCAATTTCATTTTTCAGACGTTTGTATTCCTTTTTGCCTGCTTCATTCACTGCATTTTTATATTTTCTCCTTTCATCAATTAAATTCAATATTTCTTCTGTTACTCAAGGATTTCTACTAGCCCTCGTCTTTTTACCTACTTGATCCTCTGCTGCCTTCACTACTTCATCCCTCAAAGCTACCCATTCTTCTTCTACAGTATTTCTTTCCCCCATTCCTGTCAATTGTTCCCTTATGCTCTCCCTGAAACTCTGTACAACCTCTGGTTCTTTCACTTTATCCAGGTCCCATCTCCTTATATTCCCACCTTTTTGCAGTTTCTTCAGTTTTAATCTACAGGTCATGAGCAATAGATTGTGGTCAGAGTCCACATCTGCCCCTGGAAATGTCTTACAATTTAATACCTGGTTCCTAAATCTCTGTCTTACCATTATATAATCTATCTGAAACCTATCAGTATCTCCAGGCTTCTTCCAGGTATACAACCTTCTTTTATGATTCTTGAACCTAGTGTTAGCTATGATTAAGTTGTGGTCTGTGCAAAATTCTACCAGGCGGCTTCCTCTTTCATTTCTTACCCTCAATCCATATTCACCTACTATGTTTCCTTCTCTTCCTTTTCCTACTACTGAATTCCAGTCACCCATGACTATTAAATTTTCATCTCCCTTCACTATCTGAATAATCTCTTTTATTTCATCATACATTTCATCAATTTCTTCATCATCTGCAGAGCTAGTTAGCATATAGACTTGTACTATTGTAGTAGGTGTGGGCTTCGTGTCTATCTTGGCCACAATAATGCATTCACTATGCTGTTTGTAGTAGCTTACCCGCACTCCTATTTTTTATTCATTATTAAACCTACACCTGCATTACCCCTATTTGATTTTGTATTTATAACCCTGTAATCACCTGACCAAAAGTTTTGTTCCTCCTGCCACTGAACTTCACTAATTCCCACTATATCTAACTTTAACCTATCCATTTCCCTTTTTAAATTTTCTAACCTACCTGCCAGATTAAGGGATCTGACATTGCACGCTCCGTTCCGTAGAACGCCAGTTTTCTTTCTCCTGATAGCGACGTCCTCCTGAGTAGTCTCCGCTCAGAGATCCGAATGGGGGACTATTTTACCCTCGGAATATTTTACCCAAGAGGACGCCATCATCATTTATCCATACAGTAAAGCTGCATGCCCTCGGGAAAAATTACGGCCGTAGTTTCCCCTTGCTTTCAGCCATCCACAGTACAAGCACAGCAAGGCCGTTTTGGTTAGTGTTACAAGGCCAGTTCAGTCAATCATCCAGACTGTTGTCCCTGCAACTACTGAAAAGGCTGCTGCCCCTCTTCAGGAACCATACGCTTGTCTGGCCTCTCAACAGATACTCCTCCATTGTGGTTGCACCTACGGTACCGTTATCTGTATCGTTGAGGCACGCAAGCCTCCCCACCAACGGCAATGTCTATGGTTCATCGGGGGAGGATGTGTTGGGCATGTGTTGGCAATTCCACAACTAGAATTCTTGGAGCTTACACGTGCTCAATGCTGAGGTTGTGCTAGAATATCTCCTGTGGTTGTTACCCACAAGCTGTTGTCAGAGTCATTGTGTAGTAAATGGCAATGGCATATTCCTAAGTGTTCCTCATCTGCTGAGAATCAGTGATAGCTCCACTGGGAAGGGTTCCACTGTGATGTGTGACTGATAATGACGCACACATGTGTCACATGTTTGCTAGTTCAACCTTGTGAAAGATAATGCTGCATAATTTGGCTGTCTGTTGTGTTGTATTAGCTTGTGTTAATATCAGGCAGCTGCTGTTTGAAATCTGGTTGATTCAGTGTCTTAGTGATAGGATACAAGTATAGTGTTTACTGATGAGCAAATAAATTGCATATTCTCAAGAAAGTGTAGTGTGTGTATGTGAAGCATGATACTGATCACTAAAATGAGGCAGGAGGTACCATTGTTCATTAGATGCCCACTTAGTGCTGTGATCTGTGAATATGTTATTTGTGAGAGTGGTGTCTGACATGGTACTGTATTTCTTTGGTTGGATTTTAGTTTGTTGTGATCTCTTCATTCCTATCATAGAATCTGACTTTTGTACCACAGGTAAAGAACCTGTTGGAAATCTTGCTGAGAACAATTCTGAAGCTAATCAACTCCATGAACTTGAAATCAAGAATATTTTTCAGCTAATCAGAAAATGTAAAAACAAAATATCTGCTGGCTGGGAAGAAATTTCTCCATTTTTACTAAACAGTACAAAAACATTCTAGCATATCCTTCAGTGCATATAATAAATAGTGTCTTAAAAGAAGGAATGTTCCGTGTAAGTTAGCCATTGTTAAAACTCTCTACAAAAAAGGTGATAAACAACTAGTAGAAAATTACAGATCACTTGCTTTAACTTCCATTTTTAGCAAGTTAATTGAAAAAATAATTCTGAAATATATGTTAGAGCATTAGAATAAGCACAACATCCTGGGAGATTTTCAGCACGGTTTAAGAGGTGGTCGTAGCACCATGACTGCAACACTTCAATCTATGCTGAAAGCTCTTGACAAAATTGATGAAGGCATGCACCTAGCTGAAGTTTTCCTGGACCTATCAAAGGCTTTTCATAGGGTTGATCATAAGGCACTTCTGTCAAAACTGGCCTGAGATGGCATAAGTGGAAAACTACTGCACATCACATCGTATTTTAAAAAACAAAAGAATATGTACCTCAATCTCACAAAATAATGGAGAAACATTAAAAAGTTATACATCGAGGGTCAGGAATATTAAATTTGGTGAGCCTCAGGGATCAATAATTGGTCCCTTCCTTTTTATATGTTATGTTAATGACTTCCCAAAGATAGTAACAAATGATACCTTCATTAAAATGTATACCCAGATGTCACTTCAGGCCTTTGTTGGGGAAATGATATTCTCAATCTCAGCACAGAAGTAAAGAAATTTGTAGATATTGCAAAAGAAAAGTTTGAAAATGACAATCTAAAAGTCAACTTACAAAAAAACAAATATAATCCCCTTCAGTGTTGGTGATTTGCAAACTTGTATTGATTGATAGTAATATTTTGAGGAAAATCTGCAGTGAGTGTAAATTCCTAGGTACATGCATAGGTAGCAAACTACTATGGACACAACAAATTGACAATGTATGTGCGAAGCTATCATCTACCCTATATGTTTTAAGAAGAATAGCTCCATATGTCAATACCCAAACAATGAGGATGAAGTATTTTGGTTTAAAACATCGATTTCTAGCATATGGTCTTTCATTGTGGGGCGGGGCTTCCAAAACTCATGTAGACTGAGTATTTAAACTCCAGTAAAGAGCCTTCAGAATATTAGGCAAAAAAGATGCTAGAACATCATGTAAGGGATTGTTTATAGAATATAAAATTATGTCTATCTATTCTATGTATATGTTTGAAACAATAGTATTAACTGTAGAAGATAAGAAATATACATGTTGTAATGCAGAAATTCATGATCACAATACAAGTACAAAATTACCATATGATACACAAAAGACTGAAAAAACAGCAAACAGTCCATATATTAATGGAGCAAAATACTTCAATGCACTGCCAAATGAACTGAAGGTAATAATTGGAGAGACATTAAAAAAAACCTCTAAAATCGTGGCTCATTGGGCAGTGCTTCACTAGCCTAATGTAGAAACTAAAATCTAAAGTATTATTATGCCAAATAATTTAAACTACATTCTTAAGTTCCTACTATAAAGTAAAATTAGATTGTATACTGTTGTATTGTACTACCAATTGCTATGCAAGTAAGCACATCTTTCACACAAATAAATTACAATTTACAAATTACTTGTAAGTACATTGGCATGTTCAAAGGTGTTGCCATCATGTTTCCTTGTGAGGGGGATGTTTGGGTTGGTTACTCCAAACAACACTCCCATTTTGCAGTAGTTCATTTATTCACCTAAACACACCAAAGGCTCACAAAGAACTGACATGGCGGAACTGCTCAAAGATAATGCCTAGCTTAGTTCAAAGATGATACTCAGAGCAATGCTGGTGTCGACCTCATCGGCGCCACATAGCGCCCCCCCCCCCTCCCCCACCCCCCCAGTATGGAGTACTCTTGAGAGGCCGGGGGGTGGAGGGGGTGACTATGTGACTATGGCATCAGCAGGAGTGCTCTGTGGGAGCCAGACCACAGTCAGCTCGACAGCATTGTCAGGGAGCTGTGTGCATAGATGTCATGAAGGAAGGTTTGGTCACCGAACCTGGAAGTCGTTGAAGCAAGCCTGGCATCATACTGGGCATGCTGGTCGTGCGGCGACAGGCAGGCCAGTGGTTTGCAGGTGGAACGGAGTGACGACGACGATGTCTCCGGTGGGCGTGGTGAACACACGAAGCATGTCCAGCTCGATGTCGGGTGAGAGGGGAACACATTTCACCAGGTGGCAGGGAATAGCAGGGGTTGTGTCATGAGTACTGGATGAAGGGTAACACATGATGAACGGTGTATGATCGCGTAGTATTATTGAGATGTCATGGATTATGTCTAGGGGGACAGGCACAAACACCTCGAGCAAGGGCACGTTCAAGATGGGGGCGTGAAAACCTCTACAGGGCGAGGGAGGCGACAGGGGAGAGGTCGAAGGGACCGGTGAAGGGCCTGGCGGTGATGGTTTGATTGTAGGTAAGCTTGACATGGGGAGCATGTGGTCACTCGACTGAATGTGTGAGACCGGAGTAGGGGTGAGGTCGGAGGAGAGCTCGACGATTGGAGATGGAAGTCACTCAATTGAGTGTGTAAGTCCGACATGGAGGGAGTGGTCAGAGTGTGGTGAGCCACGACAGGGAGTGGCGTGGTTGTGGCCTGAAGGAGGGGGGTAGAAGAAGGCTAGACATGAGCAGGCTTAAGTCTGTTGAGAGAGACTGTGACAGCTGAACCTTTCATCTGGATGTCACAGGTGTTGGCTGAGCACTGGAAAACTCGGTACGGGCCGGTATATGGAGGTTGGAGGGGAGCACGGACAGTGTCATCTCAGAGCATGATGTACTCGCAATCGTCCAGAGATATCGTTACGTGAACCTTAGGGCGGGAATGGCTGGCAGGTAGAGGGATATGGAGGTTGATGAAATGGCATCTGACATGCTCAACGAAGGAAGGTAAGTCAGAGTGAGGAAGAGAAGCGGAAGGGCTCACAAGTTTGCCAGGGAGAACAATGTTCTGGCCGTATACAAACTCAGCTATTGTGCCTTTGAGGTCTTCCTTATAGATCGCATGAATGCCGAGTAGCACAAGGGGAAGGGCGTCTGCCCATAGAGAGTTGTGGCATCGAAGAGCCGCCTTGAAAGTGCGGTGCCAGCACTCAACTAGCCCGTTACTTTGCAGGTGATATGCTGTGGTATGGATGCGCTGGATGCCGCAAATGTTACAAATCTCGTTGAACAGGGCCGACTCAAATTGTCTGCCCTGGTCAGTCGTGATGATAGCTGGACATCCGAAACGCGATACCCATGACTCGACAAAAGCTCGCGCAACAGTTTCTGCAGTAATATTGGGGAGGGGGACAGCCTCGACTCAGTGAGTTGTTCGGTCGGTAGACGAGAGAACATAACGAAAGCCGTTAGAGGGGGGGGGAGAGGGCTGAAAATGTCAATATGAATACGATGGAAATGCCCAGGAGTGATCGAAAATGCGCAGAGGAGGGGTGAAATGTGCTTGTGTACTTTGCAGCATTGGCATGCAACGCAGGAGCGTGCCCATTGCTGGCAGTCCTTGTTGACATTTCTCCACACAAAGCGCTCCGCTACGAGACGGTTGGACACACGAACACTGTGGTTGGCTAAATTATGGAATGCATTGAAGACAGCTCGACAGAGCATGGTTGGGATGAGGGGGCGTAATGTGCTCGTACTGTCCTCGCACCAGATCTCACCAGAAATGCCAGGGAAGGTGGTGAGGACGAAGTGTAGTGAAGAGGTAGAGTCTGAAATCAGATTTTGTGTCTCCTCATCGGCAGGTTGGAAGTTAGGCAGTTCGGAGAGGTCTAACAGCGAATGGACGGCATCGACTATTGAAAGGAAATCGGCAACTATATTGTCAGCACCCTTTATGTGTCTGACAACGGTGGTGAACTGAGATATGAAGTCCACGTATCTGAAGCGGCGAGGAGGGGGTCAGCTGGTGGGTTTGTAATGGCCACAGTCAGGAGTTTGTGGTCCATTAAAACATAGAAAGGGCATCCTGCAACGTCAGTCTTAAAATGCTTGATTGCTTCATAGACCGTGAGCAACTCCCTGTCAAATGGGGAATATTTCTGTTGTGCATTGGTGAGCTTGCGCGAGAAGAACTGCAGAGGTGAAGTTTGGCCGTCATTTGTCTGGCTAAGGACAGCGCCAATGGCAGTATCGCTTGCGTCTGTGGTGATGAAAAGCTGCGCGTTGGGATGTGGATGGGTGATGGTGCAGGCCTCAGCAAGAAGATTTTTGAGGGCAGTGAAAGAGTCAGTCATAGCAGGGGTCCATGGAATGGGCCAAGGTCCAGAAGTATTGGTGCCTGCAAGGCATCCGTCAGTGGAGCCTGAATCTCTGCAGCCAGAGGTTTATTTATTTATTTATCGTATGATGTGTACATTGATTTACATTTATATACAATATTTTCAGGACTAAAATGTACAATCACAAGTTCGTACAATTTTACAGCTCTATGTCTAGTTCTTCAATCCACTTGACTGCTTCATCCGATGTACGGTGAATGTCCATTAAAGTTCCTCTGAAAGTACGATGAGGGCAGTCAGCAACAATGTGATGAATCGTCTGTGAGGGGGCACCACAGTCACAATTTGCAGAGCCAACCCATCCCCATTTGTGCAGTAGATAGCCACATCTGCCTTGTCCAGTTCGAATGCGGTTAATGATCCTCCACTGACGCCTTGGAAGATCAAATCCTTGCGTCTGCTTGGAAGGGTCCTCGACTAGATGTTTATTGGCTACTGAAGACTGTTCCCACTGGAGTTTCCATGAACTGTTAATGTTGAAAGCAGATCCTTCAAGGTCGAGTGCTGTGCGCCATGGTGGTTTCCTCGATTTCAAGCGTTGGTGTGTTCCTTGTACAATATCTTGATGGATGGGGAGCTGGGGGTTCTGCTGAATGTTTTTCCACGTCTTTAGGAGAGCTTCTGATCTTCTTAGGGCTGGAGGTGGGATATTGCTTAGAACAGGCAGCCACAGCGTGTTTGTGCTCCGAATACATCCTGTGATTAATCGCATTGCCTGATTGAGTTGCACGTCTATCTTCTTAGTGTGAACACTGTTGATCCAGGTTGGGCAGCAATATTCAGCAACAGAATATGACAGAGCTAATGCTGTAGATCTCAGGACGTTAGTATTGGCTCCCCATGATGTACCAACAAGCTTCTGAAGAATATTATTTCTAGTTTTAACTTTAGCAGCCACATTTGATAAATGCTGCTTGAAAGACAGAGTTCTATCTAGTGTTAATCCCAGGTACTTTGGTGTACTACAGTATGGCAACACTTGGTCTC
Organism: Schistocerca cancellata; assembly: GCF_023864275.1. NCBI lineage: Eukaryota > Metazoa > Arthropoda > Insecta > Orthoptera > Acrididae > Schistocerca > Schistocerca cancellata. The sequence goes on along the minus strand of NC_064632.1, from coordinate 604,396,654 downwards.
TGAATACAACTTCTGGTTTGTAATTTGACTGTCTGTTACGTAGGTGGAATGCAGATATAACTGTTTTCTGAGGATTTAGGTGGAGGCACCATTTCTTGAAATATTTGTCTAAGGCTTCCAGATCAGTGGATAAGATAGTTTCAGCATCAACAAAATTGGAGCACTGAGTCACCAGACAAATATCATCAGCATATATGAATTTCCATGAAGATGTTTCTGGTAAGTTGTGTATATACAAATTGAAAAGGAGGGGAGCCAGAACAGACCCTTGAGGTAAGCCGTCATTTAGTTTAAACATTCTGCTCCTATCATTATCTGAGTAGATCTGAAAGTACCTATTGCTTAGCATATTGTTGAGTAAGGCGTGAGTTTACGACATGGGATAACACTCACAAATTTTAAAAGGAGTCCTTCTCGCCAAACAGTGTCATAGGCAGCAGATAGATCCAAAAAGGCAGCCACACTTACTGATTTCTTCTCATACCCATTTTCAATGTGCGTAGTGAAAGATAGTACCTGATCGTTACAACTTCTCCCAGGTCTAAATCCTGCTTGCTCGATAGGAATATGATGGTTGATTGTTTCACAGATTCTGTTGTAGATCAGACGCTCAAGGAGTTTATAAGTGATACTTAAGAGTGCTATTGGACGATAGTTTTCCACTTTTGTGGGATCTTTATTTGGTTTCAGTATGGCTAATATTTTTGATTTCTTCATCAGATGTGGGATGTTTCCAGTTTGCAGGATGTTTGAAAGGAAGTTGGTCAACCATTTTACTGTAGCTGGTCCACAGTGAGCCAGGAATTCTGGGTATATTCCATCATATCCAGCTGCTTTTCCAAGTTTCATACTTTTGATTGCAGCTTTAGTTTCCTCTTCTTGTAATGGAGTAGAGAATTCGGAAGACTGTAGGGCTGCTCTTTTCTTGGTGTTCAGCTGTAGTTTGATATCCCTTTTGACTTGCTTGTCCTTTATATTCTTTGTAACTGACACAAGGTGTTTAGCGTAGTCATTCAAATTGATGGCATTTTTTGATCTTTTTGTTGTAGGGTTTGATGAGTCTAATTTCCTGATGATAGACCAGGCTTTTCTGCTAGAATGGGTGTAATCTAGGGACCCCACTGTTTCATGCCAGATCTTTCTTCGATTATCATCCAGGGACTGGAGGAGGCTTGTTGCATTGTCAGAGTTAGGATGGTCTTCATATTCTTTTAGTAACTCCTCACTCTCGGAACTCCAACCAGGGATATACTCCTTACGGTACCCTCTAGGAATGCATCGTCTGGCTGCACCTTTGATAACCCCAACAAATCTGCTGTAGTTGTTGTACGTTGGTTTGATCCATCTGATATTGGAATCTGTTTGCTTTACAAATTCAGTCCAGTTGGCTTTCTTGAAGTTCCACCTCGGTTTAGGATGTGATCGTACAACAGGTATAGACATCCCCACCTCCAATATAACAGGTCTGTGTTGACTATGTGGGAATTCCTTGAGCACAGTTCGTCGTACTTGATTTAGGGAATTATGAGACTGAGTTGTGAAGCACAGATCTGGGGTATAGCCTTGGGACCAGCGAGCTGAGTGGAAGGTAGGCAGATCTTTAGCATCGTAAATTAAATTCAGGTTTTCAGTTTCCATCCAGTCCTCAAGCGCTTCACCGTTGAGGTCATTCTCCATATATCCCCACAGGTGATGATGACTGTTGAAATCACCGAGGTATATAGTTGGATGTTGCAGAGACGGTAGAACGGGATTAGGCCAATTAGTCCCTGGGGGTTTGTACACGTTAACTATTGTTAGGTTTTCAATTTTAACAGCAGTTGTAAAAATGTCATTTTCAGAATTTTCTGACAGCAGCTGGTAGGTAGATGTCGGCGATAATAATTAACCGTCCCCAGAAAGCAACGGACCCCTTTGAATGACGAAGGTCTGGGTAGGTTTAGTATTGTTTGTACTTTCTCAGGGGGCGGAGAAATGCCGTCAGCAAGGACCCGAAAACCAAGAAAAGTGACAGCAGGTTGATGTAGCTGCAATGTGTCCTGGTTGGTCTTGATGGCTGCTGCAGCGAGAGTGTTCATAACAGTTTGCACATGTCGAATGTTGTCCTCGACGGAGGAGCTGAACACAAGAATGTCATCAAGATATGCAAAGCAGAATTTTAGGTCGAATAGCACTTCATTGATGAAGCGTTGCCAGGTCTGGGTTGCGTTTTTCAGACCCAAGGGCATGAACTGAAACTGAAATAACCCAATCGGGGTGGTGATTGTTGTCCTCTAGATGTCTTCAGGTGCCATGGGGATCTGGTGGTAGGCCCGTTTGCAATCAATGACAGAGAACGTGGTCGCACCTGCAAGGGAACTGGTAAAGTCGGCAAGGTTTAGATGACGGTAGTTTCCGCACATGCGCCAGGACTCGTCTTTCTTGGGTGTCATATGTATAGGCGTAGACCAGCTACTGGCAGAGGGTTCAATGACACCGGAGTTTAGTAGTTCAGAAATCTGATTATTGAAGTCGGAGAGGAGCTCGGGATAAAGTCGACGTGATTTACTGGAGATCGGGGGACCTGGCGTGAGGCGAAGCATGTGAACCGTGCCGTTGGTGACGACGGAAATGTTGCCGGCAGCACGGGAGGCGGTTTGTTTACAATGTGTGGCGGGTGCGGCAGACGAGGCGTTATCGTGGTGTTCGGAGCCACTCGGCGGATCCGACGGGAGCCGAGGCAGCAAAGTGTCCCAGGAGTCAACACGACAAGATGGCCGCCGGCCCAAAGTAGTGGCACAGTGGTCGGGTGAACTCGGTAGAGCTCGGTGGCCGTTAGTGAGTGCACTGTCCGAGGGTGCGGCCCGTGGCACCACGGTCACGGGCGAAATGCTTGGTGCAAGTGCCGTGTTTGTGTTGTCAGTGGCAGTCGCATAGTGGCTTGCAGGAGCCGAAGTTGCACAGTTTGAGGTGCTGTCCGCGAGGGGTGGGGTAGGAGCCGTCAGTTCGGGAACACGTGATGCTCGTCGTGCACGAGTACACGTGTCCGGCCGAGTGTCAGACGTTGCCGTCTTAGGAGGGTGTGGCCCTGTGGAGTTGTCAGTACGTGTTATGGCAGTCTCGATAGCACAGTTGCGAGGGGTAGCGGGAGGTAAACACACGGAGGCTCGATTACTGGGACTGCAAGCAGATTCGGAGCACTTACTGACTTTGCTTTGTCCTTGCTGTAGTGTCTGTAATTCCTTTGCTGCATTGAAGAGCTGGAGCTGAGTTTCTGTGGTGTGTGTACTGTAAGACCTTCGGTACACACACCATCAGATTATTTGACTTGTCGCTCTAATGAAGTAGGCGGGTGTCAGCAGTATGTCTCGTGGTCTTATCGTGGTGTGTTTATCTTCTGCCGTTAGGTCAGACGATAGAAATGCACTTGCACGCTTAGAGTAGCAGATTGACGGTGACCAACTTTAAACAGAACTTGATTCATTTTCACACACTTTTATTAAAATAATAAAAATCATAGACATTACATAACTTGATTCTGGATGCTGTTTACAATTGACAATCTGTAGTTCCTTTGGTCTTGGCACGTTAATCTTATTCTCACATATCTCTGATACTCGACAAAGTGTCTATACATTTATCTTCATGGCTATGTATCGGAATATGATAATCTTATTAGGTGCAGACTGAAACTTGACTATAGACTGATGCAGACTGATGCAGACTGACTAATCAGAGGTCTGTACACTCATTATAATACCTCGCGTGTTCAGGTATCACTGTGCAAGTGTGATCCGCGAGGAGAAAAGGTTCTAGGTTAGCAGCAATCTCACTGGCTGCATTACATATTAATATGCGGATCGGTAGAAGCAGAATTTGGTTCGTCTCTAAGACAGCGCCATCTCGTAGTGCGGAGACGGAGTAGCGCTGCGCCTGCGCTGTTGTGCTTAGTGGGGTGCGCTCTATTGAGAAAGTTGTGTACGCGCTGACTATGCAGAACTATGTACACAACAGTTTCATCGAGCCAGAGGCAGAGCTCGAAGTTTTCCTAGCATAGGTGAGTGATATTTTCAAGCTTGACAAGGCACTTGTGCGTTGTTTCTTGTAATGTCGTCGACAGAGACGAGCATGTACGGATGAGATGAGCCAAGACCGATGTGTCAGGGGAGGTTTGCTCAAAGGAGCACAGGGGAAGTGAGTCTTGGGTGGGTGATGAAACACAGTGTTTCGCACTAGGTCCGGTGAAAGTTTGTGGTGTTGCAAGAAGTCAATGCCTAGTATAGGTTCATCAATTTCGCACACTAAAAAAGTCTACACGAGTTTGCAGTTTGCGGAGAGTAAGACGACGTGGGAAGTTGAGCCTGAGCATTGTAGTTTAGTTGAATTCACGGCCTGCAGCAAAGTATGGTGAGGTCGGATGTTCGATGATGCTAAGGACGTAGGCAGCAGCGAAACATCGGCGCCTGGGTCCACTAGGAAAAGGTATCCCAACGAAATGTCTGTAATGTAATGTTGTCCGCAATTACCCAGTCGTTCCTGGACAGAATGGAGCACTGGGGGGTGCCTGTCATATGTGCGCAGGAGGCGTTTGGGAAGTAGCAGGGTGGTCTACAGTTCCGTGCCCCCTCACCAAACCGTATATGGAAGTAACAGTATGGGTAGTGCAGTTGTATTTCCTGTGGAAAGTTCGTTGCCAGTGGCAGTGGCCGTGGTTTGGTGGTCACATCAGGTTCGGTTGTAGGAGGGGGCATGACCATGGGCGGAGCCGGTGACGTCCAAATTGCTCGTTTACTGCTTCCTGGAGCGAGCAGAACGGTCAGCAGAGTACAGCCCCAGCCGCGTCCGGCCACAGGGCGATGAGCCTGAACCTAAGACATGTCAGGTAGGCAGTCGCTGGCGAAATAGAGCAGTGAGGCATCGTGTAGCTTGTCAGCAATTGTCATTCTTTGCTCGACAGGTTCAGGAGACCATGGCGAGGAGAGCTGTGTCAGAGAATAGGTCGTTTGTCGTTGCTTAGTTGCTGAACGTGGAGAACTTGCCGTATTGCTGCCTCAGTTGAGCGTGCAAGCTGACACAGAACTGTCTTTTTGGCTAGAGTGTACTGGGTAGCTGAGTCCGGGGCGTCGACCAGGTCAGCAATCGAGTCCTCCTGGCCGTGCAGGGGGGTGATGAAGCACAGAAACCTGGTTGACTCGTCGAGTTTGTAATGGTCGAACACTTCGTCCACAATTTTGAACCAGGTTGTTGCTCTGTTGGGATTAAACGGTGGCAGCATCGGTAAGTATTGTAGAATGTTCGGAAGAACACATCGAGTTGAGTTCATCGGGCCACTGCCTGAAACGAGCTGTTGTTGCTGTAGTATTCCAGGAGAGTGTGCCTCCAGGGGATGTGGCGACGACGGCTGGTTGGGCGACAGTGTGAAGGTGACGCGTTGTGGCTGAGCATGTTCCGTCGCAACGCGGAAGGCCGACACGGGTGAGACACCGTAACGTGTCGATTGCGGTTGCGGAAGCTCAACACGTTGCGGGTGTGTTCAGATTGACACATCGTGGATGCCGACATGGATGAGGCACCGAGATGTGCCAAGAACGGTAGCGGAAGCTCGACTGGATCCGGCGCGGGGGTGACAGGTGAGAAAAAGTTCAAAATTAGAGAACGCGTGTTAGTCCACGGAAAGCTCAACGTATGATCTCTCCACTCAAAATGGTGTGCGGATAAGGTGAATGTTGTGGCACAAAACACTGAGGTGTAGCAGTGGGACGGAGATGGAGGTCAGGCACAGATAACAAGTTATTGTTCCTGTTGTAGGCCAAGGTATCGAAGCAGGAAGGCATGTGCTGATGCTGAACCGAGGCAGGCGCGGGCGTGGTCAGATGCTGAGGAGGTTGACCTGTGGATGAAGAAGTTCCGACCACGTGGCAGGAATCCACGTGGTACTGCACGGATTGCCGCATGGCAAATCGTTGTCCTGGCGGTGCCAGGTTGTCCAACAAAGCAGTTGCAGATATTCAGCATTGGTCCCATACTGCACGGAGATCTGTAAGAGGTAACTGCACCATCGATGAGGGTGGGAACAGAGGCGTCTGACAGCCAGAGTCATGCACACTCCAACCTCACTTATTGTTGCGAGGCTTGAAAAGGTCAGGTGAAATTGGTGAAATCATCAAGTGAGAGGCATCGTGTTGCAGTCCTGGTGGGTGTACATTGCCCACAACATGATGCATGTTGATCACAAAATTCGGCGGTAGCTGGGCCGAAGTCATTGTTTGAATGTTGTGCCGATGTATTAAACAGTGAAAACGGAAGACGTTACAACTCGGGGTCACCAGTGAGGGGGATGTTTGGGTCGGTTTCACCAAACAACACTCCCCCATTTTGTAGTAGTTCATTTATTCACCTAAACACACTCCTCTTCTCCCCAATTCTGTTCATTACCTCCTCATTAGTTATGTGATCTACCCATCTAATCTTCAGCATTCTTCTGTAGCACCACATTTTGAAAGCTTCTATTCTCTTCTTGTTCAAACTATTTATCGTCCACATTTCACTTCCATACATGGCTACACTCCATACAAATACTTTCAGAAATGACTTCCTGACACTTAAATCTATACTCGATGTTAACAAATTTCTCTTCTTCAGAAATATTTCCTTGCCATTGCCAGTCTACATTTTATATCCTCTCTACTGCGACCATCGTCAATTATTTTGCTCCCCAAATAGCAAAACTCCTTTACTACTTTAAGTGTCTCATTTCCTAATCTAATTCCCTCAGCATCACCACCACTTAATTCTACTACATTCCATTATCCTCATTTTGCTTCTGTTGATGTTCATCTTGTACCCTCCTTTCAAGACACTGTCCATTCCGTTCAACTGCTCTTCCAAGTCCTTTGCTGTGTCTGACAAAATTACAATGTCTTTGGAGAACCTCAAAGTTTTTATTTCTTCTCCGTGGATTTTAATACCTACTCCGAACTTTTCTTTTGTTTCCTTTACTGCTTGCTGAATATACAGATTGAATAACATCGGGGATAGGCTACAATCCTGTCTCATTCCCTTCCCAACCACTGCTTCCCTTTCATGTCCCTCGACTCTTATAATTGCCATCTGATTTCTCTACAAATTGTAGATAGCCTTTCTCTCCCTGTATTTTACCCCTGCTTCCTTCAAATTTTGAAAGAGAGTATTCCAATCAACATTGTCAAAAGCTTTCTCTAAGTCTACAAATGCTAGAAATGTAGGTTTGCCTTTCCTTAATCTATGGAATCCAAACTGATCTTCCCCGAGGTCGGCTTCTATCAGTTTTTCCATTCGTCTGTAAAGAATTCGCGTTAGTATTTTGCAGCCCTGACTTATTAAACTGATAGTTCATTAATTTTCACATCTATCAATGCCTGCTTTCTTTGGGATTGGAATTATTATATTCTTCTTGACGTCTGAGGGTATTTCGCCTGTCTCATACATTTTGCTCACCAGATGGTAGAATTTTGTCAGGACTGGCTCTACCGAGGCTGTCAGTAGTTCTGATGGAATATTGTCTACTCCCAGGGCCTTGTTTCAACTTAGGTCTTTCAGTGCTCTATCAAACTCTTCACGCAGTATCATATCTCCCATTTCATCTTCATCTACATCCTCTTCCATTTCTATAACATTGCCCTTAAGTACATCGCCCTTGTATAGACCCTCTTTATACTCCTTCCACCTTTCTGCATTCCCTTCTTTGCTTAGAACTGAGTTCCCATCTGAGCTCTTGATATTCATACAACTAATTCTCTTTTCTCCAAAGGTCTCTTTAATTTTTCTGTAGGCAGTATCTATCTTAACCCTAGTGAGATAAGCCTCTACATCCTTACATTTGTCCTCTAGCCATGCCTGCTTAGCCATTTTGCACTGCCTGTTGATATCATTTTTGAGACGTTTGTATTCCTTTTTGCCTGCTTCATTTACTGCATTTTTATATTTTCTCGTTTCATCAATTAAATTCAATATTTCTTCTGTTACTCAAGGGTTTCTACTAGCGCTCGTATTTTTACTTATTTGATCCTCTGCTGCCTTCACTATTTCATTCCTCAAAGCTTCTTCTAATGTATTTCTTTCCCCCATTCTTGTCAATTGTTCCCTTTTGCTCTCCCTGAAACTCTCTACAACCTCTGGTTCTTTCAGTTTATCCAGGTCCCATCTCCTTATATATTCCCACCTTTTTGCAGTTTCTTAAGTTTTAATCTACAGTTCATAACCAATAGATTGTGGTCAGAGTCCACATCTGCCCCTGGAAATGCCTTACAATTTAATACCTGGTTCCTAAATCTCTGGCTTACCATTATATAATCTATCTGATACCTTTTAGTATCTCCAGGATTCTTCCAGGTATACAACCTTCTTTTATGATTCTTGAACCAAGTGTTAGCTATAATTAAGTTATGCTCTGTGCAAAATTCTACCAGGCAGCTTCCTCTTTCATTTCTTAGCCCCAATCCATATTCACCTACTATGTTTCCTTCTCTCCCTTTTCCTACTCTTGAATTCCAGTCCCCCATGACTATTAAATTTTTGGCTCCCTTCACTACCTGAATAATTTCTTTCATCTCATCATACATTTCATCAATTTCTTTGACATGTGCAGAGCTAGTTGGCATATAAACTTGTACTACTGTAGTAGGTGTGGGTTTCATGTCTATCTTGGCCACAATAATACGTTCACTATGCTGTTTGTAGTAGCTTACCCATACCCCATTTTTTTATTCATTATTAAACCTATTCCTGCATTACCCCTATTCGATTTTGTATTTATAACCCTGTATTCACCTGAGCAAAAGCCTTGTTCCTCCTGCCACCGAACTTCACTAATTCCCACTATATCTAACTTTAACCTATCCATTTCCCTTTTTAAATTTTCTAACCTACCTGCCCGATTAAGGGATCTGACATCCAACGCTCCGATCCGTAGTACGCCAGTTTTCTTTCTCCTGATAACGACTTCCTCTTGAGTAGTCCCCACCCAGAGATTCGAAGGGGGGACTATTCTACCTCCGGAATATTTTACCCCAGAGGATGCCATCATCATTTAATCATACAGTAAAGCTGCATGCCCTCGGGAAAAATTACGGCTGTAGTTTCCCCTTGCTTTAAGCCGTTCGCAGTACCAGAACAGCAAGGCAATTTTGGTTAGTGTTACAAGGCCAGATCAGTCAATCATCCAGACTGTTGCCCCTGCAACTACTGAAAATGCTGCTGCCCCTCTTCAGGAACCACATGTTTGTCTGGCCTTTCACGGTCGAGGAAATGGTTGGTATCTTTTATATAGAAGGATAGGTTCCGGGTGATAGGTTGAAGGTGTTGGTCTACAAGAGCAGAGATTCTCTCAGTGGAGGCACAGCAACTGGCCACAATGGGGCATCCTGGGCGATTGGGTTTATGGGCTTTAGGAAGTATGTAGAAGGTGGTAGTGCGGGGAGTGGTAGGGGTAAGTAGAGAGATGGTCTCTGGGGAGAGGTTCTGGGATGGGCGTAATGATTTGAGTAGTGACTGGAGATCCTGCTGGATTGCTAGAATGGGAATAACTTGGCTTGGTTTGTAGGTGGAAGTATCTGACAGCTAACGGAGTCCTTCTGCCACATAATCATTCAACCATGCAGGACTAGTTAAAGCCCTTCTCACCTTCTCCCGGTCCCTACAGTGGAAACACTTTTTTTTTCCACCAACCGGACCAATTAGACTCAACCAAAGACCAACACTGAACCTTGCTTAACTCAGTTCACTCCTCCATCCAACCGTGATCCACCCCCACTGCCTCCAAACCACACCCTGTTAACTTTCCAGAATTTCTTATCCTCGAACCTTGCCTCACCGTCATTCCCCAAATCCCTCAACGTGCATACTAACTTTACATCCACAGAAAGAACTGCAGTCCACCATCTAAAAACTGATCCCAATCTTATAATCCTACCTGCAGACAAAGGCTCCACCACCTTAGTTTTGAACCGCAAGGAGTACGTGGCAGAAGGACTCCGTCCAACCATTTCCTCGACCTTGTAGCGGGACTTCGAATTTCGCCGCGCTACACTCGTTCCCTCAGATATAAATTATACCGTCGCAGCTGTATGAGCGCTCGACGGCAGAGAAAATATACAAGAAAAGGGAAGTACTAAAAATGTAAATCTTTTGGTTATCTATCCATCTTTTGTCTCTCCAGAGCGGAAGCTTAATGCAGACGTAAAAACTTATTAGCTAGTCTTGGTCTGATTAAGACGAAAAACAACTTATTGATGTGCAGACGTATTGTGGAAATTTATATGAAATTCAGAGGATGGAAGCAGCAACATAAAATACATTGCATTTAATCTCAAGACGATTTTTATTTGTATAAATTAGTGATTCCTGGTCGATTGCAAGATTTCGGAGCAGCTACTACTTTTCACGCAGAAATGAAGTAGGAGATTTTTGAAGACCTGGACGCCGCACGAAAGAAGACATGTTAACATGGTAAAGGTCCAAATAATTATTGTAGTGGAAATTGGTTTGACTTTTGCTCAGAAATGCCACAAGGATCACCCCAACAATAGCCTTTCCAAATCACGAAGTCCGATAACTTTTCTGTAATACGAAATCCGATTTGCATTTGATTCTTTCCCTTTTTCACGGTCATTAACGATTTTAAAAACCCCTTTTTATTCACCATTTCTGCCCACATTTTCAACCTCTTCTGCTCTTTTTCTTTTTTATTAACCACTACAACTGGCTCCCGCGACAGGACGCAATTTTCGGATGTGTCGTTTTTGAGCAAATTTGAAACTTTAATTTGTATTTTTTCTCAACAGAGAATAACCAAAAATCCTGAAGTTTAAAGGGTAACTAAAAGACCAACTTTATTGTTCCTAAGCAAATGATTATACAACAATATTGTAAAGAAATTTTGTAACTAATTCAATCTGTTTTTCTTTCCATGGCATATATTGTTGCAAAACTGTTATTTTGAGACCTTTTGGTGACTATCCGATGGAGATGTATTAAGAAAATCCATATTTTGACGAATACGATTTATGCAGAAGTGATTGATCAGCCGCTGCAGGACAGAAAATTTAATGGTGAGTCACACAATTATGTTTCATTCAAACAGTCAATAGCCAACTGCAGAATCCATTTTTGCCTTTCCACACATCCTGTAGTTTTCTTCTAGATTTTTTCAAAATTATCTATCTCTTTTGTAGTTTGTAGTAATTATAGTATTGTTGTAGCATATGAAGATTGTGAATTTGACCGCCAAACAGTCATTTGTTACGAAAAATTTTGTCCGCCCTGCTGCATCTTTCTCAACCATTGTTGGCAATAGAGCAATCATTTACATTGACGAGAAAATATTTCAACCTAAATTTGAGTCAAATCTTTATTAATCAGACTTATATTATTCCCTTTTTGACTTACGATTATACATCCTATTAGAATGGAACTCGGTATGGTCGAGATAGTTTCGGCAGATGAGTTAAGTGAACCAGATTCATCGCTCAACCAACAAGAAAGACCGCGTTTCCCTCCATGGACGAGTTCACAGATCAATGCAATGATTTTGCCTCAAACTCCCAACATTTGTGATAATGTACAGATGGCGACTTTAAATGACGAAATGTGGAATGGACGTGAGACTTGACCGTCAGCGCCACCGTTAACATCAATGTCAGAACCGAATATGAGACAAATTCAGCAACGTGACACAAATTGGACACAGGAGACTGACAAACTGGACCGACTATTAGAGCTATTTGCAGACATGAAACGAGACGTTAGTCAGAAAATTGACGCAAAACTGGACGCACTTGGTCAGGACTTTAAACAAAAGCTAGATAAAAGCGACGAAAAATTTGACGTATAAAACCGTACTATGACCGAAAATTTTGAACGAACGACAAAACAGATGACAGAACTAAATAACACCACTCAACAGCTCAGCCAGCGATTTGAGACATTGTCTGACCGAGTCACTAAACAGGAAGAAACTTTGCTTACATTCACACAAGAAACAAAAAACAATATCACCCAAGGTGAGAATGAGTTAACTCAAATAGTTAATGTGCAGCAGGAAGTGAACACCCGCGTGGTAGAGTTAGCTCAGGCCCACACTTCAGCTAGCTCCACCCAAGAAAAGCTGACTGAAGAAGTGAGAAATATTACCCAACAGCTCACAATGGTAGATCTTGAACAAACCCACCTCAAAGAAAAGATAGAAAAATTAGAAGACCGAGCGGACCTCGCGTCACTAAACAACGACATCAACATGGCCGAAAGAATTGTACATGAAAGTAAATTGTGTGACGACTATCTGGACAAAAAACTTGAAACAATTACACAGGACATACTTTCAAAAACAAAGACACGTGTTAAAGACGAGACAAAACACATAGAAGACGAAGTGACAAAATTACGAGACAATGTTGTGCCGTGTTTGGCGATTGGTGCAAACCCATCGTCAGGGAACGACAAAACAGCTAAAACCATGGCTAATGACACAGACAGAACATCTATTGTGGAATCACCTATTTCAAATCAAAATTACAATGTGCCGCTTCCTTTTCCACTAAACGAGCAATATTACGGTACGACACCTAGAGTAGCAAGTGACACAAACCACGTCAATACAGTTATGCCAACCGGCATGGCCGATGACACGTTTGTAAGGCATGGGTATTTCCAGACATTTTCCAGTGAGGACAAGCACAAAGTCCACCCTATTGTGTCTATTAGATCATTTGACGGTGTTTTTCCACATAGTTGGTCAGAAGTCGATAAAACCAGATACGTCACCAGTCTCACGAGAGGACGAGCAGCTAAGTGGGGCGCCGCTATGAAACGGCGGTGCCGTACGTTTGAACAGTTCGAACAAGCCTTCTTGGACGAATTCTGGTCCGAGAATGAGCAACAGAGTCTAAGGAGATAAGTGTGCAACCCCAAGACCTATGACACTAAAAAAGAGACATTAAGACAATACTTTGAGAGGTACCTAGACAAGACACTGTACTGGTCCAAACCAGCCGACTTGCCAGCGATAATTGACACTTTAAAGAGCCACCGAGACAGATTAATAGGAGTACCGGAGAATGACATTAAGACTTTCTAAAACTTCTTAGAAAAAATGGACGTAGTTTTCAGAGGCGATTCACGCCATTCAAATTTTACTCATATTAGTATCCAAAATCAGCACCCACCCCAAAGGAACCGTAGTGACAGTAGTTGGTGGAACCATCCCTCCGCGCCGCGACACAATACGATGCCTGCGCGCGAAACATATTCAAATGGAAACGTGTATGACGGTAGGAACAACCGCAGAAATTCGTGGAATAATAATAACAATAATTATCACTCATATCAAAATGGTAACTACATGCAAAATGAAAAACACAGCCAGTACAACAACAACCGCAATAGGAGACGTGAGAATAACCGGTACAACCCGGGCTACTTTGACACGAACATGCCATATAACATACATAATTACCACCAAAACAATAACAATCCCAACAATGACCGACAGAATATGTGGAATACGCAAAATTCACGCGTGGCAAATCATAACCCTCCACGGAATCCGCCGCCGTTCCCCAGTACAGTTATGCACTCCCCGCCACGAAGTAGCAATAACAATTGCGGCGCGCCATCAGCTGACGCGTGGGCGCCAACCGGACGGAATGTAAACATAGTGGAGCTCAAATGGCTCTCAGCACTATGGGACTTAACTTCTAAGGTCATCAGTCCCCTAGAACTTAGAACTACTTAAACCTAACTAACCTAAGGACATCACACACATCCATGCCCGAGGCAGGATTCGAACCTGCAACCGTAGCGGTCGCGTGGTTTCAGACTGTAGCACCTAGAACCGCTCAGCATTGTGGAGCTGGTCAATGAACCCGGCCAAACACAACAGACGACGAAAAACGGTCGACGACCGAGCTAAGCGCTTGTGCTTCGGTCGTGAGGTGTTGCAAGAGCGTAGCGGCTGAGACGGTTTGTTTTCTCAGGTACGATAACAAAATGACAGCAGAACAGGAATTAACCGACGAGAAAAACATTAAATCAGACAGTTGTGTTAAAGAATTCATACAAGCTACGGCATGGGTTAAGTTTAACGATTATGATGTACAAATTTTATTCGATACTGGTGCTGATGCAAGTGTGATGACAACCTCATTCTATAATGAATTGAAACAAATTATAAACATACCTACTTTACCTGCACAGAATTGCTACGTGGTTAGTGCCACAGGTACTAAATCTAAGAACATACGCATGCAAGCCCTTGTTAACTTCACATTTTCCAATACACAGTTCTAGTGTAATTTTCTGATTGTAGACAAGCATCCTAGGGATGGATTTCTTGAATGAAAATAAAGCAATCATAGATTTAAGTAATGGCATATGTCAATTATCTGTAGGAGAACAACTAATCAATGTTGAACTTAACAAGACGATTGAACCACGACAAAAACATTACGAAGTAAGTCAATTTCAATTGGTATATCCTACCATAGTTAGTGTACGTAGACTGAAGATTCAGACTATCAGGAAATTGAGCAGGATTTATTGTATCAGAAATGTGTCGAATCTATTTAACGAAACAACAGCAAGAAGAATTGTACAAATTATTATGTTATTATGCACAAGTTTTCAGTGAGAGGCCTGGTGTAATCAGAGGTTATAGCTACAAAATGGATGTTAAGCCACATAAGACTTATTGTAGGACACATTGTAATATTTCATGGGCGAAGAAACCTGCAGTTTTACGTGAAATCGAGCGTATTTTGACCTAAGGTGTCATAGAAAAATCACATTCCCCTTATTGCAGTCCTATCCTGGCGGTAGGCAAGCAAGATGGCAATGTCAGATTGGTGCTAGACGCACGTGAAATCAACAAAATTATTATACCTGTTAACACAAGACCCGTCAACTTGGACGAACAGCTGCTAAAATTTTATAATGTACAATACCTAACTAATACTGATCTCCGCTTATCGTACTGGCAGGTGCCCCTTCACAATGACAGTCGAAAATACACTGCTTTCCTTTGTGAAGGACGCAGTTATCAGTTTTGTGTGTTGCCTTTTGGTTTGCGCGTAAGCGCGGGCGTGTTCATCGAGGCGCTTGACGCCGTTCTCGGCCCGTGTTTGTTGTCAAGCGTCACGGCGTACGTTGATGACATTGTCGTGGCAACAAATACGTGGGAAGAACATATTGATCTGTTACAGCAAATTTTATTTAAATTTTCACAAGCTGGAGTCACAGTAAATCTTTCGAAGTCCCAAGTAGGAAGGCGTGAAATCAAGTTTTTAGGCCATATAGTCTCGCCGGAAGGCATTCGTCCCGATTCTAAGAAGATTGATGCTATTCGTGATTTCCCTCCTCCAGAAAACCGCAAACAGTTGAAAGCATTCTTAAGATTATCTTCTTTCTTTCGGAAGTTTGTTTCACAACAGCTTCTGGACAGCTCTCACCTGCTAACTCTACTGAAAAAGAAAGCAATTTGGAGATGGACAGAGTTTTGCCAAGCTGATTTTCAGGCTATTAAAGATGCATTGGTGAACGCACCCCTCCTCTGCCACCCTGACATGATGTCAGATTTTTGCCTAGCCACGGATTCGTCATCATACGGCCTTGGAGCTTTTCTATTTCAAATTCAATCCGAATCAAGACAATCTGTCATCAAACCGATAAGTTTTGCGAGCCGCACGCTCACTGAGTGCGAGAGGCCGTACTCGGTGACGGAGCGGGAGGCTCTTGCCATTATTTGGGCATTCCGTAAGTTTCGCTACTTTCTTTGGGGTAAACATACTCGCATATACACAGACC
Source organism: Schistocerca cancellata (assembly GCF_023864275.1). Lineage (NCBI taxonomy): Eukaryota > Metazoa > Arthropoda > Insecta > Orthoptera > Acrididae > Schistocerca > Schistocerca cancellata. The sequence goes on along the minus strand of NC_064632.1, from coordinate 604,380,841 downwards.
ATCAAGCCCTTTCTTTCTTGCTATCATGCAAATCGCTTCATTCGCGCATCACCCGGTGGTGCCTTTCACTCCAAGAATACAGCTTCGAAATTATTTACATTAAAGGTAAATCAAACGTAGTAGCCGATGCCCTGTCCCGTTTGCCCCAAGGCATACAGGATTTTTCGGACCTTTCCGAGCAAACATCAGACTTTAACATCTTACTTATGTACGATGGTACGTACGCCCCATACTACCGCAATATGTGGAAGAACTTTGCTTCACTTCAGGGCAGCGACCCCAGGTGGTCAAACATCAAAAAGAAGTTACGTACAGATCCTTCTTCCCACTTGCAAAAATATTACACAATACACAAAAATGTACTTTTTCATAGGCGTACCCCAGACTCGCACCATTGGTGTGTTTGTCTACCAGACGCACATGTTGACGATTTTATTCTGTCACATACAAAACTTGGGGACACTACGGAATCACCAAATGCACTGATAAAATAGTACAGTATTGTTATTTTCCAGATCTGCGTCGGAGAGTGTTGCAAATTGTTCGTAAATGCATCATCTACCAAAAAGCAAAATTTTCCAAGCGATCAGCTTTGAATTAATTACATCCTATTGTACCAACCCGACCTTTGGAATTAGTATCATTGGATATCGCCGGACCTTATCAGAGCTCGTGGAGGTGTGAAATACATCGTTGCTGTACTTGATGCCTTCTCAAAATACTTAAAATTGTATGCTATCCGTACCGTCAAAGCATCTGCTATTGCTAGACGTTTGACTAACAGCTACTTTACAAGGTTTGGCAAACCCCACAGCATTATCACGGATAACGCACCCTATTTTACGGGAAGAAAATGGAAATCTTTTGTTGCCAAACATAACATCAAACATATTTTTACATCAGCATTTCACCCGGAAGGGAACCCAGTAGAACGGATTTTTAGAGAGTTTGGTCAATTCATGAGAATACATTCACCTTGCAAACACACAAAGTGGATCGAATTTTTAGCACCCTTTGAGCAGATAGTAAACAATTTGCCTCATGCCTCAACAGGATACACACCACAGGAATTATTATTAAACAAACCTGAACAGAACAAGTGGGCTATGCCCATTCCAAAGCTAACTGCATCCACAACACATACAACTTTGGAAGAGAAAGTAAGACAGGCATACACTACTTTGTGCAATAAAGCCAAGATCAGGAAAGAGTAGTATGACAGACATGTTACAAATACACAAACCTATCAGGTTGATGACCTTGTTCTTTTGCGTTCACATCCCAAATCTACGAAATTAAAACAACTGAACAGAAAATGGCAGCCATTATATTGAGGTCCTTTCAGAATAGCAAGCATACCTCACCCAGGTTGTTACTCCCTAGAATACCCGTTATCTCACAAGCCAAGGAGGCTGCATCCCCACAGACATTTGAAACCCTTTGTGCACTAAAACAATATAATATAATGACAACTAAGTTGAACACGAGAAAGTTGCTGTGAAAACGAGATCGTAAATATTTGTATTGAATACACGAACATTAAGTTATACAGCCTAAGAACACAAACGTTAATTTATGGAAATTATATACTGCAGTTACACTTGTACACATAATTATGAAGAGAACGTAAACCCAGATGAGTACACTTACTGAATGGGAAAAGATAATCATATAGGAATGAGATCTACGCAGGTTACATTTGTTGTTAATTGTAAATTACAAGGTGAATCAACAATTAGTTAGTTATTTCAAGGCACTCTAATGACAGGAGATAATAGCTATTGAGATCAGCAATGATATAGGTATGTAGCAGAATGAATGAGGATGTAAGAATGAATGATCAGTATGAATGAGTTAATATTTAAGTTAATATAAGAAGGTAAGTTATTGTGAAGTAGTTGATGGAGACGAGATTATTTGAGGAAAATATTATTGGAGTTTTATGAGAATGGAAGTGCCAAATGGCCCCACGTATGTGATATATTAATGTTTGATGAGGAATATGTTTAATGTATAAGGATATATATAAATATATATATATTTATACATATAATCATGAATAAGAGAAGTATGCGTGTAAGGAATGAGTGAGAATGTTTTGGTAATATTGTGCTACATAGAGAAGTGAGTAAATAGTCTACATCTTTAAGATTACATAAGAATTTCAGTTTGAAAGAAAACATTTGTGATGAGTTAGAACACGTGAGTACAAGACGTTAAATGTGAATCTATTTACAGTGCCCTTGAAAATGAACGAATGCAAGAAAAGCAGAGTGGACATAATGATGATTACAGCTGTTGAAAGAAGTGTAGTAAGAATGTAACTTGGAAACAAATTTGCTTTAATTTATTTCAGAAGTGTAACTTAGTAACCTTTCGTTAAGTTTTGTTAACTGAGAAAACATTTATAGTGCGTATTCAGGTAGGAGAATGATATTTTAAGGAACTTAAGTTGAAATATAGTTTCTACATAGCCCTCATGTGAATACATTTGTATAAAATTTTTTTTACGAAAGTGAAATTTAGTGTCATGTTAGCCTTTATTATACTTACACACAACAGAAAACCCCGAGGAAGCAAAAGATAGGAGAGTTATTAAGGCCGTTTTGCGACTCTTACAACACCTCCACTTAAGCGAACAGATGACAAAATTACATCTACATTGAAGACAATATTTGACTTTTCAGGCTATGCAAGGTGAGTGCAAAGGAGCAGTGACCACCCGTGCAGCCGACGTCGAGCAACGGACACTGAGAAAGAGATATTTTACTGGAATGAGATTTTCACTCTGCAGCGGAGTGTGCGCTGATATGAAACTTTCTGGCAGATTAAAACTGCGTCGGTCGGGCACACAGTTTTAATCTGCCAGGAAGTTTCAGATATTTTACTGTCAATTATAATGCTATGTTCTTTATTTGTGTTTTATAGAAAGAAATGATATATATACACAACATACATGATGTTTAATCTTCACTAAAGTAGAAGGAAGTTCCTGGTTGAACTCGTGAGAGGAAATCTGGTACGTTATTATATAATACACATTATGAGAGAGACAATCTCTGTGAGATATATTTTCCATTTTTATAGACGATATCCACAAGAAGTGGAGATATGTGATTTACTCATGCAAGGATTTGTTAAGGTATAATACACTTAGTCATATGAACAGTCAGAACACAAACAGAGAATCTGTCATGATGTTACACTACACAGACTTGACATAAGGACACTTACATTTACCCATGATTTGGTAAATGGTAAGCACCTCCTTTCACACACCCCTTGAAGGTGATGCAAACGTTATAATGTATTATGTTCTCTTTCTATGTCGTAGCTGTAGGATTTGGTAGTTTATAGGTAGTGAATAGTTTCTTCCATTCTATCTTTTTTTTTTTTTTTTTCTCCATTATCCTACCACCTCCTGCAGCTGGGTATTTTTTGTTTATGGAATGTAAGAGTATGTTGTGTGGCAGTAAACTTTCAGGCATGAATAAAAAGACATGAATATTGATGGCATTACAAGCCTGGTCAACCACTAGCCACGATATGGAATCAAAAGAAAGAAAGAAATAATAAATGAAGGAAAGCCTGTGCTTTAAATATTAAGTCTGATATCCCTTGGCACGCCCAAACCTGAATAAAGAAACTCAAAATGACCATACACGCCTGTAGAAAAAAAAAAAGAAAAGTCAATGGGACTTAGTATAATTTTTTAGTGTAAATATTTCACATGCATATTCTTGTAAATTTATATGTATTTGTATGTGTTAAAACTTTGCATATTGTCAACATATTTTGAAATGTGACCACGAAATGTAAGCTTTCATAATTAATGATGTAAACATGCTGGGACACAGTGAACTTTGTTAAAATGTAAATATGGCAAAAAGTGTTGCAAACTGTGTACGTTATAAACGACGAAATTTGTGAAACTTATGGTGCATAAGCCAAATAACTGTTTGTAAACTGATATAAACTGCAATTTACTTTGACGATAATGAGGATTTTCACACTGCAAATGAACGTTTGTTGGCGAGTGTAAACAACATGATAAACACCTACCTTTGCGAACTTCGACGCTGTTGTTCCTGGCCGGCCTTCAGATGCTTTGGAGACAGCAAACTCAGCACCTGTCGTAGGCGATGTAGAGCCTAAAACTACATCGACCATGCCCCGGGAACAATAGTCATAAAAACGCACAAGGACCTGGAGTGCTGTCTCGTAACAGAAGACATGAACATTGCTTCAGATCACGCACACGCTCAATCTTATGGTGTCACCGGACTTAACACGCCATTTATGCTGGAATAATAACTTGTAATAAACACTATGTAAAAGTGAATACTGTGCAAGACTGTCATAACACAGCGATTTTGAAACTGCCGCACGCGAAATCCAGTGATGCTATTGCGAATGCGCAAAGACTACGTGCTGCCAGAGACGTGTGGCGACGTCATTTATCCACTGCGCCAAAAACAGCGGGTGAAAGCTGTAGTTGACAGATTTTTATCTTGGCCGTAGTCGGCTTGGTTACGAGTTGTTTATTCTTGTGAGTTTTTGATCTGTGCTTGGAAAATAAAATGTTTTCTCATCTCACGAAAAAGCTGTTACTTCATAAAATATAAAGGCTCCCATAGTGGTGACCCCGAAAAATCGTAGCAGAAGCATAAAGAAAATACACTCCTGGAAATTGAAATAAGAACACCGTGAATTCATTGTCCCAGGAAGGGGAAACTTTATTGACACATTCCTGGGGTCAGATACATCACATGATCACACTGACAGAACCACAGGCACATAGACACAGGCAACAGAGCATGCACAATGTCGGCACTAGTACAGTGTATATCCACCTTTCGCAGCAATGCAGGCTGCTATTCTCCCATGGAGACGATCGTAGAGATGCTGGATGTAGTCCTGTGGAACGGCTTGCCATGCCATTTCCACCTGGCGCCTCAGTTGGACCAGCGTTCGTGCTGGACGTGCAGACTGCGTGAGACGACGCTTCATCCAGTCCCAAACATGCTCAATGGGGGACAGATCCGGAGATCTTGCTGGTCAGGGTAGTTGACTTACACCTTCTAGAGCACGTTGGGTGGCACGGGATACATGCGGAAGTGCATTGTCCTGTTGGAACAGCAAGTTCCCTTGCCGGTCTAGGAATGGTAGAACGATGGGTTCGATGACGGTTTGGATGTACCGTGCACTATTCAGTGTCCCCTCGACGATCACCAGTGGTGTACGGCCAGTGTAGGAGATCGCTCCCCACACCATGATGCCGGGTGTTGGCCCTGTGTTCCTCGGTCGTATGCAGTCCTGATTGTGGCGCTCACCTGCACGGCGCCAAACACGCATACGACCATCATTGGCACCAAGGCAGAAGCGACTCTCATCGCTGAAGACGACACGTCTCCATTCGTCCCTCCATTCACGCCTGTCGCGACACCACTGGAGGCGGGCTGCACGATGTTGGGGCGTGAGCGGAAGACGGCCTAATGGTGTGCGGGACCGTAGCCCAGCTTCATGGAGACGGTTGCGAATGGTCCTCGCCGATACCCCAGGAGCAACAGTGTCCCTAATTTGCTGGGAAGTGGCGGTGCGGTCCCGTACGGCACTGCGTAGGATCCTACGGTCTTGGCGTGCATCCGTGCGTCGCTGCGGTCCGGTCCCAGGTCGACGTGCACATGCACCTTCCGCCGACCACTGGCGACAACATCGATGTACTGTGGAGACCTCACGCCCCACGTGTTGAGCAATTCGGCGGTACGTCCACCCGGCCTCCCGCATGCCCACTATACGCCCGCGCTCAAAGTCCGTCAACTGCACATACGGTTCATGTCCACGCTGTCGCGGCATGCTACCAGTTTTAAAGACTGCGATGGAGCTCCGTATGCCACGGCAAACTGGCTGACACTGACGGTGGCGGTGCACAAATGCTGCGCAGCTAGCGCCATTCGACGGCCAACACCGCGGTTCCTGGTGTGTCCGCTGTGCCGTGCGTGTGATCATTGCTTGTACAGCCCTCTCGCAGTGTCCGGAGCAAGTATGGTGGGTCTGATACACCGGTGTCAATGTGTTCTTTTTTCCATTTCCAGGAGTGTATATATACCGACGAGAATAATGAATTCAGAGACAAAAGCATGGGGCAGTGGAATCAAGATTGAAGACTACAGTCTGTTCGACCAAGGATCGCGGTCCACGCCCTTTGATTCGCCACAAAACGGAACGACAGATGTTAACGCAAAAGATGGGAGTACCTACGCGCGACACGGAAATGTTAAGCTTTCCGCGTTCTGGCCGACGCACCCCCAGCTTTGGTTTACGCAGGCTGAATGCATATTTCGGCAGCGTGACAAATTTAATATAGTGGTTTCACATCTAAATTTAGAAGTTATAGAGCAAGTAGAAGAAACCTCGTCGCAACAAAATTACTTTGTGCTAAAGGAAGCTCTCATACAGCATTATACGGTGTCACCAGATTTGCGACTACAAAAAATTTTCGCATACGAAGATTTGGGTGACAAGACTCCGTCACAAGTACTCAAAGCCTTACGTACATTAGCCGGCCCGGAACTCCTACCTGAAGAGTCTTTACGTCTAATATGGCTTCGTAAACTTCCTGCCAACATCCGTGCCGTCATTGCAGCAGAAACAGACTTACCATTGCAAGTCTTAGCAAAAAAGGCAGACACCATCGCAAACACCTTAACCGAAGTTTCTGCGTGTTCCGAATTCAACTACAGCCAGGATAGAGGCCCAAGAACGTGTAGTGTGATGGAATCTGACGTCAGTGAGCCAGGAACATGCAAAAATACTTCCCAACAGCAGTGCACATCGACCAAACCCACCATACAGCAACTGGCAGCACAAGTGGCAAAACTCAACGTGCAAGTAACTTCACACCACCACCAGCTACGAAGTCGCAGTTGGAAAAGACGAAGAAATGCTATCCAACAGGATTTGACAGATCAATGGTGCTGGTACCACAGACGCTTCGGTAACACTGCCCGTCAATGTATTCAACCCTGCAGCTACCCAAACTTAAAAGGCGGGCGTTAAAGGGCGCTAACGTTCGTCAACAACAACATAGGCGCCCGAGTCATAGCGTGATTCAAAGAGGTGAAAACGCCACGGTATCTGCAGTCAACCAATCACACCGATTGTTCGTGTTGGACCTCTCTTCAGGTGAGAAGTTTCTGATTGATACAGGTTCAGAAGTCAGTGTTTATCCAAGAAAGAGAGGTGATATACTCACGACAACGACGCAACATGTGCTGACTGCGGCAAACAATTCCAGAATATCTACCTATGGTGAGAAACAGTTGGCATTACATCTGAATTCCAACTTCCATCCAAAATGGACTTTTGTGGTTGCTGATGTGCCGAGTCCTATAATTGGGGCGGACTTTTTACGGAACTAACGACTTATGCCCGACCTGGTTAACCGTCGTTTGGTGACAGTTCCCACAGAAGGGATACTGCCTACTGCGTCTTCCGCGTCGATTCAAGTGCAGTGCGATGTGCCCGTGTCTTTCCGCACGAAGATTTCCGGCTCCTCTACCGCGTCATCCGCGTCGGGATATTGTGATACGATTTCGTACCCGCATCTAAGCGGGGCGCACATGTATGCGTCACGCAAGAAGACACCCGACAGTCGTAACGATTCGTATACTGTAGGCAATATCAGAGCACTGTCGGAGGAATCACTTTTTCGTAAACTGCTTCAAGACTTTCCAGCACTTACCGAACCCGTCAGGAAATGCAGACACAATACTCAACGCCACATCAGCACGACACAAGGTCAACCCGTTGCCTTCCGCCCGCGGCGTCTGCCTCCAGAGAAGCTGCTCGCGGCGCGAGCTGAGTTCGACAGACTTCTAAAACAGGTATTGTAAGTATGTCTGATAGTTCATGGGCATCTACAATTCACATGGTCCGTAAAAAAGACAATTCATGGAGAGTATGTGGAGACTACAGGGCGCTCAATGCCCGCACAATTCCCGACCGCTACCCAGTACCCAATGTGACTGATTTTAACAGTACGATTAGCAATGCCAAAATATTTAGTGTGATTGATTGCGCCAAAGCATTTTCCCAGATTCCCATGGCTCCATCTGACATTAAAAAAACAGCAGTTATCACACCATTCGGTTTGTTTGAGTACAATTTTATGCCATTTCGCCTCAGAAACGCTGCCCAAACATGGCAAAGATTCATGCATGAGGTGCTTCGAGAATTACCATTCGTATTTTGTTATATGGACGACATTTTAGTATTCTCTGGTTCTGTATATCAGCATGTCGAACATCTGCGGCAGCTTTTCCGCCGTCTGACAGAGTATGGCATAATTATGAACGAAACAAAGTGCACGTTTGGAAAACTCGAGGTTAAGTTCCTGGGATATTTGGTTTCAGCAGCAGGCCTGTCACCTTTGCCTGAGCGGGTTGAAGCAGTACAACAGATGCCCCTTCCCACAACTTACAAAGGATTTCGCAGATTTTTAGGCATGCTCAACTATTACAGACGTCACTTACCTAAATTAGCTGCGGCCCAAGAGCCACTCACAACGCTACTTGCAGGTAAAAATACAACAGGAAATCGTAAAATTCCGTGGAGTACAGATGCTGAAGCAGCTTTCCATGACTTAAAGAAATGTCTTTCTCGGGCAACACTACTGGGACATCCAAGATTGAGCGCTCCTTTAGCGCTCATGGTTGATGCGAGCCAAACAGCAGTGGGTGCAGCGCTACAGCAAGAAGTTGATGGCAGAGGCAGCCGCTCGCATTTTTCTCTAAAAGTCTGACTCGACAGCAGCAAAAATGGAGTGCTATTGACCGTGAGTTGCTTGCTATTTACTTAGCCGTAACGCATTTTCGCACGTCTGTCGAAGGGAGGCATTTTGCAATTTTTACCGATCACAAGCCGTTAGTAGCTATATTTCAACGAGACACAGAGCTCAATTCACCACGTTAGTGCAGGCAAGTCGAGTACATTGCACAGTTCACAACTGACGTGCGTCACATTTCAGGAAAAGACAACCTGGTCGCAGATTGCCTGTCTAGGAATTGTGCCAGTTTAAATTCAATTCGTTGGACCGAGTTAGCGTCTAAACAACGAGAAGATCCTTTCTTGCGCCGTCTAATAGAGGAACAGAGAACTGCGCTGCAGCTCAGACGTGTGTCTGTCCCAAATGTTCCAGACGGAATTTGGTGTGATGTAGCAAAAGGAAAGGAGCGACCTTACATTCCAGAACAATATCGTCGCGAGATTTATAGTGCACTACATAATCTATCACATCCAGGAGTACGAGCTACAGCCAAGTTAGTTTCCTCCAAAGTAGTGTGGCCCGGAATACAAAAAGATTGTCGTGCATGGGCGCGTGCATGCCTAACATGCCAGCGTAATAAAATCGGCAGACGTCTTTGCACCTATTGCTGACTTCCCGACGCCATCTGCAAGATTTTCACATATACATGTGGACATTGTGGGCCCGCTATCATGCTCTTCATAACAACGCTGTTTGCTCACAATCATTGATCGTTTTACCAGGTGGCCAGAAGTAGTTGTAATACAAGACATTTCTGTGGAGTCGATTGCAAAAGCACTGTTGCAATCATGGTTCTACAGGTTTGGCGTTCCGCAAAACATAACAACAGATCGCGGAAGGCAGTTTGAAAGCCAACTTTTCAATGAGCTTTTACTACTGTGCGGGTGCAACCACCTACGCACCACAAGCTATCATCCATCTAGTAATGGAATGGTGGAACGACTACACCGCACGCTCAAAGCTGCATTAATGTGTAGTTCCACGTCATGGCCTGAAGCACTACCGCTGGTCCTACTTGGATTGAGAACGGCCGTGAAGGAGGACTTACAATGCTCTTCCGCAGAATTGGTTTATGGCGAGCAGTTGAGGGTTCCTGGAGAATTTATTGTTCCAGCATCTACACAGACGTACGCCCCTGAGCTATGCACGCAATTCGCGAGACAACTCAGCGTTAGAATGAGAAACATCAAACCCACTAACCCCGTCAGACATGGAGACCGGAGAGTGTTTGCACATAAAGACCTGCAAGCAACGTCCCACGTGTGGCTTAGGGATGATGCGGTGCGCCCGCCGCTTGTTTCGCCTTACTCTGGACCATACAGGGTAATCACAAGAGGAAGCCACAGCTTCAAAATCGATAAGGATGGTAAAGAAGAGACAGTCTCAATTGAGCGGCTTAAACCTGCTTACACCGAAGAGGGTACACTCCTTCCTCGGTCTGCAAAATCACCCTCAAACGTGGAGGCCAAAGAAACAGCAGATAGTCTCGCCAAGCCCTCGGTTTCAGAAGAGGATAACGAAGCAGCAAGTGCAGAACAGGAGCAGCCATTGCCTGCACCAGATGTTTTCACGAGAGCTGGTAGAAAAATCAAGTGCAAGTTTCCCCACATACCTGGTGCACCCGGTTTCAAAAGGAGGGGGGCTGATGTGGCGACGTCATTTATCCACTGCGCCAAAAACAGCGGGTGAAAGCTGTAGCTGACAGATTTTTATCTTTGCCGTAGTCGGCTTGGTTACGAGTTGTTTATTCTTGTGAGTTTTTGATCTGTGCTTGAAAAATAAAATGTTTTCTCATCTCATGAAAAACCTGTTACTTCATAAAATATAAAGGCTCTCATAGACGCATTGGTAAACCATCGCTGGAAGCGCACAACATTAACTGCGCTGGCGAGCAGCTTGCTCAAACAAACTATATATATATATATATATATATATATATATATATATATATATATATATATATAAATTTTGTAAAAGGGATCAAAGCTGTAACGATTGTATTTAGTATATAGATTTAGAAAGTAAGTATTGACAAAGATTATCCCCTATGAATGCATGTGGCCTTTCCTATGAAAATATGTATATATTGACATTTAGGTATATCTATTATATTGTTTGCTAGTCTGCCACGCTAAATGTTTTAGCGTGACAGTCGAGGTGGCGATGTAGCGGGACTTTGAATTTCGCCGCGCTACACTCGTTCCCTCAGAAGTAATTATACTGTCGCAGCTGTATGAGAGCTCGACGGCAGAGAAAATATATAAGAAAAGGAAAGTACTAAAAATGTAACTCTTTTTGTTATCTATCCGTCTTTTGTCTCTCCAGAGCGGAAGCTTAATGCAGACACAAAAACTTATTAGCTAGTCTTGGTCTGATTAAGACGAAAAACAACTCATTGATGCGCAGACGTATTGTGAAAATTTGTATGTAATTCAGAGGATGGAAGCAGCAACATAAAATACATTGCATTTAATCTCAAGACGATTTTTATTTGTATAAATTAGTGATTCCTGGTCGATTGCACGATTTCGGAGCAGCTACTACATTTCACGCAGAAATGAAGTAGGAGATTTTTGAAGACCTGGACGCCGCACGAAAGAAGACATGTTAACATGGTAAAGGTCGAACTCTTATCTACGCCATTTCCCCCTGTTAATCACATTTTGTTATTCTCTGTTCTTTTTCAAATAATTTTTGTAGTGGAAATTGGTTTGACTTTTGCTCAGAAACGCCACAAGGACCACCCCAACAATAGCTTTTCCGAATCACAAAGTCCGATAACTTTTCTGTAATACGAAGTCCGATTTTCATTTAATTCTTTCCCTTTTTCACGGTCATTAACGATTTTAAAAACCCCTTTTTATTCACCATTTCTTCCCACATTTTCAACCTTTTTTTTCTTTTTCTTCTTTATTAACCACTACAACCGACTCTCCACAGTTCCACTCCCTTTACCACACAGTGCCCTGCTCGTCACTATTGATGCCACCACCCTAGGCACTAACATTCCTAATACCCATGGTCTTACTGCTACTGAACACTACCTTTCCAGACGCCCTATGGATTCCAAACCAACAACCTCTTTCCTAGTCTCCATGACCAACTGTATCCTCACCCACAATTACTTCTCCTTTGAAGGTATTACCTACAAACAAATCCGCGATATGGCTACGGGCACCCACATGGCACCATCCTATGCTAACCTATTCGTGGACCATCTAGAGGAATCCTTCCTAAAAACCCAGAATCCTAAACCCCTCACCTGGTTCAGATTCAATGATGACATCTTTGTTATCTGGATTGAAGGTGAGGACACCTTATTCACATTCCTCCAGAACCTCAATAACTTCTCCCCCATTTGCTTCACCTGGTTCTAGTCAACCCAACAAGCCATCTTCCTATACATTGACCTCCACCTCAGAGATGGCTACATCAGTACCTCCATCCATATCAAATCTACTAACCACCAGCAATACCTCCACTTGGACAGCTACCACCCGTTTCATACCAAGAAGTCCCTGCTGTACAGCCTAGCCACCCGTGGTCGTCGCATCTGCAGTGACGAGCAGTCCCTCTCTAAATCCACCGAGGGTCTCACTGACGCCGTCACTGACCGTAATTATCCTCCCATCCTTGTACAAAAACAAATCTCCCATGTCTTATCTTTCCAGTCTCCCACCACCTCCCAAAGCCCCACAGTCCGGCCACAGAGGAGCATTCCCCTCGTAACTCAGTACCGTCCGGGACTGGAGCAACTAAATTACATTCTCCGCCAGGGTTTCGATTACCTCTCGTTGTGCCCTGAAATGACAAATATACTACCCACTATCCTTCCCACCCCTCCTACGGTGGTATTCTGCCATCCACTGAACCTACACAATATACTCATCCATCCTTACACAACCCCTGCTCCCAATCCCTTATGTCATGTCTCATACCGCTGTAATAGACTTAGATGCAAGACCTGTCCCATACATCTTCCTACCACCAACCACTCCAGTCCAGTCACTAACATTACCTATCACATCAAAGGCAGGGCTACCTGTGGTGCATTCTATGTAGGTATGACAACCAACAAGCTGTCTGTCTGCATGAACGGCCACCAACAAACTGTGGCCAAAAAACAAGTGGACCACCCTGTAGCTGAACACGCTGCCAAACATGATACCTCTCATCTCAATGACTGCTTCACAGCCTGTGCCATATGGATCCTTCCCACCAACACCAGCTTTTCTGAATTGCGCAAGTGGGAACTTTCCCTGCAACACATCCTACGTTCCCGTAACCTTCCTAGCCTCAACCTTCGCTAGTCACTGTGCTCACCTATCCAGCCCCCTCCCTGTTTTCATTCCAGCACTACACAGCTGTCGTTTCACTGCCATACCCAGTCTTTTAATTTCTTTTATTTTTATTTCTCTCCTTTCCGCTACTTACCCCCTCCCCCCTCTGCACCTTCTCTCCTACCCTCTGTCTAAACTGCAACACTTCACTGTCGGCCACTCCCACCATACTACCCCTCCCCCTCCCTTCCCCAGTCTCCTCCTTACCCCCACCCAGTCGCCATTCCCATCATGCACTGGTGTTGGTACTCACAGTGTAGTTTCAGCTCTCTGAGGCTGCAGATGTGTGTGTAAGTTGCACTTGCGTTAGTGTGTGTGTGCTTGTGTGTATGTGTGTCTACTACTGACAGAGACCTTAGTGGCCAAAAGCTATGATTGTGTGAATCTTTTTATTGTGCCTATCGTGGCATCTCTGCTATATTGTGAGTAGGATCTTTCCTTCTCTTATACTGTTACATTCCATCCTGGATTTTCCATTGTTTAATTACCTTCTAAATGCCATTTGTTTCATTTGGCCATAATTGGAACACATTTTGATTTTGCAATATTTAGTTTCAAAAATCCCTCATAGCTTTTAACTGTGTGCTAAATAATTAACTCTCACTATGTTTCATAAAAATGAGTCTCAAGGAAGGAACTATAAAACACTTGTTGTCTTAGCCATATGATATTCTTCATAGACTCTACAAACATTACATTCCAAAATTATGTTCAAATATATATAACCACTTTATGTCTACAAATTTTGTTTTCTTGGTAAATGTTGGCTTGATTATGCAGAAAATATATGCATAAGATTTAATTTGCTTAACTGCTGATTATGGAAAGATATAGATTTTCATGTTGTGAACTATATCACTAGTGTTACACGCAAAAGAGTTAGACAGTATTTGATTCACTTTCAACTTGGACATTGTTGGTTGGAATTGGAGTGAGTGAGGTTTTGTTTTTAACTAGGGCAGAGCACTGTATGTCTTTAGAGTTGTATAACATATTTCATCCATGTACTGAGAGTTAAATGTGCACATCCATTAATTGAAAACAGTGACTTTTACTAGAATATGAATCTGAAAGAAATGTTGTCATGTAAAAGGCTCACTTTAGCAAAGCACGTAATGCTGAAACATGAAGCTGATTGTTTGCCATGTGTGCAGTGGAAATAAACCATTATGTCTTAAAACTGTGAATAAGTATCTTCACACACATTCAGAACCCAGTACCTGAAAATCATTTCTTAGACATCAAGTAGATGATAAATAGAGCTACAAATATTGCACCAAAATGAGATGAGCGCTAAACAACCTATAAATCAGTTGCTGTGGCACCAGAAAGAAAAGTGGGCCATTGTTACTCACAATTGTGGATAGTTTGACCCACTCACTCATTTCTTCATTAAAAAGTGGTAATATAATGTTAGAACATAATAAACTCAATGGATACCTCTACAGTAGACATTCAGGAGCATGAGGAACAAGTAAAATACTAAATTTTGGGGGCAAAGACTTTCTTTCAGAAAGCAACACAGTAAAAAATGCAAGTGTAGTATGCTTCATCAATTGACTAATTAATTTTCAAATTACATGTTAGACTATGCTAAGTATATGAAAAGAGAATGTATAATATGTTAAAAATACTGCACAGTATAAACATAGTCTTATTACACAAATTACTAAAGCTCTGGTGCTTGAAAATTTTCGTGTTTTCTTACTTGTGTTGGACTGATAATTCTAATCAAATCCTTCAAAGAATAAAGGAGTTTATCTTTTTGTTCTGGAAATTTGCACTAGGACTTTGTTTTCCCATAGAGTTCATTTAAGCACCCTCGTCAATCACCTCAGTCCCAATATCGATATATTCTTCTTTGTATATACAACTGTAACATATCATCCAAATATTAATTTCTCTTTCAACATTTTGATGCTGGTCATTATCTTGCAGGTCAGAGAAACGTTCAGAATCAATATCTGATTTTAGCACTACTTCATCTTCATTCTGAGGTTACTTTGGCCCAGCTTAAAGTAACCTCATATTTTGCAAAAATGTGCACCAATATATCATCTAAATCAAATTTTACACAAATGACAGATTCTCATCTTATCAACTAATACTGACAGAATGCAGAGTTACAGTCACTGCATCTTTAGCTTAATTGATGTAAACCCTACAGACAGAAGTTATTGGCATGTAATAGCTGTCAAAATATTTATGTTCAACATTGTGCCCAGTGTTACCAATACAATACTGCATCATCGAACTCAAAAACTTTTAGATTGTTGTTGGCATGTAATAGCTGTCAAAATATTTATCTTCAACACTGAGCCCAGTGTTACCAATACAGTACTTCATCATGGAACTCAAAAACTTGTAGATTGTTGTTCATGCTGTGTTGTTTACTGTAAGCTAATGATGCAGTTTTAGCTGAATCTAACCCCAGTCAGCAATGTAATAGGATAACTCAGAGACAGGGAGTGTCCATGGAGGGTTTAATGTATCACATAAGGTACATAAACATTAGTACATATAGAAAGACAGATAATGACAACACTTACAAGGCAATTTTACAGGAGGCAGGACAAAGCGGCACTAGATGCATTTTCAGGGGGTTTGGCTGAGGAGGTGTCATGTAAAGTGCACACAGAGTTTCCAAACTTTGAATCAGACTGGAACAGCTGCAGCAGCTTTCCTCAAAATTGATGTGGTGACCAAACTTATAGAAATGAAAGAAGAAGACCATGTTCTGTAGATGTGATCTGTTGGAATACATTCTGCATTACTGTAGGAAGTCACAAAGTAAGAAGTTTAAACAGCTTGGACATACTGAAAGTGACTTTCAAAGTAGGGTATGCAAAATGAGGGTGAGGATAGCAGGGTAGATCTTGCACCTCATTGTTAAATGAAAGAGGGGACTGTAGTATCTACAGTTCTTTATAGGCAGCATCAGCAAACAAGAATATGCAGTGGTGGTGAGCTGAGCACTGGAATTACACAAGCATGAGAGAATATTAACTGCAGAATACAAGCCCAGGTTGAGGCCAATCACATGCAGTGTTCATTCTAAAATCACAAAACAGACAAAATTGGTGAATGGAGATTTAATCCAGCATGGATGGTGCACAAGAGGTAAGGCCTTGCTGCCAACATGGTACCCATATCACTCATCAAGCACTGGCACAGCCATAGAGTGAATCAGTGTTGCATTTTTGCAAGCAGCCTCAAATAACATTGCAGTTCCAGTGACAGTGCACCTGTGCACGCTGCCACATCCCTCCCCTCATCTGTGGAGCCAGTGTGGCAGGCAATAGTGACTGAGATCAGAAAGTCAACCACATGCGGCTGCCTGTGACGGGTAGGCACGGCCGAGGGAGACACAGTATCCACCCAGGTTACCCTACAGCAGCATCCATTGCTGAGTGGCAGCTAATGTCTCCACCAGCTCAGCTGCTCTGAAAGTGGCATCACTATCACCAGACTGCACAGTTAGCTTTCTGCAGTTCAGTGGGACATAAGCTGAAAGTGGCTCAAACAGTGGCAAGCTGGGCACAGTAATTACCCTGAAGACGGTGACAGTGCAGACAAAGTGGAAATGGACAGAGCTTGTGATGACAGGGAAGGGACCGTCCAGTTCTACTGCAGAGGGTGGCACGCATAAGCCGAGCCCCTGGGGTTGGGCAGTGCTCATGGGAGGGTTCCCCACCAGCCACTGCTGCAGATGAGTGAGGTAGTTCAGGCATCTGTCAAGAGAGAAACTGGTTGTGATAGGGGGAGGGGGGGGGGCACTCTGCTGGCATGCACCATTAACACCTGTCAACTGCACATCACGTGCACCATTACCATTGCCCACTTAGACTGGCTGCCAAAAGTATGGACCCAGACAGGGTTGCTCAGAGTGTAATGTGTAGGATGTGAATGCACCACAGGTTGGGCAGAGAGCATAAAAGATGAAGCAGCATCCGAGGCTGTGGCCATTCAGCTAGGTGGTCTCATATGTGCTGAGAAACAGACATTGCTGAGTCTGCAAAAATCTTGACCAAGTATATCTTTAATTGAGTCTTAAATGTCTTCATCACTTGCTCCACCTGACTATTCACTGCATCACATGCTCTTCACAATATACTGCTGGTGAAACAATGCAGCAGTAAGGTGGGTAATAACAAAGTCAGCTGGTCTTGGGAGTACCTCTCTGTGTAGAATTTCTACTAATGAAGTGCAAATGTCTTCCTTATATGCAGAATGCACACCTAAAAGTACCCACCACAAGGATTCTGTTCAGTCACCAACATGACACTTGAGTACTACTTTTAGTGTGTGGTGCCAGCAATCTTTCAATTTGATGCTGTGAGGGTGATACACTATAGTGTGGAAATGCTGGTCACCTCAAATATTACAGAATTAATGACAATCTTTGATGGCCATGATGGAGGCAGGATAACTGAAAAATGTGAGATCCATAATTGTACAAATGCTCTTGCCGTAGTTTCTCTGTGATGTGAGGAGAGGTACGGCATCAACCCAGCCAGTGATCACCTGATCAGCTGCAGAGAGAATGTACCAGAAGCCTCCAACTCTGCGAGAGGTCAGAACAAGTACAGGTGAACATGTTGAAAGTGGTCCTTAGGTATTGTAAACTGATCATGTTTCAGCTATGTATCCTATTGTATCATGCAGTGTTTGCAACCTATACAAGTTTGTGTCCAATTTTTGCTTTCTCATTTGACATTTGGCTATATGAAATGATCTGTGATTAGTTTGGTCATGGAGCATAAACCTAGGTGTGATAGAACATGTAGTCAATTGAAAACAGCCTTCCACACGTTGAGTGGGACAAAAGGTCTAATGTAATTTTGTGATGCATAACAGCACTATTTTCAACCAAGTTGTGACATTATCTAGTATGCTACATGTTCATTAAAATCATTGTTGCACTCTGGTTACTTCATTATAGTCAACATCCATGGAGAGTGTTTATCTCAGAGAGATAGTCTGCAAGGATCTAGATCTGTATAATAATGAAGGCTTGACTGAAGTGACAGGTATTGAAATCCACATCAAACGTTGTGGAAAGGGCATGATGAAACAGAAAATTATTGGGATTTATCATCCACCTAAATCAGAGGTAGGGCGTTTCATAGATATTTTTAGTAGAATAGTGGGACACTGTGACCCAAACGAGGTAACAATACTTGGTGACTTGAATATAGAGGCAACATCTTGCAATAACCATAACAGCAAGCTAATAGATACCCTTAACTCCTATAATCCTCCCCATGAACCATGGACCTTGCCATTGGTGGGGAGGCTTGCGTGCCTCAGCGATACAGATGGCCGTAACGTAGGTACAACCACAACGGAGGGGTATCTGTTGAGAGGACAGACAAACATGTGGTTCCTGAAGAGGGGCAGCAGCCTTTTCAGTAGTTGCAGGGACAAGTCTGGATGATTGACTGATCTGGCCTGGTAACACTAACCAAAACGGCTTGCTGTGCTGGTACTGCAAACGGCTGAGAGCAAGGGGAAACTACAGCCGTAATTTTTCCCGAGGGCATGCAGCTTTACTGTATGGATAAATGATGATGGCATCCTCTTGGGTAAAATATTCTGGAGGTAAAATAGTCCCCCATTCGGATCTCTGGGCGGGGCTACTCAAGAGGATGTCGTTATCAGGAGAAAGAAAACTGGCGTTCTACGGATCGGAGCGTGGAATGTCAGATCCCTTAATCAGGCAGGTAGGTTAGGAAACTTAAAAAGGGAAATGGATAGGTTAAAGTTAGATATAGTGGGAATTAGTGAAGTTTGGTGGCAGGAGGAACAAGACTTTTGGTCAGGTGATTACAGGGTTATAAATACAAAATCAAATAGGGGTAATGCAGGTGTAGGTTTAATAATGAATAAAAAAATAGGAGTGCGGGTAAGCTACTACAAACAGCATAGTGAACGCATTATTGTGGCCAAGATAAACACGAAGCCCACACGTACTACAATAGTACAAGTCTATATGCTAACTAGCTCTGCAGATGATGAAGAAATTGATGAAATGTATGATGAGGTAAAAGAAATTATTCAGATAGTGAAGGGAGATGAAAATTTAATAGTCATGGGGGACTGGAATTCGAGAGTAGGAAAAGGAAGAGAAGGAAATGTAGTAGGTGAATATGGGTTGGGGGTAAGAAATGAAAGAGGAAGCCGCCTGGTGGAATTTTGCACAGAACACAACTTAATCATAGCTAACACTTGGTTCAAGAATCATGAAAGAAGGTTGTATACATGGAAGAAGCCTGGATATACTGATAGGTTTCAGATAGATTATATAATGGTAAGACAGAGAGTTAGGAACCAGGTATTAAATTGTAAGGCATTTCCAGGGGCAGATGTGGTCTCTGACCACAATCTATTGGTTATGAGCTGTAGATTAAAACTGAAGAAACTGCAAAAAGGTGGGAATTTAAGGAGATGGGACCTGGACAGACTGATTAAACCAGAGGTTGTACAGAGTTTCAGGGAGAGCAAAGGGAACAATTGACAAGAATGGGGGAAATAAATACAGTAGAAGAAGAATGGGTAGCTTTGAGGGATGTAGTAGTGAAGGCAGCAGAGGATCAAGTAGGTAAAAAGATGAGGGCTAGTAGAAATCCTTGGGTAACAGAAGAAATATTGAATTTAATTGATGAAAGGAGAAAATACAAAAATGCAGTAAGTGAAGCAGGCAAAAGGAATACAAACGTTTCAAAAATGAGATCGACAGGAAGTGCAAAATGTCTAAGCAGGGATAGCTAGAGGAAAAATGTAAGTATGTAGAGGCTTATCTCACTAGGGGTAAGATAGATACTGCCTACAGGAAAATTAAAGAGACCTTTGGAGAAAAGAGAACCACTTGTATGAATATCAAGAGCTCAGATGGGAACCCAGTTCTAGGCAAAGAAGGGAAAGCAGAAAAGTGGACGGAGTATATAGAGGGTCTATACAAGGGTGAGGTACTTGAGGACAATATTCTGAAAATGGAAGAGAATGTAGATGAAGACGAAATGGGAGATACAATACTGCGTGAAGAGTTTGACAGAGCACTGAAAGACCTAAGTCGAAACAAGGGCCCGGGAGTAGACAACATTCCATTAGAACTACTGACAGCCTTGGGAGAGCCAGTCCTGACAAAACTCTACCATCTGGTGAGCAAATTGTATGAGACAGGCAAAATACCCTCAGACTTCAAGAAGAATATAATAATTCCAATCCCAAAGAAAGCAGGTGTTGACAGATGTGAAAATTACCTAACAATCAGTTTAATAAGTCACAGCTGCAAAACACTAATGTGAATTCTTTACAGATGAATGGAAAAACTGATAAAAGCCAACCTCGGGAAAGATCAGTTTGGATTCCGTAGAAATGTTGGAACACGAGAGGCAATACTGACCTTACGACTTATCTTCGAAGAAAGATTAAGGAAAGGCAAACCTATGTTTCTAGCATTTGTAGACGTAGAGATAGCTTTTGACAATGTTGACTGGAATACTCTCTTTCAAAATCTGAAGGTGGCAGGGGTAAAATACAGGGAGAGAAAGGCTATTTACAATTTGTACAGAAACCAGATGGCAGTTATAAGAGTCGAGGAGCTTGAAAGAGAAGCAGTGGTTGGAAGGGAGTGAGACAGGGTTGTAGCCTCTCCCCGATGTTATTCAATCTGTATATTGACCAAGCAATAAAGAAAACAAAAGAAAAGTTCAGAATAGGTATTAAAATCCATGGAGAAGAAATAAAAACTTTGAGGTTCGCCGATGACATTGTAATTCTGTCAGAGACAGCAAAGGACTTGGAAGAGCAGTTGAATGGAATGGACAGTGTCTTGAAAGGAGGATATAAGATGAACATCAACAAAAGCAAAACGAGGATAATGGAATGTAGTCGAGTTAACTCGGGAGATGCTGAAGGTGTTAGATAGGAAATGAGACACTTAAAGTAGTAAAGGAGTTTTGCTATTTTGGGAGCAAAATAACTGATGATGGTCAAAGTAGAGAGGATATAAAATGTAGACTGGCAATGGCAAGATAAGCATTTCTGAAGAGGAGAAATTTGTTAACATCGTGTATAGATTTAAGTGTCAGGAAGTCGTTTCTGAAAGTATTTGTATGGAGTGTAGCCATGTATGGAAGCGAAACATGGACGATAAATAGTTTGGACAAGAAGAGAATAGAAGCATTTGAAATGTGTTGCTGCAGAAGAATGCTGAAGATTAGATGGGTAGATCACATAACTACTGAGGAGGTATTGAATAGAATTGGGGAGAAGGGGAGTTTGTGGTACAACTTGACAAGAAGAAGGGACCGCTTGGTAGGACATGTTCTGAGGCATCAAGGGATCACAAATTTAGCATTTGATGACAGTGTGGAGGTAAAAATCATAGAGGGAGACCAAGAGATGAATAAACTAAGCAGATTCAGAAGGATGTGGGTTGCAGTAAATACTGGGAGATGAAGAAGTTTGCACAGGATAAAGTAGCATGGAGAGCTGCATCAAACCAGTCTCAGGACTGAAGACCACAACTACAACAACAACTCCTATAATCTTATGAATGCAATAAATTCAGATACAAGAGTAACTCACTCTACTTCTAGTTGAATAGACTACATAATACTAAGTAAAGAGGTAAATGATAGTATTAGATGCTGGAATGTGGACTTCCACTACTCAGACCACAAATGTCAATTTGTAGACTATGAACACACAAGCATCCAAGAAAGGACTCAGGTCATGGAATATAAAAGAGTGCTTAAAGAGAAAAACATTAATGCTTTTAAAAGTAAACTAGAATCTGAGGAATGGCAACTAGTTCTTCAGCAAAAAGGGTCCAAATGCAAATGGGCTAAATTTTAAGATATTATTTTATAATATCTTAAATTTTTGCTGCCCAGTGAAAGGAATTAAGAAAGTAGTAACTCACATCCAAAATGTAAAAAACACTACGCTGACTCTTGCTTACATGATTAAACTCAGGCAAAATATCAAGGAGCTAAGTGTGCTACATAAGTCAACTAAACTGCAAATATTTAAGGATAAGTACAATCAAGCTAAAAAACAATTTCAGGAACAGCTCTCAAATTAAAGAAAACAGATCCTAGATAAGGAAATAGCTCAGTCATCAAATATAGGGAAGACTTTATGGAATATAATACCGGTAAATAGATATCGCAAAGCCACCCCTAAGTTAGATGCTCATATTGACAGAATCCAACATGAAGGAAACCATATTAATGATCCAGATAAAATCTGAAATATATTTAATGAATATTTTATATCTTCAGCTGTGAATTCAGTTAATAACACAGGTCTGACTTGGATGTTAAAGCCTTACTCTAGGCTGGGAACTGCTTTTGAATTTAAGGAAGTGAATGTGGAAGAAATAGGAAAAATAATAAATAACATAAAGAATAAGACCTCATCTGGCTGGGATGGACTGAGTAGTATTATAATTAAAAAATGCAATAAGGAATTCATTGGAATAATTACCCATATGATCAACAGTAGAATCAGGGAGCACACATTTCCAAATATATTGAAGAAAAATACAGTTAAACCTGTACATTGAAAAAGATTGAAAGAAGAGCTATCAAACTTCAGGCCCACATCACTAATACCAATTTTCAGTAAAATATTTGAAATTGTTTTGTTAACACAACTTATTGATTATTCCACAAAGAATAAGTTACCAGGAGAAACACAGCATGACTTCAGAAAGCATCACAGTACCATTATGGCAATTATAGAATTTCTCCATAAAGTGTATGATGACCTGGATGAGGGAATGCAGACAGTAGAGATATTTTTAGACCTTACTAAAGCATTTGACTCAGTGAACCATGAGCTACTATTAAGCAAACTGGAACTTACAATATAAATGCCACATCCATACAACTACTGACCACTTATTTAACCAATCATAAGCAGGGTACAAAGCTGAGTTACAAAATTAATAGTCAGATCAAACATTTCCAATCCAGCTATGAAACAGTAAAACAAGGTGTAACTCAGGGCTCCATATTGGGCCCTTTCCTTTTCCTGGTCTACATTAATAATTTAGAGGCACCTCTGTACTCCCAACTAGTAAGTTATGCAGATGATACCTCACTTTTGTTCTTTTGAAAACAAACTAATGACTTGATGTTGGCTGCAACTGATGGCTTAAGTCAAATAGCTACTTACTTGCATGATCAAGGTCTGAAAGTCAATGTTAGCAAATCCCAGATATTACCATTTAAACTTGGTAATTCATTCCAAACCTGTATTGATAATATAAGTGGCATCAAAAAAGTAGACACTGACAAATGTAAATTTTTGCAGATATACCTAGACAAAAATCTTAGATGGGTAGAACATATCAATGTTGTATGCAATAAAATCAGCAGTTTACTGCACTTAATTAGCAAACTATCAAAATTAGTCTCTGAACAAACATTAAAAACTGCTTATTATGGGACAATATTTGCATATATTAATTATGGAATAGAGGTATGGGGATGTGCTGCTAATAGACACATGAACAGAATCCTAACACTGCAGAAAAGAGCAATCAGGACCATGCATCGACTAGGATACAGAGATTCATGTAGGGAAATCTTTGTACAACATACATATCTAACAGTGTACTCCATGTATCTGTACAAATTAATAACATTCTTTGTGGACCATAAAAATAATGAAGCTAAGTGCTATGTTGTGCATACCCATAACACAAGACAAAAAGATTGCTTCTTCAGAAACAGAAGTAAACTAAATCCAACAGATCATCGTCCTTGGATAAATGGCCAAATATGGTTTAACAAACTACCAAGTGCTATAAGATGCCACAGAGGTAAAGTATTCAAAAGGGAATTAAAATCATTCTTAACTCTCAAATGTTTGGACTCACTGAATGAATACTGATATTAAAATGTCGCTATTCTTAAATGTAGGCCTAACTCTTCTATCTATATGATGTACTATTCTGAGGTGATTGTAATATATTTTATTTTGTAACAACATGCTGTAAACTCAGATACCTATACTATGTAACATTGTAATATATTTTATTTTGTAACAACATGCTGTAAACTCAGATACCTATACTATGTAACAACTATATGTTGCATTGTAAATTACTGTACCATATATTACCAAGTATGTCACCCTTAAGTGGCTTCTCATAAATTTGAAATGCAATTCCTACTGTTTGTACAAAAATTGTATAAAAATGCTATGACATTTGCAAAAGTCACTAGTTGGTGTCTATATGCAAAAAAAGACTATAAATAAATAAAATAAAAAAGGATGTTGTCTGCCCTTTGGATGTGTTAGAGATCAGTAATTAAGTGTGAGATATAATACAGGTGTCGAATATGCTGTGGGCAGCAGTTTTTCAATGGGTGTGAAATGGAATGCACCAGTGGCCAGTAATTGGTGTAAATGGTAATTGCCTGCCCTCTGTGTTATTTTTGAAATGACACACTGCCGCATTTACTGCCAACTCCTTATTGTATCCTGGTCACTTCAACTTAGATAGTTTCTGTAGGGAAAAAAAAAGACACAACAGTTTGTAGCATAACTGTATTTACCTGTGCAAATATGACTTCAGTAGCTGCACCTCTGTCGAATCTGACTGAAAAGTTGGTGGTTGGAACAACAAACTTCTAATAATGTGGCCCACACCAAATTTGTGGATGAAACACTTTACTTCATCTTAGATGATGAATGTCCAGATCACATCTCATTTTCTTAAATTCAGCATGTACTGCACTGATGTTCTGCTATATTCAAGTGCAGCAATCTAACATAGACTTACTGAGTCACAATAATTAATATGTAGTAAGTAAGTCATTAATACAGTCATTAATTATAATGTCCTTCCATGTAGATAATCATATCACAATGAACATTATGTGCACAGTTAATATAATTAGGAAATAATACAGTTCACAATCTGATTCTGTTGTCACAGTAGCTGATGTTTGCTACTGAAGATTAGCACTGTTGATGAGAATAATTACTGGTTCACAATCAGTCATTAAAGAAGCAGTCATTGAGCCATGGAGAGAACTCCCAGACTAAAAAACTAGATAAATTACATTTCATTTTTCAAGTCAGAGTCTGTACTAAATTATCTGCTGTACATTGTCCATCAACTTTGGGCACAAATCTTGCTTGTATCATAACCTTCCACAGACTGGCCAAAATGGTTTCCACATTGTTTGTTATATAAGATTACAATCATTAGAACTACAAATGCTAATGTTGTTCAATGGCTTTTTACGATTTTCGATTAGAGATTTGTGTTTCTGAGCAAATGAATAGTTCAGGAAGATTCTTCCAAATGAGGCCTTTAGATACAACAATAACCTCTATTAAATCATGCTTGTTAGTTTGCTTAAATAGGAGATTCTATACCAGTAACAATGTTTCGACTACAGATTTTAATTGCTCTGAAACTAAATGTGTGCAAAAGTTACTATATTGTTTTCATTGTTGTAGCCATGATATAGTTATTTATGTCTGTTCATCTTCTCAGACAGGAAGTTAGTAGAACTCAGTATATATTTACACTTGAACAATGATAACAACGTTTTAGATTACAGATATTTTGCAATTAGTGCAGTTTTCTAGTAAAGTAGTCACACTAATGGATATTAAATAACCAAAAGGATGTAAAATAAAGTTAATTCTGTAAGTTATTATTCAATTTTTAAATATATATGTACTGTGCACATTCCACATAATTGATCATATTTGCAAACGATTTAATAATTTTGGGGGAAGGGGGAGGTAATCACAACAGATAGAAAGGATCCAACCACAAGAATGGAAATACAAAAAACTTCCTTTGTTACAAGGTGCTGTTCTCCTGCTAGTTTGTTGAAACACTTCTCCAGTCACCATATTGCTTGTTGCTTGTGTCAAATGTGAAAATGTGATTGATAGGGAAGTAGTTACCTACAGATGTGCCAAAATTTAATATAAAACAGACTATCCTTAATCTGATGAAACATTTATTGCACTGGTGGGGTCCATATAAGATGATTTATTTATTTATTTTTTGTTGGCAGCTGTGTGGGCTGTCATCGATAAAAGTTTATCATGCTGAGAAATTGGCATAATTTGTGGTAGTTCTGGGTCCATGGCAGCTGGCTTGTGATTTCCCTACATTGCATAGTTGTTAGGATGCCATCATTGCTAATGGAATAGCCAAGGAAGATCTCCAATTTTTTGCAGCTGAATTTTGTTGTTATTGACAACAACACCAAAATGTTTCAGCACTTTGAAAATGATTTTGAGATGTTCTTTATTTCTGTATGTGGGAGTGGAAGAAACAAAAACATTGCCCATGAACAGAAGAAAGATAACCTGGAGAATATTGTATATAAAAAAGGTGCCAACTTTGTGCCACATTTTTAAGGCCATACATCATGAACAGAAATTCATAAAATCAAAATGGTGTGAACATTCTGTGTATGTACTCATGGTCCATAGTGATTTGCAGGAAAGCTTTTCTACGGTCTAAAGCACTGAACATAGAAGCCCCTTGTTAAGGTATGGTGGAAATCTAAAATGTTTAGGATCGAGTAGCCATCGAGCATTGTATGGGTGTCCATCACCAAATAATCACCACATGATCAATATGTGCTATGGTTTTTGGTGACAAGATGGTTGCGTGAGGCCCAAGGATGGTCATTCTGGCTTGCAGTAATTTGTCTGTAGCTAACTGCATGAAGTAAGTCTGTGAGAAAAATTCCGTGAGCTGACCCATATCAGTGGTGGGGCAGGTTTTGCTGCAGAGAGAGAGACAAGCCTGCATATAGTAAATTATAAAGTGATCTAACGGGTAGGATCCAGAGAAAAACTGTGGAACTCATCAGGAAGAGCTCAATTCCAGTGAAAGTCACTAAGGGTTTGCGTCAAAAGGCTACAGTTCCTTCTAGCCTCTATGGCCTACCCAAGATCCATAAGAACGGAGTGCCTCTCCATCCCATTGTAAGTAACATAGGAGCACCTATTTATTTTGTTGCCAAATACCTGACATCACTATTGGGACCTCTCGTAGGCAAGTGTGACCATCACATTCAAAACTCTGAAGATTTCATAGGTCACCTGAAAACTCTTAGATTGCAATCATCGGATCTGTTAGTAAGTTTTGATGTTGTGTCTTTATTTACAAAGGTGCCCTTGCAGGGCTCTTTGGAGCTCATTAGAAACACATCTAAGGATGACATAGTAGCATTATTTAAACATGTGCTTACTTCAACATACTTCTTATTTCATGACCAATATTTTGAACAAGTGGATGGTGTCACCATGGGAAGTCCTCTGTCTCCTGTGGTGGCCAATTATATTATGGAGGACTTTGAAGAAAAAGCACTAAGCCACTCTCAAACCCTCTTGTTTTCTACGATATTTGGATGACACATTTGTGGTGTGACCACATGGACTTGATACTCTACTTATGCTTCTTCAGCATCTGAATTCACTCCATCTGAATATAAACTTCACAATGTAAGTGGAAAAAGATGGTGCTTTATGTTTTCTTGATGTCTTGGTATGAACGAAAGCAGATGGAACCTAGGGACACAGAGTCTACCACAAGCCAATGCATACAGATCTATATCTGCGGGCCACAAGCTGCCTTCATCCTCCATAATGCAGTAGTGCATTACATACATTAGTTCATAGAGCACATGTGGTATCTGATCCTGAGAGCCTGTTGAGTGAAATACAACATTTGAAGACAGTTTTCTGATAAAACAGTTATTCTGAGAGACAGATATGAAATGCATTCAGGCCCAGGTGAGTTCAATCTATGGAGCAGAATGAAGATACGAAGACACCCACCATTTTGGCCTTTTTGCCATATTCTGGTGCCATATCGTCAAGAATTGGAAGAGTCATTGGAAGATACGGAATTAAGTGTGTTTTTCAACCATCTGCAAAACAGTGAAACCTGTTTGTTTCAGTTAAGGATGACCTTGTCCTGAGGAAATGTGGTGTGTACAAGATTCCTTGTCAATGTGGGGCAGCGTATATAGGCCAAATATGCCGCAAAGTACAAGAACGCTGTGATGAACATCAATGTCATACACGCCTTTGTTAACCGGGAAAGTTGGCAATTGCAGAACACTGTCTGAATACAGGACATCGTATGATAGATGAAAAGATGGAAGTTTTATCCCTGGCATCATCCTTTTGGGATTGCATCATTAAGGAAGCAATACATATCCATACAGCCAATAATCTCATCAACAAGGATACAGGATTTCAAGTGAGCATAGCCTGGAAACCTGCATCGGCTGATATTAAATCACGATGTGAAGATCAAGATTCTTCGATAACAGGCCTGTCATAACATTGGCTTAGTGCAGCCAATGGTGAGTAACATCTGTCCACACTGTTGACAAATGCAGCATACAGCACATGTATGGTAGAGGCACTCTGCGATTTTCACTAGAGGGAATTTGAATAAGGCAAATCATTGCACATGCACGATTTCTGTGGCTGCACGTTCTTTGCATGTGTGTTCTATAAATGGGGTGTCGATGTGCAGATACCATTAGTTGTACCTAGCCAACAGCAATGTTCAAACGTGTGTGAAATCTTATGGGACTTAACTGCTAAGGTCATCAGTCCCTAAGCTTACACATGACTTAACCTAAATTATCCTAAGGAGAAACACATACACCCATGCCTGAGGGAGGACTCGAACCCCTGCCAGGATCAGCCGCACAGCCCATGACTGCAGCGCCTTAGACTGCTCGGCTAATCCCATGCGGCTGTCAACAAAAGAGATGAAGCTTTGCAGTTAGAATAAACTTGTGTGCTTTTTCTCCACAAATAGTTTTCAAACAATTAAAGGCCCATATTATGGTTAATACTTTGAGTTCAGTAGTCAGGTATGATCTTCCCCACTCATTGAACATTTGCCTGATAAAACCAATTATACAATTTGTACTCTTTCCATCTATTTCTCTAATCTGAAACAGACATGCATCGAGACCCTGAAATGATTCATCTGTATGTAAGCAGAAAATCTTGTGTCATGTCTGGATGGTGTAAAATATTTGCATTTACTAAAGTTTCCTTTGTGGCTTGGAAGGTTTTCTGGCATACTTCAGTCTCTAACCACATATTGTTTTTTCTTAACAGGGTCAGGAGGGGATTATTTTTAACAATTGTTTAGGTATAAACTTCCTAAGGAATGAAGTTAGTCCTAGAAGTGCCTTTAATTGTTTTCTGTTCTGTGGTGTAGAAAAGTGTTCGATAGCCACAGTCTTTCTGCGACTGGGTAAAATACCTGTGGGAGAGGTAATGTGGCCCAAAAATGTTGTTTATTCTCTTCAAAATTTGGACTTTTGTGAATTAAATGTAATACCATATTCAAGAATTTTTTAAGTACCTCCTATAACAAATCTGAATGTTCCTTCCATGAACTTGCTGCAATAAATGTACTAGTCCCAATGCAGTATACAGTGCTGCTATACAGACAACCGCACTAACACTGAGTCTGAAAGGTAATACACAAAACTGGTAACTGTGGTCAGAACATAAAAATGTGGTACATTTCCGACTTTCCAGATGCAGTGACACCTGCCAGTACAAAGAGCACAGACCCAGTTAAGTTAAATACTCAACACCATGAAATAGCAAGAGTTGTTCATCAGTATATTCAGGTTTCATCTGTACAGGAACAACAATTTCATTAATGGATTGTGCATCAAATACTACTGTTTGCCTTGTTGAGGGCCAACAATGGGCTGCAATATTGAGAATTTGAAGATTCATTTACTCACCAAATTATTCTTTCTGTTTCCTTATTCACTGCCTCTTTCTTCAACCAAGGTTTTGGGTAAGAATTATAGTAGAAAGTTTGATGTGGATGTAAGTCAATTTTGTGAATGTAATCTTTTATAATACCCATTTTCTTTTTTTACAAAACATCTGTTCATACTGCATGAGTAATTCACATAACAGTTTTCTTTGTGTCTCAGCTAAATATCCAGACTCCCTAACTTTTTCACTGATAACATGATGTGGTACTGCAATATCCAACACCTGCTCACTGAACTGTTCATTTATTAATAGTATTCAGGGATAGATAAGGTAAAAATTTACTTTATTGATGTTTTGAGTACAATTCTTGTTCATCATGTCAAATTAATTAATCAAATCTCTTTACCAACCTGCAAGCAGCATTTACCAGTACTCACATCAAGGTTTGCCTTAAAATGCCTGAAAATAACTCCATTCCTGGAATACAATTTACTGTTAATTTCTCAGGTACAAGAAAACTGCATTTGATCTTAGTATTATCTAAGGTTACAGGTATGCATGCTTGCAGCTTAACATGTTGTATTTTGTTTTTTATGGCTGTTAATATCTTGCAGTTCTGTGTAGGAAAAGTAGGTACATGCAAGTCCTTTGCTATCACGTCAAACAAACTCTTGGACAAAACGTTTGCAGATGCACCTGTGCTGAGAATTATATGTACTGGTTTACTGCCTACATTTGTGGGTATTATTGCTTGTACCACTTCATCTTCATCCTTTCTTGTCTCATCAAAATTTGACTCCTCTCTCAAGTGGTGTTCCTCATCATACACAAAAAATGAATGGTTTCTGAATGCAACTCCCTAAATCTAGGGTCTTGCAGGCCAGAATTTTTCAATGATGGCATTGGAATACTCTCATTATTATTAAGAGCTTCAACTACTTGAACTGGTAATGTTATTACTTGAGATAGGGTTTGTGTAACAATTTGAGGTTGTCTTATAACCATTGTTATTGTTTAGATTCCTGGTAGAGGGTGCACCATATCAGTTTTGTCTGTTATGGTTATTACCATTACCTTGCCTGGTGGTGTAACCATCTGTTCCATCCCCTTTTCTGTGCATTTCCATTTGCTTTAAAATTATAACTATTGGGTCTATTATATAGTGTTAGCTGTTGCCATTCATGTTGGCAGTTAGTATTACTGCTTTGCTCTGCCATAGTACTATTATGAAAACCATATAGCAAATCTGTGTTTCTTGTTTTCATATGTCTCTCCTCATAAATGAGGGCAATGGCACAACTACGGATAGAAAAATAGGCTAATTCATTTTCTGGTATAATGAATAACTTCTCCTTAGTGTGTGCAGGTAGCCTACCTTTTAGCATTTTAAGAAGTGTGATATAGATTTAGCACAATAATGATTGTTATTCAAATCATTTTCAAAATATTTTCTTCATTACCTTAACTGTTATTAAATGGTTCTGGGTCATTCTTGTACTCTGGGTGACCAAAACAGCAAACTGATTATAGGTTTCATAACACTCACCTATGTCAACAGCTCATAGCACGCCATATCCTTGTGTATACCTTACAACACAACAAATCTTTTGCTGTTCATTCCAGGTAAATAGAATATTTTTAAATGATCTGATGAAACCTGCAGGATGTACCTTCTTTGTTTCTGTAGAAAATACATAGAACTCGTCTATGTTTCATTAGGCTTTTGTCTGTCGAGATTGTTGACAGGGAAGAGACATGCTGCACAGTTACAGGTGTCATGCATGGATAGTTTTCCTGCTGTACATAAGATACTGCTAACTGTCCACATGCCTCATACTCTCCTTCACTTACATTATATGTATTAGGTGAATAACTCGTTTTGCTTATTTACTATTTTATCATTTGTCATATTGTTATTAACAACAAATGGTTCACACAAACCAACCTTCCTATGCCTATTTCATTGTGTATTTATTGAATAGCATTCTTCAAACTTTCATGAAGTTTGTCAACAATTTTATCCTCCATTTTAGTTACCATCGTTTTTACTTCAGCAAGGAGAATGTAGTGTTGCTCTATGACATTTTCTCCAAGTATAGATTTACTGTCAAAATAACCCATCAGCGTGATTGTTTAACTTTTGCACATCATTGCTGACATGTTTCCATTCCATTTTAAGAAATCCTATATCTTTTGTCCTTGATCTGGTAAATCGCCATATATGCTGTGTAAATCCGGCATACTAGCTCGAATAACAGATACCATCTTTACTAAGATGTCATGTTCAATCTGTACACTATTGTGTTTTATTGTAAGATAATTTAACCAATGAGCAATTTTCTTCTGCTTACCTACAAATTTGGAGAATTTTTCATCAAACTTGTGGTCTAACTCTCATTCAACAGTCAAAAATTTCTTGCCAAAGTTACCTGACATTTGTTCCAACTGATTAGACAATATTTGTTCAAACTGCTTAGACATCATCTCAAAGTATTGTAGGACAAGACTGACCCTCAGTTGCTGATAAGACTGGATTTTCTACTCTTTGTTGTTGTTACTTTTCTGTGGTTATTTCATGTTCCACTATTTGTGGACTAGGAAAGATACATGATTCTCATAAAAATAATTATGATAAAAGGTATCACATAAGAATACACAGATAGCTACTTATCATGTTATTATATCATCTATCCTTGAAAAACCAATGTTTATTATTTGTACTGAATTTGAGACATGGTTATCATCTACCCCACTTTCAGTGCTTTTTTTTCCCCACCACAATTTCCATTGGCTGCTTGTTAACTGCTACAGACCAAATACTCAACACCAAACACTAATAGAAACCATACCAGTACAGGCATGTTTCTTCACAAAGTCTCCAATACTGAAGTACTTACAGCTATAAAAGGACTAAAGAATAAGTACTCCAGTGGTAGTGACAACATTCCTGATTTAATTGTAAAGAAATGAGGAGAATCCATTGTAGAACCCCTAACCCACATAATAAATGCATCCTTTACAAATGGAGGCCCATAGCACAACTCAGCTCATTCTCAAAAATATTTGAAAAATTATTTTACACCAGATTGGAAGACTTTACTAATAAACTATCCTTATTGACAAAACACCAGCATGGTTTTAGAAAGCAAAAGACAACTACCACAGCTATTTATGAGTATCTCAACAAAACCTTAAAAGCACTGGATAATAAGGAAATCACTACTGGTATCTTTTTAGATTTATCCAAAGCTTTTGATGTAATTGACCATACCATACTCCTTAAGAAGTTAGCAAATAAAGGTATACGAGGAATTGCAAACAAATGGTTAGAATCTTACGTGTCAAACAGATTTCAAAAAGTTGAAATTAATTTTGAAAAAAAGAATACAACCACCCATCAATGTACTGGCCACTCCTCTGACACAATGCCTTTAGATATGGTGTGCCCCACAAGGCTCAATCCTGGGACCCATGCCGTTTCTGATATACATTTATGACATAAGCATGAAGCTTGCTACAGGACATACCACACTATTTGCCGATGACACGAGTATATTAATAACAGGTGCTGATACAGAGAACAACAACCAAAAAATTAAACCGCTTATGTCGTCACTCAGCAAATGGTTCAACAAGAACAAACTGATTATAAATATACAGAATGTACATCAACTTCAGACTCTCATCCCAAAAACAAGAAATGCCCAATGTGATTCTAAATAACCAAGAGCTTATGTGTGTGGACTCTGTCAAGTTTCTTGGCATATGGCTTGAAGGAAATCTTAAGTGGGAGACTCACACAAATTATATCTAAAAAAACTCTCAACTGTGTGTTACATTTTAAGAATACTCAAAAAATCAGTCACAAAATCTGTTCTCATACATGTATATTATGCTTACTTCCATTCTACATTACAGTATGGAATCATATTTTGGGGGAACTCACCTGGAGGTAGATATATTTTCAAAATGCAAAAACGGGCAATACGCATAATATGTAATCTAAGACATAACGAATCATGCAGACAACATTTCAAAACAAATGGCATTATCACACTGCCCTCTGCTTACATTTATAATATCATCTCATTTGTCAAGTCATACCTGTTAAACAATGACTGCACACTAAAATTCAATGGAGATATTCATAACTATGCAACAAGGCAGCAATCTGACCTACACATGATTCAGCCCAGAACTACCTGCTACCAAAAAAGTGTTTTAAATGTTGGGATACAAATGTATAATAATTTACCCAATGAAATCAAAGTAACAAAGAACCCAAGAGCCTTCTCACATAAGTTAAAAAAATATCTCTTGGACCATTGTTTTTATGCAGTTGATCATTTTTTTTGAAAGGGGTTAAAAATGTAAACAATATGAGAAATGTTCAATTAGGTCTGAAAATTATATACTGTGCATGTCTATGAAATATACTGGATTATTATATACTGTGCATGTCTATGAAATACACTGGACTACTTTACTATTACATTTGTATTGGCTGTTTGTATTTTACCATACAACATTTGTATTTACTGTTTTGTTAAAGATAGCTAGCTTCCTCATTGCAAAATAATGTAAAATCAATTTATTAAATATTACTTGTAAATATGTTCCCTTGACCTGTCCAATATCATATGTACAACCTTACAGTTCTATGATTTGTATTAACTGCTTTGTTTAAGATAGATAATTTCCTTGCTACAAAATAATGTAAACATCAAGTTGTAAAAATTTGTATTAATTCCTTGCTACAAAATAATGTAAAAATCAATTTGCAAAAATTACTTGTAAATATCATATGTACAGCTGTACAATACTATGATTG
Organism: Schistocerca cancellata; assembly: GCF_023864275.1. Lineage (NCBI taxonomy): Eukaryota > Metazoa > Arthropoda > Insecta > Orthoptera > Acrididae > Schistocerca > Schistocerca cancellata. The sequence goes on along the minus strand of NC_064632.1, from coordinate 604,346,070 downwards.
CCTGGATCAATAAAAATACAATACAATCAATTGCCAGTGCATTCATTTCATCAGGCTACATTATTTGTCTGGACTCTCAGTAATATTATCCACTTCATAGTAAAATTCCATCTCTAATCTCTATATTTACTAAGAGATACCACTTATTACTATGAATATGAGTATTTGATTGGCAGGATGATGTCTGTCTACACCCAGAAGGTAACAATAATACAAACAGCTATGCCATTCACCATGACACATAATATGCTATTATAATAAGTGAAATTATCTGTCAAAAGAAAGAAAAACTATTTTCCTAGAAGTACTAAGAATAGACTTCCAGAATAGTTGTACAAAGGGGATGCAAATGTGCCTTGCACGATTCAGTTGATATCATTAATTGAATTTTTACTCACATATTCCCAAGACAAGTATGTTTGTAAATGACATTGCCTGCAAATGTCTTGTTATATTCTTTAATTATATACACTTCTCCAACATTCCAGTTCTTCTTATGAATATAAATGTGATTGGCATTAGGACACATACATTTAATTAATTCTGGAAAATTATGTTCATACAATGTTGACATTTCTATCCTTATGATGTCAAAACTCTCATGTGATTTGAATAAAAGGCAAATCATTAGAATTTTGTTCAGGTCATGTCAAACACAGGTGCCAGTATACTGTATTATCAGCCTAGGTAATGATAAAATAGTATGCCATGACCTCAGAAAATTCGCATATGTTACAAACATCATTAAAATTTATTTTGAAGTCAATTTTGGAATCTACATCTTTCATTAAATGTATGTAAAGTTTCTTATATTCTCATATCAAGCTTTTTCCCAGTAATTTTGCTTTCACCAATGAGAAAAATTCTTCAGGTATCATTTTACAGCCATCATGATGTACCACTTCTTTCTTGACCATGTTGCCCAGATTTTAAAGTAATAAACTTTTCTTCTCAGCATTGCTTAATGAGAGAGACCAAAACTAATTTTGTTTCATTTGCAACTGTACCCTTGCCTTAAGTACAGCTGTGATACATGACAGGTGATGCATTTATCATCTTCATTATGCAATAAATTTTGTTTATTATTCAGAAATGGCTTTTGGTGCAGCAACTTAAAACATGGAAAGAAAGCTCAAATAATGCAATATGGAGTTCACAAGACTTCATGTAATAACACATCTTCAATGTGTAACTGTCTATAATACAATGTATTGTCTCACAATAATTATTCTGTGAATGCAATGTTTATGCTCAATGCACAGCAATTTTATGTTTTATGAAGGTAAAAATCAAAACATTCTTATTTGGTTTTCTCTCTCATTTGGGATCTTCTAGCCATAGTCAGGATGATTTCCACAATTTTAAACATCGGCCTACAGGAGGTCTCATACACCTCAGTGATATATTATGACTCCTCCCCCCCCCTCCCCAAATGTTGTTCAAAAAGGTGATGCAAGGAGGAACAATCCAGATGGCACGAACCAAGAAGCAGTTGTTGGAACAGAGCATGATGCTGTACTTGGAAGTGTGTTCTGCCACTGGGTAGTCACTGCTGCTCTTTGCCACAGTTTGACAGTGGCCATTCAGTACATAGATGAAAGCTATGCGGACAACCTATCTTTTGTTCCACCACTCCTCCTGGTCTCAGTCTTCACCAGCCTGCTGTCCTACAGACACCTCTAGGACCCTAGCTTTTCTCTTCCTGCAACTGCACAGTCTCCCAACAGTCTTTTCATCTCCTGTCACCCCCTCTGAACCCACTCCCCTAAACCATCGCCACTGTGCACTACATTACCTCAACAGTGCCAGGGCCCATGTTTCGCATACCTGTCCATTGCACCTGCTTCCTCTCCCTTCTGCATTCCTATCCTAAATACCTGATGATGCAATTCCTCTATTGTTCTGTGAGCTATTAATTTTACTCTTAAATTATTTACACTCCCCCAAAACTTTTCATATTGCATTTACAAGTTACAGAAGTAGAGATTAACGCACATACTTTGGATGATGTTCCATACATGACGTTCCAGGCTATCAAGATAGACAGTAAACTGAAGTTGCACCAGCTTGTGGATAAGTTAATAAAAAGCTCAGATGTGTCTGCTTTGCACTCAGAATTCTCTAGCTGTATTGTCCTGCAGGTAGGGTAGATATGATACTTTTCATACTTACACTCATTTCTGTCCACAGCATAATCTTCTCAACAGTTGCAACTAAGTTGAAAAAAATATATAATTTCAAGAAGTTCTAATGTTTTTGATGACTAAGTGTGTGTGAAGTGTATGTGCAAACTCCCCACTTCTCTTACACGAGTTGTGCAGCCAATCTTCTTCTCTAGACAGCTGGCTTCTGGAATCTCTACAAACTACTTCTCCGAAGAATGATGCTAGTCACAGGAACCTTCAGGAACCTTCAAGACTCTCTCTCTCTCTCTCTCTCTCTCTCTCTCTCTCTCTCTCTCTCTCTCTCTCTCTCTCTCTCTCTCTCTCTCTTTGTGAAATAATGAGGTACTCGAAGAATATTTTTAACAACTATCAGTATATTTGAACTTCCACAAAGAACAAAATTCACACTTCACACATAAACAGTTGACTTCTTGTAAGTCACCCGTGTCATCTCACATTAGAAACAATTAAGTTACATTTACAAGAGAGTTGGCTTGATAACCATGATTCTATCATACAGGAATCATTCACATGTCTTGCAAGTTCGAGTTAAAAGTTACTAAAAACCTTTTTTCAGCTCCACTGTTTTTTTCGTCACTAATAAAAGTCACAGTTATAAAACAGCACATAACAACACAGAAGTTCCTTAGTTCTGCCATGTGCTTTCATTACAACTTCCACGGTGCGATCAACAAGTACTTGCCAGTGCTGTTTGTTCGCCATGTCTACAGTCTTCTCACAATAAACTTTGGACCTGAACAGACAGGTGATGCACAGTAGATAGGGTTAATTTCTCACACTCACATCTAAAATATCGTGTGCTCGAGATAGTGGAAGGCCGAGTGGTTCTATAACTTACACCAAAATTCTTGAAGCACTACAAAGTGTGCAATAAGAATATTGAGCAGAGTTTATCAGTAAACATGTTGCAGAAGACTCCTTTGGGAGCAAGGGAGTCCTATTCTTATGTCTTACTACATATATTTCTACATAAACTGTGCACCCCTCCATAGGGTTTAGAATGGAGTTTTGTATTCTAGTACAAATGTCTATAACTGGTTGTTAGTGGATACCAGCTAAGAAACTGAAAATCCCCAATTACTTAAAAACAAAGTAAAAGTCTCATTAGCCACACCTACAATTTTTCAAACTCCACTTCACTACAAGGGCATACAGAAAAGTTTGGGCCTCTGAACTTTTTTATTCTGTTCTCAACACCAGTTGAGGTATTACAGGTCACTGATATTAGTAGGTCAACTTTTCCACTACACTGACCCAAGTTGTGGCCCTCTGCTACTAGAGGGCTCCAAATTGTAGCATGTAACACAGCAGTCTCACCCATGAACCTTGCCATTGGTGGGGAGGCTCACATGCCTCAGAGATACAGATCACCATACCCTAGGAGCAACCTCAGTGGAGGGTTATCTGTTGAGAGGCCACACAAATAGTTGCAGTGGCTGCAGTCTGGATGATTGACTGATCAGGCCTTGTAACATCAACAAAAATGGCCTTGCTGTGGTGGTACTGTAAACAGCTAAAAGCAAGGGGAAACTACAGCTATAATTTTCCCCAATAACATGCAGCTATACTGTATGGTTAAACGATGATGGCATCCTCTTGAGTAAAATATTCTGGAGGTAAAATAGTCCCACATTCAGATCTCCGGAGGGGACAATTCGGGAGGATATTGTTATAAGGAGAATTAAAAACTGGCATTCTACAGATCAAAGCGTGGAATGTCAGATCCCTTAATCGGGCATGTAGATTAGAAAATTTAAAAATGGAACTGGATAGGTTATAGTTAGATGTAGTAGGAATTAGTGAAGTTCAGTGGCTGGAGAAACAGGACTTCCGGTAAGGTGAATATAGGGTTGTAAATACAAAATCATTTAGGGGTAATGCAGGACTACATTTAATTATGAATAAAAAAAATAGGAATACAGATGAGATACTACAAACAGCATAGTGAATGCACTATTGTAGCCAAGATAGACATGAATTCCACACCCACCACAGTAGTAAAAGTTTGTATGCCAATTAGATCTGTATATGAATAGTGGATTGAGGAAATTTATGACAAGTTAAAAGAAATTATTCAGATATTTTTGGGAGATGAAAAATTAATAGTCATAGAGGACTGGAATTTGATAGTAGGAAAAGGAAGATAAGAAAAAGTAGTAGATGAATATGGACTTGGGGAAAAGAATGAAAGAGGAAGCCACCTGTGGAATTTTTCACAGAGCATAATTAAATCATACCTAACATTTGGTTTAAAAATCATGAAAGCAGGTTATATATATGGAAGAGACCTGGAGACACTGGAATGTTTCAGACTGATTGTATTATGGTAAGACAGGGATTCCACAACCATGTTTTAAATTATAAGACATTTTCAGGGGCAGATGTGGACTCTGACCACAATTTATTGTTTATGAACTGTAGTTTAAAACTGAAGAAATTGCAGAAATGCAGGAATTTACAGACATGGGACCTAGATAAACTGAAAGACCAGAGATTGTAGAGAGTTTCAGAGGGAGCTTTAGGGAATGAGTTACAAGAACAGGGGAAAAGGAATACACTAGAAGAAGAATGGGTAGTTTTGAGGGATAAAAAAGTGAAGGCAGCACAGCAAAGGATAAAGTAGGTAAAAAGATGAGGGCTGGTAGAAATCCTTGGGCAATGCAAGAGATAATGAATTTAATTGATGAAAGAAGAAAATATGAAAATATGAAAAGGAATCATACATCTAAAAGATGAGATTGACAGGAAGAGCAAAATGGCTAAGCAGGAATGGCTAGAGGACAAATGTAACAATGTAGCAGCATATGTTACTAGGTGTAAGGTAGATGCTGACTACAGGAAAGTTAGAGAGACCTTTGGAGGAAAGAACCACCTGTATGAATATCAAGAACTCAGATGGAAAGCTGGTCCTAAGCAAAGAAGAGAAAGCAGAAAGGTGGAAGGAGTATATAGAGGGTCTATGTAAGGGAAATGTACTTGAGGGCAATATTGTGTAAATAGAAGAGGACATAGATGAAAATGAAAAGGGAAGTATGATACTGTGTGAAGAATTTGACAAAGCATTGAAAGACTTAAGTCGTAACAAGGCCCCCAGGAGTAGACAACATTCCATTAGAGCTATTGCTAGCCTTGGGAAAGCCATCCATGACAAAGCTGTTCCATCTGGTGAGAGAGATGTATGAGGCAGACAAAATACCCTCAGACTTCAGAAAGAATATAATACCAATTCCAAAGAAAGTAGGTGCTAACAGATATGAGAATTACCAAACTATCAATGTACTAAGTCACAGTTGCAAAAATAGTAACATGAATACTTTACAGAAGAATGGAAAAACAGGTAGAAGCTGACCTCAGGGAAGATCAGTTTGGATTCTCAAGACATTTAGGAACATTCAAGGCTATACTGACCCTATGACTTCTCATAGGAGAAGAAAAGGCAAACCGATATTTACATCACTTGTAGACTTAGAAAACACTTTTGACAATGTTGGCTGGTATACTCTCTTTCATCTGTAAAGGTAGTAGGGATAAAACACAGGGAGTGAAAGGCTATTTACAATTTGTACAGAAACCAGATAGCAGTTACAAGAGTCGAGGGGCATGAAAGGAAAGCATTAGTTGAGGAGAGAGAGAGAGAGAGAGAGAGAGAGAGAGAGAGAGAGAGAGAGAGAGAGAGAGAGAGAGAGTTGTAGCCTATCCCTGATATTATTCAATCTGTATGTTGAGCAAGCAGTAAAGAAAACAAAAGAAAAATTTGCAGTAGGAATTAAAATCCAAATAAATACAAATAAAAAGTCTGAGGTTTGCCAGTGACGTTGTAATTCTGTCAGAAACAGCAAGTAACTTGGAAGAGCAGTGGACTGGAACGAACAGTGTCTTGAATGGAGGATATAAGATGAACATCAACAAAAGCAAAACGATGATAATGGAATGTAATCAAATTAAATTGGGTGGTGCTGAGGGAACAAGATTAAGAAATTAGACATTTATAGTCATAGATGAGTGTTACTATTTGGGAAGCAAAATAACTGATAATGGTCAAAGGAGGGAGGATTTGAAATGTAGACTGGCAATGGCAATAGATATTTGTTAACATTGAGTACAGATTTAAGTGTCTGGAAGTCCTTTCTGAAAGCATATGTATGGAGTGTGGCTATGTATGGGAGTGAAAGATGGATGATAGATAGTGTAGACAAGGAGAGAATAGCAGCTTTTCAAATATGGTGCTACAGAAGAATGCTGAAGATTAGATGGGTACATCACACGCCTAATGAGGAGATATTGAATAGAATTGGGGAGAAGAGAAATTTGTGGTACAACCTGACTAGAAGAAGGGGTTGGTTGGTAGGACACATTCTGAGGCATCAAGGAATCACCAATTTAGCTCTGGAGGGGTTCAGATGGATGTAGGTTGCAGTAGTTACTCAGAGGTGGTAAGGCTTGCACAAAATAGAGTAGCAGGGAATGCTGCATCAAACCAGTGTTTGGACTGAAGACCATGACAACAACAAGAACAACAACAACAACAACAACAACAACAACAACATGGCTGTGAAACTTCCTGGCAGATTAAAACTGTGTGCCAGACCGAGACTCGAACTCGGGGACCTTTGCCTTTCGCAGGCAAGTGCTCTGGTGGAAGTCAAATTGTGAGGAAGGGTCATGAGACATGCTTGGGTAGCTCAGATGGTAGAGCACTTGCCTGTGAAAGACAAAGGTCCTGAGTTCGAGTTTCGGTTTGGCACACTGTTTTAATCTGCCAGGAAGTTTCAAATCGGTGCACACACTGCTATAGAGTGAAAATTTCATTCTGGAATCATGGCAGTGTGTAACATAATGGTATCAATGCTTCTGACACAACATGCAGTCATTGAGATCCTAATCACAGAAAATTTTCCTCTACACAAAATCCAGAGAAGAACGAAAGCTGTACTGTGATGACCATATCAACATCAATAATGTGTGATGACAAGTTTAAACTTGCAACAAAGGAAATGGTAGTACCAACTTCAATGTGTGTCAGTCTGCTGAGCTAGGCAGGGGAGGGAGAGGAGGGAGAATAGTGGCATTTTTCAAAGTAGTAGTAGTAGTAGTAGTAGTAGTAGTAGTAGTAGTAGTAGTTGTTGTTGTTGTTGTTGTTGTTGTTGTTTTTGTTGTGGTCTTCAGTCCTGAGACTGGTTTGATGCAGCTCTCCATGCTACTCTATCCTGTGCAAGCCTCTTCATCTCCCAGTACTTACTGCAACCCACATCCTTCTGAATCTGCTTAGTGTATTCATCTCTTGGTCTCCCTCTACGATTTTTACCCTCCACACTGCCCTCCAATACTAAATTGGTGATCCCTCGATGTCTCAGAAGATGTCCTACCAACCGATCCCTTCTTCTAGTCAACTTGTGCCACAAGCTCCACTTCTCCCCAATTCTATACAATACCTCCTCATTAGTTATGTGATCTACTCATCTAATCTTCAGCATTCTTCTGTAGCACCACATTTTGAAAGCTTCTGTTCTATTCTTGTTCAAACTATTTATCGTCCACATTTCACTTCCATACATGGCTACACTCCATACAAATACTTTCAGAAATGACTTCCTGACACTTAAATCTATACTCGATGTTAACAAATTTTTCTTCTTCAGAAACGCTTTCCTTGCCATTGCCAGTCTACATTTTATATCATCTCTACTGTGACCATCGTCAGTTATTTTGCTTCCCAAATAGCAAAACTCCTTTACTACTTTAAGTGTCTCATTTCCTAATCTAATTCCCTCAGCATCACCCAACTTAATTCGACTACATTCCATTATCCTTGTTTTGCTTTTGTTGATGTTCATCTTGTACCTTCCTTTCAAGACACTGTCCATTCTGTTCAGCTGCTCTTCCAAGTCCTTTGCTGTCTTTGACAGAATTACAATGTCATCGGCGAACCTCAAAGTTTTTATTTCTTCTCCATGGATTTTAATACCTACTCCGAACTTTTCTTTTGTTTTCTTTATTGCTTGGTCAATATACAGATTGAATAACATCGGGGAGAGGCTACAACCCTGTCTCACTCCCTTCCAACCACTGCTTCTCTTTCAAACTCCCTGACTCTTATAACTGCCATCTGGTTTCTGTACAAATTGTAAATAGCCTTTTGCTCCCTGTTTTTTACCCCTGCCACCTTCAGAATTTGAAAGAGTATTCCAATCAACATTGTCAAAAGCTTTCTCTAAGTCTAAAAATGCTAGAAACATAGGTTTGCCTTTCCTTAATCTTTCTTCTAAGATAAGTCGTAGGGTCAGTATTGCCTCTCATGTTCCAACATTTCTATGGAATCCAAACTGATCTTCCCCGAGGTCGGCTTCTATCAGTTTTTCCATTCGTCTGTAAAGAATTTGCGTTAGTATTTTGCAGCTGTGACTTATGAAACTGATAGTTCGGTAATTTTCACATCTGTCAACACCTGCTTTCTTTGGGATTGGAATTATTATATTCTTCTTGAAGTCTGAGGGTATTTCACCTGTCTCATACATCTTGCTCACCAGATGGTAGAGTTTTGTCAGGACTGGCTGTCCCAAGGCTGTCAGTAGTTCTAATGGAATGTTGTCTACTCCTGGGGCCTTGTTTTGACTCAGGTCTTTCAGTGCTCTGTCAAACTCTTTACACAGTATCATATCTCCCAATTCATCTTTATCTACATCCTCTTCCATTTCCATAATATTGTCCTCAAGTACGTTGCCCTTGTATAGACCCTCTTTATACTCCTTCCACCTTTCTGCTTTCCCTTCTTTGCTTAGAACTGGGTTTCCATCGAAGCTCTTGATATTCATGCAAGTGGTTTTCCTTTCTCCAAAGGTCTCCTTAATTTTCCTGTAAGCAGTATCTATCTTACCCCTAGTGAGATAAGCCTCTACATCCTTACATTTGTCCTCTAGCCATCCCTGCTTAGCCATTTTGCACTTCCTGTCGATCTCATTTTTGAGACGTTTGTATTTTTGCCTGCTTGATTTACTGCATTTTTATATTTTCTCCTTTCATCAGTTAAATTCAATATTTCTTTTGTTATCCAAGGGTTTCTACTAGCCCTCGTCTTTTTACCTATTTGATCCTCTGCTGCCTTCCTATTTCATCCCTCAAAGCTACCCATTCTTCTTCTACTGTATTTCCTTCCCCCATTCTTGTCAATTGTTCCCTTATGCTCTACCTGAAACTCTGTACAGCCTCTGGTTCTTTCAGTTTATCCAGGTGCCATCTCCTTATATTCCCACCTTTTTGCAGTTTCTTCAGTTTTAATCTACAGTTCATAACCAATAGATTGTGGTCAGAGTGCACATATGCCCCTGGAAATGTCTTACAATTTAAAACCTGGTTCCTAAATCTCTGTCTTACCATTATATAATCTATCTGATACCTTTTAGTATCTCCAGGTTTCTTCCATGTATATAACCTTCTTTCATGATTCTTGAACCAAGTGTTAGCTATGATTAAGTTATGCTCTGCACAAAATTCTACCAGGTGGCTTCCTCTTTCATTTCTTAGCCCCAATCCATATTTACCTACTATGTTTCCTTCGTTCCCTTTTCTTACTGATGAATTCCAGTCACCCATGACTATTGAATTTTTGTCTCCCTTCACTACCTGAATAATTTCTTTTATCTCATCATACATTTCATCAATTTCTTCGTCATCTGCAGAGCTAGTTGGCATATAAACTTTTACTACTGTAGTAGGCGTGGGCTTCATATCTATCTTGGCCACAATAATGCGTTCGAAGTTGTGATAATGTAGACTTTCTTGGCGTATCAAATACTGATGATTTTGACGGGTTTGCAGCTGGGTTCCATCGCCATGACGACAACACGATATTTCAGCAGACCATCTGGCCACCATCTTCAGGTGAGATTGGATGCACAATCACGCTGGAACTGAAGAGACCTCAGATTCGGCGGTTCCTTTATACCACGGGTACTGACCGTTGCACGTGTGTGAGCAATGGAAGAGCTGCCCTGTGTGAGGCGAAGAATTGCAGCAGCGCCAGTGGTGAAAACTGTCAAAAGCAAGGAATCGCAAAATTAAAATGCAATTGGTCAGAAACCAGACCATTGTTGTTTTATCTGTACAGTTCAAGATTAATGTGTGGAACATAAACAGCATACACATCTGCTCCAGCCAGAAAAATCAGCCATTGCTGAACACTGTCTTAATGAAGGGCACAATATGTCATATAATGAGATGCAAATTATTGCCTCGGCTTCCTGTTACTGGGATTGTGTATTGAAAGAATCAATTGAAATACGCCTGTCTGATGATATCATTAACAGAGATAAAGGTTTTCCTTTAAGTAAGACGTGGAATCCTATTTTATCACAGATAAAACAACAACGGTCTGGTTTCCGACCAGCTGCATTTTAATTTTGGGGTTCCTTGCTTTTCACAACTGGCGCTGCTGCAATTCTTCACCTCACAGAGGGCAGCTCTTCTGTTGCTCATGCACGCACAATGGCCAGTACCCACAGTATAAAGGAGCCGCCGAATCTGAGGTCTCTTCTGTTCTGGCATGACTGTGCACTCTGTCACCTGGAGATGGTGGCCAGATGGTCCGCCGAAATATCGTGTTAGTCGTCAGGATGATGGAACCCGGCTACAAACATATGAAAATCATCATTTTTAAAAGTTTCATAATTATCAGTTTGAGTAGATTGTATTAGTTATACTTTTTTGGCATTTGTTAGAAAGGCTGCCATTAGTGTCTGCTTATGTGTCATAATACAGGGTGACAATTATTTTACTGTATGGGAAAAAAACAAAATTCTTACAAACTGCAGTGTGCACAATCTTTATTCAATATGTAAAAATCACTAAAGATATTTGGATTTAGGTTATGACATGTTCGATGTGCCTTCCATCATTGGCGATGAAGTGGTACAGATGAACAGCAAAATTCTGCTTGACCTGCTGAAGTGTCAAAACGCTGATGTTGTCAGTGGTCTCCTGAATAGCTGTTTTAGCTCAGAAATCTTTCTGGAGTTTCTGCTGTACACCTTGTCTTTGATGTAGCCCCCACAAAAAGGAGTCACATTTGTTCAGATTCAAAGAATATGGCAGCCAATTGAGGCCCATGCCAGTGGCCTCTGGGTACCCCAGAGCCAGGATTTAATCCCCATAGAGCTCCTTCAGGACATAAAAAGCTTCCTGCTTCTATGGCCTAGAGCTCCATCTTACATGAACCACATCTTGTCGATCAGGGGTACGTTGGGTAATGGGGACAAAATCTTCTTCCAAAACCTTCACATACCATTCTGTAGTCACTGTGCCATCAAGGAATATTGCGCCAATTATTCTGTGACTGGACATTGCCCACCACCTAGTTACCCGGAGAGGTTGAAGAGACTTCTTGATCATGAAATGTGTTTTCTCAGTGTGCCAATTTTGCTTATTGATGAACCCCTCCAAATGAAAGTGGGCTTCTTCACTAAACCAAACCATACCATACCATACAGTGCATGTTAATTCCGATCATGTCCTGTAGCCAACCATGCAGTTTGAACATTGTGAAACCATTCAGAAGTTATAATGATTTTATTTCATATAGTTCAATAATTGTCACCTTGTATATAACTTGACCATTCTACATCACTGAAGGTTCTCCTTCACAATTGGTTTTTCAGAATGCAGTGTCTGAGAGGATAGATTGTTGCAGAAAAATTCAATCAAGTTACAAGGGAGACTGCTCCCAAAACTCTAATGTAAACTGTTACAGAAGACTGCTCAAGTTAGTGGAACCCCAGTCTAACAGGACTGGCAGGAGATCAGTTGTAAGGGAATAGTCTAGAAATTTACTAGAACCCTCTATGTGCCAGTCCCACAGGGATCGCAATGACAGTATTAGACCAATTACAGTGCACACAGACTCACTTAAGCAGTCATCTTTCTGGACTCAATCTGAGAAAAGCTCTAATAAGTGGTACAGCAGGAAGTACTATCATGCACTTCACAGTGGTTTGTGGCATATAGATCTAAATGTAAATGTAATACAGCTGCGTTCAATAGTACTTTACTTGTTTGCATTTCTAGTTATTGTTAGAAGAAGACAACAAATTTAAGGAACAATGATTTTAATTTATCATCATCTGTCTCACTGCAGCTGCTACCAGGGAGTTGAATATCATTCACATTGTTGTGTTTATCTGGTTCATTACTAATTCTTAATTGCTTTTCATTGTTCATGAAATTTTAAATTTTTGGTCTTATGGAATTAGCTCCTGGGGTAGTGCACATAAAATAGAAGAAGTATTTGTTTCTGCATCTACATCAGTATTGTGCTCTGAAAAATACTGAAATATATGGCAGAGGGTACTTCCTATTGTAACATTTATTATGGTTTTGTCACTTCCAATTTTGATATGGAGCATGAGAAGGAAGAGCCTTTAAACATATTTGTGCATGCTGTAATCAGTATATTCTTGTCTTCACAGTCCATATGGGAGCAAAATGTAGGGAGTTGTACCACATTTCTATATTATTGATTTAATACTGTGTCTTTATGTTTTATAAATAGGTTTTTGCAGAATAGTTTTCATCTATCTTCATCAGCCTACCACTTCAGGGTCTTCATTTCTGTGGCAGTTTCCCATGAATCAAACGAACCTGTGACCGTATTTGCAATCCTCCTTTGTACACATTCAATACTCTTGTTAGCCCTATTTGGTATGGGCTCTAAACACCTGGCAGTACTCTAGGATAGGTCACACAAGAGTTTTGAAAACAGTATCTTTTGTAGACTCACAGACTTACCTAGAGCAAACATACATACATATAGAGGAAATAAGAATTATGAAAAAGAACTAAACAAATACCAGTGAGACTGTACCATCATTTTCAAAACAAAATATGTGAAATTTTTGTTTTATACTTACATTTAAATTGTATATGCAATACCACTGTTACCCTATCGAAGATTACATTAAAATAAATAATTTGCAGCCTATATTGATGGAAATTCTAACACATCCTGATTTTTACACAGTTGTCTGGAATGTTTGAGCATTATTTTGAAAATGTCCTTGATATGGTTAAAAATAATTATCATCATAGTGAGTATGTTATTGTAGCCAAGAGAGAGAAACCAAAGATTTCGAAATCCAATTTGAAACTGTCAGTCAATTCTAGAGGTACACAGTGACAATGACTTAATTTATTGGGTAGAAGGTGGACGAGGGTAGAAAATTAATAATTTGGGACTTTAATAAATTGAATGAACTTGAGTTGGTGACAATTTAAAAGAAGTGTAAGGAAACAGTTGACTGAAACACAGCAAAGGAATACATACAAGGCGAATACGTAGCTTTGCAACATGAAAATAATCAAGGCAGCAGAGAATGAAATAGGCAAAAAGAAAAATCCTAGTAGAAATCCTAGGATAAATCACTCATTAGCTGACAAAGGAGAAAATATAAAAATGTACAAGGTGTACAACTTTGTTTCTGCCATTTTTTGCCCAACATTTGAGGCTTTAATGAAACAAATTGGTTACACATGTATCATTCGAAGTGTTTTCCATCACTGGCAACTACTTTCTCCCATCTTTTTGGCAGTGTATGAATCCCATGTCAAAAAAATTGTTCATCTTTTGAAGCGATCCATGAATTGATCCAATTTGTGACTTCATGAGATCAGAAGTGTTGGAAGCCAGGCCGTGCGCCATTGATCTAATCAGGTGATAGAGGGAGCAACGTCTGGAGAATATGGTGGGTGGGGTAGGACTTCCCATTTTAACATTTCCAAGTATTTAGTGACCTCTTTTGCAATGTGGAGATGAGCACTGTCGTGCTGCAAAATCACTTTATCGTGCCTCTCACTGTATTGCAGCAATTTGTCTTTTAATGCTCTTCTCAAACACATTAATTGCATTTGATAATGAGCACCTGTGATTGTTCCACATAGTTTAGACACCTCATAGTACATGACACCGAGCTGGCCCCACCAAATGCAGAGCACGACCTTGGAGCTGTGAATATTCAGTCTGGCTGTCGACGTGGAAGCATGGCCGGGATATCCCCATGATTTATTTAGGGTTATTGTAATGAACCAATTTTTCATCCCTTGTCACAATGCAATGCAGAAATCCCTTCCGTTTTTGCCTCTGAAGCAACTGTTCACAAACACACAAATGCTGTTCAACGTCTCTCGGTTTCAGCTCACATAGGACCCAAGTTCCTTCTTTCTGAATCATGCCCATAACCTTGAGACATTTTGAAATGGCTTGCTGTGCCACTCCCACTAATTGTGTCAATTATTCTTGAGTTTTTGTGAGTCTTCACTCAGCAACATCTCCAATTCTGTATCTTGGAAAACATTCTCTCTTCCACCACGTCTACGACATTAAAACCACCGTTCTTGAAGCATTGAAGCCACACACAACACATTATTTCACTAATAGCATCCTTACCATATGTAGTTAAGAGCATTTGATGAGACTCAGCTGCTGTTTTCTTCATACTGAAACAGCACTGTTTTCTTCATACTGAAACAGCACTGTTTTCTTCATACTGAAACAGCACTGTTTTCTTCATACTGAAACAGCACTGTTTTCTTCATACTGAAACAGCACTGTTTTCTTCATACTGAAACAGTAACACCTCCTGCAAATGATGAGAATTAGGCTTGTAAACTGACATTTTCCATCTAGAACAACTTTGTGATGCAGACACAAGTCGACTAATGTTTGAATGATATGTTGACCAAGGTCCAAGCTAACTGCCTGCCATCTGCGAACTGTTTCTTTTGATCGCTACTTACCGTTGTCACCACCTATTGGCAAACAGCAGAAGCAAAGTTGTATACCTTGTAGCAAATGAAGCAGACTAAAGGAAATGCAGACATCTATAAAATGAATGCAAAACAGTGAAGCAGAATAGGCTAGAGGATAAATGCAAAATTGTAGAAGCATGTATGGCTATGGGAAAGATAATTTGCAGTTAGTTGGCATTTATAGGAAAACTTAACAAGGAAATCCGTATGAATATCAGGAGTTCAAATGGTGAACCTATTGTAAGCAAAGAAGGGAAGACTGGGAGTTACAGGGGATATACAGAGAATCTATACAAGGGAAATAAACTTGAAAATAGCATTATAGAAAGAGAATATGAAATAGATGAGGATAACATAATAGATATAACGCTTATAGGAGAATTTGACAGAGCACAGAGACCTAAGTTAAAATAAGGCTTCCAGAGTAAATACCACACCCTCACAATTGCTGATATTCTTGGGAGACAAATCCAGCACAAAACTAGTCTATCTGGTAAGTACGATGTGTGACAGGCAAAATATGCTCAGCCTTCAAGGAGGATGAAGTAATTCATTTTCTAATGAAGACAGGTGCAGATGTGCGATTTTACAGAACCACCTATTTAATAAGTCATGGTTGCAAAATATTGACATGAATTATTTACAGAAGTACAAAATTACTGACAGACACCAACCTTGGGAGGGTTCAGTTTTGATTCTGGGGAAACATCTGAACAGACAAGGTAGTACCAAATCTTTTACTTTTGCTAGACAGTACGTTAAAGACAAATAAATGTTCATAGCAGCTTCAGATTTTGAGAAAGCTTTTGGCAATACTGAATGGACTACACTCTTTGAAATTATGAAGACAGCAGGTACAAGATAGAGGGAAAAATGTTATCTACATCTTGTACAAAAATCAGACTGCAATTAGAAAAGTCAAAAGACATGAAAAGGAAGCAGTAGTTGAAAATGGAGTAAGACATGGTTGTAGCCTATTCACAATATTATTCAGCTTGTACAATGAACAATCAGTAGAGGAAATCAAGAACTAATTTGGGAAGAGAATTAAAGTTCAGGGGAGTTTTGCCAACAACATTGTGGTTCTGAAGGACTGGTAAACTACACTCAACATCAATTGAACAGAATGGAAATTGTCTTGAAAAAGAGGAACATTAGCCAGAGTAAAATGAGCAATGGAGTGTAGTTAAATTAACCAGGTTTTACAGGTATGCTTAGATTAGGAATTGAAAACACGAACAGTAGTCTTTCTTATTGTTTTTCTATCCATTCTTCCATTTCTATAGCATTTAAGCATTGTTACAAGATTTTGGCAATGTCAGTGACAGTTGGTGGCCATATATCCTTCCTGATGCCACAAAACCCCTACAGGACAGAATCTGTAAAACCATCTGTCTGTGTCAAGGATAAATTTCATGTTCAGGTGTGAGAATGTTTAAAAATGTTTGCATAGCATGTGTGAGGTGGGATGTGGATATCAGCCTGGTATTTGCATAGTCAAATGTAGTAAATCACGTAAAAGTCAGCCCCTTCCCTCCCTTGGGCTGGCTGGTTTACCAGCTCTCATTTTTAATGCACAAGGCAGATTTGATCTGGAGACAGGCTTGTCTCCCCATTGGGAGGGATGTAGTAATGCACTCTGCTATCTGGATGGCTTAAAATAGTAGTATCCAGAATGAGATTTTCACTCTGCAGTGGAGTGTGCACTGATATGAAACTTCCTATCAGATTAAAACAGTGTACCGGACGAAGACTTGAACTCGGGACTCGCCTGCGAAAGGCAAAGGTCCCGAGTTCAAGTCTCGGTCCAGCACACACTTTTAATCTAAAATAATAATAGTTTGGGCAGTGGAATAGCTGATGATGGCTGAAGCATAAAGAGGAAGAAAATTATGGCACAACTCGACTAAACGCAGGGTCTAGTTTCAAGGAGCTTTTTTAAGGCAGTGAATTATCAGTATGTTAATGAGAAGTGAGGGATTGGGGGGGGGGGGTGTAAAAATTTTAGAGGGAAACCAAGTCTAATATACAGTAAGAAGGCTCACAATGCTGTGTATTGCAATACTGAAGAGGCTTGCACAGGATGGAGCAGCATGGAGAGCTGCAACAAATCACTATGACTGAAGACCACAATGATGATGACACTGTTTGTTAAAGTGAACCCCTGTTCTCTTTTGTTAAACTGTGATTCTATCCATGCAAGTGGAAGACTTTATGCACAAAATTTTAATTCCTCTAGCAGAGTTTTATGACATACACAGTCAAAGACCTGGGAAAAACCACAGAAAATACCATTATTATTGTTTAGTTATACTGTGATTTAATTTGAGAGAACATATACTGCTTTTTAATAGAGAATCATTAATTTAAACCAACTGAGCTGTTGTTAACACTTTATTCTCAGCAAGATGTTTCACTGTTCTATTGTAAGATACTTCCTTAAAATAAAAAAATAAAAAATGGGGAAGATAGGTCAGTGTGTAGTTACAGCTCAGTTGCTTACCTCCATTCCTACCAGTGCCACTTGCTTTATTTATGATGTCTTCTCCTTGTAGCTTAGGTATGACTCAGTGAAGTTAAGAGCATTCTCTCCATTTCTGTAATACTTGAGCATTTTGGTAAGTATAACATGGGAGACAGTATTAAAAGCTTTTCTCAAACCGAGAAGAGTTGCACAGGTTGTTTTATTGCTCTTAGCTGTATCATTTTTGTGGTGGTCTCAACTTCTTTGACAGTGGAAGGATGAAAAACCATGTTGTGAGGCGCTAAACAGATTATTTTGCTTGAAGTGCTGGTTTATCTGTGTCCACATAGAGTATTCTATGTTTCACTTGACTGGTACAAGTGAGGGGGAATAATAGTTATGAGGGGTTGCTTTATCTTTGTCATGGAAGGGTTTTACAACAAATTTTTGAGCAATCTGGGAAGATTCCTTAGTGTTTAGCTGCTGCTTTCGGTTAGTGATAGCAGAATTTCTTTATATGTGATTTGGAACCCCATAGAAATTTTTCTGCTTTTGAGATGCTAAGTTTGTAAATTGTTTGACTAATTTTCTGTTGGATAAACAAGACCAGCAGAAGTTATCATGTGGCTCACTATCTAGAGCTTGGAGCAAAACTGCAGCTTTATTTGGATCTTCTGTGAGCTTTGTATATGAGCCAGTGCTAGTATTTAATGTGACTGGCTGAATTGGAATGCTGTTGTGCTTATTTTCAGGGCTCACACCTGTTTCAATAACTTTCCAAGCTGCTTTACACTTGTCAAACCGAGTATATAGTTGTCATTAGCTTTCCTTTTGGCTGTTCTAATTTCTGATCTATACAGCCTTCTCGCTGCTGTGCAAGCTTCCTTCTCACCTTGACTGTTGTCATGTCGTAGTGCACCAATACTTCCTTCCTAAGTTTGCTCAGGGGTGGCATGTAGCATTTGCTCAGTTCTTGAGGTTTATTACATGGATTCTCCTTTGTGTATTTTCTGTGATGCTTGGATCAATATGAGACAAGGTTTCCTAAAAGTAATTCTAAAAATTACTGTGACGATTCATTGACAGATGTGACATTAGTCAGTCATTTGTTGTTGTTGTGGTCTTCTGTCCTGAGACTGGTTTGATGCAGCTCTCCATGCTACTCTATCCTGTCCAAGCCTCTTCATCTCCCAGTATGTACAGCAGCCTACATCTTCGGAATCTGCTTAGTGTATTCATCTCTTGGTCTCCCTCTACGATTTTTACCCTCCACACTGCCCTCCAATACTAAATTTGTGATCCCTTAATGCCTCAGAACATGTCCTACCAACCGATCCCTTCTTCTAGTCAAGTTGTGCCACAAACTCCTCTTCTCCCCAATTCTATTCAGTATCTCCTCATTAGTTATGTGATCTACCCAATTAATCTTCAGCATTCTTCTGTAGCACTACATTTTGAAAGCTTCTATTCTCTTCTTGTCCAAACTGTTTATTGTCCATGTTTCACTTCCATACATGGCTACGCTCCATACAAATACTTCCAGAAACGACTTCCTGACACTTAAATCTATACTCGATGTTAACAAATTTTTCTTCTTCAGAAACACTTTCCTTGCCATTGCCAGTCTACATTTTATATCCTCTCTACTGTGACCATTGTCAGTTATTTTGCTCCCCAAATAGCAAAACTCCTTTACTACTTTAAGTGTCTCATTTCCTAATCTAATTCCCTCAGCATCACCTGACTTAATTCGACTACATTCCATTATCCTCATTTTTCTTTTGTTGATGTTCATCTTATATCCTCCTTTCAAAATACTGTCCATTCCATTCAACTGCTCCTCTAAGTCCTTTGCTGTCTCTGACAGAATTACAATGTCATCAGTGAACCTCAAAGTTTTTATTT
Source organism: Schistocerca cancellata (assembly GCF_023864275.1). Classification (NCBI taxonomy): domain Eukaryota; kingdom Metazoa; phylum Arthropoda; class Insecta; order Orthoptera; family Acrididae; genus Schistocerca; species Schistocerca cancellata. The sequence goes on along the minus strand of NC_064632.1, from coordinate 604,326,723 downwards.
CTTCTCCATGGATTTTAATACCTACTCCGAACTTTTCTTTTGTTTCCTTTACTGCTTGCTCTGTAAAGAATTCGAATTAGTATTTTGCATCTGTGACTTATTAAACTGATAGTTTGGTAATTTTCACATCTGTCAACACCTGCTTTCTTTGGGATTGGAATTATTATACTCTTCTTTAAGTCTGAGGGTAGTTTGCCTGTCTCATACATCTTGCTCACCAGATGGTAGAGTTTTGTCAGGACTGGCTCTCCCAAGGCTGTCAGTAGTTCTAATGGAATGTTGTCTACTCCTGGGGCCTTGTTTCGACTCAGGTCTTTCAGTGCTCTGTCAAACTCTTTACGCAGTATCATATCTCCCAATTCATCTTCATCTACATCCTCTTCCATTTCCATAATATTGTCCTCAAGTACATTGCCCTTGTATAGACACTCTATATGCTCCTTCCACCTTTCTGCTTTCCCTTCTTTGCTTAGAACTGGGTTCCCATCTGAGCTCTTGATATTCATACAAGTGGTTCACTTTCCTCCAAAGGTCTCTAATTTTCCTGTAGGCAGTATCTATCTTACCCCTAGAGATAAGCCTCTACATCCTTACATTTGTCCTCTAGCCATCCCTGCTTAGCCATTTTGCACTTCCTGTCGATCTCATTTTTGAGACGTTTGTATTCCTTTTTGCCTGCTTGATTTACTGCATTTTTATATTTTCTCCTTTCATCAATTAAATTCAATATTTCTTCTGTCACCCAAGGATTTCTACTAGCCCTCGTCTTTTTACCTACTTGATCCTCTGCTGCCTTCATTCCTACATCCCTCAAAGCTACCCATTCTTCTTCTACTGTATTTCTTTCCCCCCACTGCTGTCAATTGTTCCCTTATGCTCTCCCTGAAACTCTGTACAACCTCTGGTTTAGTCAGTTTATCCAGGTCCCATCTCCTTAAATTCCCAAGTTTCTGCAGTTTCTTCAGTTTTAATCTACAGTTCATAACCAATAGATTGTGGTCAGAGTCCACATATGCCCCTGGAAATGTCCTACAATTTAAAACCTGGTTTCTAAATCTCTGTTTTACCATTATATAATCTATCTGAAACCTGTCAGTATCTCCAGGCTTCTTCCATGTATTCAGCCTTCTTTTATGATTCTTGAACCAAGTGTTAGCTATGATTAAGTTGTGCTTTGTGCAAAATTCCACCAGGCAGTTTCCTCTTTCATTTCTTACCCCCAACCCATATTCACCTACTACGTTTCCTTCTCTTCCTTTTCCTACTACCGAATTCCAGTCACCCATGACTATTAAATTTTTGTCTCCCTTCACTATCTGAATAATTTCTTTTATTTGATCATACATTTCTTCAATTTCTTTGCCATCTGCAGAGCTAGTAGGCATATAGACTTGTACACTGTTGTAGGCGTGGGCTTAGTGCCTATCTTGGTCACAATAATGTGTTAGCTGTGCTGTTTGTTGTAGCTTACCCGCATTCCTATTGTTTTATTTATTATTAAACGTACTCCTGTATTACCCCTATTTGATTTTGTATTTATAACCCTGTATTCACCTGATCAAAAATCTAGTTCCTCCTGCCACCGAACTTCACCAATTCCCACTATATCCAACTTTAACCCATCCATTTCCCTTTTTAAATTTTCTAACCTACCTGCCCGATTAAGGGATCTGACATTCCACGCTCTGATCTGTAGAACGCCAGTTTTCTTTCTTCTGATAACGACGTCCTCTCGTGTAGTCCCCGCCTGGAGATCCGAATGGGGGACTATTTTACCTCCAGAATATTTTACCTCCAGAATATTTTACCCAAGAGGACACCATCATCATTTATCCATACAGTAAAGCTGCATGCCCTCAGGAAAAATTATGGCCATAGTTTCCCTTTGCTTTCAGCCGTTTTTTTTTTTTTTTGTGGTTTTAGGGCGCACAACTTCAATGGCATTAGTGCCCTACTTTCAGCCGTTCGCAGTACCAGCACAGCAAGGCCGTTTTGGTTAATGTTACAAGGCCAGATCAGTCAATCATCCAGACTGTTGCCCCTGCAACTACTGAAAAGGCTGCTGCTCCTCTTCAGGAACCACACGTTTGTCTGGCCACTCAACAAATACCCCTCCATTATGGTTGCACCTACGGTACGGCTATGTGTATCACTGAAGCACTCAAGCCTCCCCACCAATGGCAAGGTCTATGGTTCATGGGGAGGCATTAGTCAGCATGCTATCAAAATTTATAAGGTAAAGATTTGTTTTTAACTGGTTCAGTTTATGTTAACAGGTTGGTCTGATTACCCTTTCTCGAACAGTTGAACCGCATTTTGTTGTTCCTAAGCCTCAGGCCTGCATGATCTGAAATCCTGATATTTATGTTCTGACTCCAAACACATCTCACAACCTCTGACGAGGGCTCAGAGTGGCTAAATTGTGTGCTACTCAAATTGTGTGACACATGCCACATTAGTAGTGGTGAAGATACAATAATGAAAGTGTTACTACAGTGCACAGTACCAAATTCAATTTTATTTGGGTGATTTTAGTCTTATACGTAACAACTATGTTAATATTACCAAATATCACAACTCCACACTTTTTATGTCTGAAGAGTTATCAATTTTTCGAGTTTTCTGTAAATAATTAATCATTAATACTAGGGAAGTAGTATACTGATACACCTATTAGTTTCTTATTTGGTACCCACATTGCTAAATCTTTAAAAACTGCTACCATACATAAATAACATACGTCTAACACTTCACATTCTAAATTATTTGTTTCTTTGATAAAGACAACCACTACCATGCTTCATATTTGTTCCGCACTAAAATTTTTCTAGTTGGTATTGACAAGGTATGCTCAATTCGAGTTCACTATGTGTGCATCAATATTCCTTTAGTAGCGTAATTTTAATTTAATTTTTTCAACCTGTATTCCATTACTGTAAGTTTAGTTTTAAGTTATCATGCATCAATATGCAAAAATACATTTTTTGCCTTAATGTTTTTTGTCTGCTTGTCTGGCTGACCGGACATACAAAATTCATGACAACTGTCACCTGGATGCCCCAAGTGAAACACATCAGACAGCAGCCTGCACCTTCACTGGTTGGCTCACCATAAGTATGCTAAGTTTCCTTCCTTGTGAATGTCATAGGTGGTGTTATTTCTGCTGGCATTGTTGATGGAGGTGTTGGCACTGTCTCAGCTGTAATGTGGAAGTGCCAGTTTAAAATGATTTCCCTTTTAGATGTCCAAGTCCTGTTGTTGATAATATTGTTTATGTTTATAACAAGCTATTTTTTCCCCTAGGCTTGTACATACACATGTGTAATCTATGTGAAGCATGGAATCTATGGCCAACATTGCTAACATCCAATATTTTTACATCTTGCAAATGTTTACATATCACTGACATTTGTTCATTGGTGGCAGCAATTTCCTTGTTCACCCATGGCCATGACATTAAGTCTGGTATATTCAGCACAAAAAATTTATATGTCTCAGCTGTTCTAAGAACTTTGTTTTTTAATTCCAGTTTTGCTTTGTAAATTTCCTTTTTGTTTATACTATTTGATGCCCTACAGAGACAAAATCATTACACCTTCAGACCACATGTGATTACAAATTATGGACATAGATGCGCCAAGCTTTATGAAGCAATTTCATTTACCATGGGCTGTTTGTTAAGAAGAGGAGCAGATCCATGTCAATGACCATCTGTCACTACAGTTATGCCACTCCTCTGCTCAAGATACATACTGCTGTTAGATAATACACTTGTATAATTATTAACAACAGCAACATAAAGTTCAGTTTTTGCAACAAAACTTTCACAGTTTTTGTCATTTTCAAGTCTAGCACTTCAGATTTATTAGAATCTAAGATATTGTCATGTTCCTGGGATTTGCCTACTGCATTCTTTAGGAAACAAAATCAGATTCATCATTTTGAGAATTTTTTTCATTCAAATCTGATGACATTCCTCACACTGACACTCCATACATGCTCATTGGTTTAATCATGTTTTGAAGAATCAGCGTTTCTAAAAATCTTAAGTTACCAGTATTTATTTTTCATTTCTAAATCTAATTTTTACCAAAATACAATTTCCATGCTGTGTAAAGCACATCATGAGGTTCTTAGTTCATCCAGGTATTGAAAGCTGATTCCTACACATTTTTCATACAGCTAGAAGTTGCTCTGTGTACACATCAGTCGCTTCATCACTTTTATACACTTCCTACAATATTACTACGCAGAGCATAGTATACCTTGTGCTTTGCATTGGTTACACATCTACATCTACATTGTTACTCTGCAAGTCACACTTAAGTGCCTCGCAGAGGGTTCATTGAACCATTTTCATACTACTACTATACCATTCCACTCTATAATGGCGCATGGGAAAAGGAACACCTAAATTTTTCTGTTCGAGCTCTGATTTCTCTTATTTTATTATTATGATCATTTCACCCTATGTAGGTGGGTGTCAACAAAATATTTTCGCATTTGGAAGAGACAGTTGGTGATTGAAATTTCGTAAATAGATCTCGCCGCAAAGAGAACCACCTTTGTTTCAGTTAGTGCCGCTCCAACTCGTATATCATATCAGTGACCCCTATTGTGCAATAACACGAATTGGCCTGTCCTTTGCACTTTTCCGATATCCTCTGTCAATCTGACCTGGCAAGCATCCCACAACACACAGAAATGTCCCAGCAGAGGATGGACAAGTGTAATGTAGGCTGTCTCTTTAGTGGGTTTGTCGCATCTTCTAAGTGTTCTGGCAACAAAGCACAGTCTGTTTTGCCTTCCCCACAATATTATCTATGTGGTCTTTCCAATTTAAGTTGCTCATAATTGTAATTCCTAGGTATTTAGTTGAATTGACAGCCCTTAGATTTGTGCAATTTATTGTCTATCCAAAATTTAGTGGATTTCCTTTAGTACCCATGTGGATGACTTCGCACTTTTCTTTGTTTAGTGCCAACTGCCACTTTTCACATCATACAGAAATTCTCTCTAGATCATTTTGTAATTGGAATTGATCATTGATGATTTTACTAGATGGTAAATTACAGCATCATCTGCAAACAATCTAAGGGGGCTGCTCAGATTATTACCTAGATCATTTATGTAAATCAGGAACAGCAGAGGGCCTATGACACTACCTTGCAGAAAGCAAGATATCAATTCTGTTCCACTCTATTTACCATCTATCACTACAAACTGTGATATCTCTGAGAGGAAATCACAAATCCAGTCACACAACTGAGATGATACTCCATATGCAAGCAGTTTGATAAATAGTCACTTGTGAGGAACGGTACCAAAAGCCTTCTGGAAATCTAGGAATATGGAATCAATCTGAGATCCCTTGTCAACAGCACTCATTACTTCATAGGAATAAAGAACTAGCTGTGTTGCACAAGAGCAATATTTTCTGAATGTGTTGGTTATTTATCAATAAGTCATTTTCTTAAAGGTGATTCATAATGTTTGATTACAGTATATGCTCCAAAGTCCTACTGCAAATTGAGGTCAGTGATATGGGTCTGTAATTCAATGGGTTACTCTTATTTCCTTTCTTGAATATTGGTGTGACCTGTGCTACTTTCCAGTCTTTAGGAATAGACCTTTCATCAAGTGAGCAGTTGTATATGATTGCTAAGAAAGGTGCTATTGTGTCTGCATACTCTGAAAGGAACCTGATTGGTATACCATGTGGACAGGAAGACTTGCCTTTCTTAAGTGATTTGAGTTGTTTCACAACACCTAAGATACCTACTTTTAAGTCACTCATGCTAACAGATGTTCTGGTTTTGAATTCTAGAATTTTTACTACTACTTCTTTCATGAAGGAATTATGGAAAACTGTATTTAATAACTCTGCTTTAGTGGCACCATCATCGGTAACATTTCCATCAGTATTGCGCAGTGATGGTATTGACTGTTTTTTACCACTGGTGTACTTTACATATGACCACAATCTCTATGTGTTTTCTACCATATTTTGAGACAATGTTTCATTGTGGAAACTACCAAAAGCATCTTGCATTGATGTCCGCACTAAATTTCGAGCTTCCATCAAACACAGCCTAGGAAAAAACTACTTGTAAAAACATTTATATCACATGTATTTACTTCTTTACAGGTAGATGCAGCATCCACAAAAAGTCTGAAGTTGCAATTACATTGCCTGCTAGGTCATTAATGTACAAGATCAACAGCAAGAGCCTGAACACAGCTCCATGGAACATGCCTGCTCTTGGATGGAGAGTCCTTGGCAGATTTAGAAGTAAGTTCAAAGGTCAATGAGCAATATGCAGTGAACTGCAGCTGGTGATATTAACTTTTGTCAGGGCCCCTTTGACAGCTGAAGAGTTCATAGAGTCTGTATGTTTTATTTTGATTTTTTATACCACTTATAAACTGATTTATAGGCATCAGTGCCTAAACATTGACAACATTGTAAAATTTCTGCTGAACTTCATTTCATTATTATGAAACCTGGAGCTTCATAATACTCACATTTGTTCCACTAGCATAAAAAAATTGAAGTGAGTACTTTCGTTTAAGTGCAGTACAGATGTCAATGTGCAGGAAGCAATACTCTTTGCAACTACAGGAATGTCACAAGGCAATATCTTTTATTATTGAAAATTTGTGTTTCTGGAATATGCTACTTAGAACAGGGAGGTTGACGTGTGTTTAGTGAGTCAGAAACCCCTCACATCTGACTGCTTATTTTAACAAATGTAATACAAAGAAATATGGTGTTTATGCCTTTATTATGTGACATGCAAACTTCCTTCTTTTTATTATTAAAAATTCCCTAACAGTACAATTTATAAATACATGCATGGCAGTATATTGTTAAAAGGCTTAAAATATGTAATGAAATTTGTGTTTCCTGTTTGTGTGAATCCATGATTCAATTTAATTACAAATATTCTACAGAGCATAAATAAACTTAGGTCTTCACTGCATACTAACGTATGGCTTTCTGAACAACCAAGAAAAAGAAGTACATGTCCAAATCTTCATTTAAATATTTTTTATGGTGTATTCTCAAACTCAGAATGTTCTCTTTCCTCATCCCCATGTTGGCTTAGGTTCTTTAAATCTTTCATCTTGATCCACACTTGGTGGTGGTATGGCAATGTTTACAAATTTATTTTCTTCTAACTGATTATCAATCCAGTCTCTGAAATAGGATAAGCTGGCATAGACTGCTGGTGTCCTGCTGCCTCCACAGCCGATGCCCCACGACACGATACCAACCTGAACATAGCGTCCGTCGTCGTCGGTGATGGGGCACATGAGTGGTCCACCACCATCCCCCTGCAACAAAGGGATTTGCTACTTTACTGACTGGCACATACTCTAAGCAGAGGGCTAAATCATTAATATACTCATAAAATGTAGTACTCTTGAAGTATCTTCTCTAAATGAAAATTAGGACTGCAACATGTTCTACATCTTGAAGGAACTCCTCACTGCAGATCAATTGGAATGAAAGTAAATCTAATCTAATCTAATGTAAATCATGTTGCAGCACACCTCAGTCCACCAGAGGACAAGGACCTGACAGTGCAGATGAAGTGCAAGGTATGGAACTTTCTGCGGTGGTAAGGATAACATTTATACGGTACTCTACCTGGTCATCATAATTGGGGAAATGCTGTTCATCAAAGGTCACTAGGGAGGAATAAAGCCTCCAGTCAGCATTAGAAGACTGTGAATTAGGTTTACACACATGTGGGGTATGAGTGAGCAAACTCTTAGTGCTCGGAAAATGGTTGCTTGAGTACATTTCAGAGACAATGGACCACTCAACCAACAGGCGCAAGTCGGTGCAAGTCCAAATGGAAGAAAAGAGGTCCTGTAGGTGTAGGTGTGTGTGTGTGTGTGTGTGTGTGTGTGTGTGTGTGTGTGTGTGTGTGTGTGTGTGTGTGTGTGTGTGTGTGTGTGTGTGTGTAGACTGAAAGGAATGTGGGTGCTCCAGTGTTAAGTTGAGTTGATTTAGAAGGTCACATATGAGGGCACCAAACTGATAGGTTCTGAGAGAGCCCCAAAGGGGATAGTGTGCATTAAGGTCACCAAACAGTGAAAAAGGAGTGAGGGAACTGACCAATAAACTGGAGTATGTACCGATGATAGCAAATGACTGGAGGATGTAGACACTGCAAAGAGAAAAGATAAAGTGAGGAAGAATAATATGTACTGCAACAGCTTACAGTTGGGTGTTCAATGAGCTGGTTTGGCTATGGTTGTCATACCAGGTGAGCAGTGTGGTTCCCCCATGAGATGGAATTCCACCTTTGGGGGGAGGGGTCAAACCAGATAAAGCCATAATTCCTCCTTGTGGGATCTAATGCTGCAAAAATTTGATTGGAGGAGAGTCATGGCAGGGAATGGGGAGCAGGGAGCAAATTAAGGGTAGTCACATCAGCTGCTACTGAGTACCAGCTTTTGAAGACTCACTGCTATGGTGTGCATAGGCTAGAGGATCCTGTTCCACAAGATCTACAGAGGTGTCTGAATTCTCCCTGGGTTGGCGTGTGAATTCCAGGGCAGAAAAACAGTAGGTAGTGTGCACTGGTGAAATGTAGGTGAGCCGCTTGTGGGTATCAGGTGGCAACACCATTTAAGAGCATTTCTGAGTGGAGGAAGGTGAAGACCTTTTGATTCATTTCTTAGAGCCTTTGCAGTTGGCGGATGAAGAATTTGATGTTTGTTAGCTCAAGGAATGTAAAAAGTGTTCGCAGGAGTGTTCCTTCTGTCCTTTCTAGCCTTCCAGTTGTGTAGCAGGTGATTTTGCAGCTGGGGTGAAGGTTTGGTGGCTTGTTGCACACTGTAGGAGAAGGAAACAAGGATGCTACCATGAACTGGGAAATTTTACAACTGCAGTGCTGAATTTGAGGTCACAAGTGTGTGGCCATGTCCTTTGTGGAGCAAGACATAGCAAGAATGGTACTGTAAGTGCCAGATGGAAAAATGCAGGGTTTTCAACTAGCCAACCACTTACAAGCGACAGAGTAAGGTAAGGTTTCCTTCATCTGGAACTCCCAGACAGCCTGGTCATTGAGATACACAGGATACTCAAGGGATGAGGTGGCATGGTCGCCATTACAATTGATACAGTGAGCAGAAAGAGGTGGGCAATCACCCACAAATAACACATTTGGCCATGTTTTGACAGCACATGCAAGTGCGGTTGTAATGTTGGCACTGGTAGCAATTCATCAGGTTTGGGATGTATGGCTGGACCATGGTATCATAGCCTGCCTTCATCTCCACTGAAAGCACTACTCAATGAAACATGAGGAAAAGAGTGATGTAGGTACTAAGGATACATCAGTCTTTTTCATTACCTGATGGACTGCAGTGACACACTGATCAGAGAAGTAATTCAGGATTTCTTCCACAGTCAGATCATCAAGTGGCTGACTGTCAATAACACCACACAAAGAATTTAACTTACAAAGAGCCTCAACACGAACAGGATGCCATGGAGGAGCGAAGCTGTAAGCAGTTATTGCGCTTGAAAGTCAAAATTGGTCTCCAGAAGCTAAGTCCTTTTATGTAAACAAGAGCACAATTTCACAGGGCCTGCATTGCATCAACACCTGTCTGAATAATAAGTGGATTAGCTGCAGCAAAGCACAGACCAGTATGCGATAACACACTGAACCGAGGTGCAGCTGGGAAAGTCTGAATCTTTAGCCTCATTCTGTTTAGGTTTAGTAGATGTATACAGATGACTGGGTTATTGTGAAAAAATCCCCATGACTGATAGCGTCTCCGATGGTGTGCTCTTTCAACTAGGATCTTCCCCGTCTCAGAGGGAGGCTCACCTGCCTTATATGATTGACTACATCTCCCAAACTCCTGACAGAGGACCAACTGTCAATTTGGGAAGGTAACAGCTCAATCACCCACCCCTCCCTGGCCCAGGCCTGTACCAGGGGTTACATGCAAACCCTACTTGTTGACCTTGGGCTGGGAATTGTGTGTTACCTAGTCACCTGTTACATGTCAAATGCAAGGGCTGGTCTTCAGGGCCATATAGGGGGGAGGGAGGGAGGAAAAGAAGAAGAAAGAGAAGAAGAAGAAGAAGAAGAAGAAAGAGAAGAAGAAGAAAGATAAACCTCAAATACTTAAGTGGAGAAAGGATAGAAGATGCACAAAGAAAGAAAGAAAGAAAGAAAGAAAGAAAAAACAGATGAGGGACTGTCTGATGCCAGGCTACCTAAAGTTCAGAACACATTCCTAAAAAATATCCCAGACACATTCCCCAAGGGAGAGGAAGAAGAATAGCAGGAGGATAGATATGCAGCATGGAAAGGGAACAGGTGCTGCAAAGACTTGGGCCCTTTGCTAGCCAAACACAATCTCACCATAAAGTAGTGAGACAGTGGGAGGGGGGAGTATATTGAATGTGATTCTTCCTCTAACTCTTGCACTTATGTCAAAATGATATATGAAAGTAAGTTACCATGAGCAAAAACAGCTACTGAAATTGCTCAACAGAGGAAAAGTCTGAAGTTTATGGAAAACCATTATGATTCTAACACAGTATAGAAAAGAATATTGCACCTCTTCTGATAGCAGTGTGCCAGAGGTCTCTGAAGGAGCAAAGTGTTCCTAATGATTGGAAAAAGTGTAAGACAACCCATTTTTAAGAAAAGATGTCAAGCAAATGCACAAAACTGTAGGCCTGTATCTTCAACATCTGCCTGTGGAATTTTGGAATACTTTTTATGCTTGTGTATTTTAGCATTACTGGAGAATAGAAATCTCCTTTGTATGAATCAACACAAATTCCAAAATACACCAAAAGCAGTCTATAACAGCACACAGACTGATTCTGTATTCCTTAACTTGCAGAAGGCAAGTGACAGTTCTGTGCTACCATCTAATCAACGAAATAACGAAAGAAGTGTTACAGGGTAGACTTTTCACCTTTCTAAGATACCATACCCTTGATAATCATAAAGCAATGTGTAGCCACAAACTGACAATTTTGGGTGACATTCAACTACTTATAGGATGGTGTAAAGGGCATAAGAACATACATTTCTTGTATTATACTTTGAAAATCTGCTGTGTTAGATTTCACTGTTTTGAGTGAACTGCAAGAATTAATGTGATTCTGGCTTACAGAAAATGTTGCTGGTCAAAAATTTAGAACAATACATGCACACCACTCTTCTTAAAGAATGTGAATCCCCTTGTTTCTAAATATGAATGCCATATTGAAAATCATGGTGTATTACATTAAAATAAGAATTAGTGAGTTAATTAACCAATGCTGTAAGTTATTGTGCAGAAAAATTAAAATAACAAACAAATAGTAAAAATTTGGAATTTCACAGTGGTTACAATGAAATCTACAATGGAAAATTGGGCTGTTTGTAAACTTAAATGCTAATTATCTCTTCAGTTAATTAGTTTCTGACAATTTAAAGAACTTTCATGTAAAGTTGGAATGCTTGGCTTTCTTTTGGTGTGTATAATCTTATAGAATTATGCCAGTTAGTTCACAAAGTCTTCCACATATCTTGTTGTAGTGTTAACTTTAATTAATCAAACTATTAATTAATCTGATCTATATCCAATCTAATTGTACCAGTGGAATCAGAATCTGAATAATAAATTCAAGCAAAATTTAGTCTAAATAAGAAATGGAGATTATTAAGAAAGTGTCAATAGATAAATGGTTGGAAAACAAGAATTAGCAACAAAATTTTGTTAATTATGTGGTTAGAAAACAAGAGGTCTGGCACTTTGTGCAGGGATTTGCAGTTTTGTTTTGTTTTGCTTTAGGGTGCAAAAACAACTGGGGTCATGTGTGTCCAAGTTGAAACTATAGAACATATAGACAGAGGAGTTAAAACTACTATACGTCAATCCCAATTGAAGTGAGAGAAGGCAGCTAAAACAGGGATGTGGAGAAAGGGCTACAAAAGACATCATATAGAAACAGTGGTCCAGAAGTGAAAATTAAATGGCCTTTGCCATATTTCTACGATGGATACAAAAGTAAAATGCGGTCATCAGCCAAAACGTTTTTTCTAAAATGGCTGATAACTCAGGCGGCAAACCCAAGTGGGTATATAAACTATTAAAAAATGGGCATTCCATCAGCAAGTGGTGGACAGTTAAAACTTGGATGCAATGTGTACTAAATGGTGGGGTAGTGATCCTTAACAAATGACGATGGCTAAAAAGGCAGTGCCCAATACGCAACCTAGTTAAAATGATGACCTCACAGTGGGAGGGCTGAGAGGATGTCATCCAAACTGCAGGGAGAGGCTTAAGAATCCAGAGCTGATTCCCTTGAAGGGAGTACCAATGGCAATGCCAAAGTGAGACCACCACCTCACAGACAGCAACACAGGGACCATCAGAAGGATTATAGGAACTAATGGGCTGAGGTATGAGGATTGCAGCCTTGGCAGCAGCATCAGCAGCCTCATTTCCTGGCAGACTGACATGACCAGGAACTCACAAACATCACAGTGGCCACACTGAGAGTGTGAGAGTGAGCAAATGACAGTTTTAGTGGACCAGTTGCACTAAGGGATAGACGGCATACAGTGCACACAGACTTTCAAGGTGCTGAGAGAGTGAGCAGAGGACACAATTGGAAAGTCACATCGCTGGATGTATTCCATGGCCTGATACAGGGTGAAGAGCTCTGCTGTAAATACTGAGCAGTGTGCCAGAAGCTGATATCAAAAAATGTTGGTGCCAATGACAAAGGCAGGATTTGCAGTTGACCCTGAACATAAAAAAATGTAATGTGTCTTGCAGGAAAAGGCAGAAATACCAATTATTGTATTATATGATTACAGAACAGTCACTGGAAGACATTACATTCATACAATATCTAGGAATAAGTTTGCATAACAATTTGAAGAGGAATAACCATGTACAACTGTTAAGGTACATGACAGACAGATTCATTGGAAGAATCCTCAGAAGTGTACTTAAATGAAGGAGGTAGCTTACAAAAATCCTCATTTGATTACACTTTAATATTACTTGTCAGTCTTAGTTCCTTACCATACAGGATTCATGGAGAAAAGAGAAAAAGATCAAAATAAGGCCAGAGCATTTCATTACACATTCATTTAGTTCGTATGTAGGCACTGAGGAGAATCCCAGCTAACTCCTCTGGCAGATGTGGCAAGATTTTCTATGTGATGGTGTGGTTTACTGATAAATTTCTGTGAGATTGGGTTCCTAAAAAGAGGCAACAAACACATTGCTTCCACCTACATCTGCCTTGTGGAATGACTATTAAGGTAAAAATATATTCCTGCTCACACTGAGCTTTATCAACAATCATTCTTCACACAAAAACATTCTTAATTGTAACAGGAAAATAGGAAAGTGGCACACAAAGTATGCTCCAACACATACCACAAGGTATCTTGCAGAGTATAGATGTACACACAGATGTAAAATCAAATATAAGGACCCTGTATTAAGTTTCATTTACACCAATTAATATTTTGGAGACTATAGTTACAAATAAATCTTGAATGCACCCATGGGAAGCATGGTTCCAATTTTTAATTTTTGTATTTGACAACATTAGTGTAGGGAAGTGGGAGGGAGAAGGGTTGGTGGTGAATGTGCTTCCTATTGCCACCCTTTTCCTCCACTAGGACAGAATGTGTGTAGCCTGTCTGTCTGTCTGTCTGTCTAGTGTTATTCAATATGAAAGTGTATGAACATTCTCTAAATTTCCTTGGAAATTTTCTAAATGTTTGCAGGTATGTAATTGAGGTGGAGCATGGGTGCCAGCCCAGTATTCACTTAGTCAAATGTGGGAAACTATTTACAAACCATATCCAGACTGGCTACTACATGAGGTGACGTCATTAATCCACCTGGTGAATTTTATCCTGGTGTTGACATGCTTACTCTTATAACAGAAGTAGTGTGCTATCATGCACAGCTACTCAGTTGGGTCTTTGTCAGAGCCACTTGTGATCAGCATTATCTTCTCATGGTCTTTCACTAGGGAGAATCATGGCAGATATACTCAAATGTACTAGCTGCCTTACAATCACCATTGTGCCTCAAACTATCAAGATGATAAAATGTAGAAGCAGTTTATTGAACCTCCAGATTAAATTCAAACGAAGTGAAACCTGAGAAGTGTAAAAATGGTACACAAATGTGAATAGTAATCAGTTAGCTGATAACTCAAGGGTGTTATAATTATTGTCCCAAATTCTCATAATAGAAAGGCCTCTGGCGTGGTCAACTGATTGAGCTCTTACGTGGGACCTCTTGTGAATAACCTAAAAAGAAGATATTTTGACTCAATAACCCTCTGATTTTGAGAAAAACTATCTGAACAGTCCTGAGAAGGCCCAACAGTTCTGACTGCAGTGTCATCCTCAGCTGATAGGCATCACTGGATGCAGGTTTGGAGAGGCACGAGGTCAGCACACCACTCTCCTGGCCACTTTCAGTTTTTGTGATCAAAGGCACTGTTTCTTAATCAAGTAGCTCCTCACTTGGCCTTACAAGGGTGGAGTGCACCTGATTTGCCAACAGCACTCAGCAGATCTGTGTGGTCACCCATTTGAATGCTAGCCAAGCCTGACAGCACTTCACTTCAGTGATCTGGTGGAAACTGGTGTTACCACTGTGGCAATGCCATTCACAGTTTTGACAAAGCTGAACTTAAAATTTATAACACTCAATCAACTCAAAATCCACAGGATAAAGATGACTGAAAACTGAGCATTTTCATCATATATAGGGTCCACAACCACATATTTTAATAGAAATCAAAATACCTTTGAGCCTTTCATTTCAGATTGTACACAAGTGACCTGCCAAATACGAGCTAATTCGGTTGGCTATGCCTGAAGCCTTCCCCTTGTCAATCTCAGCAAATGTTCATTACATACCTTTCAGGCTTGTAAAATAATACTAGGTATTCACATAATGGCTACAGTTATGTAAAACTAGCATTCCATAATAATTGGGTAAGAATATTCTTTGGGAGCATATGCATGCTGCGAACTGATCTGTTTTAGTAATGACAGACCATGTCATACATATCACTCAAAATTTATGACAAAAGAAACATTACACTGAGAACATACACTATCAGTTTACTAAATATACATTTGACAAAGTCAGCAAAGATGTGACTGGTTAAAGGCAAAATTAATTCAAAACAAATCGAAATTTCTTTTGACATTGTCACCTACTTCGCAAATTAATATTTATTTAGAATCTCTCAACATATGCCGTTTGAATTAATAACACAACTTACTATTGTCAGCGAACTACCATATCTTTCCAAATTTTAAACTATTATCTGGACATCAGCAAATGTGTGTAGCAAAAACAGTACACAATCTCTGATTTTAAATAATTTTTCTGTGTGTGGAAACTTAGCTAAGAATTATCTTTCACAGCTCAACTACAGTCTTACGACATTTACCATTAATGTACTAATGTGACTATCCATACACAAGAGGCAAAATGCCTTATGTGCTCACATACGAATAATGTCCTCGAGTCACATATCAATCCCTTATACCAATATCTATAAAAACTAACTGCAGATATTATGTATAGTAAACAATTGTTGCTGGAAGCAGAGATCAGAATTACAGAAGTACTTAATTCTGATTGATGCTGCAGCTTTTGATTAGTTAAGAGGACTGGGACTGCCACACACTATATAATTCCAATTTATGGCTTATATAAGGGCAGTCAAATGAAAACAAGAAAAATGTACAAAAAGAGTGTAAATTTTTGGTTATTGCAAATGTAATCATTATCACTGTTAATACATTTATCCCACTGTGAGACAAGACTGTTAATGGCTTCACAGGCAAGTGTTTGCAGATGCCTACAGAACCTCAGCTGTATGCAGGAGTGTACACAGTCATCTGAAGCAAATCGATGCTCAGCAGCTTCTTTCTTAAAGGCTTCAAAAATATGGAAATCTCATGGGAAGAGGCTGGGACTGTGTGGAGGATGTGTAAGGGCTTCCCAGTGAAACTTCTAAATGTGGGTGCGCACATGTTGCCAAGAATGTTTTGACTTTACTGCAGAAGTTTCACTCGGGAGCCCTTACACATCCTCCATAGAATCTCCGTGTCCATTCTTTCGGTGTCCCGAAGAAAGGTGTTTGTGGTCATTAAATTGCTTTGGACAAAAAGGTAGGCCTCCACAAACATTTTTCCATGAAGGAATTGACTGTCTTGCCAAACAGCAGGATAAATGTATTAACAGTTATTGTGATTACTTTTGAAAGAACAAACAATCCATTTATTTTTTCCCATGTATTTTGTTTCTGTTTGACTTCCCATTACACTTGCAAATTAGGTTATGAAAATGATAGAGTCTATAAAATTAAAACTATATAGTGCATTACTTAATAGTACCAATTACTACTCTGAAATGAGCATAGTCTTCTTCTAGAAAAAAATGCATATTTTGCTCAGAAAGTACTGGCATGTTTTAGAGTGACTATGTTTTCAGTCCACATACATAGTAACACCCTAGCTGAAATGTCAGATAGTGAAGTGAAATTCATTCACCATAGGAACTTACATCAATTGGTGTCACTTCAGTTGAACTCTCTCTGGAATCCTGTGGCCAGGAGTGAGCACTGTCATTTGTTTGTGGCCCTGTGACACCTCCAGTGTAGAGAGGTGTCACTGCATTAGTTGCAGCAGTTGGTGACCATGGATTTTTATGCTCATTCTTGTTTGCATTTTCTTGATATATGTTCGGGCCAGGGTAGTTCTGGTTCGGGCCAGGGTAGTTCTGGTTCGGGCCAGGGTAGTTCTGGTTCGGGCCAGGGTAGTTCTGGTTCGGGCCAGGGTAGTTCTGGTTCGGGCCAGGGTAGTTCTGGTTCGGGCCAGGGTAGTTCTGGTTCGGGCCAGGGTAGTTCTGGTTCGGGCCAGGGTAGTTCTGGTTCGGGCCAGGGTAGTTCTGGTTCGGGCCAGGGTAGTTCTGGTTCGGGCCAGGGTAGTTCTGGTTCGGGCCAGGGTAGTTCTGGTTCGGGCCAGGGTAGTTCTGGTTCGGGCCAGGGTAGTTCTGGTTCGGGCCAGGGTAGTTCTGGTTCGGGCCAGGGTAGTTCTGGTTCGGGCCAGGGTAGTTCTGGTTCGGGCCAGGGTAGTTCTGGTTCGGGCCAGGGATTTTGTACTTCCACCCAGAAGACTGTGGATTACTACTAGTGACATGTGGGTTCCCACTGTTGATGTTAGACCCATGTAAGTTGTTACCATTGTAAAAGTTCCCAGAATTTGTGTTTGGGTATCCATTATAACTGTACAAGGCTCCACCAGAGTTTGGTACATTTTCAGCAGAGTTCTGAGGGCCATTTTTGTTATCAAACTGCTTATCATTTTTGTGAGGAAATTTTCCAGGGGTCAGGGGGTTCGGGTGAACTGTAGAATGTGTGCCTTGAAGGAAGGGGTTCCAGCCATACAAGACTTGGTTACGCTGATCAGTTAATGGGTTGCCTTGATGACTAAATGGCAGATACTGTGAGAGCCACTGCAGTGAAGGTATATTTGGATTTATTCCCAGAGTGTTAAAGAAATATGCATATATTCCTGGAGTACCATAGTTGGGTGTATTCTCTCTTGAGCTTACTGCATGTCTTTTATGTGTACCAGACCCATAAAGACTACTCCCATGATATGTACTGTCAGATAGGTTGCGAATGTCAGTTTTCAATTTGACAGAATCATCGTCATTTTCCTGTAGATGGTCCCTAACGAACGGACGTTCTGCTGGCACTGCTTCAGTGTAACTGGTATTGTGCAGAAGAGAGCCCTGAAAAACCACAGGCAAATAGTAGTTTTTATGTTTCCACACCAATTATTTAATTCTGAGAGTGTACCATTGGTATAGAAAAATATGTATGAATTATTATAATTACAGCACAGTGTCATGCTACTGGAACATTTGTCATATGATTATGCTAGAGACAATGATGATCATGCTGGTAGTAATTATTTGGAAAACTGAATTTCAGAAATTTTAGCATAAAAGGGCACAATATAAACCACAAAAAATTTGTTTGCTATAAGAAGACATATTTTAGCACAGCAGTGAATGACAGACATGTGCTACACTGCATAGAGATTAATATATTCCAATTAATGGTTTTAAATACTGATGGTGGACACATGGCATTCATTTGGTGAGAATGTCTGCAACTTTATTATTGCCTGGTACAACCTTAATGTCTAGATTTCTGCCTTTAATTTTTTCAGGAATATAGTGCATGAAAACAATATGTTTTATGTCTTATGAAATTCCGGTTTTTTAGCCAGTTCCATGCCATGGGCATTATCAACAAGACGAGCAGGAACAGAAGTGAAATTTCTTCATAAATCTTTGATAGCCATATTCCTACTCTTGGCACTCCACTGGCAGTCACATGTTCTGACTCTGTTGTTGACAGTTACATGCACTGTTTCCACTCAGTAGCCTAGGTAACTGCTGCTCCAATAAATCTGGCAATCACTTCACTGAGTGTCAAGTTGCTGTTTCACTAACAATCAGCATCAGTACACATTTCAGCCTTCTGTTTGTATGTCTAGCATCATACTTCACACTCAATGACGATGACCTTTTTATATACTTCAGAATCCTTTTTACCAAAGACTAGTGACTTTATTGAGGATTCTCTAAAAATTTTGATGCGTAACTCACTCCTAATTGTCCATCAAGACCTTGTACTATCAAGCTAAATGAGACCACCAATTGCTTTTTAGTCTGGAGCGTTAACTGGTTTATCATTGTTCAACTCACATGGCTGTAGATATTGCTCAGCTGGAACTGACACAGGATTTGCTTCTGTCACATTAAATGGCTGAAGAATGTCTTTAGCATAACTTTCTTGACTAAACTCTATAGGTCCATTCTCATGATATATAATATTAATATTTAAGAAATATCCTACTAGCTCAACTTTAATCTTTAACTCTTCTTGAACATCCCTTAGGAAAACTTCAGGATCTTTCATACCTGCAGATATTAATCCATTGTCAACATACAGAACTACCGTCAACCTGTCACTGCAGTCTTCTTGATAGACCAGGTAGCTAAGGGTCTGCATAAGTTTTTATGGGCAGCAGTGATGAACACAGCCATCTGTTTGTTACATAAAAATGGTAAGAGACATGTGAGTGACAGAACACCCTATGAGGTATTCTGTTGGTGTTTGCCATTGCTGCCCACAAAAACTTAAGACAGACCTTTAGCTAGCAATATGGTTTGAGCTAGTTCACCCAACAGTTCTGTTGGTATGCTCAGCACATCCATTTTTCTCTGTGGTATAAGGATTTGTGATGATGAGTTGTGAGTTGTGTAACACTTATATATGATTTATTGTCATCTAATCTTTAACTCCAGTATCATCAAATTCTAACTCACCCTTACATTAATTTTTGTTTTTTGTGAATGATCCAAAGATCCTTCACAGTGCTCACCATTTATGCAATCTTCTCTGGAGTCTCAGCCTTCTGCTTGAAAAAACATGCTATGCATAATCTTGAAAAATCACAAGTAAAGCAGAAAAATATTCACCTCCACCAAGTGATCTATCCTCCATAGGTCCACACTTCTCCAGGTTGTGTGGCACACTACTATTGTGACTGAAAACTGCTGCAATGCTACTTCACTGTAACAGAAGTCTGACAATGTTCTTCACCAAAGCCTTCAGCACCACATTGTTTCAAGAATTGTTGGATATGACATTTGTTCATATGACCCAAGTGTTCATGCCAAATTTGCAGGTATTCCTTTCATGCAAGATTTACTCCAGGGTTACAAGAACGAATTTTTTTTTACTTGAATAATCATCTTCAATAAGTTTCCATTGAATATGCTACATGCTTTACTATGCCCTTGTTTTGGAACTCACTTGTCTTTTAATAAATAGAAATCTAATCTATTGTCCATAGCAGATAATACAGGAAAAAGATTTCTCCTCCCAGCTGCAGTACACAAAACAATACCCATATAGCATAAATTCCATTCTACATAATAAAAACCTTCAAAATACATAGGCAGCCCCTTTTCCTAGTGTTTTCATTGCCAAATCATTGCTCATGCAGAGCTGAAGTGGTTTTGCAAATTTAGTAAACTATGTATACCCCTCAATTTTCTTATAAAATGTGATTTGTTGCTCCACAACCAGTGATCCATGAGTCCTCTATCAATTCTGAACTCATTACTTCAGCAATGAAAGCCTTTTTATTCAGCTCACTTTTATTTTGGTTATGGACCTTTTTTTCCAGTTCTGTACTTCTTTTAATATGGCCAGGTATACCACAACCAAAACATTTCACTCCTTTTTGTCTATTCTCTTTTCATAATTATTTGATGAAGTAACATTCCTGCTAGTGGTACCATCTGCATTTTTCATTTCTTAAGGTTTTTTTGGTAGCAAAGAGTGCAACTCATTCATTTCATTTCTCTCAATGATAAGCAAGATGACTCATTAGATGGTAACATGTCCATTAAATGTTTTAGTGTGTGTTGATTTTCAGACCTTTTTCACCATGACTGCCATAGACTTTCATAGCTGTCAGGCAGTATGTCAAGTAGTCACACCATTAATAATGGTTTATCAGGTTTCATACTGAGTTGCTGCATTCAAAGAACTAAGTTATCAAAGTGATCAAGCTGTGTCACCCTCTCATTGCCTGATCTCCTGTGAAAATGGAATTCTGGCTCAAAAGAGTGTGAAGCTTGCTTTGTTTTCTGTTCAAACATGGCATGTGACTCACTCACTCACTCACTCTACCAGCAATTCCATGACAATTCTGGCAATGATATGACTTGCTGCACAATCACCCTTGTCTCAAGCTCTTAGCGCAGCATTAAACACACCTATTTCTCAAGACACAAAGGAATTAATGATATTAGCTGCCAGTGGGCATTGATTTCAATCAATCAGTAAAGTTGAAAATTTGTTCTGGACCGGAATTTGAACCAAGGTCTCCAACTTACCAGGCAGATGTACTGACCACTGCACCATCCAGACACAATGGTAATTGCAACTGCATGGGCTATCGTAGTACGACTCCTGTCAGACCCAAATTCTCAACTTAACCACACACTATTGATGTAGGGCCATTGATTACACGTGGCATTTTGCCCATTCCTGTATGAGTTAAAATGTGGTGTGGCATCTGTAATGACGCAAATGCAATGCGGTGAAGAGACGCCCCAGAGACCATTTTGAGTCAGCAGCCACCATGAGCCAAGACACAAAGGAATTAAAAACATCAGCTGCCCATGTGCATTGATTTAACTTTCCCCATTGATTTAAATCAGTGCCCACTGGCAACTAATGTCATTAAAATGGTCTCTTCTTTCAGACATGTTCAAAAGAACAGATACCACATCTATAGCATTTGTTTACGTTTATGTCATACGAGGTGCATTCGAGCTCTAAGGCCTCCAACTTTTTTTCTCTGGACTGGAAAGAGATAGAAACATGCATTGTTTTAAAATGAGGCACGTTCATTGTCAATACGTCCCAGAGACGGCAGCACTGTACAGCAGATGGAATTTTACTGCCAGCAGCGAGAATGAGAGCTGTTTTAAATACTTTAACAGCGTACAATCATTCATTTTCTGAATTTGCGTGGTGTGACACCAATTTAAATTCATCGACAGTTGAAGGAGACATGTGTGCATGACAAGCTGAAAATGCGAAAAGTGTCATCCAGGTGGGTGCCACGAATGCTGACGGATGACCACACGGCTGCCCGTGTGGCATGTTGCCAAGCAATGTTGACGCGCAACGACAGCATGAATGGGACTTTCTTTTCGTCGGTTGTGACAATGGATGAGACGTGGATGCCATTTTTCAATCCAGAAGCAAAGCGCCAGTCAGCTCAATGGAAGCACACAGATTCACCGCCACCAAAAAAAAATTTTGGGTAACCGCCAGTGCTGAAAAAATGATGGTGTCCATGTTCTGGGATAGCGAGGGTGTAATCCTTACCCATTGCGTTCCAAAGGGCACTACGGTAACAGGTGCATCCTACGAAAATGTTTTGAAGAACAAATTCCTTCCTGCACTGCAACAAAAACATCCGGGAAGGGCTGCGCGTGTGCTGCTTCACCAAGACAATGCACCCGCACATCGAGCTAACGTTACACAACAGTTTCTTCATGATAACTTTGAAGTGATCCCTCATGCTCCCTACTCACCTGACCTGGCTCCTAGTGACTTTTGGCTTTTTCCAACAATGAAAGACACTCTCTGTGGCTGCACATTCACCAGCCGTGCTGCAATTGCCTCAGCGATTTTCCAGTGGTCAAAACAGACTCCTAAAGAAGCCTTTGCCACTGCCATGGAATCGTGGCGTCAGCGTTGTGAAAAATGTGTACATCTGCAGGGTGATTACGTCAAGAAGTAACGCCAGTTTCATCAATTTCGGGTGAGTAGTTAACTAGAAAAAAAAATCGGAGGCCTTAGAACTTGAATGCACCTCTTACACTGGCAAAGCCACCGGTTTTTGTGTATACTTTTAATGTTCCATCTGACACACCTAATAAGTGTCTTTCTGAAAACTTCCATATGTCCGATTTTCAGTCCCACTCAGTTTCTCAATACCACGGGAATCTAATGCAGCCTCATGGTACCCAAATTTACAGCTGTAAAAGTTCAACATGAGAATGTGCAGTAATTTTTCACTTGTCCACAACACAAACTGAATGCATTGCACAACACATGCTAAAGCATTTCTGGCCTCACATAATGCAAAGTTACATCATCCACTTTCTTGAACCACAGACTGGGCCCATGACCTACTGCAGGGGGGGAAAAAAAAGACAGAATATAAAGCACACACACAATATGGTTTTAGGTTAGTAACAAAACTCGCGTATGTTACACTGCACAGAGATTAACATTAAATATTTAATTTCAACAGAGTTAACACTATCTCATTACAGCTTCTTTCACTGACTATTTCCGTGTTACATTAGTAAAATAATTAAAGTATAGATACAAATCTTATTTGATGTTATACCATGAACTGAACAGCTTGCTGAGAATTTGATGGCAGAACTGTACCTGCAGCTCTGGCAGAAATCTTAACATTTCATGTGTGCATGCTGAACACTAATATTTTCTGTAAAGCTGAGAAAGCCCATATTTTCTACTGGATGTTACCTTTGATTTGAATTCTTTGATTTATTAAATTTTTTGTGCATGATGTAAATTTCTAACCCAATCTGATAATGCAGTATACAAGTTTAAATTACTGTCCAAGTTGTTTGGTAACCAAATGGCTCTGAGCACTATGGGACTAAACATCTATGGTCATCAGTCCCCTAGAACTTAGAACTACCTAAACCTAACTAACCTAAGGACATCACATAACATCCAGTCATCACGAGGCAGAGAAAATCCCTGACCCCACCGGGAATCGAACCCGGGAACCCGGGGTTTGGTAACCTTTCATTCTTTAGTCGGCCAAACTAATTGCTAGCACATGATTCTCATTGAAGACTCATCCTTTTTCCCATTACATTTATGTTGACAGTAGTAAGTTAGGAACCTGAATGTGTTT